>NC_086177.1:13721875-15216250 GCF_023053635.1 Elgaria multicarinata webbii | reverse complement strand
GACCCACCCAGCTCTCCTAGGGTGCACGACGGAGCAGGAAGACGAGCCACCTGGTTGCCTTCCTCGGCAGCCCCCCAGTGTGTGCCACGGAGCCTGGCCGGCCCAGCCTGGGGCACATGCTGAAGCAGGGCAGGGCAGAGGCATGGAGGTGGACTAAGGATGTTGTGATGGAGCTCTCAACAACAACAACAACAACAACAACAGCTTTCATATGCTATGGAGACGAAGTGCGATAATTCAACGGAAAATGGGTAGGTTTGATGAAGCTCATAGATTCAAGAATTACAAACCTACTAAGTTCAGCTTGTGAACCAAATAATTCTGAATTGTAGTAGCATCACTAAAGTGGGTAGAGAAACTCCCTCATAGAGAAGCTCATAGCTGAATGGTCCCAGGGCCCTGGTATTTTTGGTGAAATGTGGAAGGAATGTTTATAACAAGATTAACACAGCAGTTGGGAGAATAGCAGCTTCTTACTTTCTCTTCAAAGTTCCAATTCTTTGAACTTTCCTTTCAACTTCACTTTGATATGGAAACTTTTCTCTTAGCACTTCCTTTGAATCTTAAATTGTCATAAAGACTTATTGGAATAAAAGAAGTGAGTCAGGAAGTTCACCGTAAATTCCTGTTCGTGGGCCTGTAGTGATATTTTTCGTATGCGGAGTGGATGTTTCTTGTTCTGAATTACAATGAAACCCCCTTTTCAGATGCTAAGGGTGCAATTCTATCGATTACGCCCTTGCTACGCTGAAGCTTCCAAACTCAGAGGCATCTGAGATCCCTGTTCCTTGCTGGGCTGAAGCCTGCAGTGCAGGAGGAGCAACAGAGACAATCTTCACCTGCTCATCCTCCACCTTTGGTGATTTTCACTAGACAGGATTTTCAGGGGGAGGAAAAGAGGCTGGAAGATGCTCAGATATTTTGCATCCTGGCCTCTCTAGTCTCCTCCCGTCCCTCCCACTGGAAAGCCCTCTTTCATCCTCTGAGGTCGCTTTTCGGACTTTGGAGGGAAGTCATGTGTCATTCTGCACTGGCTTTGAACAGGTGGGGAAGGGGGGAAGCATCTCTCATTCCCCCTTCTGAGGTTGGAGTGCTGTCACCAACTTTGGAAGTTTTTTTCCGAGCAGTCCTATGGTCCCTCGGATGCTCTTCCAGGGACCAGAACAATACTGTCCTAGACTACAATCCCCTACCCACTTATCTGGGAGAAAGCCCCATTGGACTCAGTAGTGCTTACTTCTAGTCATGGATAGGATTGCACTGCAAATTTCCTCCAAAACAAGTAGAAAAAGTAATGGATAATTCTGTCACTTCAAGTAGTTTCAAGATTTTTTTTTTAAAAAAAATAAAAAGCAGCGTTAGCTATCCAAATTATTCCAATATTTCTCCTTTTCTACCATTGAGATCACACATACACATATGTATATATTAACTTTTCTTTTCTTTTGTTACCTTTCATGATTAATCATCATCACAATAATGGTTATAGTTATGATGATTAATCACTGTTGCCATGATTGTACTTGACACTTTGCAGCACAACCTAAGTGAAAGCCTGGAGATGGGAAAATCTGCTTCTCGTAGTGTCACTTCTGCCAGCGTTTCTCCACAATTCCATCCTGTCTCAACTTCAATCTGATTGTTTTTAATCCCTCTCAAAATAAGTATTTAAATACATATTTTGATACGTATTTAAATTTGCACTTTCTCTATACACTTATGAATATGTATTTTGATATGTTCGAAGTGCTGAGAACTGTGTCGCAACTTACAGAGACGTGCAAAATCTAGGGGATAACTAAGTTCCAATCCTCACATTAGTCTGAAAGGTGCAGATCAGGTTATTTCATATAAGAATTCACAAAGATTGAATTTGTGAATTCAACTTTACAGAGGAAAAATCTTTCCCCCAAGAAGCTGTCAGCATAAGTTTAGAAAGATTCTCTTTTATCTGAAGCTTCTTTCAAACCTTTTGCTTTCTTGGTGATGGAAACACAGTTTAGGAAATAATTGAGAGAAATTGCTCGTTCGGTGATTCATAAATTCTGATCCGAACTGATAAAGATACTGTGTGATCTATCTGGATGTGTTCCCAGACTACTAAAAGGAGGAATGTGTGTTGGGTGGGAGTGGGGGGTGATTTCCAGGTTACAGGGTGATTTTTGTAAAGAAAGATATTGCCCCATATATTAGGGTGACCATATGAAACGGAGGACAGGGCTCCTGTATCTTTAACAGTTGCATAGAAAGGGGAATTTCAGCAGGTGTCATTGGTATGCATGTCTCACCTGGTGAAATTTCCTCTTCATCACAACAGTTAAAGTGGCAGAAGCTATACTGTAGCTATACTGTGACTAGATTTAACAGAGGGCAGGGCACCTGCAGCTTTAACTGTTGTGATGAAGAGTAAATTTCACCAGGTTCTCCATATATACAAATGACACCTGCTGATATTCCCTTTTCAATACAACTGTTAAAGATACAGGAGCCCTGTCCTCCTTTTCATATGATCACCCTACCATATATGGAAAACATCTGGGAAAGGATATTCTACTAGGCCCCAAGGGACTGTTGGTTTTCTGATTGTGAACTGAACTGAAGACTAGCAAAAATCTGTAAATGTATTCAAATCAAAGGAACCTGCATTTTAGTGATTTGATAACCAATTAATGTGAAATAGGAAGGATTAGCAGTGAAGGTTTATACCAAACAATGCTTCCCCATAGCAAGGTTAATGGCTTCAGAGTCCTAAGTATTATGCCCATGGATGTCTCACTTGCTGTCTACCAGGCTTCCTGCCTCTCTTGACTTTAATATTGTTTTCCAAGATTTTTTTTTAAAAAACAAACAAACTAGGAGGTGGTCATGCTGCAAAGCAAAGTGATATCCTCCTGCACCATCTTTATTTTGGCTCAAAAGAAATGGTTTTATGTTTTGGAGCTCAGACCCCACCTTAAAACTTCAAATGTGGCCACTGACCCAAAAAGGTTAGTGTCCCCTTATTTTATTAATTTCACAGGACATCATGGAAATAAACAAATATGGCATAAGTAGTATTTCAGGTAGGCAGTGAAAACTCAAGTGCTCAAGGACTTGATTTAATTCAAGCTTCCTGGCATTTCAAGGTCAGAAGCAGGGCGATTCTAAGTCCTTAGGTACTTGCATGGAGGTGTTTAATTCATGTATTCAAAATATGAGAATTTGCATTTTAATTTTGAAAATATCTTGAGGATGTCACGAGCAATTTAAAAATAAAATAAAATCCTGTATAGTTATAGAAAAAGCAGTTGCCTCTTAATTTTAAAACTATGCCAGCAGCTGAGAGAGGAGGCACATTCACATATACGACTATTTTTTTATGCCAGACCTCCACACGCTTACATTTTGCAACATGGAAAGAGCCATTTTGTGTGTGTGTGTTTCTTTGCTTTTGTTCCAGACATATCAATTAGGGAGCGAGTCCCTTCATGTTCCCTCTCCAATGCCTGTTCCAAATTCATTTACATGGTGAGTGTGGATGTTCTGAAACAGAAGCAGCCTAAATTGTTGATCAGCTACCTTCAAAATGATTAGACCAAAAGCAAGCAAGCAAAGAAACAAAATCTGATGCAATATGTTCGTAAGGATCCTGTCAGATTTAAAGGTGGGTTGGAGAGGTGCCACCTATCATATCCAAAATTTATCAGGTATTATTATTATTATTATTATTATTATTATTATTATTTTAATATTTCTATCCACGTTTGCTCAAGGCAGCTTTACAAATGAAAACATGCACAGTTAAAACAAACAGAGATATACAAAAATTTAAACAATAATTAAGGTTCAATATTAAAACATTTTAAACATTTTAAAACATTTGAAATATGAATAATTTTTAAAAATCCAGCAAATAAACAGTGCATTAACACAGTGCATAAGCAGTGCATTGGTATTCGTATAAAACACACCTTTGATATTTATTTCTACAAATTATAGGCTTGTTGCAAGGAACTTAAAAAATCTGGGGCCCAGGCCCACAGGGTGCAAACCTGCATGAAATCTGCATATGTTAATTTATATCTGCATTTGCACATTTAGAAATAATTAGGAGGATTTATTCCAAGAGGCAAAGCCAACCCAGTCATTTCCCATTCAAATCATCCCAAACCAAATATTTTTTTCAATTAATTAGCACCATGCCCCAAATCATCCCAAACCAATAGAACAATGTTTTCCCCCTAAGCTATATTGCCACACAGGGTAAGATTTTGTGTGTGAGAGGGGGTGGGGGTGGGCAGTGTTGCAGCATGTGGGGAGGATGGCGTTAACTATTCCCTCTCCAGTTGCACCCCTTCTTGAAACTTCTGCCTGCATGGCAATGAAGCTGAGAATAAAAATAAAAATAAAATCCTTCTATTGGCACCAATAGACACACATGGTTCTGTGGGATAGATCCAGAGCCTGGCAAAATAGATTTGGGGCTAGGGCCCCATGGATCTAAACCTCATAACACCTCTGGGCTTGACCCTTGAAGCAAAGCTCAAGGAGTTCCAAGGAACTGTTGTTCACAGCCTTTAAGTGGTATTATCATCATCATCATCATCATCATCATCATCATCATCATTATCCATTGAAGGACGACACCTTTAAGCAGGGGTTGTGGAACATGTGCCCCTCCAAAATGTTGTTGGATTACATCTCCCATCAGCATTAGGCAGCATAGCCAATTGTGAAGGATGATGGCAGTTGCAGTCCAACAACATTTGGAATGCTGTTGGGTTCCCCATCCCTGCCTTAGTGCCTTAAAGCAAATGTCAGGAGACAAAGTATGCAGCATGGCTCATATCTAGATGAGTGTAAGGAGCATGAAGGATGGAAACATGTCTGGTAAAGAGAAGCTGGAAGAAGTAGCTGTCTGGAAACAGTTTATCCCATGTCAAGTTTGCCAGAATGGGTGCTTGCTTGAGGGACCTAGAAACTTGACAGTAGCCATATCACTACCCAGCAGCCTAAGATGTGGACACTGCAAGACCTAGTATTTTAAAATGGAGGCAGTCATCTGATTGCCAGACTTGCCTTTACATTAAACAAACGTCCTACTTAATACCACCTTTAACTTCAGGAGGTGAGGCATTAGAAATCTAGGAGGGTGCCTGGAGTAATGTCTACTGGATATGTATAGGGGAAAAAAGAATTATCATTTTTAAAACTTAATGATGAATGAAGACAGAATAAATGTATAGACATATCTTATATGAATGGAAAAAACTTCCTAACATACCATTTTCAGCCAATCTTATGGAATTCCAACCCTCCTCCCCAACACACACCAATAATAAATGGCCACCATATTTTTTGAAATACATTGTTTGGGTTAATTCTTCTGTAACAAGGTTGCTTGAAATGCACCAGCAAATACATAAACAAATTATAACCCATTTTTTTGTTTTCAGCTGTTAATGAGTCCAATATTTAGCTATCAATATTTCATCTGAAGAAAATAAATGTACAACCAAATTATTATTATTATTATTATTATTATTATTATTATTATTTATTTATTTGTATCCCACCTTTTGCCCAATGCTGGGCCTCAAGGCGGCCTTACAAAGTTTAAAACATACATTGGGGAAAAACAAGGATGCCATGTGCTAAACCGTGAAGGGACACCCAAGACGGGAAGGTCATGGTAGAGAGGTCAGACTAAATACGATCCCTGGAGAAGGTAATGGCAACCCATCCCAGTATTCTTGCCATGAAAACTAAATGGATCAGTACAACCAGAGATATGTCGGTATACCATCGGAAGATGGGACCCCCAGGTCAGAAGATGGTCAAAATGCTACTGGGGAGGAACAGAGGATAAGTTCAACTAGCCCCAGACGTGATGACGCAGCTAGCTCAAAGCCGAAAGGATGGCTAGCAGCTGACTGTGCTGGTGGTGAACGATGAATCCGATGTTCTAAAGATCAACACACCATAGGAACCTGGAATGTAAGATCTATGAGCCAGGGCAAATTGGATGTGGTTATTGGTGAGATGTCAAGATTAAATATAGATATATTGGGTGTCAGTGAACTGAAATGGACTGGAATGGGCCACTTCACATCAGATCACCACCAGATCTACTACTGTGGACAAGAGGATCACAGAAGAAATGGAGTAGCCTTCATAATTAATAATAAAGTGGCTAAAGCAGTGCTTGGATACAATCCAAAAAAATGATAGAATGATCTCAATTCGAATTCAGGGTAAGCCATTTAACATCACAGTGATCCAAATATATGCCCCAACCACAGATGCTGAAGAAGCAGAAGTAGATCAGTTCTATGAAGATCTGCAGCACCTACTGGATAATACACCAAAAAGAGATATTATTTTCGTTACAGGAGACTGGAACGCCAAGGTGGGCAGTCAAATGACATCTGGAATTACAGGTAAGCATGGTCTAGGAGAACAAAATGAAGCGGGACATAGGCTGATAGAATTCTGCCAGGACAACTCACTGTGCATAACAAACACTCTCTTCCAACAACCTAAAAGACGGCTTTATACATGGACTTCACTAGATGGCCGACACCGAAATCAGATTGACTACATCCTTTGCAGCCAAAGGTGGCGGACATCTATACAGACAGTAAAAACAAGACCTGGAGCTGACTGTAGTTCAGATCACGAACTTCTTATTGCACAATTTAGAATCAAACTAAAGAGAATAGGGAAGACCCACAGATCAGTTAGATATGAGCTCACTAATATTCCTAATGAATATGCAGTGGAAGTGAAGAATAGATTTAAGGGTCTAGATTTAGTAGATAGGGTCCCGGAAGAACTATGGACAGAAGTTCGCAACATTGTCCAAGAGGTGGCAACAAAAAATGTCCCAAAGAAAAAGAAAACCAAGACGGCAAGATGGCTGTCTGCTGAGACACTGGAAGTAGCCCAAGAAAGAAGGAAAGCAAAAGGCAACAGTGATAGGGGGAGATATGCCCAATTAAATGCAAAATTCCAGAGGTTAGCCAGAAGAGATAAGGAATTATTTTTAAACAAGCAGTGTGTGGAAGTAGAAGAAGACAATAGAATAGGAAGGACAAGAGACCTCTTCCAGAAAATTAGAAACATTGGAGGTAAATTCCAGGCAAAAATGGGTATGATCAAAAACAAAGATGGCAAGGACCTAACAGAAACAGAAGAGATCAAGAAAAGGTGACAAGAATATACGGAAAATCTGTACAGGAAGGATAATAATATCGGGGATAGCTCAGACGGTGTGGTCAGTGAGTTAGAGCCAGACATCCTGAAGAGTGAGGTTGAATGGGCCTTAAGAAGCATTGCTAATAACAAGGCAGCAGGAGACGACGGTATCCCAGTTGAACTGTTTAAAATATTGCAAGATGATGCTGTCAAGGTGATGCATGCCATATGCCAGCAAATTTGGAAAACACAAGAATGGCCATTAGACTGGAAAAAATCAACTTATATCCCCATACCAAAAAAGGGAAACACTAAAGAATGTTCCAACTATCGTACAGTGGCACTTATTTCACATGCCAGCAAGGTAATGCTCAAGATCCTGCAAGGTAGACTCCAGCAATTCATGGAGCGAGAATTGCCAGATGTACAAGCTGGGTTTAGAAAAGGCAGAGGAACTAGAGACCAAATTGCCAATATCCGCTGGATAATGGAGAAAGCCAGGGAGTTCCAGAAAAACATCTATTTCTGTTTTATTGACTATTCTAAAGCCTTTGACTGTGTGGATCATAACAAACTGTGGCAAGTTCTTGGTGGTATGGGGATACCAAGTCATCTTGTCTGCCTCCTGAGGAATCTGTATAACGAACAACTGGCAACGGTAAGAACAGACCATGGAACAACGGACTGGTTTAAGATTGGGAAAGGAGGATGGCAGGGTTGTATACTATCACCTTACCTATTCAACGTATGCAGAACACATCATGCGACGTGCTGGGCTTGACGAATCCAAGGCTGGAGTTAAAATCGCAGGAAGAAACATTAACAATCTCAAGTATGCAGATGACACCACTTTGATGGCTGAAAGTGAGGAGGAGCTGAGGAGCCTTTATGACAAAGGTGAAAGAAGAAGGTGCAAAAGCTGGGTTGCAGTTAAACCTCAAAAAAACCAAGATTATGGCAACCAGCTTGATTGGTAACTGGCAAATAGAGGGAGAAAACATGGAGGCAGTGACAGACTTTGTATTTCTGGGCGCAAAGATTACTGCAGACGCTGATTGCAGCCAGGAAATCAGAAGACGTTTACTTCTTGGGAGGAGAGCAATGACAAATCTTGATAAAATAGTTAAGAGCAGAGACACCACACTGACAACAAAGGTCTGCATAGTTAAAGCTAATGGTATTCCCCATAGTAACCTATGGCTGCGAGAGCTGGGCCATAAGGAAAGCTGAGCGAAGGAAGATAGATGCTTTTGAACTGTGGTGTTGGAGGAAAATTCTGAGAGTGCCTTGGACTGCAAGAAGATCAAACCAGTCCATACTCCAGGAAATAAAGCCAGACTGCTCACTTGAGGGAATGGCATTAAAGGCAAAACTGAAGTACTTTGGCCACATAATGAGAAGACAGAATACCCTGGAGAAGAGGCTGATGCTAGGGAAAGTGGAAGGCAAAAGGAAGAGGGGCCGACCAAGGGCAAGATGGATGGATGATATTCTGGAGGTGACAGACTTGACCTTGGGGGAGCTAGGGGTGGCGACGGCCGACAGAAAGCTCTGGCATGGGCTGGTCCACGAAGTCACGAAGAGTCAGAAGTGACTGAATGAATAAACAACAACAAACATAGATGGAGGGCCAGATAAAGGCCTGCTGGAACAAGCACGTTTTAGCCTGCTTCCGAAAGCCCATCAAGGAGGGAGCCAGCCTAGCTTCCTCGGGAAGAGAGTTCCAAAGCACTGGAGCAGCCACCGAGAAATACAATGTTGAAACCTTACATTTGGATATACAGTCCTTGATTTGCTAATATTATTAGCAGAGATAAAAGAAAACTCATTATCCTATGATGTCCTGAATAACCATCAGAATGACCTTCCAAGGTTTGGGGGCAGCTTGCAGCTCCATATATACAATAAAATAAAATACAAAATCCTGGAAACATTTTAGACCTCCAACAATATTTATCGACATTAACAAACATATTTTCTAATGTGATGGAAGCATACTATGAAATGTATAGTAGTTTCAATGTATAACGATGTTCTTGGTACCCAGTATCTAATGAATATTTATGTATATCATTAGAAATATTCCACTGCAAGTCCATTGTCTGCATATTAAAATCTGTGCTCTATTTATCCTAAAATTCCACATCAGTGTGAGCTATGTTCATCAAACCTCTACCAATTTTGATAAGACATGTTTACTTCCTATGTTATCCTGGACATATTTATTGATCTGTCTCTTGGCACATACATGCACACAGGCCAGGCTATGAGGAGCTGGGTAGGGCCTGGCATGTGTATAGGGTGTGTGTGTGTGTGTGTGTAGGGCTGTGTCAGTGGGTGTGCTGTGACCTGCTGTTTCACCTTCTTCAATCCCTTCCATCATCCCCAGAAACTCTCCACTTCACTGATTTATCGGTCAATACCCAAGTAGGGAGCCAGAAGGAGTCTGAAACCAGCACTAGTTCCATTATAAACTGTGCTTGAATGAACCAAGGCAATGTACACAGATATTAATTAATGCCTGTGTTGCTTCTGGCAGTGTCATGGGGCAGCTTGAAAAGTTTGTTAATGAGAACAGGAAACTGGAAGCATATTGCTTGTCTCCCCTCCTAGATCTTTTGAAGGAGCCATATGTATGATAAGAAAGTTGACATTTCAGAGAGACTGCTTGGAATATTTATAACGAACTAGAGACACAGAATCCCAGACAGATCTCAGGCAGCTGCTCACTTATTGATACAATAGTTTTAGCCATGAGTAATAAAAATTTCAGAAAACACCCGGCTATGGAAAGGTTCGCAATTACTTTTGACATTTCATTTTAACTTATACCCCATTCCATGGACTTTCTCCTATCATGCAGGCATCTGAACACATGCACACTGAATCCCAAACCAGTTAAAACAAACCATTTTCAAGCCAAATCTTGGTGCCTTATGAGGTTTAATAATTTAGGGAATGTTTACTGTGAGAACTGCCAAGTGTTAGAATTTTATTTTATTTTTAAACAGAGAAGAAATCTAGTGTTTCTGGGTTGTTGTTTTTACTAGTTTATTTACATAAATAATTTATTTTTAACTAAAAGAATATGTCAATGAAGCTAACTAAAATATATAGGGAGGGCACTCTGGGTGAACCGCCCAGAGAGCTCCGGCTATTGGGTGGTATAGAAACGTAATAAATAAATGAATGAATGAATAAATAAATAAATAAATAAATAAATATTCAATGCTGCTGCTGTGCCTTTGTTAGTTCTGTTGTGCCCATGGACCCACAACTAGAGCAATGGTAACTAGAGCATCGAAGAGCAATCTGGAAATGAGCAGAACTGCTTGTTTCCCAAAATGGGATAGGATAGGTCAGAGCTCCACTGAACTGCCCGCTTTTAGAAATGAGTATTTCCACTCTTTCCAGCTGCTTTTTGAACTGCTGTCTTTCCATTGCTCTAGCCATGGGTCCCACTAGTGAGCAGAAAACAACAACAGTAAACCAGCTAAAGTCATATAAATAAGACACGGGTACAAGCTAGAGCTGTGCACATATGGCCGTTCAAAATTCTCCACCCTATTTGTGGGTGGAGAAATGGGAGGGAAAATTTCACCTAATTTCTCTAGAGGGAAGAGAAATTCTCCAACAATTTCTCACCAGTAGGGCTCACCCTTATCAAGGGTTGTAGCACAACATCTTTCTTCTTCTTCTTCTTCTTCTTCTTCTTCTTCTTCTTCTTCTTCTTCTTCTTCTTCTTCTTCTTCTTCTCCTTCTCCTTCTCCTTCTCCTTCTCCTTCTCCTTCTCCTTCTCCTTCTCCTTCTCCTTCTCCTTCTCCTTCTCCTCCTCCTCCTCCTCCTCCTCCTCCTCCTTCCTGAACAAATAATTTTTGTTACATTTTTGAAACTTCTTTTTTGAGCATTCCCTGAACTGTTGGAGAATTCCAGTTCTTCTCTGGAGAATATTTGGCAAAACGGCCTCAGTCATTTTGCTATCCGTGGACACTGGAAAATTTGGGGCACCATGTAGACCCTATTTTAATAATGTTGAAGGATTCAGTGGACTTTGCCTTTGCTCCTACCAATTTTCCCCTCCAAGTCCATTGCTTTTTTCATCCACTAATATCCATCAACTGACAAGAGAGGGTATGTCTACACCAGCCCTAAATCCCGGGGTCATTCCTGGATCATCCCTGTGTGTCCAAATGACACACACACCGGATCCCAGGGGCAACCCGGGATGACCAGAGACTTTCTCTGGGATATTTGGGACTGAGGAAAACCTGATTTTTCCACAGTCTCGGGACCATCCCAAGAAGCGTGGGCCATACGGCTGCTGCTCCTGGATTGTCCCTTCCTCTCTGCAAGTAGTGGGGCTCTTAAAATAGGGATGGAGCTGTGTGGGGGCAGTCTGTGCCAATCGGGGGTGGGGGGTAAGGAGAGGCTTCATTATTTAAAAAACCTTACTTTTTCGGTGGAGCTCCTTCTCCTGCTGTAGAAAAAAAATTGGTGGCTGCAACGTCCTCTTTCCTTCAGGGATGTGGCTTGGCCATCAAGACGCTGGGAGAGGATTATGGAAGCAAGTAAGTCCACGAACCTCCCCCCAGCCCATTCTACAACCTATGGTGTAGACATGCCCAGAGTTTTGTTCAGCATGAAGGTGAGCTTGTTTAAAAGGAAACTGGCTTTATTTCTGATATTCTGGAATAATAAAGTATAGGACAACGTGCGGTCATATGCCTAATTAAAACTGTTACGAATTTTAATAATTTGGGTCTGCTTCATGATTTCTCTCAAAATTGTTCTCCCCTTAACAAATGTAAAAGAAAAAAGAGAGAGAAAAGTTCTGTAGTTCATGGCTTTTGTCTGTGTGAGCTCTTCTTTTTTAATGATATGTTTGTCACTTCTGACCCAGTACTTGAAGTGTTAAATTGTCACATCTTAGATGAATTGTTTTTCTTGTGATAAAACTTATATATTTTGTCTAGCAGATTCTGCTGCAAATATCTTGATGATGTCTATATCATGTGCCATTAGTTTACAGAGACTGACTGCAGCATCTTCGAAGTAGGATGCCTCTAATTAGCTTCCTTCCATGTTTTCATTCAAATATAATTAAACTTTTAATCCTAAAGTACCCCAGCCATTAGTGGAATGACTTATAATGAATGTTTCCACTGCTGTTTTTAATGTGTTGTGCCTAGCTGCCTTCCTAGCATTTTAATATTAAAACGGGGGGACCTTAGCCTCAAGGGAACAGGGGAGCATTGGGAATTCATATTGAGATCAGCAGCGTTTTCTGTCTAACCACTTCTAAAAATACAGATTAGAAACTGAAATTGTACTTGGTACATTTGTAACATTGATTGTGCACATTTCAGCAGGGCAAATACAATTCTTTTTATTCTAAAGGGTGTGTGTGTGTGTGTGTGTGTGTGTGTGTGTGTGTGTGATTAGGGACATATCAGAACTTTTATCTAGAATTTGAAAAGTCCAACTCTGAAAAGCACAAATATGATCTGTGTTTAAATTGTGAAGGGCGAAGTGAATACGGAGAATAATGCAGCGTTGAATGCTTTTTTTATTCTTAATGGAAGGAAAAATATAAATATTAAAAACATCACAGCTGTAGAGGAAGTAGCTTCTATGTCCTGAACAAGGTACAAGCTTTCAATTTGTCAAACACTTTTTAATCTTTACGATTTGCAGCTGTAACAATTAAGGATGCTTGAGGAATGTGATCTTTGCCAATTCCAACATGATCTGACCTGATCCACACCTTCCAGACTAGTGTGCAGATCAAAACTGAGTAATCCACCAGATATCACAGTTCCGGAATGTTCTGACATAGTTGACAGCTCAGAAAAAAAAATTCAAAATATATTTTGAGAAGTACATTTTGAGAGAAAATATTTACACGTGTCTTTTGAGAGAAAATTCATTTAGAAATGAATATTTGAAGAGAAAATACATTTTAAAATATATTTAAACTATCTCTGAATGCATTTTTTATATATATAGCTGCTTGCATTTTTTTTTTTTTTTTGCAAATTAAGGTGAAAATGGGAAAGGATTTATGAAAGAAATATGTAAAAGTGACACGGATGGGGGGGGGGGAACTGGTTTGTCCATCCCCAGTAATAACTCAGGTAGACTTGTATTATACCATTTTTACAAATAAAGTCCTGATCGATTTGTCTAAAGCTAAATCAGTGAGCTTCAATCTATGATACTCAAGTAAGAGTCAACCACTTGAACCAGAACCTTGCTAGCACTCTGCATTGGTTGCACAGTATAAGCCTTTGATGCAGACAAGTGCAAGGCGGGGTGTGTGTGTGTCATACTATTACCTTCGGCTGATACGCCAGCTGCACCCCTTCCTATTGTTGGAAGACCTAAAGACGGTAGTGCACACACTGGTAACTTCAAGGCTTGACTTCTGCAATGCGCTCTACATAGGGCTACCTTTGTGCCTAGTCCGGAAACTTCAATTAGTTCAAAATATGGCAACCAGGTTGGTCACAGGTACACCTAGAGGGGACCACATTACACCAATTTTAAAATTTCTTCACTGGCTGCCAATTAGTTTCTGGGTGAAGTATTAAGTGTTGGTTATCACCATGTTAACCAAGTGTTGGTTAGCCTCATGTGGCGCAGAGCGGTAAAGCAGCAGTTTCTGCAGCTGAAACTCTCCCCACAGCCTGAGTTTGATCCCAGCGGAAGCTGGTTTCAGGCAGCCGGCTCGGGTCGACTCAGCCTTCCATCCTCCCAAGGTCAGTAAAATGAGTACCCAGTTAGCTGGGGGAAAGGAAATAACGGCCGGGGAAGGCAACAGCAAATCACCCAGCTATAAAGCCTGCCAAGAAAATGTCAGCGAAAGTTGGCATCCCTCCAAGAGTCAGTATTGATTCAGTGCTTGCACGAGAGGTTCCTTTCCTTTCCTATCACCTTTAAAGCCCTACATAGCTTGGGTCCAGGCTTCCTGCGGGATCACCTTATCCCATACAATCTGCCCTGCACACTCAAGTCCTCTGGGAAGAATCTACTTCAGTCAGTCAAAATTAAGCTGACAAGTATTACCCAGAGGACCTTCTCTTCTGCTGTTCCCAGACTGTGGAATGGCCTGCCAGAGGAGACTGGTCAATTTAAAAGCCTTTTAGCAAGCTATATAGACTGATTTCTTCAGGCAGGCCTACTCAGTGAAATTTTAGGATGTTTTTAGAATGTTTTAATAATGTGTACTATGTTTTTAATCAATTTTATGTATTTATACTTATTTTCCCCCCCCCCCCCGCCTCAATCCAAAAGGAGAGGGGGTAATTATTATTATTATTATTATTAATAATAATAATAATAATTGAGCACATGCTATAGTCACTTACTAGAAAACTATAACCAGATTGATTTAATGCAGGGGAGTTTGAACTGTCTTCGGTTCCTTAAAAGCCTTTCAGGGGTTCTCCAATGAGAAGAAGGGAAAATGCCTCTGAAGATCCATTGCTGGAGAACAGCACTGGGTGTGGGCATTTGCTCCTATTCTTCTTTTGTGACTTTTCATAGGCATCTCTCATTGGCCATTATTGGAAACAGGACTTAATAGGTCTCATCCAATAGAGCTCTGATCCAATATGGATCTGATCTAATCAAGGTCTTCTTTTGTTCTTATATGTGCTGAATGTTTTAGGTCTGCTGCGTTAACTGACTTGGGTGTGTGCACTCTCCCTATCCCTGATTTTGGCTCATTAGTGCAAATAGTCAGAGAACACAGCAGATCTCTAGTTTTATAAACTGGAGAGGCACAGCTGTGCATCAGCAAAGTAAAGGATAAAAGATCCCCACAAATGCGCAGTTTGGGATATAAATTGGGGTGAATTAACGCAGCATCAGAGGAGTTAATTAACACAACCCTGCCCTCTGCCTGGCTACTTAAGAGCAACCAGGTGCCAAGTTTTATCTCTTTATCTTTTAAAATGTCAGAGATGTAAGCAGTTTAGTTAATTTCCATAGACGATAATGGAGTGGTTATCTGAAAACTGATCAAAGCTCCGACGAACCTTCAATGAAGTGGAGTGGCACAGCTGCTTTGATTGTCGAAGAGGAGAGCCCCTCATTGGAGCTCCGCTTTGAATTTCCACATGGAGCTGAGCCGCTCTGCACAGTCCTAGTGTATATGTGTTCATTCTCTCTCTCTCTCTCTCTCTCTCTCTCTCTCTCTCTCTCTCTCTCTCTCACACACACACACACACACACACACTTCATATATATGTATTGAAACTGTTATATTCAAATCTATGAAGATACATTTTTTATTTTCTTCTTTATGGATTTGTTTTGTTTTGTTGGAATTTTGCAATAAAATTAATTTAAAAAAAGACTTACATACTAATAGAAAAGGAGTGACACCAAAAGGAAGGGAACTGGAGAGAAAATAAATAAATGTCGTTGTATGAATTTCAGGCCAACTATCAAATACAGTCAAATTTAAATACAATTGCATGTCATATCCGCTATAAAAATATCAATTCGTAACATCAAATGTTGGCAGAGCTCATAATTCAGATAACCAAATAGTCAATAAATAGTCAGCAGAAATTTGAATATTCAGATAAGATCCAGTGAATATTCAATATCAAAATTCACAGATGCGAATTTTAAAGAAAATTAATTCCGTTTCTAGTCTTGTTCAATTTTTATAACAAAATGCCTATTCTGGGAGCTAGGGATAGGAGCTTCATATATTTTTCTGGCAATCCTGCTCTATAAACTGGTAATATATGGATATTTACTTTAGAAATGTGTACTTCCTGGAAGCTATTTTCCATTTTTATTCATGGCTTTTTACTTGATCAAGTGAACTGGCTCAAGCTCAGCGTGTTTTATTACTTTGCAGTGTAAAGCTTTTAATTAGGTAAGGCATTGTCAGCAATAAGAATACTAAAACTACGCAGGCATATACAAGCTAGTTTACATTGTACAGTCTCCGAGACAGCCCAGGAACACACTGCTTTGTTAGGTAGCCCAAATGTAGACTTAGTATTATTTATAACTGTCCTACTAATTGGGAAGAGCAGAAAATGCCCTGATCTGAGAAAGATGTTCTCTATTATTGTGCACTTGCTAATTAAGGTTGCTAGAAGTTTACGATTAGGCACAGTTTCTTACCAGAACCATTTTTATTAAAGAAAATAAAGGATGCTTTAAAGTGCTGAGGGCTGCACATGCTGACAAAAGCAGGAATTTAACAAGTCTGGATTCGATTGTAGCTCGGCCCATTTATCCTAAACATTGTATTTTCACATGTTATGATAGCTTCAAATGGTGACTTGGAAATTCATTTCATCATGTTCGTTTTGGAGTATTTTTGGTGTATGCATGTAGTGTTGTCTATTTTTGGTTTTAAAACTATTGGTCCTGTGCAGGCTCAACATCAGGGGTCAGCATGGGAGGATAACTGCCCTGGGCCTAGAGGCACAACAGGGCACATTGCAGTTGCAGCAGCCACCTACCGGGACCTTTGGCATAAGGAAGTGGCATGGCTCAGCCTGAAGGCTCCATGCTGCCACATTTAAAAAGATTTTTTTTTTAAAAAAAAAAACCCTTTTGAGTAGCAGCAGTAGTCTGACCCAATCAGGCACTGTCTTTGGGGGTGTCACAGCCAATAAGGCCAAAGGGCTGTTATTATGTTGCTCCTGTGCCCTCAGTGGCTAAATCCCCCCCAACCCCGTGGCAGTGCCTGATTGTTTCAGATTGCTCCTGTTCAAAATGTAAGTAACAACAACAAACAACTCCTTTTGTGACATGCAGGCTGTGCTGCTGCACTTTGCCAGCTTGGCTGGCGAGGTGATATCATAGAATCATAGAATAGTAGAGTTGGAAGGGGCCTACAAGGCCATCGAGTCCAACCCCCTGCTCAATGCAGGAATCCACCCTAAAGCATCCCTGACAGATGGTTGTCCAGCTGCCTCTTGAATGCCTCTAGTGTGGGAGAGCCCACCACCTCCCTAGGTAACTGATTCCATTGTCGTACTGCTCTAACAGTCAGGAGGTTTTTCCTGATGTCCAGCCGGAATCTGACTTCCTGTAACTTCAGCCCCTTATTCCGTGTCCTGCACTCTGGGAGGATCGAGAAAAGATCCTGGCCCTCCTCTGTGTGACAACCTTTTAAGTATTTGAAGAGTGCTATCATGTCTCCCCTCAATGAAACCCTGCCCCTCCCACAATGAGAAAATTATTTGAACTTCTTTCCCTCCCTGCAAAAGAGGCAGAAAAACAATGCTTCTTTTTCACAAGAAGAAAAAAAATTCATGAAAACAGGGTCAGTGGTTGGTTTTCTCGTTCAGCACAACAATAGTTTCAAATTTCTCATCTTTGCTTTGCTGTAAAAAGGAACTGTTCATTGCAGGGCAGGAAGGCACAAAATTGTTTTGAAATATATGAAGTATGACTCCAAATAATGATCTTGGTTAACATGACAATTACACAATGGCCCAAAGAATACGCTCATTGGGTAGCGTTCCCACTTGATTTCTCATAACTCAAAATGTTGATGCAAATTTAGCAGTTCCTGTTGGGATGAAATACCTGAGGAATTTTGAGGGAAGGCAAGGAAAATGAATTTTAGTACACTTAGCAAAATCCCTCAAATGGTGTCTGCACACCCTCAGTTCGCCATTTAATTTCAACTGTTAACAATAGGACAAATCCAGGCCCTGATTAAAAACATCATATGCTGCCAAATCTCATCATATGCTGAGAGAAGAGGAAGGTCTTGATTACACTTGAGGACTACTCAGCAGCAAGGCCCTCCTTCTGAGTAGGACTTTTGCCAGAGGACCTCAATGTACTGCAACTGAGCCCTGGGTGGGTCTCAGAAAGTTCTGGCTATATAAGCTTTCATTTTTAGGCTAGGCAGTGTGGGGACAACATTTTTCATCAGTTTCTGGGTGGTGTTTTTTTTTTTTTTAAAAAAAAAGTCTTTCCTTGTATCTGGACATTCCTGCCATTGCCTGGTTGGAACCTCTGTGCATGGCAATTTGTCAGCCCTGTTGCTGTGCCTTTTGGATTTCCCTATAATTTCCTTTAACACTGTTTCTGATTCAGCCATAACAGGACACCAAGAAGGAAGCCTGGCTTTTAATGGAAGTATTTCTGGAATGAATCTAGTGCTCATTAAGTTTTGGCTGTTCCTGATCAGGAGGCCTCAACGATTATTTATTTATTTATTTATTTACAATATTTATATACCACTCAATATAAACATAGGTATAAACAGTAAAAGAGAGAAGGTTAAAAAAGCAAATTAAAATTGTTTAATTTAAAACAAAAGAACTAGAAAAACTGTGGGTAGTCAGTTGAGGAAGGCTTCTCAAAACATAGTTGTTTTCAGGAGGCGCCAGAAGCAGCCTAGTGTTGGCACCTGCCTGACCTCCACAGGCAGGGAGTTCCACAGAGAAGGGGCCACTACACTAAAGGCTGTTCTCTTGGTGGATTCCAATTGGGCCATAGTTCCATATTGAACCAATGAGCCTCGTGCGGCGCAGAGTGGTAAAGCAGCAGTTTCTGCAGCTGAAACTCTCCCCACGGCCTGAGTTCGATCCCAGCAGAAGCTGGTTTCAGGCAGCTGGCTCAGGTCGACTCAGCCTTCCATCCTCCCGAGGTCGGTAAAATGAGTACCCAGTTAGCTGGGGGAAAGGTAATAATGGCCGGGGAAGGCAACGGCAAACCACCCCGCTATAAGGCCTGCCAAGAAAACGTCAATGAAAGCTGGCGTCCCTCCAAGAATCAGTAATGACTCAGTGCTTGCACGAGAGGTTCCTTTCCTTTCCTTCCATATTGAACCACTAGGAGCATGCCCTCCAGTAACCTCAGTGACTGGGCAGGTTGGTAAGAGAGAAGGCACCCTTTCAGGTATCCTGGTCCCAAGTTGTTTAGGGCTTTGTATACTAGTACCAAAACCTTGAAACCAAGAGGCAACCAGTGCAATTCCCTCAGCGAAGGAGTTATATGCTGCAAAGAAGCAGCTCCTGACAACCGCCAAGCTGCTTCTGGAGCAGTCTTAAGGGCAGACTCACATAGAGCATATTGTGGTAAGCCGGTGTTGGTTACTAATGCCACACAGAGAGAGAGGAATGTGAGAATTTCTTTTATCTTTCCCTCATGTGATTGCTTCTTAGTAGTAGCAGAGAGGGTTTCTCCAGAGAAGCATCCCATAATGGAAATAGTTACTTTGGAACAAATTATCTGCTTTCCTATTATTTACTTATTTCCTACTCAAATTTTCTTTTGCATGCTGCTTTTCTTTTGGTAGAAAAGTGTGATATAAATGAAATCTATAGAACCAATAAAATCTGTGACCGTCAGATGTAATATGTGTCTAGTAGAGCTAGGGGGCTGAGTCAGATGTCCCACCTGCATCTGGGAGTGAGATGCATTCACAGCTTTTTGTTTTGTTAAATCACTCATCAAGTGCTTCTCTGAACTCAGATACAGGCAGGGGTTCTCTCTCTCTCTCTCTCTCCCTCTCTCTCCCTCTCCCTCTCTCTGTGTGTGTTGACTTCATCAGAGTGTCAAAACTCTATGGAGAGTGTCTAGCATAGACTCCTGGCAGTGCCAGACTTTGCATTTGATAGATGGAGGGAGGGGGGATGATTGTGGGTGTCAATTTTGGAAGCCATTTCAGTTGCTGTGATTTAGGTATGTTTCAGTTTCTGTGTTAGTGTATATAAAGGAGTGGAGTTAACTGGAGACAGGGCAGTGGGAACTACAGAGAGAGCAGGCGGAGTGCAAAGGTCCACAGAGAGAGCTGCAGAGAGCCACTGAGGGAGACTCTGGAACAAGGAGAACAGTCAGGAGGAGGCTCGAAGGCACTCTAAGGTGAAAGTGTAGCTAGACTAAAGGAAAGCGTGGTTTCCCGCCTTTTATTTTCATTGTAAATGCCTTTTGAAATCTAACAGCTCTGTTTGTGTAAATACCTTAAGTTTATGAGATTTTGCCTTATCTAATTTATCCTAGTAAGTAGTTGTTAAAACTTTGTTGTCTGGAGTGTCAGTCCCAACACATCTAAGGCCTAAACCCTACGTTACTGAGAGGAAAAGGTAAAAGGTGGAAGGAAGGGCTCTTAAAGAGGAAAAATATCTTTTAGGACCTGATCAAGGGGTCCAGGTAAAGGTGGAACCTTGACAGCCATTTTATCCCAGACTAGTGAAGTGCTGTGCCTTCTGTAGCTTCTTAAACTATCCCAACATAATCATCAAGGAGATTGACAAAGGAGGGCTCTTTTTATCAAGACGAAGTTTGATTATAAGCGGCAAGCTGAGACAGCTTTCCAATACAACTTGGTGCTGAGCACTGATTGATGGTCCCAATGAGCACTTCTGTATGAACTGCTGAAGAAACAAATGAACAAACAAATATCAACATGGGCCCTATCCAGAAATCTGAACCAGAATATTGTTTTGACCCAGTTCTTCAAATCCACAAATTTCGTAATCTAAGGTACCCATTTATGTTGGAAGTAGATTATGTTACAGTATAAGAGTTCTTCCATTGTTTTTCTGTTGCAAATACCCTGAGAAATTTGTGTTGTGCTATTCATTAGAAAAGGATGTTCTACTAAAATCTTTCCTCCAAAAATACCATCCTGGAAAGGATCTACACTACCACTTTAGAATGGTTTATAACAGTATTGACAACTGTTGGGGCCTAGGACACATTCCCTATACAGTTTTAAAAACGTTTTCAAAGTGTCATATCCTGCTTGGTGTAGATCTGGCCAATGAGAACACAAATGTGCAGAAATGTTACACCAGTATCACTAATCCAAAAGATGGTGTGTGTGTATGTGTGTGTGTGTGTGGGTTGAATGCAGATTTAGTCAGATTAGATTCATTAAAATGACTAACTTAACTCTCATTTAATTTCAATGGTCTTCTCTAAATAGATCTTAAATTATCTTCAAATTAGTGGAACAATCTCTCTATAAATATTAATTTAAAACACAGTTTCTATCCTGACTATGCACTTTCTTCCTCCTGTAAATGAGGCTGCAATCATACATTCTTACTTGGGAGTTGGCTCCATTTAACTTGATGGAACTAACTTGATGGAACTCACATGTGCTGTGAGTTGCATGAATAAGCCGTTCCTATTTTGTGACTTCCAGGCCACCACTAATCTTTACAACCCTGCTCCATGTTTCATGTGTCTCATTGACTTTTGCAACAAGTAAGTTAAAAGATTTGCCAGAGGTCATGGAAAGTTGCAACAGAGTTGTGTTTTAAGTACTCTATGCCTGACTAGAGAATGCGAACGGTCAGAAGTGGAACTGACCAGAGCTCGCAAGACTGAACAAGTACTTCTCTCATTAGTAACCTAAATGGATTAACATTTCTTCCCTGTCATAATACGTAATTAACCTTGAGGGGAAGCGAGCACTGGATCGAGAAAATGCCATCACTGTTTGGATGGATGAACATAAGAATTGTTTAGCTGACTCAGAAGAATTGCTGACTCCAACTGGGGTCCATGTAGTTCAGCATTCGGTATTACACAGTGGCCTGCCAGACGCCACTACTTACTCATAAGTAGGGTTGTTGGAGAAATCCACAAGGGAATCAAATGGGTTTGTATTTCTATGAATCCGACCCATAGAATCCGACCCGCTTTGGGAGCTTTTCCGCAAATCTGTGAAGTTTTGCGCCCCCTTAAAATTGGCATTTACGCAAATTGCACCTGAAAATTGCATAAATTACACAAATGTCAGAAGTAATTTGCATAATTTACACAAACTGCAACTGTAAATATGTTTAACTTGAGCAAATTATGCAAGCTGTGTTTGCAATTTGCATAAATGCTGATTTTGAGGGGGAAAAAACAACACCTGATGTTCTGAATTGATATATATTGAGTCACGCCAGCTCATGGGTAAGTGATCCAGAGACTGGGGATGGGGGGAGATGAGGTGTTGACAGCAAATGTGACATCCCTACTTCTGGATCAAAGACTGACTTGGATGCAATCTGCTGCTGGTCCATATATTTCTAAGATTGCAATGTGATTTGCGGACCCCCCCAAATGCATTTGACAATATACATGTGAAAAACCCTCATTAAAAATGCATACTTTAAAAAAATGCACACAAATATGGTTTCATCAATTAGAAAAAAATGTTCACATTTCAAAGATCTGTAGAATTGATGCACTAATTTGGAAAAGAATTCCATGAAAACATGCATTGATTTTCATGAAAAGAAAAAAGGTTGCATCTGATTACGGATTCAAGTCAGAACAAGCTTCAAGATGGAAGTCAGAGAACTCCAGCTAGTTTGAGATTTGGTGGTTCGCATATCCCTACTTATGGACAGCCGCCTAAGAAAAATATAGGGCACATAATAATCCAAAATTTACCTTTGGTAATATCTTAAAAATTTACCTTTGGTAATATCTTAAAAATTTACCTTTGGTAATATCTTCATTTTTATTAAAGCTGTTCTTCCAAACCACGATAAATTTAATCCTTTATATTTTTCTAATTTATCTATAACTTCTTTTTTCAAGTTGTTTAAGTTCTCCTTTTCTAAATCCTCTAATTTTTTTGTAATTTTAATTCCCAAATATTTAATCATTTCTTTAATTCTCATATTCTTCTCTTTACTTTCCCAATCTTTCCCTTCCTTTTTAGTATAATTAAGCAATATCATCTCTGATTTTGTCCAAATAACTCCCTCAGATGTTGCTTAATTCTTTGCCTTTTTTCTAATGGATTCTTAATTGTCAACAATGTATCATCTGCAAACATATTTATTTTTTTATTTTTTTATTACATCCTACTCCCTCTATACTATCATCTTCTCTTATCACATTTGCCAATAGTTCTATAACCAATACAAATAGGACCAGTGAGAGTGGGCATCCTTGTCTAGTTCCTCGGGCCAGTTGTATCTTTTCTGAAACTCCATCATTTATCACCACTGAAGCTGTGTTTTGTGAGTATAATTGTTCAATTATACCTTTGAATCTGTTTCCAAACCCCATTTTTCTATTATTCTCTTTAGTGCTTGCCAGCTCACACAATCAAACGCCTTAAATATATCCAACGCTATTATTCCTGCTTTTGTCTTTATCTTTTTTACCTCCTGTACCGTGTTTAAAACTCTTCCCACTAAGTTATACATTTGTCTATCCGCCATAAAACCACACTGATCATCTCCAATATAATTACCTATAAAAGTATTCATCCTCCTTGCCATTATAGCTGAAATTTTTTTTGCGTCCTGATTTATTAATGAAATAGGTCTATAGGAATCTGGGACTGTTAAGTCCTTATCCAGCTTTGGAATTAATATAATTAATGATTGTTCCCATGATGGTGGTATCTTCTCTCCTTTTACTATTCCATTATATAGTTTCAATAATTTTGGTACCAACATTTTTTTGAATGTTTTATAATACTCAGATCCCAACCCATCTAATCCGGGGGATTTACCCCCTTTCAATTTCTCAATAGCTTCCTCTATTTCCCTTTGAGACATATCCTTCTCCATTAAATTTTTATCCTCTTCTATTAGACCCTTCTTTATATGTTTATCTATATATCTCTCCATCTTCATCTTTAGTGTATCCTTCTCTTTATATAATTCGCGATAAAATTCCTGAAATATCTTTATTTTCCCTTTCATGATACTACATGGCTTTCCTAGTTTATCTTTCACTATCCCTATCGAGTTCCTTGACTTTTCCTTTTGTGTGATCCTTGCTAGCATCTTTGAGTTTTTATTGCTATTCTCAAAATAATCAAATTCTTCTGTACTTCTTCTAAATTCTTATTATCTAATTCTTTTTTGCTTGTAATTCTATCACTATTTGTTTATTTCTGCTTTGCAAATACTCTTTTTCGAGCTTCTTAATTCCTTCTTCTAGGTTTTTCTGTGTTTCCTCTTGTTCCTTAAATTACACATTTCTCTAATACAGATCCCTCTAGTCACTGCCTTCATTATATCCCACACAACTGATGGTGAACTTCCCCCATTCTCAATAATTTCCCATATTTCCGACATTTCTTTCTGCATTTTTTCTACTGCCTTATATTTTAAGATCCTAGTATTCATCTTCCATCTATTCGCCTCCCTATAATCTCTTTTTACTTTAAAATCAAGGCTTACCAATGCATGGTCTGTTACTTTAATTACCCCTAATTTCGTATTACATACCTTTGTTGCTAAATCCTTTGAGACAAAAATATAATCTATCCTAGAGGAAGTTTTATGAACTGGAGAATAATATGTGTACCCAGGCTCCCTCATCCTAGTTAATCGCCATCCATCAACATAATCCTTCTCTTTTATCATTTTATTTAAAATTCTAATGTTATTTCTTATTTCAAACCTAGTAGGGTTAGACCTGTCTACTCTATTATCCATAACCATATTAAAATCTCCAGCTAAAATAACATACCTTTTTTAAAATTCCTCTATTTCCCTAAATAATTCTTTAAAAAATTCTTTTTGTCTCTCATTTGGGGCATATACATTAATTAAGGTATAATAATTACCTTCCAATTGCCCGTGTATCATAATATATCTCCCTTTCTAATCCTTTTTACTCTTTTCTATATTAAATCCACTTTTCTTCAAAATTATTATAGCCACCACATTTTTTTTTGAGGTCCCCAGGGACTTTTCATAATAGTCTGACCATTTTAAATGTATTTCATTCATACCTTCCTTAACTTGATGTGTTTCCTGCAGAAAGATAAAGTCGCCCCCCTCTTTATTTAACAATTGCTCAATTCTCTTCCTTTTAACAACTGCCCCCAAACCTTTGACATTGAGTGTTGAAATTTGTATCTTCTTATCCATAATCTTTTTGTTTAATTTCTTTTAGATCCCTTGTGCACCCCCACATTATTAACAAAAACATAAATTTTAACATATAACAACATATAGGCACTTTTTAAACTCCCCCCTCCTTTCCCCCCTCTTCTACTCCGTAGGTGGAACACCCCGGTCATGGCCAACAACCTTGAGGGGGAGGAAATGAAGCCCACAGTTCTGAGATGGCAAGCCTCCCACACATTTTTTTATTTTTATTTTTTATTATCTCCCTTATATCAAAGCTTTATTTCCCACTTGGGCCTGGGCCTTCTCCTTCTCCTTCTTCTTACTGAGGTGACAAATCACTATCCATCTCTAAACTTCTCAGCAGCTGCATTCCCTGCTCCAGCGATGTTACTCTGTGCTGTTTTCTGTCTCGCGTGAATCTCAGGAACACCGGGTAACCCCATGAGTAAGCAATGCCCACCTGCTTAAGCTTTGCCAAAATCGGTTTTACACTTCCTCTCTAGACAATGGTTTGCTGACAGAGCTCATTGTAGATTTGGACTGGCGTTTCTTGAAACTTCAACGTTGCTATTGATCTCAATTTTTTCATAAATTGCTCCTTCTTATAATAATTGCCAAATTTAACCAAAATATCTCTTGGCATAGCTCTTGATCTGTTTCCAGCTACTCTGTGGATTCTATCGATGTCCTGCTGCATTATATCAGTGTCGGGAACCAGCTCTTTGAACCATCCTAAAATACTAATTCTCAAATTTTCATCTTGTATTTCAGGGAGATTTTTATTCGAAGATTCCCCCGTTTTCCTTTGTCTTCCAATTGAATCAGCCTCTTCTCATGCAGATCAAATTTAATGTTATGCTGAATTAATTGTTGTTCATTCAAATCCACTTGTTTTGATATTTGATTACTTCTGTTTTCATCTCTTTTACATCTTTCTCAACTTTTACAACTGAAGTATGTAAATCTTCCATTTTCTTAAAAACTTCTTCCTTGATCAGTTTCATTTCTTGAAGCATTGCTTCGCTGTTACCTTTAATAAACTCCATCAAATTGGTCTGCAGTTCGTCGAGTGCTGATTTTGGCCCAATGCCAGTTTCTGCTGCCGTCTTTTCGCTTTGTTGCTGTTCACTGTTTTGTTTATTTTCCAGACCATTTTCTTCCCCGTTGCTATCACTAGGGATATCAATTTTAACCAATCTTGCTGCCGAGTGATTTGAGGGGTGTGATCTCACCCAGGTGGGATTTTTAACTTTATTTTTCCTTTTTGGCATTTAATCTTCTGACGCTTCTAATTACCGGGCAGAAGTCGATCACATCAATAAATCACAACTTTTGATCCTCCCTTTGCCTCTGTTCATTCTTCTAGGTAATGATAAGTTACTGTCTCTGCATTCCGATAATGCTGTAATTTACAGCATGAAAGCCTCTCTTGGAACTGCTTAGCTCACAAAATGAAAGTAAAAGCTTTAACCCCTTTGCAGCTCTCTGAGAGACATTTCAAACTTTTCCGCTTGCAGAGACATTTCACCATTCATTATTTTTATAAACAGAACTCACATATCTTGCCAATTAGTGGAGATAATTGCGCTTCTAGGCTTTCTTTTCCAGAGCTGGGAAAAAGCCTACCACTCCATTGAACCGTCAGGCTCCGCCCACAAATGTGATTTTGGCTTTAAACTATAGGTTTTTTGGGTTGAGCAGGTCAACAATTACTTTACATACATTTAAGCTTTAACGTAATTGTCACAGTCTGGACACCTAGGGTGACCATATGAAACAGAGGACAGGGCTCCTGTATCTTTAACAATTGCATAGAAAAGGGAGTTTCAGCAGGTATCCTTTGTATGCAGGTTGCACCTGGTGAAATTCCCTCTTCATCACAACAGTTAAAGCATGCTGGAGCTATACTGCAGCTATACTGTGACCAGATTTAAAAGAGGGCAGAGCACCTGCAGCTTTAACTGTTGTGATGAAGAGGAAATTTCACCAGTTTCTCCATATATACAACTGACACCTGCTGAAATTCCCTTTTCTATGCAACTGTTAAAGATACAGGAGCCCTGTCCTCCTTTTCATATGGTCACCCTAGTCTGGACCTTTTGCATTTAATTTCCCTCTGCCATCACCTCTTACAATACCCTCCTATACAGGCATGCACATGTCTATATATTTACCTGCCAACTTGGGATAACACTTCATGCAACTAATGAAGTGGATTCATGACAAATTTGTTAGTCTTTAAGATGTCACAAGACTCTTTGCTGGTCTTGCTGCAACAGAATATCATGGCTATTCCTCTAGACATTGTTACTAGGGATGTTGGAGGAGTCTGGTTTGGGGATGGAGCTCGACAATATTTTGCCAGCTCAACCCTCCCCGGATGCCAGTTCACAGAGTGCGTGCCAAGTCAGGCAAGCGTGTGGTTCCCTGCTTACCTGTGAATGGCCATTTGCACAAAATCACAGGTAAGCTATTTACACCTGCCCTTTTATTCAAAATGGCCATTTCCATAAAAAGCTTACCCATGTTTTTGCATAAAATGGTGGCTTGCTGGTAAGTGGGACACTACAGGCTCTTCTTAGGCACCCACGAGCCATCCGGTGGCTTGCCCTGTGCACTGGACAGGGATGAGGGGTTGGCAGGAGACCAGCGCACACTGTGTGGGGTGGGTGCGGGAGAGCTCACCCATCCATAGTTGTTACCAGTTCTCCATCTCTCTTGTGGGACTTACATTTCTGTACACCGCCTACTGGAATGTGGGCACCATTGTAAATACAAAATGATGATGGTGATGCCAAATTGCATTCAACTGATAACTCAAATAACACCCACCCCCTACTGTGACTAACCTGGTGGTGATAGTGGATGAAATTAGATGAGTTACACACACTAAAGGTTATGTGACAAAAGATAGTTAAATCCCAAGATTTAATAGGGCAAGGATTATTATGTGCTCTATAAGTTATGGTCAGGAATTGACGCATGTAGGAAGAAAAGGCAACTTATTAACTGGGCCAGAGTACCGGGGGGGGGAGACCTAACTGGTAAGGGGGCAGTTACGTAACAGAGCTAAAAATATAAACATTAAGGGAGAGCTTGTACAGGGAAAATTGTGATGAAAACTGTTTATTGTTCAGTAATAAATCATCATCCAGTGCACAGTAGAAAGGAACTGAAATGGGTTAAGGAGGCATAGGAAAGCTAGCTGCAGGAGCTGTGTGTTCATGCAGGCTTCAACCGTGATTGAAAGGCTAAATAACAGTGGGACTTATATTCTGGCTTTCTTCCTCCTACCTAACATAATGTTAACAAAATGGCATGATGCCTTGCCAAGACCAAAGCAGAAAGCAACCCACTGCTAATGGATGGAGGCTACTACCTAACCCTTTGATACTCAATCAGTGCTATCAATGATTAGAGTTAAAACGCTGGTCAGATCCTATGCACGTGGTGGGGGAGCAAGTATATGTACATTACACATCCTAGAGACCAGAGAACTGCACTGGTGCAGTGCAAGAAACAACAAGAATGATACTCAAAGGTGCTGCAGAAAGCCACTTTTATTCTCAAAAGGCCCGATGTCTTTCACGTCATAAAATGCTTCCTTGGGGATACCACAACAGAAAAATAAGCACCAGAATAATGGAGTCAATAACTCCTATTATTATGTTATGTGATATATTTTGGAATACATCTTCATAGAGCATTAAGGAAATATACTCAAAGGTAGTGTGGGTACAGTCATATCAGTCATCCTGTACATGCATATGTCCCATCCCGACACGTATTTATTCATTATCCAAACATTTATACCACCCTTTTCCCTACCGAAAAGGAGTCTCTCAAAGTGACTATTGAAAGATACAAAGATGCGTAAAAAATAACAATCCATCACTATAACACAATTACTGGACTAAAAGCAACGTCAAAAATCAGGAATACTGATATAACACATGTATTTTATTGCTGTGGGCCACCTTGGGCGGGCTTCTGCCCTAAAGGGCAGACAAGAAATATTTTAATACAGAAATAAATAAATAAAGTGTAGTGTGCGTAATTTGTATTTATCTTCCTCTCACCCCCAGCAATGGGACAGTAGTAATGCGGTGGGTGGGGGCAGAAATGTATTGTAGGTGTGGGTGCTCATCTATCTCAGTAGGCGGAAGAGCTTTTGCTGGTGTTTCCTTGATAGCACCTGCAAAACCAAGTCCCTTTGTGTTTTCAATTGGCATGAACCTGTCTATGTTAGGTTCTCTCACTGTCTCAATTTTCCAGTATTTTCAGTTCATCCTCAGCTTTGAGAATTCTTTTTTTTAAAAGGTTGTATGAAAATCCATACATATTTTTCTGTGACTTTCTCCTGAAGGCTTATTGTATGGCGTTTTACCCAATATACACATTTTTGAAGCAATTTTCTCCATACGATGTATTTTTCAATGTTATTTTCACAAACATGCATTTTTATAGGCACTTTCCCCAAATATGCATTTTTTTTGTAGGCAGTGTTGGATTGGTTTGCTTCACTGCAAAATTCGGGCAAGTGTAAATTTTGAAAGATAAGTGACTTTTGCTTTGTATATTGGTTCGAAAATGCAAAATACAGTAAGTTCACATTAAAACGTGAACTGAACTAATTTCTCCCTCTTCCCTATTTTCTTAGGATTAGTTCTCCCATTCTTACTTTGTCCACATGGAATCGTACAAGTTGAAATGCACCCGCGGCTTATCTAATCCTTGTCCTAAGGCAGAATCCTTATTTTCTAAATTATGCAGTCTTTCCTGGATCGATGGTATGGTTCAGTGCTATCTCCTAGAATGTGTTCCATATTGCTTGCTACAGATTAACATGCTGTCAATCAATTGTGCCTGGATCGTATCATCAGTGGATATGGTGGAACATATGTTGTTTCTTTTGCTATTGGTAATCTTTAACATATCTGAAAAGATATAGGGGGCATAATGCAGTCTTCCCCAATCTGGTGCCCTCCATATGTTTTGGACTTCAACCCCCTTCAGCCCAGCCAGCATTGCCCAATAGTAAGGAATTTTGGGAGTTGTGATCCAAAACATATAGAGGGCACCAGGTTGGACAATGCTGACATAATGAATTTATACAATGAATGTTTTCCAGGTGCTTCAGTTTGAAAGCAATCTTCAATATTACAGCCAGATTCTACTTTATATTATATTGTAGATTCTGGGGTGGAAGAAGAATAAACAACCACATGAACTTAGTGCAGAAATCAGATATGGGATCGATACTCTTTATTGCCCTGCTTGAGGCCAAATCACTCCTTCAGACGAGTTCGATTCTCATTTTAAGTCTTTTTTCCTCCATACTGCTTCTCCCACCTCCCTTGGGAATACTAGAAACAAACTCTACTGTATGATACTACCTTGAAGTATCATTGAATCTGAAATCTTTAATATTTTTCTATATGGCTGCCATGAGTGTCCTATTGTAAAGAATGCTTTTCTTGCAGTGTCTGAAGTGACCTTGGGCAAGATAAGAGTAGATTGGGTCAAGTCCATGAAAAGATTCCTTTCAGTAATTTTTCATTACAAACAGTTCTCTTTCTTTCTTTCTTTCTTTCTTTCTTTCTTTCTTTCTTTCTTTCTTTCACTACTGTTCCACCAAATACTATAAACAACTCTGGAGTAGGAATATGTATATTGATCCTTTATATATCTATTTATCTCAGTTCTAGTTCTTTCAAGTCCTTTGGAATCTAGTTCTTTCAAGGTATTTCAACAGCTTTACACTAACAACATTTATTTCTAATGCTCCAATGCAAGCAACCAAATAAATGGGAGAACCTAGGTGAACTAGAGGGTTCTTCACTGGAGATTTCAGTTTGTTTTGGCAGCTTCCTTATGGCACAATCCTATGCATGTTTAGATGGGGAAAATCCTACAGCTTCCAACATTCCCCAGCCAGTCATGACGGCTGTGGAATGCTGGGAATTGTAGGACTTTTTCCTGTCTAAATGTGCATAGGATTGTGCTCCTACTCTCACAACACCAGATGTTCCTTCGCAAAATCATTGTAAAGCTGCCTTTTCTCCCCAGGGCTAACTCATTAGTTTTAATATTCCCTTGCTTGCCAAGATAAGAATCTTGAAATACAGAAATAAAATTGGCATTATGCCAACTTTTTGCTCATGCAAACATGAAAAGGAGGGCTTGGAGGGGAGAGTTTAATGAACACACAACCCCGGCTTACCTTTTTTATGAGTTGCTTTTTTATGAAGTTTCTGAACTTCATCTTTTTCAAGCCTATAGTTGTGCCATTGGAAAGCAAAACAACTGGAGACATATATTTTAAAGCAATCTAGCTAAACAGAGACAATGCTGGCAATAGATAATTGCACATTATTAAACAGCCAGTAAAATTAGGCTACATGAGAGTGTTTATGGCCATAGCTAGAACTAAGGTTTATCCCTGGATCGTCCAGGGGTCAAACCTGTTCATCTAGGTGACACACAGGGGATCCAGTGCTCAGGCAGGGGCGAACCCTGGATGATCCCACGATAAACCTTAGGTCTAGCTGTAGCCCCAGAGTCAAATCAGAGCGCTTGAAGATGGAAATGCTGTCTGCCCTTATTCTTCTTAAATATTTTTGTCTTGTTTCAAAGCCCTTTCCCCAAACAATTGCCAAAATGAGATTAATTTCACAGGGCAAGGTCTGACGTTCTTCACAAAATAATACCATCCTCCACAAAATAATGCTCCACCTTGATTTTAGATCAACCTTATTGCAGTTCAGACATTTTAGATGCGAGTCAATATTTTTAAAACAGTAAACCCAGGCTTAATTGGAGCTCCTCTGAAAAGGACAAGCTATTATTCACGAACCTCTTTGGCCACTTCTAAAAACACCCCTCTTTCAATTATATTTCAGAAATTTCCTCAAAAGTGTTTCTGGTTCATAAAGCATTGTCCTTACTCTGAATTGTCTTGCTTTGGTCTCAGTGGTGTCAACCTGTAACCAAATCTAATAGGCTGTGAAGGAGCTTGATGTCATCACATTCATTACATGATGCCTGACTACCTGTGATCATCAGTGTGAATAATGCTGGCATGAGAAAGAAGCCCTAAGCAGGAAAAATAGCACCAAAGCAGTGGCAGCTAGGGAAAACAATGGCATATTTTCACAATGATTTGGGGAAAATAATTTTGACACTCTCTCAACAGCTAATTTCTGTATAAAATTAAAAATGTATTTGTCACTGCCCTAAATATTCATGGTCTCCAAGATGCATAAGCAGAGCTGGTGTGATCTCATTCTTTGATATGAGGAATGTACTATGCCGTGGGGATGTGCAGAACTGGCTACAGCTCTGTAAACTCCTTGCAGAACATGAAATAAAGTGATTCCAGAGGGGTCTGGTTAATAGATGCTGGAATGGATTTCCCAGTTCATTTATGATCTTGGAAAAACAAAGATTGGAACAATCCTAGTACATGTGCAACAAAGCTTTGGTTGATCTGAAGGCACCTTCGGGCAGTACTAGGCTTTGCAGTACTAGGCCTTACTGTAGCTGTAAACATACTGAGCCTCTGTGGAATCCAGATAGATACCTCATAGTTCTGTTGGGCAGGGTGATATCTTAGAACCTTTAAATCTGAAATAGAATTAAGTTACTGTATCATTTGGTGATAACACAGTTTGTGGGGCATCCCTATGTTAGGATGCTGACTTGTGAGTAGATCTTCAAGAATAAAATAGGGGAATAGCAGCCTGGAGTTCAACCCTGGCAGCTTCTTCTGTATGCAATTAAATATTTCTGCAGCACATCTTTGGATTGATCATCTGGCCAGGAAGGGGTCTTTAAAAATGGTAGACTGCATCCTCCAACCAACAGGTGGGCTCAAGAGGAATCAGACAGACCTACATTGCTCACCCTATGCATGTTCTGTGGGTGGGAGGGCTCCAGTCAGCTGCTTGAAACAGAGTATATTCTGATGAATTGCTCACAGCTTGCTAGAATTCTCATCTGTGGATTGGCTTGTGGCTGCAATTTTGGTAGTAGGATAAATCCACCCTGGGTATCACCCTAAAGGAGCTATCCGAGGTGCTGAATCCTATCCCCCAAATTGTTTCAGTCTCCGCTGCTTGTGATTGAACACTCTTAGGCATGACTAGACCTATTGAAATCAAGTCTTTCCCAGAAATTAACCCCAATGATCTTTTGATGTCTGTTTGACTCAGGACATAGTGCAGAAATGATCCATGTTTTTCATAAAGGATTCACTTTATTCCAATAAAACCTAGGATTGGGGCATGAGCCAGTGAATACACCTAGTATTTGGTGCTTAGTCTTTCTGAAGGCCAGAGGCTTAGACTGTTTAAAGTACAAATATACCAATTAACATAGGGCATGTCTAGACCAGGGGAGGGAGGGGGAGGATCTCATGATATTCTACTCGCAATATCCTCCTGTTTGTCCAGACGTGCGTGTGACATTCGGGAGGAAGGACGGATGTCACGCCCACCATTTTCTTTCTTTTTTAAACAGAGATGATTTTTGCACTTGTGCTCCAACAGAAGTTAAGTAAAGAAAAAGCACCACCCGCTCCCGTTCCCCCAATGGGCACGGAGTGCCTGAAGAGCTCCATGCCCCATGCCCAATTCCCACCTCCTCGCGTTTACTCGCAAGAAGGCAGGATGAAGCCGGAATGGGTGCCGACACACCTCCTGCGGTCAATCCTGAGACCATGGGAAAAATTGGGCTACAAGTGGTCCCAGTTATCTTGGGGAAATGGAGGGATCATTCCTCTCCACTCCCGGGATCCCCTGTGCATCATGTGGACACACAGGGATGATCCTGGGATGATCCTTGGGATAAACACTGGTCTAGTCAGTTATGAACTCAACACACCATTAACACCACATTCTTATGCAGGTCTACTTCCCTACAATCATACCAGAAAGTTGATAGCATAACATGAACCTGATGTGGTAAGTATAGTAATGCACTTTTTAAAGCTAGTGCAGAATGCAACTCACACTAGCAGAGTTTTTCAGGAAGTCCAGCGTCAAGACAAAGAAGCTGATCTCAAGATGAAAGACCACACAGACAAAGATCAGTGGTGCTCAACTAAATCCTTTACTGTGCAGTATCATACAGCGTGGCAGTGCAGCAGTAGATTTTTACGTCAATATACACAATGACTTTTCACTCTAAACCTAACCCTTCTTCTCCACACTATCCATAGTCCATATTCTTCTTTATAGTCCTTTGAGCCAACCAGTTAGTGGCATTCTTACCATGTGGTATTATTACATCAGCTTTACCACACTCTTTGTGAGTCAGCAAACCATTCCAGCTGCTCCTAATTAGTCACCTGACTGTAGGTGCAATAATCACTTTGGCCTTGAAAATACCACCAGCTAATCTGGATTTCTCCTTATGTGTCATAATGGCAGAAAAATCTCTAGTCGCTTTTTTGGCTCACTCACCCAGAAACCTGACAGAACCTATACTTGGCATATTTATCATTATGCCTCACCCTTAGCAGTTACATGTTTGCACATCAAATTTTAGGATTAGCCTGTTAGCAACTTACCCTGTTACTATCTTAATATCTTCCTTGGAAGCCATTGGCTTTTCAGGGTTGCAACCTACAGTTCAGTTACACTCTAATGGTCTCACTGAAATTGATTGCAAGTAGCTTGGGGATTGCAGGCATCTTCTGCCTGAGAAAATGCAGCAAAAGCCAATGCATGAAGTCAGCATGTATTAGTTAAGCAAGACATCGGGATTTCAAAACAAGAGATGGCATTTTAAAGATGGATGCAAATAGCCCTATTGAAGAAAAATGGATTATCTGCTTGAGGAAGGCAAACAGGATTGAGCCTTTTGAATATAAGATGCTTTTGTCTAATTTAGACTGCAAAAAGAATATTTGCTGATAAAGAAAACATAAGCAGTTGAACATTTTCAGATGGTCCACATAATTCTTTCAAAGGGTTTTAAAAAGCAGACTAGCTGAATGTGACTGCAGTGAAATAGGATTATCTATAAAAGCAGCCATCCTAGAATTGACATGGATATTGTCACATAATAACAGTATCACTTATTTAAGAATGAACAAATCAATTAACATCCACTTTCAGGAGGTGCTCATCAGTAGGTAACAAAATGTTAATTCTTCCCCCCTCCCCTAAAAATGCGATTATATTATACCCTATTTGAAAATTTGAAATGATAGCCTGTCACATCTGAAAGATTCTGAGCAGGTAATAGTAGATTAAATAGCAGGTATTGGTCCTCTCAAATGATGATTTTGAGAAATAATTAGAATGCTATATAATAGTCAAAACCACTATAAGTGTAATCCTATGGAACCTAGTAGGCAGTAAGTCCCATGGAGTTCAATGGGACTTACTCCTAGGGAAGTGTGTATTGGTAGGGATGCCCATCACTGGGTAATCTGGTTCTTTTTTGGTTTGATGGAGTTCTGAGGCATGTAAGACACCCTTTGTAGTAGAGCGGCTTAGCATCAAAATCATGCACATTGTGATACAAGTGTGAAATTTGGTATGGTGGTATTTATGACCATGTAGATTAAAATTAGATATAGAGGCATGTCAGGAAATCATCATAATGGCCACCATCTTGGAAAATGGCACCCCAAATCCAGTTTTCGCACAATAACTCTATTATTTGTAATCTCTCAGAAAAGATGTCTTCGTACAAAATTAAGGAGCATAAAATTTGCTACAAAAAATCAGTAACAAGCTTTTCATAGGAGAAACCCTCATTGAGATATAAAGGTTTTATTCCTACCCATTTGTCTGAGAAGTCAAAGATGTACTGTCTCACCCTCATTTCAATCTTTGTGCAAATTTGTGCAAATTCTGCCATAATTCATCCAAATCTAGCTGTAATTTGTGCAAATTTGGCCAAAATTTGCACACACTGCAGAATCTTTTGAAATGCACAAAATTCTGAGAAAATCCATAAATTAGCACGATTCACTGCGGATCAAGTCAGGCGCTGCAGTGGGAACCAAAATGAAGCTGGGAGGCTGAGCCTAGGAAAACCCATCAACCTCCCCGCCCAATGGATCTCTCTAACATTCCTACAATAGAATTGCATCCTTAATCTTCTACTAACTTTATCCTGGGCTGATATAAACATTTGTGCTCATCACTTCCTCGCTGACTGGCATGTGAGAATGAGCTGTGTCAAACAGAACTTCCCCACTGTTCAGTGTCAGCTCAAGTACAGTATATTTTAATGAACACAGTTCACACATTTGACTCAGGGTCAACTGTTGAGTAATCAAGTGAAGGAAGATCTCATGATGTGTAGGACTGAGAACCAGTCCCTGGTTCTCCAGAGGGGAAAGTCTTAGCAGAGGAGCTAGTATTCACTTTTCTTCTAATCCAACTTCATGGTGACTACTTCTACATTAGTATTCCAAATGGCAAAGGGTGATAAACAGTCTTTTTTCCTATAAGGTACATCGATTGGACCAGTTAGGTCATTTTAGAACCTGGATTGAATGGTCTTGCAGAGGTCCCCTTTAGATGACCATGTGTATTCCTTCAGATGACTATGCTTCAACTAGCATTTCTCTCCCACCCACCCCAATACCATCCTGACTGGCTTTCCATGCTTTCCATCAGCTTCTTTATTCCTGGTGTGTTAGAGCAAAACAAGCAAACTTACAGGAATAAAATGGTTTACTTCTGCTGCCCAGATGGTAAACACATTTACTTGGGAAGAAGCTCCATTTTCTTGTAGAAAAGCATATATATATATATATCACATCACATGAGCATCTGTAATCATGTACATGCCTGCCCAGCCACCCTCTGAATAGTAAATTCTTTCAGCAATTTCAGCCCGTCATTGCTGCCCATCTCAAAGAGAAAGGGAGACTAGGGGCATGACTAGATGAGGGGGGTGGAGGGTGACGCTCTCACAATTTTATGATCGCAAGATCGTTGCCCTCATCTACATGCAGCGCACGATGTCCCAGGAGGAAGAGGATGTCACACCGGCCATTTTATTTATTTTTTTCATTGGAGAAGAGTGCATGAGTGCTCCTGTGCAAAAGGTAGGTCTTTTTTACAAAATAAAAAATGTTTTCTCGCTCCCCCTACCCCACTCCTGAGGGTTCCAGGTCCTTGTGGTTACTCATGAGGAGCCAGGACAAACCACGATGCCCAACCACACATCCTACGGTCTCAGAATCATCCTGAGACCGCAAGGAAAGTGGAAAAATGGGTAGGGCAATATTCCGGGGAAAGGGAGGGGTCATCCCTCCCTGCTCCCGGGAACTCCCATGTGTCATGTGGATGCACAGGGGTGATCCTGGGGCAATCCTCAGGATAAGCCTTTGTCTAGCAATGCCCTTTGTTTATGTGCTCAAGCATATGCCCACCTTAAAGAGAAAGAGTCTCTGCCAAGATGCTCCTTCTTCTATTCACTTCAGTGTGTGTGTGTAGAGAGACATGCCTGAAGGGAAGAGGCTGGCCATTATCATCTCTTGCTTATGCTCCTGCCTATAGGGAAAGGCTGGAAATTGTGACCACCTGCTGATGCTCTTGCCTGAAGGAGAGAGACTGGAAATTGTGACCTCTTGCTGATGATCTTGCCTGAAGGGGAATGGCTGGCCATTGTGACCTGTTGCTGATGCTCCCTGCTTGAAGGAGAGAGGCCATTGTGATCTTTTGATGATGATGCCAGCCTGAGGGAGAAAGGCTGGCCATTGTGACCTAGTGGTGATGCTGATGCCTAAAGGGCAGAGATTGACTATTGTGACTTGGTAGTGATCCTGCTGAATTGAAGACTAGAGACTGGTCATTTGCAGCTTCATGCTGATGCTATTTCCTGAAGATCAGAAATGGGCTATTATGACTTTATTATGTGGGCTCTCCCACACTAGAGGCATTCAAGAGGCAGCTGGACAACCATCTGTCAGGGATGCTTTAGGGTGGATTCCTGCATTGAGCAGGGGGTTGGACTCGATGGCCTTGTAGGCCCCATCCAACTCTGCTATTCTATGATTCTATGACTTCCTGCCTGAAGGAAGGGGGGGGGGGAGAGAGAGAGAGAGAGAGACAGACAGACAGACAGACAGACAGACAGACAGACCGGCTGTTGGGGGTAATCACTGAACTTAAGCTTGCTGTACAAAACAGACTCACAGTGATAGCAGAGTTTACAGTGGCTCTCAACTATGAATACAGCAAAGACTCAAGAAATATAAGGCAGAGATTTTGTTTGTAGTGTACAAAAATAAATACTTTACTGGCACAAAATAATTAGTTATGGCAAAGCAAATGTACAATTCAATACTCACACATGGTCACAAGATATACAGCTTACAACAGGTTTCACAGCAACTAGAGTGATGATTTAATCTGGTTACAGTGATTCCAAACACTCTTTATATACACTTCTCAGTACAAATGATGCAATACATAATTGGCACTAATAGAAAAATTAACACTATGTCATAGTCCAATTATACAATCAAGCCCATCTGCAAAGTTGACCTTTCAGTGATTGTCTTTTGCTGACTCCACACTTTATCCAGGATTTGCAGATCAGTCCAGAAATATGGAAAAGGAAAATCAGAGTCCAGTCCAGGACTCAACACCGGCCCCCTGTCATACCCCTACATTGTTAACCACTTTCATGGGAATGTTTCCCTTTGCAATCCTTAATCAGACAGGAGTCTTTTAACTCTCCCATCCTCTCACCAATCCCCAGACAGGCAAGAAGTACTACATGTTGGCAGAAGTTCTTAAAGAATGATGCTAGAGGCAATTCTTCAATAATACAAACAAAAAATTGAATTTATTTATTCTTAGAACAAAAGAATGATACATTTATGGATAGAATAGGAGAGGAGATAAAACTAATGTTATCAAGACTTCTTGGAGACTCCTTACTAACTGTCATGAGAAAAAAAACCATAACTGTCACAAAGAGAGCAGTTAGAACCAAGAAGCAAGCCTGAGAATTGCATTATGGGAAACACCAAGAATCAGTCAGTTAAAGAAATACTAACCAGTCAAAATAAAGAACATAGTACAAACATGTCTTGAACTGATTAACTATCTGATTCTCTACTGCACTCCTCCCTTATGACAAGCTGAGCACATCTAACCCTACTGCCCACCAGTGCTTTTAGGACATGGAATGAACATCATCTAACTCCTCTTAGATCCCAGGAATAGCATGTCTCTATGACTTGGTCACCTGCTACTTTCCAGTCATTTCTAAAATTTATTTTATTTATTTTATTTATTACACTTATATACCGCCCCCATAGCCAGAGCTCTCTGGGCAGTTTACAGAAAATAGTGACAGTCATTGAAAGATTAGCCAGTGTTTGGGGATAAGAAAGCACCAGAGAGCTCATTTGAGAAGACTTGCACTTATATCCATAATGGACAACATAAAACTAAAAGTAAGTTAAAAATAACCCATTAATTAAACAAAAACTACAACTAAAATAACAACCACAATTTTAATTAAACTAAAATGTAACCCCCTGCACATTTCTATTTGATGTGTTTGAGGGGTTAGAAAATAAATTACATAGGTTAATTCCTGGCATCTAGCAAAGGGATGTGTCTCAAAGAAAGACTGCAACATTCTAGATATTTCTATGTAGGAATTGTAGCATAAATTGGTGGTTGAATTATGCTCAACTGGGGAGGCTCAGGTTGCAATCTTTGCTCAGGAAGACTCAGCAGATGCTATTGCTCAAGTCTCTGTCTGTCAGCCTCATTTTCTCACCTTTAAAATGGAAACACATTACCTGCTTTATTGGTTTGTCAAAATGATATATGTTTGCAGTGAGGATTATAATGCACATTGAAAACTGAAATTATTTGGGCTGTGAATCAATTAAAGAATATTTAATTGACTGCCTGGCTGCCTTTTTAAAACTAACTTTAAGGAAAGCTATGTATTACCAAAACCTGAATATAGCTGCCTTTTGCAATATTGAAAGAAGGGTTAGAGAAATTACAATTTAATAAAGATTGCCTGTTGTTAGAAGAAAAGGCTACCTTAAACATTCCTTCTTATAGTAGCACTTCAAAACCAAAAGAGCTTCAATGAATAAGTGTTCTTATACCCTTCCAACCCATTTCAATGGCATTTGTGTGGGATTTCTGGCTACTGGGTTGTGCCCTTAAATTGATCTATGCATTAAATTGATGGGCTGAATAATTCTGGTGTGTGGATAAGTGTGTGGTAGTGAAGAGTCCCAGTTAAGAACTACTTTCTAAGTCTGGCCTTCTCCTTTGCAGCAGGTTTGATTTTTTTTTATGTTCATGTTATAAATGTGATGAGTAATGGGAAAACTGTACATTATACACACATGCATGTAAAAGTAGCTAACCTGGCTAACCGTGTAGGTATCAGCCAGTCACAAATATTCCACTTTTGTAGCAAAGCGCTCAGGAAGGTGGTGGTGCTTCAACTCTAGGTTCTCTTGGATGACATGGATTATTTAGGACTTTTCAATCCATTTTCGGACCTGGTCTTCATTAGAGATGTGTGAAGCAGCAAAACCTGAGTCTGCTGACATTCTCTGAAGTCCAACTGGAAATTCATTCCAACTTGAGTCCATATAAAATTGCGAGCATTTTTTATTTTTATTTTTGCAAGGAAAACCATGTATATATTTTTTCCAAATGTATGCATTAGTTGCTTGCATCTTTGAAATGTACACATTCTCCCATTAATTAAAGCGTATTGGTGCACATTGTTTCATGCACATATTTCAAGAGTATGCATGTTGTTGAATACATTCCCCCCTCCCTTCAAGATCACATTGCAAGTTCAGAAATGTACAGACTTCGACCACAGAGAGCATCTAAGTCCATGTTCGATCTGGAAGGTGTGAACTGGATAAAATTCTGATAAAAAATGAACTGAAACAAATTCCCCATACATCCTTCATTTTACTCCCGAAACAGCCTTGGTCACTCTGCTAGAAGACCTTAGGAGGGAGATGAGGGAATGCAACAGTTTCCCTACATTTCTTAGCAGCTTCTGATACCGTATAAACTATGGCATTCTTCTGGACTCATTGTAGGTTTGGAGTTGGTGGCACAATGAGATGCTGCCATGCTGGTTTGAACTGAGGAGGGCAGGGCCAGCACACCTGGAGATGTACAGGGTGCGGTTAGAGTGCACAACCCCATCCTAGTATACACCGATGGAAACTGGTGACACCAATTTCAGTGGAGCCATGAATCCATTCCAGCTTTCATCAGAACCAGTCAGAATTCCAAAGGAGCTGTCCATGGTGCTGGATTTTCTCTCCCAAATGGGTTCAGCACCTTGGATAACTCCTTTAGAGTTCTGACTCGTTCTGACTGAAACCCAGAAAGGATTCATAGCCCCACTGAAATAGGAGCCATGAGGCTCCACTGGTTCACACTTCAAGCTGTCATACATTCTCTTGAACAAGATTCTACCTACCTAGCACTGTTCTGGCATCTGCTGAAATGACAGTAGACGTCTGTCGCACCTAGACGTTGCAGCATTAAAGGAGTAATATAATATGGGTGCTCATCATAGCTGAATGGTTTGGAACATATTTTCTATCAACATCTAACTAGGAACACAGCAGAGAGAGAAACGGAAGTACATCTATCTATCCATAAATGTGATACTTGCAGATGTACACACAGAGCTTTCAAATTCTGTCAACAGAAATATGAGATCTGTAAAGATGTCTGTTTGGGCAGAATCTGGTGGAGGCTGATTCCACTTTCTCTGTCTGTGGAAGAAGACCTGGAGGAGGAGATTATGTAAAAAACCCACAAACTACCACGAATGAGCTATCACAAACACACAATAAAAGCCTCATGTAGAAAGGCTCAAGCTCTCAGAATGTGGAAAGAGTGAGCAGCAAAACTCACCAGATGCATGCAGTGTTGAGGCAAAAAAAAGATCCCTCCAGTTTGCTTCCTTTCAAACCAGGCTTCTTAATCATTTGGACCATAACTCCCAGTATCCACCTGGAGGACATCAGGTTGGGAAAGGCTGCTTCAAACCACCCTCTGCCCCTCACGGGGAATATCCTGGTGGTTCTATGTTTATCAGACTGTCCCTCCTGCTCTCTAGAGCTTCCAGACATCCCATATGGCTCAATTTGCAACTAAGAATCTAGTGCCTGAATTTGCTTTTCTTCCCCCCCCCTCCCTCCCAATCCACTTTCCTTTTGTGCCATGTTTTTCAGATTGTAAGGCTGTGGGCAGGGACTGTCTTAAGAAATATTTTTGTAAGCTGCCTTGAGAACATTTTTGGCTAAAATAAATAAATAAATAAATAAACAAACAAACAAAAAACAAGCTTTAGTCATGACTAATAATTGCTGGATTTGGGCTGGTGAATACATATGCTTGAAAGTCTGTCCTCCTGCACCAACTCCGTGCAAACAGGCACAGCAAAATGTGCTTGTTAAATATGATGATGACAAGACAGCTGTCACATGAAGGCAGTTGGGCCTTTCAAGGTTTAATCCAAGATCCTAAAGAAGTTGAAAATAAGCTAGGAATTGAGATCTCCCCCCTATCCCCCCCCACACACGCCAAGGTGGAAGCAGGAGTTAGTGGGTGCAGGTAAAAGTTCCAAGTTTGCAAACACTGCTCTTATTTAATTACATGCCTGAATGAGTCAAAGGAACTCCTGGTGCTTGGGGTCTTTTAGTGCCCTTGCAGAGTGCCTGGGGCCTTAAACTGCTTATCCTATGGGTTTTCTTATTTAATCATTTATATTTGGTAATAAATAAGGCCTGACAAAATGCAACATTTATTAGTAGATTCTCCCAAGCTGAATTCATTATAGGAGTAGCTTGGATTCGACATCAGATACAAGGTAAATCAACGGTGAAGTGGAATATGGTGTCGAGCCAAACTGCTCATTGAGCTTTCAACGTCCCACTTTTTGCTTCCCAGGATATAGAAAGGTATAACTCAAATTTAGAGGTTTGGATAAGCGCATCTCTGGAGTTACTCCATTGAACTCAGGAGTTATGTGCCAGAGATGGGTCTCTGTAGACCTAATATTGCTTTCTCAATGTCAAAAAGAATCTTGCTATTCAGAACAGGAAGTGGAGGCAGAAATTATTACTTTCACCATACTCATTTTACATTCAGGGACTGTGAGGAGGAGATATTCATTATCATTTGTGAGCAGCTCAGCATGAACATACAGGACAATTGACACATATGTTCCCATTGTTCACAATTACCGCATAGAGAACCTAGTTTACGGTATATGTTATTGTCCTTCTTTAGTTCTTGTTTTGCTTTTGTGGGAGATTTTCAAGATGCCCTTTAAGAATGTTTGTTGTCTTTTCTTTTTTTAATGTGAGTCTATGAAAATGCACTAGTGTCACTTCCATCCCCATATACACCCCATAACTGCCTGTCCACTGAGTAAACATTGCTGAATGTAGCAATGCAACAACAATGGCCAAATTATTATTATTATTATTATTATTATTATTATTATTATTATTATTATTATTATATTTATTTGTATCCCGTCTTTTGCCCAATGCTGGGCCTCAAGGCAGCCTTACAAAGTTTAAAACATACATTGAGGGGGAACATAGTTTAAAATACACAACAAAATTATAAGACGTTAACATAGATGGAGGGGCAGATTATTCTCCAAAGGCCTGCTGGAACAAAAAGTTTTAGCCTGCTTCCGAAAGCCCATCAAGGAGGGAGCCAGTCTAGCTTTCCCGGGAAGAGAGTTCTAAAGCACTGGAGCAGCCACCGAGAAGGCCCTCTCCCATGTTCCCACCAAGCGCTTGTAAGATTTGGTAACAATTGATTTATCAGTTCTGAGATTTTGCAACCACTATGAATAACAGAGCAATTACTTTGTTAAATGTACTTAATTAAAATCAGGAGACCTTTCTGGCCACTAAATGGATAGTGTTATTAAGAACATAAGAGGTGCCATGCTGGATCAGACCAAGGGTCCATCTAGTCCAGCACTCTGTTCACACAGTGGCCAACCAGCCATCGGCCAGGGACCAACAAGGCAGGACATGGTGCAACAGCACCCTCCCACCCATGTTCTGCAGCAACTGGTGCACACAGGCTTATTGCCTCAAATACTGGAGATAGCACCAACCATCAAACCATCAGGGCTAGTAGCCATTGATAGCCTTTGCCTCCAGGAACTTATCCAACTCCCTTTTAAAGCCATCCAGATTAGTGGCCATCACCACATCCTGTGGTAGTGAGTTCATTATGTAGTCATTATATAGTTCAATCGCTAGGTGGCACTGGACTTAGTTGTATCTGGGTGATGTCAGGAGTTTTCTATGTCTGTCTCTGTTCTGTTCTTGCCTAAGAAAGACAAAGTTATTGTCTAGCTTCATGACTAGTGTGTCCACTAAGCCTTCCATGACAACTGGTTTACTAAGGCATCTGTTGTTGTTGTTGTTGCTGTGATAGGGGTGCCTTCTCAGGTCAGTGATGCATCTGTCCTAAACCTTCTAAAATACACCCAACCTGGCTTGCGCATGTATCCTTCTTTGTGCTACCAACTGGTATTCTTGGCAAAAGAGAGGAAGTGTGGGCACTGGCAATGGGTCGGACTTGCATGTGTCGGAACACAGCTTCCTTCTCTTCAGCCAGCACCATCAGCCACTCATTGGGAAGAATCTGGAGAGGACTTTGCCACGACACAGACTCTGAACAACAGGCCTGGCCACGGCTATTCCCTGCTCAAGCCAAGCACCACCACTTGATACGCCTGAGGCAAGGGACAAACACCGCCTTTCTCCAAACTATGTGGAGAAAGGGGTTAAATGGAGAAGGATTTCAATAATAAAATAATGTGCTGTGAGTTATATGTACTGAGGTGAATTGTTGTTAGAGTGGGTGGTAAATGTAAATAACTTCAGATAATAAATGCCAAACAGACACGTGGGATTTTTGTGGTAGTTTAAAACAAAATGGTTAGAATTTATTTTTAAAAGTTCACAAGCTTTGTTTCAAATTAAAACATTTCAAAACCTTTTTGAAATCTTTCATCCAATCCTTTCACTCATTCACATACACGCTTTCCTTTCTCTCACACAATCACTCTTGAACTTTATTATCACTATTGTTTATTTCTGTCTATCTGCACACCCTACTCAAAAGACACCACTCTCTATACTGATCCTCAAACTCTCCAGAACAATAGTACTCTACACACCAAGAGCTAAAGCACTAAAGGCTAAAGACTCCAAGAGTACCTAAAAAGTCTCTCATAATTCCCTTATATATCACTCCTCCCCCCTCCTAAGCCATTCTAACTCCACCCACTCAGGTCAACATTCTAGGCACCACAGACTTACCAATTCCAGACATACATTAAGGAACTGTCTTGTGGAGTGTAATGTCACAGACTTCCCCACATATCAAGAGCTCTAGAGCAGGGATCCAGAACCTCCAGCTTATGTACACTAATCTGGCCCATGGTGGTTCCACATCCATGCTGCAGTGCCTCCTTGGAGTTCTCAGAGGAATTCCTGAAATTGGAGATAACAGTGGGATGTGGGTGATGGGGGAATTGGCCGCCACGTGCCCACTTATGTCATCTGGCTGGTGGGGGAGCAGTATGGCTCTACGCCTCTGCTCTGGGGGACAATAATGACCTCCCCATGGTTCTCTATTGTACCAGTTCCCTTCAACCAGTGGGTGAGACAACTCTGTATAAAGTCAAACGGGGGCTGCTCATTTGCCCAGTGGAAGGATCTTATAAGAAGTATTCTCAGGAACAGGGATTCTTGAAGAGAGTTCCTCTCTCCATGATGACTTTGGCAATAGAGCGGGGACTCAGTCTGCCTTCACCACAGAAAGCAGCAGCAGAGATGGGCTTTGAGAATGCACACCTTCAAAGGCAGATTCTACTCCCAATGATCCTTTTAGCTGTGAAAGTGGGGAATTGGATTTGAAGGACTGCTGAAGTTTCCCTCACCCTTTCACAAATATGGGAAAGCTCATTTATCTTGTGAATTTCTCACTGGATCCTACTTGTAAAAGAACATTACTAAATGTTAGAAATGTCTACAATATGGGATAGTACAGGTTATAGAACAGGGAAACAATTGACCTACTGACTGAAATTACAAGTCAATGGGTGGGAACTGCAACAAAATATTGCAGTATTCAGTGATCCTGTTCAGAGTTCCAGCCAGTCAGCACTACCCTTTTCCAGGATACTCCATTCCAGTTCTGTCTTCCCTGGTTATTTGCTCTGTGGCTACTTAGCATGCTCAGTCCTCATTGGGCTGTTTCTGGGGGCATGTCTAGACCTAGGGAGAGGAGGGAAAGGATCTCGTGATATGGTGATCGTGAGAGTCTCCCCCTCAGTCTACACATGGCGTGCGACATCCCGGGAGGAAGATGTCATTTTTTTTATTGAAAATGAGCGCACAAGAGCTCCATTGAAAAGATATGTGGGGTTTTGTTTTTAAAAAAGATCCCAGTCCCCACCCCTGATGGGCAAGGAGCTGCTAAAGAGCTCCATGCCTGGTTCCTGGCTCCTTGCATTTACTCACGAGGAACTGGGAAGAAACCAGGATGGCTGCCCCTAAGCCCTGCGGTCTTGGGACGATCCCAAGACCATGGGAAAAGTCAGGATTAAAGCTGTCCCAGCTATCCCGGGGAAAACGAGGGATCATCCGTCCCTTCACAAGGATGATCCCGGGGCAATCCCTGGGATATTGCCTGGTCTAGACATGCCCTGGGTCTTCCCAACCTTAGGTTATTTTTTGGTTCTTGGATTCCCTAAAGCCTGCTGATTCCTTCCTCTCGTATGTGGATGGTGCCATTTCGGCTGCTTAAGGATAGTCACTCTGGGAATTTAGTTTAGTATGAGCATATGTTACCGTCCGCTCAGGGAGGAAAAAAATTGTAAGTTTTCTTTTTGGAAAGGCTTTTAAATGCAGATGTTCAGTTACCATTCATTTGCACTTGCAAAATGTTAAGTAGCCATTTTGTCAAGTCTACCCAAGCCTTTTTCCCCCTTCCATTTTATAGTAGATTGTTTATCTCGAAAGACATGAGAATTGGTTTAATGTGAATGCTAAGCTGTTTGTGAGTGTGGATTAAATTCTCTTTGCACGCAAAAGCCAGAAAAATAAATCTCCCTTTTCATGTTCTAACATGCTTATGGAATTAATTGATTTGCAAACATAACTATCTCCTTTTCAAAACAGGGATCCAAGAAACACACACACACACACGGCTTCTGTATCTTTAACAGTTGTATAGAAAAGGGAATTTCAGCAGGTGTCATTTGTATATATGGAGAACTTGGTGAAATTCCCTTTTCATCACAACAGTTAAAGTGCAGGAGCTATACTAGAGTGACCAGAGTTAAAAGAGGGCAGGGCACCTGCAGCTTTAACTGTTGTGATGAAGAGGAAATTTCACCAGGTTCCCCATATATACAAATGACACCTGCAGAAATTTCCTTTTCAATGCAACTGTTAAAGATACAGGAGCCCTGTCCTCGTTTTCGTATGGTCACCCTAGGCCCGATCTACACCAAGCAGGATATAACATTTTAAAAACATTATGAAAACAGTATATGTAACGTGTCCTGGGCCTGAACAGTTGTCATAACCATTATAAACCGTTATAAGCAGTAGTGTAGATCCTGCCATGGTTTAGCACAAAGTTTAAAACTGAATCTGCACCCTGCTCCTCTTTATCATAGCATTGATGTTTTTCTAAATAAGCCAGTTGGTAAAAGTCACAAGACACCACTGTTGTGCAGCCTTCACATTAAAAAACACACATGGTACAACACTGTTAAAATGCGACGAGATTCTCCAGCGTCAGTGGCCAAAGGATTGTGCTTGGGAGTTGCCTAATTTAAAAAGTGTGTGTGTGTGTATGTGTGTGTATGTGTATATATATATATATACATACATACATATATATATATATATATATATATATATATATATATATACACACCCCTAATTTAAACTTAGAAGTTGTCCCTTCAGAAGAAATGTCAGTGCAATGTCAGAGAAAGCTAAAAGAGATCAGATATGGACAAGAAATAGTCTTAATTGGCCCCCCAACTGTGGAATGATCTCCCAATGAGGCTCACCGGGCACCAACACTTTATCTTTCTTGCGCCAGGTCAAGACTTTTCTCTTCTCCCAGGCATTTAACAACGCTAAGTTTGTTTTTTAACGGACCCCAGAACTTTTGTTTTTAAATGGATACTGTTGTTTTTATACTGTTGTCTTTATGGTTTTGATGGTTTTAAATTTTGTATACTTTTTAAATGTTTACTGTTTTTAACTTTTGTAAACTGCCCAGAGAGCTTTGGCTACGGGGCGGTGTACAGTATAAATGTAATAAATAAATAGCTAGGGCAGCTTTCCTCTCCATCTGTTGTGCAAGGCCAAAGAAGGCAAACCTGTCTGATCTCAGATTATGTTTAGCTTGTTGGATACTGGATTCAGTAAAACAGCAACTCCAGGATGAATTAAATATGTGATTTTCATTCACTGTAACACCCCTGCCCAAAACATACATATTTGCAGTTGTAGGCATGTGCTCTGAATTAAAGGAATTGCTTTTGAAATGGTTATTGTTAGAGGTGTGCCCTGATCACAAGATTCAACTCAGACCCTAATTCACTGGTTTGGAAAATGGACAGTTTTGGTTGAGATTGATTTGGAAGTATCAAACCCAAGGTGAGATTTGGAAAACGGAGGGTTTGTGTCTCCCATTGATTATCATGAGAAGTAAAAAAATGGTTATACTTGGGTGACCATATGGAAAGGAGGACAGGGCTCCTGTATCTTTAACAGTTGTACTGAAAAGGAAATTTCAGCAGGTGTCAATTGTATATATGGGGAACCTGGTGAAATTTCCTCTTCATCACAACAGTTAAAGCTGCAGGTGCCCTGCCCTCTTTTAAATCTGGTCACTCTAGTATAGCTCCTGCAGCTTTAACAAATGACACCGGCAGAAATTCCATTTGCTATGCAACTGTTAAAGATACAGGAGCCCTGTCCTCCTTTTCATATGGTCACCCTAGGTTATACCATATTTTTTTTTGTTTTACTTTTACAGAATTAGATTAACTGTGCAGGTATAGGGTTATATCTCTCAAATATCAGGTATAAAAATAGTGCAGGAATTTTGTGCTGCATGCCTTTATATTTTGATTTTTTTTTAAAAAAAGGAACTGCTGATTACCTTTTTAGTTCTTGGCAGAATTTGGTCAAGAGGACAGGGCTCCTGCAGCTTTAACTGTTGTGATGAAGAGGGAATTTCATCAGGTTCTCCATATATACAAATGACACCTGCAGGAATTCCTTTTTCTACTAGCTGTACCCGGCATAACATACACCGTTGTAGCATATCTTAAAGTTTATTAGTTCAATATCATCTCATTTTATTTATTCATTTGCAGCAGGTGAGTGGCCTCCCACCTGGCCACCAAGGGCCCCGGCCACGCCTCACTCATGCTCTGGACCGTGGCACTGCCCCCTTTGTGGGGGGTGGAGCGAAGAGGCAGAAAGGGGGGTAGGATTACTTTGGAAAGCCCAGAGCCAGAAGGGCTGGAGGGGACGCAGGCTGCTGGCAGACCTGGAGGGCAGGGAGGTTGGAGGGAGGGGGAGCAGGTGTCACCCTCTCCCAGGGTTCCTGTCAGCCTTGGGCCGCCCACCCAGTTTGCATGAGATTAGGCCGGGGCCTTGGCTCGCAGCAGGTGAGTGGCCTCCCATCCGGCCACCAAGGGCCCCAGCTGTGCCTCGCTCATGCTCTGGACCGTGGTGCTGGAGGCAGAAAGGGAGGTAGGATTACCTTGGAAAGGCCGGAGGAGTCGGGTGAGGGGCTTAGCAACCTGTATCAGCTGAAGCCATTCTAGAATTCCTGAAGGCAAAGTGGGCATGGTAAAATGGTAACATACCTAAGCATTTTATATAGAGAGATATGACTGTTAAAGATACAGGAGCCCTGTCCTCCTTTTCATAGGGTCACCTTATTTTTGAAATGTGCTTATTTTGAAATGTACACATACTGTTGAACACATTTATTTATTTATTTGCTCTGCGAATTACATTGCAAGCTCAGTAATGTATGTACTTCGACTGCAGGTGGCATCAGAGTCTGTGTTCAGTCCGGAAGATGAAACGGGGTAAAATCCTGCTAAAAAATAAACTGAAACGTATTCCTCATAAATCCCTATCCAAAGCACAGTGATTGGAAAGCCCCTGGTAAAATGCCCTAGGATTAAGAGGGGTTCCGATCAGTCACTCAGCTACATTCCCACCCTCTACCTCATCCTGTGCATTTAGAGTAGGAGTGAGAAACTTGTGGCTGTCCAGATGTTTTGGCCTGAAATTTACATAATCCTTCAGCATTAGCTGTGTGGGATAGACTGATGGGAGTTGTAGGCCAAAGCACCTAGAGAGCCAAATGTTGTCCATCTCTAGTTTAGAGATAAATGGAAGCTAAAAAAAAAAAAATGCTTGAGAAAGATGTCTTCTGAACAGGGCCAAACAAAGTCTCATGCAGCATCCTGCTTCAGTTCTGGTTGCTTTGGAGGGAGGCCAGTTCATCTCAGAGAGCAATGGAAATGGTCTGGCAAGGCCTGGTGGGTTTCCCCCACCCCAGCACATCTCTAGTTTCAGTAATGCACATCCATGGTTATTGTGGATCTGTGGATAAAAACGTTACTGTAGTAAAACATCACTTTAATGTCAACATTGACTTGTTGTTCAAAGAAAGTACTTAGGAATACAAGCCTATAAATAGTTTATTGAAAGTAGCTCTTGTTTATAACATTCTGGAACAATGCATCTCAACTTACTTTCTGGGGATGTACAAGATTTTCATTTCTGTTTGCAATCCCGAATGCAAGAAGGAGCACTTTCTTTGTAGAAATATTCTCAAATTTGCAATTGTGTTAAAAAATGCACATATTTAAAACGTGCGTGCTTTGAAATGTGCATGTTTATGTCAATGGGGAAAGAGTATGCATTTCTGAAAAATATGCATAAAATATATACTTTCCCTGTTTGAATGAGCAAAAAGCAGGTTGGAAAAAAATGGTAGTGAACCGAAACAAAAACTTGGAAGTGATTTTTGAAGAATTTGAATGTGCTTTAAAATTGCTGATTCGTTTATCCCTGGTAATATCTATGAGTATGTTTTCTTTGCTGTATTCAGTGTTATAATTACTCATCGGTACTTTTGCTTATCAATGCTTTTTTAAAAAAAGCGGGGGATGAGAATGTTATACAAAATGCTGCAGTATTCAGCCAGTTGTACAGAATGGAGATGGATGCACAATAATTAGAAAGTTTTTGGTTTGACTGGGGAACATGGTCATTACTGGTAAGATCAAATGGATGTACACAACAGCAACTGTGTGGGTAAATTTGTACATTTCCAAACTGCATACAAACATGCTTTAGTCAATGGGTGCACGCATCTGAAAATGTAGCACACTTAAAAATGTATACTTTTAAAAATGTGTACGTTGTGAAAAATGTGCCCAAATTTCTGCACGGATTGCTTTTTGAAACAATTGCAAACTCATGCAGAAATGGGACGGAATGAGCTTTATCTAAAAAAAAGTTGACCATCTTGGTGAGACAGAGATTGGCAGTTCTGTCCATCGCTACATCAGATTTAAATAGGGATTCTTGAAGAGCAGTGGTTTAGATTGATCCAATCATAGTAGCGGGCTTGAAATAGGGAATAATGAACAATAATGCTGGGATCCAAGGTAGCATGCAAAAAATAAATAAATGTGCATCTGCTTTTGCTAAACATGCAATGTCATTTTCAGAAAGGTGAAAATATCTATGGGAATAATAGCTAAGTTTTTGTATTTCCCTAGAAAGAATCCAAGGAGACTGTGGCCTCATCCACACCAAGCAGGATATTGCAGTATTTATTTATTTATTTATTTATTTATTTATTTATTTATTTTATTACATTTATATACCACCCCACAGCCGAAGCTCTCTGGGCGGTTACAACAATTAAAAATGGTAAACATTAAAAGTATACAAAATTTAAAAACCATCAAAAACATAAAAACAACAGTATAAAAACAACAGTATCCATTTAAAAACAACAATTCTGGGGTCCATTAAAAACAAACTTAACGTTGTTAAATGCTATTAAAATGCCTGGGAGAAGAGAAAAGTCTTGACCTGGCGCCGAAAAGATAACAATGTTGGCGCCAGGCGAAACTCATAGGGGAGATCATTCCACAGTCGGGGGGCAACCACTGAAAAGGCCCTCTCCCTTGTTGCCATCCTCCGAGCTTCCCTCGGAGGAGGCACTCGGAGGAGGACCTTAGATGTTGAGCGCAGTGTATGGGTAGGTTCATGTCGGGAGAGGCGTTCCATCAGGTATTGTGGTCTCAAGCCATGTAGGGCTTTATAGGTTAAAACCAGCACCTTGAATTGGGCTCGGAAACGTATAGGCAGCCAATGCAAGTGGGTCAGAATCGGTGTTATATGCTCAAACCTCCCTGTTCCAGCTATCAATCTGGCTGCTGCATTTTGCACAAGCTGCAGCTTCCAGACCATCTTCAAAGGCTGCCCCATGTAGAGGGCATTGCAGTAATCTAATTTGGAAGTTACCAAAGTATGGACAACTGAAGCTAGGTTAACCCTGTACAGATAGGGGCGTAGCTGGGCCACCAACCGGAGTTGGTAGAAAGCACTCCGTGCCACCGAGGCCACCTGAGTCTCAAGTGACTTAATTAGATGGGATGATCCAACATCTACTGACTCGCCCATGTCTACAGTTATCTCTTCAATTCCACCACAGTTGAAATTAGAAAAAGCAACGGATATACCTACAATAACTCATTCATTATCCCAAGCTAAAGATGACTTCTGGGACTTGGAGGAGTCTCACCTCTTTGGTTCTTTCTCTGCACTCCCACAGCCAGAGCAGATTAACATCATAGAGAGATTAAACATAGTGAAAACTAAGCTTCTGAGACTTTTTACAACTAACAGGAAATTAGATAAATCACATGAGGATCCAACAGCTCTACCATCACCAAACTCTAAAGTGGTCTCTCCAGTCTGTATAGTTAAAAACTCAGAGCAAGCTGGAGCATTTAAAACTACTGACTCACATCCTGAGGAAGGATTGGTGGTTAAGCCTAATGCCCCCATACTAAATGTTGATTTTACTTGCTCAAAGGACTGGGTTGGTTTCCAGTTTCTGCAACCTCATGAATTAGGTTTACCTATTACCTCTAACTCTCCTCCTAGGTCTCTTAATAAGCAGATTTTACCAACTAAGAATGGCAGTGTTTTTTTTAGACCAGGAAGGTGTGTTGGAGGAACTTAACCCTACCGATTGACTCCTTGAGACACGTAACCTTCCATTCATGCTCAAATGTCTCTCTTGGAACATAGCAGGCTGGAAGGGGAAGATTAGGGACAGATCATTTATAAATTACATCCAATCGTTTGATATTGTTCTGCTCCAGGAGACTTGGGCTTGTGAACAGATAACTTTCAATGGGTATATTGCTACATCACTGGCAGCAACTAAATCCTCGAACAAAGGCAGGCCCAAAGCAGGATTGCTCCGTCTGGTTTCTGCATCCCTTAATGCAGAGGTGGTTGCACTCCCTAATTGTGGAACTGTTGCTATGGCAACCCTAATTAAGGGTTCCCTGCGTGTCCGGCGTCTGGAAGTTGTGGTGGCGCGTGCTAACATCAGCGCACTGCCGCCCTGCCTCCCTGCCGGGATAAGCCAGCAGGTCTAGCAAAGCCCCAAGTTTCTCATGACCTCAATGCAAACTAGAAAAATAACATTGCAATCCTTCTGAGTGAAGCAACTCACCGAGCTGTATTTTGTTTTTATGTCACCTTTTATCTATCCTTTGTATGTTTTGGTGTTGATTTTGCTGGTCTGTGACCGTAATAAAGAACAATGAATGAAAAAAGTGACAAAGATGGTTCTAGGAGAACCCCCAAGCTACGAACCTGCTCCTTCAGTATGAAAGTGGTATATAAAAAGCAGGAGCCACACTACTGCTTTATAGCAGTATTGAAGTGCACTGACAACTGTTGGGGCCCATTGACACAGACCATATACCGCTTTCATAGTGCTACATCCTGCTTGGTGTGGCTCCTGCCTTTTACATACCGCTTTCCTACTGCAATATCCTGCTTGGTGTAGATGAAGCCTATTACTAGAAAGTCAATTAGAGTGATGGGTTTGGGTACTTAAGAGCCAAATTTGATGAGACTCCATTCATATAACTAGCAATTAGCTAAATAGTTTGTTAAGAATAAAAACCAGGAGGGGAGGGTAGCTGGGCTTTAAGCCTTTGCCCCCACTATTGTCATGATCTGGATTAGTTAGGTATTTATGTCTGAAGAAAAGCAGTGGATGAAGTAGATAGAATAAATGCACTCCATGGACAGATCTCAAGGGGGCTTTGATATGAATGTAAACAGGACTTTGCATAGACAGAGACTGCTCCACTTCATCCACTGTTGGATTACTTGAAGCCTGTGGGGTTGCATGTTTGGAACATTTGCCCGTACTGAAGAGACTGGGAATACTTATGATAGCCATGTACCACCCTTCATATGCTTTAATGTGATTTTAGACTGTAAGCCTCTAGGCAGGGTATTACTGTTTTATTTGTATATTCTGTACAGCACCAGGACATTGTTGGTGATAAATAAACAAATAAATAAAAACATACTGAACTTTGTGTGCATATCACAGCTGGTGGACTGGGGCGCATGAAAATAATGTTGTTCATATTAATATCATTCTGGGCAGGAATACTGCTCTCCCGCTGCATGGGACAAGATCTAGTCTCACCCCATGAGCAAGAGTGGCAGTGAATAGGAATAGGGAGAAGGAGGAACTCACTGGTCTGTTTCTCCTCCCTGCCTTCCAATTGCTTGTTGATAAATGGCATCATAGATAGAGATTGGTTTTTTGGATGTTCCAATGGGTAGAGATAGGGTGACCATATGAAAAGGAGGACAGGGCTCCTGTATCTTTAACAGTAGTATTGAAAAGGAAATTTCAGCAGGTGTCTGAAAGCTACAGGTGCCCTGCCCTCTTTTAAATCTGGTCACTCTAGTATAGCTCCTGCTGCTTTATCTGTGGTGATGAAGAGGAAATTTCACCAAGTTCCCCATATATACAAATGGTACCTGCTGAAATTCCCTTTTCTATGCAACTGTTAAAGATACAGGAGCCCTGTCCTCCTTTTCATATGGTCACCCTAGTAGAGAAGAATTCCTTGGGTTGATGTTGTGTGGGCTTGCATATTACAGGAGCCTCTGCATTCTGCGGGCAGGAAGCAGAACTGCACTCTAACAGTGCCATCACATGCTTTCCTACTCAGGCATAAGTCCCATTGAGACCAATGAGACTTGTTCCCATGGAAGTGTGCATATAGGTTTACAGCCTAAGTGTCCTGCTGACTTTATATTCTGGCACAAAAAGAAATACACAGAATGAAAAGGAAGCAATAACTTCCAACTGATGCATTCAGCTGTACATACAGAAATCTACCCAGAAAACAATCTTGAATGATAGATATGTATCTGAGGGGTGTAAGAATTTCCATCCAATACTCCAAACTAATAAGAAGTGAAGAAAAATAGATCCAAGTTGACAATTTTGGAAAAGAAATAACTCATTTGTTTATTCCACTGATGGATTTTCTGTTTTCTCCTGTGTGCAAAGCTGTTAGATTTAGAATGTCATTCATCCTTCAGTTGTAGAAGTGTAATATTATTTTAGGTATATTCTTGGAATCAGCAAACCCGATAAAATATTTATTAGATCTCAGATGATTGAAACCTGAGTTCTCCTTCTATAGTAGCTAGAGTAATGAGAACACACAAGCCCATCACAATATTTATTAAGTTCTAAGATTATTCATTTAAGGTACCTAATGTGTCATGGAAGTTGCAAAACAAATTGGAGTTGAACATAACAGGAAAGGAGAAATTATTCTGTAAACTTGAAAGGTTGGTAAGTGGATGGTGATGGTGTTCAAGGTCATTCCTGTCCTTTAACAATTGGTCAGTTCTTTGTTTTAGGACTTACCACATTAATCACTTAATTGTTATGGTTAGTGAATTGATTGCAGAGTAACAATAAGGTTATAATTAACTGGAATGGTCCTTCCTCCCATGTCCACTGGTACATGGTTAGCTTCTCATCTGCCTTTCTCTTTCTTGAGCAGTGCCCTTAATTTCTCACTGCTGCTGAAGGAGCTTCCCAGAGACTAGAATCAGTAAAACTGAAATTCAACGGAGTTGTCTAAATTCCATCTTGAAGCTCATTTCAACTTGAGTCTATTTCAGATTGCAAGCTTTCTTTTGTCTTTTTGCATGAAAATCTGTTTGTATTTTCCCAACTCTATGCATTGTGGGTATTCTTCTCCCATTGAATAAAAGATATTTCTGCACATTTTCCAAAAGTACACTCCTTCGATTCACATTTTTCAAATGTATGCATGCTGTCAAACACTTTTGGGGAGAGGTACGAATCACATTGCTGGCTTGGAAATGTATAGATCATGACCACACATTGTGTCTGAATCCATGTTTGCTCCGTAAAGTGTGAACTGGGTAAATTCTGATTTTTTAAAAAAATGAATTGAAATGACTTTCTCATACAGCCTTAGAATGGTTACATTGGCTGAGTGTAGCAGTGTAGGTGGACAGATGGCAGCAGTCAAGAGAAGGCAGATGGCTCAGGACATATGGATAAATGAAGTGGTACAGTACAGTACATCATTTGAAGATGTCTGAGAAATTTGCCATATTGTGTTGACCTCTAGAACACATCCACACTGCAGCCAAGTATTTATCATGTGCTCAGGGCATCTAACTCAGAGCACGTATGAATTTGCACTACACATTAGTCATACTTTGAAGGCTCCACCACCAGCTCCACTGGATTTACATGGAGAAGGCCATTCATCACCCAGAATAGCTCTGTTGGCTGGCATTGTATGGAAGCAATGACGGCAGAGAAGTAGGGATTTCCTTGTTGCTACCACCACCACAGAGGATGTCAGAATGGGTTCTTACCTCGATTTGGTCATACTGTGCTCAATATCTCAACCAAACAATTCCCTCACCCTCAACCTTTCAGTGTACCTGCTCTGGTGAGGCTGCTTCCTTCCTTGCTGAATTAAACAGCTGAATTAGAGCTTGATTTGTATATACAAAATTAACGATGCAGAGGCACAAAGGCAATAGAGCAACCCCCCTTCCCAGCACGTATGTTTCCTCTGTAACCAGTTGGGACAGGGGCAAATACAGCACAATACATGGGGCGTCAATGGGTCATTCCTTTCTGCTTGCCGGTAAGCTAGCACTCCAAAATGAGCAAATAGTTGTTTAATATTGCTGATGTACAACTGACAAAATTGTACCAGCTGCAAGGAGGCACATATCTTTTATTTTAAAGGTTAAAATTGAGCAAAATGTCTTGCTTTCATCCACATTCTTAAAGGTTCTTTATGGTCATTCTGACCTTACAGTGTTTGAATGTGCAATTATATTGTCAATTCCTGGGTTTAGATAGGCTGTTGACATATTGATAATACATATGGGGTAAAAGAACTGTTGGTTGAAATGGAGGGGGGAGAATAGTGAATATTCACTATCTCCACTGTTTAGATATAGGTTAGGAACACACAACATAAGAGAGAGTTGCATGCTTTACTGATACTTTTTGGGGGGCGGGGGTTCTCACTGGAAGTCCAAATATGGTTTGGTTTTGCTTTTAAAATCCAGACCTCCTTGGTACTTGCCTCTCTCTATTTCCACTGCTCCTGCTTGTCATGTCTAACCCTAATGCCCCTGTGTCGGGAGAAGGTGTTTCAGGTAATCAATCAGAATCAGATTCCAAACTAAAAGATGCAGTGCCAGACACCAGCCAGCCTGTACCAGCGGGGGAGGAAGCTCTCATGGGAGAGGCCTCAGCTGGAAGTCACCCCCCTCCAGAGCTTATCTCTTCAAGGCCAAATCCTACAAGCTCAGTGGACAGGGAGGGAGCTTCCGGGGGCAAGCATTCCGATGTGCTAACTGATGCTAGGGTTTGCCGGAAGCTAAAACACTCAGCACAGACAGAAGCCATGAGAAAGTTGGAGAGATTACGCCAGAAACTACTACCGCACCAGCCGCTTTGAAGTTATGGACATTTGAGATGCTATTTCTTTTCTTTTTGAATGGACAATTATCTGGCTTAGTTTGCATAGTTTTGCCTAGGGGGTCGTTTCACAGCGGTGGCCTCTATACAAGTTAAATAAATGTTTGTTGCCTGAAATAAAGCTTTGTAGATCACTTAGCAAGTTTCCTCATTTCTCCTCCCATTGAAAGCATGAGCAACTGAGAGACACGACACTGCAGAAGGAAGAGATGCAGGGAATCCCTCCCTTTCCCAGTATCTGTTCCACCAGATGAGACTGGTGGCTGTGAATCCACACTGGGTGACAGTCAGAGCCAGTCAGAATGCCGCAGGAGCATTTCGACCTATTCTGTGGGTAGGTTTCAGCATCTTGGATATCTCCTTTAGGGTTATGATGGAACCCAGAGCAGATTCACAGCCCCTCTGGCAATCAGAGCCACCAGCCTCCACTGCATTTCATGATCTCCTCCTCCCCATATCTATTGACTGGAGCATCTTTTCAGACAAAAGCACAGAAGAGGATGAATAAGGGAATGTATTTCCTTGAGAGGACAAGGGAAGGCTCTACTGAAATCTAGACCTGGAGACCGTTCTCCAGCAGTGGTGCCATCAGGGCAGGACTCTGTGGCAGACGCCCAGGTATCCCACTCAGCAAGATGAGCAGAGAGCTCCCAAATGCACAAGGGCTGCATTGCCACATATTGAAGTTGGTGAACTAATACACATTCTTATCTAAAGGGAGGGGGGTTAAGACCATTAAGTCCAGAAACTAAAATTTCCTACCCTTCACTGTTCTCCAGCTCAAGATCCTTGAGGCATATGCAAGCTGGGGACGATGGGGATTGCCATTAAAATAACTCTAGGGTAGGGATGTCAAAGATATCCAATTGGGGATTAAGGCTCAGTGATTTCTCACCAGCTTGCCCCCCCCACCCCCAGATTGGAGTTTGCAGACCCCTGTGCTTGCCCGACTCACAGAGCACTGAGTCAGACAAGTGGGGTGGTCCCTGCTGGTCTGCCAAGTTCCAAAAAGGCAGCTTGGCCTTTGCTGTAAAAAGCCATTTTGTGCCAATGGTGGCCGTAAAGAGGATCATTTATGCAAAATTACAGGTGTAAATGGCCTAAATAGAAAAAGCCAAGCTGCCATTTTGTGGCTCGGTAGAGGAGCGGGGTACCACACACCATTAGCTGGGCACCCGTCGCCTGCCTGGTGGCTTGCAGCATGCAGCAAACAAGGTTGGGTTGCTGGCGAGGTGGTGGTGTCTGGTGAGCAGCATGAGCGGAGGTCAGTTCGGCCATCCTTACTCCAGCGCACCACATTGGGGGCTATTGGGTACAGCTCAAATCAAAAAATGTCTGATTGCAGTAATCAGTTCTATTTATCAGGGTGGTTTTTGCTTCTCCCCATCTCCCCGCCTGCCTCAAGAGTTGACAGCCGGATGATCTGACTTGGATACGCAAGCATAGCCAGATCAGAGCCGTTGCCTTCAAGCATGATAACAGACTTCCACTCTTCCTGGTAGGGATCAAAAAACAGCATTCCCGCAGTCCCCGGTCCCTTCACGAGCCGTGATTGGCATCCCATTTAGATTTGTAACTGCCACGTTTAGACCTTTTGGGTTGTTTGCTTGAGGGACCACGTCGGCAGGAGCAGAAGCTTGAAATGCCAGATTGACGGTGGGCCGTTAGATGGCGGTGACAGTGCCATGCCGCAGAATTATTTCAAACAGGAGGCTTATATGACTCATTCGTGTATCACAACCGAGGGCTTATCTGTATTAATGGATGCAAAGGCTGGGTCAGTGTGGGTTGGAATCTTCATCGGTATTATACCGCGTGATGCTCTGGCAGTTTCGAAAGGGTCCACTTCAGCAAACCTCTATCATTTGGAAGGGCAAAATGCTGAGAAATAAGAGCATCTGTGATTACTTGTATCCCTCCAGTATTACAGGTCAGGTAAGCCAATGCTTATCTTCATAAAGCATTTTATTTCCACCTATGTTGTGGCTCAAAGCATTTAGTTAAAGGATCAGGAGGCACACAAGCAAACGCGGAGGAATTTTCAGAACAGGATTAAAATGAGACGAATGGCCACGATCAGGTGCTGTACCTATTACAAACCTGTCATTTCCAGTTGCCCTTCTTGTTAGTTGTTCCTCGCTAAGCAGTGAAGTGTGGCAGCCAGAACGGAGAAAGCCGGAGGTAAAGTCAGTAGTTACCGTGGGAGATCAAACTTGGGAAGGTGCAGAGATGCAAGACGAGACACAATGTGAAGCGGAGCACGAGGTTTTCCACAGAAAGGAGACGGGGCAACTGAATGACAAGCAACCCCAAATGAATAATGCATCGTAAGGAGCCGTTTATACTCAAAGGATTAGATGTAGGATAATGGGGGAAGACAAGAATATATTTTTACATTTTGTGCCGTGCCTGCTGCTTTGAGGTCCTTCTTAATAACAATTTATTTACATGGAATATTTTGCCCTGCCTTTCTTCAAAAGTTCTAGGTGGGTAACAAAGTCAAAGCTTTCATCTAACTCTCCTTCAACTCCAACTTCTTCATCTTTGTCTTCTTGCAATCATAAAAGGGTGTGTTTTATTAAGAGGCTGATCCTGTCACAACTCATTCTGAACTGGTATTTTTGGCCATCTATTTATCAGGGACAGGGGTGAAAATAGAAAGCCCCCCCAGGTTGGGGGCCAGGCAAAATTCACCAGCATTTTTAGTGGTGGTGGGATAATTTTGCTTACCTTATTAATATGATGCGGCCGAGGGCTTTTTCCTATGAGTCGGATGATAATAACTTCAAAAAACTAAGGCTACAGCTAGACCTAAGGTTTATCCTGGGATCATCCAGGGTTCACCCCTGCCTGAGCATTGGATCCCCTGTGTGTCACCTAGATGAACAGGTTTGACCCCTGGACGATCCAGGGATAAACCTCAGGTCTAGCTATGGCCTCAGTCTTATAACAGCCAGCCTGGCTGTGTTTCCTGCCAGGTATAGGCCGGAATGTCTATTATTATTATTATTATTATTATTATTATTATTATTATTTATTTATTTATTTATTTATATAGCACCATCAATGTACATGGTGCTGTACAGAGTAAAACAGTAAATAGCAAGACTCTGCCGCATAGGCTTACAATCTAATAAAATCATAGTAAAACAATAAGGAGGGGAAGAGAATGCAAACAGGCACAGGGTAGGATAAGCAGGCACAGGGTAGGGTAAAACTAACAGTATAAAGTCTGCACAACATCAAGTTTTAAAAGCTTTAGGAAAAAGAAAAGTTTTTAGTTGAGCTTTAAAAGCTGCGATTGAACTTGTAGTTCTCAAATGTTCTGGTAGAGCGTTCCAGGCGTAAGGGGCAGCAGAAGAAAATGGACGGAGCCGAGCAAGGGAAGTAGAGGCCCTTGGGCAGGCGAGAAACATGGCATCAGAGGAGCGAAGAGCACGAGCGGGGCAATAGTGTGAGATGAGAGAGGAGAGATAGGAAGGAGCTAGACCGTGAAAAGCTTTGAAGGTTAACAGGAGAAGTTTATAGTGGATTCTGAAGTGAATTGGAAGCCAATGAAGAGATTTCAGAAGCGGAGTAACATGGTCAGAGCGGCGAGCCAAGAAGATGATCTTTGCGGCAGAGTGGTGAACAGAAACCAACGGATTGATGTGAGAGGAAGGAAGGCCAGAGAGAAGAAGGTTTCAGTAGTCCAACCGTGAAATAACCAGCGCATGAACAAGCGTCTTGGCAGAAGAGACAGACAAAAATGATCGAATCCTGGCAATATTATACAGGAAAAATCGACAAGATTTAGCTACTGCCTCAATATGAGGAATAAAGGAGAGCGAGGAGTCAAATATAAAGCCAAGACTACGAGCTTCCTTGACCGGAGTAAGCGTAACATCATTGACAGTAAGAGAGAATGAGAGATGAGGAGAAGGTTTAGGAGGAAAAACGAGCAATTCAGTCTTTGCCATGTTAAGTTTCAAACGACGATGAAGCAGCCAAGCTGAGATATCTGAAAGACATGCCGAGATACGATCGTGAACACCAGGAGAAAGTTCCGGAGATGACAGATATAGTTGTGTATCATCGGCGTACAGATGATATTGGAGGCCATGAGATTGAATAAGCTTTTACAAGGGCAACATGTTTAAGGAAAACAACAACAGGCCAAGCACCGAGCCTTGCGGAACCCCTACTGAAAGGGGAAAGGAGGAAGACGAGCTGCCATTAGCCAACACGCTGAAAGAGCGAGCCGCTAGATAGGAGGCAAACCAGTTATAGACAGAACCACAAAATCCAAGGTCATGAAGGGAATCTAAGAGAAGATCATGATCAACCGTGTCAAAGGCTGCAGTTAGATCAAGGAGAATAAGAACGGAATAATGACCTTTAGACTTGGCAGTAAGGAGATCATTGGTGATCTTAGTAAGGGCTGTTTCGGTGGAATGCAGAGGACGGAATCCAGATTGAAGTGGATCCAAAGCAGAGTCTATGAGAATTCTCTCATGGCCATCAGGCTTGTGAAGAGCAAGAAACCCGGCCAGGATGAGAGGTTATAGTGAGGTTCCTGCCTGCTCCGGGCAAGTGCACAAGCCTTAGTTTTTTCAAAACTATAGGGGGGGGGGGAAGTGGAGGGGGGGAGAAAAAAGCAAAGAACAACCTCCATCTGAATCATATTAGTAACATAAGTCAAACCTCTCCACCTCTACCAAAACCATTAGTGAATTCTGCTGGCACTCCCTAAAAGTAGCAGGCCCTCCCTCTCACGGGATGCTTGGTTCTCAGAAATTGGGGAGGGAATTTCAGTTCAGTGTGACATATAAGCAGCCTCTAGAGCAGATGTGGGCAACTTCTGAGGGTTGGGGGCTGCTCCTGGAATCCACCAGGGCCCCACCCTACTCCGGCCAAAATTGCTGCCACTGGAGAACAGCAGCCCCTGTCTTCACCCACAATCCACAGATCCTGTCTCCACCCACAGTCGCATAGACACACTATGATCAGTTGGGCACTTGGCACAATAATAATAATAATAATAATAATAATAATAATAATAATAATAATAATAATAATTTCTTACCCGCCTCTCCCTTTGGATCGAGGCGGGGAATAACATTAGTACAGGAATCAACACATCTTAAAAATTCTTGATTTTACATTGAACTGGATAGGCCTGCCGGAAAAGGCTAGTCTTTAAAGCTGTCTTAAATTCAGAGAGAGAGTTATTTTTATGAATCTCCTCTGACAGGCCATTCCACAATCTGGGGGCAACAAAAGAAAAGGTCCTCTGGGAAACTGATGTCAGCCTAGTTTTAGCTGACTGAAGTAAGTTCACCCCAGAGGACCTGAGTGTGGGGGCGGACTGTATGGTAGAAGGCGATCCCGCAGGTAACCTGGACCCAAACCATTTAGGGCTTTAAAGGTAATGACCAACACCTTGTACTTTGCCCGGAAACTAATTGGCAGCCAGTGGAGTGATTTTAATGTTGGGGTAATATGCTCACCCCTAGATGTACTGGTGACCAAGGCCATAGCTAGAACTAAGGTTTATCCCAGGATTGTCCTGGGGCCAAACCTATTCATCTAAGTGCCACACAGGGCATCCAGCACGCAGGCAGGGATGAACCCAGGGTGATCCTGGGATAAACCTTAGGTCTAGCTACGGCCCCACCTGGCTGCCATATTTTGAGCTAGTTGAAGTTTCCGAACTAGATACAATGGTAGCCCTATGTAGAGCGCATTGCAGAAGTCAAGCCTTGAGGTTTCCAGTGCGTGTACTACTGTCTTTAGGTCTTCTGACTCTAGGAAGGGTTGCAGCTGGCGTATCAGCCGAAGCTGATAGTAGGCACTCCTGGTTGTCGCATCTATCTGGGCTATCATTTGGAGCGACAGATCCAGGATCACCCCCAAGCTGCGAACACAGTCTTTCAGGGGGAGCGTAGCCCCATCCAGAACTGGCTCACACACTTCCAAACCTAGGTCAGAGCCCTTGACAGCAAGCACCTCTGTTTTGTCTGGATTCAGTTTCAGTTTGTTTTTCCTCATCCAGCCCATTACTGCCTCCAAGCATTCAATCAGAGGAGACACACTATCCTTAGCTGATGCTGTTGTTGAAGGCATAGAGAAATATATAAGTAGAGCTTCCCCAGGTTTGCTCTTTTAAGTCTCATATGAGAATACACATCTCTTTCTGCTATGCAGCCTTGAAATCCGTTTATTTTTATGTTTATTTTTTCACGTAGATTGCAGTGGGCCCATTGTTTTGCTGGGGAGAATTTGCAATTGTTTGCAATTGTTTTTACTCTCCCATATTACTAGATTTCCCCTCTCCTTTCATATGGTGGAAAGAGACGGTTTCTATTATTTTCCTTGTGGGACATGTGTGTGTGTGTGTGTGTGTGTGTGTCTGAGAGAGAGAGAGAGAGAGAGAGAGAGAGATGCAGAAGGCTGCCACAGCAAATCTTGCCTAATTCATCTTCTCCCCAGCTATGATTCCCCGTGTTCAGGGTCAATGCGTGTTTCACAGCAGGGCATTGATTTGCTGCATGTAGCTCCCCTTCCTTTTATTTTTCATCATTAGTACCTGACTCGCTACCTGTTGACGGGCTGACTGCTACCGTCTAGATTTTGCTACGGAAGACTCTTTTGCAACAATTATGATGAAATGCCTGGTTTAAAAGAAATGAGGCGCTAAGATGGTTTGACAGCTGGATCATTAGAAATAGGAAAAAGCCATGCGCTATTTTTTCTTTGTTTAAAGGGCTGATATTTTCCACTTGTAAGTAGCAGTAAAACTTGGATTTGGAAGCATCTGGAGTTTGAGATATCCAGAAAAAATGCCTTATGTCTGTAGGAAAATTATAGGGCAGCTATGTTTTCTCTTCCTCCGAAGCTACATCAAAAAATCCCTTCTTCTATTGACTTCATGCAAATGAATGGATTCTGTTGACAATCCTCATGGTACTGTCACAGTTCTTCGTGTAGAGGAAGAAATAATGCAGCATTTCAGTTTGGGCTGTCAGAGGAATCCGGTTGGTGAGTGGAGCGCAATGAGCTTTCATTGGCTCGGCACCCCAGACTTCATTCCATCTTCAGCTCGCTGGCTAGACTCGGCCTGCGACAAGTTCAGCCAGCTAGCGGTTTTTTTGTGTTTTTGAATTTGAACAAATTACAGCCACAATTTATGCAAATTGTGCAAATTGTGGCTGTACTTTGTGCAAACTGTGGCTTTAATTTGTGCCAATTGGAGAGCTCCATCTGATTCCCAGAGGCTTCTTATTTGGCCTGAAGTACAGCCCCAACTGAGAGCATTGAAAGACAGAAATGGAATGAGTTCATTCAGAGTCATGGGAACATGCTGATTTCTAGTCTAGGGCTGTGCACCGACACCCCGATCCACTTCAGAGCCTGATCTGGACCTTCTGAATCAGGCCTGATCTGCCTTGGACTGATCCAGACCTCCCCCGATCCACCTCGGACCCGGATCCGAGGCGAGATTCGGAAGTTTGAATTTCCCCCCCATAGACTTGCATTGGAAAAGAAAAACACCTATAACTTTTTTATTTTTTAAAATGCACACATGTATCTGGGCACCATGATAGCTTCTAAATAGATCCTTAGTAATGCCAATTTTGAAGCAAATCACATCATCCCCTGATTTTTAGGGAATTTGTAAAGTCTCCCCCATTTACAAAACTGCAGTTATGTCCGTCATTTTTCAAGATACACACATGTAACTGGGCACTGTGATAGCTTCTACATAGGATCTTATGCATGCCACCTTTGAAGGAAATTGGATCATCCCCTGATTTGTAGGGAATTTTTAAATTATTTAACCCTCAACCATTCCCCCGATTTACAAAAATGCATTCATCTCCATCATTTTCCAAGTTACACACATGTAACTGGGCACCATGATAGCTTCCATGTAGGACCTTATGCATGCTGACTTGGAAGCAAATTGGATCATCCCCTGATTTTTAGGGAATTTTTAAAGTTCCCCCATTTATAAAAATGCATTAATCTCTGTCATTTTTCAAGATACACACATGTAACTGGGCACCATGATAGGCTCCACATAGGACCTTATGCATGCTGACTTTGAAACAAATTCAATCATCTCCTGATTTTTAGGGAATTTAAAAGGTTTCAGCATTCCCCCCATTTACAAAACTGCATTCATCTCCATCATTTTTACAGTTAAAGATATGTAACTGGGCACCATGATAGCTTCCACATAGTACCTTATGCATGCCAACTTTGAAGCAAGTCAGATCATGTCCTGATGTTTAGCAATTTTTTTTAAAAGTTAAACCTCAACCACAATATCCCTCAGAAATAAAATGTGTATTGGAAGGAGCTAATCGAAAGTGCATCTCAGGACAACATTACTACAAAGGGAACACAGTGCACCTCTATAGTAGGGGGGGTGGCAGCCTGAGTACCTTCGTGGAGCCACACTTGCCACCAAACATCTAAGAATGACTAGGACTATGTCTGCATTTCACCATTACAGGCATCTCTGGCCTGCTTTTAACGATCCATCAGAAGTCTATGCTTACACAGATAGAGGCGCTATCATTAATGAGGCAATATGTGCAATTTAAAAATTCATGAATTGGTCACTGCCTGCCTGATGTAAAGTTATGTATCATTTTGTCACCATAGGTGCTATGCAGCAAAGAGTGTCCTGGACAATCCAAGTTGATTATTAAAAATGTATATTTTTGGAGCTGGAGCTAATACAGCCCGAACTATTTAAGTTCCTTCAATACCTTTGTTATAGATATGATACAGAGCAACAGCATTGATATCTGTTGACGCTGTCATTGAAGGCATCTTGTCTTATATCCTCCCCCCACACCTCTCACGAATATAAAGCTTTGGTGTTTATTTTTTTGCTTATGCATTAAATACTTTCTAACAGAAGTGTTGTATAGTTGTAGTGCTTTTAAAAAATAAATAAAAAAAGACGCAGAGAGTACTAACAATTCTCTTAGAACTGAGCTGGGTTCTTGATGTGCATGTAGTCTTCACAGAGCAAAGCACCGGTAAAATGTATAACATATATTTATATCATTTCCCCATATTCTGCCCTACTCTTTCAGCTTTCTGTCACACTGTAGACCAGGGATGTTCAGAAGGGAATTTTCCAGATGTTTTTGACTTCAACTCCCAGAAAACCCCTGCCAGCATGGCTAATGGTCAGGGATGGTGGGAGTTGAAGTATCTGGAGTTCTATTTTCTGCCCACACTGGCTGTAAAGTAACCAAGAAACAGAACGCAGGATGGGATTAGGCAGAAATCATAGCAGTGGACGCTGGTGGCTCTGATTTCGGTGGAGCTGTGAATCCATTCTGGGTTTCAGTCAGTACCAGACAGAACTCTAAAGAAGCTATCCAAGGTCCTGAATTCTATCCCAAAACACATTCAGTGCCATAGATAGCTGCCCTAGGGTTCTGGCTGGTTCTGGCTGAAACACAGAGCGTATTCACAGCCCCACCAGGATTGGAGCTACCACTCTGTCCTGCAGGGTAGGCTTGTTTCTCAAACCCTGCAGTTTTAGGCTCTATGCTGATGTTGTTCATGAATGTAACTCTCTCACAGAAGTTGCCATATGCTTTTGTCGCCTAATAGTTATCATCCACTCCTATTGGGAAGAGTAAAACAATGGAGTTGGGGCTACTGAGGCCACGAGGAAAAAAACTGCAACCCACCCCTGATGCTGGGTGGTCTGGCTCAAACTGAACAGAGATCCTTGCAATGGGCTAAAATGATAAACGGCCTTTTAATACCCGGTGCGCCCACCATCCATCCTCATGATGGCATTTTGCGAGTTTAGAAATAAACGAAGGCATCACTTGGGAAACCATATATTAAAATGATATAGAAGCCTCCTAGGAAGTCTTTAACTTCCTAAGTTAGCTTCGCATGTTTGCATTACAAACATTGTTGTGCATATTCCAAGACATGCCATGGCTAATCTGACATTGATGATGCAGCGCATCCCATGAATAAAGAGGTCTGATATCCTGTCCCTTCAGGACATTGCGTTATCTTTATTGTGGCCCTGTGTGGGAATTATACATGAATACATTGGAGTAGTGGTACAAAAGCCTAATCCATTAAATAATGCTTTGTGCACACAGTCTTCTTTGCTCTGAGGGCCACATCCAGTTTCTACTGGGGGTGGGGTGCACGTGCGTGCATGCAGGCGTATACATCTGTATGCTGTCACTAGTAGGGCACATAGTTCCTCCACCATCGTGAGTGAAGAACCTTTTTCTAATCATAAATAAACATGCCGGAATCACTCAGCAGCACTTTCAAATAGCAAACCAAACATCTGCATGTCTACTCAGAAGTAAGCATTAACAGTATGTCTACTCACAAGCAAGTAGTCTCAGCATGTCGACTCAGAAGTAAGGAGAACTGGATCACTTAGCAGCACCCTCCCTAGGCCCCTTCAGGGAACATATCTTATCTCTGCTCAGCAGTGTATTGGAGATAAGAGCTTTCTCCTGCTAAGCCTTGGCAAAGGTGGCCTTTTGTGGTGCTCAGCAGGGGAAAGCACCCATCTCCAATGAGCTGCTTATCCATTATGTGATATGTGAACCAGTATTGTGTGTGTCCAAGTTCACCCAAAGTTGTAGATGGCCATTTCAGTGGAGATTGACCTAGGCAGGATCTACACTACTGCTTTATAACAATATTGAAGTGTACTGACAAGTGTTGGGGCCCACGACCCATGCCATGTATCATTTAAAACCACTTTCATAGTGTTATATCCTGCTTGGTGTAGATCTGGTCTTACTGTTGTGATGCTGCTGCACCTTTGTAACTGCCTGGTGTGGGGCAAAAAGTATGGCAGCTAAGATCGATCTGCATTTTTTTAAAAAAAGGTTTAGGGCATCCAAGAAATTATAAATATACATTTTTCTTAGGTTGAAATCTTTACTGAGCTGTTTGTTGCAATCTCAAGCATCTTTCTTCATACATAAGCACCACTGAGCTTCAGTACGATGAGGACTGCAGCCTTAAACAGTATTAAACCCGAGTGCTTCAGGATGAGGCTTTTATGGCTGTCTCCTTGGGTTCCTCTTCAGGCAGAAAATACATTAAGGTGAAATAGAACAGAGCTGTTACACAATGCTTTCAGACTGCTAACGCTAGGAGCCCTACATCTGGAAGCACCCTATGTTGGAAAAGACACCATTTACAAACACTTCAGTGTATAAATCAATTGATTATTATTTTTAAAGAATAAGCATTACTGTAAGAAAGGAAAGGCATAAGAGATAGTGATATATCTTTTTTACTTTAATATTCACCCTGTTCACTCAGAAGCGAACATATGTATGATTGCACTCTTAATGTGGTTAATTTCATTACCGTAGTTGTATGTCTATGGCCGTAGCTAGACCTAAGGTTTATCCCAGGATTGTCCTGGGGTCAAACCTGTTCATCTAAGTGCCACACAGGGCATCCAGCATTCAGGCAGGGATGAACCCGGGATGATCCTGGGATAAACCTTAGATCTAGCTACGGCCTAAATCTTTGTAAATAAGCCTTTTTTCTTTTTAAAACCATATATTCACATCAGGTAAGCAGAGCCTCTTCTACCCTTCATTTTAATGTTAGGGAATAAGAAAGAGATAAAAACTAAATCGGTATGAAAATCAGTTGTGTCAGTAACTGGTTGCTGTTACTTTTAAACATTTTAAAAACACAAGTTCATTTTAAGTGTCACAGTGAATGACTGGGGATATTTTAGTCTGTCAAGGAGAAAACAACAAACAGCCTTGTAGAACCCTAAAGACTATGGCCATAGCTAGACCTAAGGTTTATCCCTGGATCATCCAGGGGTCAAACCTGTTCACCTAGGTGACACACAGGGGATCCAGTGCTCAGGCAGGGGCGAACCCTGGAGGATCCCAGGATAAACCTTAGGTCTAGCTGTGGCCCAAGTCTGCAATCCTATATTCACTTATCTGGGAATGAGTCCCATTGAACTCAGGGCGCCTTGAGGCCCAGTACTGGGCAAAAGGCGGGATATGAATTTAATAATAATAATAATAATAATAATAATAATAATAATAATAATAATAATAATAATACTCCATGGGGCTTAGCACTGAATAGCCATGCATTCCACTGTAATAGATTTATTGTAGCATAGGCTTTTTTGAACTAGAGACCACTTTGACAACACATCTGTTAGTCTTTAAGATATCACACTTGTTTTTACAATAAATGAAGGTTAGGTAAATCCATTTTTTAAAAGCAGTCCCACAAACTCAACACATCATTGAAGCTAACAGGACCTCGTACTTAGCAATTCTTCAGAATTTTCTGAAGAGCTGTAATCTAGTGAGGTTTTCAAATAAGAAGACATTACAAAGAGGTTTTGTGTTCTCTGGAGTATAGTTCTGACTGGAAAAGACTGACACTTCCATTTTAAGAGCAACTTCTAGGAGGTAGTTACGACTTGTAAACAGAGTTCCTGTAACAAGCACAATAATCATTTCTGAAAAAACAAAACAAGGAAATTACTTGCTGTCTTTTCATTTTAAGGTTTTAGCCTAAGGCTCCTTGAAGACACACTTCTGGACTGGCAATAGCCGGTGAGGTTAAAAAGTGAAGTTCACGATTTTCAAAACTATGTATAAATAAGGACAAAGAACATGGCAGACGTATTTCATTAATTCATCCTTGGGATTCATTTAATCTTCTCTCTTGTTCCTTTTTTGTAATAAAGGTATGAAAGGAAACAAAGGTGCACTATGGTGTGTAAATACTGTGGGACTCATGGCTACAGGGTGTTGCTTGTTATTGAATGAAAATGAAAGGAGTTGCTTGTTTTATTATTCAAATTATTCAAATTATTATTCAAATAATTACCCAGTGGCATATCAGAAATGAAAAACATCAGCTCATCAAAGGAAAAATGTCAGTCCCTTAGATTAAACTGCAGCAGCATAAGTACAGACTTTGCTGCAGCTACAGTGCAGAGCTTGGGTGGCTGTGTCTCTTGCTAGCAAACCCACATCAGTCACAGTTATAACTCCCATAGGGTGAAATTCCCCACAGGATGCTGCTTGAGAGAGAACACTTTCTTTCCAATCCTAACAGAGCAGTGCAATGACCCTTGTGCAACTGAGTTGTACACTATGGAGGAATGGACACAACAGCAGTGTGGCTGGAGTTAGACCCTAAAACTACTGCCAGGAAGGAAATTGTCCATCCCATTATTAAGGGAGCAGCGACCTGAGCACAGCAGTTAAAGTTCCCAAACAAGCAGCATTTATATTGGTTAAACCAGTAAAGCTGTTCCGTCAGGTAACTAGTAGCGGGATAGAAGAAATGCCAGGAAAACTGATTCTATCAAGCCTTGCACATGTCATGACCTACTAGATTCCCATAATTTTCCAGGTTTCGCCCTAACCCTCCAAGGTTCTATACCTGGCCTGTGTCACATCTCCCCAGGCCCCATTCATAACCCATTGGGTCAGCCCTGGCTCCACTATGGGACAATTTTTTAAAAAATGCGCAACCCTAACAGTAGCATGCAGAGAAAGACAGATAAAAGGAAGCACTTCTTCACACAGCACATAGTTAACTATGGAATTTGTTGCCACATATTGATGGCCAGCAATTTGCTTGTGGGTTCCTGGTCAACAGCCACTGTGTGAGCAGTATGCGGGGCAAGATGACCCCTTAGTGTGATCCAGCATGGCTCTTCTTATGATCTTATGCCCTGTGAAACATTGGGGACAGTCTCCAGGTACATGACCCAACCCAAATGATAATAGTGAGGGCCTGCTAAGTGAAGCATGAATTACCGAACTGCAAAGTTGATTTCCTTTTATTTTCTCTGTTTAGAGAACAATTTGGTGCTTTTATCAATTCACGAAGTGGGATTGCTCTGCAACCATGCACTACAGCCTATTTTTCATTCAGCAGTGTTTTCATTTTCTGGTGCCCTGTCTGACTTTGCTCATAAGTTTGCAAAGTGGTGTAATGCATCATTTATGTTTTTCCACCTTTCTTGACTGATAGCCTTCTTGGTTGTCAATCACATAACATTCTGCAAAAGAAAGGAAGAAAAAGGTGGAAGATTTAGTTATTATGGGACTGAAGTGCGCTCACCCGTGATCAAGTGCACAAGATAAAAATCAGAAGTTGGGATTACCTAAGATCATTTGATAGACAATAAAGGCTCAAAGAGAAAGCACTTAAAGATGACTACTGGAAGAAATGAAGCAAATGGACATTATTTAGCTAGGCAAAGGCCTTTGAGTAAAGGGCAGAGTAATAGTAAGTGGCTTCTCTTAATAATGAGATTGCACTTTTATCACACATATTATAATGAAGTTTCCAAAATAGTAATTACAGGAATTTGCCTGTAAATGTCAACTACTGTATACAGTGACAATCTTTCTGTTTTCCATTTGCTTCTAATGAACAGCTTAACAAGACTGACTATGTAACTCCATCAGTATAACTTCAGTGCCTGCATTATAATGCAATGGACAGAATTTGTTGGTGTATATTATATTTGCAATATCCCTGTTAAATGCCTCTTGTTATCCACTATGCTGATCCATAGCTCTTGTGAGTGGGTTTTCATGCGTTCCTAGAGCTAGGTACATATGAAGCTCCCATAGGTGTTTAAATGGAGGGAGGAGCCCTTGATGCATACAGAGCCTTTTGCATACATGCAAAAATTCCTGCCTTAAGGTCACGGGCCTTTCCACAAGAGTCTCTTATTGTGCTCTTGTGATTGCTCACTCACCATAGTTTGCAGAACCTTTACATGACATTATCATCTTCTAGGGCCTCTTCCATTGCAACCATTATCACATTTTTTTTTCCTAATGAGGAAAATCTGGTATTATTTAGAAATGATGTAATGGGAGTCTCATGTAATTGCATAATTCTGCAATACTACAATGACGTCTAGTGGCTGTATAATGAAACATACAGAAAGACTGAGAAAGAAAAACTCTGTGGGGAAAACACATGTAAAATCTTAATCCTGCAAAGAATCTGGAAGCAGAAGCCCTGGTAATAAGCAGAATAAAAGCCTTGTGTAAAAATGACCTATAGGAGGAGGCTCTCCTCCAAGTATCATTGGTATATTATATGAGAACAAAGAAGACAGCCAGTTCAAAACCTATTTGTTTGCCCAGGCATTTTAAACTCCTTTATTAAGCTGGTTAAATGAGCTGCCTGTTTCATGCCTTTCCTGACTTTTTCCACTGTTGATGTTTGTTTGATTGTTTTTACCACATGTTAGATTGGAATCTATTTTTGTTTCATTTTGTACACCAGCCTGGTGTTGTAAGATGAAGGGCAGCATAAAAATATTTCAGATAAATAAATAATCATATATCAAAGTTGGGAGTGGCTTTCTAAAAACAGTAGCAAATGAGTAGGGTGACCATATGAAAAGGAGGAGAGGGCTCCTGTATCTTTAACAGTTGCATAGAAAAGGGACTTTCAGCAGGTGTCATTTGTTTATATGGAGAACCTGGTGAAATTCCCTCTTCATCACCACAGCTAAAAGCTGCAGGAGCTATACTAGAGTGACCAGATTTAAAAGAGGGCAAGGCCCCTGCAGCTTTAACTGGTGTGATGAAGAGGGAATTTCACCAGGTTCCCCATATATACAAATGACACCTGCTGAAATTCCCTTTTCAATACAACTGTTAAAGATACAGGAGCCCTGTCCTCCTTTTCATATGGTCACCCTACAAATGAGGCCCCTCTAAACGGAAAGGGGTGCTGTCTTCCTGTAAGTTAAAAACCAGTGTGGATGCTGAATGACATCCCAGTTACGTTTGAGATAAGTATGAGCCAATTGTACCAGACTATATTTATTTATTTATTTGCAGTATTTTAATCCTGCTGCTCAGGTAAAAAGGCTCCCAGAGCGGCTTACACATGAATCAGTAAAACAAGACCCTGCCCTGGAAGGCTTACAATCTAAAAGACACATCACACAAGGAAAAAAGGAATGGGGAGGGAAGAAGAAGAAGAAAAATTAAGTCTTCCAGCAGGGCTGGTGGAATAGCTCTGCTTCTGCCTCTCATTCCATGCCCCCAGTACAGCCTGCTGCAATGGCTACTGATGGCGAGGGAGGAGAAGCCTTCCTATATGGCTTTTCAGCTAGATACTTTAGCTATTGAAAACTTCACACGGGCTGCTTAAATCCTACTGTCATCATCTGGACTATAGCAAACTAAATGTGTGCGGAATTGCAGGCTTTGGGGGTAGGAACTTTAGAAAAACCAGAAATGATGACTGGGTAATTCTGCCATGAGAACCAAGGTTATCCAGGGTCGAAGCTGCTTTCAGTTCCTCCTGTGATCTCCTCTCCATGAAAATTCCAGTACAGCCCTTTGCAAAGACAAATACCTTGTTAATGTCAATGTCAATTGAACAACCGTACACCCGGGTTTTTATAAAAGATGATTTATGTGTCGAGAGACCATCATCCAGATTTTCTCATTCAATTAAATGTTTAAGTGTTTTATGGCATCCAAATGACCAGAAATGAAGGTTAAGTTCTAAGTGATTAAGATGGGTAGCACTGAAGAATTTTTAACAAGACAAGACTTCTGTAATAACCCAGTTATCAAATCTGAGCGCTTGAGGGTGGTGAAGGCTGCCTGTAAAAGATGGAGTTCTGAAGTTACTGAAACAAGTGAGGTTTAACCGCTTCGCTAAATATTGTGAAATACCAATGAATCTGATTACATTGATAGAATGTGAAGTATGTAATTTCATCCCTTGTCCTGTTTTCAAGCTAAAGTAAAATAAAAGAGTTTGGTAGAAATACAGGACTCCATAGATCCACTTTACTGTGTTAACTATTGATTGAAGATTTCATTGTAACGTGAAAGTCTCACTTTAGGATGGTTCACAAATACAAGTACATCAGTTTATTTTTCTTTATTAGATTGGGACTGATTCATACATACAGGTTCAATCATTTGATGACTGGAATATCAAGGATGACGACTTGCAAGTGAATGGGCCCTTATAGCACTTATCTGAAACAGAACAGTCACATTTTCTCAGACACATGACCCACAGTGGCTTGTCCCATTGTTTGTTTCAAAGTGGCTCGTTGTGTTGTCTGAACCCAGCACAATGGCTTAAGCGTGGGTTCTCAACCATTCACAAGCCACCCTGAGAACCCATGGCTTATTGTTGGTTTGTTCATGGTGGCTCATTGTGAGGGCAGTGTGGGTTCTGCATAGCTTGTTTGAAAGGGCCACAGAGGTGCCTAGCAAGAGTGGTGAAAAACCCGGCCTCACCTCTCAGTGGTCTCTGCCCCAGCTCCAGTTTTCCACTTCATATGACAGGACCTGCTTTATATGCCCTTGTGAACTGAGTTAGCACAGTTATGTGTGTATGTACGATTGACTTAACTCTGTGCCCAGCCCCAATTCTGGACCATGGCAATTTTGGAGGAGGGATTTAAGCTCCCCCTGGTTTTCATATCAAAATCCCCCTGCCCCCCATTGGAAGGGTTAAAAAAGAGGGGGGGAAACCTCTACTTTTTTCTTTTTTTAATCTTTCCTTGTAGTGGGGTGGGGGAAATTGGGCATGAAAACTGGAGGGGGGAAGCTTAAATCCCCCCTCCTAAATCACCATGGTCCAGAATTGAGGCCACATGCATACCTAGTTCTGCTAGGAAGAGGAATGTCACTTGTCCCTGCTTGTGAGGAGCAGCCAAGGAAGCTTTGTTAAAGTGTTAAAGGAAGAAAATAAATGAAACACTCAGCCACCTTGTTCACCATGCCCTGCAGCTGCCTGCCCCCACTCACCTGGCTGCACAGTCCCTTCTGAGGCTCGGCTTGGCCCAGTGAGCACTCAGCATCCACCCGCCCTCGCACTGAAACCATGCACTTCCCCATCCAGCGTCAGTGGCAGCTGTCATTGATGCAAGGGGGGAATCGTGCGATTTCCAGAGCCTACCTAAACGGCATACTTTCCCCAACTTCAGTGCCAATGGGGGCCTAAAAGGCCCCATTGACGCAAGGGTAAAGGCGTGAATGGAGGCTCCGGAAATTGCGGAGGCTATGGAAATCATGCAATTCCCCCTGTTGCATCAATGGCAGCTGTCGTTAAAACATGAAGGGGAAGTGCACGATTTGGGCATTGCTGGTGGGCAGCTGCTGAATCCTTGCCAGGGCCTTACAAGCGCTCAGGTATGGGTCTGCACTTGTGTCAGGAGTGCCTGACTGGGTCCGGGAGGCTGGATGTGTGTGTGTGTGTGTGTGTGTGTATGTATGTGTGTGTGGGTCCGCTGGACTCCTGGGTGCAGTTGGATGTTTGCCGCATCCCTAAATGCAGGAACTTCGCAATTCAAGAAGGGCAGAGAGAGGAGGAGAATCTTCTCACAGCAGGAGTATACATGGATTATGCCAGAAAGGCTACTGGGAAAAGTGCTGGGAGTGGGTGAGAGGATGAAAGGGGAGACAAACCATGGCAAACCAATGAGTACCTGATCATCTGTCCGCAGCAGCGTGGCTTAGGGAGCGATTAACCAACCCACCATGGCATCTTTTCAATGTGGATTATTGTGATGTGCAAACTGGTTCACAATTTCTGGATACATTCAGTACATCCCTTCAGCTTCCTGTCAAGAAAGATATGATAATCATGTGTAGAGGAAACAAAAATGTTTTCCAGGCATGAGTGACGCAGCTCTCAAATGAGTGGCGAGTGAATGTGTGATGGGGTGTTCACAGGTAGCCGGAACTGTCTATCAATGCGGATTCACCTGTGACATCTTATTCAGATGTGCAACTCCACTTGATGAAGAGCATGTTACGAAGTGGTGATCGTGCATGTCTGTCTGTCTTTTACAGTGAGACAGGCTACTAATGCTTATTACATTTGGGGGGATTATTGGGGAAATGACATGCAAACTAGAAATGGATTATAAGAAAGATGGTAAAGAAAAATGTCGTTAGAGAGACTATCCATTTGGTCCAGAGAGGGATGAAATTGCTATTAACACCCACAATATGATTTGCTCTTCAAAAAAGATAAAATAAAAATAAACTTGAGGCAGGATTCTGCTCAGCAGAAGAAATAATGGTGGTTAAGGGGAAGAAAGTCAACAAGTGTCTACACACCAGGGAGTTCTCTGTACTGTGTTGTTGCTAACTGGGAATATGGACAGAAGAAATGTGAACTCTATGTAGCCGTCTTGAACTATCAGATTGATTCATGACACATAAGAGGAAGTACTCCGTTGTACAGTGCATAGCTAAACTGTGGAATTCACTACCAGAAGATGTAGTGGTGGCCACCAACTTGGGTGGTGTTAAAAGGGGAATTAGACAATTTTGCTTGTGGACTTCTCATGGGCATCTGGTTGGCCAACGTACAAACAGAATGATGGATTAGATAGGCCTTTGGTCTCATTGAGCATGGCTGTTCTTATGTTGTAACTCCAACTTCCAGATTATAGAAACAGATGTATATTGGAAAGAGTGGTGCATTGAGAATTATTTTTACTTGAAGCTTCTGTGTCTGTGTATTATGACATGTAAGGCTCTTGTCATGGCTGGACCACCCATGAAGCAGGATGAATCTCCTGCCTCTGGCAGCAGATCTAAAAGGTCATTCTCCAGGGCAGCCACCTGCCTGTAACCCAGTCAAAATGAGGCATATGCCGAGCAACCACTCCAGAGAACCCTGCTGATGACTCTCATGCTGTAGCAAATGCTGCAACTGGAAAGCAGCTGCTGCAACTGTCCAGAGCAGCTGCTACTGGCCAACCTTTGCCTCACCCTGAGTAGGCATAGGCAGACAACCACCCTGGAGAGCCACTCCAGCCACTCCCCTGATGTGACTCTGAGCTAATGTTCTGAACCCCTGATCTACCATTTTATGAATACTAGGCACACAGCTTTAGCTACGTATATTCATTTAAAACAATAATGACAGAGAGAAGAAAACAACAACCATAGTGATATGCTAAGGCCAATAGAGATCTAGCAGAATGTTGAAACTGGTAGCTGGGGAACTTTTCCCAGAAGGAGATGGAAAAGTAAAAGTTGGATGGTAGCCAATTTCACCAGGTGTAATTTGTATATATGGAGAACCTGGTGAAATCCCCTCTTCATCACAACAGTTAAAGCTGCAGGAGCTATACTAGAGTGACCAGATTTAAAAGAGGGCAGGGCACCTGCAGCTTTAACTGTTGTGATGAAGAAGGAATTTCACCAGGTTCTCCATATATACCAACGACACCTGCAGAAATCCCCCTTTCAGTACAACTGTTAAAGATACAGGAGCCCTGTCCTCCTTTTCATATGGTCACCCTACTTAATCTCATAATGTTGAGATCCAAGTGGCATGCGTTAGCACATTTAAAAACAACAATAATACTAGAAAGTCTTGAAAGGTAAGGAGAAAACATCTTGGGGAGACTGACAACATCCCTTGTAGATTTATTTTTGTCATCGATATATAAAGGAGAAAGAATGAGTTTTTAAGAACAGAAGTGTTGCCATCTCCCCAATCATCTGAGAGATTCCTACTCCTTGTTAACAGTAAATGCTAAGTGCTTGACTAATCCGCACTGCCTTAAAACTCCGCTTAAAGCAGGAGGGATGAAGGTACAGCAGCCCACAGGCTACCCAAAGATACAACTAAAATTGGCAGAGAGTGACCTGGAGAAACGTGCTATACCGGAGAGACAGCGCCACATGGAAGACATGTAAGCCCGAAGAATAAGCAGGTGTTACAAAAGGGATGCAGCCTTAGGCCAAGACTTTAGTATCATATGCTCCTGCCTGTGTGTGTATGTGTGTGCGTGCGCGTACACATTTCAGTGGTGCAGAACAAAAGATATTCTTGTAAGGATTGCCCTGCCACATGCTCCATCTCTCTTGGACAGGAGTTGCTGGTCTGAAAGGTCAGCAGATGGACAAGTGATGGCTAAACTGCTAAACTGACCAATTGTGTCCAAGGGTCCTTACAGTTGGGCATCTGAGGTCTTATTGCGATACGACTGCAGAAGAAGTGGGAGAAGAGGCAGGCTGAAGTTTACTTAATGCTCCGTGATGCCACAGACAGCCTCCTGGCAGCATTCATCAGCATGTGTCCAATGGAACAGACTGTGCATTGTTATTAGCTGAAATAATTGACTGTGAGGGCTGCAGCTAGAGCTAATTTAGTCGGGATTACCGTTTCGGGCTGCAGCTCCCAGTACTCTAATAGAGGTCTTGCTGAACAGTAATTATTGTACATGCCTGTCACCTACAAGACGTTTTTTTGAGATGGGCTCCCACATCAGACAAAAAGTGTAAAGTTTATATTGAGGTGCAACTGAAATGTTTTAAGGGAATGCCATTCCTCCTCTCTCTTCGATTTCAAAGTGAAGCCTGTCGTCTAGCACTTCACATCAAAACTCAATGGACTTTTGAGATGGTGACTTAGCTGGTCTATGCAGAATTGGGAACGTTGTGGAAATCTGGAAAGGTTGTGGAAATGCAGAATTAGGGACGTTGTGGTGGAGTCTGACATTCACCTCCTCAGGACCCTGGATGCCAGTCCACAGACCCCTGAGCTTGCCCGACTGCCCTGTGAGCTGCCCTTTTGCAGAAAAATGCAAGTGAGCTTTTTATATAAATTGTGATTCTGTGCAAAATGACGGCCGTAAATAGCGCCATTTATACCTGTAATGTTGCATAAGTGGTGCTATTTTGTGTAAAACCACGATTTATGTAAAAAGCTTACCCACGGTTGTCTGAAAAATGGCGGCTCATGGGGCAGCGGGATGCTGCACACTGCTCCCTGGGCACCTGCATGCCATCCAGTGGGTTGCCCCATGTGCCAAATGTGGTCAAGCAACCAGTGGGGGTCCGGCGAGCAGTGTGCATGGTGGTGGCCATCCCTATGCAGAATTCACCATTTGGGACTCTTCCACACGTCGTACTGAAAGCACTTCCATCTGCCCCCAGTGCACCCCAAAAACGATTGTGTAGCTTGCCTGTAAAAGAGATGAGGAAGAGGCGTCATTGCCGGCGCCGGCGCCACCACCCACCTCCCTCCTCGCCCGCCGGGACGGAGAGCTCGGCAGAAGAAGGCGCCTTCTTCCGCCGAGCTCTCCGTCCCGGCAGGCGAGGAGGGAGGTGGGTGGTGGCGGCGGCAACGACGCCTCTTCCTTGTCTCTTTTACAGGCAAGCTACACGATCGTTTTCGGGGTGCACTGGAGGCGGATGGGAGCGCTTTCAGTACAACGTGTAGAAGACCCCTTGGAGTGTGATGAGGGGGGTGGGTTGTGCTAGCATATTAGTCATGTATTGTTACAAGTGTTGGACCACGGTCTTAATCCGGAGGACCATGAGAATGCAAGGAGGCAATGGGCGGCATCCAGTGCTAACACTGAACTAATGCTAATGATGTTGCACTAGCATAAATTAATGCAAGTGCAACGTTAGTAGCACTTGATAGATAAAGGGGGAGAGTGCTGATTTACTACTGAATTTCAGTAGTGTGGCTTGCCAGCAAAACTCAGCAGCAAATTACTACTTTTTCCCTTTGGCTAGCAAGCCCTTATTACGTTGTGCTAACATTGGTTTGCACTAGTGCTATGACAGCGCTGGATGTTGTCTTCTGGGTCCACTATCCCAGAGGGATTTTTTGTAAAGGAACCAGGGCTAGATGTCTCCTGGATGGTAGGACAGAAAGTGAGAAGATAGGACCATGGGCTTGGACCAGGTGCTCCTTCCCAGTCTTTTCCTCTTAGTGGACTGGCAGATCACCAACAGTGCCCTAGGCCAAAGTCCTTAGAAACAATGTATATAAAGTCTCTCCTTGTGATATAATTGTGAATATATTTTTATAAATTAGATATTGAAATGTGTTTGTAAATTACTATTTTTATTATTATTAGCATTATCGAAAGGGACATTAGCAAAGGAAACAATCACTTGCTGAGAAAATTTTCAGAGCGAAGATACGCTGTGTGCATTGTTTTTGAAAGGGGCTCTGTACGGTCACTATTATGTAAATATGCTTCTATTTTGCTAATGCTATTTTAAGAGTATCTAAGAGAACTTTGCAGGCCAATCACGTAGCAAAGCTGCCACTGAGACTGGACAATCCATCTAAAATGCCATTTTGAAAAGACATTTCATTTCCTTGTATAAAGCATTGAGAATCAACCCAGTGAATATCTGCTGGAAGCAATTGCTGCATGCACGATGCCATGTAATGAAATCCTCTGCCCTTGGCGGTTGGAAATCAATATTTCCTTTATTCAATGGTTGAAATAACAAAACAGAGATTATACAGATCCAGATGAAAATATATTTTATACATGCGTAGCTAAAAACAAAGGAAATGTTATAAAGAATTGTTTTACTTTGGATGCAATTGTAAGAGCCCATTGGGCTCCCAATGACCTCTTGAAGTAGCTGTGCACATCGACATCCTGCTGTTGCCAGCTGGTTATGAGCAGTGAGCGGAGAAGCAAGCTTGTGGCAAATTCCCTAGCAGGACTGGCTCTCATTTCTTTTCATCCAGCCCTGCCCAGACCACTGTGCACAGGAGCCATGTAGTAGAGTTCACATGTCATTTATTTAAGCAGAACCCATTCTAGTATTCCAGTCTTAATAACATTTATGTAAAAAGGTATGTTAACACTTTCTGAATTGTGTTTTGGTCAGTGATGTGCAGACCCCTCTAGGTGTGGAGTAGAACAGACAATTTCAAATAAAATTAGAGAATGTTCAGAAATAGAGCTCCATCACACCAGCATTATAGAACGCTGTCATGGTGTGTTGCATACAAAGGGCTCAGATGATGCTGTCCATGCCCTGCCCTGATCTCACCTCTTCCTCCCCTCTTTGCAAGGTTTCCAAGTGCGGGGAAGGAATGGTTTTTCCAGCAATGTGCTCCACCCTCTACGTGTATTTTTATTCCATCATACTCAATCTGATGTTCTGAGGGCAGGCGGCATTGCTGCTGAAAGGGAGGAGGCATGCCAGGGCGAGGTGTCCCTGTGAAGAACCAATAGATTGCAACGGGAGGTACAAATGAGAATCTGCAAGGTGGGGGGAGACAGCGATTTCGAGGAGAGGTGTGAAGATGAATGAAACTTGAGGCTTTCAAATGCTAAGTAAACGGAGGGGGATAATACAAGGGCAAACATTCAGGTGTGATGGAGCTCATAAAGCTCCTCCGTGTCTAAATTCACTCATAATTGCTGCCCCCCATTAGCTCCCAAACCCTCTTACTAGCTGCCCCTTTGGCAGGGAGGTGTCTCCCACCCCACTTCACTTTATTCTCCTCCTTGGTGGTGTGTAGTATGAATGCTGCCAAAGCCAGGTGCCAGAGACATAGGGAAATGTAGTTTTCCTGTTGCACTTGATGTACATATTAATGACAGGTTGTCCTTGAGACACTGCCATTTCAGTGATCCAGGAGCCAGGGAGGAAGAGAGAAAGAAAGATAGCCTTCCTGCTTAATATCTTTCTTTCGTACATGTCTTTAATTGGAGAATTGCATTGCAAAATTTGAAGAAGTGTGATGCCAAAAGATAACTCTGTTTTGATTCATGTATTGCTTTTGGAAGTGCGAACTAGGTGGTTTTACACTGAAAAGTGAACTGATAAAAAAAAATTCTCTTCCCTTGCAGAGATAGCGAAGAGGCTGTGCCAAGCCCAGACCAAAAGGCTTACCTGCTAGCCTTAGGAATCCTAGCTGAAGGTTTGATGAGGGAGGAGGCCATACAGTGTACCTAGAAGGATGGAAGAACCTGACTGACTGCAACAACGCTCACACAATTGCTGTCTCGAAGCCACTGGTAAAACAAACCTATGATCCAGCTGATGGTTTCTAGCCCCAGTGATCCCATTAATAAGTTCCTGCTACTATGCTTTCTGGCTTCCAGGCCTTCTGGTCTGGGCTTTGGCTATTATGCCTTCCAAAATTATAACATTTCACAAATGACACATTCTGTGAGGCTCAGAACAATGCAAAGTATTTATTATGCACAAGAACTAATTAATCAAAATGGTTTATTTTGTGTTGCACAAGAATCTGTTTTGCAGCCTTCTGGAAGATCTTATTCATTGTTCATGTAACTGTTTCCATTTTAAACATTTTCATTTAGGAAGATTTAATTGATGCATCGTTGCAGTTATAGGAAATTCTTTTTTTCTAATCCATTTTTTTTTTTTTTTGCATTTTGGAGGGTTGGGGCGGGCTACCACACTGCCAAATTTCAGCAGTGCAGCAGCAGGAGTGCAACCTGTGGGGGAAAACGTGTGTGTGTGTGTGTGTGTGTGTGTGTGTGTGTGTGTGTGTGTGTGAGAGAGAGAGAGAGAGAGAGAGAGAGAGAGAGAGAGGAGGAGGAGGAGGAGGAGGAGGAGGAGGAGGAGGAGAAGAAGAAGAAGAAGAAGAAGAAGAAGAAGAAGAAGAAGAAGAAGAAGAAGAAGAAGAAGAAGAAGAAGAAGAAGTTGTCCTTGGTCCCCTCAAAGTTGCTCACCCCTGCCTAAGTAGAATGCTCCTTTTCAGGGCTCCAGCTGGCCTGTAATACAGAGGCCTTTTAGTGCTGTTCAGGACTCTTGGGGTGTGGACTGGTTCACAAGTGTAGAAGGATCAAAGCACATCTTGTTTTCTTCTTGCCAAGACCTTCCTCTCTATATAAAGTGCTAGAGGACTGCTAGTTCTAAACCACATTATTTTGTAGTCATATAGTGGTGGGTGGGTGTTAGAGCAGGGAGTTGAGTTGTGGATAGTGGGAAAAGGTGCCCTATTTCTTCCATTCTTCCTGAAATATCCCTGTGTAGTGTGTGTGTGTGTGTGTGTGTGTGTGTGTGTGTGTGTGTGTGTGTAAAACTGTTCAAACATATCCCCAACTCAATCCCACCTCCTCCAGGGTACTTATTATAAACTCTTAGGAGACTGAGCAGGCCAATTCCCTCTTTACCACTGTCCTCCAGTTTCCTTTTCGGATTTGTTTTCAACTGACATACAAACATTTCATGTTTCCATTGCTCTCAGCCAGAGACTTAATTGACAGACTCACAAACCAACCAATGGGCAGGGGGGCATAAAAGAACCACTGGAGCAGTATGACAATGGAACCAATTACCTAGGGAGGTTGTGGGCTCTCCCACACTGCAGGCATTCAAGAGGCAGCTTGACAACCATCTGTCAGGGATGCTCTAAGGTAGAGTCCTGCACTGAGCAGGGGGTTGGACTCGATGGCCTAATAGGCCCCTTCCAACTCTACTATTCTATAATCTCTCAGCTAGGCTCTGTATACCCAAATATTAACCAAAGTGTTAGAAATATTATTTAGAATTAGTGGACTAACATCAGGATCAGAAAAATGGTTTTGCAGAACCAGGAGCCTTGTGTGTCATGGAAAAGAGTCTGTATATAATTGGAAAAGGGAAAGAGACCTATTTGTATTTTCAGTTTCCACTATGAATGAATATCCCTAATTGGCAATGGTCTCAATTCTATTACAAAGAGATTTGCATTATTCACACACCCATACTAGCGTCTGAATAATATCATGAATCAGATATTTACTTTGAATGAGCAAGGCATTCAGATTCCTCCCCCACAAATATTTTTGCAAGTTACCTGTATGCATCTGGGTTGGTCTGATTGTCCCTGCAATCCACTCAGAAGCTGAAAGGTTCTTTGAAGGACTTGCTTAAAGCATGTTGAATGACAGTGAGTTCTGGATATGAAATTACAGCCCTCACTAAATCTTTATGCTTCACTTGTATTCAGTATTTGCAGGATCTACATATAACTAAGCATCAAGTTCATTTCAATGTTGGAGGTTTATTGCTCACTGAAATTCAGTCTCGGAACTGTTTCCCACTAATTTTGGTAAGTGTGTGTGTGTGTGTTATAAACCCTACAGGTAAAAGACCATGAAGTAAGGACACAGCAATTAGTATTAAAACACAGTCCACAAATTAATATGGAAATCTACTATGCATATACCTGCCATTTAATATCTAAAGTGGCAACATAAAACTAATAAATGGACAAATTAGTATAGAAGTAACATCGCATAGTAATTTGGGTATTTAGCGTTAATTAATGTCTGCTTATTGTTATGTGTCATCTGTAATTGAATTCTGCTAATGCTAATAAATTGCTCTAGACAAAGTCTGTGCTGGAGTGGCATCGCTAAACAAATCCCTTAGTAGCTCTCCATGTCCTGGAGAGGGAGTTTCAGATTCATATTGTGCGAAGGCTTGAATATATCACTAAAACTTCATAAAAATGTATGGATCAAAGAGAACAAAAGGGAATGCAAATATAAGAAAGCTATGAAGAGATTACACAGGGAACAGGGATTATCTTAGAAACATTGAAGCCTATTTCCTATTTCTAATATAAAGACAGATGCTGAAGGGGGCATTATTTTGTTCTGTCAGACTCGGAATGGAGAGAAACTCAATGCAGCCTTTCCAAAGCTGGTTTCCCTTAGAGGAGAGAGACTGAGTTCTATCAAGAGCTTCTGGATAAAACTTTCCCATGGTCCTTGTGTGAGGGATGCAATTGAGTATGCAGGAAAGTGTTCTAGGGCAAAAGGTAGCTTGGGATCTACTGATAAATCTTTGGGTGACATGAAGTAGACAGGCAAGGATTTGTGACATCCAGCTATTTAACCATAGCAACAACTATTTCATGGTATTTTAATGTGTTTCACTGCTTTAATCTATTTTAAACTGTCGTGTAAGCCGCCTTGAGTGCCATTTTATTTGGTTGAAAGGTGAGGTATAAATCAAAGAAACAAACAAACAAACTATGCCTCTCTCTCTGTCTCTCTCTGCTGACCTGAAAATAATGAAGTGGGAAATCTGGAGGGGATTTTTGTCTGACAAGCCTGAGAGCTCAGTTCTAGCAATGAAAACAGATTCCTGGGCTGAGCGTAACTTTTCTTTAACTCTATGGGCTCCATCACACCAGCGATTTATCGCACACTTTGGTATGCAGACAACTCACATGACGTTGTCCCTGTCCTGCACTCATTTTGCTTTTTTCCCTCCATGTTTTGTTTCTTTTTGGTGTGGGGAAAATCTGTTCCCCCCCTCCATGCAAAATAAATGCTCTCCTCCCTCCTGTGTATTGCTGTCATTGCATTCTATATGACCATCCTGTTCTTTGTTGTGTGTGTGTGTGTGTGTGTGTCTAAGGGCAGTCTCACTAATGAAAGAGGAGGGGAGGGCTCAACCATGAAGGGGGAGGGAGAGAAGTCCCATTTAACTCTATGTCCTTACTCCTGAGTAGGCATGACCAGGGGTACATTTTCACCTTAAAAGAAATGTGGAAAATGCACCCAGACAGGGTTGGTGGTGGTTCACCCCCACGCCTCCCTAGAACTGTGAAGCTTCACAGTTAAAGACTTGGGGTTGTTTTAGGAATGGAGCAAGGCACTGGAATGCCTGGTACCCAAGCTGAAGTGCACGTTTGCTCCTCCTCCCCTGTAAACCTGTCCCAAGCCAAGCGGCAGCAACAGTCTCAGGCCATCTATTCCCTCCTACTTCCTACAAACGGCCTCCCTTCCTTCTCTCCCCGGAGTTTGTTTAATATGATCTTAGGGGAAAATATAGCGTGTTGTTTTACCGTAATTGCACAGCTTCAGGCTGCTGTACTATTGTATTTGTGCAGAAATGAATTTTTTTTTAAAAAAAAATATAAATATAAAATTAACTGTAGGGGGAAGGAGTCAGAGTCAGAGTCAGTTTATTGTGTTACAAGCAGTTAGCCATTATACACAAGTAGGGGGAAGGAGAATGCAGGGGGTGGGGTGGGAGATTTTGCCAGCACAGTAGCGCTCCAGGTGAAAAGATACATGAGCGGAAAGACCACAACAATGCACACACGTGCGAAAGTGTCCAGCGCTCAACTCGCTAAGGAAACGGAGGGGGAAACTGCAAATGAAAACTGGATAAAAAAGTAGGTGTGATGGAGCTCTATGTCTACCCCACTGAGCCAGTAGTATGTAAACCCTTGGGATCTTGGGGATCTAGTAAAACAACAAAGTAGATCCTACAAGCATGCAGTCTGCTCATCCCTGTCCTAGAGAAAACATTGGTACCGTTTCCACCAGGACTGCTGGATACTCTCTGTAGGGGTTGCAGGCTGACTTAATTGGGCTCACCTATAAAACCCCATGTTTGGAATTATTAGTGGGATAGTCAGGCTGATGTATCTACAAATTTGGTCTACTCAGCTCCACCTCCTGCTCTAGCCTAAGGGGAAAGGTGATTTTTTGTTTAATGCCTTTAACTGGCATTTCTATTTAAGGTCAGAAAAACAGCCATCCAAATAGCACAGCACATAGTGATCTTTTGGGAGTGTGTGGACTGACACAAAGTGTGAGCTGAAATGCTGTTGAAATTCGGCGGCAAATCACTTCTGTTCCCCTTTGTGTAAGCAAGTGCTAATGACTTTGCACCAACCTGGATTTATGTTAGCACACTATCATTAGTGCTGTGACAGCATTGGATGCTGCCCAGAGAAAACGATTGGGAGAAACCCACAGAGATTTATTGCTGTAGGGTATGAGCCTAGGCATGTTAAGATAGCAAAACGTCCCATGGCTGGCTTGGGCATGCAGGCAATTGTAAGACTTTTCTCTCTCTAAACTTGCATAGAATTGCACTCTTAGGGTATTATTTATGGAGCCCGTGGGCATGGCTAGACGAGGGGGGATGGAGGGGTATGATCTCGTGATTTTATGATCGTGAGATTGTCCCCCTTGTCTACATGTGGCGCACGATGTCCCAGGAGGAAGAGGATGTTGCAGCCACCATTTTGGTTTTTTTAATCAGAGAGGAGCACAGGAGCACTCCTGCACAAACTGTAAGTCTTTAAAACAAACAAAAACCCCTCACACTCGCCCCACCGCACCCTCGATGGGCACAGAGCTCCCGAGAGGGAGCACTGTGCCCCATGCCCGGCTCCCGGCTCCTCCCATTTACTCACTAGGAGCCAGGACAAAACTGTGATGGCGGGCCACACATCCCACTGTCTCAGGATCACCCTGAGACCGCAGGAAAAATCAAAATGGAAGGGTAGAGCGATATCCCCGGAAAAGGGAGGGACCATCCCTCCCTGCTCCCGGGATGCCCTGTGCATCATGTGGATGCACAGGGACAATCCTGAGACGATCCCTGTGATATTGCCCCATCTAGACTTGCCCTGTGTGTCAGATGAACGGACAGCTAAACTTCAAATATTCATTTATTAGTCTTAAAAACTGCTTTTATTAGAAAATCAAACTTGAAATGAATGCATTAATTGTAATCATACCCCTCTCTCTGTGGGGGGATTGCCAGAGTGAATTCATGTAAATGTTTCCATAGTAAGTAGCCAACCCTTCTATTAGCATTTCACTCTTTAAATTGGTTTTTAATTATGATATTGAATTTCTTATTCATGCTCATCATTCAATTGATTTTTGTTCCAACTTACCATAATAGAGTTGTGCATGCAGTTTCCTAAGTCAATCTACTCAACATGTCGAGACTGGAGGGAGACGACTTTATCAATATTCTGCCCATGCAGGATTTCAGCTCGAGTGTATTACTTATTTTTTAGAATGATAGTAATGTGTCTACCTGCGCTAATTCAGGCACATGCATGTGGATATTACAAACCTCAGCCTATGAGCTGCCATGCCAGAAAATGTACACAGGGTAAGCCACAAGCCCTGTAGTATCATAACTGGGACCAGTGGCGCTGAGACAGCATTGCAAACTGGAGCAAGCGATTGTACTGGTACAGCAGTGCATGCTAATTTTCTTGCTCCAAGAAAGAACCCTTGATAGAGGAACAATTAGAGAGGGTTTATGTGTGGTAGGGAGAGAAAAGGAGAAGATTTATCTGGCATGCTTAAAGAAATTTTGGAAATTATAGAGCTGGTCGTATCAGCACACATCCACAAGATCAGTGTGCTAGAAAAAATAAATGTAAAAGTCTTGTGTGTGGTAGAAAAAGTAAGGCAATGCAGATGTTAAGAAGCTCCTATACATTTTTTGGAGAGAACAGAAAAAAAGACCTGAATATGCACAAGATAAATAATTTAAGGTAGTTTAGTTCAGTAGTTCTCGACCCTTTAAAACCTTTAAAATTAAGGTTTACTTTTAGGAAGGGGAGAAATTAGCCATATATGTCATTTTCTTCTCCCTCCCCATTTCTCTTTTGTTTTTCTCTGCATTTTGTCTCTGACTTTTTCCTGTACCTAACCCCTCCTCCCCACAAAGACAAAAAAAGAACCTACGATGTTACTGCTGTGACTTTGTGTACAATGAGACCTGACCCAACAGATATTGTTTGGAATAAGGGAGTCTCTAGATCAGGAGAGGGGGACTGAGTTGGCGTGGGAGGGAGGAATCCTCCTCACACCCCGGCATCTATGGGCCAGATGATGCCATCGTTGCCCCATTGAAGTGCCAATGAAGCGCTGAGTGGTGCTTCATGCTGGAGCTGCTTTCTTGGCACTGCATCATCCCCGATGGGGAAAGGTGTATCTAGTACAAAGTGGACCCAGCCAAAATCATGGCTGGAGCTCTCAAGCTGCAACCTTAGCTGGGGTCCCTTTGCCTATAGCACATTCCCTGCTCAAGCCTCTGTACTTCTCACTCTTCACATCCCCAGCCCAAGTCGCCAGTAGCTTCCGGGGGTGGGGGTGGTTGGGGAGGGTGGGTGGGTGGAGAGGAACCCCCCTGTTATCTCTGATCAATGATTCCTGCCCCCTCCCCAAGAGGGAATTTAAAAAGCAAAAGGACTACATGCCTATATAATGCATGGACTCAAACTATTCATAATAACAAGGGTTGTGCAGGGTCAGCCCCCGATTTGATTCCGCCCTGATCTGCCTCAGCCCAATTTGGACCCAGTCCAAACCACTATGGATTTGAATCCGAAGCAAGATCCGGAAATCCAAAGTGGGCCAGATGTTGCGGGTTCCCGGGCATGAGGCCAACCGACAGCCACGTTTCCTCAAAGAGAGCCATCTTTTTTAAGGAAGATGGTGGCCCTGTCATTTCCTACATCTGATGTTCAAACTATGGCAGCCATAAAGGGCCTTTTCCACTTCGGATCTGCTCCAATCCGCTCCAGGCTGCTTCAGCCTGATCTGGATTTGGACCCAAGGGGGTGCACAGCCCTAGTAATAACCATCCAGTGTGCAGAACCGATGAGCAGGTCAGACATAGACATGCTGGTCCTGCAGAAGCATCTCATGGTGTCCAAAACACCAGGGGACCCAGTCCCTCTCCTCATCGCTACATGATCCCTTGGGCAACCGACTGGAAACATTTGGCTCAGCTGAACCCTCCATTTCTGTTAGAATATCTTCTAAATAAATGAAGCGGTTGCTATTGAACTGCTGTTTTAATTGGTGCACTCTCTATTAATTTATACGTTACATAACGGGCAGGTTTGCCTTTCCATCCATAACACTCCCAATTGCTTTTTCATCTCTTGCTTGATCTTTGCCAACTTTATGTCATGCTTAGTTTAACCCCCCCTTTTTTTTTTGGAGGCAGAGTGCCAGCATAATAACAGAAAACCCCATGAGGAAAGCAGAAGGAATAGTTTGCACATGCTGGCCTGGTATATGATTATTCTGAATTTGTTATAATTAGCTATCAAATGTGTTTTTATTGTTTGTTCATAATAGTTTTAATCATGTTAAAATGGCACCATTATGACCTTTTACCATCAACTGATGTCAATAGAGAGACTATTTCTTGGCTGTGAACAGGCAATGAGGATTCGCAATGCTAACAGCCAAGATGACCCTTAACAAAAATGCAGAGTGGATGAGAAAGTGAGACCAAACTATAGATGCAAAGTAATTAAATCTTTCCTTCCAGAACTGATCGTGCTTAGGTTATATTATAGCTAAGTGGAGTGTACCTGGGGTGGTTCACAATGATTTTGTACAATAACAGGTTTGTGCTTCATTCTTTTGAAGATGTGAGCATGTAGAGGCTCCAAGCTGAAAGTAAAACATTATTATTTGATTTACCACAGCTTGGGGATTTCATGCTAAGAGGTGAAAAGGCTTGCAAGGAATTGTAAAAACAAACAATGCATACTGAACATCTGTGGAAAGTAGAATAATGTTTGAAGAAATAATTCCTGTTAAATAATGCTTGGGAAAAAAACACTGTGTATCTTACAAAGTCTCTGTTAATACTTGGCAGAAGTGCGTCTAACAAGAAAACAAGTGATAGCTATTGCTCAGACAACCTGTAAAGGACGTATCTATAACCTGAACTGTTTTTGTTGTCATCAACTCACTCCAGGGAACCCGGGGAATTTAGTCCTATGTGGTGAGCTCAACATATCCGAAAGTGAATTCTTAGCACCCTCGATATACTACTGTTCTTGGGTTGTTTGGAAAAGCCATGAAAATTAAACTATGGGCTAAAGTAGATGGGGCATTTGCAGTAAGTTGAGTGCTTCCATGTGAATGAATGGCTCCTTGTCAGCCTGGAAAGAAGAGACAAGTGGGAGGCCTCAAGCGTTGGGCCAAGTGCTCTTCAGCTTCTTTATAAATGCCTTGGAAGGTCTAGATTCTCCTTTATTGGAGGAAATTAGCCGAAGCTGGATAGCCACCAGTCAGGGATGCTGTTTGTAGCAGCACATTTTTTGTGCGTTCCGGGAAGGTTGGGCTCCATGATTATTGAGGCCCCTTTATTTGATAAAGCAGGGTGTTTTATCTAGACCAGATGGGCAGCAAATAGCTTCCACCCTGCAGAAGAGTTGTTCAGCAGAGAGTGAGAGCACATAGCCCTGAGTGTGTATCTGTATCCTAGAATCTGATCCTGTCCATATCTTTTCAAGGAATTGGTATCTATTTTAGACCACTGAGGGCCAAACTAGACCTAAATGAAAATCTTTGCTAGACCTAAATGAAAATCTGGGTGAGAGGAGGGGAGATATTGTAATGCAACTATCGCGGGATCTCGTGGAAGGCTAGACATCAGGCGCGACGAGCTCTGAAGGAGAGCTGTTGCGCCCGCCATTTTGTTTTTGTTTTTCAAGGGCCGGATGCACATGAACGCTCGTGTGTGTAGGTAAGAGTTTTTTTTTTAAAAAAAGGTTTCCCCGATCCCCCACCCTGCCCCCGATGGGTGCAGTGCTCCCAGCTCCTCGCAAGTAATCGCGCATGGAGCCGGGGGAAACTGCTTACATGGGCCACACACTCGTGGTTTCGGGCTCAGCCCAAGACCACGGGAAATACCAGGCCAAAAGTGGTGACCGTTATCTCAGGGCAAGGGAGGGTTGATCCCTGCCTGAGCCCGGGATCCCCTGTGCGTCATCTGGATGCACAGGGGTGATCCCGGGTATCAGCCCAGGATAACCCCTCGTCTAACTAAGGCATAGATGTGCATCTGCATTTTGCCCAGGCATAGTTATTTTTTTCTTGAACAAAGGGGGTGGCAGGAGCTGGGCTGAGATACTGTTGTGTTTAACCCTTTGCTCCTGCCATGGTTCAATTGTCATTATGTCCTGCCGGTTATTTGCAAAAGGTGGAAAGGGAAATTGTAAACTAGAATACGGTTAAGTATGGTTTGAAAGGGTGGAAAACAAGGGTTTAGGACCTTGGCCCTAGAGGCAAGTTTGGCACACATGGGGCCCCAACCTGGCCGCTTGGTGTTTCCAGATGGCCATTCACCTTTTCCCCCAACCACCAATCATTGGGTGGTTTCTTGCCTTTTGTGTTCCCCGAAAGCATCTCCAAAAGGGAATTCAAGCATAGGTGTAAAATATGAGATGCTTCATAGTAGCAGGGTAAATAGTAAAGAAAGGCAGTTACTGAGCCTACCTGTTATATTATCTCTCACTGGAGGCAGATAAAAAAGAAGATATATTTAAATTTGTAAACCGCCCAGAGAGCTTTGGCTGTGGGGCAGTATATAAATGTAATAAATAAATAAATAAATAAATTTGGAATGAACTATCTTCATCAAGTGCCCAGTTAGCTTAACCATACCATAACACAGCCACAGGACAAATTCTGTGTCTTTTCTTTCAAAGGGTTCCTCTTCCTGACAAAAGAGGGGAAATTCCCTTGGGCTTTTCAGTAAGAAAAATCTCCTCTTCAGTTATCTCAAACCATTCGGGACTAATCTCAGACAGAACGCCAGTTGAGCCAGTGGGACTGAATCGGACCTCCCATCATTTTCTTTTCCTGGCTCTGTCATCAGCTAGCCGCAGTAAAACCACACTTGTTCTTTCATACTTCTCACATGCTCACTCTGCCACAGCTCTCCTTATCTACTCTTCCTCCTTCTCATGCCTTTCTTCCCAAATTCCATCTCCGGGAGAACCGATTATTTTACAGAAATTTATTTCCCACCTGATCTCGTAGTCTCAGCTACTTCTAACCTTTTACCAGATGTTGAGCTGCTTCATCTCCTTCTATTTTGTCAGGCAAGCAGGCAGCCCAGCAAATACCTCTGAATTCAGTCCCAATTCAAAGCCTCCTGATTTCCAGCTAAAGGGTTTCTGTCTCTGATGAGGACTTTATAGTTCTCTGTCTCCATGGAGACCGATAGCTTGATATTGTGACACACAGGAAGCAAAATCCCTGACTACAGGCCACACTGCTGGTCAGAACAGGAATCTTGTCTGCTCAGGGGGGTAATTTCCAGGCAAACACAGGGGAGAGAAAATAGAATGGACATTTAAAAGCAGGCAGTGATGTTCCTTGTCTGACACAGCTTCACAGGATGGCTTTACATACATCTCTACCTTGCATACCACTAATATGCGGACTTCCACCAAATTATAACACTTGTTATTGGTCGGCTGTGGCTCCCTCCATAAGGGAAGAAGAGGAGAATCTGCAGTTTTTATATAGTATGTTTCCAGTGTTCAAAGCACTTCCTGCAATTCTTTTGGCGTTTCTTACAACAGATGAAAAAATGAGAGCCAAGCTCTGGTGCCATGCAACAATCTTTTTCTTTAATCTTTAATGATTTCTTCAATCTGCTCTACGCGTCTTGGAAATACATCGTTCATCAGGAGCTACATAAAAACCAAGCATGAGTACAAATTAGGCAACCAGCAACTTACATCGGCCCTGTAAGTTAGGTCGGTATGGGGGGATTTCCTCTCCCCTGCAGTGCCACGACCTATGGAGAAACTCCTCATCACTATGGGGTTACTTATTTATACCAAATGCTTTTATTTCTGGGCCTAAGGAACTCTCTGCCACTGTAACTCAGAGTTCCACAAGCTGATCATTTTCTGTTGCCTCCAATGATCTTAGACTACTTAAAAAAGCTTAAACCAGACTTTTGTTGGGTAGCCCTTCAAAGTGTGGATGCCTTCAAATCAGAGAACAGTCCTCTATATTTAAAAACAGGACACATGGCTACCACCACAACACATACCTGGGAGTAAGTCCCATTGAATTTCTTAAGAGACATGCAAAGGATTGCATTGAGAGGAACATGGCTGTGACTCAGGAGCCCCTGGTTCAAAACTCACCTCAGCTGGAACTTGCCCGATGCATGTGGGCAAGCCATTTTCAGTCTCAGTCCTTAGCTAGACCTACCTTTTATCCCACGATGAAGGAGGGAAGATCTCATGTTGTGATTAACGTGAGATTCCTCCTCTGTTTACACTTAAAGAATGACGACCTCAGGAGGAAAGGCGTCGCACCTGCCATTTTTTATTTTTTAAAGAAGACGGAGCGCACGAACGGTTGTGCGCAAAGGTGACATTTTTTATTTTAACTTAATTTCCCCACTCCCCCCACCCTACCCCCAATGGGCACAGCTCCCAGCTCTGTGTGAGTAATTGCGCGGAGCTGGGTAAAGCTGTGGCAACAGGCCACACATTCTGCAATCTCGGGCTCAGCCCGGGACCGGGGAAAAAGCAGGCCCAATCCTATCCCTCCCTGATCCCAGGATCCCCTGTGCATCATGTGGATGCACAGGGATGATCCCGGGGTTCACTCTGGGATTTCACCCGGTCTAGCTAAGGCCATAGTGTCCCTTCCACAGCTGCAATGTTTAACATGTACTTACATAAATTTTAAGTATTATTATATATTACATGATGTGAAATCATTGACATATTGTAGTCTTTGGAATCTTCTACACAACTGTAATGAATGGGATTTGCCACATGAGGTTTTTCCTCAAATGGAGTTCAAGCATGCATTCAACTTGAACCTTTTATTGTGACTAATTAAATTAAATTAATTGTATGCTTCCTTTCTTTTTTGATACTGGGTTTCCCATCACGATTCAGAGTTCAAATTGCACAGAACTGCCTAATCCACTGTAGGCAGATTTAGCCCATTCAAAATCATTCCTGAGAACTATGGAGCAACCTCCAGCGTCCTCTGGGGGTTCTCCAGGCACTTCGTAGCAGGAGTCTGTCCCAGCCTGGGGCCTGTGGTGCTGATAGGATGTCTCTTTTCAGCTTCACCCTTCCTAATGCCCAATAATGCATTGGAGGAAAATCCATATCAATCATGACAATTAGGCAGTTGGTGTCAAGCAAACTCCATCCCCCAAGTATCTCCCAAGAGTCTTGTCACTCTGACACAAGTCTTCCCTATCCAAAAATCTTATCTTGCATTTTGGCAATTGATGATGAATTGATGAAGGGAGGGGGAATCCCAAAATGCTGAGGGTGGGGGGAGCCCAATTTACCCTAATGAACCCCAAAGGAGCTGCAATCTTATATCCTCTCATCTGGAAGTGAGTCCCACTCAACGCAAATTGATTTACTTTTGAGCAGACATATAGGATTGTGTATTGCAGCATATGGCCTTCCTCCTTCCCTTGCTTACTTGCATGGGGTGCTCTGTTCTGACACCCCCAATTGCTGGCATGGAGTTTGGTATTGGGTGTTTGCGCTGGAGTCACAAGACAAGATACCTGTGAGGGTTCTAGGCTCAGAAGTGTTAGCAGCGTGGTCAAGTCCCACGTAACATTCTGGAGACAGACTGTTTGGGGCAAAGTGCTCCCTTTGTGTGCAAAGTGCTCATCCATAGTTCCTCTCACCAGAGTTTGAGCTCTAAACGTGCACTGCATAGGGCCAGAAAGTTATAGCTCCATGGTGCATGCCCTGTCAGCTCAGGAATGGGTTTCCTCTGTGCTTTTATATACTTGTAATTGTGATCAGGTGCTGGGTGTCATGTTTCCCATTTCCTCTGGCAGAGAAGTCTTACAGCCTCAAGGCCAAGGGAGGGGTATGAGTGAAGCTACTCCCTTCAACTTTTTTTCCTGAGAACTCTGACAGAGATAGTTTGCACAGCTTCTGATATTCCAAACTAGTTCAAAATAAATCTAACTCATGGCCTTGCTGAGACCTATACATGACACTGGGTTACACCATATCATCCTATGCTCTGCTATGGTAATATGGGTGGTTTTCCCTGGGGTTGGTTTTTTCTGTCTTTCAGTACATTCCACTATACAACCACTAGGTGGTGCTGTGGTGCAGCAGAGTAGCGCAGTTACACGAGGCTTCTATAGCCCCCTTGAGAAAAATACCAGACTTCCCTTGTTAGGAAAACAACAACAACTGTGATAATGGTTCAAAGCATGGGAGTGGTCCTGGAGGATGACAACATTATGTAAAGAACACACAAACTACCTTAAGTGAACAATCATGAGTGCACAATAAAAGTCTCACGTAGAAAGACTCCCAGCCCCCAGCAATTTCCAATGAAATCATTTCCCAAGTGCTGCTAATATCTAATCACGGCACTGGAACAGTATCACCTTCACAAATCAGCCAGGATCCCCACAGCTTTGCAGGCTGTGTCCCCACAGGCCACACGAGAGACATGAATACCAGAGCTTACACACCCCTACACCAAACAGGATATGACACTTTGAAAACCATTTGAAAACTGTATATGGAGTGTGTCCTGGGCCCCAATAGTTGTCACAACTGTTATAAACCGTTTTAAAGCAACAGTGTAGATCTTGCCTGGTTTGGGATTTTGTGTCCTAAGTAGCAAACAGCCCCTGGAAATGCACAGAATCATCAGAAGACAAAATAAATCCCACTGTGGTATATGCTAAAAAGGGTGATACTGAATGGCCATTGGATTGGATCGGTTCCTTCTGAATGGCCAGAGATACAATGAGTTTCCAAATGGTCACAGAAGAAATGCATTAAACTAAGGATTATTTAACGCAGAAGATACTTAAACAGGAGTCTTTAGGAAGTATCACCAAATAGCCAAAAAGAAATCATTTATCTTTCCAAATAGTCATAGAAAGAATCAGGATAGGCTGCAATACTGAACAATGATTTTTAGAAAATGAATAGCCAATCACTCTTGGTTAAAACGTATTTTTGTGGTCATTCAAGAACACTATTGCCATAGCTAGACCTAAGGTGTATCCCTGGATCGTCCAGGGGTCAACCCTGTTCATCTAGGTGACACACAGGGGATCCAGTGCTCAGGCAGGGGCGAACCCTGGAGGATCCCAGGATAAACCTTAGGTCTAGCTGTGGCCTATGTTTCTATGGCTGTTCAAGGAACCAGTACATTCCAAATGTCATTCAGTGTTATTTCTTTTTTTAAAAGTTAAGCCCCCCTCTCTTTTTCTTTCTCTGTGATTCTGTAACCTTGTAATACTCATTGCAATAACCCCTCTATCTGTTTTCCATCTCCATCATTTCTGCTGCAGAAGGTTTTTTTTCTTTGAAAAAAACCACAACTTTCTAAGATGTGTATTGATGACTATAATAGCTCTATTTGCTCAATAGATAAGATGCTCATCATTGTACTACATGTTAATAGTGTGAAATATGAGGTGTTTACTTTGCAGTTGATTATTATGGATTAGATTTCGACATCATGGAGAGAAGGTGATTTCAAAGTCATATTAATTAAGCCAGCTTCTGGTGACTCCATGGTTGCTCAACTTTTAATATTAACCCTTCCTGGTACCTTTGGCTTAGAATTGAATTTACTGATATTTTTTAGGGGTGTGCACAGACCCCCCGATCCGCTTCTCTTCCAGATCCACAATTTGTGAATCGGGCCGCTTCGCTCCGCCCCGCTCCGCCTATAGTCCGCTCCACTCCGTTGCGGAGCTCCGGATCCGGATCAGAGCTCCGCTTTCCCCCCCCATAGGCTTGCATTGAAATCCAAAAAAGTATACAACTTTTTTTCTGTTAAAGTTAGAAACCTCAAGTTTGGCACCATGACACCTCATGGACGTATACACACGCATGCCAAGACTCAAGCTAGTCCAAGCATCCCCTGATTTTAGGGGAATTTTTGAAAATCGGACACCCCATTTTCAGATATGGACTGTTCTCTGACAATTTGACAGATAAAAGAATTGGAAGTGGGCACTCTCACAGATGCCATCTAGATCCACATGCATGCCAAGTTCCAAGCAAATCCCATCATCCCCTGATTTTTGGTGGGGCTCTAACCTCTAACACACCACCCATAACCCCAATTCATACCCCTTTCGATATCTCCGTCAATTTTCATGTTAGAAACCTCAAGCTCAGCACCATGATAGATTATCCATGGATACACATGCATACCAAGACTCAAGCCAATCCCATAATCCCCTGATTTTTGGGGAATTTATGAAAATTGGACACCCCAGTATCTCAGGGATTTAAAGCTGCAGACAGCTCAATGGAGCCATTTCTAAGGAAATCCCTACATGCCATGAATTGGGGAGTAGAGATAGACTTTTTGAAGTTCCAAATCAATTTTTCAAGTATGGAAGAAGATTCATATAGGTTTAAGTGAGCGCAGGAAGGACTTATCCCCTGAGTCAAAGCAAGACACACACAAACCATCCCTGCGAGGCGGGCAGGGAAGGAGGGAGGGAAGGCAGGCAGGCAGCAGACATTTCTGGGGGCATAAGGAAGTGAGCCAAGGATAGTTTCAAAGCCAGTAATGCAAACCATCCCTGTGAGGTGGGAGCAGCACAGAGAGATGCCTTTTCTTTTGCATCCCATAACTAGGAGGCTAGGAGGATAAGAGTAAAGCTTTGTGATCCTTGCTTCAGAGTTGATTGACTGCACTGTGATCACAGCCATTACTAAACAACAAAATAATAATGTTAATAGCAGTACTAATTAATATTAATAGCAACAACAACAACAACAACAACAACAACAACAACAATAAGGAGTTGAACCACAATGAAAGCCTGCCTGACTTCACTGAAGAGGAAAAGCCAGGAGAGCTTGGGCTATGGGGTGTAAATACAAAATGGAATAAATAAATAAATAAACAAAGGAGGGGTAGCAGTGTTGCTGAATAAACAACAGGAAGAATTTTTTTAAAAAGGCTATATCTGTCTTTTACCAGTAAGAGGGAAGTGGACGTGCCCAGGGGGAGGAGGAACTGTGCCGATTTGACTGGCCCTGTCTAGGGACCACTCTTTAAGAAGCAATCTGCCACTTCAACTCATGATAGGCATTAGCTTGCTTCTCCACTGGTTAACCTTTGGAGGGCTCTGATGACCCTCCAGGGCAGGACACAGTGTCTGTGCACTGGGCACATCCACATGCCCTAGGGTACCTCATCCCCTTGCACCACATCTATTCAGTTGTTCACCAAGGTTAGGGTGGGTAACAGTGCTGTGTTTCCTATCTGTTATTTATTTGCTTAGTATATGATTTCAGGTTGTGTTTGTGCATTTGGTGGGGCTACTGTTTTAAAAAACACTGGGAAAAGTCCGTTCAGACTAAGAAAGAGAAGTTTCCCAGTATCCCAAGTCCCGTTTTGCCTATCCCCTCCTCCAACTTTGGGATCATGTGATCATGACTCTGCCTCTCAGCACTTCAAAAAGGTACCTCTCCCGGTTTTTTTACCCGATTTTAAAAAAAATTATAGCAAGCGACCCACACCACGCAGAGAGGTGAGAGTAGGCTCAAAATGACCCCCACCCACGACTCTCTAAGCACAAGAAGTTTCAGAAAGATAGCTTAAAAAACAACACAGTTATCCCCTTTTCTTTTCTGCAATGCAATCCTATGGGCGAAATTTTCCAAAATGGCGATCGGATCGCGCCGCGAAAAGAGAAGCGCTCCGCCTATGAGCACTTCTCTTCACCATGCTTCTAAGGGTCCACGGTCCACTTCTACTCTGCCTCTGGGCAAGGCGGAGCAGGCCAATTCGCTTCTGATTCTCCGATTCTAATCGGAGCGGAGCACACCTCTAATATTTTTACTCTGCTTCTCTGTCAGTCCTGGACCCTGGATTAAAGAGCATGCATGAATGAAAGTTAAGCACTTCAGGGCACAATTCTATGCATGTTTAGAGAGAAAGACATCCTACAACTCTGAGCATGCCCCAGTCAGCCATAGGACATCTTTCTGTCCGAACATGCATAGGATTTCACCCTTAAAAATTCATTGAGAAATTTGTCCAGGTCCTCCTCCTCATGTGGCGCAGAGTGGTAAGAGGCAGTTACTGCAGCCAAAACTCTCCCCACGGCCTGAGTTCCATCCCAGCGGAAGCTGGTTCTCAGGCAGCCGGCTCAGGTCGACTCAGCCTTCCATCCTTCCGAGGTCAGTAAAATGAGTACCCAGCTAGCTGGGGGAAAGGTAATTGCGACTGGGGAAGGCAATGGCAAACCACCCCGCTACAAAGTCTGCCAAGAAAACGTCAGCGAAAGCAGGCATCCCTCTAGGAGTCAGCAATGACTCAAGTGCTTGCACGAGAGGTTCCTTTCCTTTCCTTTCCTCCTTCTCAAAACACTTTTTAAGGTGTATTTTGCACAATTAAGTATCTGAATAGAACTGATTTTGGTATCAACATTTCACCTCAGATTTTGCAGCAAGATTTCAGACTATAGAGTCTGACTAGAGTCAGCTATAGCATGGATTAGTGGGCATGCCTTGGCAGATGGGGGTGTGTGTGTGGGGGGGGGAGAGTTCAGTAACGGCAGGTGTAGATCAGCCCCGAGTTTACTCTTATTGGTTCCTTTGAATGAATTTCTTACTGAAAACAAGCAGTAATTGCTACTTGAACCTCTTCCCCTATATTGGAGTTTATCTTCAGAATGGGCACAGTGATCTTCTTTTCTAATGCAGAAAGTGATTCTGGGGACAGAGGAGGGAGTAGCAGCCTCTGCTTCTCTCCTTATTAATTCAAACACATACAATAATCACACTACTTCAACTCAATATCCCATAATAATAAAAATTAAGAAACTTAATAGAATAATATAATCATATCTCGTGCACCCCACCCCCGTGGGACCATTATTCACCTTTCCAGAATTGTAACGTATCCTGCAATGGTTTACTCCCTTTCCTTTTTCTTAATACAAATTTAACAAATGGTCTCCATATCTCTTCAAAATCATTTCGCTTCATCACTCCTTTCTTAACTTTAATACTACTCATGAGCCTGTCATTAAGAGCTATATGCAAGACTTCTTTATACCATTCTTCTAACTGCTTCTCTCCTATCAACAGGCTCCGGATTGTCCTTGGGGCTAGGTTAAAGGCGGGTGGGGGCTTAACTGTCACGAAATCATCCCTGCGCATCCACATAACACAACTAGCTGATCCTGGGGGGGGGGGGACCAAGGATGCGCACTCAGTTCTCCCGGGATAGCTGGGACTGCTTTTTCCCAGCTTTCTCTGGACCATCCCAGGCTCCACGGGTGGTGTGGCTCTCCCTCCCAGGGTCCTCCCTCTTCCCATGAGTAGCGGGGCTCAGGAAATGGGCAAGGAGTTGGGGGGGAGTTCAGGGGGGAGGGGGGAGCATTTTTGCCATCTTTGGATAGCGCTCGGCATCTTCCAGTGTCGAATTTGTGTGTGGTTTTTTAAAAAACAAAATCGTTCCTTTGCTCAGGATCGTGCTTGTGCAATTGCACAAATGTCTCCTCTTCTCTCTCTCTCTCTCTCTCTCTCTCTCTCTCTCTCTCTTTTAAAAAAAGTCACTCCAGAACATCCCTCTTTGCTTCTGGGACAACTCACTGGCCTGTGGCCCCTGAGAGACAATCCCGGAAGTGGAAAACTCCGTGAACGTCCCTCCCCACTCCCCAAAGGGCTGCAGGTGTAGATAAGCCCTCAGTAGCCAAATACAGTTATTAAAACAGTGCAGTTTAATTTTTGTGAACTGCCCAGAGAGCTTCGGCTATTGGGCAGTATAGAAAAGAAAATAATAATAATAATTTATTTATTTATTTAAAACATTTGTGTCCTGCCCTATATCACTAGGACACAAATGTTTTAAATAAATAAATAAAATATTATATTATTATTATTATTATTATTATTATTATTATTATTATTATTATTATTATTATTTGGGAAAATAGCAGTCCCAGCTATCCTGGGAGAACTGAGTACTCATCCCTGGTTCATCCCAGGATCAGTTGGGTGACACAGCAGATGGCCCCTCCATCTTTCACAGGACTGGCTCTCCTGGGCCGCCTCAGCCAGTCAGCTTATATATCCCTTGCAGGAAGGGGAACAGGTGGAACTGGTCCATAGCAGCTGTGTCGGTACCTGGAGGCCTAGGCCATAGCTAGACCTAAGGTTTATCCCTGGATCGTCCAGGGGTCAAACCTGTTCATCTAGGTGACACACAGGGGATCCAGTGCTCAGGCAGGGGCGAACCCTGGATGATCCCAGGATAAACTTTAGGTCTAGCTGTGGCCCCAGTCCTGCAGGAGTGGTGGTGGTAGTCAGTTTAAACAATGTAAACATTTACGAACAGTCTCACATCCTTCAATGAATGAGGGAGACCTGCAATGAATTTTGCTTTAGGCAGAATTCAGTGGCATATATTGGAATATTTGGGGCCACTCCATGTATTTCCTTCAACAAAATTCCAAAATAATAGTAAACAGTAGCTGAGAGCTTTCTTGGATGTGACATTTGCAAGATATATGCAAATGTAACTTTTGAATGACATTCTTCCTAGCTCATAGAAGTGAAGAGCAATTTGTTTGATAGGTCCACTTCAGATTTCATGCCATGTAATTAATTGTACTCTATTTCAATAAGTGAATAAACCAGTAACAAGTATGAAAAGTGCATTTTAATTTATCTAAATTCTCATTAAACACAATGATTTACAATTCTGCTCTTATCTTCTTCTGTAATAATAAAAGAGGATGTGTGTCAACCTGTCAGCACCATCGTTTGTAGACCATGAAGCTGAGACACCTGAAATTTGGCATACATATGAAGGAGCCTCTAGGGTTGTGCACTTCAGGATTATTTGGCTCTAAAATGCATTCATTAATTTATTTACTTTAAATGTGTCTGTGTGTTTGAAGCCTGTAGTACCATGTTAAGTCACAAAGTGGCTGATGTCCTAACCAGCATGTCAGTGGATCGATAGTTCAGCATCTGTAGTGTCTGAAGCTTCTATGGATTTCTGATTATATCTTATTCAGCAAAAAATATTTGTTTTTATTGGCCGCCACAACATCTCTTTAAAAAAGGTTTATCTAAATCGGTTAATTGCTGAAAGTATAATACAACTAACACTTCTTTCAGCTACGGGTGTGCTCCACTCTGTTATGGATCCCTGGATCCGAAGCAGAGCGAGCCAATCCGGACCCCTGAAACCCGGTTCCGGAGCAGATCACGGGAGGTTTGGATCTGCTTGAAGCAGTTTAGAATGGTCCGAAGCGATTCCGACTGTTCCAAAGTTCCGGATCCAGGTAAGTGGTGGGAGGGAGGGGCTTACCTGGTCCTGCTGCTACCGCAGTCCATGCAGCGACAGCGGTGGAGCCAGGTAAGGGGGAGGGGGCTTACCTGCGTCTGTAGTAGTCTGGGCAGTGGCTTCAACTGTGGCCCAGGCCTCAGGCCAGAAACTGGTTGTGGCCTGCTTCCGGCTTGAGGCCTGGGCCTGAGTTGAAGCTGCCACCTGGACCGCGATGGAAGCAGGTAACTGGGGGGAGGGGGCCAGGGCCAGGTAAGTAGGGGAGGGGATTTTTACCTGGCTCCGCCACCAGCCACTGCTGAAGCGGTTCGGGGAGGGGGTGCACAGCCCTACTTTCAACCATACATTTGGCAATGCCCATTAGTTGCCTCCTTTTGGGAGAAGGTTATTATATGGATAAACTTTGTAATGGAACGCTCTTTAATCTTTACTGATGAACATGTTCTTTTAAATTCCCTACATTAGGGTGACCATATGAAAAGGAGGACAAGGCTCCTGTATCTTTAACAGTTGTATTGAAAAAGGAATTTCAGCAGGAGTCATTTTATATATGGAGAACCTGGTGAAAGTTAAAGCTGCAGGTGCCCTGCCCTCTTTTTAATCTGGTCACTCTAGTATAGCTCCTGCAGCTTTAACTGCTGTGATGAAAAGGAAATTTCACCAGTTTCCCCATATATGCAAATGACACCTGCTGAAATTCCCTTTTCTATGCAACTGTTAAAGATACAGGAGCCCGGTCCTCCTTTTCATATGGTCACCCTACCTACATGCTTCCTGGAAGTTAACACACAGTCAGTGTAAACAGACTCTCTGTGTCTGTTTGACACCTAGGACTGATATTACATGATTGGAAGGATAAACACTCATCTCCTCTAATGCAATGGATTGAGCATCTAACAATGCTTGGGTGGTATATAGGCTCCATTTGTGAATGGATACATATATGTATATTTGGGAGGAGTGGATGAACTCACCCGCACCAGGGTCGGGGGGCCACTTGTCCCATGGCTGCTGCCATCTGCCCTCACTCACTGGGCCACGCAGGCTTCTTCTCAGGCGTGGCTTGGCCCAGCAAGCACTCGGCAGCAGCCCACCTGCCCATTGAAGTCACACACTTCCCCTTCTTGTATCAGTGGCAGCTGCCATTGATGCTAGGGGAAGTGTGCATTTTCAGGAGTCTCCATGAATTGTGCATTCCTCCTCGTGCCAATGGTGGCCTTAAAGGCCCCATTGATGTAGTGGTAAAGGTGCAAATTCAATGAGCCTTGGGAGCACTTGGGGGGGGATCTGCACTCACAAGAGAAGTGCCTAACTGGGTCTGGGGGGCTTGCATGGGGGGCATAGTTATACTGCATATTTTTTTCTCATTTTTAATGGTTTTTTTCATCATCATCATCATCGTCGTCGTCATCATCACCACCAGCACATTGGTTTGCAGTTGATACAGTTGGAAGCCAGGAGAGATTCTTCCCAGGGACAGAGTTGTACAGTTGCTCCTCCCACCTGTTTTGGGGAAGGCACCCCTCAGGGGAATGGGGTGGAAGGAACTCTGTCTTAAGGGGCTATGGGGCTGCACCATGTCAGAGGCTGTGCCGAAGGATGCCAGCATCTGTAACTTCACTCAGATAGGGAGGGCTCAATGTGCCCTTCTGTCAGCCCTTCTCTGACAGCTGTGTACATTTCCTTGAAGGTTTCATTGTACCAAACTAAGGGCTATTCCAACCAGTGTAAAACAGAGTCCATTTGCTAGAAATAAATAAATTACTTCATTATGAAAACTTAGGGAGGTCTAGATTTCAAAAACAAAAACAAAGAACACCCAGCCATACTGGCCCTTGGAAGCATTAGTAAAATGCAGATGATGGACTAAACAAGACATGTCAGCTGATAGTGATTCTGTGTGGTGGCATCTGCATCCATCAAAAGATGCATCCAGCCAATTCATTTGGGCCAAAAAAGAAAAGAAAAAAAAAAGCATAGTGATGCAGATTTGTATCTAAGCCAACCTTCCCCAAACTGGCCCCCTCCAGATGTTTTGGACTTCAACTCATAGCAGCCCCATGTGGACTGGAAGTGGCAGAGCTGGTCATGTGTGCAAGGCCACCGTAGGATCCTGCCCCCTTTTCCCCCAAGCGTTGCATACTTGTATGAGGGCGACTCCTATAAATTCAATTACAGTAGAGGATACAAAGGCCATGAACTTTGAATTCATTTGGTCCGAGTAGCTTCTACATTACCACCTTGGACCTTTTGTTCCTTGATGCTTTGGTTTGTTGCTCATACAGCCACCCAGAACAGTATACATCCAACAATATGTTAGAGGTGATGCTCAATAACACGTGAAAGCCAGCATGACTGGAACAGGGGCCTACCAGGGCATGTTGGTTTAAGTGTGCTAGAATCATGAATGTCTGGCCTTTTTCAGAGCCTATACTAATGGCAATTTGATAGCCAGAACTTCTTTCTACTGGCTGGGTCAGTCAAAGACTGACTGCTTGGTAGCCCTAGGTCTGATACCAGTGAAAACGGCACATGGCTGTTTTCTTCATTGGGGAACTACTGGTCCAATGTGGTTGCTTTGCTTTTCCTACACATTTTCCATTTCTCTGGGGGCAGACATCCACATGACACCAAGCAACACTGTACTGAAATGCTCCCTCTGCCTTCTGGGCTCTCATTAGGCTTATTCTGGTCTCAGAAGAATGTTGTCATCCTAGGCAAACGAAGATGCCCATAAGGTAGCAGAGTATTTATCCTTCCCACTGACTTTAAACTCCAGTCTTACTGCCTCCAGAGATTCATTGCAGCAAGTTGTAAATGATGTATGAAATAAAAAGGAAGTCTCCAGTAGATAGTAATGAGGGAGGGGGAGAAACTGACTACCCGCTGGTATATATATATATATATATATTCCAGGATTTATAATGTTATGAATAAAATGAACCCCCTCAGGAATGTGGGGGGGGAAAAGGAATTTAATAAGTAAATGGGAAGAAGACTTAAAGCAACTAATAACCAAAGAATACTGGGATAATTCACTTGCTATAATGGAATCGTCAATAATAAATACAAACTATGAATTGCGGCGTTGTTTTACATTTAGGTTTTATTAACAGAACAAGTGTCTAAACAGATTTGATAAAAGAGCCTGGAAATTCATGAATCACTATTTCATTATTTTTGAGCAATGCCCTTGGAACACTGCAGAAGAAGAAAGATCAAAATACCAGAATTTCTAATCTATTACAACAACTCCATAAATACTTGCTGAAAGTGTTATGGCATAAGTGCCTTTACTATCGCTTCTGTTTATTATTTATGTACGAGGTTGTCTGTTTTGATTTCCTAATATCTGACATCCTCAGCAGAATGCCATTCCCCTAAGGGTTCCCCACTTTTTTTTTAAAGGACTGAGCACACATGCAGAGTATTTTCTCTCTTTCTCAAATGAATCAGGAGGAGGAGGAGGAGGAGAAATGTAAAACATTTCAGGACAGTAGCCATGTTAATATGAAACAAAAACAAAAAGAGCAAAGAACTGTGCTGCTTTAACAAATATTTTTGTTGTTGAACTCTCATAATTCAAGACCTTCTGAATCTGACATGCTTTATATAGCAAACATATGCATGCTAATAGATAAAACATCAGGCTCCTCCTGTTTCAGCAACTAGCCAAGATACTGATATTATTATTATTATTATTATTATTATTATTATTATTCCACCCTTTTTCCTCGAAGGAACTCAAGGCAGCATACATAATCTTCATCCTGCCCATTTTATCCTCACAACAACAACCCTGTGAGGTAGGATGGGCTGAGAGTCTGTGACTGGCCCAAAGTCACCCAGTGAGCTTCCTTGGCAGAGTGGGGACTAGAACCCAGATCTCCCAACTTCCAGGCCAACACTTTGGCCACTACACCACACTGGCTGTCCATATTCTGGCTGGTTGGCAACTCTGTTTATGTAGCAATTAGAATTTCTGGCTCTCTTGACAGATTTCCAAGAATCTTGTCAAGTAGGACAGTATCATTCCTATTTTCCAGGGGGAAAAGCTAAGGCTGAGATATAAGCCCCATTCAGGCTGCATATAGATGGGGACGAGTTGACTAGCCACACCTCCATGTCCATTCAGCCTACCTGTGTGCAGATTATACGCTTGTACGTTCTCTTTGCCTGATCACGCAGGACCCAGGCCACAGCTAGACCTAAGGTTTATCCTGGGATCATCCAGGGTTCGCCCCTGCCTGAGCACAGGATCCCCTGTGTGTCACCTAAATGAACAGGTTTGACCCCTGGACGATCCAGGGATAAACCTTAGGTCTAGCTATGGCCTCTGTGTAGCCAGTGGTCTGTAACTACATGGACAGACAGGAGACAGCTCTGTGCTGCATTTTACATGAGTGACATCATAATAGGGTGTGAAAATTATGCTGCTATATGTGAGGATCCATAAACATTAATGGGGTATTGTGGGCAGGGGGGGGGGGAACAAACAAACCAGGAGCAGGTGTTGGGAGTAAAAGGAAATATAATTGGGGTTAAGAATGAGAAGACTTCAGATGGGGGGAAATGTGTTCTGGGATTCATTTTCAGCAGATGGCCAGGTCTCCCCATAGCATGTGGCACATTCTGAAGAAATTCTCATCACTGAAAAAGTCAGGAGGATGTAGGGATGTATGACACAGGGAATCCTATTCTATTTAAGCCTGGTGGGATTTGCAGTGTTTCTGTTCCGATAAGTGGTGGCTGACTATGACAGATTCCCCCCCACCCCAATTCTGGAAATGTTCAAAATAAATAGATGGGTTTTTCCAGTTCCCATGGTTTGTACAAATGGGATAGATTCCCCCACACCACATCATTGTTCAGGTTTGGTGGTTTTCACAAATGGGATCTTTTTCTTATTCCGGGTTTTTAAATATGTGCAAATGGGTTCATTTTTTAAAAAAAGAACAACAACATTTGCACTTATGCAAGTCTGGCTTTCTGCTATGTAGTCAAAAGCAGAAGTGACTACTCCAACCCCTTGTTCTGCCCTCCATTTCATCCTTTCAAATTGTGCATGCTACAGATCCCCATGACGGCTCTGTATATCAGACAGATAGTTTGTTATTCAACTCAGACCCTTAAATCCCTTAGCAATCTGATGCTGGGTGGGAGGGGGAAGTTCCTTCTGAAAATGAAATTGACAAGTTCTTTGACAAGTTCCGAATATAGCTCTGCTGTGTGGAGAGGATGAAACTGACAGGGATAGAGAGCTCCATCACACCTTGGAAGAAACACTGGCTAATGCTGACTACCATTGCTTCTCCATGTACACTCAGTTACTTCCTGTTTTCAAACAGGAAGTAAACAAGTTGTACAAGGGCCATTCAGTCCCTCGTTGTGAACATGCTGCTTCTCCCACACACAGCAGGAGAGGGCCGGAGAGAGCAGCAACCAGATTTTTTCTGGTTGTTCTTGCCGCGCAAGGAAGACCAGAAAGGGCAGATGGTGCATGAGAGGCAGATGACGTCATGTGAGCTACCTCCGAGGAATCTGTGAGTGCCCAGTAATAAGTATGCAATAAAACGCTTGTCGGATGGAGCTAAGTGTCTATGCCACTGGAACTGGAAAACTGGCTGAGAGAGCTGGATCACTCCCTCCATGACCTTGGACTCTGTGGCTCTGTCTATAACTGGTTCGCCTCCTATCTAGAGGGTCGCTCTTTCAGCGTGTCGGCTAACGGCAGCTCGTCCTCCTCCTTTCCCCTTTCAGTAGGGGTTCCGCAAGGCTCGGTGCTTGGCCCGCTGCTGTTTTCTCTATACATGCTGCCCTTGGGTAAGCTTATTCAATCTCATGGCCTCCAATATCACCTGTATGCCGATGACACACAACTATACCTCTCATCTCCGGAACTTTCTCCTGATGTCCACGATCGTATCTCAGCATGTCTTTCAGATATCTCAGCCTGGCTGCTTCATCGCCGTTTGAAACTCAATATGGCAAAAACTGAACTGCTTGTTTTTCCTCCTAAACCTTCTCCTCATCTCTCATTCTCTCTTACTGTCAACGATGTCACGCTTACTCCGGTCAAGGAAACTCGTAGCCTTGGCTTTATATTTGATTCCTCGCTCTCCTTTATTCCTCATATCGAGGCAGTAGCTAAATCTTGTCGTTTCTTCCTGTATAATATTGCCAGGATTCGACCATTTTTGTCTGTCTCTTCTGCCAAGACTCTCGTTCACGCACTGGTTATCTCTCGGTTGGACTACTGCAACCTCCTCCTCTCTGGCCTCCCCTCATCTCACATCAGTCCGCTGGTCTCTGTCCACCACTCTGCCGCTAAGATCATCTTCCTGGCCCGCCGCTCTGACCATGTCACTCCGCTTCTGAAATCTCTTCATTGGCTCCCAATTCACTCCAGAATCCAATATAAACTTCTCCTGTTGACCTTCAAAGCTTTTCACGGTCTAGCTCCTGCCTATCTCTCCTCTCTCATCTCACACTATTGCCCCGCTCGTGCTCTTCGCTCCTCTGATGCCATGCTTCTTGCCTGCCCAAGGGTCTCTACTTCCCTTGCTCGGCTTCGTCCATTTTCCTCTGCTGCCCCTCATGCCTGGAATGCTCTTCCAGAACACCTGAGAACTACCAACTCAATCACAGCTTTTAAAACACAGCTAAAAACTTTTCTTTTCCCTATAGCTTTTAAACTTTGAGTTTGTTCTGACTCTATACTGTTAGCTTCACCCTTCCCGGTGCCTGTTTACACTTCCCTGTGCCTGTTTGCATTCTCTTTCCCTCCTAATTGTTTACTACAACTTTATTAGATTGTAAGCCTATGCGGCAGGGTCTTGCTATTTACTGTGTTATCTGTACAGCACCATGTACATCGATGGTGCTATATAAATAAATAATAATAATAATAATGCTAGCAAGATATTGGTTGGATAAAGGACCTGGATAAAATAGGGGCACAGTATAGTTAGTAGGGGTGTGCACGGACCCCCCCGCTCTGCTTCTCTTCCAGATCTGCGATTTGCGGATTGGGCTGCTCCACTCTGCCCCCGCTCCACCTATGTCCGCTCCGCTCTGCTGCAGAGCTCCGGATCCGGATTGGAGCTCCGTTTTTCCCCCCATAGGCTTGCATTGAAAGATAAAAAAGTATACAACTTTTTTTCTGTTAAAGTTAGAAACCTCAAGTTTGGCACCATGACACCTCATGGATGTATACACAAGCACGCCAAGTTTCAAGCCAATCCCATCATCCTCTGATTTTTAGGGAATTTTTGAAAATCAGGCACCCCTTTCGATAGCTCTGTCAATTTGTACGTTAGAAACCTCAAACTCAGCACCATGATAGCTTATCCAGGGATACACATGCATGCCAAGACTCAAGGCAATCCCATCATCCCCTGATTTTGGGGGAATTTTTGAAAACCGGGCACCCCATTCACACCCCTTTTGATAGCTCTGTCAATTTGCACATTAGAAACCTCAAACTCAGCACCATGATAGCTTATCCAGGGATACACATGCACGCCAAGACTCAAGGCAATCCCATCATCCCCTGATTTTTGGCGGAGCTTAAACCTGCAGACAGCTCAATGTTCTGATTATTGATACCTTCAAACCATTCCAGCAGTTTCATTGCCTAACTGGAAGATACAACTGGACCTTCAACCATGAGTATAGTCAGTGAGGACCAGAACTTCAGTCATGAGATGCATGATAATTCAAACACATTGGTCTACATTAATAGACACCACCATGAAAGTGGCAAGTCTAAAGACAGAAAATAAGGCCCAACCAAAAAAGAATTATTATCTGTACTTGGTATGTCGCTTGTTATCTCTGCTCATGAAAGATAAAGTCTTCTAGTTAATGTTGTCCCTTATCCTATATAGTTCCAAAGACATTTGATAGTGGAAATACATCCATGATCATAGCATTTACCTAAGACAAGAAAGGATGTCCATTCCTACCAGAGCAAAACATGGACTTGACAGGCAGTGCCTCAGAGTCCATGATTGATTTTTCTTTTCTTTTTAAACCTATTTCAGGTAGATCTGTTCGAGTCCTTGGGCTCAGGCACACAAAAAAGTTACAGCTGCACAACTGATCCAGCCCCCAATGTGTTTTGTAGCACTGCTTACCAAGGAAAAATGTTTAATGGTTCCAGTCATTGACTAGTACTTCTGCACAGAAAGAGTCTGGCCACACTAACCCATGCTCTTAAGTCCTCATTTGTATGTGAGGCTGCCTTTGAAGAGTTCTTAGAAACATCAATTAGTACAAAAAATACAGTTGCTAGGCTACTGCGGAAACTGGCTATAGTGCAACAGCTTACTAGGGCTTAAACAGTTCATTTTCAGACATAATTGAAAGTACTGGTCATTAAGTATAAAAGGCCTAAATGGCTTGGGACCTGGCTATCTCAAGGACTGCCTTCTGCTACATACTGCCCAAACCCTTTGTTATTCATCCGGGACCCTTGTCTGTCCCCCTCCCTCATGAACTGATGTTAGGCAGTAGTCTATTTGGGATGTAAGAACTCTGGTCAGAATGCTCTTAGTGTAGGTGAAAATCTAGAAGATAATGTGATTGTTTACATTTTAGCTAATTAGGTTTTCAATTGCGAGGGTGGGGTTTTCCAAATGGTTATTTTACGTGTTGGTTCAGAGTCTACTGTCATTCCATTCATTTAAAGGTTCAGAATTCTGGCTTAATGGTGCATCGTTCAAACTTTGGAGATTAATTAGCTCCACACACACACAGAGTTTACTCTTGTGTAGGGCACCAGGCTATTTAGCTCATCAAATGATCAGCATGCTATTCCTCTTCTAGGAGCTCAGGCAAATTGCTTTCTGACTTGCTGCGTTTCCTATTGCTTGGTAAACCAAGCTTTTGCTCTCCTTTTCTATTTTGTGCAATAGGCTTAGGGTCATGTGAAATGGGCTTAGGCTCCTAAACACCCTCTGCATGTTTAGACAGAAAAAAGTCCTGCTACATCCAGCATTCCCCAACCAACTATGGGTGTTCTGGGACTTTTTCTGTCTAACCATGCAGAGGATTGGACAGTATCTTGTATAATAGGGCAGCATATTTCGTTTCTTCCTTATCCCCAAATATGTGATACATGTTGGGAAACCTATAGCTATTTTGGAAACATATACCATAGCTGAGTACATTTGATGTTTGCTCCCAGGGACTAAAAAAAAAAAAAAAAAAAGTCAAGATATTTGCTGATTTCATAACTATTCCAAAATGCATGCAATAAACAGTGCATAAACAAGGTTTTCTCTTCTGGAAGAGGTACTGTGAAATTCGCCTTACATTCTCATGCTTCTGTTCCTCTTCTGTCTGAACTACTGTTATGCATTCCAACAGACATTTACAAGCATGGCGGAGCAAGGGGGAGCTGTTAATTCATGTGTCAGTTGCATTGAATGAGATGGGGTAATTGCAAAGTGTCAGGGTAAATCATCAAATATAAATGTGTATTCATGGCTGAAAATCTGATAAGACAAAACAGGAAAATAAGCCCCAAATGATAAATATTATGGGAACAGACTCCAGCTTCTTCTGCTCTACATCTTTATTTTTCAATTATAAAATGTGACAATCGATTACAATGTTATCTAAAGGCTCCTTATCATCACCTCTGGAATTTGAAAGGAATAAAAAAATGCTTTGTCTACTTGTTCTTTAGCTGCAAAGATAAAAGATGTTTTATTTCCTTTATAGAAGCTCATAAAAAAAGAGAGGAGATAATTATACCAAATGGTTATGTAAATCCCCAAAGAAAAAGAAAATAGGCTCTTGTGAAGAATTTAAATAAGTTTTTGAATTCATTGGGAGATGCTGAATTTTTCATGTCATTGTTTATCAGTGAGATTTGTAAAAGTTATCCAACTGGCCTAATGAAATATTAATTTGAGTTCCATTAGGAAAGTGAGCAATTTGTATGTTTAAAGAAAAAATGAAGAAGGGCATCCTGTATCAATGCTGAAAGAAAATACTGCCTAGATAAAATGTATATAATTCATCTTATTTTAAACTCTGATTTTTAAGGGAAGCAATTAAATGAAAGCACTTTGAAAACATAGAGACAGCGCTATTGTTTTTAATGCTGCCTTTATTAGCTTCTTTTTATGATATTCTGAAAATAGATAGTGTTTTAGAATGAGTCTTCATGACTTTTCATGTAATGGGTACCACTTTTGTCGCTTGTGATTATGGCTTCCCACCTTATGCGTTGATATAGTCCAGGTATGGTACACAGTCTTTACTCCAATGGCTGCTCATCCTTAAGACCAGTGGTTTTGAAAGTGTATTCTGATTGACCCTAGAACCACGTCATGATAAGTCACACTGAAAAAGCCATGGTGGTTGGTTAATCACTTGCTAAGCCATGCTGCTGCTGACAGACATTCAGCCGCTCGCAAGCTTGCCATGGTTTGTCCCCCCCACACACACACCTTTGTCCCACCCACTCCCAGCATGAATCCCAGGGGCCTTTGTGGTGGAACTCCTCTATACTCCTGCTGCGTTAAGTTTCTCCCTTCCCCCTCTTTTGTCTTGACATATATATGCCATATCTTTGGAGTGGAGTGGTGAGAGCTGACTTTACTTTTTAGAATAAGGTGGCTGTGAATTTTATTTATTTTCTTTCTTTAAAACTTCAACAACAACAGTCTCCCTGGCTACTCTTCACAGCGATGCCTGTATACATGATTGATTTACCTCTGTGTAAATGTGCATGTCTTCAATTCAGGGCCATGGCAATTCGGGGTAGGGGGATTTAAGCTCCCCCTCCTGTTTTCATGCCAAAATCCACCCCACTACACAAAGGGATTGGTGTAGTCTCACAATGCGAAAAAGCTGGTTGCTGTCAAATGAAGCTCTGAGCAGATGGCACTGTGAGGAGTGGTTGGTTTTTTCGCTGCTCTTTCCAGGCAGCTCAATTGACCTTTCCAACAAAACATGCATAAGCCACCCTGCTGGGCTCGGATGTCACAACAAGCCACCTTGAACAACTGAACAACAAGCCATGGATTTTCAGGGTGGCTTGTGTGTGGTTAACAAACCCACAATTAATCCATAGTGTCCAGATTCACACATAATGGAGCAACCTGTGTTCCAGCCAATCAGAGGTTGCATATTAAAAATGGTAGTGGCATGCAAGCCCAGCAAATAATGGGTCAAAAGTAGAAACACGTCCCTGAAAGATAGCTTGCCCATGACTCACAATGGCTTTTCCCTCACATTTCACAGAATGAAGAGGGCAACAGGCCCAAGAGACCTGTGACTAGCACTCTGTGTAGTAACTGCGTGTCCTAGTACATGCCACAGAATTCCCTGCATCACACATGGTTTCTGAGGCAGACACATAGAGGCAAAAACTCAGTGTGAAAAAGCTCCTCTTAAGGAAGCTTGAAAACCATGCCATAAGTGCAGTGACTCTTGGCACTGCTTATAGCTGTATTCACATGGAATTAAATAGCTGGCTACACCAGTCCCAAACCCTGGCCTATGTGCTATTCTGGGGCCCTCATGGATACTCACAGTGTTTATGCAATAACCATATTTTCTACACTTTATTTAGCATCCTATTTTGTGGGACTAGATAAAAACAATATTATAATCTCATTACATTCCTACAGAAGGATAACTTGGGAGTATTTTACCAGTATCAAATGGCTGCCCTTAACTGGAGCAGGAGTTAAATATGAAAAGCGGTGCTTCATTGTTGTTCAAAGTACTGTCCAAGGTACACAGACACACACTCATCCCTAGACAGGCATATAAGCTAACGCCCCTTTCAGAGGAAGAAAATAAAAGTGTTTATAGCAGGGGTGGGCAACTTGTGGCATGCCAGATGTTTTGGCCTACAACCCCATCAGCCTTAAACAGCATGGCCAATGTTGGCCAGTGATCAGGAATGCTGAGAGCTATAGCTCAAAAACATCTGGTGGGCACCAGGTTGAAGAAGGCTGGAGTAGCATCTGCATGAAAGATATGGTAGGTCAGCCTCTAATGGTCAAGAAGAGAGAGGTAAACTGAATGGTGTTTTCGATGTCCTCATTCATGAATTTTAATCTGGGGAAATTGCTCTGACACACCTTCTAAAGTGGCTAAATTCAGGTTATAATTGGCATAGCAGTTGGAAACTTGGTAATTTCTTATTGTGGTCTTTGACCGAAGTCCTTGGGATCAGCACCTGGATATGAGGGAGAAAAAGGAATATGAGGGAGAAAAAGCTGGGGGTCACTTCCATACTAGTGACACCCCAGCCCAAATAATCTCTTCAAGTAGTTTCAGTTAGTTGTTCAAAGAAATGAGATATGAATACGATACTGTGAAATACAAAAACCATTTCTCTTTGATGTAGATATTTAAATATATACACAATCTGCCACACTATGACTAAAAGTGTGCGAACAAGTGTTTTGACATATATATTTTTTACTGGAGTAATTCTTTTGAGTGATAAAATCAAGTATAATTACAATTTATAGGATTTTCTAGGAAGATGATGGCCATGCAATTTGCATTTTTTTACTTGGAGATAAATGTACGTGCACTATATATAGTACTACTTTAATTTCTTATGCATGATTATGCATTGCCATAAAAATCCAGATAAATACATGACAAAGTAAAAAATGTGTGTGGATAAAGTAAAAGCTAAGTACGAAGTGTAGTTATTCAATCTAAAGTTGCTTAATCATCATCTATTTCAAGTAGTTTATTACTGCACACAATTGCCTTTTACCATTATCTCAATAAGAATTTATAGCAAACTTTACAGGCTCTTAAACCTCTGATTTATTTTAATGTGCAAACCACTTTCCAAATTTCCTAAAGCCTGTGGAGTTGCACTATTAAATACCCGATTCTTGCAAGTGGATTTTAATGAAAACAATTTTCCGAGATCTCGTTCTTTAGCCTGTAGACCAATAACAGAACTGTCTAATGCTATGAACAAAAAGGTCATGTGAAATTTCCATTAATGCCACAAAACAAATCCCTGCCATTCTAAATGTTCCTGCCTCTTTACATTCAAATAATGGAACTCTGAGTATAATGCATGGTCTTCTAGATTGTACACCATTTGCATATATGGTCCTGAATCATATTTACTTACTTGGAGGTTTAATTTGTTAAAATAACAAATGCCATAGTCTATCGAAGGAAGAGAAAAATGTGCAGCTATACACATTTTGCATTTCTAAGGAGTTTATTATTATTCTAACTTTCCTCTAAGACACACAGAGCAACATAGCTACTGTGATCTTACATTTTCCTCACAACAAACCCATAAAGAATGTTAGGCTGAGAGGAAATAAGTGGTCTAAAGTCTCCTCATGTGATTTATGACTATGTGGTACCCTGAACCCATTCAGCAGGGGGGCAGAGAACGGATATACACAGATATATATATATATATATATATATATATATATATATATATATTAGGGGTGTGCACGGACCCCCCGCTCCGCTTCACTTGCAGATCCGCCATTTTCCGGATCGGGCCGCTCCACCCCGCCCCTGCTCCGCCCACTTCTGCTCCGCTCCGCCCGGAGCTCCGGATCCGGATCCGGAGCTCCGTTTTCCCCCCCCCCCATAGGCTTGCATTGAAAGCTAAAAAATTATACAACTTTTTTTCTGTTCAAGTTAGAAACCTCATGTTTGGCACCATGACACCTCATGGGGATATACACACGCACGCCAAGTTTCAAAGCAATCCCATCATCCCCTGATTTTTGGCGAATTTTTGAAAATCGGGCACCCCACACACAACATCCCTGCGAGGTGGGCAGGGGAGGAGGGAGGGAAGACAGGCAGGCATGCAGCTGGCATTTCTGGGGGCATAAGGAAGTGAGCCAAGGATAAGCCAGTAATGCATATAAAATGGAATAAATCAATAAATAAACAAAGGAGGGGTGGAATTAAAAGCAGCAGTGTTGCTCAATAAACAGCAAGAAGAATTTTTAAAAAAAGGCTATATCTGTCTTTTACCAGCAATAGGGGGACGTGCCCGGGGGAGGGGGAAGTAGCTGCCAGTTCAAGACAGCCACCAACAGCTCTGAGAAGAAGTAAAACGCTCACTTCAACTCATAACAGGCATTGCTCCACCACTGAGAAGTAAACGCTCACTTCGACTCATGATAGGCATTGCTCCACCGTTTTACTCTCTTTGGAAGGCTCTAATGGCCTTCCAGTGCAGGAGAGAGTGGGGGCACGTCCACGATGAGATGCCCTAGGGGAGCTCATCCCCTTGCACCACATCTATTCAGTTGTTCACCAAGGTTAGGGTGGGGAGCAGTGCTGTGTTTCTATCTCTTATTCTTGGCTTAGTATATGATTTCAGGTTGTGTTTGTGCATTTGGTAGGGCTACTGTTTTAAAAAACACTGGGAAAAGCCCGTTCAGATGAAGAAAGAGAAGTTTCCCAGAATCCCAAGTTACCCGTTTTGCCTATCCCCTCCTCTAACTTTGGGATCATGTGATCATGACCGGGAGCTGACTCTGCCCCTCAGCCCTTTGAAAAAGGTATTTTTCCCGCCGATTTTTTTAAAACTTCTAGCGCGCGACCCGGACAACGCAGAAAGTTGAGAGTAGTCTCAAAATGACCCGCATCCACGACTCTCTGTGCACAAGAATTTTCAGAACGATAGCTTAAAAACCAACCCAGTTATGCCCGAGTCTTTCCCTCAATGCAATCCTATGGGCGAAAAGCCGAAAACGCCGTTTGAGCCACGCGGTTGACCCGATTTTCACAAAAATATAGCACGCGACCCAGACAACGCAGAGAGGTGAGAGTGGTCTCAAAATGACCCCCATCCACGACTCTCTGAGCACAAGAATTTCTAGAACAATAGCTTCAAAAAGAACGTAGTTATGCGCAATTATTTGCCGCAATGCAATCCTATGGTGAAATGTTTTCAAGATGGCGACCGGAGCGCTCCACCTGAACTAGGAGCTCCGAAAAATGGGCGCTTATCTTCGCCTTGCTTCTAGGGGGTCCGCGGTCCGCTCCTACTCCGCCTCTGGGTAAGGCGGAGCAGGCCAATCCGCTACTGCTTCTACGCTCCTAATCGGAGCGGATCACACCCCATATATATATATATATATATATATATATATATATATATTATATAAAAGCATAAGAGCCATGATGGATCAGACCAAGGGCCATGTAGTTCACATAGGCTAATCAGCTGCCTGTGTATATCTTTGCCTACCCCCCGCAAGCCTATGTCTTAATGGCTTTTTGCAGGGGGCAGGGGGGAAGTCTTGTATAAAAGGCATCCCTTGAGATACATCTTCATATATCTTCTCAGATTGTATGTCACTTTGCATCCTGGCACCAACCACACCACTTGGAATAAGATATTAATCAAGCCTTATCCTGGCCTACCCTGGGGTACAAACTATTTTTCTGATATAAGGGATGGTCTGTTTGACCAACAGTTGTGAATGCTGAGAGAAGAAACACATGATCACAGCTGTCACATGATGGGGCTTATGTTGGACTGTACCATTTGGGACTGTGGGTGGGAAGATCACGTGTTTGAATTCCTCCCACATTTTTAAAGCTTCCTCTACAAGCAAATCTCCCTGTCTGAGAGAAGGGTGGAATAGATTATTTTCCCCTGGCATATGTGCTTTATGTGTAAATCAAACATGCAATCCCTGCCTGAGGTGTGAAATAATGCAGCTGTAACACATAATTTTTCTGATCACGTACTCTAATACAGGGCTGGACAGAAAATAGATTTCCAGATGTTTTGAACTTCAACTGTCATTGCATGCTAGGATCATTACCTCAGGTTGGACTACTCAGGACTGTAAGATATAGTCAATTTAATCAGTAGATTAATCAAGAAGCTGCAATTGATTAACTTGCACATCCTTTAGTGCATCAAACATGCATCTATGCATGTTTTGATAGTATTCAAACTTATTAAAATATAGCCAGTTAATTAACTGGTTATAAGGAGATGATAAATCAACTAAAATGCTTTAATTAATTAGCAGCCCTGGTTGAGTAAATACTTCCACAGAAGCAGCTTTGACATCAGAGAAATCCTATTAAAACTTTGGCCAATTGGTAACTATTTGCATCAGCCAAAATTACGATTAATGTGTTTGAGACAGGCTGTTCAAGGATTAGATTTTCATCATAGCTAACTGTATAGCCAGACTTCAACCACTGAACCAGCTTATCCAGGGAAGAGTTGGTGATCTTTGGCTGCCACATTAACACCTCTAATTGGCACACAAGACAGTTTTCTGGTGTTCAGAGTATGTGGCAAGGAAAGAGCAATGGCTCTAAGCAAGATGTGACCTTTAGCTGATTACTGAGAGTATTAATATGTCAGCTAAAGGTCACAGTTTGCTAGCAGCAAGTGTAATTAACTACAAAATTGTCAAAATATAGCAATTCTTGAGCATAGTGTGATCATTCTTCAAAAACAAGATATAACTAGTACTTCATTTAACAAGAACCTTTCTCCTGAATTACGTTGTGATATTGTATCTTATGAATGATCCATGGAGTAGATCCAAAGAATTGTGGAAATAATTCTATTCATTCATCATGCCTTCATAGATACTGGTGTAGTATATATGAAAACTACCTCGATTCAGTAACTACCTTTGAAGAGAAACAATTGATACTCACAAGAAGAACTTCCACAGCCGTCCCATATTACCCAGCAAACATATTGTCCTACCAGTCTCCCCTAGCCTATACTGGCAGAGAAGAAGAGGCTGTCAGGAATTTGTACTGAACAGTTGTTTTTTATGATTTGATTCTTTTATGATTTGAGTGAATATTCTGTAATTTACAGTATGTGATAATCCACTTTGTGGGAATTTACTCTGATCAGTGGGTAGATGGAGCAGGAAGTGAAGGAGAAGAAGTGAGATGTTGGTCTTGATGGGCAAAGCTACCAGGAGAACTAGCTTCTGGAAACTTCTAGAAACTTCTGGAAGGAGAGAAGCAGATATTATTTCCATGAGTGCTTCAAAAATTATAAGGGTGGTATTTGAGATAAGTGTGTGAGGGTGGAGGAAGTGGGAAATGTGGTTTAGTCTATGGGGCTAAGATGGTGATTCATCCTGTAGGCCAGAGAACTAGAGAATAGAATGACATGGGGACAGGTCACCAGAAGGTGCTGGATATGGATGATGATAAACATATGTCAGTTTTGAGTGATACAGCTAAATTCAAGGGTACAAGACTCAGTTGCATTGTTTCAGCTTCTGTTGGCATCTGATAAATGTTGGCCACTTAGATGAAAATAATGGAGATGTACAACAACAGCGGGAATTATTAAGACAAACCGTGCAGTGTCATTTCAATAAAATTGATATGGATGCAATTAAGGCTTCTAGATATTCTAATAGTTACCTTTATATGAAAGTAAAACACAGGGAAGAAAAATATCTAACTGAAATTGTCACCTTTGAGTTCCGTAGAACCCTTGCCAATCTGCGTTTTCAGTCTATGCCGTCCAACTTTAGAGAAGGAGGACACAAAAATATCCCAAGGGAACAGAGACTATGTATTTGCGGTGACCAGGTGGTGAAGGACACAGCCCACTACGTCCTATACTGCAGATTATATGAGACCCCCAGGAATAGATATCTAGTAAGGTATCTGGACCAAATGGCCCACAGCACAGACCAGGACAAAATTGTCCATCTTTTCACAATGAATTCTATATCGTTGAATCTAGCCTACTTTGCGGTGAATGCAGCAAAAATTAGGAAAGCCTTTTGGACAAGGATGTACTTTAAAATCTCTGATTATTCAAATTGTGCCATACGTGGAATAATACTATGTAACACAATGTAATAGATGTAATATATGTATTGATGTATTAGCTGTATCTGATTTTATATTTGACTTGTAACTGGCTAAAACCCATTCAGGATTGCCATAATAATAAATGAAATGAAACTTTATAAGAACGTATAAAGATCTCTGGCAATGATCAATCTAGTCCAGCATTTTGCTTCCCAAAGTGGTCAAGCAGATGCCCCCTGGAAGCCCACAAGCAGGGCATAAAAGTAATAACCCTTCCCCGTCAGTGGCATATATCACATCTGGCCATCTGAGGTGCCATTCAGCTGTGGACCATCCAGTAGCTCCATAGACATGTATAGAAGCAAGAGAGTCAGGAAAGGAAGGTGGGATCCAGAAGATAAATGTAGGTGGTAAGTGTATACATTTGGATGCCAGGCTAAGACCTTCCTCTTTAATCTGTTACTTAATAATTTTACTGCTGCTTCCTCTGTGTGTTTTTTTAATCATGTTCTATATTGTATTAGTTTGATACGTTGTTGTTGTTGTTGTTGATAATGATGATGATAATGATGATTGGTTTTATGACTGTAAACTCCCCCTAGGGCATTGGCCAGTTGGGTAATATTCAAATCTAATTAGTAAATAATAAATAATAAAGAAGGCAACTTCAGTGACCAGGAAGAGAAAAAACAAACCACACTCTTTCACTCTGGATGTCCTGACATGCTACCTTGACGGAATTCCTCTATAGGAGCCCACTCTCCTCACTGGAACATTTGCTGGTACACCTTCAGCCTCATTCCACACCATTGTCAGCAACTTTGAATGGAAACTGTTATATTTACATCCCTAGAGTTGTAAGCACACAGTATCATTTATGTTGTTAAGTTAGGAGGCAGGGTGGCATGTACTGTAGCTCCATAATTTGCTAGGAGTTCTGTGTTCAAACTATCGTTGTCTTCACTTTTTGTCTCCAGATAAGAATTATAACCACAAACATATTTCCCCCCAGTTATTTTCCCCAACATAATGTATTTTTGTGTGCTGTTCCCTGCCCCTAATATACAAATTTGGTGGGGGTGGTGGGTGAAGTGTGAATTTAGGAAGTTTGTATTAAATTGCCATCTCAATGAATTATTCACTTAAAAATGACTCAAGGATAAATATCACACATTGGTTGTGTATATGTGCTATTATAAATGTGTAGATGTGGTTTCATTGTAAATTGTAACAAATGATGCATTTCATATTTGTTTTCTTCTTTTTTTAATGAAGGCAAGAATTAGTGTTCCATATCACTGTAAACTTGACAGTCAGTTCAGCTGTCTGAATTTGTATGTAAACAAATTTGTGATATGATATATTGGAAATCTGTGAGAGCCAATTTATTTCTCTGTAGATCAATCTGAAATAAAATGTTTTCCAGTTTTTTGTCTCCCGCAAAACCAGTTGGCACACTTCCCTTTTGGAAAATGATATTGCCATCTGCAGTCACTATGCTATAGATTGGCTGTTGATAAACAATTGCACAAATCATTTAAATAAATGCAGATGAAAATTAAATTCCATATAGATTCCTGAACACCTCTTTCCAACAGGAATGGCTGTAAATTGGCAGAAAACCGAAAGTGCGTTTGACTGTATTGCACAGCAGCAGAATTATATCTATGTTCCTGTTTTCGGAATCCTTTACAAAAAAATTAAAAAATTAAAAAATGCTCTGTTTAGTTCAGGAGTAGCATGCAATTCAGAGATTCAAAACAGCAGCAATGACCTTGATATGGTAGGACTGGGAGCTTCATCACACCTACATTTTTTATCCAGTTTTCATCTACGGTTTCCCCATCTGTTTCTTTAGAGAATTGAGTGCTGGGCACTTTCATGTCTGTGCTCTGTTGCGCTCTTTCAGCTCATGTATATTTTCACCTTGAGTGCTACTATGCAGGCGGAATCTCATGCCATGCCCCCTATGTTCTCCTTTCCCTGCAGTTAACCCACCTTCTCTCCAACCCTTCCAGTAGAAGCAACGAGGAAATGTGACTGGGAAGGCGCTTACTCAGGCAGTACAGACTGTACTCAGGCTGTAAAAGCCCTGGCCGCTACAATTTCCAGTGATCTATGTGGTGAGAACTTAAGGGAGTTAATGGCTTTTGGGACTTAATGAAGGCCCAAGTAGCGCCCATCTCTTTCTCTTTGCACACACCACTTTCACTGCTGCTGGAAGGTCATTTGGGGAGACAGGAACCCATTTGTACCTGCCATCCAATTTGGCAGAAGGCCAAATGTAGTTCAAGAAAAAGAAATGGGAAAAAAATGGCAAATCTTTAAGAATGTCAAACCTATGACTGACAGTCCCTTTAAAAAACACAATAACATGGAGAAGATTTTGGTGGACATTCCCTCCCCACCTCCCACTTTTTAACTAATAAATAAATAAATTGTGGAGAAATGAGTGCCAAACACTTGGTGGTCGTGGGGATAGGAAGTGGAGCCAGGGGAAGGGGTGTGGCCATCTGTGGCCACCAAGCAGGTCAGACTGAGGCACCATACAGGCTGAAGTTCAACACTCATGTTCTAAGACATAAGCTTCCTCTTCTAGTTCCACTGAAATTAAAGTAGCTAACACACACACACACCATCCTCATGGTTTGGAGATATATGGTTGTCATTTATATAATCTTATAATTTTGGGAACTATTTCCCCAAAATTTTGGACCCTACTTTTTGACTACAAATAATTGAAATTGTTGAAGGAATTTTCCAAGCTCTCCATCCAATATTGTATTACCCTAACTTGCTAGATGCCATGTCAAACAGCTTAGACAGTCAGCCCTCACTATCTGCTCTAGATCCCCCTTCTAACTGTGAATATGCTTCCATTATTAATGTGTGGGAAGGTATGTGTATTACATTGCATTTGTTCTATCTTGAGATTATTCACCAGCAATTTCCCTTGTTCATGTAGTTCTAAATGTTCCTATCCTTCTCTAACTTCCTCTAATTCTTCTCCCTGGACTGTCTTTTACTCCCTCTGCTAACCAATTCTCAACTGACTATGCACATCTCACTGTAATTCCACCCACTTTTCCATCAGACTTCTCCACTGTCAATTATCTGTCCACTCATTCATCCATTATAAACTTCCTTCCGAGCAGACAGTCATGGGACAGCACTGTTTCCATGCAGAAGGTAGAGAATAGAGGTGTCTGTTGTCCTAGGGATGCCATTATCTATATAAATAAAAATGTAAATGTTCGTTCGAAACAGACGTTATATCTCCAAAAGTTCTTCACCGATTGCTTTGAAATTTTGACACAACGTTGCATTCGAATACACGAGCGTTGTTATGTAACTATGTTCTATATGGGGACAAAAGTTTGTCTTAAAATCGAAGAAATAGGCCTCCTCAAAACCAGTCTTGCTGATCATTGTGACATCGCCAACCAGTAGGCCAATCCACTGCCTCTGCCTCCTCTCCTATTTGCATGTTCTCTCCTATTTGCTCTTATAGGTCATTGTGACATCGCCAACCAGTAGGCCAATCCACTGCCTCTGCCTTCTCTCCTATTTGCATGTTCTCTCCTATTTGCTCTTATAGGTCATTGTGACATCGCCAACCAGTAGGCCAATCCACTGCCTCTGCCTCCTCTCCTATTTTCATGTTCTCTCACAATTGGCTGAGTGAATATAGATGTCACACCTGTGACAGTTACACGTTCTGAAGAAAGTTTCCACTAACCTCCTCACCGTAAAAACATCCTTTTTTAAAAACCAAACAATAGGCCAATCCACTGCCTCTGCCTCCTCTCCTATTTGCATGTTCTCTCTCAATTGGCTGAGTGGATATAGATGACAGTTACACGTTCTGAAGAAAGGTAACTGCTAGGAGTTTCCACTAACCTCCTCACCGTAAAAACATCCTTTTTAAAAAACCAAACAATCTGCTTTACTTCATCCAAATAATGCCTCGCAGAAGATCACACTTAGGTCGTCGTACTCGCAGAGCGGAAGCACTGCGACGAGAAATTGCAAATCAGACTGAGGAAGAACGGGCATCAGAAAATGAGAAAAAAAGAAAAAGAATGCCTCAAATACGTGCCAAGGAACCAGCCAAGCAACGTTCAGCCAGTCTTGAGGATGCACGGTTGCAAGCACAGCAATCACGTTCTACAGCTTCAGATCTGCTTTGTTCTCAACAGAATGAACGCGACAGGCTGAGAGTGGCTGAAAGACGTCAACGAGAAACAGCACATCAACGTCAAACACGACTCCGTGGTAAACAATCACACGATTACAATCGCCTTGCATTCCGGTACAACCCAGCTGATGATTATAGTTTGAGGTGGCATGTTCTCATCAGCACTATGACTGAAGTGTGTCCAGGCTCTTAAATTTTGCAAGGCTCTTAAATTTTGAGCAAAAACGCATTTACGATCAAATAATGAAAACCATCAATAACGGGATTGGAGAAATCTTCTTCTTAGATGCGCCAGGAGGAACTGGTAAAACGTTCCTAATTAGATTGATTCTGGCAGCAATTCGATCCCAAAATGACATAGCCTTAGCTCTTGCATCGTCCGGAATAGCTGCGACATTGCTACCTGGTGGAAGAACTGCTCATTCCGCTTTGAAATTGCCATTAAACATACAATTCATTGAAACTCCCACGTGCAACATTTCCAAAGCATCCGGCATGGGAAAAATATTACAAAAATGCAAACTTATTGTTTGGGATGAATACACAATGGCACACAAAAAATCACTCGAGGCTCTTGATAGATCATTGCAAGATTTGCGTGGAAACATCAGACCATTTGGGAACGAATTAATATTGCTTGCAGGAGATTTCAGGCAAACATTACCTGTAATTCCTTGATTGACACCAGCGGACGAAATAAATGCTTGCCTGAAATACTCTACTTTGTGGCGACACGTAAAGACGTTAAAATTAACTACAAATATGCATGTCCAGCTGCAAAACGATCGATCAGCTGAGATATTCTCACGTCAATTGCTGGAAATTGGGAACGGAAAGGTGCCGGTTGATCTGACCTCAGGACGAATTTTATTACCTCATAACTTCTGTAATTTAGTGACGTCAAAAGAAGAATTGGTTGAAAAAGTATTTCCAAATATTCAAACCAATTATAAGAATCACGATTGGCTGAGTGAACGAGCTATTCTTGCAGCCAAGAACAAAAACGTCTACGAACTTAACAATATTATTCAATCTAACATTCAAAGCGAGGCAGTCACATACAAGTCCATCGACACTATTGTGGAAGCAGATGAAGCGGTTAATTATCCAACAGAATTTTTGAATTCACTCGATCTCCCAGGGATGCCACCGCATGTACTGCAATTGAAAATCGGCCTGCCAATTACCATGTTGCGAAATATCAACCAGCCAAAACTTTGCAACGGCACGCGGCTTGCAGTAAAAAAATTACTGAGCAACGTCATAGAAGGAACAATCTTGACAGGACCTTTCAAAGGTGAAGATGTCCTCATTCCTCGCATTCCTATGATTCCAACAGATATGCCATTTCAATTTAAGAGATTGCAATTCCCAATTCGATTAGCGTTTGCAATCACCATCAACAAAGCTCAGGGCCAATCTTTAGAATTGTGCGGTTTAGATCTACACACAGATTGCTTCTCACATGGACAATTATATGTTGCGTGTTCTAGAGTCGGCAAACCAGACAATCTCTATATCTACACAGACAATGGAACAACTAAAAATATTGTATATTCACAAGCATTGTGAAATTAAACATATTAGAAACATCTGCTTTGTCTTTTCTTTCTTTTCAATTTAACTAGACTGAGCCACAGCAACGCGTGGCAGGGTACAGCTAGTAGTTAAATAAAACTTCCATGTTTAGAGGTTGTATGCCTCTGATGCCAGGTTCTGGGTAGGACTACTAACTTTGTGCCCAGCTTGTGAGCTTCTATAAACACCTAGCTGGCTACTGTTAGAAAATGGATGCTGGTTTAGATGAACCTTTGATGTGATTCAGCAAAGGAATTTTCTTTTTCTTAAGCACCACCTATCCACCAAGCATTCAACAGAAGTGCTGTGGTTCTCTCACTGTCTCTACTCTCAAATGAATTAAGTCCTTCATAAAATATCAGATATTGTCAAGCGTTCACAGGACTTCGAAAATTAATCAAAAAAAGATGTGTTCTTCTGCATCATTATGTCTTATTAAGTTATCAGATTAACTTAACAAGCCAGTTATGGCAGATATGGGCAGAAGATAGATCTCCAGATGTTTTGGACTTCAACTCCTAGAAGCTTCTGCCAGCATGGTCAATGGTCAGGAATGCTGAAGGATGAAGTCTAAAATAACTGGAGATCTACTTTCTGCCCACCCCTGAGTTATGCAGTTTGTTTGTTGGATGCAAACAGCATCTTTCTACATTGCTGGATCTGCCAGTAGTTTTTAAGGCATTAATGTTTTTCTTTTGAGACCAAATGAGACGAGCACCTTCCTGTGCCAGGACATTCGAGAAGTGATTTCACTGCTGTGTGAACATTTCCGGAGCAAGTGAAATAAAAAGTAGTATTGTAGTAATGACATCTGCAAAATCGATGGGGTTTGTTTGCTGACATATTCCAGTTCTTCCTACTGAGCTGTGTAAAGTGAAACAGATAGTCATCAAGTATTGATCAACCAGTTAGTCATCACAAGTAATTACAGCCGTGGAATCTTGAAGGAAATGTAGTTACTTCCCAGAATCAAGCACCACTGTTTATTTTGGGCTCAGGGATACTTCCCTGGTGTAATTACTCTGGAAGGGGAGCTAAAACTGGAGAGAAACAACCATGTGGCGTGTTTTATATATGTTAAAACCAAGCTTAACTGACACCACACCAGGCAGCAGGCAGCAAAGCGGATGACAGCTGGCTCATGTCATACTCAAGGAGGATGTCAGGTGTCATGTTCCAGCTATTTGTTTGTCTGCTACTTTTTGCAAGACTCCATCCATCCAGAGAGCTCCTCCCCCACCCTTTTCCTTTTTGCCAACCGTGTTAAGAAATATGTATGCTGTTTAGTTTTCTATTGCCGTGACACTGGGTACAGAAGATCAAAATGTCCCTGTCTGAAGAGGCAGCTCTGGCCAAGTGCTGTCCATCAGATAATACTTATTAACCTTGAGTGCCTCGCCTTGTCAGTTGTTTTTACAGGCCTGCCCTACCTTGCTGCCCTGGGTTCTGCTGAAACTCTCCATGGCCCCAGGAAAATGTCTCTGTGTGCGGAGAACACTTTGTCTGCTAAAAACAACTCAGTTCTCTCCAATGGAGACTTAGGGCTCATCTAAACCAAGCAGGATATTCCACTAAGAAACCTGTATATAAAAGGCAGGAGCCACACCAAGCAGGATATAGCGGTATGAAAGCAGTATATGGCATGTGTCAGTAGGCCCCAACAGCGGTCAGCACACTTCAATACTGCTATAAAGCAGTCGTGTGGCTCCTGCCTTTTATATACCACTTTCATAGTGGAATATCCTGCTTGGTGTAGATGAGCCCTTGGAGAGTCTTGTTTTCTTTGATATTTTTTGTTATCAGCTGAGGAGACTTTGGGTGCAGGATATCCTGTTTAGAGATGTGAAGTTGGTTTTTGAGGGGAGGCTGGAAAAAATCAAGAAAGAAATTGAACCCACCCCATTTCCCTACAAAATTTTCAAAAAATCTATGTGGGGAAAAAAACTTCTAAAAACCCTTGTTGTTTCTCCATCCTCCTACCCCACCACACCTTCCCATCTTTAATCCTGACCTTAGGGAGGGGTCTACTTATTTAGTCAGGGACCAAATAGCTGTAGATGACCGAGTGATTATAGGTGCTTCGACGCAAGGTGTTTATCATGTCCTCATCATTCCCTACTCATGTTTACAAGTTCTTTAGATGAAGTGGTGACCCTATAGTTTTGCTTCTGTGATAAAGAGCACTTTCAGTGAGGGTTTTTTGTTTAGTTCAGGGAAGTGCTGTATTTAATTGTAAAACTGAAAGAAAATGCTTTTTTCACTTCTGTGTTTTTGCTGTACCACAGCACCTATTATTATTATTATTATCATTATTATTATTATTATTATTATTATTAATAATAATAATAATAATATTTTATATAATGCCCCATAGCAGAAGCTCTCTGGGCAGTTTACAACAGTTAAACAAAGTGAACATTAAAAACAAATATACAAAATTTAAAACCATAAAAAGCATAAAATACAAACAAAAACAGACAATATCCGTTTAAAACCACTGTTCTGGGGTCAGTTAAAAAACTCAGCATATGCTGTTAAATGCCTGAGAGAAGAGAAAAGTCTTGACCTGGCGCCGAAAAGATACCAATGTTTAGCCAGGCGAGCCTGATAATAATAATAATAATAATAATAATAATAATAATAATAATAATAATAATAATAAGCCAAGGCGTCTTCATCCCTTCTCCCCATCTCCAGAAAATATGGGACAAAGGCACAGGAATGGGGCTAAGAGGATCAAGCAATTCAGTTTCTAACAGACCTCCTAAAATGCATTCCCCAGAGGCAAAGGTGGAAGTAAAATTGAGCAGAATATGAATGCTGGATGGCAAGAATGATATCTGGGCAGGATCTACACTACTACTTTAAAGTGCTTTATAACAGTTTTGACAACTGTTGGGGGCCAGGACACACTCCATATACAGTTGTCAAAACTGTTATAAAGTGCTTTAAAGCCGTAGTGTAGATCTGGTCCTGGTAATGCACCTTGTCATGCACCTGCACTGTGGTCCTAATGTTTAACTCCAGCCTGGACACCTGTCTTTACGAAAGTTGTTAGCACATAAACTCATCTTTTGTTAAAAGAATGTTTCCAGCAAGTAGAGCTATCATCTCCAAGTACCCTTTTTTGTTATATGGGATGAAAAGCCAGCTCAGTCTTTCCCATGGCAAGTAGCATCACTTCCAGTGATTATGAGCAGTGATGTCACTGCTTTTTTCTAAATTGTATTAAAACCCTCAGGTTTTGAGAGTCGGGGTCCCCCCCTTCCCACAGGTATGGGCGCCATGCTGTTGAAATCACTGGGTGTCTTAACCCCCCACCCCAGGGGTAAGTTGCCACACCACTGCTGAAATCACTGAGGCCATTTCTACACCTCCCGGCATTCCGGGAGGCAGGGGGAGGATCTCATGATAGTCTGCTCATGAGATCCTCCCCTAAGTTCACACACATGCACGACATCCCAGGAGGAAGGAGGTATGTCCAGATTGATTTCGGGAACTAGAAGGTTCGACCATATAACATTTGCTCTGGTCCGCTTGCAAAGGCTGCCTGTATGTTTCCGAGCCTAATTCAAGGTGCTGGTTTTGACCTATAAAGCCTTACACGGCTTGGGACCACAATACTTGATGGAACGCCTCTCCCAACGTGAATATACCTGGTCACTATGTTCAACATCTAAGGTCCTCCTCCAGGTGCCTACTCCGAGAGAGGCTGGGAGTGTGGCAACGAGGGACAGGGCCTTTTTGGTGGTGGTCCCCAGACTATGGAATGATCTCCCTGACGAGGCTCGCCTGGTGCCAACGCTGCTATCTTTCTGGCACCAGGTTAAGACTTCCTCTTTGCCCAGGCGTATGGTGGCACATCTTAATCACCCACATGTTTAGTTTTTTAATGGTTTTTAATGCTTTATGTGTGTATGTTCTGTGTTTTAGAATTTTAAATTTTGTATACTCATTTTTATCTTAATTTTAGAATTTCTATAAACCGCCCAGAGAGCCCCGGCTATGGGAGTGGTATATAAGTGCAATAAATAATAAATAATAATGTCGCACCCACCTTTTTTTAAAAAAAAATGGAGATGAGTGCGCATCTGCTCCAACTAAAAGTAATTTTTTTGGGGAAAAAACACCGTTTCCCCCCCCCCATCACTGATGGGCACGGAGCGCCTGAAGAGCTCCATGCCCCATGCCCATTTCTTGCCACCTCACTTTTATTTGCGAGGAGGTGGGACAAAGCCGGGACAGGCGCCCACACACCTCCTGTAGTCTTGGGATGATCCCGAGACCATGGGAAAAATCGGGTTTTCCCAGGGAGTACTGATCCCTGGGAAAACCTGTGCTCATTCCCTCTTGCCCCTGGGAGTCCCTGTGCATCATTTGGATGCGCAGGGACGTGGCCGTGACCAAGATTGGTCTGGATTTTCGGGCTGGTGTAGAAATGGCCTGAGTCTCTCCTCCCAGAGGAAAGGCTCCTGCTGAAATCACTAGGCTTCTTGCTTGTGAGAGCAAGGCCATTGGTGGGTGCCTTGCCTCCCCTGGTCAAGGCACCCTGTTTTCCTTTCCTCTTCACTGAAACCAGGAGCAGCAACGCACAATATTTGCTGTCTACAGGAAAGGGCTTCAGCCCAGGGAAAGGTATATTGCTTTTAGAGATTCCCGCTCCTCTTTCCCTTGCTGTGTCTCAAGAAGACTCCTTGCGGTCTTGAAACTACTTTTCCCAAACTAGCCTGTGCATTTGAATCTGTATAAACATCAATAAATGTGCCATTGTGGTGTTATCCTCTTCAATGGTGTGGATCTCTTTGGGTGGGAATTGCCTTACTTAGCCACAGACACACTATTGCCAATGTCTAAAGATTCCTTATAAGCGGTGTGTAGGTCTTGTTAGAACATGTGCATGTTTGTACACAGGTCTAGCTAGAGCACACCACATAACAGCTCCGTGAGTTCCAGTCTCAACTTCTCTTCCCAGCTGGCTTTGCCCCATTCTTCTTTTCCATGCTCCCCTGCCTTTGGCCTTTTTCAGTTCCTCACTTCTGTCTCAGCTGCCCCTCTCTCTCTCTCTCTCTCTCTCTCTCTCTCTCTCTCTCCAACCACCCAATTGAGCTCTTCCTCTTCAGCCATAGCAAGTTCCTGTGTTGGTGAGTTGCCCACCAAATGCCCCAGCCTGTTGTCACAGTTCCCAGACTGCTTCTCAGCTATCCTTCCAGATTGTCTTTATGCTCATTGATGCTCAGCCTTGTATATCCACATTTTTTCTTCCCCTGCTACTGTTGGGACTGTTAAGCAAGGCAGTCTTTGCCCCTCTCCCTGGTGTGAGACTTGTTGGTTGCTAGGCATGCAAGGTAGCTCTGATATGAAGCAAGGACGAGGATTGGTATATAACAGCGGCAGTTGTCACAAGGGCACGGATGTCTCTTTTAAGCAGAGGGAAGCAGTGCTTATATTAGACATGGCTGAATTGCTTCAAAACAGAAAATGTTCAGACTTGGATTTTTTGAAGGCATTGACTTCCTAAGACAAATGGTCATGAGTTATTGATTAATCTACTGCTGAGAAAGGATACAACACATCCATATAAACTGCAGAATAATCCTAAATAGGAGTTCAATTGGAATTTACCCCCCAGAGTAAGTTGTAGTTTTAAATGTGGTCATACAAAACTACTTGAATCCACCTACTTTCTTCTTTACAGAAATATGTGTTCAATGAGTTATTTTTCATGTTGCATAGGCTGGATTTCCACAGAGAATCACTATGGTCATTGATTATATATTTTTTTTCTCATTTCAGCTGTTTCTAGGTCAACTGATTGATAGCCTGATCCAATCGGAGAGGCGGGTAAGAAATAAATGATGATGATGATGATGATGATGATGATGATGATGATGCACATTGACCCAGAATTAAGTCGCACTGTATACCCCCACCCAAAGAATTGTACTGGCTCATTCCAGCTTCTAAATAAACCCTGGACTAGCCCACCCTAAAGGATTCTCACTTGCTAGTTCTTTGCTATATCAAAAGTGGTATCAATGAGAACCTTGGACAGCAATTAGTTTTTCTGCAGGGCCACTTTGATAAGGGAGTGAGGACCTATCCCACCCTAAATCGGTTTGCTAGCAAATCCCACTGGTACCATTCTCTCTTCCTTCACACCTCTGTTTTCCATCTTAGGTTGACAATTTGGGGACAGGGACCTGCAAAGAGCTAGGTGCAGCCCAAGGCCCCCAGTTACTGAACTCCAACTTATCTTGGGCATCAGGGAACTAATTGTTTTTCCAAGAAGTGAGGAAATGTGGGCTGCATTTAATTCCATGGGATTCAGATATTTGGGAAGAGAACATCATTAAAACAAAAAACATCAGCAACCAAGTACTTGCTAACTAACTTCACCACCATTTCCATGTGCAGTGCAACAAACATTTGTGTACAGCTGAATGCCTATTTCAGATTTGGGGTGGTGGTGGAATGAATAGAGCTGTGTGTGTTTGGATGGACACAAACTCTCCTACAAAATGACTATGGCTATTGCTACATGGTAACAGGTATTTAATTATCAGCTCTTTGGGCTCTGTTTAAAAGATTACTGTGATAAGCCTGATACTCATGGAAACAAATGGGGCTTCTGATATCTCAACATTTTGTGGAGGGTAGGAGCTCATCTTTCTGTGCCTTGATACATCATCCACTAAACAGGATCGATGATTTTTCCCTTACTTGTAAGGCTACTGTGTTATAGGGTGTAATGAAGATATATCCCCTGTAGTAAGACAGATGTCAGCTTGCTACTGTACAAAGGCCTCTAAGCACTGTTATGAATGACATATCTTTATAAACAAAGCCCCCTTGTGCAATGTAGTAATCTGCCTTGGCAGTGTGGTGCACTTTTTAAGGCACATTTGTCGAAACATAAAAATGTGGCACTGACAGATTCAAATGCTTCATTATTTAAAACAAAAACAAAACACCTTCCAGATTGTTCTTTTTCTCCATCGTGATGTTCCTCTGAGGCTGGTTGTTGTCATTCCCATTTGATATCTGGGGTACTGAAGATAAGAGATTGTGACTTGCGCCCCCTCACTCCATTGAGTTGATTCTCTTGACTGGATCAAATTACATGCCATGTTAATTGCATGGTGTATAGCAGAGACTGATTTATTTTAACTTTAGAGTAAGTATGCACAGCCCTGATTTTGATCAGGACCAGCATGCACCAGGAAGATGAAACCTTCACCCCCCACCCATTTACTTCCCGAGCTGCCCTGTCTCCATGCAGGGATTAAAAAGGGAACGGTGTAAAAGCTGGAATGGAACGGAATGGCCCGGAAGACCCCTTTATATATTTTTTTTTTAAAAAAGCACATGCCAAAAACAATACCATTTGTTAGAAACATGAGAACAATATTTTAGGGTTAAAATCCTTGCAATATTATATCACTATTAAACCCGTAACTCCCAGAATAACATCCGGAACAGAATGGATGGCCCAGAATGGCCACTTCCAAATGACCGAAATCAACCAAACCCACCAGTCACAAGTAAGTTTACGGCAGGGATGTAAAAGGTACCAAAACTTCCTTGAAAGCTACTTTCTGATATGCCAGTTCTGGGCCATAGTCTATTTTGCGCAAAACAGGCTGGAACGGCAGTTTCCAAGAGAGCCAACTCAACCAAACTCACCATTCACACATTAATAGGTGGGACAGATATAATAAGCCACAAAATTTCCATGGAAACTACATTCCGATACCTGTTCTGGGCACAAAATTGTCCATATTGTGCAAAAATATTGTCCCATCTAGTAATGTGTGAGTGGTGAGTTTGGTTTAGTTGGCTCACTTGGAAGTTGCTGTTCCAGCCTGTTTTGCGCAAAATGAACTGGCGTGTTTTGTTTTGTTTTAATATAAAGGGCTTTTACACCATCCCATTAAAACAAAAGAAAATAAGTCTCCAATGGAATTAATGGAGTTTTTTTTTAAAAAAAAAAAAACCACCGCATGAGCATTGATAGGAACAGGTACAGTGCTGGAAAGCAAAGTTTAATCATCTCCATCTCCTGTCTGCGGTTCCTGATCCAAATCAGGGGCTGCTCTCACTTACTCTAAAGTAAAAAAAAGAAAAGATCAGGATAAGCTACTTGCTACACAATTAACGTAACGAATAGGGTGTATTACTGACTTTGTTTTCACTCCGGTGATAAAGCAGTATGCAAACTGTACCACTTCAGACTGCAGTGGGGCTCACAGCATTGAATGCTCTTCTATACCAAAATAAATAAATAAATAAATAAATATTTTCCAGCACATGGAAGACTGCCACACCAAGGAGAATACTAGGCTAAAGACCCTGACCTCTAGCATTACATGTGCAAGGTCCACTTTCAGTTTAAAACCTGCAACCAAGCCCCTGTTTGCTTTCCTACCTTTGCGAACAGTCAGGTTGGTGAGTCTGAGGGAGAGGTTCTCTTCTGCAGTGGCCTCATGTCTCCAGAATCCACTGCCAAGTGAAGTCTGTCATACGCTATCTTTAGAGGCCTTCAGGAAAGCCCTGTGGACTCCTTAAGTTTTCCTTCACTTTCTCCTGAGGGGTGTGTGTGTGTGTGTATGTGTGGTGTTTTACAAGACTGTTGATGGTTATACCTTCAATTTGTGTTTTGGTTTTAGTATTTGGGGGCGGGGTGGGTGGCTGAGATCTCTATTTTAATGTCACGGGCTTCTATTAATCCTGATGCTTATTGTGAAATTGTTTTTATCTTGTGAGCCGCTTTGAGAGGGGCTTATACTCTCAAAGGCAGCCTAAAAATACTTTCAATATTATTTAAACCCAGACAGGTTTGCCACCTAAGGAAGAAGAACTAGACTTGAGTTTAAACTTAGTAGAGGCGTCAAGATCTGATCACCTGTATAGGGTTATTTAGCTGTTGCCGGTTTCCGCTGGGCCATTGTTACGGGCAGGTGGTGCAGTTCCCTTCTGGATCCTTTGGGTGTTTGCATTTCCTTGGGGGATGAGGAAGGCCTTAGCTAGACCAGCCTTTATCCCGGGGCGAACCCAGGATCCCGGGATCAGGGAGGGATCATCCCTCCCTGGCCCCGGGATACAGCACTTTGGGCCCGGTTTTTCCGTGGTCCTGGACCGCAGAAGGTGTGGCCCATTGCCGCGACTTGAGCTGGTTCCGCGCGATTACTCGTGTGGAGCCGGGAGCTGCACCCATTGGGGGTAGGGTTGGGGGAGTGGGGAAATGACATTTTTTTTAAAAAAAAAACACACCCTACCTCTGCGCACGAACGTTCATGCGCTCCTCTTCATTTAAAAAAAATGGTGGGTGTGACGCCTCTCTTCCTGAGGTCACCTTGCATGTAAATGGGGGCCACATCTCTCATTAATTTCAACTTGAGATCTCCCCTCCTCTGCCCCAGACTTTCAGGTAGGTCTAGCTAAGGCCGAAGTAACTCACTTTGGTCAGGACCCTTCCTCCATTTCTAGGTGTGAACTTCTCTTTGGGAAACTGCCATCTCTACAAATCTTTAGGCCATTTCACTTCACATGAAATGACTACAATTGGGACAGGGTGGCCACTTATGAAGTGCCGCAAAAGGAGGAAATGCATCACCAAAGAAGCAATTTTCCTTCTTTGGGTTCTTTATCGTTATAGTGGATTTGGACTGGACAGCTCTTTGAATGCAGGACACCATCAAAACAGAGGACAGTCCTCTGGCAGCCATTCAAACAGAGGACTGTCCATTTTTTAAATGTTGTATAGCAATATCTATTGAAACTGCTGAAGGAAGAAGACAGTACATTATGCTTTATATCATTTGATAAAGTTTGAGATTAGCAGTGGAATCTGATCACATTCTAGATAATGAAACTCATCTCAGGTTTTTGCTCATTGAACAGATTAACTGACATTTGGAAGACATTTTTCCTCCTGGGGAAATTGTAAGCCTTAAATCCCACTTGCAAACATAACTAATTCATTTTACTTAGTGAAAAACTTTCTCACCCCCGAACTAACAGTATTTCCACTTTATTAATACATAATTAGTGCTCTGCCTTCAAGTGAATGGAAAATACTTGAATCCTTTTTACATAATCCTGATTATTACAGACCTATATTCACTGTCCCCAGAGCAATCTAATATTATAGCAGGTGTGTTTTTTATGACTGAATCTCTGATTATAGACAAGAGAATGAACTTGTGAACAGTAGGTAAAAGGCAATCAGGAATCAAGCTATTAAATTTCCTTATGTGCCAGAATTCATGTACAAAATAATCCCCCCTTTTTTTTCAATCAAGGAAAAATGTGTGAATTAATTACTCTTGGCACAGCTAATTATCCTAGTCTGATTTAATTTATCTATCAAAACTTCCCTGAATCCTCTTGAAACTGAATTGACATAATAGTCGGTTTGGAGAAAATCTAAATGAATATGCTGTACAGGCTAGTTAGGGAAGGTTTGGATGTTAGTAGAGAGCAGAAGGAAGGTCAAGTGCCTCATGCTTCCTGTTCTTACATGCAATCGTCTGATACAGAATAACAGGAAGGAGAGACTAGGCATACTTCTTCTCTTCACATCACGCTAACTTATAAAGCTACTGCTAAGTAATTGTGACTGTGCCTCTGAATACAGTAGGGCTAGAACCCAAGATGTTGCTTGGGGACACCTTGAGCTCCATCACACCAGTGGTTTAATGCACTCTCACCATGTCTGATATCTGGTATTGCAGCACAGGACTCACATGACGCCATTGCTGTCCTGCATCCATCTTGCCTCTTTCCCTCCATTTTGGGTATTATTTTTGGTGTGGGGAAAGTCTGGATTATTTTCCCCAAGTGGATTTAATGCACCCTTCAGCCTCTGTGTAGTGCTGTTCTCTCACATTTTCCTTTGTTGGGTGTGTGTGCTTTGAATGGAGTCTTGCTGACGAAAGGGGAGGATGGGGCAGTTCTACTCATGAATGGACTAGTGCTTAGTCAGTTGAATGGACTTTTTACTGCTTCAGCCCCATCCTCATTGCCCATAGAAATGGAGGCCAGCAGATGAAACATTAAATCAGTAAATTGCTAGACAACAAAGCTAGAGCGGGGTGGGGGTAAGGACCCCATGTCCCAGAGGACTCTAGCAGATCTCTATTTTTGTGAACTGGAGCTGTGCATTATCAATAGGGGTGTGCACGGACCCCCCACTCCGCTTCACTTGCAGATCTGCAATTTTTGGACCGGGCCACTTCGCCCCGCCCCCGCTCCGCCCACTTCCGCTCCGCTCCGCTCCGCTCAGAGCTCCGGATCCGGATCGGAGCTCCATTTTTTCCCCCAGAGGGTTGCATTGAAAGCTAAAAAATTATACAACTTTTTTTCTGTTCAAGTTAGAAACCTCATGTTTGGCACCATGATACCTCATGGATGTATACACATGCACGCCAAGTTTCAAGGCAATCCCATCATCCCCTGATTTTTGGGGAATTTATGAAAATCGGGCACCCCATTCAGACCCCTTGGGATAGCTCCATCAATTTGCATGTTAGAAACCTCAAACTCAGGACCATGAAAGCTTATCCATGTGTCCACATGGACGCCCACACTCAAGGCAATCCCATCATCCCCTGATTTTTGGGGAATTTTTGAAAATTGGGCACCCCATTCAGACCACTTTCGATAGCTCCGTCAATTTGCATGTTAGAAACCTCAAACTCGCCACCATGAAAGCTTATCCAGGTGTCCAAACGCACGCCAAGTTTCAAGGCAATCCCATCATCCCCTGATTTTTGGGGAATTTTTGAAAATCGGGCACCCCATTCACACCCCTTGGGATAGCTCGGTCAATTTGCATGTTAGAAACCTCAAACTCGGCACCATGACAGCTTATCCATGTGTCCACATGGATGCCCACACTCAAAGCAGTCCCATCATCCCCTGATTTTTGGGGAATTTATGAAAATCCAACACCCCTTTCCATAGCTCCGTCAATTTTGCACGTTAAAAAAAAACCTCAAACTCACCACCATGAAAGCTTATCCAGGGATACATAGGCACGCCGAGACTCAAGGCAGTTCCATCATCCCCTGTTTTTTGGCAGGGCTTAAACCTGCAAAATTTGGAACTTCCAAAACTCCAAGTGAGCACAGGAAGGACTTCTCCCCTGAGTCAAAGCCACACACACACAGCATCCCTGCAAGGTGGGCAGGGGAGGAGGGAGGGAAGGCAGGCAGGCATGCAGCTGGCATTTCTGGGGGCATAAGGAAGTGAGCCAAGGATAAGCCAGTAATGCATATAAAATGGAATAAATCAATAAATAAACAAAGGAGGGGTGGAATTAAAAGCAGCAGTGTTGCTGAATAAACAACAAGAAGAACTTTAAAAAACAGGCTATATCTGTCTTTTACCAGTAATAGGGGGACGTGCCTGGGGGAGGGGGAAGCAGCTGCCAATTTGACTGGTCCTAGTGATCAGTCTTTTAAGAAGCAACACTGTCAGTTCAACTCATGAAAGACATTGCTCCACCACTAAGAAGTAAACGCTCACTTCAACTCATGATAGGCATTGCTCCATCCGGTTACTCTCTTTGGAAGGCTCTGATGGCCTTCCAGTACAGGAGAGAGTGGGGGCACGTCCACAATGAGATGCCCTAGGGGAGCTCATCCCCTTGCACCACATCTTTTCAGTTGTTCCCCAAAGTTAGGGTGGGGAGCAGTGCTGTGTTTCTATCTCTTATTCTTGGCTTAGTATATGATTTCAGGTTGTGTTTGTGCATTTGGTGGGGCTACTGTGTTAAAAAACACTGGGAAAAGTCCGTTCAGATTAAGAAAGAGAAGTTTCCCAGAATCCCAAGTTACCCGTTTTGCCTATCCCCTCCTCTAACTTTGGGATCATCATGACCGGGAGCTGACTCTGCCCCTCAGCCCTTTGAAAAAGGTATTTTTCCCGCCGATTTTTTTAAAATTCTAGCGCGCGACCTGCACCACGCAGAGAGGTGAGAGTAGTCTCAAAATGACCCCCATCCACGACTCTCTGTGCACAAGAATTTTCAGAACGATAGCTTAAAAAACAACCCAGTTATCCCCAATTCTTTTCCTCAATGCAATCCTATGGGCGAAAACCGCCGTTTGACCCGCGCTGTCCGTTTGTTTACTCGATTTAAAAAAAATTCTAGCACGCGACCTGCACGATGCAGAGAGCTGAGAGTAGTCTCAAAATTACCCCCATCCACGACTCTCTGAGCACAGGAATTTTCAGAACAATAGCTTCAAAAACAACCCAGTTATCTGCGATTATTTCCCGCAGTGCAATCCTATGGGCGAAATGTTTTCAAGATGGCGACCGGAGCACTCTGCCTGAAATAGGAGCTCTGAAAAATGGGCGCTTCTCTTCGCCTTGCTTCTAGGGGTCCGCGGTCCGCTTCTACTCCGCCTCTGGGTAAGGCGGAGCAGGCCAATTCGCTACTGCTTCTCTGCTCCTAATCGGAGCGGAGCACATGCCTAATTATCAAAGTAAAGGAAAACAGATCCAAACAGGTGGAATTTCGCATTGGTGGAGTATCAGGTTTGGGGGGGGAATAAAAAATCCCTAAAACATCAAGAAATGAACTGATCTGCTTCAAACTTGGCCTGGCTAAAGCCCTCCTTAAGAGCTATCACCTTGCCAAGTTTCATCTCTTTAGCTTTAAAAATTATGCAGATGTAAGCATTTTGGTTAGCCACAGATGTCAATATCAAAGCTACCCCTCACCCCACTCAGCCTCTTCCAAATATGGAGGGAGACTTACTTCTGAGGAAACAGGTGTAAAGTCTAAAACAGCAAACTGGAAAGAAGTGTTCTGCAACCCTATGCTTATTTCTGAGGTCTTACTTCTGTTTAGTCTCTCTCTGTTCAATGGGGTTTACTCAAAGGCAAACCTGCATCAGATTTAGTATGGATGTAAATGCAGTTGAAACAAATGGGATTTACTCTTGAGTAAAGGAATCAAACCCGTAAATGAGCTCCATTGAACACACACATACCTCCAATATTGCCTTAAGCTACCACTGCGCAGATCAGAGAGGTGTGTATTTAAAAGGAAGGATTGACTGGGGGGGGGAATTAAAATTCCTAAAAAATCAAGAGATGAACCAATCTCTCTCAAACTTGGCTTGCTGAAAGCTCTACTTAAGAGCTCTCATAGTCCCAAGTTTCATCTCTTCATCTTTAAAAATGGGGGAGCTGTAAGCATTTTGGTTAATTGTCATAGGAGCTCCAATGAGCGAAGGGGGAAGGCTGCCACTTGATCACAACGTCCATCAATGACAAGGACCAATGAACTGGAGGCGAAAGGAGAAGGGGTGGGGTGAGCACATTAGCAGTGGGAGAGCAAACAAGTGAAAAGAGAATTCACCCGTATAGCGAGAATCGTGAAAGGGAGGAGCGCTTGCTGCGCTTATGAAATAGAGGTAAAAAACGCGCAGGCAAACCAGGAGGGGAAATAGGTGCGATGGAGCTCCTTGTCCCCTTTTAATGGGGTACTATTAGGCCATGGGAAGCACTGGCCTCATCCTCTGCCAGTTCACATGACACAAGGGTGGTTTATAAACCATGGTGGCTTGTTATCCACCTTGTGTGCGTCAGTCCCATGCAGGCCCAATTTACATAATTAATCTCATTTGGCTTGGCGTTTCATGTCTGAATCTGGTGAGGGTGGCTTGTTGGGGCGATTAACAAACTACCCAGAAACCATGGCATGTTGTAGGGTTGTGGGATGGCTTGTTAACCACCCCAATGAACCATCCTGACATGAGAAGTTGTGGCAGGGGGCTTCAATAAGGAACCTGGAGCGCTGGGTGCTGCATTAAAGAAGCCATGGTGGGCTGAACTGAACATGCAAATCGGTCCCTGTGCTAGAAATTTCCATATGTACCTATATTTCTTGCCAACCAGCTGGTTCTACATGCTACCAATCAGTGGTACAACGTGGACATTTCAGATCCTGGACTTGATGGTCTTATTCCCTTGGCCTGCCTAGGGTATTACTAAAGTTTGAAACACAGAACTAACATTTGTCTTCCCCATGCAGCATTCCCACCCACCACCACCACTTTACACTGCTTTTTCATTCATGGCAAAAAAAGGGGGCCCCTATTTTCCCACCCTGATTTTTTTATATATCTCTATCTCTATCTATCTATCTATCTATCTATCTATCTATCTATCTATATATCTGAGCATGTGCACTTTTTCATTTTAAACTCATTTACATCATAGCACTGTCATGACTACAGGAACAGAATGACATTTGCTTCTGCTGCCCATTTACTTTGGAATAAGCAACATTTTGTGGTAGAAAAGTGATGCATAAAGTGAAAATACTGAAATGAGTTTCTGTAGCTATGTACATGCCCAGTTAGCTGAACCCTAGCTCTAAAATGTTGAAACGTAAGAAGAAAGGATGCTGGAGTGAACAGGATCAGCTGTGGTAGGCCCATCTCAGCCCAGCTGCTGTTGATGCAGGGCCTTTTTGCCACTGCCTCATCCCCTCCTACTCCCTGGATGGTCATTTGGGGGCCCCTGGGCTGTAGGGGCCATGGACTTCAGCCCTGGTGTCCATTCCTAACCTCACCACTGCTACCAATTGTTTATTGGTAATAAATGATAAGAAGGGCTCCATGCTTGAGTTATGCATGCCAAAGAAACACATCCCTTCTTGCTAATAAAAAGGGAGGGTGACTATTTGAACTGTGTTGATGACTTTGCTATTGTTATTATGAGGTGTAAAATAATAACCACCAAAAAAGTGCTGTTAAAAATGTACTGTTCCTGATAAGGAGAAGTAGCCAAAAGAAGCTACAGGAATTCGTTTACCGATACCAAGTATTGTAAGGAATTATCATGCATCTAAATTATTGGCTTTGGTTTATTGGGTTCTTTTCCCTAAAAAATATCTCCTGCTTGGTACAATAATTGAACAAGATCAGTTAGATATGCCATTATCTGCTTTGTGCCAGTGAGAAGCAAGAGATAGAACATCACGCGTAAAATAACAAATTGCTGCAGGTCCCAGCTGTATTGAAAATTTGGGATAAGTACAAAAGTAATTTATCTCCCGATCTGTCTCCTTTGATCTTTGTATTATACTACTCACAATTTGATCCAATAAGAAAAGATGCAGATTTTTCATTTTGGAATTAAAAAAAAAGGTCTTCTTTAAGGACATCCACAATGTATGAATCAAGGGATGACATGGCAATTATCTTCTTTTGAACAGATTCTAAAAAGATCAATAAACGTTAAAAGAATTACTATCTAAAAATATAACATTTTTGATAAATTAGGACAAGATAAGGCTAAAATAAGACAGAAAAGATTTAAACAAATCTATTTTGATGGTCTCAAAGCTCAGCCGCACTGTGACCAATGGGGCTTACTCCCTAATAAATGTGTATAGGATTGCAGCCTTATTTATGTAACATAGAATAGTGTGGATAGGGTTTGTACATGCAGGCCAGATAGCTGGCCTGCACATACAAACACCACCTGGCCACGGCTCAGTGGGAAGATAGATTATGACTGCTCTGGTGGGAACCGTGCTCCAGTTGGGAGGGGGGAACAGAAGGGAGCAGCTCAGGCCCGGATTGGTGGAGCCAGATTGGCCGGCCCGCTTCAGCTAGGGCTTAAGCTGAAGCATTGAGGTGAACCTTGGTCTTCCTGTGGGGTCCTTGAGGCATAGGGGATGTCTGCTTGGCTGGCTAGAGGCCTCTATGTGGTAACGTATAGCATAGGCAGTTAGGATTCCTTGTTTTGCTTGGTTGTAACAGGTGAGCAGCTCTCTATTTTACCCTGCGCTGTATTTTATTGTAATTTTTATTGCAGCGCTGCTTTTTACCTTGTCACCCCTTTTAATCCCAGTTTTACCCCTTTTAAGGCCATTTCTACACCTACCTTTCCCCCCGGGATCATCCTGGGATCGTTCCTGTGCATCTAAATGACACACAGGGGATTCCAGGAGCAGGCAGGGATGATCCCTCCATTTTCCTGGGATAACGCTTAGGTGTCGAAAGGGCCTAAAACTCTCCTCCCTCTCTCCCCTTAATTAGGGTGACCATATGGAAAGGAGGACAGGGCTCCTGTATCTTTAACAGTTGCATAGAAAAGGGAATTTCAGCAGATGTCATATATATGGAGAACCTGCTGAAATTTCCTCTTCATCACAACAGTTAAAGTTGCAGCTGCCCTGCCCCCTTTTAAATCTGGTCACTCTAATATAGCTTCTTCAGCTTTAACTGCTGTGATGAAGAGGGAACTTTACCAGGTTCTCCATATATACAAATGACACCTGCTGAAATTCCCTTTTCCATGCAACTGTTAAAGATACAGGAGCACTGTCGTCCTTTTCATATGGTCACCCTACCTTAATAAACTGCTTGAAAGCCTTAAGCTGGTGTGGTTTACTTCAGGGTAACTCCTGGTGCTAAGTCCAGTGTTTGGCTGGTTACAGCTGGTTGGTTGGGACTTACCTGGCCTACCTGGCAGGGAGAGCGTATTGACTACACTCTTCCTTCACACAGAGCACCATACCTTAGTATTAACCTTCTTGCATAGCCCCATCAGTTACGTGTGGTGCTGAGTGGCAGGTCAGGAACTTCATGCAAGCACACACACATTTATAGATGCACATAGACATATACACTCCCCCACCCACATAGTGCGCAGAGTTGAGGAGGTTTCCCTACCAACTGAAATGGGACTCCTGGGAGTGATCCCCTCCAAGGTTGTTGTTTTCCTGCTAGGGGAAAGGGGTGGGGTAGGAGTGAGAGAGGTTCTAATCTTCCGCTTTCCAGTGATCCTGACTAAGAAACAGTGAACTTGGCAGTACTGCTGGGATCATCTTCCCCAACCTGGCCTGCATGGGGATGCTGGGAGTTGGAGTCCAACACGTCTGGAGGGCACCAGGTCAGTTCATACCATAATCTTCAGAGATCAAAAGACTTCAGTCTTATACCCCCTTACAAGCCAGTAACCTACATTGAAGTAAATGATCTTTTCCCTTATGTCATTAATTGAATGAAATGCTCTAAAATAACGTTTGAAAATAGATTGCGTTTTGAATATAGTCAAGATCAGGTGTTAAATTTTGCTGAGAATCCTGCCACAATATTATTTAATATGGTATGTATTTATTACATTTATATCCTGCCTTTTTTTCCTCTTGCAAGGATCCGGAGGTGTCTTCCATGGTCCTCCTCCTCCTCTCCATTTGATTTTCACTACAGTCTTGTGAGGAAGGTTAAGCTGAGAGACAGTGACTGGCCCAAAGTCAACCACATGAACTTCATGGCCAAGAGACGACTAGAACCTAGATCTCCTGAGTCCCAGTCCAACACTCTAACCACAAGACCACACTGGCTTGGTTGGACTCCTCTGCAAGTTCCCCAGATATTTTGATGGCCTTCCTCAACATGAGCTGAGCAATCAGAACAACTCAAACCTACTCAGATTTCCTGAAGCTTTCTGTTTATTAAGGAGCAGTCATTGCTACTGAATGGTTGAAAATGGAATGGCCATCTTATATGTCCTTTTTACTGAAAGATTGTGAATAGTTGTGTATTGATGACCCACAATTCTTAAGGGCATCTTTATTGTCAATCACCTTATAGCTTGGCTCGTGTTCTTATATTTTCTAGCGTACAGATATGGTGTTGCAAGCTGGGTTTGATTTAATTCACACACACACACACACACACACACGTTACTTTTTTGTCTTAAAATAAGAATAAACTATGTATCTGGTATTGCTCCTTGTAGAACACAAACACACACCCTGAAATGTACTAAATGAGAGCCAAAAATGTCTGCATATTTCCTTTTGCTTAAGACAGTGAAATGTATCTCTTCAGTCCCCTGCTTTGAAAAAAAAAACTTTCTTCAATACCATTGGGTGAAATGCTTTGCCAATACAAATAAATAATGATGAAAAAGTCAATAGAACCCCATATTATTGCTACTATATAATATAGTGGAGAACATAAATGTTAAATTAAGGTGCCCTTGGCTCCTTGGTTTTCTACAGGAGCTGTAGGTTATTGCTCTACAGAAATGAATGGCCTAGCAGCATCTGTCACAAGAGGAAACAAAATAATAGTCTAGGGACAAGAGACCATGAATGTGGGGCCAATGCGAGTCCTATGTTTTTAAAGCAAGAGAGAGAGAAGGAGGGAAGGGGGAGCATATATGATAAAAATGTAAAAGCGGATCTCATATTGTAGGCTAGGGTTAAAGTTGGATCCCAGTTTTGAAAGGGTTAAAGATGTAGAAGGTGCAGCTGGATAAATGGCTGGGTCAGATTTTAGCACCAATGGAGTTAGAAAACTATTGCAGAAATTCTGGAGTACATCCTGTTCTTATAAGGAAGACTGAGGGCTGACCAGCTGCGCTGCATCTTCCCCCCCCCCCTATACCTTCAGCCTATACTGCTTGTACTGGGCCCATTTCTGCCATGGATCATATACAAAACTAAGGTGGGCTGATGAAAAGCAGCAGCAGCAGCAGAAATGTCGGAATGGCTGGACCTCAGCTGAAGTGCCCGCAGGCAAAGTAACAGAAGCAGGTAATTAATGTGTTGACAGTGGAGCAGATGTCAGAACTGACTTTGAAGCTGCCTGGATGCCAATATTTCCTCACAGATGTCAAAAAGAGACATCATTTTCTGTGTATCCATTTTCCTTGTTGCCCCCTCTTCTTGTTGCTGTTCAGAGAAGGGTCTGTTGGGCCAGAAAATGGTAAGATGGAGGAACCCCAAGTCTTACTTTTACAGTGAGGTAATGGCACCATGTGCACTGCCAGGAATGTCGAAATCTATAAGTCATAGAATCATAGAATCATGGAATAGCAGAGTTGGAAGGGGCCTACAAGGCCATCGAGTCCAACCCCCTGCTCAATGCAGGAATCCACCCTAAAGCATCCCCAACAGATGCTTGTCCAGCTGCCTCTTGAAGGCCTCTAGTGTGGGAGAGCCCACAACTTCCCTAGGTAACTGATTCCATTGTTGCACTGCACTTTCCTTGAGATCAATAGTCAGTGGTCCACTGTTCCCTGAAAGCGATTGTTTCCCCCTACTGATTCTTTATTAAAGTTCTTCAATATGTAAGACTAATACGTAACAATACCCCGCATGTGCCAATCGCCTACTTGCCCCAAACTCTTTCATCCTGCTCTCTCTATTCTTATAGTTGTATTTAGTCATAAGTGCAAGGGAGTCTTCATGTTCAGTTGCTGTTCACTTCTGGATGCTGAGGATAATCACCAGGGCCTGATGATTACATTGGCTGAATTTGCACCTCACGACAATCCACACTGCTGATAAGCCACACAGTGTGGGTTGCCATCAGAACAACCCATGATGAGGCTGACAGACAATTGGGCCCACTGTGGGTTGTTTGCCCTTCTCCATCCTCAGTCCTCCAGCTGGTTCTGCCCAATCTCCCAGTGGGCTTGGTGGCAGAACCTATTTTTTCTGCTGCCAAGCCCCCAGTCTCCACTCCAATTGCAACCCTGCTTGCGGTCAGAGACGTTAAAAAAATATTTGTGCAAAATCGGCAAAAATCCACCCCCCCACACATTTTTCTGGCCTTGGGGAATCTGCACAAATGCCTGCTGTTGTTGTTGTTGTTTTGTTGTTTATTGTTTTATCAGCTTGGTATTTATTTATTTATTTATTACATTTTTATTCCGCCCAATAGCCAAAGCTCTCTGGATGGTTCACGAAAATTAAAACCATAATAAAACAACCAACAGGTTAAAAACACAAATACAAAATACAGTATAAAAAGCACAACCAGGATAAAACCACGCAGCAAAATTGATATAAGATTAAAATACAGAGTTAGAACTGTAAAATGTAAATTTAAGTTAAAATTAAGTGTTAAAATACTGAGAGAATAAAAAGGTCTTCAGCTGGCGATGAAAAGTATACAGTGTAGGCGCCAGGTGGACCTCTCTGGGGAGCTCATTCCACAGCCGGGGTGCCACAGCAGAAAAGCCCTCCTCCTAGTAGCCACCTGCCTCACTTCGTTCGGCAGGGGCTCACAGAGAAGGGCCCCTATAGATGATCTTGAGGTCTGGGCAGGTACATATGGGAGGAGGCGTTCCTTCAAATAACCTGGCCCCAAACCGTTTAGGGCTTTGAATGTCAATACCAGCACTTTGAATTGGTAGAATTGTGCAAGTGTGCAACTCTGACTATCAAAAATATACAGTCTTGCCTTGCCTTGCCTGTAGCCTTGTACACTTGAACTGTCAAACATGCAAGGATAACAGGCAAGGCAAGACTGCATATGTGGTGGTTGACATCTGTTGACAGTTGACAGGTGTAGAACATCCCTTTGGCCAGGTTGCCTCAAACCTTGGGGGTGCCCTGCTTTGAATCCCCACTTGCCTGTATTCTGAGCAACTGCTTCTCATAGAAAAGTGCGCCCCCCTCCCCATTCCACTCCCAATTGCAGTTACAGCTATCAAACTAGATGCAGTGATTGCAAAGAGGAGTGCAAAAGCGGGTGGTGGGCACTTTTCTATGAAAAGCAGTTGCTGGGGAACAACAGTGGGAGAGGCCTTCATGCTGTCTTTATGGGCTTCCCAGAGGCACCTGGATAGCCGCTTTGGCAATAGAATCCTGGACTAGAGAGGCCTTTGGTCTGATCCATCAGGACTCTTCTTACTAATTCCACAATAATGCCATTATTTCATAGGCAGCAACGTCAAGCATGAAATTGACCAGATGATTAACAGTATGATGACTGTGATGTGAAATATCAACCAGATGTGATGCTGGTGCCCTGCTTATGTAATATTTAATGCTGACTTTCAAACAGTGAGAAAACTAACATGATTATGGCAAAACATGGCTTCATTAGTTCCTGCAGGGAATTAATTACCTGTTTGGGGGAAACTGTAATAATCCTCTTAGATAGTGAGTTGTTAATCTATGTTAACATTGCAGTGTAGGTCAGAAGAGTGGAACAAGGCATTTATACCTATTGATGCCGCTTGTTTTTCTGTTGAATGGCAGGGATCAGCATCAGACAAGCAAATAAAATACATGATACTTCCCCCCTCTCATTGCTCACCGAAGGCAAGGAGATGTATGGATCTGCATTTCATCCAAGTCTTGCATTGCTTAAGTCATAGGAGCAGCCAGCAGGAGGCTTAAACATATTCCTACTCAATATTTTCAGACCCTCTTTAGTGTCTCATTCAAAATGAGGGCAAGCTGAGGCACTGTTTTTGTAAACTGGGGGGTTGCGAGAGGAAGAGACCTTCTGTGAGAGGAAGGGCTGTTCTCGCAGAAGATTCCTCTGCCCAATTTTCAGGGGTCACCTTCCCCTGCCATCTCGGAGTCCACCCAATTCATCAGGGTCCCCTGACTCTGTCAGGAGCATTTTCATAGGGCCATAGAAAGGAGGGGGCAAGTACATTTGCACCAACACGCTTGATCCAGCTCAAATCTAGATCCAATCTATTGTCAAAAGTGATTTTAAAAAATAACTTTTTCCAGCAATCTTGTGCTACTTCTGTGTTGAATTTTAAACCTAAGAATTTTAAGATGCTGTGATTGTTATTTTAATATTGTATTGGTTTTATATATTCTTTTAACTAATTTTATATATTATATTGTATTTAGTGTTGTTCTCCACCTCAATCCAGAGGGAGGGGCGGGTAATAAATAATAATAATAATAATAATAATAATAATAATAATAATAATAATAAAATGTTTGTTTATTAAATTGCCTTCAGTGACATTATTATGGAGTCAGAACTGATGATGCCTACCCACATGATTTTATTTGGAGATGCACAAAATACTCTCCCAGTAACACTTGCAATGCAAAAGAAAGGAAATGAAACATAATCCTCGGGGGCAGGGGGTTGTTTACTATAAAGTACAATGTACACTAATTGTACTATATAAGTAAATGATAAATATACCAAGATAAAATTGTTTTCCTCACCTTGTTTACAGCTTGTTAATCAATCAGCTGTTCCATGATTGGAGGAAGAAGAAGAAGAAGAAGAAGAAGAAGAAGAAGAAGAAGAAGAAGAAGAAGAAGAAGAAGAAGCTGCTGTTCTACAACACTTGTCAATGGTGATGCCTACCTGTGAGAAATTGTTGGAGAATTTCTCCTCCCTCTGGAGAAATTTGGTGAAATTGTCTCCCTTGGAGAATTTTGAGAGGTCACTTATGCACAGCTCTAGTTTCACCTCACTTGAGTTGCCTCTGCTTGGAATGCTGCAACTGAAGCCTGTAATGGCACCAGGCTGTAAGAAATGTCCTCAGAATCTCGAAGACACCAAAATAGTTTCTGTCCGTGGTAAATTGCATTCTTTTGCAGAGGAAATAATGTTTGAAAGTAGCAGCCTTTCATTCCTATAGGAATATTCCATTCCTATTACTGCCTTCTTTTGCTAGACATTGTGACTTTCAGATCTTTCACTCTCACAAACTTGACCATTGGATTACTTAGTGGTTTTAAATTTAACCACTAGATGAATTTTGGGCACCTAATAACGAACTTAACTCTTCTTTAGTGCAATCAAAATGAAATACAATCACCCATGCATCCACAGATGGAGATTCTTGACTTTTTTCTTAAGGTAATATAATTACTCCTTGATTCATTTTCCTTTCAATGGAACATTTAATCGAAGTTATTTTTAGCACTGCTCATATGCAACCGAGGTCGAAATAAAATGCTTTATTTCTTCCAAGGGAGAATCTGTTTATAATCATTTCTCAAGCACAGAGACTATCCGTAGCACTGTCAAAACCTCATTATTACTGACTTCATGTTTTGAATTTTATTCAGCACCTTTTCACACACCAGCCACATGAAGTTTCTGCTCTTTACAGTATTTATAGGAGAGTGGAGTCAGGGCAGGATAAGAATGCAGACAGCCAGGCAAGACCAGCACTGGCTGAGTGTCAAGCCATTGTGAGTAATATCTCAGTGCACCAGTGAATGAACCAAAAGGACAAGACAGGAATGACAGGTTAAAGACCCCCATTCAGACACCAAGATTGGAACTGGGAGATCAGTTTATCTAGATGGAGAATATCTGAATGTGCAGTGAGTAAACCAGATGGAGTGAGAGAGGGAGGGAGGGGGGGAGAGAGAGAAGTTGTGTTTGTGAGGTGGTGGTGTGTGTGTGTTTGTGTGTAAAATGATCAGCCCAGAAATCGTAAGCAGTAAAGCAGTGTATGTGCACTGAGAATTAACAGGGAACAAGAAGGCAGGCAAAACAATGAGTAACAGTCTAAGCAGTTGCTGAGAGTCAAATTAGCCATTAAGACAAGTATTTTGTAGGGTAGGTCCCCACCAGACTGGATCATAGAGCAGGTTTTCATATTTAATTCCATAGGCATTTTTTTTATTGTCTGATCCCTGCACAATAGCGAAGTTGTTACTACCAAGTGATTGCTAAATTGTGATTACAGAGACTGTAACTATGGAAGACTGGTTGCAGGGTTCTTCTAACAGGAAACTAATCCCGATTGAAGACATTTATATGATTGCACGGCAAGAGACCTTGAATATGTATGCAGTTAGATTTGTAAATAAGGAACATAGATGGAAGGTAAGCTATAGATGTATATGGAGTCACATCTTGCTTTCTGACTCATAAACTGGAGATTACACAGTGTCCAGGTACATTCAGGTTGGGAGAGGAGTTCCATGTAAGGCTTTATAGGTTAAAACTAGCACCTCGAATCAGGCTTGGAAGCATGCAGACTGCCAATGCAAGCAGTCCAGAATTGGTTTTATGTGCTCAGATTTTCTGGTCCCAGTTATTAATCTGGCTGCCACATTTTGCAGAAGCTGCAGCTTCTGATCAGTCTTCAAGGGCAGCCACACATTTTATGCATTGCAGTAATCTAGGATGGATATTTGCAGAGCACAGATGACTGAAACCTGGTTGTCCCTGTCCAAATAGGGGCATAGCTGGGTCATCAGCTGAATCTGGTAGTAGGCACACTGAACCACTGAGGCCATCTGAGCCTCAAGAGATAAAGATGGCTACAGGAGAACCCCCAAACTATGAACCTACTCCTACAAGGGGAGTGCAACTCAATCCAGAACAATTAAACATCTGATCAAGAGTACCACCAACTAACAGCATATGAGTTTTGTCTGGATTGAGTTTCAGTTTATCAGCCCTCATCCAATCCATTATCAGTCAGGCACTGATTTAGCACATCTGCACCCTCACTTAATGAGGACGAAAAAGAGAAGTAGAGTTGTGCGTCATCAGCATACTGATAGCAACATACTCCAAAACTCTAGGTGATCCCACTCAGTGGTTTCATGTAGAAGTTAAATAGCATGGGGGAACAAAAACCGATTCCCTGAGGCACCCTATTCGGAAGAGTCCATGGGGGCTAAGCAATATTCCCCAAGAACCAACTTCTGGGGCCATCCACCATGTAGGGGCAAAATCACTGCAATGCAGTGACCTCTGCTCCCAGCTCCTTGGTCTCATCCAAGTGTGTGTGGAGCTAGTTGGCCACCAACTGCTCAGGGACCTTGTCCAAGGAAGGAACATTTGCCACTGGCCTAAAAGTGTTAAGAACATCTGGTTCCAGAAAGGATTTCCTCAGGAGTGGTCTTTTAGTCAGCTCAGGACCACTCCCTCTCTAAAGGAGGGATTAATTACCTCCCTGGCCCAGCCAGCTGTTCCCTCCCTGCTGTTTTTTTTATTAGCCAAGAGGGGCAAGGAGGGACAAGAGGTGGTTGCACAAACCTGTCCAAGCACCTTGTGTCAACATCCCCGAGCTGTACCAACTGAAACTCATCTAAGAAAACTGGACCAGGCCGTGCTATGGGAACCTGCTGCAACACTGGAGCCAAAGTCCTAGCAGTTGCAAGAGATTTCATTCCGGAAGTGCCCAGCAAGTGTGCCTGCTGGTCAGTATCAGTCAAAAATTGTATTGGCTTGGGAGCCAGGATGTCTGCTCTGGAACCCAAAGGTTTGCAGGCAGCTCTTGTCAGAAGTTTAGTTAGTTATGGAGCCAGCATGTCTGCAGTGGAAGTAGTGGGGCAGGAGGAACCTTTGCAGGAGGCTCCAATGGAGGTAGGAAAGAGTGTAGAGAAGGGAATTTAGGGCAAAGAAACTATCCTCCTGATTGGTTATAGTTGAGGAGGAAAAACAATTACTTTTAAGATAAAAAGACTAAGTCAGGGACAGGGAAAGACTTAGGCCTTAGCTAGACCTAAGGTTTATCCCGGGATCGTCCCGGAATCATCCCTGTTCATGTAAATGACACACAAGGAATCCTGGGAGCAGGAAGGGACGATAAATCTTAAGTCTAGCTAAGGCCAGAGAGAAGAAGAAGAGAGAAGGAAGGAAGGTGAACTTAGAAGAAAGAAAGTCTGAATTCTGGAATTGGAGAACTGGTTGAGAGAGAGAAATGGAGTTGTAATAGTAAGACATTGCTTGGATAACATAGGCCATTTCTACACCTGCCTTTTTCCCCGGGATCATCCCGGGATCATCCCTGTGCATGCAAATGACACACAAGTGAACCCGGGAGCAGACAGGGATGATCCCTCCATTTTCCTGGGATAACCCTTAGGTGTAGAAAGGGCCATAGTCTAGTTAGGTTAGTTGAATGCATTTATCCCTGACTATTTTATTACTCAGTTGCTTATGTTATTTTCTGCATGTGTGTGACATGTGTGTGCACCTATTCAGCTTTTAAAAACTTTTCCCTATTAATAATTTTCTTCAATAACATTTTAAATATCAATAACATTTTAAATTTAACATTTTCTTCAATAACATTTTAAAATTAGAATGACCAGATACAAAAGAGGGCAGGGCTCCTGCAGCTTTAACTGTTGTGATGAAGAGGGAATTTTACCAGGTGCTGCATGCATACAAATGGCACCTGCTGAAATTCACTTTTCTATACAACTCGAAAAGATACAGGAGCCCTGTCCTCCTTTCCATATGGTCATTCTACTTCAGCAGGAAACTGGTGTGGGTCCAATCCAGATTGGATGTATGTTCCACAGCAGAACCCCATGGCTGTTTTTCTCTCTCTTTAAAATGAAAGTAGCCAGTTTAAGCATACTTTTTAAGGTGTTTAAAAAGAAACAAACAAAAACACACATATACAATGTATAGTTTGGGCCTAAATTTCCCTCAGACTATTTGCTTTAGGCAAAATGAGGTGGCAATGTCTACGGATGTACTTAAAATGGCAGGAATAATGGGTTGGATTCAACCTTAGACATACTCAGAGCAGAGCCATTGAAATCAGTGGGACCTAGTCATGCTAAAAAATAAACCAATTTATTTCCATGGGTCTACTTGAATTATGATTAAGTCTGGTTCCAAGCCAATGTGTCTTATATTGAGAATTCTGTTTGCTATTTTGGAATACATGGAATGATGATCATTTCCCTCCCTGTGTTCACTCTACTTTCATTCTTCTTCTGCTGTTTTGCATTGTTATCATGGGCCCTTTATGTTTTTCAATCTTTTATTGGCAGGCATTAAGTCGCTCTTTGTCACTGCTCACATGGCACAATAATGATGGATCTGTCCAGATCATGTTTTTTTTTGTTGTTGTTTATATTCCTAGTCTTTCATTTAAAACTGTCCTTCAGCTTTTGTCCTTAGAGATGGGCAAAAACAAAAACCCTCAGATGCATAATTGGGGACAATGGGGCTGCACACCCTGTAAGAAAGCCATTCTTCTCTTCAAAGTCCCAGTAATCTTTACAGTCCTTTACTTTTTTAATCACTGTGTCATCTTAAGAAGGATGGTGCATCTTCAGATTTATATTATGAATAAAAAACCGGTCATGCCTTGATTTCCTGTACGCAAACACTGAATTTCGCAACTGATAGACTAGGTTAAGAGTTAATGACATGCAACATGAATACTTTATGAAGATCAGTGGAAGTGTTTTAGTGAAAAACTTCGATAACCTTGTCTGCTTTCTTCAATGTGTCTTTGCATCTACCAGTTCATCAGCCATCTAGTTCTGGGAACCCACTTGGAATTTTTAACAGCCTGTATGGGTTCCCTAGTTCTAAGATATTCTTTTGTTCTGATGCAATATTTAGTGCAGTTATGACAATGTTAAGTGTCAGTCATTACAAACACAGTGGTAAAGAAATGCTGTTGTGTGCTATGTGCAATGGTGTCCCCAGAGTCCTAGTTTGTCATTTAAAGCATAAAGAGCTGTAGTAGCCAGCTCTGTTGTCAAAAATTTCAAGGGTGTTTTGTTTTTGTTTTTGTTTTTTGCACAAGTAGGCAAATTTGAAATAAGGGCTCCTTCAATTATTCTGGCTGCTTTAAACAAAAACCCTTAGATGCTTAACTGGGGGCACTTTGGGCTTTTTTAAACAACAACAACAACAAACAAATAAACAAAAACACCAGCATGTTGAACTGGTTTCAAGAACAGATTGGTAGCTGATAAAGTTGACAGCATAGGCATGTGCAAGGGGTGTGCCGGGAGTGTCCAGGCACACCCTAATGTCTCAAGCAATAAGTACCAAACTGAGGGGGCCATTGAGTAGGGATCGAGGGAGGGATTCAGATGCAGTGGGAACAGTCCTCTCGCTGCCCTCCGGAATGCTCTGTCGGGAACTACTCTGCCAAAGAAGCCAGGAGGAGGCCCCCAAAGGCTAATATTGCCTTGTAATCCCCTCCTCCATCCAGTGTCACCATAAAGCCCCACCAATGCTGGGGCTTGAGGAGCATCTCCTCATTCCCCTCCCCCACCTGCAACAGACCTCCCGTGGTCAGGCAAGTCAAATGTGGAGTAAGCAGCAGTATTTAGGGTTTTTAATAAATAAACGAATAAAAATAATGTCCTTTATGATTGAGTATTCAATAAATGTTGCCTTTTTTAAAAAAATCCTGGGTGCACATCATAATGAAATGTGCTGTGTACACCTATGGTTGACAGTCAATGAGGTCAATGAGTTGGTACAATAGATTGGAGTCTGGCTACTCACTCAACATCTAAGGTCTTCCTCTGAGTGCCTACTCTGAGGGAAGCTTGGAGGACAGCAACAAGGGTGAGGGCTTGTCAGTGGTACCCCCCCCCAACAATGGAACCATCTCCCCAACAAGGATTGCCTGGCACCAACATTGTTATCTTTTTGGTGCCAGGTCAAGACTTTTCTGTTCTCCCAGGCATTTAACAGCATATGATCAGCTTTTTAACTGACTCCTGGATAGTTGGTATGTAGTCTGTTTTTATGCTTTTAATTTTGTATACTAGTTTTTAAATGTTCAATGTTTTTAATCTTTGTAAACCACTGAGACAGCTTTAGCTATGAGACTGGGATGGTATATACATGTAATAAATAATAACATTTTCTTTCAAAGGCAGCTTGACATAGAGCATACTGTAGTCCAAGGGTGGGCAATATGCATCTCTCCAGATGTTTTAGGGCTTTGCTAGACCTGCCGGGATAAGCCGGCAGGGAGGCGGGGCGACGGCGCGCTAACTTTAAAGTGCGCTGCCCAGCCTCCTAGACGGCCGACGCGTAGGGACGACGCAAGCCCTGCAGCGTCGGCCATGTTTTTTTTTTTAATGGGGCCATGTGGGGCCCGAAGCCGCCGGAGAAGGTAAGGTTTTTTTTTTATTTAAGCCCCCCCATCCGCCCTCCCTCGCCGTCTCCCGTTCGTCACCCTCCGCCCCCCCTCACCATCTCCCGGTCGTCGCCTTCTGCCATCCCCTCACCGTCTCCCGTTCGTCGCCCTCCGCCCCCCCCTCGCCGTCTCCCGTTCGTCGCCCTCCGCCATCCCCTCTCCTGCTGGTCCGGCCTTCCCTCCCCCATCTCCCCCACGGATCAAACCCCCCCCGGCACGATGGGCACAGTGCTCGTATGAGCGCTGTGCCAGGTCTGTGGCTTTTTGCAGCTACTCGCGAGTAAGCGAGTAGCCGTAAAAAACCACGGACCTTCTTAGACGTTTCGCAGCCCCGGCCTGAAGCCGGGGCTGTGAAAAAGGCATGCCATAAGCGACTTCGCTTATGGCGTGTTAGAGAAGGCCTCAGTGTGGCCTGGCGCCAGATTCCCCTGTGCGTCATCTGGACGCACAGCAGGGAAACCGGCCCACAAAGCCGCTAAGGCCTCGTCTAGGAAGGCCCCCAGTCTACATTTCCCATTGCCCCCTTACCATTGGTTATGTTGGCCAGGGCTGATGGGAGACTTTTTGGTGCCAATAGAAACTTTTTCTTTTCATAACCCTTTCATGGGGGGATTTCAGGGGCAGGGAATCATGGGGGGGAGGTTCAACCTTCCCCTCCCAGAGTGTGGTGGTCCAGATCTGATTCTGGGCTGTGTGCTGTTACAGCAGAGAAAAAGAAGAGAAAAGCCTCTGCTACACATGATGCAATTAGCATCATGTGTAGTTTGGCTCACAGTTTCTTCTTGGACTGACTCCAGTTCCAATTGCCCCTGATGGTGCTTTGTATGGCCTTTGCTTCATTACTGGCCATAGCCTCTGGTCAATATTGTAGACACCTTGCAGGACTCCCTCCTACTGGTCCTTTTTCACCCAAGGAACAGGATAAATTATTTTACAGTAGGGGTTGCCAACCCTTTTGGCCCTGGGGACCACATTCAGTGCTGGATGGTGGGTTGAGGGTCTCACACGCACACATATGCACTGCTCCTGCCACCCACCCACATCTCAACATACAGGGTGGAGAGGCTTAAAACTCCCCTCTCTGCCTGCTGTGATCAGGAGATGGGATGACTGAGTTTAAAGCAGCAGGCAAACAGCAATCTTTTTGCATTACATTCGGTATGGTGAGGCTCCGGCCCACCAGGCTACCACAGATAGGTAAGGATGTTGGAAAACCCTGCAATGGAATCAAACAACTTCAGATTTTGATGAATCTGGCCTGTGGATTCTGTAGCAGATTTGCTTTTCCCCAGTCACACAGATTCCACAGACTTGCTTACTTTTTAAAGAAAACTTCCCAGAATTTCATGGAAATTTTAGTCATTGAAAAATACGTAAAATTAAAAATGCCACCTGAAAGTGCACATTTCCCCCATAGTCTAAGGCATGAAAATGCACATTTGGTGGGGGGAGGATTTGAACGTGTGTGGGGGGGGGGGATTTTTGCATTTGCACAATTGCAATTTTGCATAAATGTGAATTTCATCAATTTGGAAAATTGGAAACAATTTGATTTTGTCAATGAGCAGATGATGGACTGAAAGGCATCTGACAATCTGCGAAATGCAAACGGAATAGTTTTTACAAAATCCGTATGTTTCTCACCTCAGCTGAGGCCCCTCCCCCCTGTGAGAAGGGACAGGCTGGGAGCGACTGACGCTGCTTCAAGGCGCTTTGCTCCTCCCTTGCCTTCTGATTGGAGAAGGGGAGTAGGAGTGAAGCAGGCTTGGGACTCAGCCAGTTCCTTGAAGCTCCAGCTGAGTCCGCATCGTTCATCCCTCACCTGAATTCTTCACACTGTGCGTTTAGGGGACGTGGCCTCTGGAAGTGTGAAGCTATAGCTGATTTTGCCCTATTAATTTATTGCACAACCAATAAATTGCATTTCTCTGGGAAACTAGTATTGTGATTTTCCTGGTAATTCCCATGTTTAGTGGATAGTGATCTTCCAATATAGATTTGTGAGCAGTAAAGGCAAGAGAAAGGGCAGAGCTACATGTTACAAGAAACACAGAGATGCCATTGAAAATGGCATCCCTGTGTCAAGTTCTGTCTCCTCTTCTCCTGTAACTTACCTTGTGCTGTGATGTTGTTTTCATTTCTCTGTCTAGTTTGTCATCACTGGCTGTGCTGCTACAGCTGACGAAAAGCAAAACAAGATGAGTTCCTGACTTTATTCCATTTTATAGGGCAAGGGGTAGAATTTGACACAGGGATGCCTTTCTTGTTGGCATCCTCAAAACATTTCTCTAATGTAGTTCCCTCCTGATTGGCTCTGACATATACATTTTAGTTTGCTATATTTGCATTAGAAGGCAACCTTTACAAACCACCAAGAGGGTGGGGGGAGATGGATCAGTTCACACAACAGAGAAATAATATACTTCTGGAAAGTAAAGTAAAAGGGAGGAGGACAGAGAGTAGTAGAGATACATGCTAAATAGAGAACAAAATCAGTTGTAAGACTGTTAGCATCCACGCAAATATAGATTGGCAAAACCGTCAAGATATACTCCTGGGACAGCTCTTTCCTGAATTCAAAGAAGCAGTGTTGATAGAATATCTTGTCCATCACTGAGGACCGAGTTCAAAAATTACATTCTGTAGAGGGATCTTAGAGCCTACAGTACCTCTTAAATTCTATCAGGTCAGACACAGTATGCACCGGCAGATTGATGCTTTATCCTGAAACAAGGTTGAGACTCATCATTTTGACATGTAACTGCTGGGCCCCTGAAAACCCATGAATATAGATAAGGAAGAATGGAGCCTGGATTCGAAAGAGAGCATAGTGCTTTTTTCCTTTCATTATCAGCCTTATACAGGTACGAGGGATGGAAAAACCTCCATAGATTTTTCTTTATATAACTTTTATTAAAAATTTGATTTCTTCTTTTCCCTCCTCCCCCATGTTATTGACGTTGCTTTTTGTGTCCCAGTGTGACTAGCAAAATAAATGAAGAAATAAAGTAAGGTTAGGATTACCCTTTCCCCCACAAGCCAATGTAAGCCACACACACACACACACACACACACAGAGAGAGAGAGAGAGAGAGAGAGAGAGAGAGAGAGAGAGAGAATGAATGAGAACATGGGTTGATCTATGCAGACAATCAGATTTTTCCAGGTAATTTCTCACGCTGAAACTTCACATATCTATATAAATAAAAATGTAAATGTTTGTTTGTTCCTAATCTAAAATCTCCGAAAGTTCTTCACCGATTGCTTTGAAATTTTGACACAACGTTGCATTCGAATACGCGTGTGTTTTTATGTAACTATATTATAGATGGGGACAAAAGTGTGTCTTAGAATCAAAGAAATAGGATATATAAAAGCCCAGAGGCCTCCTCCAAGCCACTTATGCAAATAGGAGAGAAGTCATTGTGACATCACCAACCAGTAGGCCAATCCACTGCCTCTGCCTTCTCTCCTATTTCCATGTTTGCTCCTATTTGGCGTCATCTAGCGATGTTTCTCGGAACAGTGGCCTTCTATGGAAGTTCCAAGTTCTGAAGAAAGGTAACTGCCAGGAGATTCCGGCCTAGCAGAGGGGCCAAAACCCACTAACCTCCTCACCACACCTGTGACAGGTAAAAACATTCTTTTTTTGAAAAACATCGCCATCTGTTGGACGTAAAAGCAACACATGCTATACTACATATTGTACGATTCCATTTCAATGTTTCCAATTTTCTGCGTTTCAATTGAAATATTTCGTTAGTTTTTAAATTTTTACCCATCGTTTCCTGTAACTGTGTTGGATACTAATGCTCAAGGATATCGCTTAGAGCATTTTCCATCTATCATGCATGGTGAATGTGGATTCAGTGTTTTCCGTCGAATACACAACGAAAATTCAAATATGAACATGGATTTCACAGCAGAAATCTACAACGAAGCGTTGATAATGATTGAAGATTTGTGCTTAGAAATCGCGAACAAAGTTCTCAATCAATTGGGAATGCCATCACCGAATCGATCTGCTCCTGCTTTGTTCGATGTAGAATTGCGTCGTGAACAAAATTACAACATGGGTGATCTTTTGTCGTATGTGCAATCAAATATTCCTAAGCTAACACTTGAGCAAAATCACATTTACGATCAAATAATGCAAACTGTAAATAACGGGGTTGGAAAAATCTTCTTCTTAGATGCACCAGGAGGTAAAACGTTCCTAATTAGATTGATTCTGGCAACCATTCGATCCCAAAATGAGATAGCCTTAGCTCTTGCGTCATCCGGAATAGCTGCAACATTGCTACAAGGTGGAAGAACTGCTCATTCCGCTTTGAAATTGCCATTGAATATGCAGTTCGTTGAAACTCCCATGTGCAACATTTCCAAAGCAACCGGCATGGGAAAAGTATTGCAAAAATGCAAACTTATTGTTTGGGAAGAATGCACAATGGCACACAAAAAATCCCTCGAGGCTCTTCATCGATCATTGCAAGATTTGAGAGGAAGCATCAGACCATTTGGGAACGCAATAATATTGCTTGCAGGAGATTTCAGGCAAACATTACCTGTAATTCCTAGATCAACACCAGCGGATGAAATAAATGCTTGCCTGAAATACTCTACTTTATGGCGACACATCAAGACGTTAAAATTAACTACAAATATGCGTGTCCAGCTGCAAAACGATCGATCAGCTGAGATATTCTCACGTCAATTGCTGGAAATTGGGAATGGAAAGGTGCCGGTTGATCTGACCTCAGGACGAATTTCATTGCCTCATAACTTCTGCAATTTAGTGACGTCAAAAGAAGAATTGGTTGAAAAAGTATTTCCCAATATTCAAACCAATTATAAGAATCATGATTGGCTGAGTGAATGAGCTATTCTTGCGCCCAAGAACAAAAACGTCTATGAACTTAACAATATTATTCAGTCTAACATTCAAAGCGAGGGAGTCACATACAAGTCCGTCGACACTGTTGTGGAAGCAGATGACCGGGAAGCAGGAATCCGGTTTGGAGGGAGGAGCAAAAAACAAAACAAAAGGAATTTAAAAACAAAGACACACACTTTTTGCTTTTCCTAGGGAAAGTGTTATGGACAGGTTGGCTTCTCACAGCCAACAGTAATGTGATACTCTGGAACTATCAGCCAGGACCAGCAGATAAACTCCTCTGGATAGGGACTTAGGATGAGGCTAGGGGCAAAGTCACTGCCTCGGTTTTTCCAGCTATAGATTGGGAATAAATGTGACCTATTCCACGGGGGGGGGTGCATTTTTAAAAAGTGAGGGCCTTTTTGATGGTGGTACATCAGTCGTGGTATGTCCTCCCCAAAGAGGTGAGTCTGGCACCTGCGTTATGGTCTTTTTAGTGCCAGGTGAGGCCTTTTTTATTTTTATATTCCCAGGCTTTTTAATCCTTCAGTTTTTTTAAAAAAAAATCATGTTAGGGTACAATCCGTTGCATGCTTAGACAGAAAAAAGTCCTACAACAAAGCTCAGGGCCAATCTTTAGAATTGTGCGGTTTAGATCTAGACACAGATTGCTTCTCACATGGACAATTATATGTTGCGTGTTCTAGAGTCGGCAAACCAGACAATCTCTATATCTACACAGACAATGGAACAACAAAAAATATTGTATATCCACAAGCATTGTGAAATTAAACATATTAGAAACGTCCGCTTTGTCTTTTATTTCTTTTCCATTTAACCACACTGAGCCACAGCAACGCGTGGCCGGGTACAGCTAGTCCCAAATAAAGATGTCATTTGCTTGAGTGTAGTATTTTAAATTAAATTCTTGGAAGCAATTTCAATAAAAACTTAAAGATTAAAAAGCAACCGTGGGGCTCTTTTCGAGAATTATGACACACTGCCTCATGACAAACAGACCACAAGAGGTACTAGCTTATCAGATAGTCTTCCTTAACCCAGGTGAGTCTACAATTGGCTTTTATAAGACTGCCTTGAAGCCCAGGCCCATCACTCACTTTAGCTGCTGACATGTATACAAAGGTTTGTGCCACAACAACGTTATCCCTCTGACTAGACGTCTTACCATACAACAGGTGCTTAAGTAGACATTTGAATCCATGATTCTCAATTTACTGATGACCTTGCTCAGTAGGCTGATTTGGGGTTTTAGTGGTCTCTACCATTACGGTTACCATGCACCATGGGGTATTGAACCTGTTTCACCCTGAAGGCTGAACTCCATTTCAGAGGAGCTCTCAGGGGCTGCCTTCCAGTTGTGGTGTGGCCCAAAATAAAGGGTCAAACTCCCCCCTCCCCCAAATGCCAGCATATTTTAGTTTAAAGCTGTTACTGGCAGTAATTGAGCCTTATGAATGGGGGTGGAAACTGCAGAAAAGCTGGGGAACCCCCCAAATGATCCGTAGTTGGGGGAAAGGAGATGGGGACTTCTGGAGAAGCCCAGAGGGCATGACTGAGACTTACGGAGTCCTGAACCCTAGGCCTCAGGTTCTGTGCCTCTGCTACAAGAGTAAGTAGTGATTGAGAAGGACCCTGGTTCAAATCTCACCTCCTTCATAACCTCATGACATACTTCTTCTCTCTGTATCAGCCATTACTGCTGTAATGATTGCTATCTAATGATAATTAATGTGCTATATAAATAAAAGAAAGGTAAGGGACGCTTTTAAAATTCTCAGCTGAGTTCCTCCCTGGATTTTGGAGTTCTAGCTTCAGAATTGCTTGTTTCCAGACTGGAAGCAATGCATTAGAAATATATGGTGATCTGTAAAAAACAAACAAATCTGAATTAAAACTACGACTGAAAAATGGAAAATTTACAGTGTTCTGTGTTTTGTTTTTAAGTTACAGTACAGTTCATTCAATTTCTTTGGATCTTTTTCTCCACCTACCCTTCAGCAGTATGATAATAACCTAAAGCAATTGCTCCCTAGAACCAGGACGTACACCCATGGAAATATTTATTGAGATAGCATGTGTGCCGTAAACCTGAGTCCTGATCCAGCCAGAACCCCACTAAACAGATTTCAAGACACCAATATGTAGCTTCTCTGGTTCCCTTGAAGCAATACACATCATCCCAGGGGGTTGTTTATCTGAGCAGTTGGTGCACTTCCCCCCTGGGACAAGAACAGATAACAGGCCAATCTGCCCAGAATTCTATTGGATTATCAGAAGGCGCGCACACACACACACACACACACCTCCCTCCCTCCCTCCCTTCACCAAGGAGGAGAAAGGAGTGGGGGCTTCCTCTCTGTGAGAAGGAGCATTCCTCACAGCATACAAGGAATATTCGTATCAGCTACCCAAGCACAAAATGTATTGACAAGTACCGTGCATGATCTAATTTTGATGTTAGTAACAAAAGGTGTTGACCTTCGCTGTATGTGAGTATAGCTATGGGAACCAACTCTAATTTCCTAACAGTTGCCAAGTGCTCTACCAAATAAGTACACTGCGTATGACTCTGTGCAAGTTCACATCTGACTCCTTGACATTTTTGTGAAACCAAATCCAATACAGTATGGAGCTAAGAATGACCCAAGAGCTTGGGTGGGGTGGAGGTCTTAAATTGTTCCAGACTTTCTGGAAGCAAAAACATGTCCAAAAGAGTGGCGTATAACTTAACATACCTTGCATTTGAGACTATTCTAGTCCCTTTATATGGGCAACCTCATTTGCGTATTGTGCAAATCGCTTGCAATGAAAGAAAAGAACTATCTGACATTTTGGTGTATAGTTGTTGTTTTTTGGATATTAAAGGGTTAACTCTGTTGTTGTTGTTGGTATGTATGCTGGCTCATGCCAGTCAAAAAGTCAGTTAAAGATTTTTAGAATCAGAAAGTTGGTTCAGGAAGCCAAAGGTTTGCGGAAGGTCCATGGAGTCAGAGTGTCTGCAGAAGAACAAATATGTAAGTGGGCAGGAGGTTCAACAGAAGGCCAGATGAGATCATGAGGTTCAAAAAAATGTTTTTCTTGTAATCAGAATGTCTGTAAAGAAGGAAAATAGCAGGTTCAACAGGAGGTCAGAGGAAGGACAGGGATAGGAATTCAGAGCAAAGGTGAACAAGAAACTACCCTTGTGAGTGGTTGGAGAAAGGAGGGAACAAGCTATTTTTAAGATATAAAAACTAGAGGAAGAAGAGCAGAAATGGAGAGAGAGAGAAGGATCACAAAGATCAGAATGAAAAACATAGAGAGAAGCCCAGAGTCTTAGAGGAAGGGGACAGAGGGCTCATCTACACCTACAGCCCTTTTGAGAGGGGGGAGGGATGATCGAGGCGTTTCCAGCTTCTGAGAATGTCCCTCACAGGGTACACACAAGGGAAGTTTCCCAGGAGTAAGGAGGAGTCGTTGTGGGAGAACATGCACCCCATGATGGCACTTTCAAAGGCGTATTGGGAGAAGTGGGTAGGACTGGACAGATGGGTATAGGTCGTGGAATTTTTTGAATACCTCCTCTGAGATGCACACAATAGAATGCAATTTAATAGGGATAAATGCCAAGTTCTACAGCTAGGAAAAAGAAACCAAATGCACAGTTACAAGATGGGGATACTTGGCTCAACAATATTACAAGAAGGATCTTGGAATTGTTGTAGACCACAAGCTGAATATGAGCCAACACTGTGACGTGGCTGCAAAAAAAGCAAATGCTATTTTGGGCTGCACTAATAAAAGTATAGCTTCCAAATTGTGCGAGGTACTGGTTCCCTTCTATTCAGCACTGGTTAGGCCTTATCCTGAGCATTGCATCCAGTTCTGGGCACCACACTTCAAGAAGGATACAGACAAGCTGGAGCATGTTCAGAGGAGGGCAACCAGGATGATCAGGGGTCTGGAAACAAAGCCCTATGAGGAGAGACTGAAAGAACTGGTCATGTTTAGCCTTGAGAAGAGAAGAATGAGGGGAGACATGATAGCCCTCTTCAAATACTTGAAAGGTTGTCACACCAATTACTTAGGGAGGTCATGGGCTCTCCCACACTAGAGGCATTCAAGAGGCAGCTGGACAACCATCTGTCAGGGATGCTTTAAGGTGGATTCCTGCATTTGGCAGGGGGCTGGACTCGATGGCCTTATAGGCCTCTTCCAACTCTGCTATTCTATGATTCTATGACTCCTGGGCCTTTGCTAGACCTACCTTAAAATCTGGGTGAGAGGAGAGGAGAGGAGAGCCCGCGATGCAACTATGGCGGGCTGTTGCCGTTGTCTATATGTCAGACGTAACAGGCTAAAGGAAAGACCCATCGCGTCCGCCATTTTTTAAAAAAAATTAAAGGGCCGGCTGTGCAGGAGCGAACGAACAACTAAAGGTAAGGGTTTTTTTTTAATAAAAAAATAGATTTCCTCGCTCCTGGGGAATGCTGCACCCCATGCGTGGCTTCTCCTGGCTACGTGCGAGTAATTGCGTGGAGCCGGGAAAAGCGGCGGAATGGGCCACACGCTCATGGTCTCTGGCTCAGCCCAAGACCGCAGGAAAAATTGGGCTGAAAGGGTTAGGCTATATCTCTGGGCAAGGGAGGGTTGATCCCTCCCTGATCCCGGGATCCCCTGTGCATCATCTGGACCCACAGGGGTGATCCCGGGTATCAGCCCGGGATATAGCCTGGTCTAGCAATGGCCCTGGACTCAGTCGGGCACTCGCGACATCCCTGTCCAGAAGTGAAATAATCACAAATGCATGGTAATACTGAAAAGGAAAAAAAACAACCTATATACTGATATGACAATATTGATATGGTAGCACTGAATATTGAACAGCCTGCAATTGTAAATAAAAGTAGGCACTCATTATTTATCTTTAATCTATGTGCAAAATAGGACAGTAATTGAGTAGTGACTCTTCTTGGGAAGTCACATTTACTGACGGTTAACATCAACAAAAATAGGAGATGATAGGAAGTCTTTTGGGAGAAAGCCTGGAACAGCCGTCCCCAACCTGGTGCCCTCTAGATGAGTTGGACAACAGCTCCCACAATCCCCAGACAGCAAGGGCCATGCTGGCTGGGGGTGATGTGACTTATAGTCGAACACATCTGGAGGAAAGCTGGCCTAGAACATGCAGCAGACATAATAAGATACATTTTGGACACTTTTATTTTATATCCGCATGTAGTTTCGCTTCCTCTGGATGTCAGAATGATTGCAGAGTCCAAAAGGGTAGCTTTATTGATGACAGAACCATCCTGAAATGCTTAATGCATCTCCCATAATGGCACAAAATAATACCACCACAGGAACGATGAGGCTTGGCAAATCACAATTTATATCCCATTATCTCTTTGAAATGGCTATTTCAATAGGCTTACATATGGACAGTGGCTGTATGCTTCTCAGTTGCTCTATACCCATTTTGGGCACATTCAAATATTCATCCATCTGCAACTTGTTTCCTGGCTTAGCCAAGTTAGAGCATATATTGGCCAAGAAACACACCTGGCCTTCTGTTATTGCCTACTTTATGTTCGTTAGCTGCATTTCCATGAACAATTAGGTGAATGAATCTTCTTCAGGGGTGAATTTTACAACCTGTTCTAGAAATGGTATGTGGAAACCAATGCCGTTCTGGCAGTTGAAAAGTATATATGGGTAGTTCCCAACTGATGGGCCTAGGTTCCTGTGAGCCCAAAGAATATACCCTTGCAGTGGTGCCATCAGGGCAGGATTTAGGGGGCAGTGGTACAGGGCTCCACTTGGCAGAAAGAGAAGGAGGGTCCCAAAATCAGTAGGGTTGAAGTACATCTTGAAGCAACATGTTAGCATTTAAAGAGGGGAGCCTCTGAGACCATCTAAACCTGAGTCTAAAATTACCTAAATCCACCACGGCAGATGGGGCTACCCACTATGCCTCTGCCTGATGCATTGTGCTAGCTGTGGCTCTTTCCAATATGTGTCAACTTGGGGCAGGTAATTCTGCTCTTTCTCTGCATGAAGTACAATTGGACCATTCCATTCTTCACAATGCAGAACTCCATTTTTGTGAAACGCCCAGAGAGCTTCAGCTATTGGGTGGTATAAAAATGTAATAAATGAATAAATAAATTGATTACCTTTATTTCCAAGGGAGTGTACAAGGTCTGCCCCCACCCCATTTTACCTTCAGAACAAGCTTGTGAGCTAAGGTAGGTTAAGAGATGGTGACTGGCCCAAGGTCACCCACTGAGCTGCATGGCTGAGGGGGTCTCTCCAGTCCTAGTCTAACACTGTAGCCAACCCTTCTCCAACCTGGTGCCTTCCAGATGGATTGGACTACAACTCTCATAATTCCCAACCATGGGCCATGGTAGTTGGGCTGATGGAAGTTGCAATCCAAAACACTCGGAGGGCTAGAGGCTGGTAAACATGCTCTAACCACTACACCATATGACCCTCTGCAGAATTATAGAATATTTTCCTGCTTCCAGGTGATGTTGCCCACTTAGAATCTGACTAAGTGAATGCTCAGGGCTTGCCTTCTTCTGACTAAGAAGTTCATCCAGAACAGCATCTCATCTGGAAATACCATGGGTGTACTCTTCTGAGGATGGCCGCTTCCCTTGTGATATAAATAGAAGGCAGGAGTGATTTATTTATTTTTGTCTGGACTATGGCTGTGAGAAGAGTTAAACAAACAAACCCTGAGTCCTGAACCTGATCTCCTCTCCACCCCACCCACTGTGGGTGCTATTTACACTAAAACCATTCAGCCATTCAAATTTTTGAAACCAAGTTACTTGAAGTAGGGTGACCATATGAAAAGGAGGGCAGGGCTCCTGTATCTTTAACAGTTGCATAGAAAAGGGAATTTCAGCAGGTGTCATTTGTATATATGGAAAATCTGGTGAAATTCCCTCTTTATCACAACAGTTAAAGGTGCAGGAGCTATACTAGAGCGACCAGATTTAAAAGAGGGTAGGGCTCCTGCAGCTTTAACTGATGTGATGAAGACGGAATTTCACCAGGTTCTCCATATATACAAATGACACCTGCTGAAATTCCCTTTTCAATGCAACTGTTAAAGATACAGGAGCCCTGTCCTCCTTTTCATATGGTCACCCTACTTGAAGGACTGCCTTCACCCATCTCAGCCTGCCCATAGTTTAAGATCAGAAAGAGAGGCCCTTCTCATTTGCCCACCTGTGAAAGCAATTAGGTGGGTAATCACACAGGAGAGGGCTTTTCTGCAGTGGCCCCACACCTTTGGAACAAACTCCCATTGGAGGTCCGCCATGCACCATCCATGCAGGCTTTTAAGAAGGCCTTGAAAACTGCGGCCTTCTCGTGATATGAGTACTGTTGCTGCTGCTATTGCCATCGTTGTTGCTGTTTTTATTGTTTTTTTATTTATTTTAACTATTTTTATATATTTTATTGTTGTAAGCCACCTTGCAAGGGCCTCTGCCTTAAAAGGGGGTCAAGAAATGTTTTAAAGAAAATAAATAAAGTCCACACAACTGAAAGAGACGCATTTTAGCATCCTGTGTAGCTCGGCTCTTACTCATAGCTTCATCACACCAGCATTGTACTGTGCAATCACTGCGAATTGTGTGCGAAGGACTCTGAAGTTTTCCAGCTTATAATCTGCTTTGACTGTGAAGCACTCCCATGCATCCTGCTTTAATTGTGCTTCTTAGCCAAAAGAACCAACGTATTTTACTACCCCTTTAGGAGCGAATCTTTTGTTGTTCTCCGAGCAGCCACTGGGGGTGCAGGAGGAGGATTTGATATATTTAAAGTACAAATTAAACAAATGCTTACATCTGCGTAGGTTTTAAAGATAAAGACATCAAAATTGGTACAGTAATAGATATTAAGAAGGGCTTTAAGCTTACCAAATTTGAATCGGCCATCCATTGATTTTTTTAATGATTTTTTACATTTCTCCCCCTTAAACCCTTTTCCTGGTATGCAAAGGATTGTAGGAGTGCCGCCACCTGGGGTGTGATAGCTAACAACAACAACAACAACAACAACAACAACAACAACAGCTTTATGCTATGGGGATAATTCGAGGGAAATGGGTATGTAGGATGAAGCTATCAGTCTAAAAATAGGATGGAGGGGCACACTTCACTCTTCCTCATGTATAAGGTTAAAATGTAAAGTTTTCATGGAGAAAAGTGAGATGTGCCTGTGGTGTAAATCTGGGAGTGGGAGGTGTGTGTGTGTGTGTGTGTGTAAACTAACTTTGCCTCAGTAACCATGAATTCAAGGAAATGTTAACTAGGGTGACCATATGGAAAGGAGGACAGGGCTCCTGTATCTTTAACAGTTGTACAGTAAAGGGAATTTCAGCAGGGGTCATTTGTATGCACGCGGCACCTGGTGAAATTCCCTCTTCCTCACAACAGTTAAAGCTGCAGGAGCCCTGCCTAGCATGACCAGATTTAAAAGAGGGCAGGGCTCCTGCAGCTTTAACTGTTGTGAGGAAGAGGGAATTTCACCAGGTGCTGCGTGCATACAGATGACAACCTACTGAAATTCCCTTTTCTGCACAACTGTTAAAGATACAGGAGCCCCGTCCTCCTTTCCATATGGCCATCCTAACGTTAATGATTTCTAAAGGTGTTTTTTACAGTGTTGTGCATTCAGGTTACCCATCTCAGCTGCATTCCTCGACACAGCTGAACCATTGAAACCAATTGGACTGAAGCAGCTGAAGAGAGTGCGGGGTTATAGCAGCCATTGTGGTTTGACACCAGAAGGCTGCATTAAGTGCTCACATTCACTCCCATGGCCCCATTCCTAAAGATGTTACTTCTAGAAAACCGGCTCCGCCCAGCTGAAAGTTTGGGCGGGAAGCCGGCCGTTGCGTTTGGGGAGGAGCTATAATAAACGCTCTAGCTTCTCCCGGGTCACGTGCAAGGGGCTAGGTGGGGCTGCTCTATATAAGCAGCCCGCACCAGCCTCTCAGCCTCTTTCGGGTTTGCTGACCCCACCGTCCCTCCGCTTCTAGTATGGGATTAGCCAGTCATTCTCTTTGGAGAGGGCGCTGAGTAGGAATTTTTACCTACGGGTTTTTTGCCTACTCCATACTGGAGGTTTTTAGAAGGGTGAACAAATAGGTTAATCTGTTGGCAGGGATGTGTGGGAATTGCATAGTTTAGCTAGGGTGGTAAGCACACTGGCACCCGTTTTGGGTGATTGGCATATCCAGATGGCCTGCTCCGCGGGGCTCCGCGGCATACGTGTCAGGATATGGTATGCCTTTGGAGACCCTCCTGTTTCATCTACTCACTGTTGTTATGGCAGCGAGCGGGGGTGGAACAGGGCGGTATCCCCACACTTACATAAGTGACTGATAAGCAAGGAGCCGGGTTAACTGGCTGCTCGCTTTGAGTGTGGCTTGCCCATATGGACAGGCAGTATGGCCTGAGTTATGATTAATTCCCGCACAGTCACATGAAGATCCAGGGAGGGTTGATTTCTCCAGTTAATTATAAATAAAGAGGCCCAAGTTGTATCCAAGCTCTGTGTCTGTGTGTTATTTACTGCTTCATCCTCCAACACACAACCGTGCTGCTGCCGCTGCCACCCCACATTATGTGCCAACCAGCAGGACAATGTGAGGGACTGATGTGGCTACTCAGGTTGACTTACTTTGTTCAATTGCAGGCCTGGAAGCCACACCACAAAGAAAATAGGATCAAGTTAAGAAAAACTGCTGCTGCTGCTGTGAGGATATCTGAGGGGGGAGGCGATTTACAGAGGTTTATCCTGCTAACCGGATTTACAGAGCTTAGTGTGCACACAGACACACACACACACACACTTTTAAAAGTCAAATACAGAACAGGTTTCTGTACATAGAGATTTGGCAAACAAACTCCATTTGATCTCTGTGAGAAGCTTAAAAGAGACTTAAAAGTGGGATGGTAAGACTGTTCTTTTATAACACAAGAAGTGGTTGAAACCTTAGTTCTAATCCTTATGTGGAGCATGGCTAAATACTTAGGGCAATTCAGTGAAAGTTAGTAACCTTTTTTTTTCTTTGCGTAAAATGAATCTCTTTTCCATTTTGTGCTGGAGTGGTTTGTTTAAACATCAAGAAGAACATAATCTTGAAGAAGTAGATAGGTATCCTGTATAGTCCTATAATTTGGCTCACAAAATACAAGGTGGAGCAAAGGAGCTGTAATGTGTGTGCCAAAATAGATGAAGGTGTCCTCCAGTGCCTCAGAAAGGGATGTGCAGAACCTTCTCAGAGAAATGCCACTAGAGTATCTGAACTCTTTTTTTGCTTTCCTTAAAAGGTCTTCAGTGTTTTCCTGTGATAGAAATCTCCAAATTCAGCCAGGTCTGATCAACTTTGCCTGTTTCCTGGGGATTTTCTTACACAGTCCACTTTCCAACAGATCATCCCAGTGCTGGTGAGGAAAGGTGACACTCACAGCACAGCCTTAACTAGCATTCTGCATTGATATTTTGTGTGCTGCCTCTAAAGTCTTACTTATTTCGCTTACCATGAAATTCCTTGGAAATTTCTCCAAGGCAGGACCATCCAAAGGAGTGTTGAAAACTACATTCAAGTTGTCACCTGCTGTTACTCTCTGTCCTTGTTCAGTTCTCAGGTGCTCCCACGGAAGTCTGTGGGACAAAGTTGAGGAAAGGAGAAAGCAAACCCTCCCTTCTAACATTGGTAAGGGGAAGCTTTAGCTCTCACCCAATCGATATCCTTGTGTATGCTCCTTTCCTTCATCCCATATAAGTGAATGGTGACATTCACTCATATGGGAGAAAATAAAGCACGTGGCATATGTAGAACAATTTGACAGAGAGGGCAATAGTTGCCCACTTGCCCTGTCCTTGGGTAGCCATTGGCAAAGTCCCATTGTGGGTGTAAGTGATGGAGAGCTTTGGGCAGTATAGAAATGTAATAAATAAATAAAATACAATCCACAGAATACACAGAGACACATTGTTTATGCACACACACACTTCTGCAATATCTACCTATTTATCTGCAATTATTTCTAGGCCTCCTTTCCACACCCCTCCCCTACTTGTCATAGAGAGAATTAAGATATTTAATTAAATTGACCATAGCCATGAAGAGTGGCTGTCAAAAGTGGACCTGAAGAAGCTAAATTCGGTTTTAAGACCATACTAGGATTTACAAGGGTGAGCCATAGCTTAGTTCAGGGGTGGACAACTTGTGGTCCTCCAGATGTTTCAGACTGCAACTACTATATCTGCCCTGGGTCACACAGCCAATGCTGAGGGATGACGGGAGTTGTAGGCCCAAACATTTGGAGGGCCACAAGAGTGCCTACTCTTGGCTTAGTTAGACAGAAAGCAACAATGTGTTTTCATGCCAGCTAATTCATTGAAGTTACTAATAGTATTATTCCATGGTGCCATGAGGGGAAGTGTGTTTGTTTTACCACCAGGAAACAACATACCTGTCCAAATTATTAAAATCTAGTTCCAACAAACTGTCATGCATTGGATTTAATTTTAAAACATGTCACCACTGGACATCCCTTTAAAACAGAAATCACATTTCTCTCTTCCTTTTCTTGTTGTGATAAATAGCGGTAATCAAAATTTTGTACTAGAAGGAAGAGCGATTCTTATGATGAATGTCACCAAGAAATGAATGGCTAGTATTTTCAAAAAGCTTGGGGCCAAGGAAAAGAAGCCTTTGAACATGAAGCCTAATAATAGGGTTTTCAGGCTGGAGATATAATGTGCTCTGAAAGGTTGGTAATGTGAGCCAAGATGAATATGTTGCATTTCAACTTTTTGATGGCATCTTCGGGCAAAGTGAAAGGAGACCATTTTCAAAAACCTTGTGTTATTTTTCCAAGATTTTGTTAAATGTTTGAAGAACCCAAAGAACATGATGGCATAGTGATTTTTAAGAAACAAACAAACTTGCCCAGTCTGTTTTGTTCCCTATAGAAGATTGTCTTATGGCCCTAGGGTAAATAAGGCTCATATATTACAGCAAATGTCTAGGAAACGTATTTATAATGTTATTAATGACAGAAGGACATATTCATCACATTTGTAATAAATGAGTCCAGGATGGCATACATGGATAACCAATTTTACCCTCTCAATACCCCAATGAGGTAAGTTGGGGTAAGAGATGGAAATGAGGTTTTTTATTTGACCCAGTTAGCAAGAGGATGTACACAGAGATGACCAGAAGCTATTCGCAGGTGCAATCTATTTGGAAGATTTCTTTGAATTACACCAGATAAATAGGGAAGCAGGTCAATGAAATTAAATAAAAATCATGGTAACTTGCTAATTATTTCTTGTCCTTTCCCCATCTTTTAGCCCTTCTCTTGTATATCCTCCTCAATCTGCAACATGAGGCATGGCTACACCATGAATATAACCCAGGGTCATCTCTCAGTCATCCCTGTGTGTCCAAATGATGCACAGGGGATCCCAGGGTCAGCCAGGAACGACCAGAGACTTTCCACAGGAAAGTGGTGCCAGGACAACCCTGAGTACCGCGGCTCATGTGATGTGGCTTCCCGGGTCCTCAAATGGGCACGGAGCTGTGCAGGGTGGCTCTGTGTCCATGGGGGTGGGGCAGCAATTTCGCCATCCCTGGGATGGTGGGGAAGGTTTGGATGCAGGGAGGTTTCCTTACTTTTTTGCCACACAACTGGTTCCTCTTGGGGGAAAAAAGACTCCTGCAACGTCCCTCTTCCCTTCTGGAATGTTGTGCAGCCATATAGATGCTGGGGCCCTTGGCAGGCGACCAGTCATGCCAACCCTTGATGCTGACCCTGCACCAGTAGAGTATGTTTACACCAGACTAGGGGCGTCATCAGACGGGGCGTCATCTCCTGTGATTTACCACTTCTTCCTGTTCTGGATTCTTTTTGGGGTTTAAGTGGCATCTTTTTACAGCCAGTTTTTCTTTTAATGTTATATGCCATTTGCCAGGGTGGGTGGAGCCTGGCAGGATGTTATCGTTTGTCCACCTCTCTGGTGTAGCCCCTCCCCTCTCTTGGCATGAAATGAAACACTTCCTCACAAGTTCAGAAGTCCGTGGCATCGGAGATCCATCCCCCTCCAATGCAAGTCCGTATTGTCCCTGCAAAAGCAACAGTAACACTTTCCTCGTTTGCGTATATGCTGGGAGAGGGGATTAAGTGAAAGGGGGTTACCTGTCTCTCCCGTGCACGCCATGTGGGGATTGAATAGAAAGGGATAAACGTTTTCCGGGAGGCACATGCAGAGCAGTCTGCATGTTCAGAAGTCTGCATCTTTAGAGGTTCGCCTCCCCCAACCCCACGTGCAAATCAGTATTGTCCCTGTAAGAGCGTCTTTGCAGCTATGACCATGCTTTCCGGCCATGCAGTTTCCCTCCCATCTGAAAGCACTCTGAAAATGACAGTAACACTTTTCTTGTTTGAGTAGGGGGATTAAATGGAAACGGCTTGCATCTTCTCATAGCTGTTGCACACACCCCTCCCTATTGCCCATCTGCTTAGGCATTACTGAAATATGGATCCGCGGAGGGGTGAAGGTGCAGGAAGAGACACTCCCAACTGAGCTTCATCAGTACTGATGTCAAAGCTGCACCGCCCAACACCTGCCCACACAAAGCAGGACAGAGCGTGATGGAAGGATTACACAATGGTGATTTTATCGCACAAACACCAAAAATCACCATATTTTCCCCATAGCAAAATAACACGCGAAAAGGGGGGAAGACAACAGAAAACAACTGCATGGTGACAGTGTCATGTAAAGCTCGTGGGGAAACCAGGGACCAATGATCGCATGAAAAAACACGCCTGCCTGGAGACGCCCTAAAAGTGGTACTCCTTTTATAGTGTTATGTAACAACAGCCTTTGCTCTACATGGGAAAGCAGCGTTTTAATTCCTGTAATAGGCCTTTGAGCTCTCTCTTGATCTCTCACTATTGAACCCAAATGAGTGTGATTAGATATAAGATAAAGCAATCTTATAGCCACCACCTTAAGAAGAGGTCACAGTCTTATTATTTCTTATTCAAGTATAAAAGGACTCCCTTGTATAATATAGTGGCTTTCAAAATGTTTTCTGTCAGAGTGAAATGCAGAGCATTCTTCTTTGACCAATTGCTACAGCAATAAGATTCCAATTTAAAAGGGCACTTTTAACAGTAGATAGGAAAAGAGACTTCCTTGTCTGAGTACGTTGTGGGATGTGTGTGAATAATGTGGCAGAAATCCCTCAATTAGATGAACTATGGTTTGAAATATGAATTCCAGCTGCCACAGGGGCACCCTTGAATAAAGATCTTTTGCATTTGGGTTCCTATTTTCAGTCTTTGCTGCCATTCTAAAACCAGTTTGTCAGTATATTTTGTTTATAATTAGATGCTCGAGCACTTATTTGATCATCTAGCAATGAAGTAAATTTATTTATTTACAACATTTATATACTGCTCCCCAACCAAAGATTTTGGCATTGTGAACAACAAAATCGATTAAAAGAATAAAAACACCAGATTAATTTTTTTAAAAGAAGTAAATGAATCACTGGGAGGGGGGGACACACACGATAGATATGGCCCTAGGCTAAGGAAGTTTAAATTCTATAAAGCATGAAATATCCTCATTATCATCATTAGCAGCAGCATCTAAATTTCTGCTCTTAGTAATCGAAAGTATCCTTAAGATTGCATGAGGTAGTAAAACTCTTATAAGACTTCTGTCCAAAACTGATTAAATAAGGCTTTTTCCCTACTAAGCATGAATTCCATGAATTATCACTTGATTACATAAACCTGCCTCATTTGTTCTAACTCTGTATTTTAATCTTATATCAATTTTGCTGCGTGGTTTTATCCTGGTTGTACTGTATTTTGTATTTGTGCTTTTAACCTGTTGGTTGTTTCATTATGGTTTTAATTTTTGTGAACCGCCCAGAGAGCTTCGGCTATTGGGTGGTATAAAAATGTAATAAATAAAATAAATAAATAAATAAAAATTAGTAGGATTATTTATTTATTTATTTACATTCATATACTGCCCCACAGCCGAAGCTCTCTGGGCAGTTCACAAAAGTTAAAACAGTAAACATTAAAAAGTATACAAAATTTAAAACCCATCAGAAACATAAAAACAACAGTATAAAAATAAGAGTATCCATTTAAAAACCGACAGTTCTGGGGTCCATTAAAAAACAAATTTCGCGTTGTTCAATGCTGTTAAATGCCTGGGAGAAGAGAAAAGTCTTGACCTGGCGCCTGAAAGATAACAGTGTTGGCACCAGGCGAGCCTCATCAGGGAGATCATTCTACATTCGGGGGGCCACCTCCGAAAAGGCCCTCTCCCTTGTTGCCATCCTCTGAGCTTGTTCTAATATCTTCTCACTTTTACAGAGTGTTTGGTTCTTTTTACTACCTCGTGTTGCCATACTGAGTGAGGCAATTGTTGTCAGTCCACGGGGTCAAGGATTACTTTGTTTCTCGCTTTCTACAGTTCACCTTGGCCAATTATTCTCTCTGTTTGCTGGGCTTGGAAAGTAAGGTGGTTTCACTGACTGCTCCAATACTATAAAACACCTTTCTACTGGAGAATTAAACAGGAATATTGAAGGCATTGCAATAACTTTTTTCTCCATTTGGGCTGATGTGTTGATGACTAGTGTTAATATTTGAACTGGGCATGAAGTTTAGCACAGGGTTCAGCAACATGATGCCTGTGGGCACCAGTAGGCCCCCAGACACTTTCCTTGGTGCCCACCAAGACACCCTCTCCCCCAATTGCTATTTAAATATATTTTATGATTATTATAATCATAATAATTGATGGGATTAATAAGATGGGATTGCCTCAAAGTGAAATGAGAGCTTCTAGCTGCTGCCATTGCAATTTCTCATGAAAGCCTCTGGGCAGGTTACTTGTCTTTTGGCAGCCATTTTATGGTTGTGACCAGGACAGTTTTTCAGGTTTCCAGGTGTGCCCACAGGCCCAAAAGTTTGCCTACCCTGGTTTTAGCATGTATACCATGTAACCAAAGAACTGGTAAATTGTTCAGATCAATCTATACAATTCAGCCCAAATCATTGCTTGCCCTATTTGCACCCTTAGATTTGCCAGGTTGTAACGCTACCACTAGTCCTTTACAGGGACAGTAGAAGCCAGGCACGATTGACAAAATCATCCTTCTGTACAACTTCTAAAGGCATATTGGGGTCTAGATCAGGAAGATCTTTGTTCCTGGGCCCACGGTCCCAGCCTTCCAAACCTCTGACTCAGAAATGTATGGACTTAGACTGCAGATTGGTGTTCTGGTCTGTGTTCAATTCAGGGAAGTATGAATTCTGTTCAAAAAAGAACTGGGACTAATTCCTCACCCATCTGTAGTCACAAATCATGCAGGACATATTATATGTTCCATCAACTCTTCTTGTTACTTTCCCCCCATAAAGTAGCGTGTTTTGAGTTGATGCCATTTCAGCTAGTCCTCGGAGGACAAAATATTTTAAAGAAAGCACTTAGCATGGCATTTGGCAAGATTTTCACACATGATTTGACTGCTTTTAACTTGCAATGTTATTTAAGACAAATTTGGGAACATTAAAATCCCTTTAAGGTAATGGGTTTTTCAAACTTATGAATAAGGGGATGAAACTGGGACTGAAAAATTAACCTGGGGGGAAAAATCACAGATTGCCTTGTAGAGCTCCTGGTGAGTTTGCAAACAGAAACTTTTTCATTTGTATACTGATTTGTGCAAGGCTATTAACTACACGGTGCCATTTTTGTAAAGTCACTTTACATAGGTCAGAAGCACATTTAAAGGTTCATATCCATTTTACTCTAAACGTTTGTATTTTTCCATTTGTTTCAATACTCATGAAACAATTTTTTTGCTGTTAGTTGTGAATTTTCTGTAGATTGTCTTAACAACAAAGTGATATTATTTCTTCATTTTATTTCATTTTTTAAACCATCCATTTCCTAGTTATTGATGTATGAATAAACCTGCTTGTCTTGGATGGAAGATTTTATTGTCTTAAAAATCTAACCACTCGATGATGGATGCAACATTGGCCTTAGTAAAATATGGTCCAACAGCACCAGATGAAGATTTCAGTGTTTAGAAGATTCCATAAAACTGGAGGGGGGGGGAGATTTAGAATGATAAAAGACAAAGCTGTCCTGGGTTAGCAACATTACTTGTCACAAAAACTTGCTATGGTCCAGGACCCTGGCCGCTAATCATCTGAAGTTCTTGAATTAATGGATTGGGGAAGGGACTCAATTACAGAAAGGTGTCAAGATGTTCCCACCTCTTTAGGAACTAGTTCTCCAGGAGGGCCCCAAGGGCCAGCTCCCCTGTATCCAGAGTAGGTGATGTTGCTGTCCTTGGATGCTGAAGGCTCTAGCCATGAAGATATCACCGTGCCACTTCCACTTCCATGTCATTGCAGTTGAAGGCGGTTAAAACAAAGTAGGGACCGTTAAGGGAGAAAGTCCCTGTCAATATGGAGGCAGAGCTAACTAGCCTAAATAAGGCTCAGTCACAATCTGCTGGTTGTTGAAGCAATGTGTAGGCAAACTTGTCTGGCTTACAGCTCTATTTTGAGGTCTCCATGGGACTGCTAAATTTCTGCTCCTATCTTTCTGGGAAACAGGATTCCTAATTGGTCAGAATCCACTGAACCTGACTTAACCCAGTCCTCGGTGTGAACTGGACTTCATGTGCCAACAAAGCTAGGTCCTCACTGCAACAGGGCTCTCTGGCTAAATCCGAGAAGAATTACAATTCCCATTAAGCCTTCTCAGCTCATGTGAGATTTCACTAAGTGATACCAAAGCTACAGGATTAGAAAAATTACAACACAAGAACCCTCCCACTGGTTTATCAAAGGGCATTGTTGCCACACAAGTTCTATGAGATTTATGTGCTTTCCTCTTAATATGAAATATAATTTATGCAGGTAAGATGCTTTGAAGCAGTGTGTGGTAGTGAAAATGGATGCATACCCAACAGATATTGTATTCTTCATCCATCTAGTAACTGTTGAATAAGAGGGATGCTGGGAGAATGGTGACGCCACTGAAGTTCTGTAATTAGTTGATCCATTCATCAAAGCTAGTATGTGATTAAGCAAGTAGTTACTGGCAAACTCCAGGTAATTGTGAATGCAACTGGTTATGTAGCCAATTTCAATTGGGTTTCAGGCCTGCTTTTGGAGTAGAAATTACCTTGTGTGATTACCTTCGCTGAGAGAGGGACAGGGGGAGTCTGATTGCATTGAGTCCCTTGGACCTCCTTGTGGCTTTCAGTAACATTAACTATGCTATCCTTCTGGATAGATTGGGAATTGAAGGCATTGCATTGCAATGGTTCCTCTCCTACTGGGATGGCCATTTCCAGAAGATGGTGCTGGGGGATTATTGCACTTGGATTCAGCATTGTCACTAGAGGCATAGGTGGACTTAGTGGCGTGGAGCACGTTTATCATCTTAGGCTGATATATGAACTATGCTCTTATCTGAACAGAGATCGCCTACTATCTGTCAGGGATGCTTTAGGGTGGATTCCTGCTTTGAGCAGGGGGTTGAACTCGATGGCCTTGTAGGCCCCTTCCAACTCTGCTATTCTATGATCCTATGATCTATGATCTATGATCCTACTACAGTTATACATGTTCTGATAGTTTCCTGTCTGGATTGCTGCAATGTTTATCCATGGGACTGCCTTTGAAAATGTTTAGAAACGTCCGCTGGTCCAAAAGAGGGCAGTGAGATTGTTAATGGGGACTGGTCCACATGATCATATTATGGCAGTGATTTGCCATCTGCACTAGCTGCCAGTCCATTTCCACAACTGATTCAAAGGGCTGGTATTAATATTCAAAGCCCTAAAGAAGCAGAAGGATCATCTCCTGACATGTATACCTGCCCAGATCCTGAGATAGTCTTCAGCAGTTCTTCTCCAAGAGCTCCTGCCAAATGAAGTGAGGTGGGTGTCTATTACGGAGAGGGGCTTTTCTGTTGTAGCATCCTGGTTTTGGAATAAACTTCCCTGAGAGGGTTCACCGGGGGCTTACATTGTGGTCTTTTTGGCACCAGGTGAAGACATTATTTTCCCAGGCATTTTAGTCTTTCAATTTGTTTGTTTTTAAAACTGTTACTGTATTTTAAATCTTTGCACTGCTGCTAGGTTTCCATCTTTTTTATATACTGGAGTTTTAAACTTTTTAATATTATATTTCCGTGTGTTGTATCTTATGATTTTAATTTTTGTCAACCACCCAGAGCACTTCAGCTGTTAGCCGCTATAGAAATGTAATGAATGAATGAATGAATGAATGAATAAAATGTTTGTAATTCCTGAATGTATATTGAACCCACATTTCAATCCAACATACGTTAACATTTTGGTAGTTCATACAGAGATTAATTATGAATTAATTTCGATCTTTGGCACCTGCGTTTTCTGGGTGGTTGGCAGTCAAACTCCACCATCTTGCTTACTTTAACCATTTAGGGTGCAGTATTTTATATTGTATTTTGTAACTGTGTTTTTAGACTGTTGGTTGTTTTATTATGCTTTTCATGGTTTGAATTTTTGTTAACCGCCCAGAGAGCTTTGGCTATTGGGTGGTATAAAAATGAAAAAAATAAATAAATCCTATGCATGTTATGCAATCCTATGCAAAGTCCTATAACTTCCAGAATGCACAGGATTGCTCCTTTAGTTATTTAACATGATGAAAAGGTTCTCTTGCAATGCACATGCATGGAATCAATTTACCTTTAACACATTATTACTCTTTGCAAGAGGAATCAATCAATTTGGCAGAAATAGTCTGGCAAGAGCAGTTTCCTCCTTGAAAGCAAGACTCCTGTGATGAACAGCCAGTGTTCTTGTTCTGTTGTGGCTTTTTCTGCCTGTTCCACAACCACATCTTCTCATCTGATAGCTCCATGTTGGGCTACAATTATAAACGTAGTGCAAGGGATAAAAGCCCAACAGAGAAGGATGCATCATGAGGTTTGCATACTGTGATGCATGGAGGGGAAACAGAAAGGCATATTACATGCTCCCAAGATGTACTTTGTTGGCATGCATGCACTAGCATTTGGAGAGACCAGAAAAGTGTCATGAGAGTTTATAATGTTGTATTCATCCCTCAGCTGCCAAATTATTAATTGCAACAGGTTTGGTTCACTCATCACTTGTTCTAGTGGAGTAGCTGACATCAGCTTATTTTTCCATCAGTGCATTTCACGCTGTCAGGCTGCTTGCCCTTCTCTCCCCTGAGACCAGAGCAGCATGCACCAAACTTATAGCTCCTGGACGATCAGTTTCTTGAAGTTCATTTCCCAAGTCTGGGGCAGTACATCAAAACTTCAGCTACTCTACTACCTGTAAGAGGATTTTTGCATGTGTGTTGGAGATCAGAAGACTGATTGTCATCTGGTAACAGTAGTGCATGGTTTCACTTTCTCCAGCTGGCACTCCAGAGTATGAGGCTATCTCTAAATCAGGCCACAACACAACTCTCAGTCAAATGCAGTCCACCACCAGGTATGATGGGCTGCCAAAGGTTTGGCAGCCCCCCCCCCCCAAACCAGAGAGCGGCTGCATTTGGCTTGGTAGATCACAGGTTATGTAGGCTGGCACTAAATTGCTAGGTAAAGATCAGCCTAAGAGGTAGATGTGTACAGCCTACAAAGGTGTAAATGTCACAAAGTTGGGTCCCTGATTCTCATTCCCCTACTCTGACAGGGCCTTTGGTGTTCTGAAAACCACCAGATATCTCCATCTTCCCTTTGGAAGAGAGATGGAGGCATGCCACATAATCTTCCTAGAGCAGGCCTGCAACAAAAATACATGCATAACAGCAACAGAGCTCTTGAGAGACTTAAGAGGAAGGGCATTAAAATTCCCCACACTCTCAAACATTTTTAGAAAAGGGATTCACCATTCTTTCCACTGATGGAATTTATTTATGTGGCATGGGCCATCATTATTCCGCACCTATGAATTGGCCAAGTTGGTGAGACTCCACATTCTCTTTCAGAATAAACAGGGTTGCCCCTTTTCAGCTTGCCCACAAAATTCATATACTCAAGCCCTCTAAGGCCTTAGCTAGACCTAAGGTTTATCCCAGAATCGTCCCGGGGTCATCCCTGTTCATGTAAAAGACACACAGGCTATCCCGGGAGCAGGCAGGGATGACCCCGGGATGATTCCAGGATAAACCTTAGGTCTAGCTAAGGCCTAAGACAGGTTTTGAGTAGATAGCATCCTTGAAAATGTCTCCTGTATCCTGATCCATGGTTGGTTTGCAAGAAGTCAGGGGCAGGGCTCCCCATTCATGTGATGATGTGAGAGGTTTCTGAACACCTGAATATTATTTATTTATTTATTTATTTATTTATTTATTACATTTCTATACCGCCCAATAGCCGGAGCTCTCTGGGTGGTTCACAAAAATTAAAAACATTCAAAGTATAAAACAACAGTATAAAACCATAACATAAAATACAATATAAAAGCTCAACCAGACAAAAACAGCAGCAATGCAAAATTACAAATTTAAAACACCAAGTTAACATTTTTTAATAGACTGTTAAAATGTTGGGAGAATAAAAAGGTCTCCACCTGGTGTCTAAAAGCATATAATGTAGGTGCCAAGCGAACCTCCTTAGGGAGCTCATTCCACAGCCGGGGTGCCACAGCAGAGAAGGCCCTCCTCCTGGTAGCCACCTGCCTCACTTCCTTTGGCAGGGGCTCACAGAGAAGGACCTCTGAAGATGACCTTAGGGTCCGGGCAGGTACCCTAAGGTACCTGCAGGTACTGGGGAGGTACCCACAATAGGGTTTGTGTCACACCTGGGGTGTCCAATGTGGTGCTCATGGGCACCAATATCCCTGTGAACACCTGTCTTGCGTGTCTTCCAGGCTCTCTGCCCCTCCTGATTTTTATTTTATTTCTTCAGATTTTTTTTTAAAAACTATTTTTGGTCTTGACTGGGATGCTGGCATGCTGTAAAGCAAAGTGCTGCCCTGCAGTACCATCTTTATTTAGGTTCAAGAGAGTGGTTTTGTGTTTTAGAGCTCATCCCCCACCTCTGCATTGTATTTAGGTTCCAGAGCAAGTTACTTTTCTTTAAGTCTCAGTACTTAGACTTCTGGGAAATAAGTGTTTTGTGACTGGCCACACCCACCATGACAGCCATTTTATGAATAGGCTAGGATCCAAGGTGTCCAGTTTTGTGAGAGTGCCCATGGCACTCTTTCAGAACTCCAAATGTACCCTCTAACCCCAAAAGGTTGGGGACTGCTGTATCACAACATTATGTACGTCTGATATGGTGAAGTAGACAGATGTACATTCTCTGGGCATGTTTACACCTAGGGAGTGAGCGGGGAGGATCTCACGATATGCTGATTGTGAGTTCCTCCCCCTGGGGTCATACGTGGCGCATGATGTCCAGGGAGGAAGCAGGGCATCGCACTCACCATTTTTTTAAAAAAAAGGCAGTAGCTGGAGCGTACTTGCGCTCCAGCAAAAAAGTAAGTTTTTAAAAAAACCTAAACCCACCCCACCCCCACCCCGATGTCCCTGGACTCCCCCTGTCCCAGCTCCTTCCCTCTGCTGACCACTGCTACTTGCAGGGAGGAGGGAAGAAGCCAAGATGGGTGCCTGGGACTGTGGGAAAAACTGAGAAAAAAGTGTCTGCAGATATCCCAGGGAAATAGAGGGATCATCCCTACCAGCTCTTGGGATTCCCTGTGTGTCACAGGGATGATCCCTGGGATAAAGACTGATGTAGACATTCCCTCTGTCAACTGAGGATAATGACGCATTATGAATGAAGTTCTTGCCAAATGAATGGAGGGTAGGTGTGTCACATTCATTCACAATAGCTAAATGGCATCTCCATGTCCAGAGGCAGAAGATTTATGTCCTGAGAGTACATGAAAAGGAAAAGTGATTTCCCTCATGCTTTTGTTGTGAGCTGCCCAGAAGTATCTGATCTGCATTGGGACCAGGATGCTGGGCTGCTAGGTGGGCCATTGGTTCAATCCAGCAGAGCTCTACATTCGCGATGGCTGAAAAAATCATTCATTTTTTTAAATAGGGACTTACTAACATTTGAAATTTCTTCATAAATAGGATGGAAAGTTCTTGAGATTTAAAACACATACACGCACAAGGGAGTGGGGAGGAATCAAAATCCACAGTTAGGCAGCATTTTCATTAGGGCCCACCAAAATTCCCCATAAATGTGGAACTCTTCATCAGGCTGGGGGGCACAAAAAAACAGGGGAGGAAGGAACGAAATAGATTTTTAAAAATTCAAAGGTGAAAGAAAGTGAAGCTGAGAGTTCTGAACATCCTGGCCACTTTTCCCCCTTCCCCCCCCCCCCCGACAGTCTCCTTGTCTTTAACAGCTAAATGGCAGGCAGGGACTAGACGGTTCTTTCCATGCCAGGTAGAGCTAATCTTTTGAATCCAGCTTGTGTAAATGGATGACAACTTAGAATGGTTCATTGCTCGATCAGAATTTTTCCGAATTTAGTACCTTTCTTCATAAAAGCAACAAAAAGTACTCATGGTTTGTAACAAAAATTGACTGTGAATCGAATTGGGCAGATTTGTCCATCTGTACTCTTCCTATGTCGTTAAGCATCATGGTTATGGAAGGACTAAGACAAGTAGAAAGCAAGCAAGCAAGCTGAGATGTAGATTAGGCCAGTCATGGGTTTCCTCGGGGGATATTTGCTGAAGATCTGCTGCTGTCAGTAAAAATTATTGTAAGTGACCTTGTGAATAAGATCAAAGAAAGAAAAGGCATAAATTTACATAGTTTTCTTAAGCATGACTCCCATAAACTCAGGGAAGGAATGGTATTTAAACTGGAAATGTTCCTGCTCTCAAAATGACACATTAATTTGCAGCCCTCCTTGTAATCAAATAAAAGTGACATGCTTTGTACAAGTGTCTAGTTGGTGTTTGACCTTTCCCAATTCCTTCAGCTTTTCTTCCTCCGCTCTTTACCAGTACTTTGTCAAACTGTCTTATATCTTCATAGAAAAGGCTCGCTGCCCAGCCACTTCTCCTGTAGCCATAGAAACAATCATCATGCTATTCACTCTGGGTTGAGTAACGCTTGTTGTTTGTTTGTTTTCAGTACACCAAAGCAGAGGTAACCAAACAGCAACGTGATCTATGCACACATTATACAGCGTGTTTTCCCTTTCACTTGCTTATTAATGTGTTGGGAAATTTAACATGAGTGGATTCAAAGGGATGAAGGCAGCGGTGTTTAAATAGCAACAACAGCAAAAACGTCCAGGCTACGTGTGGCACAACTTCAAGTGACATTCGCTGACAGGCCTTTAGACGAGTCTGTCACTTTCCCCCCACCCCCACCCCAAGACGATAGCCTGCAGTTGGGAATGCAAAACTAGTTAAAAAATATGCAGAGGAAACACTCGTTCTTGGATGTAGGCTGGTGTGAAAGCTAGTGGTGATCTGTGATGTACCCTTCTTTCAGTTATGTGAAGAACGTTCCCTCTCTTCTGGCGCTGTGCTGGGAAGGTGGGCGGTAAAATTGCTGTAGCGCTGGAAAAGAGCACATGCATGCCAATTGCCAAGGTGATACATTCTCTCTCTTCCTGTACTGCACCATGTTGGTGTAATGCCGTTCCTGAAATGCCACATGCGTACGCTTGTAGCAAGCATGGCTGTCTTCACAGGACAGGAGAGAGGTAAAGGGAAAGTGTGGGAGCTGAGGACCCACCTAAGTCACTGCTCAAAAACAGAAAATGAAGGGAAATGGGTTGTTATGGGGAAATTAAAGAGGAACTGCTAAGATTTTTTTGGATAAACTAGTGCAAGTCATTGAGAAGTAAACATATTATTTCCTTATTGGGCTTGTAAGTTAGTTTTCGCTCAAGCTGATTAATATTAAACCTGCAATTAAAAAATACTTGAAAAGTTGTGATGCCAGCATAATTCAAAAGTAGGTGGTTCATTGGTAAAATCTGCCATGTTCATAATGGTCATATGTGTACCAAGCTCCAACAAACTTTGTTATTCAATATGAGATTGATTAGAAGCCCCTGCACAGTCTGCATTGCCGCTTGTCTCAGTCCTTTTAGCCTGGCAGCACTTCATTTTGAATGCCCATGTAGCGTACCCTTGCATGGTCACATGGGCATTGCAAGAAGGCTCTCTTTACAGATAGTGTTTCCACCAGCATGCATTTCCTGGAATTCCAATAGGACCACCCCATGTGACGTGGTCTGGTTCATAATCAGTCTCAAATTGCATAATGAAGTTACTTGGATAACTGTGCGAGTTTGGTACAGATATGAACTTTACAAACATAGCAGGTTCAACCAACAAGCCACTTAATTTGATTTCACATTTCGCTGACATCACTAGTTTCCAAGTGTTTTTTTTAATGACAAGTTTAACATTAACCATCTTGAGCTGAAACTAACTTAAAAGTCCCATAAGTAACGAATATATTTACTTCTTAATTCTCCAAAAACAATCTCAACAGTTCTTCTTTAATTTCCCCATAACAATCCATTTTTTTGTTTCTTTTTGAGCACGTGTTAGGGAGCCTCCTCAGCTGCTGCATTTCTCTTTTAACTCTCTCCTGTAGTCCATTTTTTCTTTTTCTTCTTCTGTAGTCAGCCTTTTGTCTTCCTTATCTCTTACTATATCTGGCTGGTTCTAGTGGCTGATGGCCCTCCCTCCCTCCCTCCCTCCATTGCGTGGGCTATAGTGGGGAAAGGGGGTGGGTGAATTATTGGGCCACCTCTATCATTGTTTGATGGTTTATTATTATTTTTATTAAAACTAATATTTTTGTATAAGAAATATGGCACTTTTAAAGCAATAGCAGGTACTTCGTACTTGCTTTAATTTATGCATCCTCCGTTACCTTTCCATTTTTTGCACACCTTTCTAATCCAGCCAGCTGTATGTTCTTTCTTCAGTCTTCCTCTTTTGCCTGCTGCTGAACAGCTGTGAGCTCTGTGAAGCCGCTCACCCACTGCCCCCCTCCCCAGAACCCTAATGCTCATTGTACTAGTTTATAAGATGTGCTGTCTTGGAAGCCGGAGTCATTTCTTGTCTTCTGCCTTTTAAACCTAAATACTTCGAAGACTTCAATAAATGGAATTACCGTCTGCTGTAAAGCTGCGGAGGAGACACCTCGGCTCCCCAAATGACTTAAATCTTTATGTAACCCGATTAGATATGCCAATGAAATTGTTATGGGATTTAGCACTGAGGCTTTGGCATAGATGGGTCTAACATACAGAAAATCTATTTCGTGAGATATTACAAACAGCATTTGAAATTAGCATGCTGCCAGTGGCAAGGTGTAGTGAGTTGTATTCTCAACGGGGGAGAAAAGTACTCTCTTCCAATGGAACCCAGAGTAACTCGACCTGTTCCTTTCTTTCCCCAAGGATCACCTGTGCCTCCTAGGACATGACTGTCCCTGGTAAAACATTACTATTTTGCTGATAGTGAGATGGTGGGGATGGCTTTAAAAACGGTGTTTATGTGTACACATGTTTTAGAGATTCTCAGGTGGATTTCTAGAATTTAAATTTGGGTGCAGTGTTGTCCCTAGTGTCAACTGCACTCATATAAACACAAGATGTCAGTGCATGGCACCCCTCCCATTTCCCTCCACCCGCATAATCGCCCATCCAGATAGGAAATGTGGTTAAATCAGCTGCAGCAATAACGTAATAAGCAATCCATCCTTTGTTGGATTAAACATTCTTACATTTAAAAAGAAACAAAGTACTTTGTTATGAATCTAGTGCACGATGGGTTACTGGTACAGAGAATACAATGTACAATGAGCAAAGAAGAGGTTTTGGTAATATATAATGGGAAGGAAGGTTCTTTGGTGAGAGAAGAAATGCTACAAAAACAGATGTGTCCTTGTATTAATCTGTGGCATGTTGGAGGTTATGTAGTAAAAGTACATAAAATATCCTGGTAGTAAACTTAGACATGAGGTTATAACGTTAACTCTAATTAAGTAAGCGTCCATATCCTGTTTTTCCTTAAATTACTGTTGAGGATTAGGCATTTGACAAAGTGCTCTATGACATTCTTATTAGTAAGTTAGTTAAGTGTGGGCTGGATGGCGCTACTACTAGGTGGATCTACAGTTGCCTGGAGAACTGTACACATAGAATGCACATTAATGGTTCCTCATTAAACTGGAGGGAGATATTGAGTAGGGTGCCACAGGAATCTTCAATAGTTTTATTAATGAGTAGGGGGAAAAGGTGGGGGATGCTTATCAAATTTGCAGATGACACAAATTGGGTGGGATAACTAACACATTACAGGACAAGAAACAAAATTAAAAATAATCTTGATAAGTTTGAAAACTGGGCAGAAAATAACAAAATGAAATTTGAAACAAGTGAAACATTCTTCACTTAAGAAAAACAAAAACAAATTCACAAGTCTAAGTGGAGGATGCCTGGCTTGGCAATAGTAGGTGTGAAATGGATCTAGTTGTTGTAGTTGATCACAAGCTGAATATGAGTCAGCAGTGTGATGTGGCTGCAAAAATGGGCAAATGCAGTTTTAGGTTGCATCAATTGACATATCACTTCAAAATCATGGAAAGTAGTAGTTCCACTCTACTTTTTATGTCTAAGTTGTTGTTGTTGTTTATTACATTTATATACTGCCCCATAGCTGAAGCTCTCTGGGTGGTTTACAAAAGTTAAGAACAGTGAACATTAAAAACAAATATACAAAATAATATAGAAATAATATTTATATAATTGTATCAATTATAATTACAGGAACTAAAATCATTTGAGTAGGAAGGGAAGAATTGTCAAAAATGATGGCAGGAAGGTGGATTCTTTTTCTCCACTTAGAGTTTTTCTCCCTTTTCTCCACTTAGAGACATACTTTAAAGGCCTCAGTTTCAAATATTACAACATTCTAAAAAAAAAAGGGGGGAAATAAATTACACATAAATGTCAGTAAAGACAGACCAATATCCAATATAAGTCAGTTCATGAATTATCCCAATATACCACTCTTCTAAATGTCCCTAGTGTGGTTAGGTCTTCAGACCATTGCATTATTGGTGGTGTGCTTTTATCTTTCCAATGTTGTAGTATCAGCCTTTTGGCAGTCAAGAGGGTGCGAAAAATCGATTTATGCTGACCATGTTTTACATTCGAAGAAGCAGGTGCATAATTTAAGAGAACATGTACATCAGGCAAATTTAAAGAGGTTTCCAATACAAAGGTTATCCAGCATATGAGCTATCCTGTGGCCTCTCCAGCCTCCTTCCCTCACTCTCTAATGTGCCCCAGCTAGATGGGTGAAAAAGCCCATCTAGCAAAAATCATTACTTCCCTGCTCCTCCCATTTCTGCACTGGATGCTTGTAAGCCTCCTTGTTCAGAGACTTATGAGCATCAAGGGCACAAACAATGGGATCCTTAAGCACCTATCAATACAGGAGAGCTAAATCCTACTAATGAAGCTTGAATTGAAGGCCTGCTCCTGAGGGCTTCATGTCTGCTGGCATCACATGTTTTTTACTCTGTTTTCTAGGCCATCAACTTTTATCAGGGGTATTCATATTAATGACTGCTGACATTTATCATCCAAGTCAAATGAACAGAAATAGAGTCCAGGCCTGACCTTGTAATATTGGGTATGTGATGCAGGAAGCTTCCATTTTGTTTTCAGTCTATGTGGGTACAGGAATGTATGTGACCTACGTGAGTCAGAGAATGACATGTGGTAGCACTTGCCATTTTATAGTAACTGTTCATATCCTGATGTAGATTTTCTGACAGACAAAGTGAGTGAGTCATGATTCTCCTGCAGGGTTCAACTAAGGAGTTTAGACTCTTGACTTAATGGCCTTACCCTTTAGATGGCTATGAGTATTACTTCAGTTATGAAGGACACTACCAACTTTTATCTTTTTCCATCCTTCCACGCTTCACAAGCAGTCTACATCCCTGATATGTTAAAGCAAAAGGGAAAAAAGCAATGGAAGAAAAAAAATGTTTGCCATCTTTTTGCCAAAAGGAAATACTCTGAATGTGTAGTCATGGTAGTGCTTTGATACCAGTGAGTTTAAACTGCATTTTAAACTCACTGAATTCAAAGCACTACCATGACTACTGGAATAATAATAATAATAATAATAATAATAATAATAATAATAATAATAATAATTTATTTACCTGCCTCTCCCTCTGGATTGAGGAAGGGAAAAGCATTGAAAACAAAAATACTATAAAATACATAAAATTGATTGAAAACATATAAAACCAATACATTATTAAAATCTTAAAATCTTTTAAGACATCTTAAAATGGTGTTTTTTTCTGTTGCCCATTTACTTGAGAATAATATGCACCATTTTGTGGAAGAACAGAATGATATATAATAATTAATTGAGTTTCTGTAACTATGTACATGCTCAGTTGGTTTTCCCCTGTAGCAGTGAACGCTTGATCAGAACCCCAGGAGAGGAATACCTAAAACCAAGATCCTTGCAGGGAGCTTGCCAGATAAAGACAAAGGCATCCATGAAGAAGGAAAAAATTCTGAGGTTCAGGGCAACTCCCACACCAAGCTTTTCTATGCCCAGAGGAAAAATCCCATGCCTTACCTTGGCTTTTGTCCTCACAGTAATCCCACCATCACAATGCACACCTTCAATGTGACTACAGGATTTGTTGCCTTCTCAGAAAGCCTCATTGTGTGTTAATGATACAGCACCATCTAATGGTGGAGAGATCCTGTGATATCTGTATAATATCACATTATCTGTGGTTTTTTCAAATGTGCTGTTTCCACAGGGTGGTACAGAAGACATCCTGGTTGTTGACGACATTGTGTAACAGACCTGCAAACTTGTGGGGGACCAATCGTGAGCGTGCTATAAATAGCTTGTTTAGAGAAGTTCACTGTCAAATCAATTAAGATCCTTACTACAACAGCAAGCTGGCTCAGGCAGAGGCCAAAGGAAGGAGTACAAAACAAGCATGAAGCCAAAGCTGCTGGTGTTGATGGAAGGGGCTTTTGGAAAACACCGCTCACTATAGATCTTTGACCCCATTTCCTAGGAAACACCACTGTAGTGGATTGATATTTGTTCTGATGAACCTGTTAAGAACTCAAGCCAAGCAGAGACTGTTTAAAACCCATCTGCAAGTCTTGCCAAAACTGTTTGTTTAACCCCCACAGCAGCACAGGAGCTAAACCCTGAGTGCAATATTCTTGTTTTCTCCCTTCCCATTTTTCTCAGTGATATTTTAAGATAGCCAGCAGGGGCATTACTCTGCCAGGACTGGGACAAGCAGGGATCTCCTCTCACTGCCTCTCCCACTGATCTTCTCTCACTGCCTCTCCCAGTGGAACAGAGAAGATCACTGATCTTCTTTGCTCCAGACTTTGGGTGGGATCCTGCGCAGCCCTCATTCCCACAGAATACCTGGGAAGGGGCCAATGCCCTTTCAATTCAAGAGACAGAACACCACCATAACTCCCCCTAACACTAAAATGTTTTAAAATAGGAACTCCAAAGGAGCTATCCATGGTGCTGAATCTATTATGGTGATTGGGTTCAGCACCTTGAACTCCTTTGGAGTTCTGACTGAAACCCAAAGCAAATTCACAGCCCCACTGACATGGGCACCCCCAGCCTGACATGGGAGCCAACAGAATCTACTGATAATGTGAGTTCTCCTCACCCCCTCCATTTTATGCAACCCTAGGAGAGATAGCAAAAGGCTGAGACAGGCTAAGAGATAGTGATTTGCTCACAGCCATTTGCTTCATGGCTGAGTGGAGATTTGAACCCATCACCCTCATCCAAATCAAACACCTCCCACTATAACACAATGGGGCCTTTCATTACTCGGAAATTGTGAGCACAACATGCATGCAGACAGCATAATTACATTGGACATCTGTGCGTGTATAAATTGCAGCTTTTACTAGCACAATATACCTGTGGCCTAGTGAGAATAGATAGAGAAGATCAGGAAAGATCTTGGTACAGATTGCTGAATCCTCCCCTCGATTTCTTGGCTTGTGTACTGAATACATCTCTATTATGGGGCACCGCAACTGTTCCCTATCACTCACATGAGACCTTCTAAATATCAGCCAACGTCTCCTCCTTTTCCTCTGCCTAGTGTGCAGCGGAGATCAACGTCAATACTAATTACAATTCTTGATTCCAGATTAAATGTTAGCGCTAGGAAGCTTTCTAGCCCTAGAAAGTAGTAGGGAACAATCACTTAGCCGGTGTAATAATTTAATTGTCAGAAATGTTTAAAAGGGTGTGTAAAATAATATTCTCTTATGTGCCTGTGATGTCCTACCTTCACCTGCAACGCCCACCAGGCTAGACCTGACAGGACTATCCACGCCACTCCCACTCAGGACTTAATTCAATCCCCTCCTGTGCTGATGATGCTTGTGAGGGTTTAGGCTTTTACACCCTATAATCTAACACTCTCTCCCCCTTTTCATACACTCTCATATATTCATCTACTCCTCCTCAGCTCCTGTCAGCCAAAACCATATATATTCAGACAGATTTCTCCAGCTCCTCCCACTCTCACTCTGCCACCCAATCTAGGCACTCCCGTGCCACCATCCAATCAGCACTCAGGCATTCACTCCCCCTCCTTCTAACCTAAACTTACCATGCCTGTGAAAACAACTGTAAGTACATTTAAACCAACGTATTTCCTGGAACCTGCATGCATTTTATAACCCTTTAAACCCATTTATCTAAACATGCATCCTAGACAATAACTTTGGCAAGTAGTTACATTTAATGCAGCTGAACATCACAGTGCCCCACATGGAATGCACCAAAACTAGAGATTAATGGAATTGCTAATCCAGGTTCCCAAAATTTCAGAACCATCAGGCTGTGTGCAGCTAACCAGTCACATGTTGTGTCCCATTGGGAATTGGGGTGTGGGGGCTTCCCAGTGTACTGCACTGAGTGCCACATGTGATTATCTGCCTGCTGGACAGAAATCATGGGTGTGTGCTCAGTGTAATGAGCTCCTGGCTCTCAGAGAACAAGTTCATTCCCTTGAGGCCGAGGTTGCTGACCTGGAGAAGCTAAGACAGGCAGAGAGCAATGTCCCACTCTTTTGGTGACAGTTCCTCTGCAGTCACGGAGAATGAGGGTCTCGAGGAAGGACAGCATCACTCTGAGGAAGAGGGAAATGATCCCTTAGAAGGGACCCATTCCTCAGGAGACGTGCAAATATCCTCTCGCACCAAAGATGTGCCTCCAGGGTAGGGGGCTTGTGGTAGTGGGAGATTTGATCATTAGACATGTAGACAGCTGGGTTTGTGATGGGCGTATATACCGCATGGTAAATTGCCTGCCTGGTGCGAAGGTTGTGGATATCAAGCCACGACTATATAGCATAGTAGACAGTGCTTGGGTGGAGTCAGTTGTCGTGGTCCGTGTTGGTACCAACAATGTGGGTAAATGTAGTTGTGAGGTCCTGGAAGCCAAATTTAGATTGCTAGGCAGGAGGTTGAAATCCAGGACCACCAAGATAGCTTTCTCTGAAATGCTACCAGTCCCACGCGTAGGGCCAGCTAGACAGGTGCAGCTGAGAAGTCTCAATGCGTGGGTGAGACAATGGTGCAGAGAGGAGGGGTTGAGATTTGTTAGGGACAAATTTGTTAGGGACAAACATTTTGGGACAAGCCAGGCCTGTACAAGAGGGATGGCCTGCACCTTAACCAAAATGGAACCAGACTGCTGGCGCTAAAGATAAAAAAAGGTGCCAGAGTAGCTTTTAAACTAAATCCTGGGGGAAAGTCGACATGAGCTGGGAAGCATCAGGTTTGGGTTAAATCATCTGAAGGAGATGAATCTGAACATGTTTTTGATCATCCCAATGTAGAAAGGGAGCAAATAGACCATGGATACAGGATAAAACATGATAGCCAATCAAAGAGGCTAAAGTGTAACAGAAAAAAAGGGACACGTCAGAGACATCTGGGGAGGGACACTGTGTACAGGTCTTTCTATGCAAATGCTAGAAGCCTCCAAACCAAAATGGGAGAATTGGAGTGCTTGGTTTCAAAGGAGAACCTGGATGTAGTAGGCATCACAGAAACCTGGTGGAATGGAGAGAACCTGTGGGATACGGTCATCCCTGGATACAAACTTTACAGGAAGGACAGGGAAGGGTGTACTGGGGGCAGTGTTGCTCTCTACGTCAAAGAGGGCATTGTGTCAAGTAGACTAGAGCACCTAAACAGGGAAGACTCTTCCACAGAAGTGCTGTGGGTGACAACGCAGGGCCCCAAAACTAATGTAGTGCTAGGAACGTGCTATCGTCCCCCAGACCAAAATGCTCAGTGTGACCTTGAGATGGAGAATGAAATCAGGGAGGCCTCCAAACGAGGAAGTGTTGTAATAATGGGTGACTTCAATTATCCTCACATTGACTGGACAAATTCATATTCCAGTCATGACAAAGGATAAATTTCTTGATGTCCTAAATGACTGTGCCCCTGGTACAGTTGGTCATGGAACCGACCAGAGGAGAGGCAACTCTGGACCTATGTCCTCACCTGGAACAGATGTTAAGATAAATGGTCTGTAATTTCTTGACACAGCCTCCCTCCCCAGATCCCTTTTTAAAAACTGATGTTATGTTGGCTGCTTGTCAGTCATCTGGGGTGGGTGGGGAGCAGGGGCTGATCTTAGGGACAGGTTGCACATTTTTGTTAGGTCAGCATTTTCATATTTGAGTTTCCTAAGAACTCTCAATGCAATCTGCTTTGCTATATTAGTTACTTTAATCATTCCCCTGCCCCATGACATTTCACTTTGAGCTTTTTATGATATTTGCCAAGTGCAAGAAGAAACTGCATAGCTTTCCATTAAAAACTATTACTATCTGGTAGAATATGAATGAGGTGAAAATGGCCTGTATTCAGTACTAAATGTCATTTAAAAATATGAATACAACATTATAATTTAAATTGTGACACCAGTTATGAGCATCATTCTTTACTCCCTCTTTCTGTTTTTTGGGACTAGAAGAAAACAAATCATTTATATGAATCTCCTAGACAACATATTTATTCTTTTGTATTATTAAAAGTTTCAATTTATATGGAAAGCTTAAACGACTGGATTTAATGTGCATTTGTCACACGAATGTGACAGTTCTTGTTGGGTGACAAAAGGGTTGTCAGCTTTTAATTTCAACATGTTTGGTGCTGGGTGGGGCTAGAGAGTAGAGCATGAGGGACTCTGAGGGCTGCAGAACCGAGAGGAAAAGTCTTTGCTTTGGTGGCTGTTGCTGGTTGGCTGAGGTTGCACTTTGGCTTCTTGTGTGAGATGAAGAACCAATCAGAACCACTCAGAAATGTTCCAGTGAGGAATCATTGGACAACAGCCAAAATGTAAATACAAGGCAACCTTAATGTGCAATGCTATTTCATTAAATTAGAATGTAAGCCGATGTGCTGGGTGTTGCTATTTTATTGTTTTACTATGTACAGCACCATGTACTGTACATTGATGGTGCTATATTATTATTATTATTATTATTATTATTATTATTATTATTATTCCTTCTTTTTGAGTAATTGGCTGAACATGCATTTTTCGTTTTATCTCCATGTCAGGAGCCATCTGGGATCTCCATGCAGGTTTCCCTGGTTGCCCCATGACAAGAAGAATAGAATAAAAGGGAATGAGGATAAGGGCTCTTTTAATGGCTTAAGGACTCTGAGGGGGGAGAGGCAGGGCAGAAGCAAAGGATAAAAGCCTGAGTGCTAGAAGCAGAGAGGAAAGCAACCTTAAAGGAACTAAGATACCAAAAAAAGAAAAAGGAAAAAAAGGGGGGGGGATTGTAAGCCTGGAAAGGCACCCAGTGACTCAGTAGAATGACAAGGAACTTAGATGACTAGGAACAGTAGGACAGACCTTTCAGTACAGACAGCAGTGAACAGAGAGATACAAAAAGGAGTGAATAATAAAAAAAAAAGATTTAGCCACATTTGCAACAAACCTATAATGGTTTGTTACCACAGGTGGGAAACCGGAGCTGACTGAAAATCCTCTCCAGCTCAGACAAAGATACTAGGCCAAAGCAATCAAGTATAGGCTGTGTCCCGGGAGCTTCCAGCGGCAACTCTGCAGGTAGACCTGGAGGAAAACCAGCCCTAATTCCACTAATCTTTCCAACGAAAGATTGGGCAAACCCATCACATCTATCAACTGTAGGCTCTGTTCCCATTGCTGCACAGACAAGATTTATCAGGCTGTGCAGCACTGAAAAGAGGCCGGCCAGCCAGTTCTTTGTTGCATCTAAGCAAGAGGAGAAGATCACAGCCCTACGATATTGTTGGTGATAATGCACAAGGGATTCATGATCAGCAAGAGATTTATTGTCAAGTTGTTCTTTTTGGATGAAAGCAGGGGGGAATGAGATGTTTGGCACTTCCCAAATGAAGGGTGAGGCAAGCACTGAAGTGGAGGATGAAATTGACAATTACGGAATATAGCTCTGCTGGGCTAAACAAAGTAGTGTGTGGAGAGGGTGAAACTGACAAGGATATTTACAGGGGAAATATGCCTCTGTGGGGTTATATAGTGGTCAGGCAGGCTGGCTTGTGCAAGACCCCCAATAAGAAAATATGACACGCCCACCCAATTGCACAAATTGAAAGCCCCAAAGGAGAAAAAAATAAAATAAAGATCCCATTGGCACAAATCTCCAGAAATGAAAAATAAAACAAAACAAAAACACCCACAATCCTATTTGCTCAAATTGCCGCCAGCGTTTTTAAAAATCCAAAATCCATGGATTGCATCAAATTGCTCCAGATTGAGTTTGACAACAGTTGGGGAGAAAAAGAATAAATTCTGCCAGGATTGAACCTGTGCAGCAAATCCATCACTGTCTGTCTTGGATGTTCTTTTTTCTCCCCTTTACAACTTCATGCCATTGCACTGATGCTTGCCTTTTAATGCTAGCCATAGCCACCTCAATACCATTCCCCTCATTTAGCCTTTCTAACTGAAGTGTTCTTTGTAGTTCTCCAAGTTCATGGAAATCAAGAAAGTTTTCTTCTGATTATTTCTATCCACTTCCCATGTCACTTATTCGGTTGTGCTGGACTTGTGAGGAGGTCCTTTATTATTTATTTGGAAGATTATGCCTAGGTTACAGTTTGTCTCCATTGTATGTTGGGAAGATAGTTCTAGACACCCAGTGTCAGCCAGTTTGAGGGTTTTGGTTTCTACATCATCTTATTTAGCTAAGCACCACAAAGTCACCACCTGCAACGACACAGTTATTTTAAACTAGCTGTACCCAGTGTAACATATGCCATTGTAGCATATCTTAAAGTTTATTAAATATCATCGTGGGGGCACGGGCTGCTTGGAGGCTGCCAATACAGTGCTGTCTGGCAGACCTGGGGGGCAGGGAGGTCAGGGGAAGGGGGAGCAAGTGTCCCCTTCTCCCCGGGGATCCTGTCATGAGATTAGGCCGGGGCGTGGGCTTGCAGCAGGTGAGTGGCCTCCCACCCAGCCACCAAGGACCCCGGCCGTGCCTTGCTCATGATCCGGACCCCCTCCCTGGGGTTCCTGTCAGCCTTGGGCCGCCTGCCCAGCTCGTATGAGATTAGGCCGGGGCCTGGGCTTGCAGCAGGTGAGTGGCCTCCCACCCAGCCACCAAGGGCCCCGGCCGTGCCTTGCTCATGATCCAGACCCCCTCCCCGGGGTTCCTGTCAGCTTTGGGCCGCCTGCCCAGCTCGCATGAGATTAGGCTGGGGCCTGGGCTCGCAGCAGGCAAGCGGCCTGCCACGGGGCCACCAAGGGCACCAGCTGTACCTCACTCATGCTCCGGACCGTGGCGCTGCCCCCGTTGTGGGGGGGGGGAGTGAAGAGGCAGAAAGGGGGGTAGGATTACCTTGGAAAGCCCGGAGGAGTCAGGCAAGTAGTTTAGCAACCTGTATAAGCTGACGTTACACCTTGTTACTGTTGCTTAGCAACCTGTATCAGCTGAAGCCTTTACAGAAACATACCTAAGCATTTTATATAGATAGATAGATGATAGATAGATAGATAGATAGATAGATAGATAGATAGATAGATATTTACATTTTGTGTGTGTGTATTTACTTCAGTTTAGGAAGCATTTGAACCTGCAAAACTATTCAGTTACATTTGGGTTAGGTATATCAATTCGAGACGATGTTAGTTTAGGTTACATGTGTTTAACTTGTGTCACTGTATTTTTCATTAATCTCCTGGAAAGGAACATGGACCTGAACACAATCTGAGATCAGTTTGTGCATTTCCAAGCTTGTGATGTAATTTGTGGAACAACAACAAAAAAGGTGTCCCTTTTTCTACCTGCCACAGTCACCAAAATGGTTTCTTGATGCACCATGGAGACTGCATCCAAGCACAACCTGGATCACAGCGAGGTCCCCTTATATGGAGAGAAGAAGTCGCTGGATTGTATATGGAAGAATTTCACGCTGCAGACAATTAAGTTGTTCATTTCACTATGCAGAAACAGGTGACAATTTTGTCCAGATCATGTGTGTTTTTAAATAAGAACTTACCAAAAATCATACCTTAAATGGGACAGAAAGAACTAGAAATTTTTGAATTTTTTTTTGAAAACTCATTATAGCTGCAACCGTTGAACTTGGCCAGTGCAGGTGGATGAGAATTTCATTTCCATTGTATTATTATTGGAAAGAACTGCAGATTTAAAACACTCTCAGTGTAGGAGAAAGCAAAATTGACAGATCAATACATTCCTATCACTACCATAAGATGTTGCAATGGTCAATAACACCTATGGTTTACAAAAGGATTATGCAGATTCATTGAGATTCATTAGTGGCTAATAGAGAAATTGAACCTCCATGTTCAAAGGCTGAATATCTCAATCAGATGCTGGTTGGGACCAGTTGCTGGGGATGTCTATCACCTATAATAAGCATATGTCTGGATCCAACCCCCGTATTCTGCAACATTCCAGTGTTTGGTGTAAGCAGATTTGAGGAGTATCCCCTAAAGAATGTAGGAATAGAGATTATGTCTATGGATAAACCATGGTTGGTGTGAATTAAAATAATAATATTTCGTGATTACTTCTTGATGTCTTCTTTTCCAGAGGATGGCTGTAGTTTTCAATGTAGCTTTCAAAATTGCAGTGGCAGAAACTATTAAAACATATTGATTTTTCTATTTTCACTGCATATTGTATGAAGAGTACGCAAGCCTCCCCTTTTGCTTCTTCTGCTTAATAACACTATATTGATTGGTCTTGAAGTTAGAGTCCTGCATCATCGTAATCTTTACAATTCATGTATACATCTCACCAAATGACACTGAAAATAATAAAAGTGTGTGATCACAGTATTAATTGTAGCACACACACACACACACACACACACACACACACACACACAGAGTAATCAGTCTGGGCGGTGACAGGAGCAAAGTAAGGCAAACATATCTTCCATTGTGAAAGAGAATATATTGTTATTACCAGTGAATGGGGATTTAGGGGGAGGAGAGATAACAGTGAAGATATATGGCTATATGGCACCATTTAGAATCCTCCATATTGCTTTCTGTCTTATAATCTTTTAATAAAATCTTGCGTAAAATAACAAGGGGGAAAAAGGAGATGCAACTGGACAATAAAAAGTGCAGTTCTCAATAGGAAACATTGGTTGAGCAGCAGAGTAAACCTCTGCCCCTCCCTTCCAATTAGTGTGCCATGAATGACTGTTTATCTCCCAACTTTGGTCAATTGGTGTCCCCCGAGGGATGGAGCAGCATGTCCCAACTTGCAGCGATTTCCCTTCTTAGGATCATTAAAGGATGTCATGAGTTATGTCACCCTCCAGATGTTGATGGCAACTCCACTCAGTGCCCACCAACAAGGCCAGTGGGCATGGACAATGGGAGCTGTAGTCCAACCACATGTGGAGGCGCACAGGTTCACCACCACTGCCCTACCACCTCCAATTCCTCTGGATGGCTGACTAAAACCTTAAGGCTGTGGGTTCCTGTTGACTCGCATGCTTGCTAATGTGGTGCTCTGCCCTTTACAGGCAAGGAGGAGCCAGTGCCCAGACCTTACATGCAGAAGATCCCAAGTAGGAATGTGAGGGTTGTGAATTTCTATATGGTTTCCCTGGTTCTCTCTGTCCATTACATTTCTCCAGAATTCCAGGATATTTGGAGCCCTATATACGAAGGCTGTACACAGCCATCCATGACTCACCACAGAGGTTGCTTTGGAAACTCCAGAACAGCTCTAATTTGACTTGGAGTGTTTTGGGGCTGGGCTGCCTCATTTCAGAATGGAATCTGAAGTGAGGCTGCCGCCCCTGAAGCAGGTCAGCCCTTGTGGGTTCCTGAGTGCAAGGCCAACTAGGAGTCCATTGGACTCCCCACTCACCCCTCCCCACCACTGGAGCCACTGCTCACAGGACTTATCTTTGCCATCCACCTTCTTCCATTCGAGCTGTGATTTAACAGTAAGATGGGAACTCTGTTTTTCAAAGATCTACATTTGCAAACTACAGAAATGAGCCTTTATGGCTGTCATAGATCTATGGAAATGCAGAAACACCCATTTTACATTTAAATCACAGTTCTTATGGAGGAGGATTGACAGCAAAGGTAAGTCCCACAGGTGTGGCAGGGGTGGCAGCCCTAGACTCGGGGGAGTGAGCGAGGAGGGAAGGAGAGAGGGGGATGAGCAGGGAATTCAGTGGCCTCCTGGTCAGCTGTGTGCTTGGCTTTCTGATGCAGACAGGTTGGGGGGGATGGCCCACCTCTATCCTGATTTGGCCCAAGGCACCCCCAGGTGCTTTGGAACCGAACCCCTTTGCCTTAGTCTGAATCAGTACCATCTTGTATTCAGGCCAAGGCAGACCAAATTGGGTCACCTCAGCTCAGATGCAAGGGTTTGGCCCAAGGCAGTGCACACCCCTACTATACAAAGATGAGTTTTAATGTATAGGGCTGACACATGTATAGGGTAAAATGGGACTGCACCTGCTGGACCTGCATGCAACATCATGCATCCCACCCACCCCAATATACCCTCACTGATACCTGCAGAGGGTCACCTGAGCATATGCAGCTGGTCATACATAGGAACTCTTTGTGGCTGGAACCTTGTATCACATAGAGTCTGATGTGTGAGCAGCTGCTTATAAAGAGATACCACCTTGCAAAGGTCTAAAGAAGCAGGTGTAGGAGGTTGTCATCTGGCCCAAGACTGAGAAACCTCAAAGACTGGGTTCTCCAGCAGCAGTAGCAGCTCTGAGAAGGAATCAGAACTAGTCCCCAGTCCCTCTTATGTTGGGTTCTCCACCTTGGTTCCAACACCCTGTCTGCTTAATTTCAGGGGGATACTGCTGCCTTCTGACTCTGAGGACTGAACCTCAGACTTGCCCAGTGAACAGGAAGGCCCTTGGAGCATTCCCAAACCAGAATAACTCTCCTCAGATCCACACCACTCGGAAAAATCCAGCAACTGCAGAAAAATATATGCTAGCCTTTAAATGCCAGAGGAACCCCTTGAGAGAGTTGAACTCCCAGAAGGATTGTCCTGCCCAGGCCCCAGAACCCTGTCAGATGAAGCACTTGATTGGGTGGAGCTGCCAGAAGGACTGTCCTGCCTATAAATCCTGCCAATTGTTCCAGGTTAGTGTTGGGGTAAGTTGTTTCATGCCTTAGCTGCAGAGTTGCTAGCCATGGTCCTGAATCCCAGGCAAGACTCTCTGGTCTGGTCCTCTCCAGGGTCCTAACCTTCATCAGCCAGCTGTCTTAGGTTGTGCTCTCTTGCCTGAACTGGTGCCATGCTGAGATGATGGAAACCGCAGTGGAGCAGGGAAGAGGGAAGCACTGACTGGCTGTATGATGTTATGAGTGGGCTAGCAAGCACAGTCCTTCTGTGCCCCCACGCAACCATCTTGGGAGTACAGGAGGCTCATCTGTAAAAAGGATTTAAGATATTTTCTAAACCTAATTGCAGAACTAGAACATGCACCATTTGTATCAGCTTTTGGTTCATTTACATCCCCCCACCCCACTCTCTTGGTTATCAATGTACACTGATAAAACCTGGCAAAGCAGCACTCTTCGTGTAATTAAAGGGTTAGGGTTAAATTAAATTCCTGTCTTTACTTTTTGTGTGCTGTGTTATACTGATGTGAGCTACATGTTCACGAACTCTTATGCATTGATAAAACACCTGACAACACAAAATAAAATTGATAGAATTATTTGTACAATTGCATCCTGAGTGTGATTTTTTTTTTTACAGTGTTTGATCAAAGTGCATGTGTGCACACAAAATGTTTAGTCAGGAAGTGAAAGAAAAAATGGACTGAAGAAATTGAAAGATGTAGGCACAATGCTTTGTACATAAAATCTGGAAATATTATCTATTTGATTAGTATTACTTTTATATCCTGCCATTTCCCCTCTTGCAAAGAACCCAAGGCAGCTTACATGTTTGTCATTCTCTCCATTTTATCAACCCTGCGGAGTAGGTTAGGCTGAGAATCAGGGAACTGGACCAAAATATCAGGGAACTGGACCAGTGAGCTTCCTGGCTGAGTTGGGACTAGAACTTGGATGGCCCAAATCCCAGTTCAACGCACCATACTGGCTCCTAATAATTTGGAGGGGGGAACCCAGATAATTCAAAAAGTTGAGGCGTATTTCATAAGGATCCCTAGTCCAGGTTCATTCCTCATCTCCATTTTAAAAAGATGTCTGGTTGCAGGGCTGAGAAAGATCAAAGGAGAAATCCCAGCTCTAGAAGGCTCAACCTAGAATCCAAATGGGAGGCAATCTTTTTCATTTTGCCAGCCAGCCCTATACATGGTTTGGATTCCAGTCCCAACAAAGTATGCTTTGCCATATATCTGGGGGAGGGAGCAGCTGTTACCAAGGGAAGCATTGATTTTACCCTGGCAGGAGGACTGGTCACCCTATCTACTGCATGAAGCCAGAGTTCACAAACTTTCATACTTTGGCTTCCAAGGGCAAGCTCTCAAAATTGCACTAAGTCCTTTAGTATTGTCTTTCCTGTGTCAGAGGTGGGTTGTGGGAAAGCTGAATAAGCCCAGCATATGGGACAGCCTACCTAGGTAAACACCAAATATACTGGCCTGATGGAGCTGAATTACTCCTTACATTCCCAATGAGCACATCACCCAAAACCAGCATCTTGGTATTGAGTGATCTTCATCTTAGCTATAATAGCAGCACTGTCTGGCTGAGTTCAGATGACATATTAGGCAGCGGCGGGGAAAATAGCACACACACCATGCATTATTTTGCTGGTACTCCCCACACAACATCTTGCCCCTCCCCCTGTCATACGGCTGAAAGTCCTTCTGGGCTGCTGGTGTTCCTCCCGGCCTCCTCCCGGCCATATCCCATCAGCCATTGTGAGTTCTGTCAATGGTACGGGAGCAGCTGGTGTGTTTTCAGCCGCTCCTGCTGGAGAACTCTATGGCCAATGGAATAGTACACTTGATGGGGGGAGATTATACAATGGAGCCCTGCACACAACATGTTGTTCAATTGATTAATGGATATACAATGGAGCAGCCCATTGTTGTTCTGCATTGTTTAATTGAAGAAAATAAGAATAAGGTGCTGTCCATTGTGTGCCCCACCCCCATGATACAATAATCAACTCAATGGGTGGTTGACTCCAACCAGGCCTCTGTGTTAAGTAATCTTTTATGGATGGCATTAGGGTCACTCACCATTCGGAAGTCATCACTGATGGCATTCCCTTATCGAATTGACCTATGAGTGTAAAACTAAGCATATGAAGCTGCCTTATTCGGAGACTTACCATTGGTCCAGCTAGTCCAATATTCTTTACTTCAAATGGCAATGGCTCACCAAGCCCTCTGTGGTTAAAATAAACTTCTCTGGACAAGTTCCTGTATCCTCCACTATACATATTAGCAGAGCAGTAGAAACTAGAAAGCATGCCACGCAAGGTTTCTGCTTCAGCTAAAGTAGGGGCAATATCCCCTGACTATAAATGTCACTCGAGGTGGCCAAAGCTGAGATCAGACAGCTCATATGAAGGGTGAGCTGCATTCTGGGCTCAAAGGCTTCATGAGAAACATTTGAAGTTTGTTCCTGAGGCAGGCAGCCTACCTGGAGTAGACCTGGGTTAATCTCTTCCAGGTGGTTGAACATGAACACATCAGTCAGTGTTACAGCCACTCACCTCTTCAAAGCAATTGGAGACAGCTGCTGTTAAGGTAATCAATACTCTAGTGTAGAGAATGAAAAGCAAAAGGTTCAGTTTCTGCAGGCGCTCGTAGCATGCTTGGAATTCCAAAGTGTATCTTTGTTTTATCAAGCTGAAATATTAACCTGATAAATTTGTCATCATTCTGATTCCAGAATCAGTTGTCAAGAGGTTAGAGAAGAGGACAACTATCTTACAGAATCTGAAGTCATGGGGGGTCTACCAAATATGCCTTGCTGTGTCATATGCATTTAGAATGCAGCAAAAAGAATTATTGTAGTGATAGGACAAGATTCTGAATCTCGTGGGATTCTTGGGGTTTCCAAGGAATCTTTATGCATTTTGCACACAGGAACAAATTGCATCCTTCTGTGGGATTTCTGTAAGGGGTGTGTGTGTGTGCAGGAGGGGGGATTGATCATAGAATGAAGAGGAGACTTCGCCCCCTCTTAACTATGTCCCAGATTGTACATTCTGATTGCTTCATCTCATAGAACTCAATGGTGACTATTCAAAACTAAGCCAGCCTATAGCTGCACCCCCTTCATCTACATAGCTCTGCCTTGGGTCCAGTCCCTTAGTTCAAGCTAAGAGTGTTTTCACTGGTCCCATGGCTGGCTCCCATGATCAATTGCCTGCATCCATAATTTATCCTCAGCTTCATTTCGGTATGCTGCTTGTTTTACATGGCAAGAAAAGTTAATATTACTTCAAAGAAAGTTGCTAAGGCTGTGGGCTCCTCCCCCTGCTCCCTTGACTGTGAAGTAACATCCTCTGGAAACATGGGCTGTAATTACCTCATGCTGCTAACACTTCATCTTTAGCTTGCTTTCTGAAAATATGTGTTTCAGCTTCTGGCCATTACTCTATAGGGATTATAGACAAAGCAGACATGCAAAGAATTGGGCTATGGATACAGGGTAAAAATGTGTATGCCTTGTGCAAAGGGGAGAATTTCATCACGTGCATTTTTCCAGGTATAGGGTTGGATCTAGCATGGATGTTCTGTCAAGAGGAAGCCACTTAGAGTTCCGTGTCCTCTCCCACCTGCAGCAGCAGCAACCCTGCCACCATGCACCCTCCAAATCTCTTCTGGAGGGTCTCCTAACCCTCTGGGACAGGTTTGGAAGGCATTTGGGGGCCTGCAGAAGGTGAGGGGAAGATGTGGAAATCCCATTCTGCCCATGGTGTTCTTCTCCTGGCCAAAAGAAGATGTTGGAGCAAAGCCTCAGTGCTACAGCTGCAGAAATTTAGCCTGCAGTCCAGTTGGGATTTAAGCATCCTAATTCTGTACAGGATTGCAACCCCATGTGATAAGACAAGCACATGTGGCTGTATATTCAGCATCAGCAGACAGCTGCTGAAATTCATTCCTTTATCCCAGGTGTAGGCAGAAAGTAGATCTTCAGATTGTTGGACTTCAACTCCCAGCATTCCTAACCATCACCCGTTCTAGCAAGGACCTCTGGGAGTTGAAGTTCAAAATGTATGGAGATCTGTGTTCTGTCCACCCCTGCTTTACGCAACCATTAAAGGAATACAAGCCCTGTCCTGGCCATCGTAAGCGTAGAACAAGAACCAATCAGGTCCAAATTGGCAAAATTCAGATCCTTCCTGCTGCCATTATTCATCATCACCCAATAGATTGCCAAATTGCGACCCGTTTAAGTTATGCCTCTTGAAACGCCCTGATGCCACAGAGAAGAATGCAGATGCAGATTGTCTTGCCCTACTCCAGGTCTATCAACGGATGAGGAAAATGTAATATCCCTCTCCTGCTTCCCTGGATTTCTAATTTCTTATGAATGGATGGTAAAATTCTTCTCCACCCTTCGCAGGATTGTCGTCACAGCTTCATTTTCTCCCCCTTCTGTGTTCAAAGCAAGATGTGGCAGCAGTGAGTGGGGGCACCACTGGTGGTTTCGCAAGCTGCTGGGTCATTCTGTAGACATCTCCCTCACACACCTTGGCCCGGGGTCAGAACCTGAGAACAAGGGCAAAGATCTGGCAAGGCTGAAGCCATGCTTGACTTCATCTATCCCCAACCTTCAAGGTGAAATAAATCATAAGACAGAAAGAAATAGCATCTAAAAGGTGTCCACATGCTTGTAATTCCCCCCCCCCTTTATTTTTATTTTAAAAAATCCAAAATAATTGATCCTGACATATTTTATGATAATTGGTCTTTCTCAAGGAAATCAACATAACTAACAAAGAATCACTATGAGGATGTACATGCTTGCCCAAGCTCTTTGGTTTTGTCACAGAATAACCTGGTGACCCACCATTTATGAAGACAGAATGCTCAAATGGAAATTATCTCCGTTCTCCATTATAAACAGCTGAGACATTAGATACAAAGGATACATTTTCTGCCAGGATCTCTGGAGGGCAGCAGCCCTGATGGTCTTGCAGAATGTAACCCTCATCCCCCAAATAAGAGGCAGTCATCCAGACTTCGGGAAGGCCTGGAGGTTGGAACCATTTACCAATTGCAGTTGACAGAAGGAAGAAAGAGGAATCTATCCCAAAGCCAGCAGAGGCAGATCTAGATAGCATATTAATTGATATTAATTATCCATTAGTCTTGGTTGCTAAATGTGATCTCAATTTTCTGAGGCAGGATATTTCTGAATAGCAGCAGGTGCAGGAGAACAACAGGTGGGGGCTGTTGCCTTAGTGCCCTGATGGTCATCTTCCAGAAGTGTTGGAATACTAGACTTGACATTTGATCCAGCAGGGCTCTTATGACTTATGTTCATTGATGTGGTTCATCCTGACAAAGGACCAATTGATTAAAGGAGAACTCAGCTTGGGTGGCCGAGGTGGTGCTTTTCCTCCGTTGAAAAGTACTAGTCTGGAAGCTGAACTCTTCCTGCTGCACTCTCTCAGTAGGACCTCTCTTTGACCCTATTCCAGTCTTCAGAAAATGAAGAGATCCTGGAGATCAGCAAAGAGCTGCCCACTTTTCTACAGGGATGGGATGGGAAGTGTCTGGCATGAAAAAGACTAGCTGATCCGTGACTACAGACTTCAGTTGTACAGCGGAGCTCCTGCACACCATCTGTCAGGAAACCAGCTCCTCAGGCCCAGCAGCCAAGACTGGCCCTTCTGGGATTTCAAGCTATCCCTCTGGGATTTTCCCTGATGGCCATTCCCCCTTCTCCTGGTCTTACCCCCCTTTCCTCCAACCACCCATTCCCAACTTTTGTGCAGTTCCCACCCACCCCATCTTAAAAACTTGGAATGCCTCTCCTAAGGATTCATTACTTGCACTTAAGAGAGCTTTAGCATGCAATCCTATGCATGTTTAGACAGGAAACAAATTGAAAACTCCCAGCATTCTTTAAGCAGGCTGGCTGAGAATGCTGGGAGTTGTAGGACTTTTTTCTGTCTACACATGCATAGGATGGGCACCTTTAAGCTTAAAAATGGTAGAATTTGAAGGATTTTGGCCCTGCCCCTTTTGCCTTTGCCCTTCCCACCACTGTAATGCAGCCTGAAAGCTTCTACAAATTGGAATTCAGTTCTCTGTCTGAAAGATGTTCAACAATCTTGATCTATGCTTTTTTGTCCCTTCTTTACCTGAGAACCTACACATAATCCTTGCTGGCTCCAATGAGCCAGACATCTTTATCTTTTTCTGGTGTATTAACTCATGTGCTTATCTTGCCCTGTCACCCTGATTGGTTAGCGGCTTCTGCTGATTTAAATAAGACTCCTGGCTTGTTTGAAGTATATTGAGTTAAGATAGTGCAGCGATTTTTTTAAAACAACAACAACAACACAGTTTTTGATCACAATTTTTGCAATATTATTTCTGTGTGATGTAGGGACTATATTTCACTTTTACAGTGGCTTTAACTTGAAAAGTTTTAATCTGTGAAATGATAAGCATGTTTTCATCCATCAGTGCACTTCTCTGATACGCGTACTGTATTATTCCTATGTATATTTTCTATCAACCTTTATTTCTGTGTTTAATGTGGAATACATGATTAGTTGATGTTTTCTACTGGTATCCCCCCACACACACACAATTTTGGAGTTAAGGCCTGAGGACATTTTTTCAATAAAATATTTATTGAATTTAAATATTCATCAAACAAATAATCAAGAAGCTCAAAAGCAATTCCCCCCCAAGCTCATTGGAAACCAAACAGGAATATATCACCACTGGGGGTGGGGGAATGATTTGTTTCCACCACCAAAAGCACAACCATTGCTACTGAGATTCTGTGTGGAATGCAATTGTACAATGGTTGTGGACAGCTTTGGTGGACAGCAGGCAGAGACCATCAGAGCCTGCTTCAGTTGGAACCCCCGCCACCAGGCCTAACTGTCATCTTCGCCCTGTGAGGAAGAAGAAGCGAGGGAGAATGGAGCAGGCAGAGACCATCAGAGCCTGCTTCAGTTGGACACACACACACCCCGGGCTAACTGTCATCTTCACCCTGTGAGGAAGAAGAAGCGATGTAGACTGTAGCAGGCAGAGACCATCAGAGCCTGCTTCAGTTGGAAACACACACCCCCCCAACAGGCCTGTCATCTTCGCCCTGTGAGGAAAAAGAAGCAACGTAGACTGTAGCAGGCAGAGACCATCAGATCCTGCTTCAGTTGGAAACCCCCCCACCCCAGGCCTAACTGTCATCTTCACCCTGTGAGGTAGAAGAAGAAGCAATGTAGATTGTAGCAGGCAGAGACCATCAGAGCCTACTTCAGTTGGAACCCCCCACCCCCAGGCCTAACTGTCATCTTTGCCCTGTGAGGAAGAAGAAGCGAGGGAGACTGGAGCAGGCAGAGACCATCAGAGCCTGCCTCAGTTGGAACCCCCGCCCCCAGGCCTAACTGTCATCTTCGCCCTGTGAGGAAGAAGAAGCAACGTAGACTGTAGCAGGCAGAGACCATCAGAGCCTGCTTCAGTTGAAACCCCCCAACCCCAGGCCTAAGTGTCATCTTCACCCTGTGAGGAAGAAGAAGCAACATAGACTGTATCAGGCACAGACCATCAGAGCCTGCCTCAGTTGGAACCCCCCACCCCCAGGCCTAACTGTCATCTTTGCCCTGTGAGGAAGAAGAAGCAACATAGACTGTATCAGGCACAGACCATCAGAGCCTGCTTCAGTTGGAACCCCCGCCACCAGGCCTAACTGTCATCTTCGCCCTGTGAGGAAGAAGAAGCGAGGGAGAATGGAGCAGGCAGAGACCATCAGAGCCTGCTTCAGTTGGACACACACACACCCCGGGCCTAACTGTCATCTTCGCCCTGTGAGGTAGAAGAAGAAGCAATGTAGATTGTAGCAGGCAGAGACCATCAGAGCCTACTTCAGTTGGAACCCCCCACCCCCAGGCCTAACTGTCATCTTTGCCCTGTGAGGAAGAAGAAGCAACATAGACTGTATCAGGCACAGACCATCAGATCCTGCTTCAGTTGGAAACCCCCCCACCCCAGGCCTAACTGTCATCTTCGCCCTGTGAGGTAGAAGAAGAAGCAATGTAGATTGTAGCAGGCAGAGACCATCAGAGCCTACTTCAGTTGGAACCCCCCACCCCCAGGCCTAACTGTCATCTTTGCCCTGTGAGGAAGAAGAAGCAACATAGACTGTATCAGGCACAGACCATCAGAGCCTGCTTCAGTTGGAACCCCCGCCACCAGGCCTAACTGTCATCTTCGCCCTGTGAGGAAGAAGAAGCGAGGGAGAATGGAGCAGGCAGAGACCATCAGAGCCTGCTTCAGTTGGACACACACACACCCCGGGCTAACTGTCATCTTCACCCTGTGAGGAAGAAGAAGCGATGTAGACTGTAGCAGGCAGAGACCATCAGAGCCTGCTTCAGTTGGAAACACACACACCCCCAACAGGCCTGTCATCTTTGCCCTGTGAGGAAAAAGAAGCAACGTAGACTGTAGCAGGCAGAGACCATCAGATCCTGCTTCAGTTGGAAACCCCCCCACCCCAGGCCTAACTGTCATCTTCGCCCTGTGAGGTAGAAGAAGAAGCAATGTAGATTGTAGCAGGCAGAGACCATCAGAGCCTACTTCAGTTGGAACCCCCCAACCCCAGGCCTAACTGTCATCTTTGCCCTGTGAGGAAGAAGAAGCGAGGGAGACTGGAGCAGGCAGAGACCATCAGAGCCTGCCTCAGTTGGAACCCCCGCCCCCAGGCCTAACTGTCATCTTCGCCCTGTGAGGAAGAAGAAGCAACGTAGACTGTAGCAGGCAGAGACCATCAGAGCCTGCTTCAGTTGAAACCCCCCAACCCCAGGCCTAAGTGTCATCTTCACCCTGTGAGGAAGAAGAAGCAACATAGACTGTATCAGGCACAGACCATCAGAGCCTGCCTCAGTTGGAACCCCCCACCCCCAGGCCTAACTGTCATCTTTGCCCTGTGAGGAAGAAGAAGCAAGGGAGACTGGAGCAGGCAGAGACCATCAGAGCCTGCTTCAGTTGGACACACACACACCCCGGGCTAACTGTCATCTTCACCCTGTGAGGAAGAAGAAGCGATGTAGACTGTAACAGGCAGAGACCATCAGATCCTGCTTCAGTTGGAAACCCCCCCACCCCAGGCCTAACTGTCATCTTCGCCCTGTGAGGTAGAAGAAGAAGCAATGTAGATTGTAGCAGGAAGAGACCATCAGAGCCTACTTCAGTTGGAACCCCCCACCCCCAGGCCTAACTGTCATCTTTGCCCTGTGAGGCAGAAGAAGCAAGGGAGACTGGAGCAGGCATAGACCATCCGAGCCTGCCTCAGTTGGAACCCCCCACACCCAGGCCTAACTGTCATCTTCGCCCTGTGTGGAAGAAGAAGCGAGGGAGACTGGAGCAGGCAAAGACCATCGGAGCCTGCTTCAGTTGGGGAAAAAAAACCCCACACAGGCCTAACTGTCATCTTTGCGCTGTGAGGAAGAAGAAGGAGCTGTTGATCTGCCCCTCCATTGGGAGATAAGAGGACAGAGCAGGGCCTTCCCACCATCCTGAACAGGCCCCTTAATTTCTTTTTATTTTATCCCTCTTCCCTCCCCATCCCCTTTTCCTTGTGTGTCATGTCTTTTTTTAGAATGTAAGCCTGAGGGCAGGGACTGTCTTCTTTACTGATCAATTGCAAGCCGCTCCGAGAGCCTTTTTGGCTGAGGTGTTGGATAAAAATACTCTAAATATATAAATAAAAAATAATGCACTAGTAACTATGAATGGGTGAGAAGTTATTTCAGGTGTTGTTGTTTTTTTAAATAAAAACTTAGAAAACTCCCACAATTTTCTTCAGGAAGCAGACAGAAAGGACTTGAGAAATAACAAAACTGAATATGGGAGAAAGTAGGGTGACCATATGAAAAGGAGGACAGGGCTCCTGTATCTTTAACAGTCGTATTGAAAAGGAAATTCCAGCTGGTGTCATTTGTATATATGGGGAACCTGGGGAAATTTCCTCTTCATCACAACAGTTAAAGCTGCAGGTGCCCTGCCCTCTTTTAAATCTGGTCACTCTAGTATAGCTCCTGCACCTTTAACTGTTGTGATGAAGAGGGAATTTCACCAGGTTCTCCATATATACAAATGACACCTGCAGAAATTCCCTTTTCAATACAACTGTTAAAGATACAGGAGCCCTGTCCTCTTTTTCAGATGGTCACCCTAGGAGAAAGTGAACGTGACAGATTTCTCCACGCAGGCAAAGATCAAACTAGGTTAGGATTGCGTTTGCACCAGTGGCCAGCCAGATGCTTCTGAAAGGCTTAACGTCCGGCCTGTGACATCATCAGCTTTCTTCTCCCATTGGCCTCCAGGATCAGAGGTAGCAAATCTACTCAGTGGAGGCTGGTGGCTCTGATTTTGGAGGGGCTTCGAATCCACTCTGAGTTTCAATCAGAATCAGCCGGAACGCTAAATGAGCTATCTGAGGTGCTGAACCCTATCCTCAAAATGGGTTCAGAATTTTGGGTAGCTCCTTGAGAGTTCTGGCTGGTTCTGACTGAAATCCAGAATGGAATCACAGTCCCAGTGAAATCAGAGACACCAGCCTCCACTGAATCTACTAACAGCTAACTCATCCAGGGAGTGCTGCTAGGATCACAGCCAAAAATGGAGCCCCTGAGAAACAAGAGGGAGGTATCAGCATGCTTGGGGCAATGCTGAGGTTTTCAAAAGTATGGAAAATCTTGGAAAAAGCCAAGAGGGAAAAACAATAACAACCCCCAAATGGCTCAATGCAGACTGAGCATACTCAGTGACCACAGAGTGATGTGCACCTGTTGTGTGTGTGTGTGTGTGGGGGGGTGTTATTGAAAGCCAGGAGGGGGTACAATAGAATGGAGTATCCTGGAAAAGACATGGCTGGTTAGAACCCTGAAGAGGAACACTCCATGCTGCCACAGTTCTATAGTTTGTGGAACACTCCTGGAACCATCATTGTCACTGGAGACCCAAGTGACTTCAATGGCTCAGAAAGCCCATACCGATTTTGGCTGTCATGACAAGCCCAGCTATTCCTGGAGGGAGATGTCCTAGCCACTGTAGTTCATGCACTGGTAACCTCGCACTTAGCCTTCCATAAGGAACTCTTATGTGCGCTTTCTCCCCTCCCTCCCACTTGCCTAACTGCTGTTGGCTGTAGCAATGATGTCCCCTGCCACCCTACCACACTCATACTGGGATCAGGGAGGCCTCTCCCATATGGCTCTTGGAGTGCTGCTAGGGCTCCTACACAGGAGAAAGAGGACTGACTGACTCTTGCAGAGCCATGACTAAAGAGGAAGGTTTCCTGGCATTGGGTAAGTCAGTTGTGACTTTCAGTAACTGAATTCTGTGAAACCCCATAGCACAGCTCAGGAAAAGAGGGAAGTATCCCATTGACTCAGAATCTGGATGACTCTTCTCTTCCATGGCTGTGCTGCAACATGAATGGGAAGAGCAGGAAGAGACCCCTTTGGCCTAGGCAGGGCAGAGAGTCATGTCCTAAACTCAGCGTAATAGGCAAACTTCACCCCTTTGTGCCATGCATTGACAAAGGGTGGCCTCTGTGAGAACAGAATGCTGGACTTGATGGATCTTGGTCTGACCCAGTGTGCCACTTCTTATGTTCTTATGCTATGCAGTTCATGAATGATGCTGTGAAGCTTTCGCCACTCCAGCTCTATTTGGAATTGAATTTGGTGTGCTCGTGATCCATGCAAATGGATGCCTCTGCTTTCTGATCCATGTGCTCAAGATCTATGCCTGTGCTGCAAACTGATACTGTTTCCCCAATAGTTACAGGGACAGAATACAATGAATCAAGGGTAGATCCTGGTGAATGGTTAATGGTTAATCATTTTCTCAGACTTCTTCTGAGTCCTACTGGTTTTTCAACACACACACACACACACACTTATGGTTATTTTCCAGAATGTAATTTTAGTGGTTAGCCTAGTGCAGGGGCAGGCAACATTTAGCCCTCCAGAAGTTTTGGCCTACAACTCTCATGAACATTCACCATTGGTTATGCTGGCGAAGGGTGATGGGAGTTGTGGGCTAAAACATCTGGATGGCTGCAAATTGCCCACCCCTTGTCTGGTGAAAGCAATGGCCACTCAGCAATCATATCAACTGGAGTACCACAAAAATAAAAAAATCCATCCATCCATCCCCCTCCCACAATACCCTTCCTTACCATTTGTTTTTATGAGGATGCCGCAGGAGCTGTGATGAAGTAGCAGCTGGCCTTGGAAGGTCTCTAGCATCTTGATGAAAGCTGGTAAGAACTTACTGATGCACCTTTGATTTTTGAGGAATGTCTGTTTAAGATTAAAACTGAATTAGACTAAAAATAACCCAGAACAATAAAGAAATACAAACAAAGTTGTTAACTGAGATCTGGAATATTCTGTGAACGTCAGAAACTGAAAAACACAGGTACTCAGTTGAACGTTACATTTTTATTTTATTTTACTTTATTTTGCCATTTGTTATTATGTTTACAATCTACACTGTAAAAAGTGTTTGTTATTAAGCATACACATCCATAAATTTATATTGTTTGTAATATAGTAAACTTAATAAAAAATATTTTAAAATGAGTTAGCCTACAAATTAAATAAGCAATTCCTTGGTGTGCATGTGTGTATGTGGGTGACAGAACATTCAATCTAAGAAGGCTGCTTGCTAAAATAACCAATACATAATAAAAGAGTCAAAACAAAATAATTAAACATTAAAAAAGGAAGTGAGAACTGAAATGAAATAATAATGCCCCCAACTAAATTTGCACCCTGCAGTTGAGAGGTACGCCTTCAAATGAGGATGTACTAGAATATTAAAGAAAAAACATAGTTTAAGGCTGCAAACCTTCACCTGAGAATGGGTCTCATTAAGCTTTAACTAGATATGTGTAGAATTGTGCTGTTAGTTGAGGCTCCAGAAGATTACATGATTGTCTTGCTGATGTATCTGACCGTCTTTTCTGTCAGTGAAGATCTCATTGCTCTACCATTCAATCCACCTGTTTGTCCAAATTGTCCCTAGACCACTGTAATTTTTAAATATAGCTCTCTCTCATTGAACACTTTTCTGTCATAATATTCATCTAAGATTTATGTAAGGAAAGGAGTCCTTCAACAACTTAATGTTCCCCAATATGTAAAGGTGGGGGTGGGTGGGGAATCGTATGCAATGCAAAGTTTGAAATGTCTTATACCCCACACAAATCCTCTATAGAGACCTACAAACTGTTTTTTTAGGTCAAGTTGCAGTTTCCTATCAACCCATGCATGCAGATCGGTTGTAGAATAGGCCGGGAGGTTGATGCTATCCATTCCTGGATACCAAAGGAGTGTGTGAGTGAGGAAAGGAGGGAAGGAAAGAAAGAAAGAAAGAAAAGCTTACAGATAATCTGACAACGGGGGTAGGCAGACTTCACACTTGTGGGATTTACTTCACTTTTTACAGAAACATGAGATACACCAATTATAGTCTACTCTAGAAGGCACACAAGTAACATTAAATAATGTGTTTTTGAGTACCGGAACTGAATGGACATCATAGTCCTTTATAGAAAAATCCACTCCTGTTTACCCCAAGTTTTCTTCATTTCACCACTATAATTTAGGGTAGTGGTGAGAAGTCATTTTGTTGCTGCTATTGTTAAACTATTGGGAGTCAGAAATCCTTGTTAATCCTCTGCAAATCACTGACAGATCTACCAGTAAATTGAGTTCTACCTTCTGCCCAACCCTGTTCTATAGCATGTGCTGCCAAAAGTGGGTGGGTAAGGGGGAGCATTTTCAGCTCAGCATTACTTCCAACATGGTGCTATAAGTCAGCCCCAAAAGATTTGATTGGCAAGGTATGAATGTATTGGCCTAGATTTTGGTGGATTAGGAGTCGGCAAATTCTTTTGTAATAGTAAAAGCTAATGCAGTGCTCCCCTCCCTCCCAAATAAACGTTTTCCTCACACGTCATGAAGATTCAGACACAGTCTGCCTGTTAACTGACTCTCACTCTGCCAAGACCTTGAATGCTGAATGCAAATTATGTCTGCATGATGTTGCAAATGCTTATCCCATTTGTGACATCATACTGGACATCATAATTTACATTCAAGCTATCTCTATGCCAATGGCAGTAACCAGACAATCTCTGGAACTAGGGAACTTAGCAGGACTGTCCAACAAATTATACATTGATTTTGATCTCACAACCTAAGCCTGAAGAAGAGTTTTGATTAACACAGAACAACTGTTGATCCTGTGTAAGGTGAGTGTATTAATATTAGGGGTGTGCACGGACCCCCCGCTCCGCTTCACTTGCAGATCCGCCATTTTTCGGATCGGGCCGCTCCGCCCCGCCCCCGCTCCGCCCACTTCCGCTCCGCTCCGCCCGGAGCTCCGGATCCGGATCCGGAGCTCCATTTCCCCCCCCCATAGGCTTGCATTGAAAGCTAAAAAATTATACAACTTTTTTTCTGTTCAAGTTAGAAACCTCATGTTTGGCACCATGACACCTCATGGGGATATACACATGCACGCCAAGTTTCAAAGCAATCCCATCATCCCCTGATTTTTGGCGAATTTTTGAAAATCGGGCACCCCACACACAACATCCCTGCGAGGTGTGTTAAAAAACACGGGGAAAAGCCCGTTCAGATGAAGAAAGAGAAGTTTCCCAGAATCCCAAGTTACCTGTTTTGCCTATGCCCTCCTCCAACTTTGGGATCATCATGACCGGGAGCTGACTCTGCCCCTCAGCCCTTTGAAAAAGGTATTTTTCCCGCCGATTTTTTAAAAACTTCTAGCCCGCGACCCGTACGATGCAGAAAGTTGAGAGTGGTCTCAAAATGACCCCCATCCACGACTCTCTGTGCACAAGAATTTTCAGAATGATAGCTTAACCCCCCCCCAGTTATCCCCGATTCTTTCCCTCAATGCAATCCTATGGGCGAAAAGCCGGAAACGCAGTTTGAGCCGCGCGGTTGACCCGATTTTCACAAAAATATAGCCCGCGACCCGTACGATGCAGAAAGTTGAGAGTGGTCTCAAAATGACCCCCATCCACGACTCTCTGTGCACAAGAATTTTCAGAATGATAGCTTAAACCCCCCCCCAGTTATCCCCGATTCTTTCCCTCAATGCAATCCTATGGGCGAAAAGCCGGAAACGCAGTTTGAGCCGCGTGGTTGACCCGATTTTCACAAAAATATAGCCCGTGACCCGTACGATGCAGAGAGGTGAGAGTGGTCTCAAAATGACCCCCATCCACGACTCTCTGTGCACAAGAATTTTCAGAATGATAGCTTCAAAAACAACGTAGTTATGCGCGATTATTTGCCGCAATGCAATCCTATGGCGAAATGTTTTCAAGATGGCGACCGGAGCGCTCCGCCTGAACTCGGAGCTCCGAAAAATGGCCGCTTCTCTTCGCCTTGCTTCTAGGGGGTCCGCGGTCCGCTCCTACTCCGCCTCTGGGTAAGGCGGAGCAGGCCAATCCGCTACTGCTTCTACGCTCCTAATCGGAGCGGAGCACATCCCTAATTAATATATGTGTATTGAAGTATGGTTCCACTTTTACAAAATGCAGTATTGCTTATGTTCAGGATAACAGCCTCTTGACCCTTCATCTTGATCTGAGGAGTTCTCTTCACCCCAGTTGGTTGACTGAAGTCTTTTGTTTCAAGTGAATGTTTCATATAACATAAAAGTCCAGCAATCTATACAAAATTTGTATATAGTTTAAGCTTACATTACATTAAAATCTGCAATTGTGTTAACCACTTAGTCCAAGTCCCTAACTGAGACAAAGCTGATGTGCATCTGCCCACATCTGTGCTTTGTTCAAACCTGCCCACCTGCCAGGTATCTCTCTCCCTCCCTCTCTTGTCTGTCTTTTCTCCTCCTCATCCTATTCAAAGTGCCTTGGGAAATATAGTTTTCTATATATTTTGGGCAAATATAGATTTTTTCAAACATTGTAATTGTACTACAAAATCAATGCAATAGTACATTTGATAATAGGGATGTGCTCCGCTTCTCCTCAGACCGGAGAAGCAGAAGCAGATTGGGGGGCTTCGCCTCCCCTTAAGGCGGAGGCGAAGAGGATCGGGGGAGCAGCGGAGCATTGTGGAGCGGATCGAGGTGAAGGTGGATCCTTTGCCTCGATCTGGAGCTCTGCAAAAAAGGTAAGGGGATTTACTTGGCCCTGCCGCTGTCGCTGCCGCCCATGCAGCGATGGCGGTAGAGCAAGGTAAGGGGGAGGGGGGTCTTACCTGAATCCGTCCGAGGTCCCGTGGCTGCTTCAACTGAGCCCGAGGACTCAAACAGGAAGACTTAGACTGCAACTGCGGCGTGGTCTTCCTGTTTGAGTCCTCGGGCTCAGTTGAAGCAGCTGCGGGTTCGCAGATGGACACAGTTAAGGGGGAGGAGGGGGGTTTACCTGGCGCTGTAGCCACCGCCACCCATGCGGCGACGGTGGCAGAGCCAGGTAAGGGGGAGGGGGGTCTTACCTGTGTCCGTCATGGCCTGTCGCCACCTTCACTAGAGCCTGTGGCTCAACCAGGAAGTGTAGGCCGCAATCGGGGCCTACACTTCCTGGTTGAGCCGCAGGCTCTAGTGAAGCTGGGATGGGCCGGGACAGACACAGGTAAGGGGGAGGACCACCTTACCTGGCACCACTCCCCGCCGCTGCAGAGCTCCGATTCAGAGCCGGAGCTCCGCAGCGGAGCAGAGCGGACCCTAGGTGGATCGAGGCAGGGCACAGCGGGCCCAATCCGCAATTTGTGGATCGGGCGCGAAGAGGATCAGGGGGTCCGTGCACATCCCTATTTGATAACATAGTCATATATTTGCATTTGTCAATTTTCAGCTTGCTTATCCTATATGGTATTGCATGCTACATAACATCTCTTCTTTCTTTTTCAAAAACTGAGAGGGGCTGAATCCTACAAACAACACACACCTTGCTCTTTTGAGGGTCTTTCTGACTCATGATTGTTGTGCTGAGAGTTAATACGATCAATGCAATCAAGTTCATGAGTCTTACTGGGGCAAGGACCTGCCTTTGTGTGACAGTAAAGCAAGCTCTGTGATGAAGGTGCTGTGTTCAGGGTCGGCCCAAGATATTTTGCTGCCTGACTCAAGGAATAAGATGCTGCCCTTCGCATTCTATGTACAATAGCTGACTGGGCTGCCAGTTGGAACTTTCTTCAACACTAGTGCTGCAACACTGTCCTTCACTGCACCTGAAGGCATCAGGCTATCTTAGGAAGTTCAAAGCAGGCCATGTGGCACACAACTCTTTCCTCCAACACTTTTTTGCTATCTCCCAGCATCTGCTGCCTGAGGCAAGTTTCTCACTCTGCCTAATAGTAGGGCTGGCCCTGGCTCTGTCCCACCATTTGTAAGCAATGCTGCATGGGAAGCAACGCCTCTGAAGGTGAGTGTTGGTGGGAAATCTTTTCCTTCTAACCTTGGACCTAAAGGTTTGGATAAAAAAGTGTTGATTTTTTAAAAAGAACTAAACAGTATATCTCTGGTGGCAGGGATGGTGCAAGACCTCCTAATGCCAGAGGTGAGAGGACATGTCACTGCCCTGTCCCCTCCCCAGCAGTGGTCGCCACTGCCATCCTCCTCCTATCTCCCCACCCACAGCTGATGACATCTTCCTCCCCCCTCTCACTATCTTCTTCTCTCTTGCCATCTGACTCCCCTCAATGCCTCACTGTGATGGGCCCCTCCTTGTAGTGAGGCTTTAGCAGGGAGCTGGCCTTGGAGCTGCTTTTCAGTGAGTGGCAGGGTTTCCAGGCAGTCCACCCACCCTATTGCTAGCTTTCCGAGGAGGAGTGCTCCAAGAACCAGGGCATAGCTAGATGGGGCGATATCCTGGGGAACACCCCGGGATTGTCCCTGTGTGTTCACATGACACACAGGGGATCCCAGGAGCAGGGAGGGATGATCCCTCCCTTGGCCCGGGATATTGCCCTACCCTTTTAGCTTGCTTTTTCCATGGTCTCTGGATGATCCCAAGACCACAAAACATGTGGCCGGGTGTCGTGGGTTGTCCCGGCTCCTTGCAAGTAACTACAAGGAGCTGGGAGCCAGGCATGGAGCACAGAGCTCTATGCTCATTGAAGGTGGGGCGGGGGAAGCATTACCATTTGCACACAAGCACTTGTGCGCCCCTTCTCCAATAAAAACAAACAAAATGGCAGGTGTGACGTCCTCTTCCTTCCCCCTCCATCACACTAGACCTGGTAGGTCTAGCTATGGCCCTAGACGTCAGGTGGGCAGCGCTCTGGAGAGCTGTTCCACGCACTCAATGAGAGCAGTTGGCAAGGCTCTGTGGCATGTCAGGCAGGCAGATGCCTCACTCAGAGCATTTTTAGAAATGCACACTTTTAAACGTTAAATTCAGTCATTGGTGGGAAGAGCACACTTCTAAAAAATAATAACTTTTTCCATTCAAACAAATTGGGGCGGCGGGGGGGGGGAATGGCCAATCATTATCAGGTGAGCCAAACTGAGCTTTGAAATGATGTTCGGAGAATGTCAGCGAGCCCAAGCATCCCTGGTTCTCCCCTTCCTCATAATATGGCCTTTCAATGTTTTGGCCTACAACTCCCATCATTCTTCACCATGGGCTATCCTGGCTATGGCCAGTAGGAGTTGCAGGCCACAAGTTGCCCACCCCTGATTTAAATGTTCTCACATGAAGGGGATCTGAAGCAGTTTGTTTATGTGTGCTGAACTGGTTACAAAACCTTTACTGTCCTGAATCAGAATCAAACCAGAACAACTGTGGTTGCAGCTGAACCTAAGCTGAACCAAAGAATTTAATGGCTTGACTCCAAAGTCCCTTTGCCATGGCCAGATAGCCAACTGCTGTTCCCTGATCTGGCCTACACATAGATGCTTAGATTCCAGGCAGGCTTGGATCTTTGCCTGGGCAATAGGCTAATTGAGGTTTTGTCTCACACTCACTACCATCTTGCATCAGCCTCTGCTTCTTGCTCTTTTCAGACAGTTATTTCAGCTTTCAGACTAGCCATAATGAATGACTCAGTCCTGGACAGCCCCTTTCTGCATGAACCTAAGATAAACAGCCTCTGAAGATGCCAGGAAATGCTGCTCCCCAACAGGGGATGCGTGAGGAATTCAGCCTTTCAACTCACCTGATCTGCACTTCCCAGACTAATGTGCAGGTTAGAATGCAGCTACACATCTGATTTTGCACTCCTTCGAATGTTGTGACCTGGTTCTCACCTCACAAAAAGATCCCTTCCAAAAAATATCTGTACCAAAGCACATTTTAAAATGTTTACTAGAGTTGTGTATTTTGAAAAGAAATACATTTAGAAATGGTATTTTTAGAGAAAAGGTTTGACAATAAATATTTAAAGGTGAATTTTCTTGCTGATTGTTGACAACTGTTTCCCAGTGTTGATTGTCTGTTTCATGAAGCTTTTGTTAACTTAAAACAAAACAAAACCACAGAACAGTTTAACAGGCTGCATGCCGTTTCCTCACAGTACTGCTGTTAAGCTATGTCAGTCTCACTTTCGCTTTTCCACCATTAGTCGCAGATGTGAAATCCACAACAGAACATTCTCAATGCTGAGTTCCTTTAGAGGTCATCTGTTCCCACAATGCAGGGATGGGGGATGTGTGACCCTCCAGATGTTCTTGGACTGCAAATCCCATTATCCTTCTCCAGTGGCCATGCTGGCTCGGGTTAATGGGACTTCCAGTCCTACAACATCTAGAGGGCCACGACTTGCCCACCTCTGCCCTAATGCAAGGCCGTTCCAGTCAGGGTGTGAAGTCAGGGTGTGAAAAAAGACAGCAGCTTTTGCCCCCCCCCCACAGCTTTTGGAAGTAAAGGCTTTCCTGACTTAGGGTGACCATATGAAAAGGAGGACAGGGCTCCTGTATCTTTAACAGTTGTATTGAAAAGGGAATTTCAGCAGGTGTCATTTGTATATATGGAGAACCTGGTGAAATTCCCTCTTCCTCACAACAGTTAAAGCTGCAGGAGCCCTGCCTAGCATGACCAGATTTAAAAGAGGGCAGGGCTCCTGCAGCTTTAACTGTTGTGAGGAAGAGGGAATTTCACCAGGTACTCCATATATACAAATGACACCTGCTGAAATTCTCTTTTCAATACAACTGTTAAAGATACACGAACCCTGCCCTCCTCCTCCTCCTCCTCCTCATCATCATCATCATAATATATTTATTTCTTACCCACCTCTCCCTTTGGATCGAGGCAGGGAACAACAGTAGAACAGGAATCGATACATCTTTAAAATTCATGATTTAACATTGATCTGGATAGGCCTGCCGGAAAAGGCTAGTCTTTAAAGCTGCCTTTTCATATGGTCACCCTACCTGACTACTATTTTAAGCAAAGAACATTCCTGCCAGATGAGGATGTGATAGAAGTTTTGTTATCCCCTATGTTTTGAAGGTACCAAAGCACAGCCTTTAGCATTATAAATGCCTGCAAACCGTTTCTGTCAAAGGCAGGCTGAACATGTTGTTAGGCGTGGGATAATTCTTCACAGCATGGCAGGTCTAAGACATTTCACAGCCTAAGACAAAAGACAAGATGGCACTCCTCACCCCCCAATTCCATGTTCAGAAGCTGTCTGGACTGGCAGTGGAATCTTGCACTGGTGACAGGACCACACCCTTCTCCACTGCAGCTGCGGGCAGCAGGTTAGTTTATGGGGTGGCGGACTGGCTGTGTGGCTTCCAACAGAGGGGGTGGTTGGAGGCACTTGAGTCATCACTGGTGAGCTGCCATTACTGCCTCTGGTTCTGCCATCTGAGGTGGTTTCCTCACTCTGCCTAATAATCGTCTGATCCTGCTGTGGATAGGGATGTCGGAGGAATCCGTTTGGGGGCTGGAGCTTGACAAGCTTCCTTTGGTTCAGCCCCTTGGACTAAGATCCATTTTCTGCAAACTAGCCCAACTCAATCTGCATGAAGTTGGGCCAGTTCACAGATTTTCTGCTTTTGTGTGAGAGAGATTTGCACACAATGTGGCCACAAATTGCATATTTTGCACAAATCCCAGCTGCATTTTTTTGCAAATTATGCAATTTTTGGCTGCATTTTGCACAAATTATCCAAACTGCAGCTGCAATTGGTGCAAAGCTCTATTTGCGCAAATTAAAAAATGAACGAACAGAAAAAGTTTGTGGATGTTGGGGGAAATCCACAGCTCAGCCTGGAAATGTGAGCTGCATAAGTCATACCAGGGAACTCCGTCAAGTTAAAAATGAAACAGACATCCCTAGTTGTGGACCAATCTTTGCATTCATCTGTCATTTTCCTTGGCAACACAGAATTCCATCCTAGGAATTGCAAAATTTATTATTAGTAGTATTTGTAATCATATTTCATAATAGTAATAGCAGTGGTAGTAGTATGTGTTTTAACATCATCCTACAAGGATATCTTTGCATTCCAATCCCAACTTGAGAGAAGCAAATAGGCACTTCAAAATGGAGGTGGACATTTATTCATTACCGTATTTCTTCGATTGTAAGACGCCATTGATTGTAAGATGCACACTAAACTAAGTACCACCAACGGGGGGGAAGTGCATCTTAGAATCGAAGAAATAGGGTATTTATTTTATTTTATTTATTACATTTTTATACCGCCCAACAGCCAAAGCTCTCTGGGCGGTTCACAGCATCTCACAAAATGGCTTGTGGACCTGACTTCTAGGAAACTAATGGAATAGAAACTGGATTTGCAATTAGAAGGTATCCCCTTAAACCCCTTAAATGAAAAATAAATGCTTCCCTGACATGTCAGGAGAAGAAAGAACATTTTAATTGGACAGGTACATTTTCTAGGGATTTGCAGTCAGAGAAGGTGCATGCCTAACAGGTGAGTTCTGATAGTTAATTAACTTGGAATAGCAATAGTTATTCTTTAACCCAGGGAGGAAGGAGCTGCTGTGATACCAACTGCTACTATCCCCATTATGGTGGAGTGGTGCGATGTCCCAAATGTTGTGAAACATGTGAGCTGCAGAGGGGAAAGGGTAATAGGAAGAAATAGAAAGTTGACAAGCTAAGAATCTATGATGGATGCCAAAGGTCAGTCATGCCTAAGAGAGAGAAAAGCTGAGTGATAGGTGGCCCAGAAGGCATGGTGGTAGAAGGAAGGGATAGAGCAAACACTAGGCTACAGTGGAGGGATATGAGAAAAATTAAGTGAAGAAGGCAGGGGATACAGGGAACTGAAGGAATGGGGACTAGGAAAACATCTTGCACAAGCCCAAGAAACAGACGTGCCTGCGTGCTCTTGGTGGGAGTCCAGTTAAACAGCTAGGTGGGCTAATAAGGAACAGGGGTCAAAGGACAGAAAGGTCTGGAGTTAAGGAGACCAAGGAGACATGGACTAATGAGCCAATTTCTGGCAGCAGATCTCTTGCAATGTTAGATTTTGGAAATGAGTAACTGCTATGGAAAGATGGCATCTAATTGAACACTGGGGATGCCTAGCTGCTGCCAGACACATCACTGAATTCTGGAAGTGGAAATGTTTTGTGGAGAGACAGTATACAATAGGAGCTTGATTTCTGTGTTGAGGATCAAGGTGGAATGTTCTTGATAGGAACACCAGGTCTGTGAGGCAACAGCCTATTTTCTGATAGCCAAGGCAAAGAATGGAAGAAGGGGAGAATTAACTAGTGAAGAGAAATGGAGAATCCCCTCCTCCAATCTAGGTATTAGATCTGTATCTTACTCATCCTTCATCTTCCCCATAAAAACCATGTTATGAAGGGAAGACTGTCCAAGATCGAGACAACCCATTGTGCAGTTTCATGGCAGAGTGAGGATTTGTATTGTGTCTTTCAAGTCAAATGCAATGCAATATTCAACACACCACACTAGGGATAAGCTGAAACCACTTCCTCTGCTACCAACTCCAGAATTTGGAATCCCTTCAAAACCTATATCAAAGTTTGGCGCTAGTTTCATTCCATTTTGTGTCACCACCCACAAAGGTGTAACTCAACCCTGCAGCTCCTACTATGTTCTCAGGTTCATTCAAAATCTACATCAAGGTTTTGTTCTGTGTTGTGTCACAAAGCTCAATTTGTGCAGTACTATCCACTAGTATGTGAGTTACACACTTGTGAATTGTGGTACAAAACTCAGGGTTGCTGGCACAAAGGAAGACAAAACTGTAGGGGAAATTGTTATCCCTCTCTTTGGCACACTTTCAGTATTGGCATACCATGCTGAGATGTGCTAGAACACAGGATAACACTTTTAAGATAAAGCCTTGCTAAGTAACATCTTGGTACTTGCCGGCCAATGCCTTGGAATGTACTGACGTAAGGGCCACAGAATACAATACAGTATTGAAATCACTATGCTATGATCACGTATTTCCTTAACCCTTATATGGTATATTCATGCTGAACACACACTAACAAACACCTCCTGTGCACTCCCTGTGCACGAGGTAATCATGCATTTAACATGCTGTACTTAACAACCAATCATAGCTTGTATACAAGAAATGTAACCACTTAGTTCTTAATAAAAACCAAGACGGGGCTGCCTGTTTGGGATGCCTCTCCTTCATGCAGTTGGACTCCTTGCCAGTTATTTACTACATCTGGTGACCCCGACGTGATCGGATCCAGGAAACCCCCTGCTCATCGGCTGGAATAGCCTTGGTACCACTCAGCGTTCCTACGCTCCCTTATCGTGAGTATGGGGGGGGGGGAATTGTCAGCTCCGCAGAAGCTTCATGCACAAGAGCTACATAAAATTTTAAAAGAGCAAGGTTGTACAACTGTATCCCTCAGTCATGTAAGTGACCTAGTAAATGAAATAGGGTTGCAATGCCCTTGGTATCCCGAGGCAGGGACACTTCAGCTCACAGATTGGGTGAAAATAGGTACACACCTATACACTGAACCACGAGCTCCCATACAGCACTTGTTGCTGTGGCAGCGATGTAAAGATGCGCTGGAGAAGGTAAGAACCGAGGCATCCTCCAGCTCATTATCTTTTATCGCTCCTATTTCTCAAACATCACTCCCATATCCCCAGTTAGTGCCTCCTGCATCAGCTTCACAGCTGAGAGGAGAAGAAGCAAATAGTGAAGTGTTGCCAAAACTTAGCAAAGTCCGTGAGGCTTTTGAAGAGGAAAAGAGGAAAGGAACACTAACCTCAGATGAGCTGTTTGAGGGTCTTAACAACTTTCCTTCAGCTTATCCTATAACCTCACATCAAAATGACCAAAGACAGGTAGTTGTCAATTGGACATCATTGCCTTATTCAGTACTTAGAGAATTGAATAAAGCTATTCAAGAGACAGGCATACGCTCTACTTATGCCCAAGACATGGTGGAGAGTATTGACAATAGATAAACTATGCTTCCTCAAGATTGGAAAGATTTATTTCGCATGATCCTAAGTCCAGCCCAATATGTAGTTTGGGACAGTGAATACAGAAAGGAGTCGCTCCATATAGCCCTAAGCTCTAATGGAGTGATAACAGCAGAGCAGTTGTATGGCAGTAGACAGTTTGCAGGGATAGAGGCGCAGGCGCAACTACCTATGCCTACCTTTCAAGCCATTAACCGCTGCATCATAAAAGCATTTCAAAGAGTGCCAGTGTCTGGAAAACCCTCAAAATCCTTTACAATCACACACCAAGGACCTAGTGAGCCTTACCATCAAAGGAAGCCTTACAGAGACAAATTGACAATGAAGAGCTATTAATTGGCTCAGACCTTACTGCAAGCTCACAACTGATGAACTTTCACCTTTGTTTGCCACCCTAAAACAAGGCAAACACCCAGCTGATAAAATTTCTTTAACCACAAATCAATTGCAAGTTTTGTCTTTAGTCAATGAACGTTTAAAAGAAATTTGGGTAGATCGCCAAGTGTTAGATCAACCTTGTCAAGTTCTTATACTTACAGGGTTAAGTCAACCATATGCAGTTATTACACAGACACGCATTGAAACCTGTGACACTCAGTTCAGGAGTAGATCTTGCAACACTAAGACCTACAATCGTCACACAAACATACTTGAATGGCTGTATCTCAGTCATAGCCCTAGCTGTACCATCTCTACAAAACCAATTATGTATGCCAATCTGATTATTAAAGCTCGAGAGCGTACAAGAGCACTTTTAGCCCAAGATCCAGAAACTCTGACAGTTCCCATGCCTCTTCAGATGTGAGAACGATCAGTGTCATTTTCTGAAGAATTGCAAGCTGCCCTAGCAGGCTTTGTAGGACAAGTTACATATCATATTCCTGCTGACCCTCGACTGCAGTGTTTAAATCAATTGTCTGTTAAAATCAGGCCTTTACAAAACGACTTCCCTATTAAGGAAGCCCTTACTGTTTACACTGATGGAAGCCCAAAGAGAGGAGTAGTGGCCTGGAAACAGGAAGATCAGTGGAGAACCATGTTCACACTGCCCCAGAAATCACCTCAAAGAGCTGAACTAGCTGCAGTTATTTTAGCCTTCCGCACATTTCCTCAAGCACTAAACCTAATAACAGACAGTTTATATGTTAACAATGTAGTACGTGGTCTTCCAGGAAGTTATGTAACCCCAGTCATAGATAAGAACCTTTTAGGTCTCTTTATAACCTTGCAGACTCTGTTGGCTCACCGCACCAATGAATATTTTATTGCTCACATCCGTAGTCATCAACCCTTCCCCGGGGAGATCTCCATTGGTAATCAAGTGGCTGATCAATCCCTTCGAGCTCTAGCTGTACAAAAACTGACTCCATGGGAAAGCCATGCGTTTCATCATCAAAATGCTAAAGCTTTAGCAAAACAGTTTCAGCTGCCATTAGATCAGGCACGCGCCATTATCCAATCATGCCCACAGTGCACAAGAGTACATTCAGCCCCTGATATAGGTGTCAATACTCGTGGCACAGTTGCCAATGAGCTATGGCAAATAGATGTTACTCATTTTAGTCCTTTCACTCCATGGAAATACCTTCATGTGTCAGTTGACACTTACTCAAGATATATTTGGGTCACATGTCAAAAAGGAGAAAAAACAAAACATGTTATTAATCATTGCATTAGAAGTTTTTCAGTAATGGGAATACCTTCTGCCTTAAAAACAGATAATAGACCTGCTTATTGCAGTACTTCTTTTGCACAGTTTTGTAAAACCTGGCAGGTTACACATACTTTTGGCATTCCATATAATTCCACTGGTCAAGCTATTGTGGAACGCACCAACCGCACCTTGAAAAAGCATTTATACAAACAAAAACAAAAAGCAGGGATCCCCATTGGTTTGGGCTCCCGCCAGGAATGGCTGGCAAAAGTGTTGTTCACTATTAACCATTTGAATGTTCTCCTACCAACTAATACTACCCGATTACAACAACATTTCCAAATGCATACCCCTTTGCCGAAGCCGCTGGTCACGTACCGGCAGCTACCTAATCCTGTCTGGCACAGCCCTGTCCCCTTGATCACTTGGGGTCGGGGTTATGCTGCTGTACTTACTCCAACAGGACCAGTGTGGGTTCCAGCACGGTGTGTGAAACCCTGGAAAGAACATGTCGTAGCATCAAGGATTGACCAACCCGATTCCAGAATTCTCCCTACAACTTCAGGAGGACCCCCTGAAAGCACGTGGCAGGGTGCCCGTCCAAAAACATAAACCAACATGGGGAGAGATAAAGGCGTTATCTTTCCAAGCTCAAAAATTATTGGAGCAACAGCACGTTGATCCAACTCCAGAGAATTTTCTAGTTGCTACATTTACTTGCTTAAATACTAATTCTTTGCTGACAATAATTCTGTTATTTAGCTGTATAACTTGCCCAGTTATAAGCACTCCACTACATGATAGAATGCAGTACAATGTATGGATAAAGTTAGCAAAAATAGTAAACACCACTGATTTCTGTCTTACTGATGCTCCAGATATGCATGGATTACTTAGTACATGTCTCATTCCCATATGCAAAGCTCCTGGTTCTCTTGGTAATGTTACTGGGTTGAGTAAATTTCTGAACTTTAGTGAGATTCATTATCATACCATGGCCCAATGGGGAATTGCTACATACCAGTTACCCCAAGATGCTATACAGTTATATACCCCATATGTTGTAAACCACAAGAATAACACATGTGCTAGAATGGTAAATTGCTCTATTCACCATCCACTAAAAGGTTGTTTGTCCCCAGAACCTTCTTTGTGGAATTGTTCAAAGATAGAAAATGTAACAAGTAATTATGGAGACATTATATTGCCAATTAGATGGTTTTTCACATGTGGGTCTCGTACTTATAATTATGTACCAGCTAATATAACATTAGCACAATGTTGTCTTAGTCGCTTGACAGTGTTTCTACCACCCCGGCCTACTAAAAGCACTCGACAGAAAAGAGAGACTGAGACTATGAATGCAGTTTGTGATGGAAATGTTACTGTTTTAAGTCCAGCAGAATATATCTCCTTAGCTATGAGCCTTGTCGGGGTTCCTGAATTGGCTGTGGGAAATGCCAAACAACTTGGGCATCTGGCATGTTTACTAGCAAAGACAATTAATAGTACTTCCATTGCTATTGGACTTTTGATTCAAGAACAACAAGATTTAAGGCATGCTATACTGGACAATCGAGCTGCAATAGACTTTTTGTTGTTACAAAGACATCTTGGCTGCGAAGCTGTGGAAAATATGTGCTGTTTCAATCTCACAGACAATAGTAACCAAATTCAACACCAACTGGACTTACTTAAAAAATATGCACATGCAGTTAAACAAGATATTGCACCTGAATGGTGGAAGTTTTTGTGGTCCTGGTTTCCAACAGGATAGTTCAAAACTATATTTCAATATGCTGTATTGATTGTATTTTTATTAATCACCTTCTGCTGTTTCATACAATGTATCCCAGGATTACTGTCATAGTGTGTTCCCTCTTGCCGTCCCAAGGCTTCAAAACCAAGCAAACGCCAAATTTATTATGCTTACAAGGCTTTACAATTAAAAGAATAAAAGGGGAGATGTAGGGGAAATTGTTATCCCTCTCTTTGGCACACTTTCAGTATTGGCATACCATGCTGAGATGTGCTAGAACACAGGATAACACTTTTAAGATAAAGCCTTGCTAAGTAACATCTTGGTACTTGCCGGCCAATGCCTTGGAATGTACTGATGTAAGGGCCACAGAATACAATACAGTATTGAAATCACTATGCTATGATCACGTATTTCCTTAACCCTTATATGGTATATTCATGCTGAACACACACTAACCAACACCTCCTGTGCACCCCCTGTGCACGAGGTAATCATGCATTTAACATGCTGTACTTAACAACCAATCATAGCTTGTATACAAGAAATGTAACCACTTAGTTCTTAATAAAAACCAAGACGGGGCTGCCTGTTTGGGATGCCTCTCCTTCATGCAGTTGGACTCCTTGCCAGTTATTTACTACACAAAACCAGCACAAAGTTTTTGATGTATGATTTGAATGAAATTTACATTGATTGTTTGGGCTGTTAACTAGGAATCCCAGTTGGAGATGTCAGTATATGCCAGTGGACGGCAGCACAAAACTCAGGGTTGTTGGCATGAAACCACAAAACAGTGGAAAATGTTTGGTGCAGCCATATATCATCCTAGGCATTAAAGCAGTATTGAAGTGCACTGATAGCTGTTGGGGTCCAATCGTCATTCCATATACCACTTTCTTGGTGTGATATCCTGCTTTTTATTCCACATTCGTAATGATTGGACTCAAAGTGTAGATCTGGCCTTTGTTCTCTTAAGATTTGGGTAAAATAGTTTAAGCTTAGTGGAAATAAAAGAAAATCAATCAAAGTAAGAGACCATGCATGTACATCAATGAGAGAATGAGAGAGATTCCTGTCAGTATCAGTACATGAGGAAAAATTGGCCACGCAGAGGAGGAATTTTGAAACCACAACAGAATTCAAACAGAAAAAAAGGTTACATGCAGAATGATTATCAAATAGGCTAATGTCTGGATAGTTGTGCCTAAGGCCATTTCTACACCTAAGGCTTATCCCAGGAACATGGAGGGATCAACCCTGCCTGCTCCCGGGATCCCCTGTGCGTCATTTGGATGCACAGGAATGGTCCAGGGATGATCCTGGGGGGAAAGGCAGGTGTAGAAATGGCCTACGTCCTCACATATAGCCATCAGATGTGTAAGTGGACATAAAACTGCTTAATATGTCTGAGATTGCACAAGCAATCCCCACCCTATCCCTAATTTTGGGAGAGGCAGTAATACCCCCATGTTTAGTCACATCATTGATGTACACTCCTTTCACAGGTGCTTTTTAAAAAAGTTAAAATCAGGAGTGGTTTGTTTTTTTCTTCTCCTGACATAGGCCATAGCTAGACCTAAGGTTTATCACTGGATCATCCAGGGGTCAAACCTGTTCATCTAGGTGACACAAAGGGGATCCTGTGCTCAGGCAGGGGCGAACCTTCGATGATCCCAGGATAAACCTTAGGTCTAGTGTGGCCATACAAATTTCTACTCCATGAGGCCGCTGCCAGCAGGGCCAATGGTAAGGAACACTGGGACTTGGAAATATTTATTTATTTATTTATTTATCATACTTATACCCCGCTCCTCAGCCAAAAAAGGCTCTCGGAGCGGCTTACACTTAGCAAAAAAGACAGTCCCTGCCCTCAGGCTTACAATCTAATAAAGACATGACACACAAGGAAAAGGAGTCCAGGAGGGAGGGAGGGAGGAGAGAGAAAGAGAGAGAGAGAGAGAGATAGTCCAAGAAGAGCAGGCCCCGATGTTACTTCTGCCTGCTCCTGTCCCCTCGGTCCTTCTTCTTCCCCACAGGGCCAAGATGGCAGTTTGCCCTGTGGGGGTGGGGGAAGAGTCCAACAGGAGCAGGCCCCGATGTTTCCTCAGCCTGCTCCTGTCCCCTCGGTCCTTCTTCTTCCCCACAGGGCCAAGATGGCAGTTTGCCCTGTGGGGGTGGGGGAAGAGTCCAAGAGGAGCAGGCCCCGATGTTACTTCTGCCTGCTCCTGTCCCCTCGGTCCTTCTTCTTCCCCACAGGGCCAAGATGGCAGTTTGCCCTGTGGGGGTGGGGGAAGAGTCCAACAGGAGCAGGCCCCGATGTTTCCTCAGCCTGCTCCTGTCCCCTCGGTCCTTCTTCTTCCCCACAGGGCCAAGATGGCAGTTTGCCCTGTGGGGGTGGGGGAAGAGTCCAACAGGAGCAGGCCCCGATGTTACTTCTGCCTGCTCCTGTCCCCTCGGTCCTTCTTCTTCCCCACAGGGCCAAGATGGCAGTTTGCCCTGTGGGGGTGGGGGAAGAGTCCAACAGGAGCAGGCCCCGATGTTTCCTCGGCCTGCTCCTGTCCCCTCGGTCCTTCTTCTTCCCCACAGGGCCAAGATGGCAGTTTGCCCTGTGGGGGTGGGGGAAGAGTCCAAGAGGAGCAGGCCCCGATGTTACTTCTGCCTGCTCCTGTCCCCTCGGTCCTTCTTCTTCCCCACAGGGCCAAGATGGCAGTTTGCCCTGTGGGGGTGGGGGAAGAGTCCAACAGGAGCAGGCCCCGATGTTTCCTCGGCCTGCTCCTGTCCCCTCGGTCCTTCTTCATAATACAAAACATCAGAGCCAGATCTACACCAAGCAGGATATGACACTTTGAAAATGGTTTGAAAACTGCATATGTAGTGTGTCCTGGGCCCCAACAGTTGTCACTACTGTTATAAACCATTTTAAAGCAAAAGTGTAGATCCTGCCCTGGAGATCTACTTTTTGCTTAGCCCCGGTGTAGATTGTGTACATATCTGTTTTGTGACAGTCAGATGCATTGGGAGCTCAGTGATATTGATGGGAGAGGGAAAGAAAAAGTAACAGTTTTAAGAGCTTTCTAACAGTGCAAAGCACAATGTACCCCCAAAAAGGAGAGCAGAAACTGATTTCTGATAGGGAAATGTTAATTGATGTAAGATTTATTTATTTATTTATTTATTTATTACATTTTTATACCGCCCAATAGCCAAAGCTCTCTGGGCGGTTCACAAAAATTAAAACCACAATAAAACAACCAACAGGTTTTTTAAAAAAAGCACAAATACAAAATTCAGTATGAGGCACAGAGAGGGTTTGAATAACTTCAAGCCATCTTGGGCTGGCTTCAACTTTTAGAATGTCAAATGAACTCCAGCTGGGTAGAGCACACGCTTGCTATCCACTCTTCTAGAGTCAATGTAAACCATCTAAGCCTAAATCATCTAAACCTAAGCCAGACATGCCTATTGACTTTTTCATCAGGATTGTTATCCATAGTTTGTGAACAATACATTTTTCTGCTGGTTCTAGTAAGTCCCAAATAGTATCAGAATGCTCATGAGCTGAAATAAGCAGTGGCACAATGGAAAAGAGAATTAAAAGCAATATAAATGGGGAAAAATATTTGCAAGGAAAGAATGTTACTTACTTCGGTAACTGCTGAAGTGCAGAAGAGATTTATCATAGTGTTGCAATACCCAGTAATACAAAATAGGGATTTCTGGAGTTTGTAAAATCTATTCCATCTGTGTTTCACAGATTGTGAGATGCCAGTCAATCCATTGTCTCCTTATTGATGGAATCGGGCTTTTTTTGCCATTTCCAAAATTTGCGCAAATTTGTGCTTGCATAAATTCATACTGGTGAAAATCTCCCCACACACACACACACACACCAGCAAGGCACAAATTTCCCACAAATATGCACACATACCCAATTAACATTTTCATGGTTTAACCTATGGGGGGAAATGCACATTTTCAGCTGTGTGTTTTTTAATTATTATTATTATATGTGTTCTGTCCCATGCTTTGCATGCTGAAGGTCCCAAGGACCACCTCTGCCACTTCCAGTGAAAGCATCTCACTGAGTCTACATGTGCACCAGAATGAGATGGCCAAAGGTTCTAATATGGTCTATACCACATCAGATTGCAGGGTGGGCTTGGTGGAGAAATCCAAAATTGATTCAACAACTTTGGATTCTTAGGAATCTGACCCATGGCTTACACAGTGGAGTGGCATCTTCTGAATCTCATAGATTTCTTTCTTTCCTTCTGGAATTGTACACAAATTCAGTCATACAGAAATGCAAACATTGCAGGAAGTATACACTCATGATTTTACGACATTTTTTTTTTTTAAAAAAAAGAGCACACAACATTTTATACATGGCTTGTCTCTCTCCCGCTTCCACTGCAAAGCAGTCTTCTGCATGTATGTGTGTGGACTGTTCTCATTGATTATATGCTGAGCTAAAAATAAATAAAATATGCAGCAATAAATAAAATATGCCAGTGAAAGTTCCATAAATTGTGACAGACCTGATTCTGTCAATGCGTGGATGATTGAACAAAAGTTGCCTTGACAATCCATGAAACACAGATGGAATGAAATCTGTACTTCCCTAATTGCAGGTTACAGATTCCACTCCCCCAGTAGGGCCTCCTCAGTAGGGGCACCCCCAGGAACACTTGCTTGGTGCTGACATTAATTTCACTTTGCCACTTTTACCAGGCCTTTTATTCTGAATACTTTTATCTGTGTGACCATGCTCTTCGTAGAATTCACATCCTACTGTTTTTAGTCTGTAGCATTTTTATGTTCCAAAATGCTGTTTATTCTACAGTGGGTTTTGTATTGGAAGATACAAAATACATCCTGGGAATGTATTTGAAGGACGATATATAAAATCCTATAATAAATATGGAGAAGGTCTCTCCTCCAAATAGAAGTCTGTTACATCTACTCTAACCCAATCTTTTGTCTGCTGTGTTGCTTTTCTATTTGCAGGAAAATCCTATCACATGAAAGCAGCCAAAAGAGTCTAAAATTGTGTAATCAATTTGGTCTGAGCTTCTATATGTGTCTTACCTGGGAGAAGTCCCATTTAGTTAAATGGAACTTACCTCTAACTTTATTATTATTATTATTATTATTATTATTATTATTATTGTTATTATTGTTAATTTATTTATATAGCACCATCACTGTACATGGTGCTGTACAGAGTAAAACAGTAAATAGCAAGACCCTGACGCATAGGCTTACATTCTAATAAAATCATAATAAAACAATAAGGAGGGGAAGAGAATGCACCAAACAGGCACAGGGTAGGGTAAAACTAACAGTATAAAGTCAGAGCAAAATCAAGTTTTAAAAGCGTTACAGGATCCCCTCAGCAGGCAACCACATCATTCTGCAGCATATGTAGATTGGATCTAAGTTAGCAGAGTTGAGAAAGGCCTGAAGCCTTGGAGACCCACCATCAGTCCAGGTAGACAAATCTGGGCCAGATGTATCAATGGTCTGACTCCGTAGAAAGGAACATGCACAGTGGAACCTGCTGGCTCCAATTTCAGTGGGGCTGTGAAACCACTCTGGGGATAGGGTCATTCACCTTGGATAGCTCCTATAGCGTTCTAGTTGGTTCTGACCTAAACCCAGAATGGATTCATAGGCTTTTGCTAGACCTACCTGAAAATCCGGGGGAGAGGAGGGGAGACCTCGTGTTGTGAATAATGCGAGATCTTGCCCTCGTTTACACGCAAGGCGTGCTGAGCTCAAGAAGAGAGGCGTCGCACCCGTCATTTTTTTCTTAAAGGACCAGTTGCACATGAGTACTGGAGCAGAAAGTTAAGGGTTTTTTTTTTAAAAAAAAAAAAAAGATTTCCCTACTCCCCCCACCCTAGCCCCAATGGGTGCACAGCTCCTGGCTCCGTGTGAGTAATCACACAGAGCCGGGAAAAGCCACGGAAACGGGCCACATGCTTGCGGTCTTGTTTTGCAGCGTGAGATCGCAGGAAAAACCGGGCCCAAAGTGTACGGCATTATCCCGGTGCAAAGGAGGGATAAATATCAGCCCAGGATAACAGCTGGTCTAGCAAAGGCCATAGTCTCATTGAAATTAGAGCAATCAGGCTTCACTAAGCCTGCAGACTAGAACAGAATAGTCTTCTTTGAATGCAATTTTTCATTGGCTCCATAGCTATGTAATGTGATTCAGTTTCATGACAGTGTTAAGTAACGGTGGCATTTACAAAATTACATAGTTGCTTGTCAACAAACTTAAGTATGCAGGCTGGCAATAAAACATTGTATTACTCCAGACAACAGCACCATGCCTAATCCACAGTGATATCTGTAATGCACAATGATTATCTCATGAATAATACGGGTTGGCTCAGCTTGGAGTTCCTTGGTATTGTGGGTTTGAGGTTTGCAAAATGATCTATAATGCAACTGTACCTATTAACAAAAGCAACATTTTCTCCAGCTAATTATAGGAAAAGGCTTGGCGGTAACCAGTTCAGGAATTCTTCCAACAAACAGAATCAGAGTATGCAAATGAACTGGAAGCTTTAAATGGATTGTTTCAGCACTCTGACAACTGAGTTTTCAGTGACTTGATGGGGATTGGAAGGGAAGAAAAGAGGAGCAGAAACCTTACAGATGGGGCCTAGTGATTGGTCTGGGAGAACGTAATCTAGTGTTCTTCACTATAAGGCCCAAGGTTACAGCTCTCTCTTCTCACCTGAAGTATAGCTCTCTCTTTCACTCATTCTTTCTCTCTCTCTGCTCACTCTCAGAAGGGGTCTCTAGCTTTGCCTTGTTATTTGCTTTAGCAATGATCCACCTGTTGTGATCTAGGCTACTGGAGGAGGTATTTGGGAGGTGAGGATGGAGAGTCATGGGACCTTACACTTGTCAGCTGTAAGGTGGCTGGAGGTGGAAGAGGAATTTGAATGCAGGAGCAATCAGACAATTAGCTGTGGCTTCTGCTTGAAAAATAGTGACAATCATTGACGTAATCTTATCACAATAATGATGCCAAGGAGGTCTAGACCCAATTAGTGCCTGGATGGGAGACTAATGGGAACCTCATGTAAGGCATTCCAAGCTTTGTTTGAAAAGGAAGAAATAATGGATCATGAATAATTGCTGGAGATGGGGCTCCTCAGGGGCACATCTAACGTACATGATGAAAGCCTGCCCTCTTGTGGCTCCCTTTGGGGCTGTCGTTTGTATGAAGCTTCTGAACTTCTATAAAATCCAGGAGATCCATGCCATATTCGGCTGAATGCCAGCTGACTGGATCCACACACATACCCAAATAACATGGCCAATGAGGGTGTTTATAGTTGCTATGGCTAGAAGTGGACCAGGAACAGAGCAAGCAGCTTTGTAGCACCCAGCATATATGAGGCAAGGACATTTGAAAGTATTTGGGGTGGATACTTGGAGCACTTCACAAACTAGAAGCCACTTGGACCACACCAGAGGGGGTCAATTGTGTGAATTTTAACTATAACTCAGGAGTGCTTTCTTGTTGTTGTTTAAAAATTATTTGCAAATACAATAACAAACAAAAAAGAAGGGGACCACAAAAGAGAGGTAAGGAGAAGAAGAAAAAGAAAGAACATATCCATGCACAATATGTTTTATATGTTTTATTTTTTGAAACATCTATGCCTTTCTTCTTCTATTTGTTTAGTTATTTAATACTTTGTCTTTTATTTTTACTTTTTTTTAAAAAAAAAAAACACAACACCAAACCAATTTGGGTGAGAGAGGGGGCGAGAGGGGAACGGGGATTATTTGTTTATGTACACAATGTAAAATATTTCAGTACAATGTTAATTACACCAAAAGAATAACATAAAAGTATAAAAGTCTCCATTTACCAACTGGGGTGATGGGAGAGGTTATAAGTCCAAAGGACAACGGGCTCAGGGCCAGACCTGATGTCACATTAAAGGCATCTTGCATTTAACATGCACTTAAAGTTACATTATTGGGATGACAGAAGGCATGGGGAGGAGTCTAACAGAGGGCAATGCACACGGGGGCATTCCATCATCCTCATCAAAGCCGCGGGAAGCCGTCAAGTCTGGCTTGTCTGAGCCAACCCACTGGGCTTCACAGTGGAGTGCAGATTTGTGTATTGATGTCTTTCCAGTCTAAGTGCAATACAATATTCACTATATCCCATTAGGGCTGAGCTGAAACAACTTCCTTTGTTGTGTTTGTTTCTATATTTCAGTGTTTATGTTTACCCCCATTTGGGGTGAATTTTACTCACATGAACACTTGCATGTTGTTTTGAGGCTTTTCTTTCTGCCATATTCCTTCTTCTCTGCTCTCATTGTCTTTAGTCTCATCTGCCTTCTGTTCCATAGGCTGGGGGCAGCTGAAAAGAGCAGTGGACTCCTGAACCTTAAATATTTGCCAACACCCACACCCACCGAAGTCATGCTCTCTGCTACACAATTCTCAAAAAGACAGGGGGTTGGATCCAGTTTTACGCTGAAGCAACTGCACTGGTGGCTTTTCCCGCCCTCCCATGGCAGCTCCTCCTGCCTCCAGAAAATGCTACGCAGACTGTGAGGAGACCCTGCTGAATGGGATGAACAGTGGCATGTGGGGGAGGGGGAACCCCAAAAATCTGATAGCGGTAGGGTGACCATATGAAAAGGAGGACAGGGCTCCTGTATCTTTAACAGTTGCATAGAAAAGGGAATTTCAGCAGGATTTGTATATGGAGAACCTGGTGAAATTCCCTCTTCATCACAACAGTTAAAGTGCAGGAGCTATATTAGAGTGACCAGATTTAAAAGAGGGCAGGGCACCTGCAGCTTTAACTGTTGTGATGAAGAGGGAATTTCACCAAGTTCTCCATATATACAAATGACACCTGCTGAAATTCCCTTTTCAATTCAACTGTTAAAGATACAGGAGCCCTGTCCTCCTTTTCAAATGGTCACCCTAGTAGAGGGCACTTCTGTGAGTGAAGCCCTTCCACTCACAGAAGGCAGATCTTGAATCCAACCCAGGAGATGCACCGTGTTGTCCTATTTTTCACCCGGCCACAACATGTGTGGTTTAATCCAGCTGAGTGTGGCAACCCACATAATTTGGGTGGTTTTCATCCAATGCAAATAGCAGCTTCAGAGGACTGAGGTTCCATCAGGACCAAAGCAGGAAGAAAGAGGGGGAAATTAATTTCCCCTCTCTCCCTGCTTGCTGCAATGCTGAAAATTATCACACGTACACACACCACCACGGCTGCTATTTGCACTTGAAACACAAAGATGCATTTAAGCATTTAACATCTTGTTTTGTCTTTACAAACCATACTCTGTGCTATGCAAATATAAAACATGAGTTTTTAAACTGGAAGATACACTTTGAATGTGAGTTTCTATGTCTAAATTTGAGTGCTCTGGACATGGTATTTGAAAAATCCTTAAATGTTTTGAGGGTTATCAAATGTCATGAGTCATATGATATTGCAAGCCAATGATTAAATATGGCCAAATGCCAACTGGAAAAATATCATGTTGAAGTCAAATATCATTAGACATCAAACACATTATAAAAAATCATTCAGCAAATATATGAGTACACCAAGAACGCCTGGGAAATATTAGATATGAAGATTCCTAGATGAGAATGTTTGGACACAGGATCAGTTCAAGCTTAAGCATTGGCTCTTAGCCATGATTGATTAATTAATAAGTGTTACAATGGGAAAGTAATGGAGTAAAGAGATCTGTGCTTACAATCAAAAGCTTTGTTATTTTTAGAAATCTTTGAAAGAACTACAAAGACTAGCACAACTCTCTCATTTAAGAAATGTGGGAAGAAAAGTTTCTGATACTTGCAGTTTGGAGGATGCAAACACTACTATTGCTGTGCAGAATTCCTTATTGATAAATTACATGCATATTAAGCAACAGGCTTAAACTGTGAAGAGTGTTAACAACTGACATTCAAACTTCTGATTTAAACTGCAACATACCTTTGCTTATACATAGCAATGCACTGTGATCTATATATAATTCATGTCTAAATACCTTTCTTCTACTTTCTGCATATTGGTCTACTGGATTGTGCAAATGTCTCAAGAAACGGCATCATTTTGCTGACTGTTATCTTGGCAAAACATATTCCTGCTTCTTTTTAAAAATAGCAAGTGGAAAAACTGCTTAAAGAAGAATTAAAATTATGGGCAAATTAAAGCTTCCCAAAGTTACAAACCAAGCATTCCACAAAAAGGAAGAAAAATAATGTTGCTTGTCCGAACAGTAACTTATTTTATGTAGTACAAAATAAGAGTTATTGCAGAATTTCACCTGAAATCAAATTTCAAGGTCAATTACAAGCTTCCTGCTTCAGAAAAACATCTGGACTGTAATTTAGAGGGGTGGGAAGACGAGTTTAGGTAAGTTTAATATGAGGATTCAAAATGCCACAGGCCAAGTCTAGCTCTAGGCTTCTGTGGGTTTTCAGACACAAGAATATCTGTGGGGAGTCCATTGCTCCCCTCCTCCCTGTTATCGCAATGTTCAACTATCTCATGGAAAGAAAGAGGGTAAGTGGGCATAGTTGTTAGCCAACAATCCAGCAGTAATTTCAGTGGTGGGCCACTAGCCAGAGCATGGCTCCCCATAAATACTGGTCACCATCACAGCCAACTTTAAAAGTAGACATAACACATCAGAATTTACTGCAATGTGGTGGAAATGCTCTGTAGCCTTATTCGGGGCTGCATGCATTCTATGTACTGGCAAAATTGTGTGTAAAAATGTCCATCTTGACAGAAACAGAAATCTCCATACATTTAGACCTGTGAGCACAAAAAAACGATAGCTGTTGGGGTGGAGAACTGCACCAAACAGTATGAATTGGGTGTTGCTTCACCATGCACATACCATCAAGGTGTTCACCAATGAGATCACCTCTGATGGGGCTGATTAATTGATGGGAGGGTAAGGAAATGGTTTTAGGCACCTACCCTGTCCCAAACAGGTCTTACAGTGTCAATTTGACACAGATGTACATTGTAACCAGGTGTACAGCTTAGGGTGGCCATGTGTCTGCTTTTACAAAGGACAGTCCTCTATTTGAAGGTCTGCCAGAGGACTGCCATCTGTTTTGCAGGCATTCTCTATTTGAAAGGGCTGCCCAGTCCAAGACTGTTATAAAAATAAAGAACCATCAGAAGGAACAACTTCACCTTCAAGTTGTCCATCATCAGCACTTGGACAGCAGACTGAGCAAGTTACACAGGGCCCTTGATCACAGTCTTCTACAATATGGTGAGATATTTCTATTTAAATTATATTAATCGTTTCTAAATGTGCATCTACACATATCAGTTGCAAGTTTTATGCAAATTGGGGTTCTCTTTATCCTCTTTATTAGTGTTGTATTTCCTCTTCTTCTTTTTTGCCATTCATAAGTGGCCACTCTAGTATAGCTCTTTCTTAGGCCAACATTAGATGTCAAAATTCTTTCAATGTTGATTGTAGCATGAATTGTAATGAACAAGTAATGACATGTATGTTTTTGTATTTTACAGATTGTCATTATGTTTAAACCTACATACTGTTGAGAAGTTGAAAATGGTTGTTGAACATTGCTTATCCTTAAAAAACTTTTTTCCGTCTGTTGAAAAAGGAAAGAGTAATTTACGAATGAACTGCCTTATCTAAAACACAGATGGTTACTGAAGAAGAAATTTGAAACGTAGTTAAATTTCCAGAATCTTCGTTTATCCATATGAGTCACAGTCAACAAGTATTCATAAGAATTGTAGTCAATGAGGTTTTACAAACTGTGAAACTATAGACTCTTACTACCAGCAGCCCACCAATCGATAGTTGTGCTGTACAGGTAGTGAACCTGATTGTTTAACCTGGGTGATTTACTTGAATGTTTGTGGGTGTAATATATAGGTGCTTGTAGAATGTAAGATTTATGTGATATATTTTTTTTCTATGTAGTGTTAATAGGATATGATCATTGTTTCATATTTTTGTATCTTCATTGACTGAATGCATAAGATGTATGTATATGTATCTCTGTGTTAATTGTGGTGTTACATTTATCTGCACCTTTTGTAGTGTTAATGATACTCTGATCATGTATTTGTAAGAGAGGAGTTGCTAAGACTAATGCTGTTATTGCAACTGAATACCCATTCATTTACATCATAGTAGAACCTTGTAGTGACTTATTCATCATACTCAGATAGTTCTTTAATGTTTGGATCCTTTCCACAGCAGGGTTCCTCTTTCCACCCCCTCCCATGCCTAGAATGGAAGGCTTTTAAACTTGGGCCTTCAGAGCTCCACCCAGAGCACAGCTGCAGGTGAACATCAGTGCCATCAGAGGAATGGTCTGCTCACAAACAGAGCCTTGTTCATGAATCCAAGTGGGGCTAATTAACTCTTGAAGGGAAGGCTCAACAGCTATCTCCTGTGAAGCCTCAGGATCCTCTAAATCTGCCTCAAGGTCTCCCAACATAGGCAGAACTCTTCTGTGTTGTTTGGCTTGAGGGGGGGCGCTCTCTCCAGGTCACCTCTGAAGAGGAGTCCTCCAGACTGATACCTCCCTTAGGCCCAATCAGTGCCAGGGCAGCTACTAGTCACCATTTGAATTGCCATTTGAAGCAAAACCATGCCAGGGGCATTGTGATGATTTCTAATGGTGGCTCACAGCTGCCCTGGCACTGATAGGAGTGCACCACTTCTGCCCTGCTAAACCTGCCAGGGTGGTGGAGTAAGTGTCATTAAGGAGGGGAGTCATGGGCTTAGTTTGCCAAGAGGTCCCTCAATGCAGTAGCCAGCCTTGTTAGATGTTACAGGAGTTGTAAAAGTAGCAACCTGCATCTCCTTTCCACTCCCTGCCCTTCAACATACAGTCATACAAAACAAAATACCTGCACGGTTGTAACAGCAAGTCTATCTGCCCCCACAAGTGCCACCCTAATGAAATGGTAGGAAAACTCTCAATGCAATGACATCACAATGTTTATTTCATATAGCTATGACTTATAAGAGGAGTGGAGGCAGTATGACTGCTGCCATAGTATGTAATTCTGGCCTCATGTTGTCACAGAAATATGCATCAAGTGAAATTCAAAGGTGACCAGGGACATCCAAACATCTAAGGAGGTTTGCAAAAAGTAGAATAACTGCTTTGGGATTGGGGGGGGGGCAGTTCTCACAGATTCCTAGGTTGTTACCAAATATCATCTAAAGCAAACGTGGAGGCAAACTGAGAAGTCCCTGGATGGACAGAACATCTGAGAAATTTCAAGGGAAGCCGAAAGAGTTTTGATCAGACTGGCAACTTTTCTCAGGGGATTTCATACCTCCGTGCTCTTTACAGATGTGAAATATGGCCGATAGCTACAGTGGAAGAAAGGAGACTTTTGAAATGTGCTTGTTGGAGAAGAAAGTGTCAAGTGAGTTGGACAGAGGGAATCAATGAAGAAATACCGAACAGTATTGGAGAGGGTCAAGGAGTGATGCAAAGTGTGAAGAAGAGATTATCAGGTGTAACATTAAGAAATACCTGACTAGTTCAAGATACAATTGATGGGAAAAACAGAAAGATGCCTAGATTCAGCTACATAAAGCATGTGAAGGGAGGCCCAAGGGGGAAATGTATAGCCAAGAAACATATACATGTCAGGTTTGTATACGGATAGTATTTTCAGTTGATGAAGTCATCAAACCTTTATTCCTGTCAATTCCTGATCAAATGGTAGACTTCACTGCATTTGAGCAATGCTCAGTAACATTACAAATTGAATAGGTATTTTGAAAGAGTTGATACAGAGGGCTAGGGTAGTAATTTCTGATTTCAGGGATCCATGTATATGCAAGGTGCTCAGCAAGGTTTAAAGGCTCCCTCTTGGATCTATTCAAGTTCAGATTGCAAAAAGAAAAGTGGTAATTTGAGAGAATTTGTTGTGGTTTCTTTTATTTATAACATGTAATAACGGTGGAAAAGTTAACACAGGCCTTAGCTAGACTTACCTTATAGTCCGTGACAGAGGAGGGAAGATCTTGTGTTGTGATTAACGCGAGATCCCTCCTCCGTTTACACATGAGGCGCGATGTCCTCAGGAAGAGAGGCATTGTGCCCGCCATTTTTTTAAAAAGGAAGATGAAGCGCACAAATGCTCATGCGCTAAAGGTATGGTGTTGTTGTTGTTTTTTTAAAAAAACTTAATTTCCCCATTCCCCCCCAACCTACCCCCAATGGGCGCAGTGCTCCCGTGGCAATGGGCCACACGTTCCACGGTCACGGGCTCATCCTGGGACCATGAAAGAAGCAAGCCCAAAGGGGGGGGTGAGATCCTGGGGCAAGGGAGGGATCATCCCTCCCTAATCCCGGGATCCCCTGTGCGTCATGTGGACACAGGGATGATCCCGGGGTTCACCCCAGGATTTCGCCCAGTCTAGCTAAGGCCACAGACTAGGGTGAATGGGTTGAAATTCAAGGAAGGAATTGACAGCAGCAGTAACCCAGGTTTTAACATCCCCTTGAAAAAGGATTTCATGCATGCCAGTCTTTCTGGAAAACTACAATACAACAATTTAGAGTTGTGTCCTTTAAATGCATTGTTGGATTGCTCTGATGTCATTGACATTCAAGCTTACAATATCTGAGATTGTTTGGGTTCGGGGTGGGTGGGGAGGAGAATAAGTGGAGACATGATAGAGGTGTACAAAATTATGCATGCTGTGGAGAAAATGGATAGGGAGACATTTCTCTCTCACACCCATAGTACTAGAACTTGGGGTCATCCCATGAAACTAGTTGGTGGGAAATTCAGGACAGATAAAAAGGAAGTACTTCTTCACACAGTGCATTGTTAAACTATGGAATTTGCTACCACCAGATGTAGTGATGGTTACCAATTTGGATGGCTTTACAAGAGTGTTAGACACATTTCTGGAGGAGAAGGCTAACAATGGCTTGTACAGAGGCTGTATGCCTATGTACACCAGTTACTGGGGAACATGGGTAGGTGGGGGTGCTATTGCACTCATGTCCTGCTCATGGGTTTCCTGTAGGCATCTGGCTGGCCACTGTATGAACAGAATGCTGGACCAGATGGACCCTTAGTGTGATCCAGCATGGCTTTTCTTATGTTCTTATGATTTATCAAGGAGTGACCCAAGAAAATAGGGACTATGAAAGCAGCTGGCAAACACACAGTGAACTTTGTGTTGATGTAGCATTGCCCAGAGCAAAAGCAACTGTGGAGCTGAAGTCAATTTTCCATTCTGTTCCCCCATCAGCCCAGAAGAAACCACTGTAAATAACTCTTTAAATTCCACAGACTATAGAAAAACTTTCCTGCAGTAACCTTTGAAACCCCATCTTTCTGCTCTGCCTTCTCTAATCTATGCCCCAGCCTCATGATGGAGCCACAGTTCTGACATGGTCATCCATCTTTTGGGCTCCAATCTCTTGCTTTTTCCATGATTAAACACTCCAAAAAGCATTAGAGCAAGAATTAACAATTCCGTGCATCTCTTGTACATGACTCAGAGTGCTGTACACAGAGCACTGGCTCACAAACAGAACATGTCAGCTGTCCCAGGCCTGCTGCCTTCCAGATGTTTTGGGCTACATCTCTAAGCATTCCTGCTTATAGGGCATATTGGCTGGGGCCAATGGGAACTGAAGTCCAAAACATTAGGAGGGCACCAGTTGGGGCAAGAATGACATGCCCTCTATAATGGGATGAGAGGCATGTATTGCCAAATAGCACATTATTGCATATTTTATTAGTAGGGTTGCCAATCATCCATTAGTTTACTGGACAAACTTGTAAAACTGTATTTTAGCAAATAACAGGCATCAAAAGAGCCAGTGAATTTCAAAGCCAAACTGACAATTTTCTTTGCTATTCATCCCAGACCCATGACATGCCACATCTCTGTCCACCCCAGCCCCTCGCCCTCCACAAAATCTAAAATGGGCATCTATAGCAGGAGAATATTTAGTACCTATTGGGAAAAGTTTGACAATTGGAAAGTAGTGCTCAATATTACACTATTGATATAAATGCAGACCCGTGTTATTTTATGGGAAAACCACACATGGTTTGGGACTGAAATATCTGAAAGACCCCATTCTCCCACATAACCCTGTCCACCAACTGTGGTCATCATCTGAAGGCTTGATCCACTTTCCACTGCCTTTTGAAGTGTGGCTGTCTGGGTGTGTGGAAAGGGCTTCTTATGGTGGCAGCACCTGGATTGTGGGACCTCTTCCCTAGAGAGGCCCACTTGCCTGCCTCTTTTTTGCAGTTGGATCCAGAATATCTCTTCTACAAGAGGAACAGCTCTGCTTGAGGAAGGTCTCTCTGCCTGATTTTAGGGATCTCTACTCCCCACCCCCAACTATAACTCACCCCATTCAGCAGGGTCTCCTGATTAAATATAGCATATTCAGGGGGCTGAAATAGCTGCCATGGGAAGGAGGCGGTAAAGAAGTCCTCTTCTATCAGTGCAATTGATCCAGCACAAATCTGGATCTAACCCTTTGGGGTTTTTTATGCCAATTGTACAGTTCTTGTTTATTTTACCATGCTTTTGATTTTCATTGTGGTTTCCTCCTGCTATTCTGATTGGTTTTATCTGGCTTTGTCTGCTGATTCTTATGCTTATATTATTGTGTTTATTGTTTTTTTAACTTCTGTTATGAAGCTGCCTAGGGGGTCTTTCAGGCTAAAAGATGAGATACAATAATATATAGAACCATCAATCAATTGTAGGGATCCCCCCTTCAGTGGGCAGTGCATACCACCCAATTCATTGGTTTTCCCTTCTTTGTACTGCAAAGAAAACTAGTTCTATCCACAGCAGCAGTATCTATTTCATCTGCATTTCCTAAGGATGGTGGAGGCATCCATCCAAGCGATCAAGCCCACCAAGCTTTTGGCGGCTGCCTCCCACCCGATTCTGGCTCACTTGTCTATGACCTGGCCCGAATCGACATGTGCAAGTTGGGCCATCTCGTGCATTTCTGCCGCCACTTTCACCATCCTGATACTGGCGAGGAGAGCTTGAGGGATTTGTGCATGCCTACAGCAGTGCTGGTGGTGACAAGCAGCAGGTGGGGATGGCAGAAGTCCCCACCACTGCCACCCACCACTGCCGGCACTGCCATGACCATGCGCAAACCTCTCATGTTCTCCTTGCCAACATCAGCAAGGAGACGCGAGGGGTTTGCACCTGGTGGCGATGGTACTGGTGGGTGGTGGACAGCGACAGCAGGAGACCCCGCTACCACTAACTGTCACCCACCAGCACCACTGCCCACTGTACACAAATCCTTCTTTCTTCCTCCTGCCCCCCTGGGAGGGAGAAGGAAACACTTGATCACAATGACACACTAGTGTACATGTTCCAGCGGAGAGCCCATGGCTCGTTAATACAATTAAAGCTGGGGGTTCTGGGGAAATCTGTCAAGCCCCACCAACAAGGAGTCTGGATTTTCCCATGGCAGAAATCCTTAGCACTTCCCACCACCGCCAAATTTTCATAGAATTACAGAATAGTAGAGTTGAAAGGAGCCTATAAGGTCATTGAGTCCAACCCCCTGCTCAATGCAGGAATCCACCTTAAAGCATACCTGACAGATGGCTGTCCAGCTGCCTCTTGAATGCCTCTAGTGTGGGAGACCCCACGACCTCCCTAGGTAATTGTTTCCATTGTCATACTGCTTTAACAGTCAGGAAGTTTTTCCTTATGTCCAGGCAGAATCTAGCTTCCTGTAACTTGAGCCCATTATTCCGTGTCCTGCACTCTGAGATGCCCGAGAAGAGATCCATTCTTGTCAATTCATTCTCTCTTGTTCCATCCTTGCATTTCCAGTGTTGAATAATTTGTTTTCTGGAATGGATGTGGGGTTTAGTTCATTTCTGCTATTATTAGTGATACTTGAAGGTTTTGTTTGGTCTGCATTTTGAAGTAAACTGACCTGATTTTTACTTCCTCGTCTAATATGTGGATTGGAATGCAGTTATCATTTGGTTTTGGTATTCTCCAAATGTTGTGATTGTTTTTGGCTCAAAACTAGTAGTTTACATTATAATACAGACAAAAATAAGTGTTTTAGAATAAAATGCATACAAAATGTGGACCAAAATGTGTAGCTCGGGGCAAAACACATACAAAAGTGCATATTGTGTGGGAGTGGGATGGGGAGGGATGCATGAAAAAAGTATGCCTGTGTGTTTCTAAAGAAACAGTTGCAGATTGATGTGAAAACAAGAGAGAACAGCCTTATGAATGAGCACATACAAAACTGAAACAGCCTAGAAATAGACTGGGCTGTCTGTGCCTTCCTATTCTTGCAAGGCTATGCAGGATTAATTTAAAGCTGAGCTGATTTTAAATAACATTTCATCAAATTATGTGTTTGCTTGTTAAACGTTTCTGTAGACAACAATACAATGTCAGGTTGGATTTCTGTGCATATTAAATATGCCTTCAACTAGGTTTTGAAAGTCATTAATAGGTTAGCAAGGCTCTACAGTAATTTTCTGTCACTGTTGTGACCTGAAATATATCATGTGAATTCTTATAGTGCAAACCTATGCATGTCTACTCAGAAGTAATTCCTATTGCGTTCAAGGGGACTTACTCCCAGGTATGTGTGGATAGGAGTGCAGACTTAATTACTAAATTACTGCAAAAAAAAAATGTAAACGCTACATGCAGCCCATTTTCTGAGCAATAAAACATTAACCTCATGGACTAGCAGCATAAATATTGTCACCACCAATTTTACATATTGCTCATTAAAATGCAAACCTTATTTTTCTAAGGTCAAATCAAATTAGTGTGCTCATGCTGTTCAAAAGATCAACTGAGCATCTGAGTATAGGCAGCAGTTCAGTTGATCAGCACGCTTGGTCTGACAAATTGTGAGTTTGCAAGTATAGAAAGAGTTTATTTAGTAGCTGCTTTTTTTAAAAAAAATCTGTTCACACCGGTTTACAAAAATGTTTTAAAAAGGGGAGGAAAGAAAAAAAGCTATGAACGAATGCAATGCAACAAGCTGAAACTAAAGCCAGCCACACATAAACAACAGCACTAAAAAGGAAAAGAAAACACATACAAAATGCTACTGAGGGAATCCAGAGCATAGGGCATGGTGGTGACCGTTTTACACGTTTAGAAGGCTCTGGAAAAAGAGATGGTTTTGACACACCTTCAGAAGGACAACAGGAAAAATCTGAGGACATGTCTACACCTCCCTGTTCACGAGTTCCGCCCCTTTGGACAGACGGTGAGAGCAACATCCCAGGAGGAACGAGGGTTATCACGCCTGCCTTTTCTTTTCTTTTTTTACTGCAAGTGAGCATACGAGCACGCCAACGCAAAAGTAAGTTTTTTAAAAAAAATCGATTGCACCCCCTCTCACCCCCAATGGTCACGGAGCACCTGAAGAGCTCCGTGCTCCATGCCGGTTCCTGCCTCCTCGTGTTTATTCACGAGGAGGCGGGATGAAGCTGGAACTGCTGTCCACACCTCCCATGGTCTTGGGATGATCCTGAGATCATGGGCAAAATCGGGCTGAAAGCTGTCCCAGTTTTCCCAGGGAAATGGAGGGATCATCCCTCCCTGCCCCTGGAATCCCCTGTGCCTCATGTGGATGCACAGGGATGATCCTGGCTTGATCCCCAGGATAAAGTATGGTGCAGACATGCCCTGAAACACTCATTCATACACATATCTACTGGGATGAGGAGTAGAATCTTTTCCTTCTTTTCCCCATGAAATTGTATTTTAGTTTGCAATAAAGTTTTAAAAAAATCGAGGCAGCAAGAAAAAGAAAACTTCCCCAATAATATCTTGAATAGCATTCATCTTCCCTCTGTAAATAATAACAGCATCTGGTAGTGGCCTTTCTCCCACCCATCTCATCCCCAGCCGTGTAGTGGACCGACGACTTGCAGGGATGCAGCACCAACACCTTTTCAGTAACAGGGATGCTGACATCATCTGCCACCCCTTCAACATGTCTGGTTCACTCTGAGCTTACCTACAATTTTCATAGTAGCTGGGGTGGGGGGAATGAATTTTCTCAGCAGTGATATTTTGTTCCCTGTTGTATTCCAAAGTATTTTATGATGGCTGGGTTTTGAGTGGACAGTGACGACCTGGTAGGTTTTCAAAAGATATGGATCAACACAGCTGCTGCATTTTTGGCCTCTCTTTGTGGGTGTGGCTAGGGGGACTATGAGTACCCACCACTACATCTCCGCCACATACACCCATTGCTAGAAAGGCTTGTGCCAAATCATCAGCCTGGTGCTAATCATGAGCAAGTTTCAGTCAATAGAATCAGTAAGTCCATAGATGGTTATAGGCAGGGCAGCCTTAACAGCATTAGAGGCCCCCAGGCAAAACAGTGCACTGTGCCGTGCCTACACAACCACTCACAGGAATAAAAATGTAAATGATTGATAAAATAAACTTATATTTATTGGTAACTCCAACAAAATCAGTGTTTTGACATTTTAAAAAAAACATGCTGTACAGCAAAGATTAATCAATACAAACGTTTGGACAATATAACATGACCCTTGAACTTGAAAAACAAAAATTTCAACATAAAAATGGTACTTAGTTGGTAAATCATACTGACGGAGATAGCACAGGGTTAGGGTTAGGGTAGATGTAGATGTGGATGATATAGTTGAAGGAGCAGTACTAGTGGCTGACATTGCACTTGGATGTTAACTTTGGAAGTTTGCTAGTTTTCTCTTTCTTTTCTGCTGCTCTTTAAAATTTGTGTTAAATTCTGGTCTGTGCATAGATTAGCATGGGGCCCCTATGCTCGTGGGGGCCCTGAGCAAGTGCCCAGCGTGCCCATGCATTAAGGCGCCACTGGTTATAGGGTTGCCAGCCAGCCAGAGATCTAGTAGTTTAGCCTGTTGGATAATATGAAGAACTCCACATACTTCCAGACACTATGGGGCAATAGAGAATGTGTTGCATCAAGAGCTGCTTGTCTTGTTCAAGTTCCTTATCCTGTAATTGATTGGTTCTTTTCTCCTACTCTCTCCCCTTCCTGTTCCTCTTTGCCTTTGCAATAAGCAGCATGTGCTGTCACCCTGAGAGAAGCAAGTAACTATATCTCATTCCTTTGCTTACATGCACTCCTGCACCCAATTTCTTTTGCAACCTATACAAAAGCACTAATAAATCCAGTTGATTTGAAGTTCTAAACCGGCTCTAGCCTGCATTTATTCCCTCTAAAACTAAATGGTGTGTTTCTATGCTTTCTTTGTATAAGGCAAGCCTGTTGAAAGTCCACACAGCCAATAGAACTATGTCCCCTCAGCTAGCCAATCTTGAAGTCTGAAACCCAGAAAAACCTCCAGGTTCTCCTAGGTTCTGCCCATGACCCACTGAATACCATTTTGATCTTGCAGCCCCATCTGCCCTAGCTTGGTCATCCTGACTCCACCTAGGGATTCGGTTTGGCTTTTTCTTTTTCATTCATATGTGGTAACTGTATATGAATGAACCAAATAAGCCTGATTTTATAATTGTGATGGAATCGCTCCATTTGACTCAGCGATTCCCGGGCTGGAGAAGGGGGGGGGGGGTCTGACTCAACCAGCCCAGACTCACGCCCCTTCACTGCTGCTTGTTAACCCTTTGTAGTCTAGGTTCTCAAGGAAGCATGCCACACTCCAGAAATAGGGACCAAAAACTTTTATTCTTCACATTACACACTTCTGTAAGGGTCCACACATTAAGGTAAACACATAAGAGGTTTGGGGTGGGGGGGAAACACGGACAAAGGAATGACACACTTAGGACAGCAGGGACTAATGCCTCCCCCTCCCCCTTTACACACTCAAGCCAATAGAATTCACACTCACTCCCCACTTAACCATTCACCAGCCGTAACTCCGGCAAGGTCCCTTGCCCACTTGTATCCAAACCTAGACTAAAACAAAACAAACATATAATTCTGTGACTCAACCTCTTTGTTGCTCACTCCAACTTGGCTTTACGCCACTCAAACTAAGACCCTTTCCCTCAGTGGCTGCGTGGATCTTCTGCCATCCAGCCAGCCCGGCCTGGATGCTGTAACTCACCATGCACACACTGGACTCCTGACACCCACAGGAAAGAGACCGGACCCTTAAGTATCTAAGCCTTTTATCCCTTTCTGGGACCCCCTTGTCACCAGACCCACCCTGACCAATAGAAACCTCATAGCAACCCGTACCTCTCCCGAAGGGAGGGGGAATGCTCCCAGACATTGCACAGCTGCAACTTGTTACTCTCCCCAGTACCAGCCTGGGGAGGCATTATCAGATGCCAGGCACTTTTCGTCCAGCATGGCCTTGGCATTTTGCTTGCTACTCCCTTTTCAGACACAAAGAAGCCCCTCTCCCTCTCCCTTGGATGAAGCAAAAAGATGTTCTCTTAAAGGAACCATGGGCCCAGCCCATGACAATAATAATGGCTATGGAAGGCACTTTGAACCATAGGTGGAAGGCATAGCCTGCTATTCAGTCTCTCTCTCTCTCTCTCTCTCTCTCTCTCTCTCTCTCTCTCTCTCTCTGTGTGTGTGTGTGTGTGTGTGTGTGTGTAAGTTTCTGATTTCAGCAATTTCTCCTGTCTGCAGCCCTTCCATGTCACAAGGAAAGGGAATGGTATGGGAAAGTCTTACCCACACATGCTTCTCTGGATCCCATCCTATATTTCTGCTGTCATTTCACAATAAAAAATTGTCAGACACCGAAAAAGGCACAGTTTTGGAGTGAGTGCTCATACTTTCATGACAAAGAAACTGAGATGTCTTAGCCAATACTTGGATCATTGTTGATACTTCAGAGAGAATCACACGCTTGCCTCAGAGTTGCTATACAATTGAGGGAGAATAAAATTGTCAGCAGAGAGGGCCTCAGATGGATACAAATTTCAAACTCTCAAAGGACTGCAGACATATCATTACAGTTGTTGTGTAACTAGAGCTATGGAAGAGAGAGAGAGAGAGAGAGAGAGACAGAGAGAGAGAGAGAGAACAAATACTGGATATTGGAGAAATGAATGTGGGATTTAAACTAGCAACGTAAATTGAACAAGTGGCATGGTGCAACAAATTTCCTACAGGCAATATCTTGACATTCTTGAGCGATTGCTTCTTGGAACATTGAGTTCTAGAGTACAAAGCAGCAAGGGGTGGCTGTTCTCAAATTAGGCCTTAAATCAAGTTGAATGCATACAACCTAAAGGTAGAGCAAATGAATTGTAAGTAGGAATGACCATTCTAACAAGAGCTGAAGTACTAACAAGTGCCATGAGGATAGTTAAACCTTAGAAATCGAGTATGAATGACAGGCAGACAATATGTAAAAGAGAACAGAAGAGACAAGCATGTGCTCATTTTTTGCATTGTGCATGTTAGGGATGATGTGAGATGAATGGTTAACCTACATAACAACCAGCCATTGTGCACATCATCTGTTTGTGAAGAGGGAGTTGGGAGCAGCCACTTTCTCGTACTGCTCTGCCGATCAGCAGGTGAAGATGCCACCCTTCACTTATCTGTGCCATGGTGGGCAATGCTTGACACTCCCTGTGGTCAGCGCCTTATTTGTAAGCCTGCCCATAGTTGGATTATGGTCCCTGAGTTGGGTGCAAATTGGAATAGCAGAATGGTTCCCACAAAAGTTCTCCCTCAATTCTTGAAGGCTCCTTTTAGGTCAACAAATGAAGTCAAAAGTTGCCATTTAAAGTATTCTTTTAAGTCGAGATGGGAAAGGACAAAACAGTTATTTATGGTGGTACTGAAGCCAGCCTGTAAAAAGTACGTTTACTAGCACCCAGTCCTTATGTCTATGGAACACACTTTACAATTTAAGAATGTAAGAAAAGCCCTGCTGGGTTGGACCAAGTGTGTATCTATTCCAGCATTCTGTTTCCACAGTGTAAAACCAGATGCCATGTGAAGCCCACAAGCAGGACATAAGCACAATAGCACCTCCCCAATCAGGTTTCCCAACAACTATATCGAGAGGCATAGTGCCTCTGATACTGGAGATAATATGTAGCTACCATGCCCAGTAGCCATTAATAGCCATATCCTCCATTAATTTGTTTAATCCCCCATCAAAACCATCCAAGTTGCTGGTCATCAGTGCCATGTTGTGTAACAATTTAGCAATGTGCTCTGTGAAGAAGTACTGCCTTTATGTCAGTTTAATTGCATGACCCTGGGTTCTAGTATTATTAAGGGGAGGGCAGCTGTTTCGAAAGGGTGTAGTACTCCTAACACACACACACATAAAAGGGTACTGATACCACTCCTGGTGTTTTGTCAGAATGAACCTTCATTGGGTCTCACCTGGTGATGAGGACCACTGGCCCTCCAATACCATCAGAGTTACACTTGTACTGGGTTTTAATGGTGAACAAATTATTGTACATCCTTAGCTTGAGTATATTTTCTGAAGGTGAACATTCAGAAGCTAAAACAAAAGAGCACAAATGGAACATAAACTCTAAGAATAGTAATGCTTTAAGAATGTTGGCTATCTAATAGGGGTGTGATCCGCTCCGATTAGGAGCGTAGAAGCAGTAGCGGATTGGCCTGCTCCGCCTTACCCAGAGGCGGAGTAGGAGCGGACCGTGGACCCCCTAGAAGCAAGGCGAATTGAAGCGGCCATTTTTCGGAGCTCCTAGTTCAGGCGGAGCGCTCCGGTCGCCATCTTGAAAACATTTCACCATAGGATTGCATTGCGGCAAATAATCACGCATAACTACGTTCTTTTTGAAGCTATCGTTCTAGAAATTCTTGTGCTCAGAGAGTCGTGGATGGGGGTCATTTTGAGACCACTCTCACCTCTCTGCGTTGTCTGGGTCGCGTGCTATATTTTTGTGAAAATCGGGTCAACCGCACGGCTCAAACGGCGTTTTCGGCTTTTCGCCCATAGGATTGCATTGAGGGAAAGACTCGGGCATAACTGGGTTGGTTTTTAAGCTATCGTTCTGAAAATTCTTGTGCACAGAGAGTCGTGGATGGGGGTCATTTTGAGACCACTCTCACCTCTCTGCGTTGTCTGGGTCGCGTGCTATATTTTTGTGAAAATCGGGTCAACCGCGCGGCTCAAACGGCGTTTTCGGCTTTTCGCCCATAGGATTGCATTGAGGGAAAGACTCGGGCATAACTGGGTTGGTTTTTAAGCTATCGTTCTGAAAATTCTTGTGCACAGAGAGTCGTGGATGGGGGTCATTTTGAGACCACTCTCACCTCTCTGCGTTGTCTGGGTCGCGTGCTATATTTTTGTGAAAATCGGGTCAACCGCGCGGCTCAAACGGCGTTTTCGGCTTTTCGCCCATAGGATTGCATTGAGGGAAAGACTCGGGCATAACTGGGTTGGTTTTTAAGCTATCGTTCTGAAAATTCTTGTGCACAGAGAGTCGTGGATGCGGGTCATTTTGAGACGACTCTCAACTTTCTGCATTGTCCGGGTCGCGTGCTAGAAGTTTTTTAAAAATCAGCGGGAAAAATACCTTTTTCAAAGGGCTGAGGGGCAGAGTCAGCTCCCGGTCATGATGATCCCAAAGTTAGAGGAGGGCATAGGCAAAACAGGTAACTTGGGATTCTGGGAAACTTCTCTTTCTTCATCTGAACGGGCTTTTCCCCGTGTTTTTTAACACAGTAGCCCCACCAAATGCACAAAAACAACCTGAAATCATATACTAAGCCAAGAATAAGAGATAGAAACACAGCACTGCTCCCCACCCTAACTTTGGGGAACAACTGAAAAGATGTGGTGCAAGGGGATGAGCTCCCCTAGGGCATCTCATTGTGGCCATGCCCCCACTCTCTCCTGCACTGGAAGGCCATTAGAGCCTTCCAAAGAGAGTAAAACGGTGGAGCAATGCCTATCATGAGTTGAAGTGAATGCTCACTTTTTAGTGGTGGAGCGATGCCTGTTATGAGTTGAAGTGAGCGTTTACTTCTTAATCTCAGAGCTGTTGATGGCTGTCTTGAGTTGAACTGGCAGCTGCTTCCCCCTCCCCCGGGCACGTCCCCCTATTGCTGGTAAAAGATAGATATAGCCTTTTTTTAAAAAATCTTCTTGCAGTTTATTCAGCAACACTGCTGCTTTTAATTCCACCCCTCCTTTGTTTATTTATTGATTTATTCCATTTTATATGCATTACTGGCTTATCCTTGGCTCACTTCCTTATGCCCCCAGAAATGCCAGCTGCATGCCTGCCTGCCTTCCCTCCCTCCTCCCCTGCCCACCTCGCAGGGATGTTGTGTGTGGGGTGCCCGATTTTCAAAAATTCGCCAAAAATCAGGGGATGATGGGATTGCTTTGAAACTTGGCGTGCGTGTGTATATCCCCATGAGGTGTCATGGTGCCAAACATGAGGTTTCTAACTTGAACAGAAAAAAAGTTGTATAATTTTTTAGCTTTCAATGCAAGCCTATGGGGGGGGGGAAACGGAGCTCCGGATCCGGATCCGGAGCTCCGGGCGGAGCGGAGCGGAAGTGGGCGGAGCGGGGGTGGGGCGGAGCGGCCCGATCCGGAAAATGGCAGATCTGCAAGTGAAGCGGAGCGGGGGGTCCGTGCACACCCATACTATCTAAGCATTTGAATCCTGACACTGTAAAAGGCATTAAAAGTCTCCCTGACTGGCAGTTCCTCTTCACAAACTGTAATGATATTTGTCTCCATTGGCCAAGATTTGTCTTTATTGGCTGGACCATATGGTAATATATCAAAATTAGAAAAGTCATCAACGGAGCTAGCAGAGACACAAATGAAATGGAGTGTACTCAGTCACCATTGGTAGAGATGCCGTTCTAAGTATCCCTGGGGTCTGACAACTTTGGCCATTAAGGATTTTAAATCCCACTTTATCAATGGCAATTATAAATTGTTTACCTTTGAGCACTATTAGGATGGAAAGAATTGGTCTATATTATCTAAATCTAGCCAAATGGCTAGTGCTTCTATGCAATTTCCTTATGTGAGCCTTAAAATCACCAGCTAGCACACTGATTGAAGTGGGGGGGGGGGAAACATCAACTAGGTGATTGATAGCCCATGCCAATCAAATGGAGTCCCCATAGTAGTTGGTATTTCATGGAAGCATAAAATACCAAAAAGTGTCACTATCACAAAAGAAAAATAGGAGTATAACCACACCTGAACCACTAAAAAGGGCAATCAGGAAATTCAATCAAATCATATTGGAGTCTAAAGTCTTAGACGACTCAATATAGCCAGTCCTCCTGAAGGTTTGCCCTTATTCAAAGGTTTATTAGCTGGAAAGAACCATGTTTTATACCCTGATATAGTTATTGAATCTATATCACATTTCTTCACCCAAGACTCCTGCAGGCAAATAATGTCATCAGCATATAAAAAGTCTCCTTCCATCTTAAAACTATTCCATCCAGCAATATTTCAGGAAAGGAATGAAATAGAACTATAGCCTTCAGGTAATTGAGGCAGTAGAGAGTCTCATTGGAGGATTAGAGATGCCAGAATATTTCTCCCAAGCCTGGATTGGATGCAAACTTTTGGAGCTAATAAAACCTGTGTTAATGGAGAGAAAAGTTTCCAATCCACCCACCCCCGCTGAATTTTCTCCAGCTCAGATCAAAATCCAAACCAGAGAAGAATTTCTGGTTCCCCCCCCCCCCCCGCTGTCTTCTAAGGTCTTCATTGTCCCCAAAATACATGCATCGCTCCATCCTTGATTTCCAGAAGCACCCCACCTCACTTGTACATAGTGGCAGTATGAGTGGAGAGAAGGGAGGTTTTCCCCTTTGCAACCTCCCTTTCTGTCTCACTGCCATGAAAATCCAGATGAGCATCAGAGATGTAAAGGAACCCTGCCATTGCAACTGAGGTGCACTGCTGGTGATGGAAAGACTACTGTGATGCAAATAAAAATATAAAGTGTGAGGAAGTTCTGGTTGACTAGCCCATTAAAGGCTTAACTCATCAAAATAAGTAGATATTGATAAATTTGTTATTAAACAATTGGGAAATTGGAAAACAAATGCATCTTTACGGAAATGCCAGAAAATTCTCACCTGCTCACCCATCCTATGAAGCTACATGGGCTGTGAATTTCTTCAAGAAAAATAAAGTAAAAAGATATTGCTTAGAGCAACATCTCAAGTCCTTCACTGAAGCTGAGCTTGGGTCAGGTTAAACAAGAGAAAATCATGCATCACAGACTGAGAATGGTAATACAAGATTAAAAATGACAGAGTCTTGTGGTGCCTTAAAGACCAACGAAATTGACATAAGTTTTAATGGACACTGTCCACTTCATCAGATGCATGCAGTGTTGACCTCAACTTCGGAAATCTATATACACATGGTGCAGGGCAGGGAGTGGTTGGAATATAAACTGTGTTGCCAGAGGGGACTGAAATGCAGAAAAGTACAGACTTTCATCATTATAACTTTAACCGTTGACATTTACAAAACATGGTCCAGTTATAATACAGATTCCATTTCAATGGTGAGCTGATCAACATATGCAGTGTGATTATTAAAAACAACAACACTGTTGTCTTTATTTAGGAAATAAAGTTGAATCACTTGATGGATTGCACTTCAACAATTTCACCCAAACACATAATTTGGGATTTTTTATTTTTATTTTGGTTACTCTTTCCCACTGAAAATTTAAATGCTGCATTATTGACAAGTATTTTCTGTTGTTGTTGGTTTCTTTTTACAAACTACAGGGGAAAATAGGGTGAATTCACATTTGTTACATGAACATGTAAATTGAGATCACCCAATGTTACAGAGAGCAGCATTCTCATTTTTAAAGCTTGTATTTGAGCTCGTGTTATATATTTGCCTGACTAAACCATTTGATGCCATCCTTGAAGTAATATTTTGACATCAAAGCTTTTCTCAATGAATAATACATCTGCTAAGTGCAGCGAGCCAGAGTGCCTGTGTAGATCTTGCCTTTTACTGGGATATGGAAGTCATAATGACATATTTCGCTAAGTAAGTCCATTCAAAATAAAACAAACTAAAAGTGGGGGCGGGGGAGGTGACAGCATTCAAGAACTGCAAGGAAAAGAGGTGATGTCATTGGGAGAAAATGTATTGACTTGGGCCACAGCTAGACCTAAGGTTTATCCTGGGATCATCCAGGGTTTGCCCCTGCCTGAGCACTGGATCCCCTGTGTGTCACCTAGATGAACAGGTTTGACCCCTGGACGATCCAGGGATAAACCTTAGGTCTAGCTATGGCTATAGAAAGACAAGCTAGATCTGTTTTGATCACTGTAACACTTGGAATCCTATGATCTCTATGGTCAACCCAAGGGTCAGGATGGGCTTTACGCTAATGTTTTATAACATTAAGGAAGGGTTGCAATAACTTATTGGGGCACATGACACTATGTTTCTTACAACAGAGAGCTTCGGCTATTGGGCGGTATAAAAATGTAATAAATAAAATAAATAAATAAATAAATAAATATTATTATCGTTGTATTCTCCTTCCTTCTTTCATTGTATTTCTTCTGTTGTAACGTTTAAATAGCATTACAAGTGTTTGTATGTTCCCTGATACAAACTGGGTGTATGTGACTGATTTTTGAATTGTCAATTGTCAGCCAATCGCTTTCAAGGGGATGTGGATACTTCCTTTCGGTGCCTAAATCAACTGCTTCTGCTGCATTTGTTTGAGAAGAGAAAGTGGGCAGATCACTGAACAAACCAACGAAGGGAAACTCAAATGTCAGAAGATACAGTGTGTCCCAGCTTAATGAATTAATAACAGGAAGGAGAAAGGTAAGTAGCGTTATAATGCCTGAGTGTGCCCCATGACACTTTAAACTGGCAGAACATAGAACGTTTTCAGAGGAACTAAAAAATGTGATAAACACTGGTGTAGGTCTCCCCCAGATCTTCCCGTCAGAGGGCAGAAAGAGAGGTCCAACTTTGGAGGGAGAGATCTGGTTCCAGAACCCTCCTTCCAACCCTCATGGAAACATTTGCAGCTCTTACCTGTACAATGTCAGAGAAGGAGAAAAACGGCAGATCAGTGTGCAGACCCTGGGAATTCCAGAGAGATCCAAAGCACCCGTTGCCTCCAACCAGACCTTGAGATATCATAAATAATTCTCCAATTCCTTGAAATGGAAGGACATTGTTTTTCCCTCTCCCTTTCTTTTCTTTTTAAAAACAATCTTCTCCTTCTTCTTTTCTTTCTTCTGCACCTTCCCCCCTCCAGCCCTGCTAGGCATCACCCAATATGTAAGAAGTTGAAACTACTGGAATAATTTTTCAGTGGTGGCCCCCCGACTGTGGAATGACCTCCCCGACCAGGCTCGCCTGGCACCAACACTGTTATCTTTCAGACTTTTCTCTTCTCCCAGGCATTTAACAGCATTTAACAATGCTAAGTTTGTTTTTTAATGGACCCCAGAAATGTTGTTTTTAAATAGATACTGTTGTTTTTATACTGTTGCTTTTATGTTTTTGATGGTTTTAAATTTTGTATATTTTTAATGTTTACTGTTTTTAACTTTTTTAAACCACCCAGAGAGCTTCGGCCATGGGGTGGTATATAAATGTAATAAATAAAATAAATAAATAAATGTTTGTGTTAAAAACCATCTTCCATGTTTGGCTAGAAAGGCATGCTGAAAACATATCAGTGGAGTTTCAGTGGGGTGACACTGCCCTTAGCCTTAAAAAAAGGGGGGGGAGATATAGATTTGCTCATGTCACTGTCCTTTCATTCTATTCTCTGTGATTTCCCCCCACTGAGATTATTGCCATACATCTGATGTGTTAACATCACAAAATACTCATACGCATCATAGAATATCCAAAAACAGCCAATAGGATTAAAAGGCAATGTTGGCAAATGAAGTTGATGAAACTGAGGGTGGAGTAGAAGAAGGAATTACACTGAGGAGGAGGAACAGGAGAGGAAAAGGGGGCACCCAATAGCATTGAAGCAATGTGAATGGTCAGCAATGCGAATAGTTTGGGGAGATTTGTTTGGCTGCCTTGAATATTCATATCACAATTGGAGAATTTTCAGCCCAAAGCCATTTAGTAGTACACCTTTCTGCGTTGGGTGGTATAGTACATCCCATCACCCTACACAAATACTGTATTTCTTCGATTCTAAGATGCACTTTTTTCCCCATATAAACATCTCTAAAAATGGGGTGCGTCTTAGAATCGCGGGTCATTTATTATTTCTTAGAATCAAAGCTTTTTTTCTGTTGGTGGTACTGAAATTAGTGTGCGTCTTACAATTGATGGCGTCTTACAATCGAAGAAATATGGTAGTGGTTTTCCTACCATGGGTCCTGTTCAGACAACACATTAAGCCTTGGTTAGGCCACTAACGCTTTTGCAGCAAAGGGTTAGTGAGCATGTTTAACCATGGTTAATTCACACAACATCCTGAGTCATGGTTCATATGACAAGGGAATAAAGAACTCAAGGGCACTTGCCCCATGAGTTCACTAAGGGCCTTGCTAGACGAGGCCTTAGCGTGCCTTGAGAGCCAGTTTCCCTGCTGTGCGTCCACATGACGCACAGGGGAATCTGGCCCCAGGTCGCACTGAAGCTTCCTCTAATGCGCCATAAGCAAAGTCGCTTATGGCGCTCCTTTTCCGTAGCTCCGGCCTGAGGCCGGGGCTGTGGAACGTCTAGAGACTTCTGTGGCTTTTTGCGGCTACTCGCTTACTCGCAAGAAGCCGCAAAAAGCCACGGACTGTGCCCATCGGGCCAGGGGCATCCGGGGGGGGAGATGGGGAAGGCCGGACCGGCAGGAGAGGGGGATGGCGGAGGGAGACAGACGTGACACACGGGAGGGTGAGGGGGGCAGAGGGTGACAGACGCGACACACGGGAGGGCGAGGGGGCGGAGGGAGACAGACGCGACAGATGGGAGGGCGAAGGGGACGGAGGGAGACAGACGTGACACACGGGAGGGCGAGGGGGGCAGAGGGTGACAGACGCGACACACGAGAGGGTGGAGGGCGACACACGGGACGGGGACAGGGAGGGAGGGTGGAGGGGGGGCTTAAGTAAAAAAAAAACCCTTACCTTGTTCGGAGTCTTCGGGCTGCACGTGGCCCTTTTAAAACAAAAAAATGGCCGACGCTGCAGGGCTTCTGTAGTCCCTGCGCGTCGGCCGTCTAGGAGGCTGGGCGGTGCACGCTAAAGTTAGTGCGCCATCGCCCCGCCTCCCTGCCGGCTTATCCCGGCAGTTCTAGCAACGCCCTAAGTGTTGCTCAGCCGGCCCTGTTCTGATTGCTGGCTTGGCCAAGCACTTTACAAAACACACTTTCCAGGTCTTCCGGAAAGTGCACAGCCCCCCCCCCCCCCAGCACAGCATTAGCGTGTCCGGGGAAATTTCACACTTTCCTGAGGCCCTGGAAAGTGTGCTATGCCTCCCCACCCCATGCCAATCATGGCCTTAAAGGCCCTCTTAAGACATCAGAGTAAGATGGCTTTTAAGGCCACGACTGGTGCAAGGGGAAGAAGGCAGGCAGGCAAGCAATGCATGCTTTCTGGGCATGTTTTCCCATGTACACACTAATTGCATATTTTCTCCCTCCACTAGAGAGCAGTCAGGTGGGGACCCAGGTGGATTTTTGATCCAATGCTAAATCAACCTATTTCTCTCCCCAAATTGGAGAACAGCTTGGCTTAATCCAAGCCACTCTGATTTCATTGTTAAACTGGATAAATAGATCGATAGATAGATAGATCAATGATAGATAGATGATTAGATAGATAGATAGATAGATAGATAGATAGATAGATAGATAGATAGATATAGAGATATATGCTTCATTGTGGTTTGAGAAAATCATAGGCAAATCTGTCAATTTTGGTTCTATTCAGTTTCTCCTTTTCTTTTACCTTAAGTTCGGCTCGGCCCAATTCTGCATCATGGATTTTATTATTTAAAGTCTGCATAAAAATGTGTATGCAGTTTTATGTGCACATCTCCTAATATAGTCATTTTAGTGACCACTTTTTGCTAATGAACCCAGTTTTGCAAGCTATTTTTCCCCATAGGGATTTGTTTCTGTGTGTTTCATGATGTTGCTTATTTTTATGTGAACCTTTTCATAGCATGTGAACTTTTGTGTGTAGTGCAGACATTTGATATGTAAACTTCTTTCTTTTTTCTTTCTTTTTTTGTGGGGGCGGGGAATGGAAGAACATAGCACTAAATTTGGGGAAGTGTGCATTTCGGTGCACAATTCTGCTCTGGTTTACTCATTAATTCAACAGATGCCACTTTGGTAAATACATATATAAATACGGATGGAACAAATTGCTCACCCATCTCTAAGAAATAAATAAAATGCCTGTGACTACGATTAAGAGCTTATTCAACACCTAACTGGTTATGTGATAGGGACTGCTCCTTGCCCCACCTTTTAGCCTCCAATTAAAAAAAAAGCTGGACAAAAACAAAATCAGGGGTCATAACGCTCACCTTGTATCTGAGATGAATATCTTGAGCCCCTGTAATTTCTAGGAAATTACAAGTCTTGGCAACATCTCTAGTATTAACAGTCACACATTAGCAATAGCAATCACATTTATTTTATTTATTACACTTATATCCAACCAGCTTTTTCCTTGAAGAACTCTGGGTGGGTTCCATATACCTCCTGAGCATCATTCTACCATCCCAGCATCTTATAGGGCCAGATCAACTTAGTTTTAGTGGTAGAACTGAACCTTGGGCTTTCCAGTTGATGATTATGATGTTTCCTTAAATTTTATCTATTTTCTACAAGCTCATCTCCTCTACATGAAGTGAAAATGGAAGGCCTTACATAAATCTTACTAAACAAAGAAAACTTTAAAAAGGAAAGAACTACATCCAGTCCCCATCCCTCCTAAATAACAAGGGCAAAATACAAACAAAATAAACTATGAGTTTCAACCCATGTTCTCCATCGGGGCCAGTGTCAAGAATAGGCATGTTGAGGCACCTGCAGAAGACCCACAGCCCAACAGGAGATCCCTGACAAGCCCCCTTCCCTAGAGTTTCTCCTCCTCTTCACCATTGCAATCTGCTTGCTCACCTGCCTCTCATGTTCTGGTCCAGACAATGGTGGTGGTGAGAAGAAGGAGCAGTAGATGCCATTGCCAACTTCTTCACTGGCCTCTGCCTGTCAAGCAAGCCAGAGGTAGCAATAAGGAAGAGCATTAGCAACTAGTGAGGATGGTAGTGAATGGGTAGACTCACTGAGGGAGGGGGACCATGGAGGGTGTCATGCCCAAGGACCGTCAAAAACCTGGAGTTGGCCGTGTTCCCCATAATCAAAAGAGGTATTGTGATTTTATTTTTTTATGATGCTACTCTGACTTTATGCGGCATACTCATGGGCATCTTGTAATGTGCTTTCAAGTTATTCTCTGTTACTCTGAGAAAGAAACGAGGCACTGCACCCTAGCATGCCTGTGCCTGGAGAAGTGAAGGGGAATAATGTAGTCCAAGAGACCCTGTTCTCTCAGTTTCATAAGATACAAACAGAGGCGCTGTGATGCTGCGACCTTTCTTATCTTATCTACAAATGTAATGAAGCAACGAACATTCGCATTATCATGGCGATCCATCACTTCTGATAGAGCTCTAAATGAAGCAATATTTGCTTGGCTGCAAAAGATCTGTACCATCACGAGAAGCTATGATTCGGTGATGGGATGAGCACATAATCTCCCCGGCGAGGACGGAACTAAATTGACCTGCAGCTCAGCAGAAGCCTCCTCAGTGAAGTTAGAGGATATTAACTTCTGAGCATAAAGGTTTTATTTACCAAGGTTCACATTTTATAGATTTGACTGTGCAGCTTCCCCCCAAAATGCAACCTGTCACAGTAGAGGAATGTATTTATAGCCGAGGACCTTGCTAACACTGTATTTACGGGTCAAAGGTTTTTGTTTTCCCGCCCCCAAAGGTTTATAACTTTGTCTTGCTAAATTACAACATTGCAGTGTTCTCTTTCCCTACAAGCCTTCAGCTGGTTTTAAAAAGGTTTTTGTGGAAAAGAAAACCAAGTGGCTGCAGCCCAGTGGTTGCTTATATTTCAGGGTGCCCAACTTCAGCAAGTGCTTGCCCTGCTGCTGCTTCAGTCTGCCCCCATGAACCAGGCTGTGGCTTGTGAGGCTCATGAGTGCTTGGCAGCCATCTGTCCTGGCTTCCAGCCCTCCCCAGCACCACCAACCCGCTGTGCTAATGGCATCACAGGGCCGGTGCTACCATAGAGGCCACTCAGGCGGCCGCCTAGCACACCAAGCTAAGAGGGGCGCCGGGCACAGCGCAGCACTCACGCGTATTGGCTGTGAGCCGGCCTGGCCCGAGGATTCAGCTGGGCCTGGGCGGGTGAGATGGCGCCCCGCGCCCGCCCAGCCATAGCGAAGCCAGGGATGCTGGGGTGGGGGTGGGGCGGCTCCACATATGGACTTCCAAAACATGCTTGGAAGAGAGAGAGAGAGAGAGAAAAAATGTATGGGTGCATGGGGTGCATGGGGTCTTTGAGTGAATGCATGTGTTCATGAGTGTGTTTGTTTGGAGTGAGTGATGCTGAGTGTGTGTGCGCGCACGTGAGTTGGGGAGGGATGATTTGGAGGTGATATTCCTATTAAATAATGCATTTTAGACCCATAGAAGTTCCTTTCCAATTTGTTTGCTGTAATTGGCATGATGTATTTCTTGCACTTTAAAATAAATTTAGCAGTTTCAAGTTTCGGGTTTCTTATTTTTTCCAGGAAACATATGTTCTTAAAAATAAAAGTTGGCATTTTTGGGGGGTGGGGTGGATAGGTGAAAGTAGCTCTTCTTGCCTAGGGTGCAAAATAGTCTGGCACCGGCCCTGGGCACCCACCATTAACTCAGCATATGGGAAAGCTCAATTTCTGGAGGCTAATTTCCACACTAATTTGCACTTTCTGGAGCCTCCAGAAATCCCTTCCCCACCCCCAGATGTCAGTGAGTTTTTTTCCCCATGTATTAATAGGGCCTTTAAGGCCCTTATTGGTGTTGGGGTGGGGAAATGCACAATTTCTGCATCCTAGTCGGATTCACCACTTGTACAATATGAGCTACCACTTTCAACAGTAATTCTGGAAAGAAGTTCATGACAGCTCAATGGAGCTCCCTTCTGAAAGGTCCACTGGCTTCCCCTGCTCTGGAAACAGCATTTTGCTCCTTCTCATTCACTGTTGGATCCGCTAGCTTCCCATTCCGCTGGCTTCCTGTTCCGGGCACCATTGGATACATCCCCAGGTGTCCTACTTTACAGAGGACAGTTTTGGAGTGGTGGCATAGGACAGTCCTCTATTTGATGGGCTGCCCAGTCCAACTCTGGTTTGATGTCAAAGAACCATAAGGAAGGAGAGCAGCAGCCTTGGAGTTGCCCATCCACACTGAGCATCTGGATAGCAAGTGCACAAGTTACTAGGGCAGGACCTACACAACTGCTTTAAAGTGGGTTATAACCGTAGTGACAACTGATGGGGCCCAGGACACACTCCAGATACAGTTTTCAAACCATTTTCAAAGTGTTAAATTCTGATTGGTGTAGATCTGGACCTAGTCAGTCTTCCCCACTACAGTGAGATTTATTGTATTTCTATTTAATTAATTCTTTCTTAAATTGCACCTATACATATAAATATGCAAAATGTATGCAAATTGGTGTCCTCCTTTGTCCTTTTTTGGTGATGCATACATGGCTACTCTATTATGAATGTTATGAAGGAAAACAGTGGCTGTTCATGTGTGTAAAATGATACGGAATCACTGAAAATATTTGGATCATGGTAACCCTGTGGCTTTTAGAGTGAGGAACATACATGTTAGCCCTATCAAACCCTCCATCTGTGTTGTGTTTACTTGACCCTTGATTTTCTCATTTTTGGATCCTGCTGTGGTGCTGAATTACTCATTTGAGTCTGGATGTTGTCTTGTATGCTGTCATTGAGTCCACACGTATTCTACATAGGCCCCAAATCTAAAATGGTTCTTCACCAAGGCAGGATCTACACTACTGCTTTAAAACAGTTTATAACAGTAGTGAAAACTGTTGAGGCCCAGGACACACTCCATATACAGTTTTCAAACTATTTGCAAAGTGTCATTTCCTGCTTGGTATAGATCTGGCAACGCACAAACCTTTGGTAGTTTTGACAAAATTATATATAGAAGATTACTTTAAATTTTAATTTTGATGCTCTTCATAGGGCTCAAGGCAAAAAAAAATGTAATTCATACAGGACCATATAAAGTATAGAGTTTAAGGGAGATTAGGCCTGCTAATGGTGGGGAGACCCACCCACTCAACCATGAACCTCATCTAAGTTGCTCTAAGTTCCTTGATGGGAAATTGCTAGGAACTCTATGTAAGTTAATCAGAATGTAATGTAGGCAAATTTGATCATCTCATTAAGGAAGCAATCCTATGCTTCCTCTGAGGGCAGTTGATAGGCTATACAATGCTGTGGACCTCCTTGTCTGTGAGGCCTCCCCAGTAGGGCAACAAAAGCAGCGTCTCCTCCAGGACCAGGGCATTCCAGAGGCAGGACAGGGGAGGTGATGGATGGACTCACAGAATTCTGATATATCCAAAGCAAAGGCCAGGATCTACACCTGTCCTGGAGCTCACTTGGTTAATTTTCCTTAGCGGTGATGGAAGGGAAACAAAGACACTATCTCCACATGGAGGGTGGGAAAAGATAGCTCCTCCTCCACATTCTGCCCCACCCAGCATGAGCAGGCAGGGCTTAGGAAGTGGAGTTCCTCTGCTGTGGGTACCATGGATCCTCCCCCTCCATCCCATTGGATTACGTTGTGCTCCTTACAGCAGCAACCCAGTTAGGTGGACAAAGATTGCCCTCATCTTGCAGATGGTGTGGTTGATGCTCAGAGAACAGCAGCTTGGCTAAGGCCACATGGTGAGTCTATAGTTGAGAAGATGGTTGAATTGGTGACTTCCGAGCAAACTAGCCATCTTTTATCATTTTTAATGTTCGAATCAATCAGTCAGCCAATAAGTTTGTGGCCATAATTTATCAACAAAGCAATTACCTCCCAGCATTAGTGGCTCTAGTCCTGACCCCTTGAAAATGTAGGCATACTTCCCATGTGTGAGCAAGTTAGAAGATGCACATTTCCCTTCTTTGTCATGTATATGTGTGTATCCAAAAATTACATTCTCAGGATATATTTCAGGCACAATAGGCTAGTATAAATTATTCATTCCGTGTAAGAGTCCATTCTTGCAGAAGGAAATAATTCATTTCTTCAGACTCAAAAGTTTCCTGACAATGCAGAGGTCACGAGTGTATCATCCTTATATCTCAGCATCAAAGGCTTGTGCATTGCTTTTCTCCAATGAAGAGAAGAAAGGAAAATCAAGAACATTTCCTCTGAGTTTCCCGACACTAGTGAGCAGTCAAAAGTAGACTTAGAAAGATGTGCATAGGGATGTTTGAGAAACCTCTGGAGTAATGTCGCTATTCTTACCGAAATTCTTCTTTTTTTCCTTTTCTTTTTTTTTAGGGAAGCAATGGATATTTTCAGCTTTCATTTTCAGGAGCAGAAGCTGCATATATGAAAATCGCATATACAAAGGTATGAAAAAGTGTCCCAGCTAAAGCAACAGGTTCCTCTTGCACAAACGCATGGAAGAAAGCAAAAATCACGTTGGCTTTCTTCTGGATCCCTTGCGACTCCCCTCCCAATTACCACAGATTTCCCCCTCCTGTTTCCCCCTTCCCTTCCCCTGACATCCCACACAAAGTCCCCCAAGAACAGCTTTTTGTTGGGTTTAAGGGGGCAGCAGTGGAAGGAGAGCTGGTAAAGCCCTACTGAAGAAGAGAGGTTCAGCTTCTTTGAATCCACCCCAGTGACCTTCTTGCGTAATAAACCCAATGGCACAGAATTAGGAAAAAGAAGCAACAGCAGCTAGCTGTTAGGAGCAACTAGAGATGAACAAATCCATCAGTTTCAGTTTTCCCCACCCACCCCCTTAAATCTCAAGTTCTTCCCATGTCAGATATGAAGAAATGTGCAAATTTTGGGGAACTCCTCATTAAAAAAATGAACTGAAAATAAATTCTTAACTGTCTGCACCAGCCAAATTCAATACGTACAGCTATTCTCCGCATTGCAAGCACCATGTTGTATCTGTCTGCTACGTAACTGTTAAAGGTGAGCAGCCTGTTGGAAAACAACAATTGATAAAAGTGTGAAAATGTATATTTTAATGCACATTTTAAAGTACACTTTTTTTTCAAAATACACATTTTTCAAAGGTGATCAGTAATTAGGAAATGTGTGAACTTTTCCTGGGGGGTGGGGAATGCACTCCTGTTCACGTTCATGTTTGGGATTGCAAGTGAGCCAAGTTTGAATTATTTGTTTCCTGAAACGAAATTCTTGTACATCCTTAGCCATGCCCCTGCAGCTGCAATAGATTCCACACATTCCATTCTACACAATTAGCTTTTAACCCAAATGATTACTTCTTATATATTAGTTCCATACACTCTAAAGGCTCTGATTCAATGCAGTCTCAGTAACTTCTAAACCTACCGGTTTCCATGCATGCTTTGGTTGTGAGGATATCACACATTTCAAGCATGAAAAATCCAATATTTTCATGTCATTGGGCTTACTGTGTAGAATGACCCTGTGCCTGTTGAGGACTCACATGCACATCCTTCTTCTTACCTTCAACAGCATTAGGGACAAAACATGATCCCCTCTCAAAACTGTTGTTTATTATTTTTCATTAAAATGCACAGGGATGGAAGAGAATTTCATTTCAGTTTGGTTTTGAGAAGAATGTACCAAAATTCAAAACATTATCCATCTTTGGGGTGGGGGTGGGAGAACTTGAAACAGAAGAAGAAGAAGAAGAAGAAGAAGAAGAAGAAGAAGAAGAAGAAGAAGAAGAAGAAGAAGAAGAAGAAGAGGAGGAGGAGGAGGAGGAGGAGGAGGAGGAGGAGGAGGAGGAGGAGGAGGAGGAGGAGGAGGAGGAGGAGGGAGGGTGGAGGTATAAAATCTGACAGTTTCATCAATCCAGGCCAGGTTTTTTTTCAGTGCTTAGCTCTTAAAAGCCTGGGTTTGGATCCCTGTGTATTCAAACATGTTCATGCTGAATTAGGGTTGCCACCTCTTTTCTCTGACAGACTCCTCACCTTTAACAGCTAGATGGCAGGCAGGTACATCATGGTCCTCTCCATGCTGGGAATTGCTGTACCTATTAAATGTGTCTGGTGCAGATGCATAAGAATCTCATTTCACTTTGACTTTGATAAGAATCTACTAGAATTTTCAAAGTCCATATTCGGGAAGGAAAGACCTTGGGATGTAAAAACCCAAGTACAGGAAGAAGTGAAACTGACAGATTTGTCCATTCCTAAAAATATGCAATGTTTATATCTTTCCTGGCTAAGGAATGTGACCCCACCACCACCATCTGAGGAATCCCTCTAGCAGGCTGGCCCTCCCATTAGGCAGAGTGAAGTAACTGCTTCAGGCAGGAGATGCTGGGGTTGTGGCAGCCTTTCCTCTCTGTTGAAGGAAGAGCTACTTGTGTGCCATACGTCTTGCGCCCCCTAAACTAGACTGCAGCTCTCAGGTCCAGTGGAGCACATTGTCTTACCATCAATGTTGAAGCAAAATTCAGCTGCCATTTCACTACTGTACTTGGAATTGGGGTAGGGGCACCATCTTGTCCTTTGCCTCAGGCAGCAAAATGTCTTGGGCCATCCATGCTCACTAGATCTATCAAAATCATTTGGGCTTACCTCAAAACTCCTCGGATACTTTGCTTAGAATAGGGGGAAGGACCTTCAATTTGCACGTTGCTTTAAGCCAAAATATGGTGCTTCTGCTCTGCTTTGCAATGCCGCCTCCATGCTAAAGCATTCATATGGTGCCAAAGGAACACTAGTAATAAGGCAATTCCCTTCCTCTCTGCACTACCCTGTCATTTCTAGAAGTGTTTCTCTCTCTCTCTCTCTCTCTCTCTCTCTCTCTATATATATATATATATATATATGTTACTCTCTTGCTAGCTGTGTGTCCCCCTGCTGTGCAGAGCCACCACTGGTGTGTTCGTTCACTCATTAGCTCCATTAAAAAAAAGATTGAGAGCATGACTGCTTCCCTGTTCATTATGTGTGAATGTCATATCGCATAACTGGCATTGGACATGGGCTTGCGGGAATATCGGGAAACACACAACATGCCCTTTTCATTATGTCTGAGGTTCGTCCGGAACAAGTGTAAGAAGGGACAGACCATGAGGCCTGCTGGGCAGGGAGACAGACTGAGGTTTAGGATGAAAGATCAAAAATATAGTTTTAAAACCTGGAATTTGGGGACATGACCCACCAGTTTGAAATCCAATGCTTTATGCCACTTTTGGGCCTCTTCTATATTCAGAACAGTTGAGGGGGGGGCGGACCTGTTGGGATATGTTGACATGTCTGTATCTATTTGTAATGAGCTGGGATGACTGACATCCTGAAAAATGAGATTGCTCACAGAGCTGCATAGATGATGTCGAAGTATGGATAGGTATGTAAACCATCTGCCATCATAAATAACCCTTGACAGCACGAGTACAGAAGAAATATGTACACTTCATCGTGCCAGACAAGACGAGCCTGTTGCACCATGAATAAACTCTCTTCCCTGCTCGATAGTAGTTCTTCTAGGACTTGTATAATTGTAGAAGCCCAATTGTGTTGCGGGGATCATTTCTGAAGTAGTGTTGATAGTAGCGCTGTGCCAAAACCCCACTTGCCCTTTTGCAGCCTCTTCATTTCCCTGCGAAGGAGGCTGTTGTTTTTCTGCTGTTTCACAGGGATGTTGGGAACTCCTGAGAAATTTCTCAGTGCGCAGGGCTTCAGCAGTTACCTTGCTGTAAGGAGGCCGCTGGGTGATCGTGGTTGGTGTGTGCACTCTTTCATTTAGCATGTTTCGTCTGTTCTGTCTATGTAGCTTGAGCTTTCTGAAGAGCCCCCTAGAGGACTTCACCAGGCCTCCCTCCCTTGGGGCTTTCCGGTGTGGCTGCCTGCTGAGTGCCTGAAATCTGAGTGAAGAGTTGTTGTTGTTGTTGTTGTTGTTGTTGTTGTTGTTGTTGTTGTTAAAAAGACTTTTAAGGACAACAAAATAAACCCCCAAATGCCTCTCTTAACATTCAGGCACTCAGCAGGCAGCAGCACTGGAAAGCTTTAAGGGAGGGAGACCTCTAGGGAGATTTTCAGAAAGCTCAAACAGTGGAAGAGGCTGCAAGGAGAGAGCGGAATAAAAATGCTTTAAAATTAGGGCAGTGTACGGACCCACCGAACCGCTTCGCGGCCCGATCCGCAACTTTCGGATCGGGCTGATCTGCTTTGGGCTGATCTACCCCTCCCCCGCTCTGATTTGCGGAGTGAGATCCGGAGGGGCGGATTGACATTTTGCCCCCCTTACTTGACTCCACAGTGGATGGCGGAGTCAGGTAAGTGGGGAAGGGGGGCAGAATGGGGGCCGAATAAGCCCCCCTCCACCTTACCTCGCTCTGCCATCTGTGGTGGCAGCGGGCGGCAGATCTAGGTAAGTTCCCTCCCCTCCACTTACCTGCCTCTGTTGCCGGCTTCAACTGACACCGCAGGCTCAAACTGGAAGACCAGGCCACAGTCTGGTCTTCTGGTTTGATCCCACAGCATCAGTTGAAGCCAGCGATGGAGGCAGGTAAGCCCCCCTGCCCCCTCTCCTGGCTCTGCTGCTGTCGCCACATGGACTGCGGTGGTGGCACCAGGTAAGCCCCATCCCCCCCACTTGACACCAAGCTGCCACCAGAAGAGGGGCTAGCTGCCTATGTCAAGTTAATACAGGCTTTACAATCTGCCTTACAAACTAATTCCAATCCTCCTAAGACCACAAGACGGAGGCAGGTAAGCCCCCCTCCCCCTGCACCCTTACCTGGCTCCACCGCCGTCACCGCCAGTTAAGCAGCACCAGATAAGCCCCCCCCTTACCTGCGTCCAGAGCTCTGGATCGAGGCGAACCGCTTTGCCTCGATCCGCAGCTCCCCCAACCTGAACCCTCTGCCTTTAGCAGAGGCGGATCGGGTCGCTCCACTCCAGATTCACCTATCGGGGTGGAGCACAGCTGAATTTAAAATGCTAAAATAAAGAGCACACACACTGCTACCCTTCTCCTCACCCACCTTTTTATAGTAAGGGAAGCACTGAAACTCCTGGCTCTATGATATTCTCACCCCTTTTCACAATTTTTGGGTGCAATCTCTCTCCTCCCCCTAAAAAAAAAGGTTGAAACATTTAGCACAGTGAAAGTAGGTCTGCCTGCTCTTAGGGGCACGTGAACTCACCCACATCCAACCAGTTGGACGCTTGCTCTGCCAATTTCGCCATCCACCCCTGTTCATTGGGCCATGCGAGCTTCTTCAGAGGCTCAGCTCGGCATGGCTGGACAAGCACTCAGTAGTTTCCCCCCCACCACTGTTGAAATGGCACACTCCCCCCTGCTGCCTCAATGGAGCCTTTGCAGCTGCCATTAATGTGTGGGGGGGGGTGTATGGCTCCTCCAAACCATAATTTCCAGAGCCTCCCATTTACACAAGAGTAAAAGCATGAATGGAGTGGACACCTGACTGGGTTCATGAGAGGTGGATGCGGGGGAGTCCATTGTACTTATGGACTCAGTTGGGTTCTCGCAACATCCCTACCTGCTCTTCCTCCAAAGGAAGAGTCAGAAACCTCTACCTTCAACATTAACAAGGTGTCATTGAAGGACAGGAGACACACACACAGAGAATACCTAGGTGGGGAATGAGAATGAGAGGCTAGCCCTATCGTAGCTTGGATAGCATCTTTCCATCAAGTTTCCTTTATTTAGAGAGGAAAGCTGGGGGTGGGGTGTGTGCATTATAATGCAGTTACCAGATTTTAGGGTCTAATTTATATTAATTTCTCATTGTGTTTTTCCCTTCCTTATATTCAGGCTGCTAGTTTGAAAACCCCTGCTGCACTGTCTTCCCTGAAGGAACATTCTCCATATTAACTTTTCTGCCTAAGAACCCCTGTGCCTTAATATCCTGCTGCTGTCATAGACCTTCTTTCCCAGTTGGATCCAGATTTAGTCATACATGGGTCTCATCTACAGCAACCAGGATATTCCACGATGAAAGCGGTATGAAAGCAGTATATAAAAGGCAAGAGCCACATTACTGCTTTATGGCGGTACTGAAGTGCACTGACAACTGTTGGGGCCCATGACACATCTACACCAAGCAGGAGATAGCACTATGAAAGTGGTATGAAAGTGGTATATGGTATGTGTCAATGGGCCCCAACAGTGGTCAGTGCACTTCAATACAGCTGTAAAGCAGTAGTGTGGCTCCTGCCTTTTATATACTGCGTTCATACTGCTTTCATCGTGGAATTTCTTGCTTGGTGTAGGTGAGCCCTTAGAGTAAACCCATTGCAATCAATGGGAATTATGTCAGTCAAGGCTAACTTATTTCCCATTGATTTTAATAGATCTACTCTGAGAATGACTAAATTTGGATCCACTCTCAGCCTCCTTTTGCTATTTTAATGCATTTTAAGAGGTTTAATGTAAAACTGACTTTTAACTGTAGGTTTTACATTTTTGCAAATTCAGGTTTTTTTAGTGCAGGTTCATGGTCCCTTTGGGAAATTTTTGGTGGGCAGCAGGGGCATTGGCAGGGAAGATTGGTGGGAGGTAGTAGCCATCTCTGTCCTTCAGGGACTCTTGTCTTCCTCTGCCAATTTTCTCACTCATAAATTCTGGCAAGCTTCTCAGGAGCCCCAGGAGTCCTCTGAACCCAGTTTGAAAATTACCACGTCAGAGCTAAGAAAACTCTATCCCCATGGATCAAAAATGGCTTTTTTTAGTTACTTTTCTGCCCAAGGATTTTCAGAACGGTGCCGGACACATTAAAATGCCATATAAAGAGTAATGCCAGTCCATCAAATTAAACGTCAAAAGTCAACAAATATAAAAATAGCAAAACCCACAAAGTCAAGGAAGAAAACAAAACTCAACCAAACAAAACTCCACACACAGAACAATGATCGGCACTTCCTTCCTGGGGAAAATTCATAGTGCTAGTTTTTATGTTATAAGATGCCTCTTCCTGCCACTGTCTCTTCAGTCAGCTGTCTAATACTGCTGTCTGAAGTCCTCCCGAAGTCTGGATGAAGGGGGTTAGGATGGGATGGAGGGGCTCCTCCACTGGCAGAGAGGAGCTCCCCTAGGGGGGCAACCTGGCAGGCCCCCAGTACAGCCATAACAAACCCCAGAGGTGTAGGAGAAGCACCAGCAACAAGGGCCTAATGGTGGCATTGGGTATAGATTGAGAGGTGGTGGCTATAGTTCTACTGGATCCACAGCTGCTCTCATTTCCCCAAGGGACCTCAGCATCAAGCCTGGACACTATGCCAGCCCTGGAACTGCTGTCATTAATTCACTCCATTGATTTTATTGGGGCATGGGGATTTAAAATGCTACCGATCAGCTGTTCAGGTTTTCAGGGAAAAACACACACACGCACACACACACACACACACACTTCCTGTCCTGGACAATGCAAGCTAGCAGAGTTGTGGAACAGATGAATCATCTGTCATTTTATCCCATCCCCAAATCCACTTAAGACTGCTGTGTCCTCCAGTTTCTCAAAGTCTGAAAATAGGAGTGGGTCCAATTAACACCCTCCCATGACTATCCCCAATTCATAGCTGATGTATTGGGGTCAGCCATTTTCAGGGGAGCTCCAATTTCGGTGAGGCGGAGATCCTGTTCTGGATTTTAGTTACAACCAGGCAGAAGGCTAAAGGAGCTATCCAAGGTACTGAACCCTATCCCCAAAATGGGTCTGGTACCTTGAATAGTTCTTTTAGACATCTGGCTGGTTGTAACTGAAACCCAGAATGGAATCTCTGCTTCACCAAAATTAAAGCCAACAGCCTCCCCTGGCCACTTTGGTTCCATTGGGAAGGGGTTGCCATTTGACTTCTGAAACCTCCCAAAAGGTGTTAGGGAGAAGGGGAGGAGCTTACCACTCTGGTGGGAAGCTTACTTCTCCCCTTCTTCTTCTTTTTCTTCATCTTCGTCTATAACATTTCCCCCCTTTTCTTTTAAAGGTGGCATTGGCAATTCAGCAGCATTAGTGGGCCTCTGGCTTCTGAAGCATGGTGGCAACAGCTGCCAGAGCTCTGACTAGTGCTGTTGCACCAACAAATCCGGGAGCTTTAAAATGCATTTTTATAGATCAATAATTGGTGTGTGGGACAGAATTCTTTGTCTACTTTCCCCCAAATCATTTGAGCACTGTCCTGAATTTTCCAATCCTTAATAAAATAACATATTTAATTAAGTTGCAATGGGCTGTCATTTTATGGTGCCCAGAATCTGTTCTCAGAAAGCTATTCCACTCTGCTGCAAGGTAGATCCAGTCCTGACTTAGGTTATGTGGAAGCCACTTAAGAGGTTCTGCTACCCTTTTCAAAATTACATTTGGGTTTTTTCAAAAGTTTTCAGATGGTTCTTCCACAGAGGAACCTCCAAATTCATCTCAACATCTCGCTTCGGGAAAAAAATCCATTGACAATTCTAGTTAGTGGGGCAGATCATTTTCTTTTTAATATTGTTATATTGAGTGTGTGGAAAATTTATTTATCAGGCTAGACTCCCTATAAGGGTATTTGGAACTGCTGAGAAGCAGCTCACAGCTAAAGCACAGCTTGACTAACCACTACCATTAGTATTTTATGTGCTTCTCAGATTGAGTATGATGAAGACGCCTGAGAATTTTTTCCTAGTTGTATCAGACCTAGAGATGGAAGAATCCTTCAGTTTCCATTTCTCCCACATTCAATTTAAAAACAATCCTCCAGTTCTTTCCATCCCATCTGTGAAGATATTTGCAAATTTTGGCAAGTTCTTATAAAAAAACCCACCTCAAATGAAATTCTCATCCATCTGAGCAAGCCAAATTCATAGTCAGAGCTATTCCCAGCATGGGGAGTAAGTATTTTGTGGGCACCCAACTGAGTCCAGAAGTCCATCTTACTCCCCTGCATCTGTACCCCCCCCCAGACCCAGCTCACTGGGTTGCGGCACATTCATGGGCCTGCTCTTTGAGTAACCCACAGCTCAGCAGCTGATCGTCACCTGGAGCCTCCATTTTGTACAACAATGGAGGCTATGGAAATTGTGTATTTCCCACGTTGTGTAAATGGGGCCTTTATGACTACTATTTATGTAATGGAAATTTATGCAATTCCAGATCCTCTACTGTGCGCAACAATGGAGTCTCCAGATGAGGGCGGGCAACGTAGCAGTTTCGTCAGGCACTTGCCAGGCAAGAAAGCTTGCACAGTGCTATGAGCGGAAGAGGGCAGCAGCAGCTTGACACGGGGATTACAACCCAAACTTTTAAGACCCAAACACTCAAAGCTCTGAGCCTAGATGGACAAATCTGTTAGTTAGTTTCACTTTCTGCGATCAAGAAGTCAAACGGAATTAAATTTTCACCCATCTCTAATCAACCCCTCCTTAGTTCCCTCTAAATTTCTCTGCAGCAAGAACCTCTACATTCACCCTGAAATTGTGTTTAATGTGGCAGTGGTACCCTGAACGTCTTTCCTTCATGTGAATGTCACTGAAGAACAAGAGTTAAAAAAACTAGATCATCAGAATCAAGAAGTTTTAAGTTTTCTAGTGACAAGTGGGTATATTTTTAAGCCACGCTGAAAGTGCCACTTCCTATATGTAAAATTCAGACTGCAAAAGGACTTCATCAGAACGCCTCTATAATCATTTTTGACACAGACCAGTTGATGAAGATTATAGTCATTCAGTAGTTCTGAAGTGCAGCTCCCAAGTAGTTTGTCAAATAGAAAAAGCCATGAGGAGTCCTGGAAAATGAACAGAATGACTTTTTTCGTTTGGTTTGTTTACATCTCTGAAACTGTAATCTCATTCTCCTCCCACACTGCCCAGTTTGAAAGTGTTATCACATCTGCTGTAGGACACTTTGCCCTTAATCACAGGAGACAATAGCCGTTAAAACCAAAGGAGGCTGGTGACTCTGTTTTCAGTGGGGCTGTGAATCTATGCTGGGTTGCAGCCAGAACCAGCCAGAACTCTAAATGAGCTATCCAAGGTGCTGAACCTATTTTGGGGATAGGGTTGACCACCTTGGATAGGTCCTTTAGAGTCCAGGCTGGCCCTTACTGCAACTCAGCTTGGATTTATAGCCCCACTGAAAACAGAGTCACCAGCCTACACTGGTTAAACCATATTATGGAAATTGGAAGAAATCAATGCAGCTACTCAATTATGCCAAAAATTGGGATGCCTTACAGCAGACTTGCATAGCCAGGTGCCGCCCAGATACGTTTGGACCACAACTCCCACCATCCCCAGCCAGCATGATCATGGGAGTTGGGGTCCAACACATTTGGAGGATGCCAGGTTGGGGATGGGGGCGGGAGGGAGGTTAGAGTAAATAGTACATCATTTGATTTGAACCTGAATTGGAGATGTTGTGCTATATTCTTTCTTAAATCCTGAGTAACATGGTTGCTGTTCTCCTATCCCATCTTCCTGGTCCTTATCCCAGATAATTGTCAATCAACTCAATGAAACCACTTCAGAGCACACAGTAAGAGAAGCAGCCAACGGGTGTGAAGCAGCCCAGGTCACTTCTTCGAAAATAATGTGGAAGGTCTCACTGTGGCACTTCGTCTATGATGGCTCGTTATTGGCATATGCACATCTCTGCTGGAGGCTGAAGCCATCATGGGTTTTCTCCCATAATGCTCTCACATTAGTCCCGCTCTTTCCAATGGATCAAAGTTGGATCTAACCCCATATGATGAACAGGCATAATGGAACTTGGCCCTGTATCGTGTGCTTTGGGGAGCAGGGCCAATGAGCATTACAGGTGTGGTTTAGATCCACATTGGCAGAAGGTTTGTCCAATTTTGCTGATGTCACCTAGAGATGTTTCCCTCTGGCTCCCTGTGTACACTTGGAGCACACAGACGGAGCTGCTGTTGGATCACCAATAGAAAAGGTCAAAGTCTGGATTTTGTGTAAAGGTGAGTAGCAAGCAACAGGGTAATGAAAGCTCTCCTGCAAAAAGCAGTACGGCTTGTCAAAGGCAAGGTGCACAATCAACACGTTCTTTTTCCTTGGCATTGCCATCAGGCCTTAATTTGGTACCTTTTCTCCTTTCATTGCCTACAAAACCTCTGAAGTGTACTTTTTCTCAATCAGTGGCTAAACACCCTCTTTGCTTCCTGCTTGACTTTTAGGACTTTACACCTCTTTGAAGAGAGACTGTACGATCAATAGGATCAAAATCAATTTGCCCACGCATGTTGGTTTTTCTCACCGTAATAAGAAGTTACCACTTAAACGATTGCTTCTTGGACCATTCCTCTCGTTTGATGTTTGGCTTCTCTGAGTTTTAGTTACCAGTCAATATATCGACAATCACTATGAGTTCGCCAGTCGCTACACGATATTCGCTCCCTGCCCAGAGAAGGTTAATGGTTTCCTCCCATGTTTTTGAGACAGGAGATCACTCCCTCCCTCCCCAAACTTGAGGAATTTCACTGAACTCATTGAAGTTTTTCTTTTTAAGGCCTCAGCTATTTTGGGCGCAATCCTATACATGTTTAGATGGGTAAAAAAGTCAGGAGGATGTTCAGAGTTGCAGGATTTTTTTTTCTTGCCTAAACATGCATAGGATTGTGCTTGCCATTTATTATCCATACCAAGAAAGAGAGAGAGAAGCTGTCACTTGCCTTTTCCACTTCAGGTACAAAAAATATCTTGTGCTGACTGTGTTTGGTGTGGTTGTTGTTTTTTGCCCAGTGGTGCAACTTGGGATGGACCTTGAGACCAAACTGCAGGGATCAGCAGCTGAGGGGATCTCCAGCTGCCCCCCCAGAGATCAATGGGGACAGAACAAACTCCATTTTATTCCTGTATTCATGATGGTGCTAGGTTTTAAGTCAGTATAACAGGCAAGGCTGCGCTGCGCATGCTCGGGCTATTTTTTAAAATCAGGATTGGCAAACAGATTTGTTGTTGTTCTAATATATCAGGAATGTAGAAGCAGTTTTAAATCATGGAATAGTGGTTTAAGCTGGGGAGTGGAATGAAATGTCAGTTGTGTGCTTCATAGGGATGGTGCTGGTGCTGAGTTGGGAGTTGAAGCCCATCAAGAAATCATCATCTCGGCCCCCTGGACACCAGCCTGCAGCCTCAGCACTTGCCCAGCTCGCTGAGTACCATTTTCTGCAAAAATGGCTGCTCATTTCCCCCCCCCGCCGCCCATAACTATCCCATTTGTGCAAATGGTGGCCTTAAAGGGGCCATTCCTGCAACATTATAGGCGGTAATGCAATCTGCAGTTGAAGTCTGCACATTTCCAAGCTCGCTGTATGATTTGTAGAACAAAAGTAAAAATGTGTTTGACAGCATAAGCACACTTGAAATATGCACATGAAAAAAAATGTGCACAAATAGTAGGGCTGTGTGGAGTGACACGGAGCGGTTCTCTCATTTACGGAGCACTCCGCATCTTTTCGGAGCTCCGTCCGCCATTTTGGGCCTCTTTTTCCACAGGATTGCATTGGGTGAAAATAAATGCCTAAAACTTCTTTGTTTTTAAAGCTAGGTCTCTGAAACTTACTGTGCTTAGAGATTGATCATTGGGGGCAATTTGTGTAGATTTTCAGAATTTTTTGTTGTGTGGTTTGCTTGCAATTAATTTTTATTGAATGGGTAAAAGCTGGAGGGGAAACCTTTTTTTTCAGCGTTGATAGACAGGTTCATCTCCCAATCATGTTGTAAGTGATCACCTATGAAGCAGCCTCCAATCCCAATGTTGGAGGGGGGACTAAGCCAGAGGCACCAAGAGACAGTTTTCTTTCTCTCTCTTTGTGGGTTAGGACTTTAGTCAGAGTGGAGGGCATTTCTGTAAATGGGGGGGGGTATTTTTAAAAATTCGCTATAAATCAGGACATGATCAGATTTTCTTCAAAATGGGCATGAATAAGGATCTATGTGGAAGCTCTCATGGTGCCCAGTTGCATGTGTGTATCAGGAAAAATGATGGAGTTAACTGCATTTCTGTAAATGGGAGGAATCTTAAATATTTCCCCAAAATCAGGGCATGATTGGATTTCCTTCAAAATGCGCATGAATAAGGATCTATTTAGAAGCTATCTTGGTTCCCCTTTTTAATGTTTCTAACTTGAAAACTAAAAGAGCAGAATGGAGGTGGATCATCCCAAAGTGGAGCGGACCTGATCCGAAAGTTGTGGATCGGGATCCAGAGTGGATCGGGGGGTCCGTGCACAGCCCTAACAAACAGCCTTTAAGCAATTGGAGAAGAACATTTACATTTCAAAGATGTGCACAAATGATGTGTATATTTGAACAAATGTGCATGAAAATAATGCACAGATTTTCATGCAAAAAGAAAAGAAAAACAAAGATGGCAATCTGATACAAACATGAGTTAGAACAAGCTTTGAGGTGGAATTTAGAGAACTTTGGTGTAGCAGTGTGCAGAGCGGGTCTGCTCCTCCCTGAAATTCGAGGCGGAGCTCCATTGCATGGGGTATCCACTCCGACTTTTGGAGGGGTTCTGTCTCTCTGCAATGGGAATTAATAAAAATGCATACATCTCTGTCATTTGTAAAGGTACAGAGATGAAACTTGGCACTCTGGTAGCTCTAGAGTAGGGCTTTAGCCATGCCAAGCTTAAAGTTGACCCCAATCATCTCTTGCTTTTTAGGATTTTTTTTTTTTTTAAAAAAACCCCTCAAACTCCCCCCAATACACACACATCCAAAATTGCACAGGACCTTTTTTATCCTTTACTTTGCTGGTGCACAGTAAATCTTCAGTTTATAAAAAAATAGAGAACTGCTGAGTTCCCTGACCGTTTGCTCTAATGGGGTGAAATGGGGGAGAGGTGCTCTCCCTATGAGAGGTCAGACAAGAACAAACATAAATATCATACCATTATTTTTATTAAAAAATGCAAGGCATATAAACTTGAGTCCTGTCTTTAAGGAGATATATTGTAGTACTAGCAACAGCAAACTTTTATCTCGCTGCCCCTTCTTATCTTGACTTTATGCCTGACCAAGTTGCAGCCATACTTGCAGTGCACAGATCAGCCTTTGGCACAAGATTCTTTTCCATATCCTAATATTGGCTTGTGAGACTGTATGGATCTACACTGCTTGCCAGTCATCATCACTTCTTGGGACAACATTTCATAATGTGAGCCATTTCCCCTAAATCCTTTCTTTCAGCCAACATCAATTTTTCAAGAAGTGAAGAAAATTGGTTGTAGTTTCATTCTAGTTTAGACCCAGCTCCCATCATTGAAACATATGGTACCAAGTTGACACAAATGGGGGACTTTGATTTTTGTAGGACGTTAGTTTCTGAAGGTTCTGCAAGCTCTCTTGAGAGAAGATGAAGTGCAGATGGGGAGTAGAACTTGGACTATTTCTCATTCCACGAGGTAGCAAATGAATGAGTTTCAGGGCAGGGAAAAATGGGTTATATCATCTGCAATCCCTCCCCCTAAGCACTGTGATTGGAGGGGGGGGAGAGAATGTGACTATTAGTTAGCCACAGATGTCAATCTCAAAACTACCCCTCCCTCACCCACCCACCCCAGTGACAGTGTCTTCTTAATATGGAAGTGTTCAGTTAGTTATCCATCAACATGAAATAAACCCTCAGCACATCACTTAAAAAACCTCTAGATATCTACGGATCCATTCGGAGCTCCAAACGATCTTCTAAACACACTGCAGGTTTCTGATGGTTTTAAAACTGTCCCCTAACTGCACTACGGTTTTGGAGGTCCATCAGAGGTCCGTCAGAACCCCAGGTTTTCGGTGCAGAGTGCCACACACATACACACACTTTGGTGAGCTCATGTTTGCCATTCTGCACTCCCAACAGTAGCAGTGCTCCTCACACAACTATCCCCTCTTCCCAAGTGGTTGCTCCTAAAGGTGTCAGCCAAGTCTTTCTCCATGTGCCTCTCACTGCCCCTGAGAGGGACAGCAAATGGTGCATGGAGGCGGCTCACTTCGCCAGCAGCTTCTCCTCCCAGCACCAACCAAGTACTCTCACATGCCGCTTCTCATCCTCATTGGTACGACAAGCAGCCCGTGACACTTGTTGACTTGGCTGGCTCTTCCCAAAACTGGCTGCGTATTTTCTCCATGCTGAGGAGAGGCATAGGACTTGATGCCTCTCTCAGGAGGCAGGGCAATTATTTCATTGAGTGTGGCTGTGCCTACTGATGTCATCATCTATCCCACCAAAGGGGGGGGGGCAATCCATCTCCCCAAACCAACAATGTTCTGCACCCTGGTAGATGAAATACAGGTACCCCTGTATGATGAAGTTCTGAACCATTCAGTTTTAGTTCACTCACTTGATCCAGTCCAAATTTCTTTCTGTTCTTTCCTTTGGCCTACAATTTAAAAACAAAGAGCTCTGTGTCTGATCTGAATTTTAAAGTAATAACATGCTATCTTCCACATAGATCTTTTCCTGATTAATATCATGCTTTCCTCATTGGTAAGAATTCATCCTTCTATATGAGCAGCAAAGGTATTTTTTAATGATCCAAGGCAGTACTCTGGGAATTATGATCATTTGGGGGCTTGTCATGTTTTTATGTGTAATTGCAATGACAACCTCTCCCACGGAAATAAGCAATATCATTAAAGACTCTACACAGGAGTAGGTTTATGGGGACTGATTGATTGAAAAAAGAAAAGAAAAAGCATTGTCACTTGGAGCCTTATTTGCTCTTGGGCGTTTAATCGACTCGTGGAATGTTGTTCATTTAAATATCAGTTTTTAAAGCTGACCATGTGTCCACATTTCTTTTAATGATCTCTAGTTTAGATGCACTATGAATTGGATTGATAGTGCTAGAAAAGCACCTTGAAGGCTTGCTGCGTCCTTTAGATGAAATGAATCAAAAACTTTGAAAATTTTGTATCCGCTAAGTGTCTCTGATTAGAGCCATGCATAAATGGGGTTTCAAAGTTCTCCACCTTACTTCTGGGAAGAGAAATTGGGGAAACAATTTCACAGAATATCTTTGGGGGGGGGGGAGAGAGATAGAGAAAATCTCCAACCATTTCTAACAGGGCTCCCCATTGGCACAACTCCAAGAAGTTGGAACACAAGGTCTTTCTTTTTGCCTAATGGCACCATCCTATGCATGTGTAGATAGAAAAAAGTCCTAGAACTCCCAGGATTCCCCAGTCAACATGGCTGCCTGGGGAATGCTGGGAGTTGTAGGACTTTTTTCTGTCTAAACATGCATAAGATTGCACTCTAAAGGTTGTTGCTTTTTCACTGCCGCTGATAGTGGTAACAGCATCAACTATGTTGGCAGCCTGGCCTCCATTTTGCATTCTCCAGAAAGCCCCTTATTTAGCCTTGTTCCAGGGCTTTGTTGAGGGTGGGGGGAAGTGGCCACTACCCCCAAAAAATGGTTTAAAATTTTGGAGAAAATTCTGAAAATGGTCGTTTATTTCTAGGGGGTAAATATATCTCAGAACCTTTCTGTGGGGTGGAGGGGAAGCATATTCTGATTAATTTTATTTTATTTGTGGGGGGGGACTCACCTCTAGCTGTCTAGTTCAGCATCTTCCCCCAGGGTCATCCAACAGCTTACGTAATCATTACAAGGTGGCCAAGGGTACTGTTTGTGTGTGTTTTTCTTTCTCGTACACATCTCTCTATTGCTCTGTGGCCTCCTAGGCTGTCTGCACTTTCTAATCTGAAAAAAGCCCTATGGAAGGAATTCATGCCCTACGGGTATGAACTGAAGTGTGGGAAGCCAAGGAGACTGGACAATGGAAGGCAGGACACCCCTGCACACATCTTAGCCATCTCATGAATAAGGTAAGCACCAGAACCTCAAACCCAGCCCATGAGAATCTCTCCGAAGTTTCTTCTCCCTTGAATTTTTTTTGAAAGCAATTTCTTTTCTATCAAATGGAATGAGAGTGGTTGGCATAGCTAATACTTCACTGAGCATACTATTAAAAAGTGTTCATCAATGGTAGAGCACACTGATATGGCCATGCAGACGGTGCCTGGGTCAATCCCTGACAACTCCAAGGCTAGAAAAAAAATCTCCAGGGCTAGGAAAGTCCAATGGTCTGACTCAGTATAAGGAAACTCCCTATGCCTCTGAGCCCAGGATCTAGCTCCTTTTTGCATACCATCGTTACCTCTTCAAACTCCCAAAAAGTGCTGTATTTGGGACTACCCTCGAAGGCAATCTAAAACCTACAGATGACCCAGAATGTTGCACTATGACTTCTAGCTAGGGCTACCCCAAGGTTACAAGAGCTATACTATCAGGGCCAAGTAAAAATCCTCACTAACACACACCTGGGCATGATGGCTTAACATGTCATGTGAGGGGGTGAAACAGCCTGGGTAACACCCACCCCCTGCAGTGGGGATAAGGTCACCAAGGGTGCCTTACCACGTTGTCTGGCAGTCTCCTGTGGTTTAAAATGGCTGTTTCATGTGAAAGCAGTGACCATAGAGTCAGCCACCTAGAACATTTGACACTTTCAGCAGCACTCTAGGCATTATGAACAGACTCTATGGTTACCATCACATAGTGACAGATGGAGTTGTCAGCATGTGTGTTTTCCTGACAACAGGAGGCCAGGCCAGGTAGGGAATGGTAAGTAAATTATGCCTCATAGTTCCTAGTCATGTGACAGGTACGTGCATGGTGGTTTCACTAACTCTCCCTGCTCCATTGTTTCTGTAACCATTCTTCTGCCAACTGCATCTGAATAGGACCACTGCTCAGGTATGTATGCTATATCTATATCTCTGTGTAAGCAGATACAGCCCCAATTTGGTTTGGGACCATGGCACTTCAAGAAAGGAGGTTTTAAGCTTCCCCCTGTTTTCATTCTGAATTTCTATCCCTCCATCCTAAGGGAGGTCTAAAAAACAAAAATAGAATGGAATCCAATGGAGGCAGGTTTTTCTTTTCTTTTTACCCTCCCCCCCCCCCGGCATGATGTGTGTGTGTGTGGAATTTCAGAACAGAAATCAGTAGGGGAGCTTGAAACCTCCTCTCCTGAAGAGCTGCTTTCCCTATCCAAATTGGGGCTGTGCGTTCTTACACAGAGGTAAAGAGATCTAGCATGCATGGCTCTTCAATGTGTACTAGAGAGAACATGTACTTTGGCCCCCAGTTAGTTTCCAGGTTAAATTTAAGGTTGGTTTGATATCTATGGGAGTACTTTGTCCTATGTGTAGTTTCGAGATCAGGAAATAACCATTTTGAAAGTGCCATCATATCAGATGGCAGTCTAGGCATAGCCCGGAATAGGGCTTTTGAGCTCCATCAGACAAGCATTTCATTGCACACTCATAACTGGGCAGTAATGGATTTTTGGGGGTCCATCTCATGACATCGTCTGCCTCCCACCCCTTCTAGCCTTCTTCACATGACTAAGAAACACCCCAGTAAGTTTGATTCATTTTTAAAGATGCCGCTATCTCCTGCTGTGTGCAGGAGACGCAGCACGATCAAAACGGCCCACTGAATGGGCCACGTGCAAGTTGTTTACTTCCACTTTCAAAAGAGGAAGTAATGCGGGACAAATGTGCTAGTGGAGAAGCAATGGAAAGCAAACACCATTTTCCCCTGTGTGATGATGCTCTTTGTCACAGATGCCTCCTTGAATTTGGAATTTCTTCCCATAAGAAGCTGACCGGTTTTATCTAATTGGTCCTTTAAAAGAGTCCATAGCAAAACGCTTTTTGTTTAGATAGGCCTTTGGACAACAGCCAACTGGGAGGTGTTGTGCAATATTTACTTTTTGTTTGAATCAGGGCCTTCCTAGACGAGGCCTTAGCGCGCATTCTGACCCGGCTTCCCTGCTGTGTGTCCAGATGATGCACAGGGGAATCTGGAGACAGGCCGCGCTGAGGCCTGGTCTTACGCGCCATAAGCGAAGTCGCTTATGGCGCGCCTTTTCCCCAGCTCCGGCCTCAGGCCGGGGCTGGGGGAAGTGTGGAGAGTTCCGCAGCTTTTCGCGGCTCCTCGCTTACTCGCGAGGAGCCGCGAAAAGCCGCGGACCGGGCACAGCGTGGACTGGGCACATTGGCGGGGGGGGCGAAGGATCACAGGGTGGGTGTCAGGGTAGGTGGCATGGGGGGAGGCCAGGTGCGATCGCGCCACGCGCCACCCGGGCAATGCCGCCCCATGCCAGGCATTGCCCGGGCTTGGGCGGCGCGCAGCGCGATCACACCCGGCCTCCCCCCGTGCCACCCACCCACCCTGTGATCCTTCGTCCCCCCCGTAAAAAAACCAAAAAAAAACCCCACTTACCTTGTCCGCCGTCTTCGGGCCGCACCCGGCCCCTTTAAAATAATAAAAAAATGGCGGACGCTGGCAGGGACGCAACGTCGCTACGCGTCCGCCGTCTGGTAGCCTGGGGGAGGCGCGCCAACGTCAGCGCGCCTTGGCCCCGCCTCCCTGCCGGCGTAAGCCGGCAGGTCTAGCAAAGCCCTCAGTAATGGTTGGCTGTTGATTTTTCTTTCTTTTTCTAGCATTGGTAATGCTTTACTCCTATATTATATTGTAATGTTTTGTTGAGAGCCACGTCGAGAGCATGTTCAATAAGCAAGCTATTCATTTTTAAACAAAAGTGAAGTGGAATAAAAGTAGGGGCAAGAGAGGCCAAAGTAAATGATGAAGTGAAGAATTTCACAAAGAGCCTTCCCACCAGCACCACCTGCACGCAAATAATTGAAAAGCCATATTTGTAATTGGCAAAAATGTCTGCAAGAGCTGCGAGTAATCTACTCCTTAATTTGTGTATACAGCATTTTCCATGCATTTCATCAATGCGTTTTCTATACTCGACAAAGACTGGTATGATAACAATGGCAAGATGATCTGCTGTTTATATCATACAATCCCTATACTAGACAAAATGAGGTCACAGGGCTGTAGTCAGTCATAAACTCTGTGTGTGTGTGTGTTTGTGTGTGTGTGTATGCTCAAACCCTACCAACATGGCTTTGTCTAGGGATGGATGGACTCACTTCTTTGTGTCTTGGTGAGCGCCCAACAAGGCTCCAAGTCTGTCTGTCCTGGTCCGGAGCTTCCATTGTTGCATACCGTGGAGGCTCTGGAAATGGTGTACTTCCTCCATTGCATAAACGGCAGCTATAAAGGCCCCATTTGCACAAGATTAAAGGCGTGAATGCTTTGTTCACACCTTTAATCTTGCCTAAATGGGGGCTTTATGGCATCCATTTATGCAAGGTAGGAGATATGCAATTCCTGGAGCTTCCAACGCGCACAACAATGGAGGCTCCGAACCAGGGCGGATGGCTGCTGGTGCTCATTGGGTTGCAAGGTGCTTGAAGAGCAGACCCATGAATGTGCCATGGCCCAATGAGCTGGGTCCAAGGGGGGTGGGCACAGGGGAGTCCATTGGGCTCCTGGACCCACTTGTGTGCCCACAAAATTCCTTAGCTTTGTTTATAAATCAGTACTGTCTTGGACTTCTCTCACAAAACAGGAGTTAGGTTTGTATTTATTTGTAGGATCAGAATATTTTGGGTGAAGAAGGAATATGAAAACAACAAGGATTGGCACCATTAATAACTTGTATGCTAAAAGTAGGCTTAAACACTGCATTCCCCTCCACCCAACAACCTCTCAACACTTTCATTCTCTCTTTCTCTTTCAGCTGCCCACCTATGACTTACATAACTTGCCTCCCGGGAATTCTCTCCCATCTTCATGGTAACTAACCACACTTAGTCCCATTCAATCCCCTCCCAACTGTCCACTCCCATATAGGTTTACTACACAGTAGTATAAAAACCAAATAAAGTTGCTAGTCATGAGGATATGTGCCATGTGACAATGAGGCAAAAGAGCTGAAGGGGTTTTTAATTGGTTGGTGCTGTTTACTTCTTCTATTGTTGCAGTTTTAGTTGTGTTTAATGCATTTGTTTTTATGCTCTGTTTTAACTAAGGTTTGTTTTTTGAATTGTGGATTTTACTGTTAGCCACCTTGAGTGCCATTTTTGCATGGAAAGGCAGGATATAAAATTTGTAATTTTTAAACTACAAATGTTTAAATTTGTAATTTTGCATTGCTGCTGTTTTTATCTGGTTGAGCTTTTATATTGTATTTTATATTATGGTTTTATCCTGTTATTTTATACTTTGAATGTTTTTAATATTTGTGAACCACCCAGAGAGCTCCGGCTATTGGGCGGTATAGAAATGTAATAAATAAATAAATAAATAAATAAAATATAAAATGAATGAATGAATAAAATGGTGCTTCAAAATGTGTATTAAAAATACTGTTAAAAACCACAGTAATGATTAGGAAAGATGATGGAAACGTTGGAGAATTGGTGATGGGGAAAGAAATTCCTTTCACAAGCTGAACTATTGTGACTCGTTGCAAAGATTGGGAGCGCACTGTGGTGTCTCCCGCAAACAGGTAAAATCAATGGAGACATTAGCAAGGTCTGGACATGGGCGATCAATTGGAACATCGAGATGCAATGTAGTTTGTCTCTTCTCCACAGCACCATTCCAGGTTGCTTGAATGAGCTGCCAGTTTCTCAGGCTGCAGAATCAGAGCTGTGATTGAAATGTGTATATCAGCAGTGACCTGGAAGATGAACTCCATCTTCAAAGCCACAATCTTCATCATCTAAGCCCCTGTGTTCTATCTCGTTTGTCTGATTTTATAAAATTCCTTTGATTTCCATTCTCTTTGGTAATGATTGAAATTTCATTTTTTTTCTAAATGTGCATAGTTGCCATATTCAACAAGGTTGAATTCCAATGTCTAGCCAAAAGTATTAAAAACAAAAAAAACAAAAAACCATCCTTTATCAGGCTGGAAGAGAAATGAGCTGTTCTTGTGTGGCAGTTTATCTGAGATCAGAACTTAAATGAGCCCTGAATTCAGCAAGCTAAACAAATCTATGGAGGGAAAAATGCTCTCTTTCTCCATCACTTCTAAACACTATGCTAAATCTCACTTATCACCGCCCAACGCCATGCATATCACAATGAGACAAGCACCATAATGAATGGCTTTTCTATTTCTGGCGTATTTCTCACTGAGTGGCTTTGCTCAAGAGGCAAATCCATTAGGTGCCGAAGTAAAAATGTTTTCTCTGGATCCTGTCAAGGTGTCACTATGGAGACAAGCAGCAACAGCTTTGTCTTCTTTGCACATTTCTCAAGGCATGCTGGAATAGAGAGCTTTTTTTAAAAAAAAAATGCTGTCATTTTGGTCCAAGAACAGCAGCCATTCCTGGGCAGATTTCAAAGTTTTGCTTATGTATGGAAACCATTCAGCACACTGTAGATGAAAATGTTGCTTGCTCATAAACATTTATAACACTCCATGAAATGTCTCCCATCCCATTTGATACAGGTGACATTTCCTGATTTGGGGGTGGGGGGACCCTTTTTAACATTAATGTGTGTGCCTTGTTTGCCAACTGGTTGTTCTTTGTTTGTTTTTTGCAGAATGGATAAGCATTTGAAGGGCCAAGACTCTTCTAAAGCACCTGCAGGTGAGTCCTGTGACCACAGATTCTATTCCCTCCGTGCCCCCCTTTTGCAGCTGAGTAGGTAGCTAGGCAACAGATGGGTCTACTCTCAGTTGACCAAATTTGGGTCTTCCAGTTGCTCAGCTCTTCCATTCACTATCACTCCTTCTAACGGTGATCTCGGATGGTGAATGCCAAGTGTTGTTTGTTGTTTATTCGTTCAGTCGCTTCCGACTCTTCAAGACTTCATGGACCAGCCCACGCCAGAGCTTTCTGTCGGCTGTTGCCACCCCTAGCTCCCCCAAGGTCAAGTCTGTCACCTCCAGAATATCATCCATCCATCTTGCCCTTGGTCGGCCCCTCTTCCTTTTGCCTTCCACTTGTAGCCAAAACAGAGTCACTGAGAAAGAAAAGGGCAGGTATCCACCTACTCAGGAAAATGTCAACATTTGCAGAAGTGGCAGAAAACATTTTTAAAATTGAAAGGGGACACCTTCCCACCCCAAAACCCAGCCCAATGAGAACTGTGCATGCAAAATAACTTTAGAGTAATAGATGGAATAGGATAAAAAACACAGAATGCAGAATACAGGGCCTGGAAGCAAGTGGAAAGCCGAACTCCCTGCTTGCTTGAAGAAAATGTCCAGCTGGAGCCCTCTGAAAAGGAGCACACTTGTTAGAAGTAGGCATGGCCATTGCTGGGAAATCTGGATCCTTTTAAACTCAACGGAGTTCCCTTTTGCTTACAACTTCATTTGTGTTTGTGAGCCAAGCTGTGGGCTTTTTCCAAAACTCCGGGAACTTTTTCTTTGCCCATTTTTTTCACAGGTTCTGCAATTTGTGTATATTTCTCAGCAATGTGGACACATTATGTGTGAATTTGTGCAAATTTAGCTGTAATTTGCAGATATTGTTCAGAAATTTGCGCAAATTGTTCTGAAATTTGTAAAAATTGCAGAACCTGCCCCCCCCCAATCACAAAATGGCCAGAAGATCCACAAACTGGTTCAACTGGCTGCAAACTGAGTTGGGTGCCACAGCAAGAACCAGAACAAAGTCTGGAGGGCCAAACCTAGTAACGCTCATCAAATTCCACCCCACAAGTGGATTTCTCCAACATCCCTAGTTAGGAGGTTAGGATATTCTGTAACATGTTTTTTGCAGATCCTAATTGTAGTGACCATTGATAATCCATCTTTGGAGATGCATTATCTTATCCCAATGACATGCAAAGGGGATGGTACACACTTTCTACAGCAGTTTTGCCAAGCTACTTCTGTTCTACTTCTTTTTGGGGGGGAAATATATCACAGGAGATGTGCCATCAGCAGACTCACTTCAGAGGGAATGCTGTCTGGATTGCTCCCAGCAAGTGAATTACCACTACTGCACATCCATTACAAAGAAAGACTAATGTAATTGAGTATATAATCTTCATGGGAAGAAGGAGTAAATGGGACTCTTCCCACATGGCCTGTCTGTTTTATAGACACAATCATGAACACGGTTGATGGAGCAGAAATTTACAGAACTGCCTCCACCTAACGTTTCCACCTGCTTGCCCACGCCGTGGGGTGATCTTTCACTATTTGGTGATGGATGCTGTCCATGCTCAAGTCTGGGGAAAGGAAACATGCTCCTGCAGTGTTGTTTTCTATTAGCTTGGAAGAGGTGAAAAGACATTCAATTAAGCTAACTGCATGCACAGTCCTCACCACAATGATTCATATCAATACTATACTACATAGAGAGATGCTTGTGCCTTTGAATGAGGGACATTGCGTGCAATTAAGCTGATTGCAGATAATAACAAACATGCAGTATGCAGCGGTGATTTGTATCTGCATGACAAACACTGGATATCTGCTTTTGCTGATAAGTATCCTGAATACGCATGTATTTCGGGAGGAAGAAAGGAAAGGAAAAGAAAGCACAGGTTTCACTTTTCCTACCAGTAAGTGCTGGTACACCTGCCTGATAGCTGCCCTCTGATGGATCAATGGTGATCAATTATGCTGTATAAATTGAAATTCATATTCATTAACCTGGTTGACACCTTAAATCTCATTTTTTAATTAATGCTGCAAGATTCTCCAGCTTTTCTTCACAATGAAAGATTAGCATATAACTGATTAACCTTGTGCCATTTTTTTTTTGTTTAGGTAATTTCCACAGGTTTATAGTGCATGGTTTCAGAAAAGCAATCCATTTGCCTCAATGCTTTTGTTCTGAAAAATTAAGTTAATTAATGTGTAAGGTACCTGGGAAGCTCCACAATCACAGAGTTGTTGGATGAGGATGCAGGAAACCTTGTCAGGATACGTTGACTTCCTTGAACCCCATCCCTGCACTGGCTTCAAACATCTTTTGTAAACCCTGAGAGTAGGTGGCTTTCCATCCCCACTAGGCTCCAGAGAAGCTCACCACCATAAGCTTCCAATACCATTTCTTGCCAGATGTGCTTCCAAGATTGGGTGACCTTTTGAAAAGGAGGACAGGGCTCCTGTATCTTTAACAGTTGCATAGAAAAGGGAATTTCAACAGGTGTCTTTTGTATAAGGGTGTGCGCTCCACACTGAAAATCCAGGGGTCTGATGGACCTCCGATAGACCTCTGAAATTGCAGTGTGACTAGGGAGTGGTTTCAAAACCATCAGAAACCTGCAGAGCAGTTAGAAGATAGTTCAGAGCACCAAATGGATCTGTAGGTATCCAAAGGTTCTTTAAGCGACGTGAAGGAGGGGTAGTTTTAAGATTCACATCTCTGGCTAACCAATAGCCACAGTCTCCTACCTGTCCCCCCTCCAATCACAGTGCTTAGGGGGAGGGGTTGTAAATATTATAACCCATTTTTCCCTGCCCAGGAATTCATTCATTTGCTAGTTTGTGGAGCGAGAAAGAGTCCAAGTTCCACTTCCAACATGCACTTCATCTCTCTCAAGAGAGCTTGCAGAACCTTCAGAAACTAATGTCCTACAAAAATCAAAGTCCCCCATGGGTGTCAACTTGGCACCATATGTTTCAATGATGGGAGCTGGGTCTGAACTAGAATGAAACTACAACCAATTTTCTTCACTTCTTGAAAAATGGATGTTGGCTGAAAGGAAGGATTGAGGGGAAATGGCTCACGTTACGAAATGAGTTGTCCCAAGAAGTGATGATGACTGGCAAGCAGTGTAGATCCATACAGTCTCACAAGCCAATATTAGGACACAGAAAATAATCTTGTGCCAAAGGCTGATCTGTGCACTGCAAGTATGGACGCAACTCGGCTGGGTGTAAAGTCAAGAGACAAAGGGGCGGTGAGAGAAAAGTTTGCTATTGCTAGTACTAGTATATTTCCTGTTTTGAAGAAGTTTATATGCTTTGATCAAATATAAAAAATAAAGAGCCTCCAGCATTGTTAGAAACACTTAAAACAGCTGAACTGACACGTCAATCCATGACCTACACACACACACACACACACACACACACACACACACACATATATATATATATATATATATATATATATATGCATTTAATAGCAGCAAGTAAATATGATATCCATCGTTTAAGACTAGATTGGAATAGAGAATTGGAGCGCCCTGTCTTACCTAACCAATGGATGGTTGCTCTATCATGTGTAACTGAAGCTTCTATGGATCTCAGGATACGTTTATTCAGCAAAAAAAAAAAAAAATGTTTCGGCACCATGATAGCTTATCCACAACGCCTTTTCAATAAGGGCTTGTCTAACTTGCATAACTGTTGGAGATGCAATGCATCTGATGGTTTCTAAATTTTGTATATTTTTAATGTTTACTGTTTTTAGCTTTTGTGAACCGCCCAGAGAGCTTCGGCTGTGGGGCAGTATATAAATGTAAATAAATAAATAAATAAATAATGCTTCTTTAACTCATATGTTTTGGCAATGCTCAGTAGTTTCTCCCTTTTGGGAGGAGGTTGTAATAAGGATGAACTTTGTACTGAACCCATCTATAATATGGAATAATGTACATCTCCTCCAAAATTACCTACCAGCTTCTTGGAACTTAACACATGGTCAGTGCAAATGGATCTTCAGAGCCCTTATGACAGCCAAAAAACTTATACTATCACATTGAAAGGGAAATTCACACCTCCCATAATGCAATGGATCAAGGACCTAATAACATTATCAACTTTTGAACTAGTGTTATATAGACACAACTTGCAAGTGGATAAACATATGGAAATCTGGTCTGCTTTTCTTTAAACTTTGTATAACTCTCTCCCCCTCTTTTTTTTTTGGGGGGGGAATGGTACATACGATGGAAAGTGATGATAATTTTATATAGGGCTGTGCATGGACCCCCCACTCCGCTTCACTTCCAGATCCACGATTTTCGGATCGGGCCGCTTCGCCCCACCCCCGCTCTGCCCATTTCTGCTCTGCTCCGCTCAGAGCTCCGGATCTGGATCGGAGCTCCGTTTTTCCCCCCATAGGGTTGCGTTGAAAGCTAAAAAAGTAAACAACTTTTTTTCTGTTCAAGTTAGAAACCTCATGTTTGGCACCATGACACCTCATGGACGTATACACATGCACACCAAGTTTCAAGGCAATCCCATCATCCCCTGATTTTTGGGGAATTTATGAAAATCAGGCACCCCATTCAGACCCCTTGGGATAGCTCCATCAATTTGCACGTTAGAAACCTCAAACTCAGCACCATGATAGCTTATCCACATGTCCACATGGATGCCAAGTTTCAAGGCAATCCCATCATCCCCTGATTTTGGGGGAATTTTTGAAAATCGGTCACCCCATTCACACCCCTTTCCATAGCTCCGTCAATTTGCACGTTAGAAACCTCAAACTCGCCACCATGAAAGCTTATCCAGGGATACATACGCACGCCGAGACTCAAGGCAGTCCCATCATCCCCTGATTTTTGGGGAATTTATGAAAATCCAACACCCATTCACACCCCTTTCCAATAGCTCCGTCAATTTGCACTTTAAAAAAAAACCTCAAACTCACCACCATGACAGCTTATCCAGGGATACATACGCCGCACACCGAGACTCAAGGCAGTCCCATCATCCTCTGTTTTTTGGCGGGGCTTAAATCTGCAGACCTCTCAATGGGGCCATTTCAAAGGAAATCCCAACATGCCATGAATTGGGGAGTAGAGATCAACCTATATGAATCTTCTTCCACACTTGAAAAATGGATTTGGAACTTCCAAAACTCCAAGTGAGCGCAGGAAGGACTTCTCCCCTGAGTCAAAGCCACACACACACAACATCCCTGCAAGGCGGGCAAAGGAGGAGAGAGGGAAGGCAGGCAGGCAGGCAGCAGACATTTCTGGGGGCATAAGGAAGTGACCCAAGGATAAGCCAGTAATGCATATAAAATGGAATAAATAAATAAATAAATAAACGAAGGAGGGGTGGAATTAAAAGCAGCAGTGTTGCTGAATAAACAACAAGAAGAACTTTTTTTAAAAGGCTATATCTGTCTTTTACCAGCAATAGGGGGACGTGCCCAGGGGAGGGGGAAGCAGCAGCTGCCAATTTGACTGGTCAACCAGTCTTTTAAGAAGCAAGGCTTTCAGTTCAACTCATGAAAGCCATTGCTCCACCACGAGAGCTCTGAAAAGTGGAACTGTCACTTCAACTCATGATAGGCATCGCTCCACCACTAAGAGAAGTAGACCGCTCACTTCAACTCATGATAGGCATTGCTCCACCGGGTTACTCTCTTTGGAAGGCTCTGATGGCCTTCCAGTACAGGAGAGAGTGGGGGCACGTCCACAATGAGATGCCCTAGGGGAGCTCATCCCCTTGCACCACATCTTTTTAGTTGTTCCCCAAAGTTAGGGTGGGTAGCAGTGCTGTGTTTCTATCTCTTATTATTGGCTTAGTATATGATTTCACAGGTTGTGTTTGTGCATTTGGTGGGGCTACTGTTTTAAAAAACACTGGGAAAAGTCTGTTCAGACTAAGAAAGAGAAGTTCCCAGAATCCCAAGTTACCCGTTTTGCCTATCCCCTCCTCCAACTTTGGGATCATGTGATCATGACCGGGAGTTGACTCTGCCCCTCAGCAATCGAAAAGGTAATCTTTTTCCCGCCTTTACCCTACTTTTTAAAAAATTCTAGCGTGCGACCCGCACCACGCAGAGAGGTGAGAGTAGTCTCAAAATGACCCCCATCCACGACTGTCTAAGAATTTTCAGAATGATAGCTTAAAAAACAACCCAGTTATCCCCGATTCTTTTCCGCAATGCAATCCTATGGGCGAAAACTGCCGTTTGACCCGCGCTGTCCATTTGTTGACCCGATTTTTTAAAAAATATAGCACGCGACCCGCACGACGCAGAGAGGTGAGAGTAGTCTCAAAATGACCCCCATCCACGACTGTCTAAGCACAAGAATTTTCAGAATGATAGCTTCAAAAACAACCCAGTTATCTATGGGCGAAATGTTTCAAGATGGCGATCGGAGCGCTCCGTGGAAAGAGAAGCACTCCGAAAATGGGCGCTTCTCTTTGCCTTGCTTCTAGGGGTCTGCAGTCCGCTTCTACTCCGCCTCTGGGCAAGGCGGAGCAGGCTAATTCGCTCCTGCTTCTGCGCTTCTAATAGGAGCGGAGCACATGCCTAATTTTATATTTCAAATGTATGTCCCCCCCCCCATTTTCACGATGTATTTTCTGTTCTATATGTTGATATTCACAATATAAAAGGAGGAAAGGAAAGGAAAGGAACCTCTCGTGCAAAGCACTTGAGTCATTGCTGACTCCTAGAGGGATGCCTGCTTTCGCTGACGTTTTCTTGGCAGGCCTTATAGTGGGGTGGTTTGCCGTTGCCTTCCCCGGCCATTATTACCTTTCCCCCAGCTAACTGGGTACTCATTTTACCGACCTCGGGAGGATGGAAGGCTGAGTCGACCCAAGCTGGCTGCCTGAAACCAGCTTCCGCTGGGATCGAACTCAGGCCGTGGGGAGAGTTTCAGCTGCAGAAACTGCTGCTTTACCGCTCTGCGCCATACGAGGCTGGGGGAATCATTATTTATCTTCTTGCTCGTGGTGGTTTTTCTAGATGAACATGATGGGCTTTGCCAAGTCATGCTGTCTTTTACTGATTCAGAAATTTCCTGACTATTGAATATGCATTAAGTATGACTGCTTTCTGGATCTTGGTGTGTGTATGTATTTTGGTTGGCCCAGTTTCTGAAGGTTTTCTGTAAAAAAGAAAAAAAAGAAAAAAAGATGTGATGCTGGTGACTGATGTGACATACAGAATAAATGTAACTTTTTCCTGTTGCCATAGTTCTTTAACTTCCATAGCCAGTTGTGTGTATTTCTCTCTCTTTTCCTCTTCCTTTTCTGCAACATTTTTGTCATCATGTATTGCTATGTCAATGAGGTAGGTGTATTTTCCTTGTTGTTTTTGACTGTTATGTCTGGTTGAAGTTGAAACAAGCTAAGAGGTGCTAGCCGTTAGTCCATTTTGTTCCATGGCTAATGTTTGCAGAGTAATAGTAGTTTATACTCTTTCTAAATGCTTGGTTGCTTGTTTGTTGTCCTAGTTTTTCTGTACTTGTCAACTGCTTCATTTGTTCAGTGGTAGCATTATGCCGAATTTGTGAGTATGGATATGAGAAAGGTGATGGGGAAAGAGTGTTAAATGTTAGGAAAGGTGAGATTATGGTTATCCAGTGAAGGGTTTTCAGTCAGAAAAGTTATTTGAGGGAAGGGGAGACTGTATAACACAAAGTATAGCAAAAGCTTCAACATACAGCAAGTACAATTAAGTTAATTTTAGATACATTGAATGTCTCACTTGTTCTTTATTCTAGAGATTTTCACATTAATATGTTATGCAGAACGGGTTTGTCTTAAATGAGTGCTGTGAAATCAGACATGTGACCAAGGCCATGTTTGGGTAGGCACACCCCCTTGGGGCAGCCATGTTGTCCTCCTTTTTGGTTTCTAAATTATGGTCACCCTATATTTACTGAAATCACGATTTGCACAAAATGGGTGCCATAAGTAGTGCCACTTGAGCAAAATTGCAGGCATAAATTGTCTAAAAGTTTCTTAAAGGTGGGCCTTCTTGGCGGAATGTGCACATCTTGACAAGTGTTGGCACACTCTCTGAGCATAGTCTTCAAGAAACATTCCCTTGGTTTTTAGCTCGAGCTCAGAAGTTGGCAAGCTATTGCCCACAGATCACATGAAACCAGGTGACTGTGTTGTCCCCTCTTGCAGTCTCTTTTCACCTGCTGCTCACTCTTCCCTTCCAATCAACTGAGCAGGGTATGGGAAGGAGGCTTAACTCTTTCCTCGCCCAACAATCCTGATGAATATCACCCGTGTGGGTTGGTATAAAGCGTGGGGGAAAACTTAATGGCAGCATGGGAGGGACAATCTTCATTCACAGTTAGGGGAAGGGAGAAAAAGAGAGTGAGTGGGATGGTGATGATCTCTCTCTCTCCCCCCTCGCTCTTAAACATACATACACATACATACAACCCCCATCCATCCATCTATCCTCACACACATTGTCTGCGAATGGATAGGTGGATGGATTAAGTGTGGCCGTAGTGCTGCTGCTGCTGCTGGTGGTAGTGTGAGTGAGTGGATTCATACACACACACACACACACACACACACACACACCCTTGTCCATCCCATCACATAGCTGAATCACATAGGGCTTTTTTAAATGAGTGATTTATAGCACGTTTGTGACTGGCCATTCACAACTGTTCATGGGTCATTTTGTTGATGCTGTGCATCTCTCCCTCCTTTTCCTGGTTTTTCTGTAAAAAAAAAATAGCCCTCAGAAACCTGATTCTTCTGAAATACGTTGGGATTTGCTGTTATGTGCAGTCAAAGTTGTGCTATAAAATGCCCACTAGAGGGCGCTGTCACATTGAACTGTATGGGCTGGAAGGTTTTACACTGCAGGCCATGTGGTCGCTGCTCTCTTCCCATGTAATTCAGCTTATTTTAAATGCGGAAGAGAAGCAGGAAGCACAGCGATGGTAAGGAAACACAATTTCCCCCCCGTCTGAAAGTCCTTAGGGTCTCACTGCTCAGCAGATTGGGTGGGTGGGGCTTCAGATGTATTCTACCTGCAGTACAGTCTCCTTTCTCATGCTGCTCAAGTGTTCCCTGCTGAAGCAAATCTCTCTCTCTCTCTCTCTCTCTCTCTCTCTCTCTGTGTGTGTGTGTAGCAGCAGGATGGGGCAATTTTCATCACAATTGTGGTGGGAGGCAAGAGTTTAAAAATCTCCCATCCCTTATGAACCTTTCTGCTACTCAATTGATGATAGCTGCCCAGGGCATACTGGGAGCTGTAGTCCGACACATCTGGAGGGCAACAGATTTGGGCAGGCTGCTATAGATGATGTTGCACACAGGCAACAACCCAGAGTACCATGGAGAGTGAGGTTAGGGAAGCTCAGTCTGTTTTGATAAATGTACATAAGACAGCAAACTGACTGGGTCATAAACTATGTGCTATCTCCGAATAGTGTTCTGAGTATATGTCAGAGTGAAAACATTTAAAAACTTCTCTGCAATGATAGTCTAAGAGTTCAGTGTGATGATAGCATCCTTTTCTTTCTTTAACAGTTAGATATGTGGCTGTCATTGCTTCAGGCATTTGCAGTGGAAACTCCGACTTCTTTAAACCACAGATAGCAAGGAAAATACATGAGAGCCACTGGGTGTGTGTGATGTATATGGGGAACCTGCCACTGCACTGAATCACTTTTATGCTCCTCTCTGTTTTCAACATCAGCCACAAGGAAATAAATGTATTTCCCACGATGCATCACTGCCTAAGATACCAGGCAAGGAATACAAAAATCATCCACCTTATGCTGGGGGTGTTTCTTGTCCGTTTCTGAAATAATGGAGCAGGAGCCAAATGTAATGAAATTGCAATTAATAATGAACATCTAAGTACTTCATACTAAAACAGATGCTTTCATTGGTTGAATCAATCGATTAACCAAAATGTATTTATGTAAATTTTTTTTAATTCAATCCCTTTTTTCATGTAGTTTAATGGGCTTCATGGGTCGATTAAAATAAGATGATTTTTTTAAAAAACAACAACTGTGCAACCATAAAACCACAATACCATCAGAAACAAGGCAACAGATCAGCACAAATAGAAAATTTAGAGGGAAGCAGTTAACAGATTTTGCTAGCCTCATCTCAGCTCTTTTGACCTCCCTCAAAATTCCTCATATGTTCCACAAAACTAGGTTTTTTTGAGTCTTGCTTTAGGTGGAATTTCTGTAGCAATCCTAAATTCCTATTTAGCCTGAATAACAACAGGATCCTAGCATTTGTAAGTCAATAATTCCAGTTGGAAAGCCCTGCAGGAACAAATGGGCCTTATGTTTGTTTCTATAATTTAGCAGTAAGCAATAATGTGAGCTTTTGTGAGGTCACTATTCCAAAGGCTGCACACGCCTTCTAGCTGAAATGTTTGTCTCTCTGGATGATGGGATTTTGAACGGGGTCTTACTTAAACATTTTAACAGATGAGAGGACTATTCAAAACAGGCACTATCTCAGATATTCACATTCTAGAGTGAAAGGTTTTAGTTCATAATTCAGGAGACCAGAGGGCAGCCCTGAGATCTAGGAGTTGCTTACTATTTCAGATTCCCTACAATACCTCAAAGTACTTCAGGGAAGTTAAAAATTTTGGCTGGGAACCCACTGATCAGAACAAATTTTATTTAGTGATGCTCCAGTCCTAGTGTCAGCAGTCAGCATGAGTGGGCAGCTGCTGAGGGTCCATCCTTGCCCATGCCGGAGATGTCACCATCCTTCTCCTTACCTTCCTAGCTGGCCCCACCGATGAAAGGAAGTGCTGTGCCTGAGCTTGTAGGCCCAGCAGAAACCCACTTTAAAGTATATATATTTTACTTATCTTTTGAGTGGCAGCATAACAACATAAGAAGAGCCATTCCGGATGAGAGCAAGGGTCCATCTAGTCCAGCATTCTGTTAACACAGTGGCCAACCGGCTGTCATCTGGGAACCCACAAGCAGGGGATGGGTGCAACAACACCTTCCTGCCCATGTTCCTCAGCAATTGATATAAATAGGCATACTGCCTCTGATATTAGAGGTAGCACATAGCCATCAGAATCATAGCCTTCTCCTCCAGGAATTTTTCCAACCCCCTTTTAAAGCCATCCAAATTGGTAACCATCACTACATCTTGTGGTAGTGACTTCCATCGTTTAATTATGCACTGTGTGAAAGAAGTACTTCCTTTTATCTGTCCTGAACCACCCACCAATCAGCTTCATGGGATGACCCTGGGTTCTAGTATTATGAGAGAGGCAGAAAAATGTCTCCCTAACCACATTCTCCACACCATGCATAACTTTGTACATCTCTATCATGTCTCCCCTTAACCTCCTTTTTTCTGAGCTAAATCCAATGAGACACTGCCTTTGGAAATGACATAGCCAATGAAGGTACAGGATGGTCTTTACGTCTGTGGCTGAGTCCTCATTGGTTGACTCATCCCCACCCACCGCAGAAGCAGCATCTGGTTGGTTCAGATCATAGCCTCTCATATTAGGGATGTGCAGAGCAGCTCTGCTCCAAAATTTGGAGCAGAGCTCCACTGACCATGTTCTCTGCTCCAATTTCAGAGTGGCTCCCCTTGCTCCTCTCTATCGGATTATCCAATGGAGCTCTGTCTTTTTCTGGATAACTGCTTCATCATAGCCTATGGCAATTAAACAAAATGCTTATAGCTCTGTCATATTTAAAGATAAAAGAGATATAACTTGGTGCTGTGATAGCTCTTAAGTAGGGATCTAGCCTTGCCAAGTTTGAAGCAGATCTGTTCATCCCTTGTTTTTTAAGGAATTTTTAAAAGTTTGACAGCTCAGCTGTTCCATTAGAGCCTATGGTGATTAACAAAATGCTTACATCTCCATCGTTTTTAAAGAATAAAGAGATGAAAATTGGCAGCATTATAGCTCTTAAGTAGGGCTTTATGCATGCCACTTTTGAATCAGATCCCTTCATCCCTTGATTTCTAGGATATTTTTATTTATTTATTTATTTAAAAAATCCCCCTCAAACCATCACAACAGTTAAAGCTGAGAACCCCTGCCCTCTTTTGTGTGTCTGGTCAAGAGAGCAGGACTCTTGCATCTTTAACTGTTGTGATGAAGAGGGAATTTCATCAGGTGCTGCATGCATATAACTGTTGTTGTTTATTCGTTCAGTCGTTTCCGACTCTTCGTGACTTCTGACACTGCTGAAATTCCCTTTTCTATGCAACTGTTACAGATACAGGAGCCTTGCCCACCTTTTCATATGGTCACCCTATGCTGTGCCAAGGCACAGTGGAGCCTTATGTCAGTTCAGGCTACTGCATTATGATTTAGGTGGCAATCCTCTACTCACTTAACTTTAAAGTAAGCCCCTTTTAAAGTCAATGAGACTGACTTTTGAGTAGACATATGTAGGATTATGCAATTCACCTATTTTGGTTCTGGTGTGTTACTGAATGTAAAAAATGAAAAAGGGAATAATAGCTTTTCTTCATTAACTTGTAAGGCACTTCAACTTCCTTCAATCACTCAGAAAGGCTTTTTGATAAAGTGCTAATTTATTTCAATATAATTGATTGATTGATCAAAAGGCTTCCTTATGAATCAGCTAAAATGTATTCATTTGGGGAACACGCAGCCCTATTTTCTACAACTCTGTTTAGCCTCAGCTACACTACCCAACTTTAGAACAGCCTCTTGCTTTCTTCCAATGCCAACCCTGATTTTCCTACCCATTTGTCTTGTTGGTTCTGTTTTGACACAGTGGAGACCCAGTATTCCTCTGTGCGTCCATCAATGTGTTTGGCTTCCATGAATGTCTGGACAGTTCTACATTAAGCAGGCTGTAAGGGAGGGAGAAGTGAAGCATGATGTGATAACAGGGGCAGCATTGGATTGTGAAATCAGGGGGGCACACCTGAAAAAATGAATCTTAGCGATAGATGCAGGTGCAATCAATAGCAGAGATGAGAGGATTGCTTCCCTTATTGATCCTTCAGTTTACGCTGACCTGTGTTCCAGTCCTCCTGAACTCCAGCTGAAGTAAAATCATTCCTGACACTAATTCCAGAATTGTAGCCCGGAGTTTGCTGTAGCTTTCATCTCATTCGAATCATTTGTGTGTGTCTCTCCCTCTGTGTTAATAAATGCCACATGCTTGCATATATATATATATATATATATATATATATATATATATATATATATGTGTGTGTGTGTGTGTGTGTGTGTGTGTGTGTGTGTGTGTGTGTGTGTGTTGTTTATTCGTTCAGTTGCTTCCAATTCTTCGTGACTTCATGGACCAGCCCACGCCAGAGCTTTCTGTCGGCTGTCGCCACCCCTAGCTCCCCCAAGGTCAAGTCTGTCACCTCCAGAATATCATCCATCCATCTTGCCCTTGGTCGGCCCCGCTTCCTTTTGCCTTCCACTTTCCCTAGCATCAGCCTCTTCTCCAGGGTGTGTGTGTGTGTGTGTATTTATATATATCGTATTTATATATATATATTGAAGGATCAATAAGGGAAGCAATCCTCTCATCTCTGCTATTGATTGCACCTGCATCTATCGCTAAGATTCATTTTTTCAGGTGTGCCCCCCTGATTTCACAATCCAATGCTGCCCCTGTTATCACATCATGCTTCACTTCTCCCTCCCTTACAGCCTGCTTAATGTAGAACTGTCCAGACATTCATGGAATATATATATATCTGCAAAATAAGCAGACTTAACAGGATCATACATGTAATTATGTCAAGATTTTTTTTGTCTAGCATTTTGCTGATGGGGGCGCAAAACCTTGCAGTTGCAGAGAAGCATGTTTATTAAGCCCAACATGTTTCGAACAGAAATCCTTCTTCTGGGGCGCTCTAGGCACAACCAACTCAAATACTTGGTCTCTAACACTATTGCAAAAAGAATTTTGAAACAAAAGATGGAAAATTGGATTCATATTGGAAATGAATTGGTCTCAATAATGTTGTGCATTTTAAAAAAATGTGCGTACTTTGAGCAAGCTGCGCATTTGAGAGGAGCACATTTTTCAAGTGTATATTTTCCAAACTTGAAGGCAAGTTCAGGAATTTCTGAACATTTCCAGAGGAAACGTGCTCCCATACGTGTCTGGGATTGTGAAGGGGGTATTTTCAAGGGATTTGCCGATGGACATGAAATTCACATACCTCCCTATGAAATGGCGTTCAGAGAAACCTGAGGAGGGCTCATACTGGTGTAATGAAAAGCAGTCAAGAGAAGAGTCCAGGATGAATGAAATCCCTCCTTTGTTAGTAATGTAGAATGTTAGGGGGCAGTCAGCTGCTGCTCCAGATCAGTTTCGTCCCCAAGGACTGTCCTTTTGCTGGTGCCACATGCATTGGGTGGTGTTTGCCAAGGCCCATCCCGATGTGCTTGGGGAGGTTGCATGTGTTTAGCCATTTCTATGCACAGTTATATCCTTCCCCTTAGGAGACTGAGCTGGGTGGATATAGCTGCCCGGTAAGCTAGCTTGTGGAGGGAAGTGGGTCAGGGGTATGCTGAGAAATCCACTGGGACAAGCTACTTCAACCATTTTCCACATGTAAAACACAGCAAAAGGGCACCGTTCTGCTGAACTCGCTCCACTGTATTGCTTACTGCCATTAGTTCCGGCGTTGGTGCTGTTAAGGCTTCCTTGAGTGCTGCAGACCCTTGTAGGTCGTGCAAGGCTGCCTGGGTATTTGGGTTAATTACTCCATCTGGGAGTCATTCAACATGTAGCTGACAAGCTGTGGAAACAGATGCAGGAGGAGTTTGGAGCTAAATGGGAGTTGGCAAGAGGGAGATGGGGGATGCTTTGGTGAGTGACAGTTCCAGGTTAGACCCCGGAAGACTCTGCAGGCAGAAGGCCCTATGAAAACCACAGGCTTTGGAAGAACCTCTGAACTAGAGGAATGCTTGAGATCAATGTTTGAATTATCCATAGATTAAAAAAAAAAGCTTTAGAAGGAAAGCAAATCTGAGAGGGATTTGGAGAGGAAACAGACTAATGATATGTGGGTTGCTTTCTGAAAACAGACTGGAGAAGGCAGGGTTTGGTACTGGAGCAAAAGTCTTCATGTTCAGGGGGAAATAACAAGGGCTGTAGCTAGACCTGAGGTTTATCCCTGGATCGTCCAGGGGTCAAACTTGTTCATCTAGGTGACACACAGGGGATCCAGTGCTCAGGCAGGGGCGAACCTTGGATGATCCCAGGATAAACCTTAGGTCTAGCTGTGGCCAAGGTATCAGTAGGGCCAGAGCTTGGGGATCATTTTGAAAACATCTGTAGCTTACCTATTATTGACCCAAGTCATTTTTGCACCTGAACTGAAAAATCAAATGTCTGCTCTGCTCCAGAGGTCAATTTTTAAAATGTGTCACAGAGAGACTGGAGCCAGGAGTGTAACAGTCCTCTGGAAGGTGTCACATGTTAAGTTTCATAGTTAAATTATGGAACTCACTACCACAAGATGATAGCCACCAATTTGGATGGCTTTAAAAGAGAGTTGGATAAATTCCTGGAGGTGAAGCCTATCAATGGCTACTAGCCCTGATGGTTGTGTGCTATCTCCGGTATTCGAGGCAGTAAGCCTGTGTGCACCAGTTGCTGGGGAACATGGGTGGGAGGGTGCTGTTGCACCATGTCCTGTTTGTTGGGCCCTGGCCAACGGCTGGTTGGCCACTGTGTGAACAGAGTGCTGGACTAGATGGACCCTTGGTGTGATCCAGCATTAGGGCACTTCTTAGGTTCTTATATCACATCACGATAAGACTGACCCTGGGTTGACCCAACAAGTTAATAGATGAAGATGAATGCTGCTTTTTGAAAAGAGAATTGAGATGTTTCAGATCATCTGTAATGTCTATCTGATATCTATTGACCCCAGAAACTGGATTGTACAACCAGAATATGGCCACTAGCTTCAATGGCTTTAAAAATGATTAAGCATTCATGGAGGCTAGGCCTACTGATTGGCTACTGGTCATGGTGGTTCAACAGAACTCATAATTTCTGACACTGGGTGTAGAGCATGTTGGCCACCCTCTTGATGCTCTGTACATGAACTTCCAGTGGGTAGGGATGAATGAATCTGTCACTCTCGGTCCTGCCAGTATTTATTTATTACATTTATATCCCTCCTTTCTTCCATTGTGGAACTCAAGGTGGTTCCCAGGTGGTCTCCCTTCCAAGCACTGACCAGACCAAGTCCTGCTTAGCTTTAGCAAAGTGGTAGCTTCATGTGCCTTCAAACCACTGTCAAATTGTTAAGATCGAGCTCGCGATTAAAAAAAAAAACATGCAGAAATTCATACTTTTTTGTGTGTACATTTTTTCTAAAGTATGCATGCTTTGAATGTAAATGTTTTTCCCAGGTATTTTACATGACTGAAATGCAATTTTGTGTTCATTTTTCACATCTACATATTTTGTGCACACATTTCCTTAATATATGCATTTCTTGTGTGTTTTTCTCCTGAGACTAGTTACATGGGAAAGTTGTTAAAAATGAGGATTTAGATATGGAATTCTGTCTCGGCTTGCTGAAAGGTTTGGGAGTAGTGAATAAGGTAAATCCATAAATAAAAACTAACTCAATTAAGTAATTTCTTACCCATCCCTACCAGAGGGTAATCAGGGTTGGTTACTGTGGAAATGGCATGTTAGATTAGATGGACCTTGCTCTGATCCAGCACAACTGTTCTTATTTTAATAACTTTGCTAGTATATATACTGTCCTCTGAAATTCTCGATTGTTGTTATCGGGTGCAAAACATGTAGCAATAAAATCTATGAATTTTGGACAACTCTTGGTGAAAATGTTCATTTCAGTACATAGGTAAATTTACATTTTGGCTGTATTCGTATGATAGAAGGAAAATTAGGCATGGGGAAATGATATGAAACCTTAAAAATGAAATGAAACAATGAAATCCCATAGGCCTGACCCCTTGCCGCCTTCCAGTTTTATTCCAATTATGTTTCCCATTAACCTCAGAGGATCTTCTCCCCTAGTATAGAGATGGTTTCCTGCTCAGATTTTGGGATTGAATCCCAATAGGGAAAGATGGCCTCCTAGGGCCTGAGGAGTGCTCCATGCTGCCAACATCTCCTGTTGCAGTGAAGCTACTGGGCTGTTGGTGGGCAAGAGATGGAGAGAAGCTGCTGTGCTCACAGAGCCAAAGCAATCAGGGCCTGGCTTACCTTGACCGTGCTTTTGAGCATTCAAACAAGGATCCTTGTTTTTGCAGCCACTGCTGGCTGAATGCTCTTGACAGCCCTAGGACAGCTCCTGATCCATGTAGCCCAGGGCTGAACAATTTGTGGTCCTCCAGATGCTTTGGCCTACAATTCCCCTCACCCCTCACCATTGGCTATTCTGTCTAGAGTTGGACATGTAGGCCAAAACATCTGGAGGGCACAAGTTGCCCACCTCTGGTTTAGTCCATTATGTTTTCCTCTGAAAGATCAAAGCCCTCACACTCTTGGAAAGAAGTAGAGGACCTTTATACCTGGGGATCGAAGCTGGATTTTCTATATACAAAACCTGTATATAGAAAGTTATGCTGTGGGCCATTCCATACATGTCCACTACTTTCATGCAGACCAGCACAAATGGCGACACATGAGAATCCTCTGTCTTTCTCTCCAGAGAAACCCACTTTGGCCATAACCATTTTATTTGATTTTATTTGTTTTAGTTGGTCCATCCTACAAAGAATCAATAAACCATTTTCTTAGTATGAATGCAGTGTACTTTTTGATTTTGAGATAAAAGATAGGCCTGAATGCAAGTTGCTGTAGATGTGTCGGAAGAGTATTGCAGTGTTCTAGTACTTGCGCTGTGGCGAATTGAACTTAAAAATCCATTGATAAGAAACCTTTAAAAATCATTGAATGCTTTGTACCTTTCCTTTAGATGGTGTCTAGTAAAGCTGTCTGGTAGCAAGGGCAGTTTAACTCAGGGTGTCATTTGTATTTCTATGCATGGTGTTTTGTTAATGTGTGATAAACGCCATCCCGTTTGTTTCAGTGTTAGATGGGGAAAAGAAAAGGGTCAGCCAGACACTGGCAAGGTGTTGTCATTCAGTGTTGAGTGACAGGAAGTTGAGGAGAGACCATTGGCATCAGGGAGGCCAACAGGTGACAAAAAGGACAACACAATAGTCTCTAAGAATTTCTTTTGCCACAAACAAAAGACCACATCTGAACATGCTTGTTGCTGAAAGCCACTGCACAGCCTGGCCTGCTCACCTATTTTCCTAGCTTTTGGGATGCCACTGAGCCAGTCTGCCATTGCTTAGCAACTAGAGCTTGGCAAAACTGCCTGCTCTAGCCTAGGCCACAACAGTTTGTGAGCTTGGTTGCAGATGCCCGCTCCCTGCCCAGCTGGAACGGCTTGGGGAGGGGGTGGCTTTTGCGAGTGGGGAGGAGGAAGAAGAAAGAAGCTGCACATGCAATGGCACATGGGCAGCTTAAGGTGTGGGTGGGGCAGATCCTATAAAGGCCTGCCCTGCCAAAGCTCAGCCTCTTTCGCTTCTCGGCTCCCAGCCTCCCTCCCTTTAACTAGTATGGGATTAGCCAGTCGCCTCCTTTGGAGGAGGGGTTGAGTAGAAATTTTTACCTGCTAGGTTTTTCCCTACTCCATACTGGAAAACAATTACCAGAGGGTGAATAAAAAGGTAAATTAGGTGTGTGGGAATTTGCACGATATTACAATAGGGATGGTGAGCCCTCTGGCACCTTGTGGTGATTGGCATATCCAGAGGTCTGCTCCTGGGGGCTTTGTGGCTTCATGTCAGGATATGGTGTGCCTTTGGGGACCCTCCTGTCTCATCTACTCGGAGCTCTGCAGCCCTGAGTGGGGATGATGCAGGCCATTCCCCCCATTCCCTGAAGTGTAGCTTGAATAAGGGGCTGGGTTTACCTGATCCCTGTGTTCAGTGGAGTGGCTTGCCCTTATTGGTAGGCTAGCTGCCTGAAGAAAGGGTATAAGGCCTTAGCTAGACCTAAAGTTCATCCCAGGATCATCCCTGCCTGCTCCCGGGATATCCTGTGTGTCATTTACATGAACAGGGATGACCCCGGGACAATCCCGGGATAAACTTTAGGTCTAACAAAGGCCATAGATTCCCACACTTTCACATGCAGATCCAGGGAGGGGTGAAGTTCCCTTATTTAAATAAAGAGGCCCTAGTTTTATCCCAAGCTCAGGTGTCTGTGTCTTTAGTCTGTGCTTCCTTCTCCACTCGCAAATACACCTATGCTCCTTTCTTTCTGCTTACAGGGGGCAGGATCATCTCCACTAATCAGTCAGGTTTTCATCCATTGGGCTTTGGACTGTTCCTGTATTGCTCCTGTTTCTTTAAAGGTGATGTGTTTGAGAGTTATGCCCAGCAATGACAGCAGTTCTCCTGTTTTGTAAAAGGCCCCTGCAATTTCTCCTTATAACACTTTGATTTCTCTATGGCCCTTAAAGGAAGAGCATGCACTTACGACCGGCTAAAATGTGTTGACTTTGCTCTACACAACTAAGGGAAGAAGCAGTTAGAAAATGGGGAGTATATCCACTTTTCTGTTAACCTGGAATCCATTTTTGTGCATCATAAAGGAGCAATAAAAGGACATAAAAGCAATAAAGAGTCTTAGCAACTTTTTTTCCTTTGGAGTTTACCTTGGGAAGAAGATTTTTATTGCTGTAAAGACTGGGGAAGATTGATTTTCGTTTGGGCCGATACATAATCACTTCCGCAGTAAAACAGCCACTTGGTGTATTGATGTAATCATTATATTCTGGATTAAACATCCCTTTCCTCCATAAATTTGTTTCCCTTATCACCAATTCTATAAAGGAAATTATCAAAGTCATCAAAATGCAATTCACAGCAGTACCTGCAAAGGGTTTTATAGGTTCCTCCATCTTTATATTAAAAAAAAAAATCCTGGAGATAGAAAACTAGATATAAGGGAGATGAGTTCTAGCCTGATATACTACTTTTGTATGTAAAGGAAATTCTTCTCATAGGGAAGCATTCAACCTCATCCACCCCATTAAACTCTGAAATGCTATATACTCCAGGAATAGTTCTTCTGGGGCCTGCATGTTGGAAGGATGCAGAATATCTTGATTCTCATTGTGTGAAAGGCCCAGTGATTTCCATTATTTTAAAACAAAATTGTCTTATTGGCAGTAGAGTCCCTAGGCAGTATATTTGCCTCTTGTCTTCTGGGAGCAAATTACAGTTAATTAAAAATTGTATTCAGTCACTAGTGTCAGAAGAATATCAGCTCATTAGAAATATGAAAAATGGTCATATTTTCAACTGAAAAAAAAATGGTTTGAATTAAATGATGGTGAACCAACTTGGAAAGAAGGTAATATGTATAAAAATGGAAAGTATTTTTTCTTCAATTCATCTCACTTTATATGTTGGACAATTTGATACAGCTTTTGCAACACATGAAACAGTTCTGTTTATTGACATATCTTGCAGTGCTGTCCTATGTGTCTCTACTCAGAAGTAAGTTTTATGTTGATCAATGGAACCAACTCCCCAATAAGTGTATATAGGATTGCAGCCTTAGATATTTACATTGTAATTATACTTAACTCTGCCAAAAAAAGGGGAGAAAAGAAAAAAAAATACACATGACATTATTGCACTTGTGAGATACTAAAACATCTATCATAAAATACTGGGTTGTATCAAATGGTATCCTTCCACTAGAAAAATAAACACCATTGGCATCTGAATTTTCCTTCCTCCAAGTAACTCCCCACTTCACCCCAAAATCTCCTCGAGAAGGTTGGAGGAACAAACAAGAGTTGAATCCTAGTTTGCTTCTCCATTTTCTTAATGGGAGTGTATGCTCCTCCTTCCACAGTCTCCTGAACCATGTCCCACACCATCTCCAAGGGTCCCTCAATCCCAGGAACAGATTTCCAGAGGGCATACAGGGAGGTATATGCCCTCTGGAAAGGCAAAGCTTTGTTTCAGGAACATGAACTCTGTTCCATTCACAGAAGGAAAATTAGGAGTCAAGCCAATAAACGGAGTTGCAAATAGCTGAACTTACCATGATGCAACACAAAGCAGTTGCTTTAGTCAGAACATCTGAGGGGTGGGAGTAGTGAGGTGCTGAGTGCATGCTGGTTTTTTGACCAGCACCAATATCTGTCTCTGTTTGATGTTTCAAACAATGAGCTGCAGTCCAAAGAAGGGGGTGTCACATTGACATTTCACTTCAGGAGATGTGTGTGTGTGTGTGATGCATTGCCAGCACCGGAATTATACATTATGGGCATTAAAAATGTATGATGGAGATGTAATTATGTGTGTGGCATTTTGTGTGTGTGTGTGGTGATGGGGAAGAATGTGTGATAAACAGAGTGACACATTGTAGTAGTAGTAGTAGTAACAAAGCTTTATTGTTCCAACCCATGGTTACAACAAGCACAATAAAAACAATACCAAAACAAATACAAGGTCAGAAATATAATTTAAGGAGGAGCCCAAGACTTGTATTATGATATGGAGCCACGTACGTGTGTGTGTGTGTGTGTGTGTGTGTGTAAGTGTGGTAGACAGGGCAGTGGGGGAAGTGTTGATGATGAACCTGCAGACTTTGAAATGCCAGGGATATGTATGTCCTCATATCTCAGCATACCTCGGTTCCAGACATCAGCTGAAAGGATGCTCACCCAGCTCCCTGAAGGCTTAGCTTGACATGATGGTTTGCCAAGATACTAGCAGAAGCTGCATCATTAGAGAGACTTAAGTGATGTCAGAAGGTAGACAAAGGAAGAGCTAAACAGAACTCTCTCTTCTCTTAAGTAATGCTCTTTGGCTTAACGAAGAAAAGCATAACTGTCTACAGATACTTCAAAGGTATAAAAGCAATGAGGGATAAGAAGTGATTCAGGCTAGCAAGGAAACGATACTGGCAGGAAATGTTGTGATCAAATTGAGAGAAGGAAAATCTAGGCTGAATAAAAAGCAATCTTCCAGAGAGATCTTTATTGTATAGCATGAAGTCCCCCACGATGCGAGAAAAACATATTACTTGCTCCATTTAAATGGCCAGCACATTAACGAGCGCAGTATCTGGAGCAATCTTGCATTGTAAGGGAGATGTAGCAGACACATAATCAGCATTTTCCATCTCTAGTTATCTGATACTGGGAAGCAGTATATATTTATCACTATATCAACCTTGTAAGATCGCCAAGTGATAATAATAATAATAATGGTGTGTACGTGTGTGTGTGTGTGTGTGTGTGTGTGTGTGTGTGTAAGAGAGAGAGAGAGAGACAGGTGGGGGGGGCTTGGCTATTAAGAGTCCTCCCCACCATCACCAACACAAATGGAGGCAGGTCTGCTCATGCAATGGAGACTGGAGGGGGTGTCTCCATTTTCTGTGATTCCACCACCACCATGTGCTTGACATCTATACATTAGAGCAGGAATGGGGAACTTGTGGCCTGCAGATGCTGTTGGACTACAACTCCCATCATCCTTGGCCATGCTGGCTGGGGCTGAAGGGTGCTGGATAATGACCCCCCAGGCTCCACTTCCCCTTGAATGATGGGGAAGAGTTCCCAATTTGTAATTGCTGTTACTGTGAACCAACTGATAATTCAATTTTTTGTATGTTGCTAAAGGCCTCACTCATATGCTTCTTTAGCTGTCTTTGAGTCTGTCTAAAGATGTAAAGGCCTAGAAAAAGCTGTGGGAAATGGGTGGGGGGAGTTACTCAAGACTTCTTTTTTTGCTTTCATTTTTGGGAGAAGTTGGAAAAAAATGAATGCCTCTCTTCATGACTGAAACTGACAGAAAGGTATTACGCTAAATATTTGTGGAGCTGAATGTAAATAGTTGTCTCCACATGAGAAAATCATGATCTCCTGCAGATCTTGTTATGATTAATTGGCACAAACCCGTCATCCATTTTGAATAACTTTGTAAACTTCCCAATTCTGATGGAATAAGGGATGCAAACCCTGCCAATGCTCTTGACACTGTTGTTTCTGTTGTTTGAGAAGTAGAGAAAGAAAAATGTGCAGCTGGCGTGAGTCTGTTCTTGTCGCTCAGCACCCCATCACATTGCACTTTGCTGTCTTGCAGAGTGAAATATGATTTGTGACTGACATGACCAGTCGACACACTCATGTCAGCAGAGAACCCCGAAGAACAATGCAGGTCTCCCAGTGGGTGTTCTCATAACACTCAAGACTTTGGCGTGTATGGACAGATCATTGTGCCTGCAGTGTTTGATTTGGACAGCTTAGGAAGATCCAACTCACTGGCAATAGTTAAAGCTCAACAAAAATATAGGTATTGAATTCTGGAAAACACAATGGATCAGGAGTATGCAACCTGGTGCCTTCCAGATGTTTTGGGCTACAATTCCTGTCATCTGTGGCCATTGGCCATGCTGGCTGGGGCTTATAGGAGTTGTATTTTAAAATATCTGGAAGATACCAGGTTGCTACCCTTTCAACAGATCAACTATTGCAATGGGTTACCATAGCCTGGAGACAGCAGCTTGACATGCAGGTGATGAGAAATAAGTCCAACTGCCAACATGGCTCCTGACCACATATTTGGTAGAAATGTGAAGGGCCCTAGATGCATACAGATGTGCATGCCTGTGGGCTCCACATGCATGGGAGCCCAAGGGCTAACCAGAATTCCCACCCATGTGGAGGGGTCCTGTGCATGTACACGAGCATGCATCAGCATGTGGGGCCCTCCACATTTGTGCCAAAGCTATGGCTGGAGAGGGTGTGGCTGGCATGCACATCAGTGTACCGGTGGTGTGGCTAACAGGCAGAATCTCTCCACTCACAATCATTTGATGTCAGTCAATGTTTACTGCCATGTTGCACATCCTCAAGATTCTCTTCAAAGCACAAGTGCGCATCGGACTTATTTCTTCTGCTCTCTTGGGAATTCTAATCAGCCCAAACTTCACAAGAAATGAACTCTACCTTGTAGTTTTCATTGGCCCCAGACTCATCTCCATGGTGTGATTCAGCCAACCTTAGGGTTTCCAATAGGCATGGGCAAGTTGTAGGTGACTGTTTTCTAAAAGGAGGTGAAGAAAACAGTATTCAAGGAATTAGACTTGCATTGCTATCAAGGGTTCGATCAAGTCAAGCTGGCCACATGAAAAATGGGACATGTTGAGAGGTTATAGTGTGTATGCAATTGTAAGTGTACTTGTGTTGCATAGACATGTCCCTCGATGTATACCAGTGGACAATTTTAAACTTGAGCTTCTTACACCCCTTTAAAAAGTAATAATAAAATGACACACACAAACACATATCCTACCCTACCATTTTTCAATACAGAGCTTCAGGTTTTTCCCCCTGACAAGTCCCGCTGTGCCTTGAAGAGCTGCATGACAGTTAGAAATGTAGCATCTGAACATTTCTCTTTCATTGTATCGCTGTGAAAGGAAAAGCAGCACCCCTTGAACTTCTGCCTGCACTGTGGCTATTAAAAATGTAGGCTGGATGATAGCAAAAAGGGTAGCAACTCCATTTTCTCATGGTTGTAGAATCCAGTTCCTTTCAAGCGCAAATTTCACAGTACATCTGTATCTTGGCACCTCCATAGATTGGGGTTGGGCAACTTGTGGTCCTCCAGATGTTTTGGCCTTCAATTCCTATCAGCTCTAGCCAGCATAGCCAACAAGAGGGAATCAGGGGAGTTGTAGGTTACAGATGTTTAAGTCCTAACTAACTTGCTTTCAGGTAAACGTGCAGAGAAGGGAAGCCCTGAAGTGATACCAATGATGTTCTTGTGAATGTTGCCAAGTCTTGGGCATGTACAGCTCCAAACAACACGGTATTAAAATGTTAAGCAGGCAGTTTGGGCTGAAGGAAAAAGCTGCAGGCTGTTTGCTGTTGTACTGAAGTGGGCCACTGCTCAGGTAATATTCATGCAGTTCCCGAGAAGCTTCTTGTTGGGAGAATGCAAAATAAATATAAAGGAAAGTGTGTCATCCAACTATGCACTGCTGCGACTAACATGCCCTCTGTCACCTTTTAAAAATTTATTTTGAAGCTTTATTAATATGAGGGGACCTGAGACTTAAGGCAGACTCATATCTGAGTCCGTAGCTGCGGGTGCCTCAGAAAATGGCAATATGTTGTTCTGCTGTGAAATTACAGGAAGACGAATACCTTTACTAGACAAAACGCATTGTCCGTCACTTGCATCTTTGCTCATGAGTTCATTCATTGCGTTATGCACTCAGTGCATACAGAGAAAACTAATATAATCAGAGGCAAAGGGCCAAGATTAACGTGACATGGCAGATCCCTGATAAAGATCTTGTGGAATTTGGGGGGAAATAGTGTTGTGGGGGGATCTTGTCAGGAGCCTCCCTCTCTCTCGCATGTAATTTTAAAATTAAATTCCCCCTTCTGCTGAAGCAGTTAATTGTTCTGTTAGGCAACACTTATACAATTACCTGTAAGTTTCCCCGCATGAGGCAAATGTCTGGAGAAGCCTGGCAGTTTTAATCAGGAAAGTAAGTAAGTGTGTGTGTGTGTGTGTGTGTGTGTGTGTGTGTGTGTGTGTGTGTGTGTGTTTGAGGGAAATCCCCCTTCTCTGGAGCAATAATGCCAATCTCAGCCATATGCAGCTGATTGGAGCAATAATACCAATCTCAGCCATATACAGCCATATACACAGCTCCACTGATTCTGTGTTTTTTTAATGCAGCAGTTCATAATTCTCACATCACATCTAGTTGGACCCTCTGAGTGTGGAAACCTCTAGTTTTCTAGCTGAATTTAGGTAAGGCATTATCTCCCTGGCCAGGTCTACACCATATGTCAGATCATTATGGATGTGGAATAAAAAGCAGGATAACACCATGAAAGCATTATATGGAATGTGGATTATGCCCCAACAATTATCAGTGCACTTCAATGCCACTATAAAGCAGTAGTGTAGATCTTTTTCCCTGTCTAAGTACCCCCCCTCCCATATATGCACAAAACAACTAAAACATAGCGCTATGGCACTGGATTACCTCACAGGGTTGTTTTAAGGTTACTGAAAGGATGTATCTGATGCACTTTGAACATTCAAACAGAACTATTTAAATCTGTGTTGGATAGTGTCGGGAAAGTGGTTTGGGAGACTGATTTGAAGATACAAATAGGACAGCAGAGATGGGAAGGACTATGGAGACAGAGAGTGTTGAGAAATATGTCAGTAAGAATAAAGGAGAATTACTATAAACTTGTATGGAGGTGGTATTTAACTCCGGTTAGATTAAATAAGATTAATAATCAGCTTTCAGCAGATTGTTGGAGGGGTTGTGGTGAAAAAGGAACGTATTTACATATGTGGTGGGATTGTAAAAATGTGCAAAAGTTGTGGAAGATGGTGCTCTTTGAGACTGAGCAGATTGTGGGATTTAAAATAGAGGATACACCAAGGATGGCATTACTCTCACTGCAAGAAGAACTTAAATGTAATAAAGAAACGAAAGAACTGATAACGAACCTGCTGATGGCTGCGAGGCTGATTGTAGCTAGGAACTGGAAGATTCAAGGAGATTATTGTATTGAAGAATGGTATAAAGAAGTGTGGGACATTGCTATAAATGATAAATTGACATCTAATATTAAAATGAAAAGAGGTATAGTAAAAACGAATGATTTTGAGGGTATATGGAAAAAGTTCCTAGAGTTTGTGTTCTCTAAAGGAAGTGGGAAACCACCAACAGATGAAACTATGAGTTTTTGGAAACAGGAATGAGATCCCGAGGTGGGGGGGAGCACTGTTATGTTTAGTACAAATATGTTTAATAGGTTAAATCTGAATATTCGATATTAAGGCAATTTTATGTTTATGTATCAAGTGATTTATTTGTTGCTTTTGTTGTTGCTTTAAAAATAAAAATTTAAAATAAAAAAAATAAAAAATAGAACTATTTAAATCTTAAGTAATATGCAAATCTAAATAATACAATATATAGACTGCATTCCGGCACAGAGTTAAGTGTGCTTAAATTCCATGGATTTGAATGCTTAACTAGGCATTACGTTTATTTATTTACAAAATTTGCTCCATAACTGAAACAGATTCTGCTGTGGTGAACATAAGAATTAAAACAGTAAAAGATACAAAAATTAAAACCCGAGTATTATACTATAAAACATAAAATGCCAATAAAACCCATATGCAACCCGCCCCCAACATTTTGGCCACTATATGTAACTTGCATACTTAACTTGCTAAACAAAATAAACTGTCCGTTCAACAATATCTAAAGTACTTCAAGCTATATGTCTGTAAGGTATGTATGAATGTATGAGTGTGAGATATAGATTATATACACATGCACAAGCATTGATTATGCTTTTCCTCATGTTGTAATGCAGCTAATTGAACATTTCTCTTGTAAAGCAGACAGCTGATATTTTAGTTTATTTTTTTAAAAATGCAATCCATGGGAGTGTAATAATGTACTCTCAGATTTTAATTGCTAGCTGAAAATGCTTGCCAGGTGCACAAAATTAGCCATAGGCTTAGTTTTAACCTTTAGAATTTATCCTTGGTGTGCAGCAAGTAAGATGGTTTCCTGGTGGAGTTAGGAAAGTGTTGATCCTTTAAGATGAAAGAAATCTGTTCATCCCCTAGGTCTTATAAAACTTAGTCTTCAGCAGATAATGTTCTACAGCAAGATAGACTGCTGAGAGAGCTGTTCATTTGAGGCATTTTCCCCCTTAATTAAATAAGGATTCATATCAGAAACATAAAGAGTCAAATGAAATGTAAATTCAAAACAGATATCGGTGTTAAGCAGGCACAATGTCAATCATAAGACATATCAATATAGTATAATCAGATCTGAGGCTATAACAATGCTAAGAAGTCCACCTGTACACTAGATTGCAAATTGATCTAATATTTTATAAATTTCTCCTAACAAACTTTGGAAGATATCATAGCTCTCATTTGGTCCATTTTTTTTCTTACATTTTGAAGCAGCTGATATTTTAGACCATGGACATAACATCTCAAATTTTCTTAAACCAATCAGAAAGTTTAAATGTTTTCAAGTATGGGACAGCAATTTTCTAACTCCAACCAATACATTATTTAGCAAGGTGTTATCCTTTTGTTGTTGTTGTTAAATTTACTATTGAGTAAATTGAATAATACCAGCTGTTGTGTCTGTGGCACACGAACCTCCAGGCATGTTACTAAAGCTTTTGTACAGAAATGCTGTCTGCATTTGCACAACCACCAAAGGATTTTGCCCAGTGGTTTGATGCTCAAAGTCTGGCTAATATATTTCCCAAGCATCATCCTTTTGTTATGGATGCTGTGAAAGAGCACTCAGGTGTGTGTTGCAGCATCTGTCTATTCAGTTTCATATCTTCAGGCCCTAGATTGATGCTACCCATCCAGGCTGACCAGTGCAAAGAGACATTTCTCTTCCAGTTCAGGTGTGTTCCTGTGTTTTTTCTCTGGGCCTAACTTCTCTCTTGTGAAATAACAGAACTGTCCTCCATTTTTGGGATTTACTTTCGGGATAGGATATTATGGGCTTGTTCAGAAGACAATTTAAACCCTGCTGGTTAAGGCTTTTGGTTAAGCAGCAGGGTTTAAGGTGTCTTGTGCAATGTGGTTTACTAAATCCTGCTCACGCAAAAACCACGATCAGACCATCTGCAGCAGGTTTAGTGGCTCTAACCATGGCTTAAAGTGTTATGTGTGACAGCACAGCTTGTGGTTAGTGCTAACCCCAGAGAAACACAGGTTCGCTAACCACTGAGCCTGAAGTGTCATCTGAACAGGCCCTCTGTGGGTTAATAGTTTAGAGATCAAAAGTTTAGATTATAGAGACCAAGGGCGTTACTAGACGAGGCTCTAGCGCGCGTTACCTTCCGCAGTCACGTCGGGGCTTCCAGATGACGTTCACGAGGATCCGCCGTTATCCTGCGGTGAAGCCTCTTTCTCCCGACTTTAAAAAAGTGAGTTTTAGGGCGCCTTTTCCTGCCGTCCCGCGGTAATTCGGAGTACGTGTGGGAGGATGTGAGGTCACTGCGGTCCGCACTGGGCAGGAAAAGGCGTGCTAAGGGGGAGTGGTCAGCGGCTTCGGTCAAGCCGCCTCCGCCATTTGCGCGCAGTCCGCCAGCTGGGGCAGCGCGGCGGAGCGGCTTTTTTTATTATTCCCCCAGTGACAGTTTGCGCAGGAACGGAGGAACGGAAAAGTGGCTAGTGTGCTGCTGGGGTGTGTGGGGGATGGGTGGGGGATGTGCGCCTGTTCTAGTGGTTTTTTTTTTATTTCCCCAGTGACAGTTTGCGCAGGACCGGAGGACCGGAAAAGTGGCTGGTGACTCCTTGCGGTGGGCAGCTACCGTGGCCGCATAATGGCGGTGCTGTACGCTGCCTGTTAGTGTGGGTACCAGGCTGGCAGAGGGCAGAGCTGTTTGTGGGCTGCTGCCATGGCTACAGCCAGATGTGGGTTGGCTCCTTGGGATGGGGCACAGGGCACAGAGGCGGTCATCGCCGCCGACACCTCAGAGGCATGATGGGAGATGTAGGCACAGAGTGGCCATGCAGACGATTGACCTCGGGTCATATGACACCCGCCACGACCCCCATCAGGAAGTGAGCGCATCAATGTTGACCCTCAACAGCACCAGCAGCACTTCAGCTGGCACTGGCACTGCCGCCGCTGCCGCCGCCAGGGCCGGCGGCGGCATCGCTGACGGCTGCGCAAGTTTGCGGTCTTTCGGACATGCGCAAACTGTGCAGCGAGCGAAAAAAAAGCCGCGGCAATCAGGCCGGTGTGGCTGCGCAACCGTGCTCGCGGCGGCAGCAGCACAACCGGCGCAAACTTCCGCCACAAATCGAAGGCAGGTGTGGATCATGAGGCGTCACGGCTGAACGGGAAAATCCGCTTTCACCGCTCCTCAACGACGGAACACCCGGTAGGTCTAGCAAGGCCCCTAGTCATTTTGCTCAAAACACAGCAAGTTATTAGATTCAAAAGAAAGTCAGAGGAAAAAACTGAAAAGTTTTAGCTCAGGAAAGAGAAACTGAGTTGGCAAAAGTGAACGAGAAACTACTCTCTATTTTAGAAGATAAAAGCAAGAGACACAGAGGCGGGAGGGAGGGGAGGGGGAGGGAGAGAGAGAGAGAGAGAGAGAGAGAGAGAGAGAGAGAGAGAGAGAGAGAAGGAAAGAAAGCTAGAGATATAGAGGAAAGAATGAGCTAGAGCTGCTAGAATTGGAGAACTGACAGAGAACTGGACCAATGACAGCTTTTACACGGATAAGGGACCTGGACAAAATAACAGCTTTTAACAATTTTTTCTATTGACATTGTTCTTCAGTAAAATTTAAACCATTATTTTAAATTTTGTGGCCTCTTTTGGGGGCACCCTCATTATGTCCAATAACCATCACACACTACCCCCAGTTGAAACCTGAGACCCAGGCCAGATCTACACCTTGAGCTCCATCACACCAGCATTTTATTGCATTTTCGTCCTGCCTTGTTTACTGTTCTGCCCCACGACCCTTGCATATCGTCGTCCCTGTCCTGCAGTCATCTTTTTTTCTCCGTGTTGGATAACTACCGACCTGTCTCCCTCTTGCCCTTTGTCTCAAAGATCCTGGAATGTCTGGTCTACTCTCGTTGTCTTGACTTTCTCTCTAATAACTCTGCTCTGGATCCCTTTCAATCTGGCTTCCGTCCTTTGCATTCCACTGAAACAGCCCTTACCAAGATCACCAATGATCTTCTTACTGCCAAGTCTAAAGGCCATTATTCCATTCTTATTCTCCTTGATCTAACCGCAGCCTTTGACACGGTTGATCACGATCTTCTCTTAGATTCCCTCCATGACCTTGGACTCTGTGGCTCTGTCTATACTGGTTTGCCTCCTATCTAGAGGGTCGCTCTTTCAGCGTGTCGGCTAACGGCAGCTCGTCCTCCTCTTTTCCCCTTTCAGTTGGGGTTCCTCAAGGCTCGGTGCTTGGCCCGTTGTTGTTCTCTCTATACATGCTGCCCTTGGGCAAGCTTATTCAATCTCACGGCCTCCAATATCACCTGTATGCCGATGATACACAATTATATCTCTCATCTCCGGAACTTTCTCCAGATGTTCACGATCGTATCTCGGCATGTCTTTCAGATATCTCAGCCTGGCTGCTTCATCGTCGTTTGAAACTTAACATGGCAAAGACTGAACTGCTTGTTTTTCCTCCTAAACCTTCTCCTCACCTCTCATTCTCTCTTACTGTCAACGATGTCACGCTTACTCCGGTCAAGGAAGCTCGTAGTCTTGGCTTTATATTTGACTCCTCGCTCTCCTTTACTCCTCACATCGAGGCAGTAGCTAAATCCTGTCGTTTCTTCCTATATAATATTGCCAGGATTCGACCATTTTTGTCTGTCTCTTCTGCCAAGACTCTCGTTCACGCACTGGTTATCTCTCGGCTGGACTACTGCAACCTTCTTCTCTCTGGCCTTCCTTCGTCTCACAGCAGTCCACTGGTCTCTGTCCACCACTCTGCCGCTAAGATCATCTTCCTGGCCCGCCGCTCTGACCGTGTCACTCCACTTCTGAAATCTCTTCATTGGCTTCCAATTCACTCCAGAATCCAATATAAACTTCTCCTGCTGACCTTCAAAGCTCTTCATGGTCTAGCTCCTGCCTATCTCTCCTCTCTCATCTCACACTATCGCCCCGCTCGGGCTCTCCGCTCCTCTGATGCCATGCTTCTCGCCTGCCCAAGGACCTCCACTTCCCTTACTCGGCTTCGTCCTTTTTCTTCTGCTGCCCCTTACGCCTGGAACGCTCTTCCAGAACACTTGAGAACTACAAACTCAATCACTGCTTTTAAAACTCAGCTAAAAACTTTTCTTTTCCCTATAGCCTTCAAATATTGAGTTTGTCCTGACTCTATACTGTTAGCTTCACCCTACCCGGTGCCTGTTTACACTTCCCTGTGCCTGTTTGCATTCTCCTTCCCTCTTTATTGTTTACTACAACCTATTAGATTGTAAGCCTATGCGGCAGGGTCTTGCTATTTACTGTGTTATCTGTACAGCACCATGTACATTGATGGTGCTATATAAATAAATAATAATAATAATAATAATAATAATAATAATAATAATAATAACACCACCCTTCCATCCCCATGTATTGCCATCCTCACGCTATGTCACAGAACATGCCTTCTTTTGGGCATCTGCATTGAAGGGTGGTCTTGCTGATGAAAAAGGAGGGCAGGGGCAATTCTCTTCCAGCATGCTGAGTGGGTCAAATGGACTTTTGCTGCTCCAACCACACTTTCATTGCTCTATCATCCATCCATTTCAACTTCCCTCTTTTTTTTTTTTGGCCTGCTGCACAAGGTGTCCAGCTGATGAAATGCTGGCACAGGTGAAAAGATAAACAAGGCGAAATAGCACAACAGTGCACGCATGTAAAAGTGACTAGCACTTGATGCACTAATGAGACAGAGGTGGAAAACATGGATGCATACCAGGGGAAAAAAGTAGGTGTGATGGAGCTCCTCATGTCAAATCATTATGAATGTGGAATAAAAAGTAGGATATAACACTATGAAAGTGGTATATGGAATCTGGATTGTGCCCCAACAGTTGTCAGTGCACTTCAATATTGCTATAAAGTAGTAGTGTAGATCTAGCTCCAGAGAGTTTTAAGGCTGATTTGGTGGAGGCAGCCCGAGAAATGAAGATTTCTATTTGGAGGCAGCAGAAAAAGCAATAGGGAAAAAAGACCCCAAAAGTGCATGAGCACAATCTTTTGCATTTTATCTTTCCACCCATGGAATAGGGTGCTGCCAGTCCGTGACGCTCATCAGTCCTGCCCCTGTCCTGAATTCTGGCTTGCTTCTCAGGCCAGATCTACACTAAGCAGGATATGGCACTTTGAAAATGGTTTGAAAACTATATAGGGAGTGTGTCCTGGGCCCCAACAGTTGTCACTACTGTTATAAACCATTTAAAAGAGTAGTGTAGATCCTGCCTCAGTCTTGCCTTCTGGTTTGTTCTTTGATCCTGACTAGTATTATGGCTCATCGCTCCAAACTTTCCAAAGTCATCAGCCTGACTCACTACACTTCCCCAGTCTATGCTCCTCACATTTCAGTCACTACTCCATTCCTTCTAAATCTGACTTTTTTTCATTCCCTACCTATTAGACATGATAGGCACTGAGGTTGTGATCCTATGCACAGTGGAAGAGTAACTTCCATTGAACAGAAGTAGATTAACACCCAAATAAATATGCATGAGATCAGGCTTGGCCCTCCCACACAGCAATGTAAAGCAAACTACTTCAAGGAAGCACCATGAAGCAGAGGGAAGAGAAGAAGGTAGGAGTTCATGGTGAAACAGCGCGGCAATACTTTTTAGTGTTGGCACTATGTCCGTGTTTTATTTGGCCTCTACTTCAGGCAGCAAAACCATACAACTGATATATATGGATGAGTTACACCTCACATACCATTTGTGTAAGAGTTTATACTTTACATTGGGACTTTTATCAGCCCTGAAGATTTATATGCAACTGTGGGCCTTGCTAGACGAGGCCTTAGCGCGCTGTGAGGCCCGGTTTCCCTGCTGCGCGTCCAGATGACGCACAGGGGAATCCGGGGTCAGGCCACGCTGAAGCCTCCCCTAACGGGCCATAAGCGTGTCTAGCAAGGTCCGTGGCTTTTTGCGGCTACTCGCTTACAAAAAGCCACGGACTGGGCACAGCGCTCATATGAGCGCTGTGGCCATCGGGCTGGGGGGGGAAGGCCGGATCCGGCAGGAGAGGGGGGGTAGAAGGCCGGGCACCGGCATGGCATCGGGGAGAGCGGCATGGGCATGGCATCGGGGAGAGCGGCATGGGCATGGCATCGGGGAGAGGGAGAGAGGGCACGGGCATGGTATCGGGGAGAGGGAAGGCGGGCACGGGCATGGCATTGGGGAGAGGGAGAGCGGGCATGGGCATGGTATCGGGGAGAGGGAAGGCGGGCACGGGCATGGCATCGGGGAGAGCGGCACGGGCATGGCATCGGGGAGAGGGAGGGAGGGCATCGGGGAGAGGGCGGGCGGGGAAAGAGTGGCCAGGGAGGCATCGGGGATGGCGGGGGGGATCAGGAGCGGAGGGGGCTTAATTTTTTAAAAAAGGCACTTACCTTGTCCAGCAGCAACAACAACAACAACAACAACAAAATGGCTGACACTGCAGGGCTTCCGTAATCCCTGCGTGTCGTGCGTCTAGGAGGTGGGGCAGCGCGCGATAGAGTTAGCGTGCCGTCGCCCCGCCTCCCTGCTGGCTTATCTGGCATGGTCTAGCAAGGCCCTGTGTTGTTTTACTGGAAAAGGAAATCTCAATTAAGATATGCTCTTTTTTTCACTTGCAAATGGTGTCCTGCTTAATCATTTCCACCAGGTATTTTATTCGTATGGCTTACTTGGGGTGGATTTGACCTCGATACAAGAGTGGTACAGTCACCTTTCTATCCGCAGGGGGTTAAATACTCTTGCTCCCACCTGAAAATTCTGCCCTACAATGCAAACATAGATTTAGAAGCATGTATTTGCAGAGGTAATGTCTAGTTCTGCCCTGACTACTTGTATTAAATATTCTAGGCATGAAAAGAGCCTGCTTTTATGGACAATTTGTTTCAAGACCTGAAAAAAATGAGGCCTATTAGACTTCTTCTTTTTTGTAGTTTCTAATGCTGCTTTGATTTTTTTTAAAAAACACAAATTTTTTCACCTGGGACATATAATGTGAGTGACCTGGAGATAAATTTGTTTGTTACAAATATGACACTCCTCCAACCTTGAAACTTTTTATTTATTAAGATTATTAAGCCAGTTATGCCAAGCACTATTAAGAGCACTTGCACTGCTCTGCTTTGAAATTAGGCATCGTTTTTTCTTTTAATAAAAAGGAAAACAAAAGCATTTATTATGTTTCTACATTATAAATTTAAACAAGGTAATATTTTCAACTTTCTGAAACTGTTTTTAAGAAGGTTGGCATGAGCAATAAAATACAGAATAATGCATTTTTTCATAATTTGCTAGATTTTTTCATATTTTGTGGCATAATATACAGCTGGACAGAAAGAACATAAAGAACAGAGGAGCTAACACATTTTTTCAAGAAATGAGAAACTGCAGTTGGTAATTTAATCAGTAGGCAGAACAATCCAATGGCTCCCAGAGAGCATCTGGGGAGCAATAGGCTGGCGCAGCTCTCCTTCTCCATGGCCGTAGAGAGAGCTATGACTATGAAGAACAGGGGTGGCCCTATCATAAGGCAGAGTGTGCTGGCTGCCTCAGGCAGCAGATTTGGAGGTGTCACGAAATGGCAGCAAATGGTTAGTTATTTGTTGCTATTCCATTTTTACTGATAGGGATGCTTCTGGGTTTTTCTGTCTTCTGTTCCAAAATAACTCAGCCAATCTTGGGTACTATGCACCTTGACTTGGGGGAGGGAAGGGAACCATTTGCTGCTCCACCTCAGCCAGCAAAATGTCTTGGGCTGGCCCTGATGGAGGAGATCTAGTGGTGGATCTCCCCACCCCATCCCAGTTGCCACAGAAAGCCTCTCTCATGAGGTGGCAACTGTGACATCATAAGAGAAGTTGGACAAGGAGAAAAGGGGTGTGCTGATGACAAGGGAGAGGAGAGAGGACAGTCTCTGTGGAATCCTGAATTCTGCCCATTGCCCTTCCTGCCCAGCAGAAGGTAAGTCAGTTAGACAAGCTTCTTGGCTTGTCTAGCTGTAAATGTAAAAAAAGGAGGAACGGCAGGCATTTTCACCTCTATCCTTCCCCTGACCTGTGTGGTTCTTGCCAGCAGGGCATAAGATAGACAGAGGGGTCTGATCTCAGAGCCTTCTGCCTATCAAGTGACAATCCTTTATTTAATTACAATCCAAGTAATTAAAAATATTAATTTAATAGGGCTTTAAGAGAGATAGATTCTCCTAATTACAAAATCCCAAGATATTTAACTGTTGTGAAACACTAACATTTATTTGGAAATAATCCATTGATTGTTGCTTTTGCATAAATACAAATGGGAATAATAGTCAAGGATTTGGACAGTTTCTTTAGGTATCGTGGGACCTCAAAGTTTACCCAAACAGTCACAAATTTGGCTTCCACAACTGTAGCATTCCTATCTCTCAGTCTGAGGGATGTCTAGGCATTGGCTGTATCATTTCCATAGTGTCTATGTGTATAAAGTCCTACAAATACAGGCCTCAAAGGTGATGTACTCAGATTCCATTTGGGAATGGCTCATTTCACACCTCCACATACCTGATGCAAATACCATGACCAGTAGGGGTGAGCAGTCTGCCCTGTAATTATCTGGTAACTGTGAACATTCACGGAACATTCAATCTTCCAGGGCGGAGATTGGCTGCTTCCAAACCCATCAATTAATATCAGAGCCCAATCGATTAATATCAGAGCCCAATCAGAGCTTCTAAAGTCTCCAAAATTATCCCCCCCCCCTCTCTCTCTGTGTGTGTGTGTGTGTCTAAATTGAATATCTCCAAATTTGGAAGACGCTGAGTGGGGTGAGGGATAGCTTTGTATTTACTTCTGTGGCTAACCAATTAGGAATTGCCACAGCTCTGACTATGACTATGTTCTCCTCCTATCACAGCATACAGGGGAGTAGGAAACACTAACTGGTTGCTAATTCTGGCCAGGGCAGGAGAGAGAGAGGGAGTGTGTTTCTGCTCGGACTTATTCCAGGCTGCTTGTGCAACCACAATAATCCATTATGCATGGGCACCATAGAATACTGCTCACTGGAACCCATGGCCATGCTGCTCAGCTCATAGAATGACAATTTTCCTCTCTGTACTGGTATCAGATGCCAGGCAAAATCAGTGTGTGACAGAAGAACAGTGACAGATCTGCGTTGTCACAAAATAATTGCAACCAACATGGATGAAATGCATTCATATGCCCTTATGGGCTTTAATAATCTGGATCCAAACCAGATCCTTCTCACACCAAGCACAGGATCTTGGGACTGGGAACTCTGATGATATGTGAAAAAAAAATACTTCACGCAAAGCAAGGAAACATATAATTTGATCTGATAATGCTTCTTTGATTGGTATGGATAAAATTAGGTTCCCATGTGGAGGAAGAAGGACATTTATTAATGTTCTATGTTGGGAAAATGAATAAAATGTCATGGGGACAGTTTGGCGCCCTCAGTGTGCTTGAAGGCAATTTAATTTCATTGCAACTATGTTGTGTTGTGTGGGTCAGAGTTAGGGATTGTTAGGGATTGATTTAGATAACTTTAATTTATTTTCTGGTTTGGTTGATGCAGTAATAATTGGAGTTTTGACTTGTGGTGTCCTGGTCTTATATTTGATTATTCCTATATCTAGGCTGAGACGTGACCATATAACAAACTACTTCTGAGACTCCTTTCAGTTGCCAAAGAGGTTTGCCAAGAGGCAAAGCGATCCGCTCTTTCAGAAACACAAGTTGAAAGTCCCCTCATAGCACCAGTCCCAGTTGGAATAGTTATATAATTCTCTACATGTCTTGCAGAAGCCCTCTTCAGCTGTTGTTAGTAGGGATGTGCTCTGCTTCTAATCGGACCGGAGAAGCAGGAGCGGAGCGGGGGGCTTCGCCTGCCCTTAAGGCGGAGGCGAAGAGGATTGGGGGGCCGGCGGAGCGTGGCAAAGAGGATCGAGGTGAAGGCGGATCCTTCGCCTCGATCCGGAGCTCCGCCGGAAAGGTAAGTGGGGTTTAAATGCGGCGATGGCGGCAGGGCCCGGTAACCCCCCTCCCCGCCCTCCTCTCCCTTACCTGCCTCCGTCCGCGGTCCGTCGCCGTCTTCAATTGAGCCTGCGGTTCCACCAGGAAGCCTGGGCTGCTTGTGCACCCCTGGATAAGCTTTCATGGTGGTGAGTTTGAGATTTTTAACGTTCAAATTGACGGAGCTATGGAAAGGGGTGTGAATGGGGTGCCCGGTTTTCATAAATTCCCCAAAAATCAGGGGATGATGGGATTGCCTTGAGTCTTGGCGTGCGTGTGTATACCTCCATGAGGTGTCATGGTGCCAAACTTGAGGTTTCTAACTTTAACAGAAAAAAAGTTGTATACTTTTTTAGCTTAATGCAAGCCTATGGGGGGGGGGGAAACGGAGCTCCTATCCGAATCCGGAGCTCCGAGCGGAGCGGAGTGGACATAGGCGGAGCGGGGGCGGGGTGGAGCGGCCCGATCCACAAATCGCGGATCTGGAAGTGAAGCGGAGCGGGGGGTCCGGGCACACCCCTAGTTGTTAGGTGTTCTTCTTCCCAGTTTCGCTGAACTCCTGAGGAGAGGAGTGCTCCAGCCTTGCCCCGCTTCTCATGCCTTTCTCTCACGCTGTAAATGTGGAGGGTGACAGTCCTCTATCTGTGAAGGCTCCCTATGTGATCCAGGAACCTGATTTTCCAGGCGGCTCAATCACATGTACCACTTCCATGAATATAGTAGGCTCTCTTTAACATATACAGGACAATAGAAACATATGACAAGGGGGCAGGACTGAAACCCAGCAGAAAAACAGAGACACCCAGTGTTGGGGGAGCCCTGATATGTTCTAAAGCTGGCATCTAGTGACTTTTTAGAATACGTTGTTTTTTTTAGTATTGTTTTCAAAGCAATGCTGTCTTTTGGTACAAGTTATATTTCCCATCTGTTTGGCCATTTTAAACTGCCTCAACATGTGTTGCACATACGGGATGATGAAGTCTGAGTGATTCCATCTGGCGAATAGCCAAATGTTTGCATTTCACTGCAGAAATTATTGCATATCTTGAGTTAGGAAGTTGGGGGGGAGGAACCCTCAGAATGGAGATTGTCTGAAGATGGGAAAAGAAGGAGATTTTTTTATACACTTCCCACTTTCATGACCAGTGTGGAAGTTCCAAGGGCTGCACTGATGTGGGCTTAGTAAAAAAAATCTTCCAAATAAATAAATCCACTGCTACCACATTAGATGTGAGAACATCTCTATGTCCAGACAGGTTCAAAGCATAGCTCAACCCCCTCTATCCCTTTCTGATTTCAAATCTGTTTCTTTGGTTCCTTTTCACTAAGCTCCATCCAACAAGCCTTTCACTGTACGCTCATTACAGGGCACTCACGGATTACTCACATGACGTTGACTGTCTCTCTCTCCCCTTCTGCCCCTTCTGGCCTTTGTTGTGCCACAAAAAAACCCAGAGAAAGTCCGGCTGCTGCTCTATCCTACCAGACTGAATGGGGCTCATTACTTCCTGTCTTCAGGAAGTGATGTGGGAGCGACGGGAGCCGTGTGTTTGACCTAGATGTGATGTGGCTTACAGAGAGACCTAGATTACATCATCCTTAGGAGATGGGGGAGAGGTTCCCCCCCACCCCCACTTTCAGAAGACCAGGAACTTCCAGCTATTTTGTAGCTATTGAGAGAGCAGTTTCAAAACCTTGGGGGTAGAGGATGTTCAGATTTTATTAAATTCATTTTGTCTATGTTTCATGGATGGTCAGGCATCCTTCATTCTGCCATCTGCTCATTGTTGTTTTTTCTTTCTTTTTTTAACGGATATACGAGAATTTCATTTGTGCAAACATTAGCATAGTGAATATCAATTGTGCATTTGCACTAATGAGCACTTTCACTAATGCACATTTGAACAAATCCCACCCAGGCACTCATGTAAAAAAAAAAAAGGTCTTAAATCCATGGAATCTGCACAACTCAGAAAAAACGAGTCTACTGAAGAATCCACACATAGGATTCATAGAAATCCAAACTCATTTGAATCCATTCAGGATTTCTCTGACAGCTCTACCTGCGGGTGCTGATAGACACAACTCTGTTACTTCAGCTGATGCATCAGCTACAACCCTACTGGATAGAGATAGACTTGCTACGGTTATCCATACACTGGCTGCTTCCTTCCTGGATTATTGCAATGTGATATATATGGGGCTACCTCTGAAGACATTCAGAAACTTACTGGGACTGTTCCTGGAAATACTGCTGGAGGCTGCCAGACTGGACTAGACTTAGTTGCAGTTGGCATATTAGTACCCATGATAATAAGCCTTTTTAAAAAAATATCACCTCATTTTATGTGTCAAGTAAACAAATTCAGAGACCTTTATATACCTACTGAAAGCAGAAAAATTCACTGGGACAAATGGCCCCAGTGAAACTGAGGGCCTTGCTAGACCTACCTGATAATCCGGCCGGGAGTTGGGGCGATGGCGCGCTGCAACTAGCGCGTGCCATCGCCCTTTTCCACACAAAAGACGCGACGGGGCAAGGGGAAGCCCCGTTGCGTCCGCCATTTTTTTTAAGCCTTAAAGGGCCATATGAGCAGGAGCGCACCGCCGGACAAGGTAAGTCTTTTTAAAAATAAATATAGGGTCCCCGCTCCCCATGCCCTTATTCCCCACACACACGTAATGCCTGATGCCCCCTGCCCACTCGCTCACCCGTCCTCCCCCTGTCCGCCATGTCTTGTCCCCCGTCCTTTTCCCCCCCTCCCCGATGCCCGTGCCCGTCCTTCTTTCCCCCCCTCCCCGATGCCCGTGTCCATCTTCCTTTCCCCCCTCCCCGATGCCCGTGCCTGTCCTTCTTTTTCCCCCTCCCCAATGCCCTGTCCCCCGTCCTTCTTTCCCCCCGTCCCCGATGCCCTGTCCCCCCTCCTCAATGCCCTGTCCCCTGTCCTTCTTCCCCCCTCTCCTGCCGGGTCCGGCCTTTCCCCCGGCCCCTATCTCCCCCCCCCATGATTCCCCCCCGGGTCCGATGGGCACAGTGCTCCTATGAGCACTGTGCCCAGTCCGTGCCTTCTCCCAGCTACTCGCATAGCGAGCAGCCAGGAAAAGCCATGGAAGTTGCTAGACTTTCCACAGCCCTGGCCTGAGGCCGGGGCTGCGGAAAAACCGGGCCATAAGCAAATCCGCTTATGCTGGTTCAAGCGAGGTCTTATCCCGGCCTGACCCCAGAATCCCCTGTGCGTCATCTGAATGCACAGGAAGGAGACCGGGCCTCACACCATGCTAAGGCCTCATCTAGCAATGGCCTGAGTTGATTTTGGTCCTCCTTTACACCATTTGGAGCCTCATGTGGCACAGAGCAGTAAAGCAGCAGTTTCTACAGCTGAAACTCTCCCCACGGCCTGAGTTTGATCCCAGCGGAAGCTGGTTTCAGGCAGCCGGCTCAAGTCAACTCAGCCTTCCATCCTCCCGAGGTCGGTAAAATGAGTACCCAGTTAGCTGGTGGAAAGGTAATAACGGCCGGGGAAGGCAACGGCAAACCACCCCGCTATAAGGCCTGCCAAGAAAACAGCAAAAGCTAGCATCCCTCCAAGAGTCAGTAATGACTCAGTGCTTGCACGAGAGGTTCCTTTACTTTCCCTTACACCATTTGACCCCTGATTTATTCTGCAACATTAGCTAGAATGAGAGTTGTAATGTTTACCTTCCTCTTTGGTAATCTCACTTGTGAACAAGGCCCTGGCCTGATCATCAAAGCACTAGCCAGCATGAGTCTCACTCCATTGGAAACAGGGGCTGCACCAGCAAAGCCAATCGAGGATTGAGTTGTTGTTCACGTTATGCTTCTGCATTATGTACTTTAGCCGTTTCATCAATAATTGAAAGGGTGTTTGACTACAGAGAAGCTTCTGCTGCAACCTGAAGCTTGGAAATATTCCCTGGTTTTCAGGGAGCCAAACGTAAATGTAATCAGTGAAATCTAATTTATGGACACTGTGTACTTCACACACATCCAGTCTTTTGCACCAAATGAAAAGGGGTGGGGGAAAAGCCCTCACTATGAATATCTGATCTACTTGACAAAAGAAAAAAAGTCACATTTTAAAATCTTTTGCTAGCAATTCCAGTCGATCGATTACACATGAAAGGATAGGTGCTTTCAGTTCACTGAGTTTCCACAAGGGAAGTCTATTTCCCTGTATATAAAACTGTGAGAGGAGAGACAGTTCATGCAGTGAATTTGCCTAACATTCTCATTGGCTTATTCCTCTACATTTTTATTGCACATTCCAAAATATGCTCGGTTCTCCTTCCTAATAAACAACAATGGGATATGTTAAGGCCTACACATGAATCTTCATCTACACAGAAATTACACTAGTAAATTTTCATAGTTACTTGGCTCATTTGGTCAAAACTCATCAATTCATACTGCTCATCTTTGTAGAGAGCCTGGATCAATGTATTACAAATTCACTATTCAGTTCAGAATTGATTGCAAGCTTTGGAGCATGCACAGTAAATAGTACAGAGATCCCCCCACCAAATTTTCCATCATGCTACTACCTAGATCCTCCCAAAACTTACTTGAAGAAGTCTTATTAGCTGCTTCCCTCACTGGTATCATCACGATCACCTCAGTTCTGGCTCTGGGGAGGAGGAGGACTCTGTGGGTTTATCTTCATACCACGAATTGGTGAGGGTGAGTAAAACATCACATGGCATCATCACAAAGGCCACATGAAAGCAACCAAGAAGAAAGCGAGCACGTAATGTGGTGATGCATTACATCCTGCCATACTATGTTATTTCAAACTATAGATCCCAAGATGCACTTTGATATTGCACATGCGCAAAAACTTTTATACATGGAATGAGATTTCATATTAAAGGAGAACTCTCATCTGATCTTGCAGGGACAAATTCTTCACTCTCTGAGTAATTAACCAAGGCCGTAGCTAGACCTAAGGTTTATCCCAGGATTGTCCTGGGGTCAAACCTGTTCATCTAAGTGCCACACAGGGCATCCAGCGCTCAGGCAGGGACGAACCCGGAATGATCCTGGAATAAACCTTAGGTCTAGCTACGGCCCAATTCACTCCAGATAAGTTCACCCATCACTAGCTATATATGTGGGGTGAAAATGTATGGGAACATACATTCAAGCAGGAGATTCCCTTATCTGCAATTTAAAGTTATACTGGGCTGAAGGTACCTTTCCATTTTCACAGAACCATTCTCCCCAAACAAGAATGGAGACAGAAGTTTGGTCCTTTCCAGAGTGGTTCTTTCCATTTTCAGAGGGTGAGATTGGTTTATCTTATGCTATGGATCAGGTGGCTGGGGGAAGGTCTCTCTCTCTCTTTCTCTCTCTCTCTCTCTCTATGTGTGTGTGTGTGTGTGTGTGTGTTTTACTTTTTTTTTAAAGGCATGCCAGCAGGAATCAGTGACCACTGAGCCTCCCTATCTCTCCTCAGAATTCTGACTTCCTACCTGCTGCATTGCTGTTCCTGGACCCAATCACCATGGAAACAACACTAGCTAGTATTATTTCCATGGCAATCTGGCACAGGAAGAGGAAGAGGAATGCAAATGGAAGCAATTCAGAAGGCTGCAGGAAGGCAATACTGATTGTGGCTGGTAAGGCTTCTTTTAAAGCAAGAGTGCACAGCTTTTACAACCAAAAGGGCCACATGTAATGGTGGCTCAGGGGTTAGGGGCCACATGTGTGCACACAAACATATGTGTGCACACACGTGCAGAGATATATGCACACACGCAAATACAAATTTAAATTCAAATTGAATCTAATTTAAAGTTTTAAATGTTTCTTAAAATATCATAGCCCCCCAAATCTCTGCTTTAATTTCACTTATATTAATTTATATAATTTAAATTAGTTAATATTGTTCCAACTTAATCTTTTCTTCCAACTTAATTTATTTATTCAATGATAAAAAGAAAAATCTGGCCAGTTTAAGACAAGGTGCTTCTTCACATTCTCCTGGTTCTGTATTGCTTGAAGTATCTCAGCCTTAGCACCTTCCTAGATGGGGTTTTAGCCCGGTGCGAGCCCCGGGCTCACCTCTGTGCATCCAGATGACGCACAGGGTATCCCGGTCTCAGGCAGGGGTGAACCCTCTCTGGGCCCGAAGTAACCAGCACCACTTGAGGCCCGATTTTTCCTGCAGTCTCGGGCTGAGTCCATGACCACAGGCGTGTAGCCAGGTCTGCCACTTTTCCCAGCTACCGGATTTACTCCCGAGTAGCCAGGAAAAGCTGCAGATGGGCTGCAGGGCTATGGTGGGGACATGGGGGGTGGGAATTGCAGCCCAGGGGACATCGGGGGGAATTGTGGATGGGGGACATCGGGCGGGGGATTGGACATCACAGGCAGGGGACAACGGGAGGGGTAATTGCTGGCGGGGGACATCAGGCAGGAGATCGGACATCGCGGGCAGGGGACATCGGGCAGGGGAAAAGGAGAATTTTTTAAAAAACCAAAAAAAAAACCCCTACTTACCTTTCCTGGCTCCTGTGCTGCTGCTGCCGCTTTAAAAATAAAAAATGGCGGCCGCGACGGCTCTCCTCCAAAGCTCGTCATGGCTCACGTGTGAATAAGGGCGAGATCTCGCATTATTCATAGCGTGAGGTCTCCCCTCCTCTCGCCCAGATTTTTCACGAGGTCTAGCAAGGCCCTTACTCTATTGCTAAACGAATCAACCTGTGAGTTGACCCACACCTATTTGTCAATTGCAATCAAGCACAATTTGTGACAGTGTACAACATCACTACTGATCATGGGGCACATGTGTTAAGACATCAGCCTTAATTTCCTGGTTTTGTGGAGCTTGACCCAGTATGAGATAGCTGTAACTCTGGTCTTAAACTGGCAGGTTTTTGTTGTTGTTGTTATTATTGAATTCCCCTGGTTTTTAAAAAGGAAATTTATTATTGCATGGAGGAAAACAAAGATACAAATGAAAAAACAAAACACAAACAAGTCATTAACTGAATAATTGGGTATAAATGAATAGGTATCTCTGTCTATTTTCAGAATACTTTACTTCTGAGTAGGTCTGCGCAAAATTCAAGCCTTTTCCTTTTCCTCCCACAGTGTTTTGTCAATCGGTGAGAGCAATTCCTTCAGTCTTCAAAATTATCTCACTCTTATCTCAGTGAGAATCCTGCCACTACTCTCCCACTGTCAAAATGCTGACAGGAACATTGGAATTCCTCTCAGATCACTGGAATACTGGCAGCACTCTAGCTTCAAAGTGAGACTGAGCATGTCTGACATAACTTTGCCAGCAATTGCTGCTACAGGCTTTCATGAGGCAGAAAAAATGTTAATTTTTCAACTGCCGATCAGAATTTCACTAAACCAATGAAAGGCGCACCTTCTCAACAAGCCTGAATAAAGCACATCAGTAGAATTCACAGAATTTGAAAGAAATATATGATATGGTTAGCCACAGCTTGGAGTAAAAAGTACAAATGTGTCAATTTTCAGCACTTTTAAATAGGTTTGTGCACCACCTTGGGCTGAATCCCTGAATCCAAGCTGATCGTCACCAAACTATAATGTGAGAGGAAATGGCTACCAAGGTACTTCATCATGTTCTTTGGCCAAGCTTCCCTGACATGGTGCCCTCCATATGTTTCAGATTATAACTCCCATCACCCCAGCTGCCATGACAAGTAGTGAGTGACAATGAGAGTTGTAGGCCCAAATGTCTGGAGGGCATGACATTGTGGAAGGCTTCCTGAGACTGTAGAAAACTTATAGCTGTTCCAGGACACTTTCTTAAATACTCTGTCATCTCTCTCTCTCTAGGTTGTATCTTGAACATTTAGGGCTTTGCTAGACCTACCTGTTAATCCGGTGGGGAGTGGGGGCGAGCCCGCACTGCAGCTACCATGGGCCGTTGCCCCAGTCTACATGTGACACGCGACCGGGTAAGGGAAAGCCCCGTAGCGTCGGCCATTTTTAAAAACACTTAAAGGAGCCATGTGCACAGGAGCGCACCAACGACAAGGTAAGTTTTTGGTTTTTTTTAAAAAAAAGGTTCCCCGCTACCCCCTGCCCCCGATTCCCCTCCACAATGTCTGATGCCCCCCTCGCTTGCCTGCCATGTCTGATCCCCCGCCCGCCCGTTCGCTCACCCGCCTACTCCCCTGCTCACTCGCCCACCCACTCGCCCGCCATGTCCAATGCCCCCTCCACCACCACCCTGGCCATGATCTCCGATCCCCCCCAGCCGCGATCTCCCCACCCCCGGCCCCATGGGCACAGCGCTTGGCTTCTCCCGGCTACTCGTGAGTAAGTCGCATAGCCAGGAAAAGCCGTGGAACCTTCCGCAGCCCCAGGGAAATACCGGGCCACAACCGGTGCCGGTTATCCCAGGCCATTGGAGGGTTTAGCCCGGGCTGATCCCGGGATCCCCTGTGCATCATCTGGATGCACAGGGGTCAGCCCCGGGTATCAGCCCAGGTTAAACCCTCTTCTAGCAATGGCCTACTGTTGCCCACCTGCTCAGAAAACGAGTATCTGATTCAACGGTCCAGACCCTCAAAATCGTCATAATAAATGTTTCTCCAGAAAACTATCTCAAACCATTTTAGTGTTGTGCCTCAGTATGAATGTGATTGTGTAAATTCTATCTAAACGATTCTCCTTATTAATCTATGGGGCTATCAATCCCCCTTACTAATTAATGGGACTTTCAATGTATCATTTTGGCAATGCAAATTGCAGGCATAGGGGATGCAATACACCTATGTTTTACTCCTTTTGGTGCCAGGTGAAGACCTTTTTATTTTCCCAGGAATTTTAGCATTCGAGTCTTTTAGCTCTGCTGTTTTAAATTTGTTGTTGTTGTTTAAATCTGTGCATTGTTGCTAAGTTTTATTCTGGCTGTACTTCTGTAGTTTTAAGCTTTTGTATTCTATTCTATATTATTTTTATGCTGTACTTGTGGTTTTAATTTTTGTGAACTGACCAGAGAGCTTTGGCTATTGGGCAGTATAGAAATGTAAATAAGTAAATAAAGACAGCAGTGAGGAGCAAAGGGTTAACCCCCCCCCCACCATGCTAGGGTCCAGATTTGGATCAAGCCCAGTGTGCTTACTTTTTGAATAAGGAGAAAAAATGTGATGTGTATTTTGACCCTTAGTGTGCGGAATAATTGGTTCTGGTGTTCATTCAAGAATTTGTTGCATATAGAATTGGTGTGGTTCCTCTTGCATGTTTGAATATAAACTTTATATTTTTTGTGGAAAAGATAAATGCTCATATTGTATATACAATGTATGTATTTATTAAATGGCCACAAGTTGACTCTTTTTTCGTGTTGGCATGTATAGAATTGATTTATGGGTAGATAAATATTCTCACTATACTAATCTACATTTTAAACTGCTGTTCAGAGTGAGTATTCTTAAACTTTGCCTGTCTCATAGAGGGTTATTATATGTCTGATAAATTTTGGTCCTATACAAATGTTGACAAAGTTATTTTTAAAAAGTACACTTGGCACTGTTTTTGATTGAGTTAAAGATATGATCTGTGGAAAGACTCTCAGAATACAAGGAAGCAATATAGTAGATCTTTTTCTTTTTTAAAAAAAAAATCCATGTCAGCAGAAGGATATAAACATTTGGGCAGTAGCCAGCAGTACAGGTTAGGGTAATGCGTTCATAAATGCATAAAGTCATCTTGGCAAACCACATAGTAAACATTAAGGACAAAAACTAAATTTTGAAATAAAAGAGTAGAGCAAATAAAAGCGCAGATTGCACAGACATTTCTGTAATAACGAAAGAGAAAGTTCCACGTTAGTGGGGGGGTCCCCCCAAAATGCCCTCATTAAACAGCTACAATAATATATGACACGTCTACTGGATGTGATTTCCAAGAATTGAAGGAGTTTTTGTAGGTACAGTGAGTGCTTTCAAAAAGGACTTCAGCCAATACATCTGAGAAACCAGATGCACACTAATGATAACCTCTGATACTGCTGGCTTTCAAAGAATATAAAACGACATGAGAATGTTGGAAGGAATGATAGCTAGGCTCATTATAAATCTGAAAAATGGTTCAGATTTATGCAGTGAGCATGTATTATTTGTCATGGTTGTATCTTGCCCTTCAGCCGAACAAAACACAGTATACATGATGCTATCCTCTGTTATCCTCACAACAACCCTGTGAGGGAGGTCAGTGATCGATCCAGAGCTACCCACAGAGTGCCACAGATGAGTAAGGAGAAGTTTCAATGGAAATATTGTGTTTCTTAACCACACACTGTTTTCCTGCAAACCTCTGAAGAAGTGGCTGTGATGCTGAGGTAAGAGAAAATGTTCAATACTCCCACCCCACCATACATAGATCTGATGAGACTTTCAGTGTTCGACATTGGCACATTTTGGTACATTGAACATCAATCATATGGTACACTTTGGTATATATGAACATCAATCAGTGAAGCATCCTCTGCATGGCATTTTGAGGCAACTCTTTGCCCTTCTGGGTGTTAGAAGGCAGAGTGATTGTTAAAAGCTTTCTGAAGGCCCCATTTCTGAGTGCTCAGCAGTAGGGATGAACAAAATTGTCAGTTCCACATTCTCACACACTTGATTTACAAATAAACAAGTTTAAGGTAAAAGGAGCAAACAACAACCCAAGCAGACAATCTTTAAAACTGCACTGGTTTCCACCAAAGCAAACAGCATGCCTTTCCAATCTCACCCTACCCATGCCAATTCTTTTGGCCAGCTGTGAAATGCAGACTGATTTCTCACCCTTTTCTCCAACACATGCAGGATGTCACAGCTAGCCACTATCCCACATCAATGCGCTTCTAGCCATCGAGAGCCATTGAACAAATATCTTCAGATAACCTGATAGCAAGCAATCCAGCTGTACAAAAGATGGCCATCGCTTCACTTGAAACATCACAATGGCATTTCTGTGACATTTTATTGCAGTGGGTGGAGCAAGCTTTTTGAGGTCTGAAGGCAGAGAGCTCTTCAGTTTAAGAGGAAACTTGGAATAGAAGGCTGTATTTATTGAGTGCTGTGATGGTAAAGTAATGCTTTTGAAAATACTTCATGTAGCTGAGCATGGAACCTATTTGCGGTTCTCCAACTTGGTTGTTTGACAGATCTCTGCAGTGTGAATGTCAGTTAAACAAAAGCCCTAATGCTGGTTCATTGCTTATTTATTTCATGTCTATACTGGCCAACAGCCAAAGCTCTCTGGGTCATTCACATGTAGTACTTGAGTGTTTATGCTCAGGAATAGAATAGCTGGTTCACACATACAAGTACATCACTTGATTTCTCTACACTTGTTGAGTCACAGCCAAATTTGTTATCTGGCTCCATTGTAAAACATTGGATTGAAGGTCATAGCAGAGAATGTTAATCATTAGGGCTGTGCACGGACCGCCCTGAACCACTTCGTGGCCCAATCCAGAACTTCCGTGATGGACAGCAGAAGCAGGTAAGTGGGGAAGGGGGGACAAAATGGGAGCCAATAAGCCAAACTCCCCCCCACCCCCTTACCTGTGTCCATCGCGGGCTTCAATTGAGGCCCCGGCTTGAAGCTGGAAGAGGAGGCCACAGCCTCTTCCAGCTTGAAGCTGAGGCCTCAATTGAAGTCTGCAATGGACCATGATGGACACAGGTAAGCCCCCATCCCCCCTGCCCCCTTACCTGGCTCCACCGCCATCGCTGCACGGACTGCAGCAGTGGCAGAGCCAGGTAAGCAAAACAGCCCCCCACTCCCTTACCTGGCTCTGTCGTGGTCCAGCATGGGCTTCAACTGCGGCCTCTTCCGACTTGAAGCTGGGGCCTCAATTGAAGCCCATGACAGACACAGGTAAGCCCCCCTCCCACCAGCCGCCTTATCTGGCTCCATCGCTGTCGCCGCACAGACTGTGACAGTGGTGCCAGGTGAGTCCCCCTCCCCCCCCACTTACCTGCATCCAGAGATCTGGATCAAGGCGAACCACTTTGCCTCGATCCTCAGCCCCCCCGACCCGATCCATCTCTGCCTTTGTCAGAGGCGAATCAGGCCGCTCCGCTATCGCTTCTACGAACCGAAGTGAAGTGGAGCACAGCCCTATTAATCATTCATCAGTGATGTTGCATCTGTTATATGCAAAGTATGGACAAGCAAGGGACCATAGTGTACAGTGGTAGAAGCACAAGCTTTGCATGCAGAAGGTCGCATGTTTAATCTCTAGTTTCCAGCTTCTCTAGGACTAGGAAAGAATCCTGCCTGAAAACCTAGAAGAACCACTGCCAGTCAATGTCAACAATACTGGGCTAGATGGACCAGGGTCTTTAACAATCTAGTCAGCTCTGCTAGGAGGGATAAAGCTCATCACATTACAAGTCCTGTCAATCTACATAAAACTTCAGTTGGCTTTAGCTCCCCGCTGAGACAATGCTCTTCCATTGTCCTAGTAGGAGTGAGTTGCAGCCAGCAGGACCCACTTGGAGCTATCCAAGGTCCTACTTTCTTCCTGCCTTGATGTGCTTTCCTGCCCTTATCTTGCTACCAGCTTCCCCCGTGAACCGCAGAAAGGGACATCAGCAAGGAGAGGTAAAGAAGATTCTCTTTTCTAGCTCAAAGAGATGAATGGATAGTTCAGAAAGCTGGCGTGCATCTCTTTTGTCAGTAAGACCAACATTCTGAAACCTATTGGATGGATTTTTGGGATGTTCCCCTAACTGGTAAAGAAAAAGCAAATCTGTGTTGTATTTAATCTGAGGAGATGCCGTTTCTGTAACCCATATCCTTTATTCTATGCATGCTGCATATTTACTACCTGGCAAATATCGAACCCTATAATGTTTGACATGACCACTTTAACCTGAGATATTAAAAGTACTTTCCCAAGATGAAATACTTTCATTTTCCCGAGGGAGATAAAATGAGGTAGAAGATAAGAGATTACACATTAAGCCTGTGGCACATCTGTGAATGGAAAACAGTGGCCAGATTGCCCTATGACATTAACAGCTCCTGTTGAATTAAATGGGAGCTTGATCTGCTGTACTGTAATGTACAGTTTTCTGTATTATAGATAACCCTGACGTGCAGCATTCTACAAGATTCTGTTTCAGGGTCAATTGCAATATTGCCCTTTAGCAACATACTAGCCCCAAACATCTGAGAAGGGTAAAAGAGGAAAACACCATGTGCTTTATATGAGCAGTGGGTGGACAAGCAGTAGTAGGAAAGGAATTGAGGAGTTTGGAGGGGGGGGTCCCTAGATCAGTGGCAAAGTACATGCCTTGCATGCTGAAGGCTCCAAGTTTGATCCCTAGCATCTTCACACAGGGCAGGAAAAATTCCTGCCTGAAACCCTGGTGAGCCACCATCAGTCAATATCAATAATACTGGGCTAGATGGACCAAGGGTGTAACTCATTTTAAGGCAGCATCCTATGTGCTCCTATATGCTCCTATGAGTTTGGACTGTTGGTTCTGGGCCTACTTCACAGGTAGACACTAATGCTGGCTTGTCCTGCATCTCCAGTAGTTTGATAGGAGAGATAGGTTGGAGAAGACTCACCACCACCACCTATGGAAAATCCATAGAAAAGATAGAAGATGTCAGGGTGTCTGGTGGAGGGCCTAAGTCACTGTTTTTTAGGGATGTTGGAATTCTTGGAAGCTTTTCAGAGATTTGGGAGTGTTAGACAAGATCTTTTAATGACTGCTTGCACACCACTTCTGCTCTTCCCTTGCAGCCACTGGTGAATGTTGGGCTAACTCTCAGTTCATGCAGGGTGAAAATGTGGCCCAATAGACCTAACAAGTCCTTTGCAGTAATTGATTCGGGATGTGTGAGAAATTCACTCCATCAACTGTTGTTGTTTACAGATTTACCCTATTTGTACCTCCTGAACCCAAATGCAGATCCAAATACAATTTGCAATCAGAGAGCTACAGATGTCCAAGCTTGTAATGCATTCCACACACAAAATAAATGTTCAAAAACATGAACAGATTAAAAAATGTACACATTTCCAAAACGCATGCAAACATGAAGTCACGAAGAGTCAGAAGCGACTGAACGAATAAACAACACCTAGAAAGCATATGTTTACAAATGCGCACATGAATGCATAAATTAAAGTGTACATTAGAAAACCCATATAGATATTATTATTATTATTATTATTATTATTATTATTATTATTATTATTCACAAGCTCATGTAGAAACAGGACTGAATGACCTTGACCTCAAAGAGCCCAACACAGAATATTATACAATGCACAGGGTTTTCTGGCAGATAAATCAATGTGGAACCAGGTTCTCCAGAAGAAGAAAATGTGAAAACCACTGATCAGTGGGCATGAAGGCTATTGTACAGTAGTTAGAGCTATTTGAACATAGCTCCCATCTGCCATCAACTCATTAGGAGTCATTAGATAACCCTCTATCTCTCAGCTTGCACTTCAGAAATATGTGGGATCATTGTAGGGATTATTGTGGGACTACACTAAATAGCTTTCAACACTTTAAAAATGCCACATTTCTTGCAGTATATCTCATTTTTTTCTTTTGGGAAGCTCATTATAGGATTGCAGGTGATCTCTCTTCCAGGCGCTGACTAGGCCAGACCACATCTGCTCTTGCTTCCAGCAAGATTTCTGTATCAGCTGACTTTTTGCTCTAGGGCTCAGATTGATGATGGTGAGCCAGAGCCCCACCCATGCCAGTGAACTTCCAGCCAATCATATAGACATTGTTTTCTGCTCACACTCATCTTGCCTGGGCTGGTAACTGGGAGGCTAAATGTGTTACCCTTGATAGGGTTAGGGTTTGCCAGTTGCTGATCACTAATGAAGAGACTTATTCCTCTTCTTCCCTGGAGTCCAAATTGACTATGGGCATGTCTACACCTATGGGCTTTCTGGGACTCAGGGGGGAGGATCTTGGGCTTTCTGGCTTCCACAGCCCTCCCTCAGCATCTATACACTAGCGTGATGTCCCAGAATCATAGAATAGTAGAATTGGAAAGGGGTTATAAGGGACATCCAGCATGGAATGTTTGTTTGTTTGTTTGTTTTTGGTGGGGGGGTGGTTGGGGGGGAGGAGCTGGTTACACAATTGCACAGCCCCGATCCTCTGAAAAAGTAAGTTACTTTAAAAAAAAACTTTAAACAAAAGCACCGGCAGCCATCCTGGGGATGGTGAAATTGCTCCTCACCACCACCTATGGGCACAGAGTCACCCTGTGCAGCCCCGTGGCCGTTTAAGGAGCCCCTCTCAGAGGGAGGACCCAGGAGCACTGGCCACACTGGCTGCAGTCTTTGGGGTTGTCCCAGGACCGCGGGAAAACTGGGAAATCCCTGGTTTCAATTATCCCGGGGAAAGTCCCAGTTGACGTCGGGATCCCCTGTGCATCTTAAAGCTGACAACTTAAAGATGACCTCAGGATAAATGAATCATGTCGACATGCCCTAAGTCTTTTTAAGGAAGCCACATAAAAAAACTCATATGAGCTGTCCACATGTGTATCAGTGAAACAAAGGAATAGCACTGCCTCGGATACGTTTTTCCTGCGTCTGTAAATGGATTGTGTGAATGTAAGGATCACTAACAGAAGTGCTTTCTTCTCTTTTGTAAAGGTGCATGCATTTGTATTCAAACTTCAGTTACAAGCAAATTGCTGTTTTTTATAAGAGCCACTTGGCCAGCTATTATTTCCTCTTGCAAGCAATATTTAGAAGACCACTTTATTTTAAAAGTCAGCCATGTTTGCAGCAGCTGAATACTTTTTTTTTTTAAGCTAACTTTTGATTTTTAAGTACTGATTTACCAAGAGACACTAAAGTAGGCATCTAGGGATTTGGCAACATACCAGATCTTAACAAGTCACAAGTGATGCTTCTACTGGAAAAAGAAAGAAATGGAAATCCTCAGGAGATTATTTGCAGTCCCTTTACTCTGACACAGTCTCATTGCCTTCAAAGAGACAATACCACTGAAAGGTATCTATCTGTGTGAATAATTTCTAGTACTCATAATAGTGCAAGATGATACACAGTCCGTGTGGAGAATTCCAATTTCCAGCAGATGTATCAGCCAACTTTGAGGATTATAAAAATGACAGTCGTTGACAAAGAGAGCTACCAGTTGGAAACAGGCTTTGTGAAATCAGTGGTGGGCCAAACCTGCACTTTAGAAGCATGGATGTAAAGGCCAACATGCATATTACGCACCTGTTCCTAATTTCCAAGGTACTTTCTCAGTCCTTGTTGTATCTTATTCTTGTGTCATGTCTATATAAAGTTTTAGGGGTTACAACATCCAACCCTACTTTATATTTTTGTCAGTGATGCTGTTGCACTCCATTCATATCCACTGCTGTGTGGAGCCTTGGGATGTTGGAGGATTCTGTTTGTGGGATCAAGCTCAATGAAGTTCTTCTGGTTTGGCCCTTGCAGATTTATTGTATTTCCCTCTGCTGGTGTTGACTTGTTCTGTAGTGAGCCAATATTTATTTATTTATTTATTTATTACATTTTTATACCGCCCAATAGCCGAAGCTCTCTGGGCAGTTCACAAAAATTAATATGCAGAATTCCATTTTTTAAAATGGGGTGTAATTGGTGCATTTCCCCCTTAGGCTCCACTATTTGCACAAATTGAGGTGCCATTGTCAATGCATGTACAAATTACCTACTGACAAAATTGGGGAAAGGGGACCAGATCACCCACTTAGCGACCTGATCCTCAGGGCTTAAAGCGTTGAACTGACATTTGCAGATACCCTCCACTTCCATTGAACACTTGCCCAGGTCTCAAGCAAGTGCTTTTAACACAGATGTAGCCTCCACCCCTTTTCCAGTAACCACGGCAGCATTTCCTGAGTGAAGGGGGGTGGAATTGACAAGAAGCCCTATTCCCGCTCTGTCAGCACGACTAGGGTAAGAGAAGGCATTTGCGGGCAGGGAGGATGAGGAAAGAACACTCCATGTGCTTTGGGCACATGGACAGTGTCTAGTGTGGATGGGGCAAGCCTATAAAGGCACGCTCCCCATGCTTGCCAGCCTCTTTTGCTTTCCAACTTCCACCCTCCCGACCTATAATTAGTATGGAATTAGGCAGTCACTCCCTTTGGAGGGGGGGGCTGAGTAGGAATTTTACCTGCCATGGATCAGCTCTGGTGTACAGGTTGTTTGCCTACTCCATACTGGTATTTAATTTAGTCAAGGGTGGGTAAATAGTAGGGGTGTGCACAGACCCCCCGCTCCGCTTCACTTGCAGATCCGCCATTTTCCGGATCGGGCCGCTCCGCCCCGCCCCCGCTCCGCCCACTTCCGCTCCGCTCCGCCCGGAGCTCCGGATCCGGATCCGGAGCTCCGTTTCCCCCCCCCCATAGGCTTGCATTGAAAGCTAAAAAATTATACAACTTTTTTTCTGTTCAAGTTAGAAACCTCATGTTTGGCACCATGACACCTCATGGGGATATACACACGCACGCCAAGTTTCAAAGCAATCCCATCATCCCCTGATTTTTGGCGAATTTTTGAAAATCGGGCACCCCACACACAACATCCCTGCGAGGTGGGCAGGGGAGGAGGGAGGGAAGGCAGGCAGGCATGCAGCTGACATTTCTGGGGGCATAAGGAAGTGAGCCAAGGATAAGCCAGTAATGCATATAAAATGGAATAAATCAATCAATAAACAAAGGAGGGGTGGAATTAAAAGCAGCAGTGTTGCTCAATAAACAACAAGAAGAACTTTTTTTAAAAGGCTATATCTGTCTTTTACCAGCAATAGGGGGACGTGCCCGGGGGAGGGGGAAGTAGCTGCCAGTTCAAGACACTGACAGCCACAGCTCTGAGAAGAAGTAAAACGCTCACTTCGACTCAGAACAGGCATTGCTCCACCACTGAAAAGTGACCATTCACTTCAACTCATGATAGGCATTGCTCCACCGTTTTACTCTCTTTGGAAGGCTCTAATGGCCTTCCAGTGCAGGAGAGAGTGGGGGCACGTCCATGATGAGATGCCCTAGGGGAGCTCATCCCCTTGCACCACATCGATTCAGTTGTTCCCCAAGGTTAGGGTGGGGAGCAGTGCTGTGTTTCTATCTCTTATTCTTGGCTTAGTATATGATTTCAGGTTGTGTTTGTGCATTTGGTGGGGCTACTGTTTTAAAAAACACGGGGAAAAGCCCGTTCAGATGAAGAAAGAGAAGTTTCCCAGAATCCCAAGTTACCTGTTTTGCCTATGCCCTCCTCCAACTTTGGGATCATCATGACCGGGAGCTGACTCTGCCCCTCAGCCCTTTGAAAAAGGTATTTTTCCCGCCGATTTTTTAAAAACGTCTAGCCCGCGACCCGTACGATGCAGAAAGTTGAGAGTGGTCTCAAAATGACCCCCATCCACGACTCTCTGTGCACAAGAATTTCCAGAACGATAGCTTAACCACCCCCCAGTTATCCCCGATTCTTTCCCTCAATGCAATCCTATGGGCGAAAAGCCGAAAACGCAGTTTGAGCCGTGCGGTTGACCCGTTTTTCACAAAAATATAGCCCGCGACCCAGACAACGCAGAAAGTTGAGAGTGGTCTCAAAATGACCCCCATCCATGACTCTCTGTGCACAAGAATTTCCAGAACGATAGCTTAAACCCCCCCCCCAGTTATCCCCGATTCTTTCCCTCAATGCAATCCTATGGGCGAAAAGCCGAAAACGCAGTTTGAGCCGCGCGGTTGACCCGATTTTCACAAAAATATAGCCCGCGACCCAGACAATGCAGAAAGTTGAGAGTGGTCTCAAAATGACCCCCATCCACGACTCTCTGTGCACAAGAATTTCCAGAATGATAGCTTCAAAAACAACGTAGTTATGCGCGATTATTTGCCGCAATGCAATCCTATGGCGAAATGTTTTCAAGATGGCGACCGGAGCGCTCCGCCTGAACTCGGAGCTCCGAAAAATGGTCGCTTCTCTTCGCCTTGCTTCTAGGGGGTCCGCGGTCCGCTCCTACTCCGCCTCTGGGTAAGGCGGAGCAGGCCAATCCGCTACTGCTTCTACGCTCCTTATCGGAGCGGAGCACATCCCTAGTAAATAGGTTGGTTGGAATGGGCAGGATTGTGTAGGAATCTTAGGACATCAGAAGAGGTTTAGTGACCACTTGTTGGCATCTTATGGTGATTGGCAAGTTCTGAGGCCTGATACCCGAGGGCTGCATGGCTCATGACTCAGGAAATATGTTTTGCCTTTGGGGACCTCTCTGTCTCACCTACTTGGAGTTGGGCAGCACCGAGCAGGGGTGACATGGGGTGATTCCCCCAAGCACACAAGTGTAGCTCAAGAAAAGAGCTGGGTTTTACCCAACTCCTGGATTAGCCGAGTAGCTCACCCATAACACAGGCTAGTTACCTGGAGAAAGGATTAATTAGATCCCTGCACTCTCACATGCAGATCCAGGGAGGGGTGAATTACCCAATTAAATAAAGAGGCCCTAGTTATACCAAGCTCTGGTGTCTGTGTCGTTATTTCTGAGCTTCCTTCTCTATTCGCAATATGGCTCTGCTGGAGTAAACAAAGTAATGTGTGGAGAGGATGTAATTGAAAAGGATATTGACAAGCAGAGAACGTGCCTCTGCGAACAGGTGGATCAGCAGTCATAGAATCATAGAATCATAGAATAGCAGAGTTGGAAGGGGCCTACAAGACCATCGAGTTCAACCCCCTGCTCAATGCAGGAATCCACCCTAAAGCACCCCTAACAGATGGTTGTCCAGCTGCCTCTTGAAGGCCTCTAGTGTGGAAGAGCCCACAACCTCCCTAGGTAACTGATTCCATTGTCGTTTGCACACATTGTCGTTTGCACAAGAGTGGCAATAAAAATATGACAACATTTGCACACATTTCAAGATCCAAGAGAACAAATTGCACAAATTATAATTTCTGCAGATGGCAGAACCTGGGGGGGGATGCAAATTTTACCCGGAATCCCCCCCCCCATATCCGATATAGTCTGCCCCTGCCTACCAGACTGCAAAAACTTCAGAAATCTTTCAGGCTTAAATGGAGTGGATTTCCCAGTGTTGCACATGCTTAGTGGAAACCACAACTCCATTGAGAAACCTCAAATGGCTGTGCTTTTTATGCAGGAATAAAGCAAACATTGGGTGGGAAAACACAATTGGCCTTGCCTATGTGGTTGTGGTATTAATACACATACCACAGCAGCCACGTAAGAATGCACTACAGGGAAGCCAGCATGGTGTAGTGGCTAAGGTGTTGGACTGGAGTCGGGAGGTCTGAGTTCTAGTCCCCACTTGGCCATGGAAACCCACTTGGTGACTTTGGGCCAGTCACAAATTCTCAGCCCAATCTACCTCACAGGGTTGTTGTTGTGAGGATAAAATTGAGAATAGGAGGATTATATATGCCGCCTTGCATTCCTTGGAGGAAAAAGAGGTGGGATATAAATGAAATAAATAAATAAAAGTGGCAGCCTGTGTGTGCGTGTGTCAGTGGGGGGTCATTATCAGTTTGGAACTGATGTTTGCTACTTGTAGTTAAATATGAACAGGCTGCAGTTGAATCGCAAGGAGGTAACAATGCTGATGATGACACTTAGACTTTATATATAATTCTTTCTAGATTTTTCAAAGAACTTTGCATACGTCTGGGTTGCCTCTAATGAAGACATTTTGCCTTCCTTCTTGGAACAGACTTGCAGCTGGTACTGCTAATGGAACATAAGGTCACACTTGTGTTCAGAAGGGCTTTTACAAACAAATATGGATGTATGAGAACTTCATTTCATTTTGTTTTCATTTTGTTTCATTTACCAGAATATACACAGTTTGCAACTCCCAGAACTGAATTTGGATGCAAATGCAAATTGCAGTCAACTTCCATACATTTCTGAGCTTGTGATGCAATTCGCAGAACAAAGTTTCAAAAATGCTTGCATTTCAAAAAATATAAAAAATGTCATTTTGAAAAATGTGCACAAGCATGCATTAGCCAATGGAAGAAAATGTGTATATTTCAAAAATGCACACAACTGATGTGCACAAAAATACAGTCAAATATTTGTGCGAAAAGAAATAATAACAACAACAACAACAACAACAACAACAACAACAACAATAATAATAATAATAATAAAAAGCTCACAATCTGATATGGACCCAAATCAGAATGAGTTTCAATGTGGAATCTGAAGAACCACAGCGAGCTTGAGATTTGCTGACTCACATTCTTAACAATAAAAGACTATGGACTTAAATCTGGGCTCGACAATTCAAGAAGGACGCAGACAAGCTGGAGCATGTTCAGAGGAGGGCAACCAGGATGATCAGGGGTCTGGAAACAAAGCCCTATGAAAAGAGACTGAAAGAACTGGGCATGTTTAGCCTGGAGAAGAGAAGATTGAGGGGAGACATGATAGCACTCTTCAAATACTTAAAAGGTTGTCACACAGAGGAGGGCCAGGATCTCTTCTCGATCCTCCCAGAGTGCAGGACACGGAATAATGGGCTCAAGTTAAAGGAAACCAGATTCCAGCTGGACATCAGGAAAAACTTCTTGACTGTTAGAGCAGTACAACAATGGAATCAGTTACCTGGGGAGGCTGTGGGCTCTCCCACACTAGAGGCCTTCAAGAGGCAACTGGATAACCATCTGTCAGGGATGCTTTAGGGTGGATTCCTGCATTGAGCAGGGGGTTGGACTCGATGGCCTTGTGGGCCCCTTCCAACTCTGCTATTCTATGATTCTATGATTCTAGTGACCACTTCCTTCCTTGTAGCCAAATTCAAAGAAATCTGGCTGCTGACAGGCACACTTTTGCATTCCCAAGTCTTTCAATGTGCTGATTCCAGCCTTGAAAATGCTATAAGCTTTGGCTTGTTTAGAATTTAGTTACTGGCCACCTGATCAGGCAGATAGAAGGGAATATTTGTCCTGCACCACCATAAGATTCTTGAATTTATCCTGGCCCCAGGTCAAGGTGCTCTTGTACTCTGCTAACCCATAAAGCTTGAATTAGATTGGTGGATTGGGAGGAGGAAGAGAATTCCAGAGGTTTAGACCAATCACCAAAAGCACTATTTTCAGTGCAGTTGCTGCTGCATTGACAGTACAAGCAAATAACAAGGGCAACATATGATGAGGTTGGGGTGGGCAAAGAGAAGCAAAAACCTACTTTTTAGATATGTATTGTTGCTTAATCTTACCTGTCAAATTTTGAAATGATTAAATATTTCATTAAAAGTGAAATACAGGGGGTGGGTGTATGTGTCTGACTTCAAGTCTTAAGGATTTTCTAGGAGGTTCAGTATGAATATTTTGTGGATTTTATAACAGGGAGGGTGTTCAATTCTGATTTTATGGGAACCTTATAAACAGCTTTGGAGAAGCCACAGTAATCAAATGCTGTTATTCAAGACACTACTATGTATTATCTAGTGCCAAGCAATGCAAAAACCTATTGGGTGGGGTGGGAGGCATTTTACATAGCAAAACAGCATGATAACAAAATCATGATTATCGAGATGCCTGTGTGTCTGTTCCTTTTCCTGTTGGACTCACAATTACAAAGCTATAATTCTGCACTGATTAGGTGGTTGGTTCCAATAGCAGTTTGGCAGGAGCAGCAAAATTGCCCCAATTGAAACCACACTATAACATATCTAGCATAGCCTACTATCCAGCATTCAACTGGGAATGGAGAAAATTGTTCCAAAGAAGACAGGACAATGGTGAACATGATAACACATGCTGTTACCAGTGCCAGCATATTCCTGTAGTGGCAGCTTGCCTGCATCTGTTGAGTGGACTTGGCTGTTCCTGGATCATATTGTAAAAGCTCAAGAGCATTCGGGTCCAGCCCAAGACATATTGTGACTCATGCAAAAAAAAATCAAGTTGGCTTCCTCTTCCTCCCATGAATTAACACACAGCACAGTCCACCGGAATGTTCTGCAGTGGTATCTGCTCTACATGGTCCCTCCAAAGGGTTCAGATAGCCACAGAAGCCCTATTTAAGCATTATGATAAGTGGTGAAATTTAACATATGAGCAGGAATGGGGCCACACCGAGTAGCCCCACCCCAGTGTCACATCATAGCAAAGCTCCACCCACAAGGGCCCCCACATGTACAGTGCATACACCTGCAGTGGGGAGACCTTCATGCATACAGCTGTACATGCATAGACTTCCACATAATTCAGAACCCTGCATGACTGAGGTTCTGATGGTGCAATGGTTGGAGAGTGCAATAGACATGGAGAGTCATACCTAGGGTAGGCCCATTGAAATAAATGAGATGGGTTTGGATGACTAAATATAAACCCAGAACATTATGTGAAGTGTCAGCACTTTTCAAGTCTGGTATGGTGCAGCAGCTCCTGCAGATTCTGAATACCTCTCTGGGATTGACCTTATTACAAACATGTCTACTCAACAGTATTTACACAATTTTTTTGAATCTTATTGGCTACAGAGATGGAGGTGATTTTGTTGATGTGTCATGAGAATACCTGACCCATAGGGGAATTATTCTTTCTTAGTTTTAGCAGGTAGTGAAAATGGCGGGCTTTTCTCAAAGTAGACATTTTTCAAAAGCTGTTGTGACTTCTTTCTCTGTTGATCAGTAAGTTAACTAGATTCATGGTAGGGTTGGGGGTTTTATGGGTGTGTGTATTATTTGCTTAACTAGAAAAATATTTGTGCTAAAAGACTGTTCTTAAAACATGTACTGTGTTGGACATCATGAAAGAAAAAAACAAGATGTAATTAAGTCAATTAAAATAAGACTAATAACATCCAGCTAAGAAGCATTGTTTCAGTTCCAGAATAAATGAAAAGCTCGAACACTGATAATTTTTAATGTCTAATAACACCCCATTATATATTTGCCTAATAACTCGAGGCTTTTATTCCCTGGTTTGTATTCATTATTGTGTAGATCGGCTTCAAAGCCTCTGTGGAACAAATTCTGGAAGTAGAATGTAATGTATTTAAAGCATTAGATGCACAGTTGTATTACAATAACATTATATCCAGTAATAGTGATAGTTATACAATATTATGTCTATAAAAAGCCACATACACTATGGAGGTATGTAGCAGAACATTATGCAACAGCATTGCTTCCAGTTTCAGAACTGTTAGTGGAGGCCTCTTCAAAGCTACTATGATTACAGCATGATTCCACTGCTGGAATTTGCTACACAAATGAAAGCATGTGGAACACATTGTACAATAGTTCAAAAGTGAATAACTCACTTGAAAGTTGAATGTCTCCAAATTTAGTGCGCTGGTTAATCTAGGACAGCACACTCTATGACCCACGGCACCAAAGTCAGTGCACCAGCCATATATGGTAGGTCATCTGTGACTCGATCAACCACTTCTTCATTGCTGGCTACTCAAGCCTGAAAAACTGGGGCATTATCAGGCCAAGATACAGACTGTGAGGGTAGGGATGGGCAGAAGTTAGATCTCCAGATGTTTTGGACTTTAACTTCCAGAAGCCCCTGCAATGGTCAGATCTACTTTCTGCCAACTCTTGTTGTAGGCTTGGTTTTAGCAATGAAATGTACATTTTAGCAATGAAATGTTAACTTTATATAAAATATAATGCCAAGGTATTTCTTTCCTTTTCTTTTCAGCTAACACTCAAAATTAGTCATCATTTTCAAATCAAGGGTAGTTAAGTGTGGTCATTTGATGTGACAGCTATATCTATCATAATAGCACATTTACTAAAGATACCTTGTAAGACAGTGGCTCAGTTCAGACAGCACGATAACCAACTGTGGTTTTAGTAGTCAACCGTCAGTTGGTCAACGGTTGGTAATTGTGTTGTCTGTCGGGCAAAAACCACCCCACGGATGACAATTTTCCCAAAATAACCAACTGAGAAACACAACCCGCTGCAGAGTTGAATAGTTTCATAACTGTCAGTTAGTGTGTTGTCCGAACTGAGCCAGATTGTTGTTTCATTCTGCTGTGACCTCTTTTCTCTCTGTGGATTTCTGTAAGCTATAATTACATTGGCATTATAACCCTGCTGCCTGTGGGATAAATTTTCTCCAAAAGATTTCCAGCCATCATTGGGTTCCCCTCCTCACCCTGTCAAGATGAATAATACATTTCGGCTTCAATCCTATGATTACGGGCCTGGGAGTAAGCCCCATTGAACTCAGTGGCAATGACATGTGAGTGGACACATCTAGGATTACACTGCTAAGGGCTCAATCCTCTCCAGATAGTCACCAATCTCCAAAATCAGAGGCTGCTGACTTTCCGATGCAGGTCTCCAGTCACCCTGCAGTTTTGCCTAGATATGTGACTTTGGGGAGAAGGAGGGAAAGGGCCTGGAGACCTGATAGGAAGCTGAATAAAGCCCACATCTGCTCCCATTTCACCATCTCTGCTCTCTATTTCAGAGTGTGGAGTCATAGCCGGTGCAGTGAGAACTGTGCCAGCTATGGAGGTGGGAGAGGGGATGGGGAGAGCAGTTTCTGGGCTCTGCGGTCAGAGCCCTGGTTCTGACCTTGGATCCCAGAAACCAAGATACTTACGGCCTTCTAGACAGTATCTAGTGGCCATAGGATTGCTCCCTAAATGTATAGGTCACATCCCAGTTTTTGCAACCAGCATGCTGAAGCATTTGTGGCAATAACTTCCACAATGTTTGCTTAATTTGGCACTCAGAGAGCTCAAAATGACTAGGATATCTATGATTTATTAAACTGTTAGTGGAAACATCACTCAGGGGACAATGCTGGTCAGAAAATGTGTAGCATGCACAACAAATATTATTTTTACAATGAAATTTATGTCTTTGCCATAAATGAAATATATGCTTACAACATTTTGTGTAATGTGATATCATATCAAATTCCAATTAAAAGTTGTTGTATTTAATGGAAGGAGACTAGGGACGGGTCTACACTACTGCTTTAAAGCGCTTTATAACAGTTGTATGGAGTGTGTCCTGGGCCCCAGCAGTTGTCAAAACTGTTATAAAGTGCTTTAAAGCAGTAGTGTAGATCCTGCCTAGGTAGGGCTGCTAATTCTTGAAATAAAAAATTCTAGCACATTGATAGGGATGGCATCTGCATTCTGTGAGATGGTGCTCAGAGAAAACACTCTGTTCAGCTAAGGTGTATGACTATTCCAGGTGCTGACAAGACCTCTACCACCAAGCAATACCATCTACACATGATACCAGGCCATCACACATCAGCCAGATTATAACTGTGCTGCAATCAGAAAGCAGAAAATAAACTGCAAGCATAGCAGATAACTCAAGAGACTGAGCAAGGCCAAATACTCAGGTCAAGTCCAAGATGTGCATTTGGTTAAGCAATTAAGAATATCACAGCAATTAAGAATAACACTCCCCTTTGTGGAAACTGCCTGTGTGGGAGGAGAGACCTGTCTACGCTAGGGTGGCGAGACATGATCTTTTCTGAGGCCCCCATTTGGCTGAGGTGGGCAATTAAGCATAACAAGCCCAGGGGACAGGCCTTGTGGCATAAAATCCAGTGGAATAGATAGATGATTGATTGATTGATTGATTGATTGATTGATTGATTGATTGATAGATAGATCTCACTGAAAAACCTCTGGGCCTGAGACCCTGTGAAAGTAGTCTCCAGGCCATGGCAGTTGAACCTCAGGTCTGAGAGCCAAACCCAGGCTGCCTGGGGTCCGAGTCCAGCCCTCCAGGGTTTCCCAGATAGCCATTCCCCCTTCTCCAGGCTCCACACCTTTTCTCCTTGCTGCCAATAATTTGATGGTTTCCCCATTTTTTGCATGCCCGCAAATAGGATTGAGAATTTTTGTAGGCCAATTGCACACAGCTCTAGGAATGGGACAATATTGTGATGCCTAATCCAATTGTATATTCAAAATTCTGCTTTGAAAATGTCAGCATCTTACCTCAGAATTCAAGAGGAAGTGCTAAAGTAGAAGCTCACTATAGTGACTGAAAACTTCAGTAATGATCATAAAGAAAATGAAAAGGAGTCATACTATTACACTCTTTAACATATAAGTAGGTAGCAGGACAAGCAGGAAGGGATGATAGTTATAATTCTTAAACCGGACGAAGAAATGATCTCAAAACTTAGAGTTTTTATACGCAAGGCATTTATTGTGTACTCATCACTCCCTAGTCACAGTTGTTTATGGATTCTTAAGATGGCCTTGTGACTCTTCAGCTTTTTAAGAGAACTTTCCCAGGTTATTTTTAGAGAGGGGGAAATGGAGTATTATTTGTGAAAGCAACACACACACACAAATTCTACTTGTAAAATATTCCACTGTAGCACAGCACCACCTAGAGGTGATGTAGTGGAAAAGCAGGAAAGGAAAAGCTCTTATTATTATTATTATTATTATTATTTATTTATTTATTTATTTATTTATATAGCACCATCAATGTACATGGTGCTGTACAGAGTAAAACAGTAAATAGCAAGACCCTGCCACATAGGCTTACATTCTAATAAAATCATAATAAAACAATAAGGAGGGGAAGAGAATGCAAACAGGCACAGGGTAGGGTAAACAGGCAATGGGTAGGGTAAAACTAACAGTATAAAGTCAGAACAAAATCAAGTTTTAAAAGCTTTAGGAAAAAGAAAAGTTTTTAGCTGAGCTTTAAAAGCTGCGGTTGAACTTGTAGTTCTCAAATGTTCTGGAAGAGCGTTCCAGGCGTAAGGGGCAGCAGAAGAAAATGGACGAAGCCGAGCAAGGGAAGTAGAGACCCTTGGGCAGGCGAGAAACATGGCATCAGAGGAGCAAAGAGCACGAGCGGGGCAATAGTGTGAGATGAGAGAGGAGAGATAGGAAGGAGCTAGACAGTGAAAAGCTTTGTAGGTCAACAGGAGAAGTGTTAAAAATCACCAATGACTCAACAATTGAAACCAAGTGAGGTCACTGAGAGATGAAATTGTAAGGATGAGCATGAGCAGGGCAATTTCTATGTAGTATCAAAGGCTAGTAGAGGAGGGAAGATTTCCCTTGATAACTTTATTGCTATCGTATGCTTCTAGAGAAATAAGGAGAGAAAATAAATGCAGCAGATAGAAATGATGACAGGCTGTTTGAGTTATGGGTTAGTGGTGACAGCATGAAGATCAAGGTGAGTGAAAAAGGTATTGCCCTTGGTCCTGTTTGTCACCATGCAGTTATTGGTGAGCTTAATGAGAGCAATGTTATTGACACAGCCTGGACAGATACTAAATTGCTGGAATATTAAGGGCATCCTAGGGATGAACACTGTGCACAGATGTGGGGGGGGGTGAGCTTTGCCAGCCAAAAGACAAACAAGGTAATTGATTAATTGTAGGATCTAAATGGAGCAAACAGACATTGTACATTTTATGCTACAATAACTAAAAAAAAGGACATTGGATATACTTCACAATGTGCCCCCTTCATGTGTATAAAATATTGATTTTTACAAAGTTGACATCAAATTGCTGAAAGTCTCCTGAATGATCACTTCTGACAATGCAGAGCTGTTCTCTCTTCTGTTGTAGAAATCCCATTAAATGACAAATTGCCTCTTTGGTACCTTTCATCTAATGTGTCCAGCAAATACCATTTGATAATACTGTAGCTTCCTTCATGACATAGATATGCTTTGGCAAGAAATATATCGCACACAATGTGCAGGCCTTGTAAAGCTTGCTAAAGTGTAAGATTTCTAGAAACTGAAATTACTACAGTAATGCTAGGATAATAGCAACGTCGTTATATGTTTGACGGTACTTGGATTCTCTTTGTCAAAGATGTTGTACAACCACATTCATGGTTCATTTTTAAAAGCAATTCATGGCAAGTGAAAAATTGTACCATTTACCTTGATGGACTTGACAACAGTAAAAGAGTTGTGGCCAACTCTTCTTCTCAGTAGATGTTCTGAAAGTGTCAAGGCAATTGAGATTCTTCCCTTTCAAGTAGTTTTCCCCAACCTGATGTCCTCCAGCCATTTTAGAATACAACTCCCAGCATTCCTCCAGAGAGCTTCAGCTATTGGGCGGTATAAAAATGTAATAAATAAATAAAAATGAATAAACTATCATAATGTGCTCTATCTGAGTCTGCCTTCGAAGATGGTTTGTAAAGTTCAGCTGGTGCTAAAGGTGATTGGCTCATGTGACATCTATATTCTGCCAATTGCATTAGCTGCCTGTGCATTCCCAAACCCAATTTAAAGTGCTGGGTTTGACTGTGAAAGCCCTACTTGAAGGACTGCCTTAATTTATTATTATTATTATTATTATTATTATTATTATTATTATTATTATTATTATTTATTACACACCTCTCCCTTTGGATCAAGGCAGGGAACAACATTAAATACAAAAAACTATAAAATACAATAAAATACATAAAACTGATTAAAAGCATATCAAAACTAATACATTATTAAAATAATGGCCAGGCATCTTAATAGTTGACTGGGTAGACCTGCCGGAAGAGATCAATCTTCATAGCTTTTAGATAGATAGATAGATAGATAGATAGATAGATAGATAGATAGATGATAGATAGCCTTTACTTCTTGTATCAGCCTGCCTGCACCTTAAGATCAGAACAGAACAGAAGCCTTCTCCCTTATCTGCCATTGAGGGCAGTTAGGGTGGTGAGTTCAAGGGAGAGGTCCTTTTCTTCAATGGTCCCCACACCACTGGAATGGGTTGCCATGTGAGGTCTGTCAGAAGCCATCCTTGCAGGCCTTTGGGAAACTCTGAAGACCCACCTGTTCTCTTCATCTTTCTCTCGAGAGGTGTTTTGCCTTGATGGGTCTTTAGATACAACTATTTTAGTATTCTCTGGGCTACATGTTTATTATTTACTGGTGTTTATTAATTTGACTTATTTTGTGTTTTTATTATTGCATTGGGTTTTAAACATGTAAATTGCCTTGGGAAGGTTGTTTCCTTAAAGGTGGCCTAAAAATATTTTCAGATGAATGAATAAATAAATAAATTGTGAGTAAAAGGTTGGGTTAGAAAGATTGACACACATTTCTGTTAGGATATTGTAGCAAATTAGCAATGTGACTGTGTACCAGTTATTTTCCCAGGATACACACTGCCTGGCAAAGGTTGATGCCCTTTGTGCTGTATCCTGGATGGCTTGTGCTAATTGAGGTTCTTATTAAAGAGGAACATCTTTGTTTTTCCTTCAGTGTCTGAATGGCTCAAATGCCACACACAGAACTTTCATCTCACTTTAAAACACAGTGCTTTCTACTTCACAAATTCACCTGAGAGTCTTCCAGTGCAGCATATTTGAGCAAACAGAAACCAAATGGAATATCTCAGGTCTTCTAAATATGGATAGAGAATCAGCAAGATGAGCTCATCAAAGTTCTCTGAATTCCACCCTGAACCTCATCCGAACTCACATCCATAGCAGATTTCGAGCATTTTTCTTTTCTTTTCACATGGAAATTTGTGCGGATTTTCATCTGCATTTCCCCAAGTGTATGTATTAGGGATGAGCACAGTGGGTATCCTCTGCCTGATTTCTAGAGCGGGTCCCTCTCTCCACCCTGTTGAATTGCCCATTGAAGAACCATTCCATTTTAGGGTAACCACTACATTGTCTTTAATGGGGATTAACAGAAATGCTTACAGCTCCCTCAGTTTTAAAGATAAAACGCATGAAAATTGGCATCATGACAGCTTTTAAAGAGGGCTTTAGACATGCCAAGCTTGAAGCAGATCCCTGCATACAGTAATTTATAGGGAATTTTTAAAGTCCAAACTCAAATGTCCTCTCAGGCACCTCTTGTGGCTTGATCTGTATGGTGAGTGAGAGGGATATGAAGCAGCAGGATAAGTGCTTAGTGCAATAATAAATAAGTATAAATAAATAAGTAAATGCCACAACAGCAGCACACAGCTTGCCCATCCACAGAGAGGACAGGAAGTTTGCAGGAGGAGGCGGCACCCCCACACACACACTGTCAATCAGGCACAATGGAGCAAGTTGAGTCAAGGCAACAACAGCTTGGAGGGGGAGGAGGACAATGACAACAATGAGGAGCACACACACCCCGCACTAGAAGCCCAGCCAGCCAATAGGAGTAATCCTTTAACTGAAATAAAGAACCTGCCTGAGTCAGGTGTAGAAGCTTACTCAGTGATGATGCCAGCCCAACAGCACTTCCACACTGTGGATGACTTCTATGAGTCTGAGCAGAAATGTGCAACCATCCAGCCCTGCACTCCCCCTCTCCCCTCATGGACAGAACCAGCAGCAGCAGTGTTTCCAAGACCTCAAGGAATGTTATCAAAGTGTGCTTTGTTAATTGTGTACTGCTTGTTTGCACTGCACAACCCTTAAACACACAAACATACAAGTACAGGAAGAATTTTTTTTTAATGGGGGAAGTAAATCAAACAACAGTCACATGGACAGTGGGCTAGCTTGAAGGATTTCAATTGAAACAGCTTCCCCCCGTGATTTTTAAGTTAAAGAACAGAACAGACGCATGCACATAGCTGCCTTGAATGGACTTAAAATAATATTTGAAGGAACAATGCAAAGAAAAAGCTTTTTAAAGGGTTTTCTTAAGATTTTTGGATGGGGACATGCTGGGGGTGGAACAGCTCAAACAAAAAAAGCATTAAAGACAGCCAAATGAAAAAAGAGGTCCCTCTCTCTTTCTCTCTCCTAAATAAATTCAGTTTGCAACAAACACTAAACACCGTATCTTTACACCGTATCTTTCTCTCTATCTATTCTCTGTCTCTCTATCTCTTTGAACGAAACGAACACTACCAGACCGAGAATCCCAATGAGTTTGGAAAAATGATTGGCATTCCCTTCCCTGAACACTGCGATTGGAGAACAAGGTCATGGACAGTGCTGTGGCAATCCTTAATTGGTTAGCCACAGATGTCAATATCAATTATCAAAACTACACCACCCCATCACCCCATGTTTCTTATTGGGAGGTTTTCGATTAGAACACCAAACAGACACACTAAATGGTCGAATAATTTCAGAGATGTTAGAAGCTCCAATTGGGCATGTCTCCACTCTGAAATTATTCTTTTATTTATTTATTTTTATTTTAAACATCACAAACACACAATCTTTACACCAAATATAATACATACAAACAAAGGTATACACAAAACAACTACACTAAAATACAATAAAAAAAATTAAGGATAAGGTTAAAGTATATTTTTGGCCCTCTTCATGCCAGAAATGCTAACTAACTTCTTAATTACTATTAATATGTTAATCAAACTCGATCCACTCCAAAATTTGATCCGCTTTGAAATTATTCTATGGGCTCAGAAGCAGCCAATCTCTGCTCTGGAAGATGGAATGCTCCGTGGATGTTCGCGGTTATCAGATTTTTCCTAGTATGTAGCAACTGTAATGTGCACATTTTTCTCCCATTGATTAAAGTGTATTTGTGCACATTTTTCAAATGTATGCATTCTTTCATGTGTGTTTTTAATGCTTTTTTGTTGTTGTTCTGTTTTGTTCTGCAAATCACATCACAAGCTCAGAAATGTATGGACTTCAACCATATATGTGTTGGGGTCTGCATTTGGTTTTTGGTGGTGCAAACTGGATTAAATTCTGATCAAACATAAACTAAAACAAATTTCTCATACATCCCTACTTCTTCGTATGGAGAGTTCTCAACCTGGTCATGCCCGGAACAATCCATATGGCAACATTTATGACATCAGGAGCCAGAACTCGAATAAAGGAAAATGGATTATGAGATATAAGGCCAAGATTTCAAGTAATATTTGCTGGGAGGTTTCAGCTCACTCCATGCATGAATTAGCTCATTCATCCTCTAAGCTCTGATGTTCGAAGCACATCATTCTTCATGCTCATATGTTCTTTCACCAGAAGGCATTTGGCAGCAGGGAAAGCTAAAGACTGGTGATAAATCCTGATTTCATGTAAATGGCTTAGACACACCAGCTTTCCCAGAAAGTGGGAAAGAAAAGGAGCTCAGCACGTACATGTGTCCTTTTCAGCATGAGCTCCATAATTTTTAAAGACCAGGTAATTTTTCTTAGTAAATAATGGCATGACCTGACACAGCTTTGTCAGGGTGATGTATGTATGTGCAAGACACAGATATAGTCACTGTTGGGGGCTAATCATATTGCTGATATTTATTCTTCTGTCAAAAAATTGAGCAGGTATTTTTAAAAAAACATCAAAAACAGCAACGTACAAGGAATCACCTGCGAGCAATATGTCATTTACCAATTGGTCCTTTTGAATGTAAGACTGGACATTTAAACATTCCCTAGGCATTTCAACTTCCTTTGCAAGAAAGAAATCAGCCTGGGTGAAATGGTACTGGAAATGGGAATTGGTAAATAGTCCCATGGGAACAGGTAATCAAGATTCATATTTGTAAAAGTGCAGGCTGTCATAAATGACAGAACATCCATGAGAATGTTTAGGTATAATTTTTATTTATTTCCATTATAAGCTTAGAACCAATCGGTTCTTGTCACAACCTGCTCACCTTGAGACTCCTTTTAACCTTTCTCTCTAAAAGATCCTAAACATGAATGAGGTTGGTATACAACTGCCCACTCTGTGGATTATTTTTCTTTCAGTTCCCGCCTCTGGGCATCACCCTTTTACTCTCCCACTAATTCTGTGATTTCTCTGACCCTTCCTGGTCCCACAGCAACCAGCTTGGCACTCTGTGCTCCTTTTTATTCACCCTTTTCCCTTACCACTGCCACCATGTAACTCGGTACCTTACCCCAGGTATTTAAACAATCCACTGTGAAAACAACTTTTACTTAACAAAAATAACATTTATTTCACACATGTTATTAAGCTTGTGGTTTCACTTGGTTCAGTACTTGGTTGTTAGAATAAATATATCATATATCCTTGCCTACTCTACCCTCTAAAGTCAAATGTAACTCTTTCTTCTCTCTCTAATTCCTAAAACAATAAAAATGCAGACCCTACACTGGTGTAACCTCTTCAGCAGACTAACCCCACCTGTCTCACTCCCAACTCTCAACAACTAACTGATTTCAACTGTCATTTCTCTTCACACACTTGAATCCAACAGCCGATCAGCATTCACTCCAACATTCCATTCACTCACTCCCCCTCCCAATAGAATTAACCACTTACCAGCCTTACCATATGAATTCCTAACAGCATTTACATCACAGATAAAAAAAGGGTAAAACAGTGAAACATCACAGTTCCATATAAACACAGAGGACTGCTCAAACTCTCTAAATCTTTTGCCTTCCTGGCTGATGCTACACAAGATGCGCTTCAGTTTTCAGCCCGCTCCATAGCAGCTGCTAATGTGGCCAGACGTTCCATTTGGCTTAAGCACTGGAATGTTGATCTTCCCTCAAGGGGAAATCTTGCGACTGTACCCTTCACAGGTGCACACCTTTTTGGAGACGAGGCCTTAAAAGATGTCCTCATAGAGACTAAGGATAAGAAAAAAAGTTATGCCTTCATCCTTCCGGCGAGAAGATAAAAAAAAACTCATCCGGTCTTATACATCCTTTCGTCCATTCCGGACCACTAACCAATCTTCCTTTCGATCCAAAAGCTACAGGTTTCCTAAACCAGCATGGTCCAGATCGGGATACTACATAACAGAAGATTTAATTTAACTAAAGGTGTATAGGATTTTTTAATGTTATATTGTTAAATTTAGCAGCTGGAGGCTTCCTTTCTGAGCAATAACTAAACTTTGCCTGGGTTTCTTTTAACTCTAGGTGTCTTTTAATCCCTTCATGATTTGTTTATAAGGCATATATTACTTGCATATTGTTCTTCTCTGGCCTACACCTGTGTTTATAAAGGTGTACAGAGACTGTTTTCTGTTCATCTTTCATTTTGCTCGAACTTGCAATTATTTGTGTTTGTTTAATTATATTTGACTTTTTTGATTTTAAAAATAAAATTTTATAGCACACTGTTATAGAACATAGCCCGATTCTTTAAAAAAAATATTTCATTGCCATAAATAAACTCAAAAAGGGATGACCAACTAACTCCTGACTTTGAATTATATATATGGTATAGTAATTTAGTTTCTAGAATGATTACTTTCCTTATCTTTGGGTTCTATCCAGTTGCCCTTCCATGGATGAAAGGCACTTTTATCTGGTGGAAGCTTCCGTGAGCAGAAAGTGAGGGAGGTGTTTATTGCAAATACACCATTTCTTCTGCAGCCTCCTGCGACACCTCCCCTGCTGTTCCAAACAGGGGCCCAACCAATGCTCATGAGCAGATTGAGGGGAAGGACTGAAGAAGGAAGGGGGAATCAGTGAAAAATCACCTCTCCCCCTTTTGCTCATAGAAGCCTCTGCTGAATCAAAGAAACAATTAGATACAAGTGGTTATGTATTTTGTTGAACCTTGGAAATGTTGGTAGAAAATCAGACTAGTTGTGCTTTATTTATTACATTTGTATGGCACACCACCCTTCTCCCGAGGAGATGGGGTTATTCCATTATAGCCTCACAACAACCCTGCAAGGTAAGTTTGACATAAAGAGAATAACAGCCACCCAGTGAGCTTCATGGCTGACTGGAGATAAAGTTTACACCCATGATTCTCAACAATGCTCAATCAACAACAACTCTCAATCAACAGTCTCAGCAATGCCACCCTGGCTATTAATAATCTACAACTGGATTAATATGATGTGAGCTGGTTTTAGGAATGGCACACAGTGCTGTTGCAGGGAATCCCATTATATAATCGGCTCTGGCTAAAGTGTTTTAGAAATAACTGCTGGAAAATCCAAGGATGGCCCAATGCATTTTGGTGCCTGGCTTCTGACTTCTCCTCCCACACAATCAAATGAATAGGAACTACTCAGGCAACATTGGGCACTTTTAAATCCAATTGTTTTCCACAGGATATTTCAACAAATCATTTTAGGTTTAATTGATTTCACTGGGAGTGGATCTACACATAAGTGAATAAACTTCTTATAAACATTTTTAATTACGTTTTCCGCCTTATCCCGCCACATGACGCTTGGTTTTTTATTTTTTTATTTATTTGTTACATTTTTATACCGCCCAATAGCTGAAGCTCTCTGGGTGGTTCGAAAAAATTAAAACCATAATAAAACAACCAATCACTTATCGTTTTATCACTTACTGTTTTTATCGTTTTATCACTTACTGTTCCTGTCGTTATATTTTCTGATCTTACCCGTAGAAGCAGCTGTATTTTCTGTAATGTGGCCGATTGTGTCCTTAAGAAACATTCCATTATTTTCAAATGCTTTCCCTTAGCCAATCACCTTCCTCAGGGGTGTTTCTGTGTTTCCTGCCCAAAGTAGCAGCCGTTTTAACTATTTCTTGCCTCGTGTTCCTCTTTGCAGCCACAACTTCCCTTCCCCTTTCCATGATCTGCATGTGATGTAAACTGTTGAAATCAATGGGATTTGCTTTACAGTAAATCCCCTAACCCTGCTGGAGGCTCCCTGCATGTGTATGAGCATTGTTCAATATGTGTTTACTCCGAAGTAAGACTCTTTCTGTTCAATGGGCTTTCCTCAAAGGGAAGCCAGCATGTGACGTAAACAGTTGAAATCAATGGGATTTACTTGAAAGTAATCCCCTAACCCTGCTGGAGGCTCCCTCTGTCCGTCCCTCCCTCCCTCTTGGAGGAGGGGCAATGGAAGAAAACAGGAAGCAGGAGGAACAAACCGCAGATGGGGGATTTGAGGAAAAAACTATTAAAAATACATTGCGTGGCCCAGATCAGCACATATCTAGGGACAACACAACAGTAAGAAATGTTTTAATAAATACATGTGCCCGGGGACGTATAAAATCGTAATAAAACAATACGTTTAATGACTCAAAAAATGACATTTTATATATGTATGTAGATCCAGCCTGGGAAAATTCAACACATGCTTGGTTGTGGAGGTTTGCTAGATGGTATACTTTGTCCACTCTGTATTTTGATCAGGGTGTATACCTTTAACTTCATTTCTCCTGAAACTCATCCAGGAAGGACATCAAATTTCTTTAGGATGGCCTGCAACTGCCAGTTCCACCGTAGGGGTAGGTAAACACAGTAATGATAGTGATACTTCCAGTCAACCGCTGGTACTATTGTTGTCGGACTGTAATGACTTATGTATGTTGGGCCTCCCTACATATTTCACAGCTGGACATATTTCCGATCCCACTATCTGCTGCATATGGACATGTTTGGTAATAGCACAATTCTGTGTTGCTTTGTTACCTAGAAACATCTTATTCTTGTATAACAACTTATAAATACATCTTTTTCTGCAGTATCTTAGATTCTCTTGGTGAGATACACCTGTTTCTTCCCTCTCTTGTTTATTTATGAGTGAGTGTGTCACACATCTACTGTGTTTGATATACACTTTGAGAGATTACTTTTTGTTTTCTGGTCTTATATATGGAATGTATTTTAAGTCCTTAGGTATTCTGAACATCTTTGGGAAATGGAAATGTGGCGCATAAACATGTTTTTATTTATTCTGCTCATTGTAAAGAAATTCCTTTTGGATGTCATTTCTGTGCTCATTGCTCTCCTGGGTGTAAAAGTCAGTGTGCCATTCTCTGTATTTCCGAGCTGTTATGCGAAATAAATGGGGCTCAAGGGAAAATTCTATCACTGGTATAATAATAACATGTATAACACAACTTAATTGTTGGCCAACTATTTTCAGAAAATCTGCTATGAAAATAATGATTTACTCTGAATTTGTTTGGGGGTTTCTTCCTCTTTCAAGCATCTGTTAATTGACAACTTTATTGGCTTGAAGCCTCATTTTCCTTCAGGTTTTATATTCTGGATTAATGTACTTAGTATTTGGACTACATTATAGCCATGGCATTATGGATGCCACACTCTTTAAATCTCTGTACAGTTTTACACCAAACTAAAATTCAGTTCAGCGGTATAATAACCCCACTGACTGTAAAGATCTTAATCTATTCCAGTTACAGGTATGTAGTTGCTGGGTGAGACTATACAAACACAATGGTTTCCTCCCCCACTACCAGGGCCAGCCATAAGATAAATTTCACCCTGGGTAAGGAGTACCTTTGGTTTCCCCCCCCCCCGGACAGCTTTGGTGCCCCCCTCAGCTCAGCTTGGCACACACACCCAGCTCAGCTTGCTGCCCCCCTCAAGTCATCTTGCCACCCTCTTCAGCACGGCACCCCAGGCAACCACTCAGTTTGTCCACCCCTAAGGCCAGTCCTGCCACTACCACACATAACCTACACAGGCCATAGCTAGATGGGGCGATATCCCAGGGATCACCCCAGGATCATCCCTGTGCATCCACATGAAGCACAGGGCATCCCAGGAGCAGGGAGGGATGATCCTTCCCTTTCCCTGGGATATGGCCCTACAGTTGTAGCCTGCTTTTTCCACAGTCTTAGGATGATCCCAAGACCGCGGAATGTGTGGGTGGGCATTGCAGTTTGTCCTGGCTCCTCACGGTTACTCGCAAGGAGCTGGGAACCACGCATGGGGCGCAAAGCTCAGGAGCTCTGCGCCCATCAAGGGTGGGGAGAAGCGAGAATTTTTTAAAAAATAAACCTTACAGTTTGTGTGCGAGTGCTCCTGCACTCGTCTCCTTTAAGAAAAAAACAAAATGGCGGGTGTGATGTCCTGTTCCTCCGAGGTCATCATGTGCCACATGTAAACAAAGGGGGAGATCTCGTGATAACAGTGTTGCAAGATCCTCACTCCCCACCCCAGTCACACTAGACCCGTAGGTCTAGCTGAGGCCTCAGTCTTGAAGAAATTATACTCATCCATACTCTTTAAGCTTCTCCCCAAAATCCCGTTGTTGCTGGAGCAAGGAATTCCAAATTTGCCTCAGATTTCTCTTTAGATAGAAATAATTAAGTGACACCCTAAAAATATGAAAAATGCCCCCCTGAGCAATTTTACTTGTCTTACTAAAACTCTTCTTTAGCCACCCCCAAATACCCTAGATATTCCAGTTGTACAAATAAAAGCATTCAAAGTCCCTCTATTTTCTATGTTTTCACATGGCTTAAAGCTAAGCCCTAGCACAGGACTGAACCCTACCGATACTTGGCTTGAATTAAGCCCTGGATGCCTTTGAATCATGAAACTGTATCAAAACCCTATGAGAAGCCATATGGTGCCTTCTTTTCCTAACTTCTCCTCAGAATATTCCCTTCCCATTCCACTGGGTGCCTTGAGCATTTTTGGTAAGGACAGATGTCTTATTAAGCAATATTGTACTCAGTTTTCTGTAGATTGTTGCTGATGTATTTGGAATAAATTTGCCCCGCAGAAAGCAAAGGCAAACACAGCAATGGGGGCTGTGCCAAATATTTGCTAAGTTCAATATTTGTTTCAACATTTTTATATTCATTGCAGTTGAACAAATGCCCGCCCCCACTAAAAAAAAAATCACCTTGCTGTTTCGTGCCTTTTATTCCTCAGATTGCAACTGCTTTTTTGTGCCCTTTGATCTGATTGGTTTACAGGTGTCATGGCATCATGACAGACAAAGTGTTGTGACATCTTCAGTAAAATCAAGTGGGCACCACAGCCAGTCAGACTGAATGGTACTGAGAGTAAACGAAACCAATTCAGTGAGAGCAAAGAAGGAGAAAAACAGCAACAGCAATTGGGGAAACTATTTATTTATTTATTGTATTTTTATCCAGCTTTTCAGACAAGTATTGTCTCCCAAAGTGGTTCACATCAATCAAACAGCGAGGCAGAGCATTCTTTCCCCTTGCTTCTGCAGGCCCAGGGCAACTGTCAGTCAGAGTCGAGTGAGCTTTCTGACAGTGAGGGGGAGGTGTGCTCCATGCAGTTGCTGTTTCTCTGGCCAATGGATGGACAAGATTAGTCTCCTCCTTGGCTTACTCTTTTTGCTGGGTAGCAGCGGGCACAGCCTTCCAGTAGCCCTAAGATCCCCTGGCTGATGGCAGAAGGTAGAGTGTGCGTCTCTTGGCTTTATATTTGTCCTGAGAAGCAAGAGGTGCAGCCTCCCAGTGGCCCTAGGTCCCGTGGACTGATGGCAGAAGCCAGAGTGTGCTTCCAGTCCTTTCTACTCTCCAGTCCCAGGGCAACAATGAAAATATATTCCCACTGAGTGTCGAAAAATTGCCAAAGATTGGAGGTGCCTTTTCACAGAAATAAAAATGAAAGTTGGTAAATAGCTTCAATCAACCCTAATAATAATAATAATAATAATAATAATAATAATAATAATAATTCTTACCTGCCTCTCCACTCAGATCGAGGCAGGGAACAACAACAAGAGATAAAATAGATAAAACTGAATGAAAACATAATATACATTGTTAAAAACATCCTTAAAAACATCCTAAAACATTCTAAAAACATCTTAAAATTCCCCTGGATAGGCCTGCCGGAAGAGATCAGTCTTTATAGCTTTCTTGAATGCTAGTAGACTGTTAAGTTGACAAGTCTCCTCTGGCAGGCCATTCCACAGTCTGGGAGCAGCAGAAGAGAAGGTCCTATGGGTAACAGTTGTTAATCTAGCTTTTGCTAGCTGAAGTAGATTTTTCCTAGAGGACCTGAGTGTGCGGGGCAGATTGTACTGGAGAAGGCAATCCCACAGACATCCTGGACCCAAGCCATGTAGGGCTTTAAAGGTGATAACCAACACTTTATACTTTGCTCAGAAACGAATTGGCAGCCAGTGAAGAGATTTTAAAACTGGTGTCTTTTGCTATAGATTCCATGTATATTATAAATGGCAGCATTCTTCCTTGACAATATTTTTCTGAAACGTTTGTGACCTCTTTAAAAAAAAGAAAAGAAAAAAAGATACGAATGTGCATCTTTCAATCTGAACATTGAATTACTTTCAGCCTAATTTAGTTTCACAGCTCCATCAAACTGTTCACCAGGGAAACTATGAAGAGCTAGCTGTGATTCAGGAGATTTTAATAGAAACACAATTATTGCCACCACCACCACCCCAAAAGCCCACTAAATCAAAATACTTACTTTGAGCATATTTTGGTTAAGACATAGTAGCAGATTTTGGACCTCTGCAGACATTTGGATTTTAAAAAAGTATTTTCGCTATGTCTCCAAAATGGCAGCTATGTGGGAGCATGCCCAGACAGAAAATATTGGAGCCATGCCCTCTGTCTGTGTAACAGTGGGCTAATTCATACACAGGACAGCCCAACATGGCTTAATTTATTCATGAGGAGCTGTAGCACATGCCAAGCGCCATTATAAATATGCAAGTCTTGGCCAAGGGTTGCCATGGCTTGTCATGCCATGCCAACCTCGCTGGTGGGGGCTATCTAAGGGTTAAACAGACCACCAACTCTGTGGAATTATGTACGAGTGCTTTAAAAGGCTGAGCCTGGCATCTCAAGCAGAAACAAGCCTTGAGGGCTCCAGTTCCCAGCCGGAGAGGTAAAAGCCAAAACAAAGGATCTTGTCCCTAGGCCATTAGCATCTCCTCATGTACACAGGATACATTTTTTGCAATATGAGTTAATTAAGTTACACCAAAATGGAGTTCCTCATGATTAGATTAAGGCACGTCAATTAGGAACTAAGCACAAAATGTTCCTCGTTTGAGGCAAGCTCTTTTGGTTCCTGGCCTTCCTGAGGTTCTGGTACCCTACACTTCTGTTGAATGACAAACACTGCATCCTGGTTGCAACCATTGGTTCTTGCTACCTTTGCTGAAATCACTCTAAGCTATGGAACCTGTGGATTTGTCTGAGAGCCTCATCAACACATCCTTCACAGAACACTTGTAATGGCTGCCTAGGTCCCCACTCTAGCTGAAACAGTGACCTGCCCACAGCATTTTTGAGACAAACATTGGACCGAAAATCTGCCTGGGCCCATGAGGGCAATGGACACCCCCACGTCCAGCCTTCATGGGCCTAGGTGTACTATCCCATCACTAGGACAGGCCCACACCTGACTGCTCTCAAGCCTTCGAGAGTAGTCAGGCACAGATCCACCCTGACACGCACATTTTGTCCTTTCTCCCTAACGGTGGCCTGAGTGGAGAGAGAAAATGCCAGAGTGGAGGGGAAAATATGCAATTTCCACAACCTTGGGGAAATTGCACTTCTCTCCCCCCCCCCCACCTGCACCGATGGGGACTTTAAAGGCCCTATTTACAGGGAATTTAAACCTCCCCCCCCCAAGCATTGCAGGGGGAGGAGAAACACACAATTTCCCCCTTCCGCTCTAACAGTGGCCACTCAGGGGGTTGTTAGAAGATAGTGTCTGCAGATTTCTTCTAGCAAGATAATTGTCTCCTGTAATAATCTATGTCACCGAGCCAATTATCTTGCGTGAGAAAATCTGCAGATACTTGAGATGCTAGTTTTCTATGTGCATGAATGTTCTGAGCACTTTTGAGCATTCAGTTATGTGATTCCCATGGCCCACCCAACCTGAAGTAGTACAGCTGAGAGACCTCATCTGCTACTGTAAGAAATAGACCTTCTGTGTGATACAGAATGAGGTGTGTAAGATATTTGGTGTATTCCTTTGCCCCCTACAATGCATAAGGGATTAGTAGTATCTCCCTGTGTCCTTTATCTAAGAGTGAGCTGCTCCCCCAATTACCATTCTGAAACTGTATGAAGGGATGTAGAATTGTCTACATTTCTTTGGGGAAAACAAGCAAATTTTCCAAATTTAAATTTTCTACCAAAAGGTCAAATGAATACTCTCCTATTTTTATTTTTATTTTGATCACCACCAGTTATGGATCATGCTGATTCATTCATTAAACCTTGCTAATTTGTTAAAGTCATGTATAATATCTCTGCTTTCTGAATGATTTTTTTTTTACATCTTTAATCTTACCTTGCAAAGTAGGGCTTTCCCCGCTTTCCATGTACATCTGTTCACCATCTGTCTCCTTCATGCATTTGATGAAGTAGACTGAAACCCATGAAACTCATGTCACAGCAGATTTGTTATTCTTTGAGGTGCCATTCGGCTCTTTGCTGATTGGTGAGATTTAAAGATAAAAAGTCATGAATTTAGCCTGCTGACATTTAACGTCATTGCCTCACCAATCCTTATTTTAATATTTATTTATTTATTTATTTATTTAGAATATTTATATACCGCTCCCCATTGAAACATTTCGGAGCGGTGTACAAGGTAAAAATGAAAATAAAAACAGAATAAAACAGTTAAAACAAAATTTAAAAAGAAGCAAAAAACAACAACATAGAAATCCAAGGCTGCATGTTAAAGAAAGGCTTCTTGGAATAAAGATGTTTTCAGGAGGCGCCGAAAGGAGTACAAGGTTGGAGCCTGCCTGACCTCCAGAGGCAGGGAATTCCACAGGAGGGGTGCCACCACTCTGAAGGCTCTTCCCCTGGTGGATTCCAATCGGAGGATGGATCTAGGTGGAACCACCAGGAGCAGGCCCTCGGATGACCTCAGTGACTGGGCAGGTTGGTAAGGGAGAAGGCGCTCTCTCAGGTATCCTGGTCCCAAGTTGTTTAGGGCTTTGTACACAAGTACAAGAACCTTAAACCTGGCCTGGTAGCGAATAGGCAGCCAGTGCAGTTCCCTCAGCAGAGGAGTTACATGCTGGAAAGGGGCAGCTCCGGACAACAGCCGAGCTGCAGCATTCTGCACTAGCTCCAGCTTCCGGAGCCGCTTCAAGGGCAGCCCCACATAGAGCGCGTTGCAGTAATCCAATCTTGAGGTTACCAATGCCTGTACCACCGTGGTCAAGCTATCCCTGTCCAGGAGAGGCCGTAGTTGGCGAACCAACCAAAGATGGTAAAAGGCACTCCGAGCCGTGGCGGCTACTTGAGCCTCCAACGGCAGAAATGGGTCTAAGAGTACCCCCAAACTACGAACCTGTTCTTTCAGAGGCAGAGTAACCCCATCCAGAACAGGCAATGAGCCTGTCTCCCGGACTCGGGAACCACTCACCCACAGGGCTTCTGTCTTGCCAGGATTCAGTCTCAGTTTATTGGCCCTCATCCAGCCCATTACTGAGTCTAGGCACTGGTCCAGGACTTGTACAGCCTCACCTGATTCAGTTGTCACAGGGAGATAGATCTGCGTGTCATCAGCGTATTGATGGCATTTAGCTCCAAATCCCCTAATGACCGCTCCCAACGGCTTCATATAGATGTTAAATAACATTGGGGACAAGATGGTGTCCTGCAGCACTCCATAGCTCAATTGCCAGGAGGCCGAGGACTGGTCACCCAATGCTACTCTCTGAAAACGACCCCGTAGGTAGGACTGGAACCACTGTAAAACAGTGCCTCCGATGCCCATCCCACGGAGTCGATCCAGGAGGATACCATGGTCAATGGTATCAAAAGCCGCCGAGAGATCGAGCAGGATTAACAGGGTTGCATTCCCCCTGTCCCTCTCTCGATAAAGGTCATCCATCAGGGCGACCAAGGCTGATTCAGTCCCGTAACCAGATCGGAACCCAGACTGGAATGGATCTAGATAATCAGTATCCTCCAAGAGTGCCTGCAGTTGCTCCGCCACAACCCTCTCAAGTACCTTCCCTAAAAAAGGAGTGTTAGCAACTGGGCGGTAGTTGCCTAATACCATCGGGTCCAGGGTGGGCTTCTTCAGGAGTGGTCGCACTACTGCCTCCTTAAGGACAGCAGGGACCACCCCTTCCCGGAGAGAAGCATTTATCACCCCTTGGACCCACCCTGAGAGACCCCCTCGGCTTGCTTTTATAAGCCAGGAGGGACAGGGATCGAGAGGGCAAGTGGTCGGTCGCACTGCTGCAAGCACCTTGTCCATATCATCAGGCCGCAATAACAGGAACTGATCCCACAAAATTGGGCAGATGATGGCATCGGACACCTCAACTGGAGCTGCACTAAAAACAACGTCAAGCTCGCTGCGGAGAGAAGCGATCTTGTCCTCAAAGTGTGATGCAAAAAGGTCACAGCGGGTCCTTGACGGAGCCAGGGCCCCATTTGCTGGGGAGGATGTTAGCAGCCCCAGGACCACCCGGAAGAGCTCCGCTGGACGGCTACTCGAGGACGCAATGGAGGCAGCAAAATAAGCCTTCTTTGCTGCCCGCACTGCCACGCAATAGGCACGATTATGAACTCTACAGCGTGCTCGGTCATCTTCACTTCGAGTCTTGCGCCATTTGCACTCCAGCCGACGTCCAGCCTGTTTCATTGACCGCAACTCTTTAGTATACCAAGGAGCAGAGCGGGCTCTACAGGACTGGAGAGGGCACTTAGGTGCAATCAAGTTGATGGCCCTCCGCATCTCACCATTCCACAGTGAGGCTAGGGCCTCGGCTGGATCACCAGCTCTCTCCACTGGAAAATCCCCAAGAGCATTCAGAAATCCATTGGATTCCATCAGTCTCCTGGGGCGGACCATCCGAATGGGTCCCTCACCCTTGCAGGAGAGTAGTAACGCCGTGAGTTCAAATCTCACCAAGAAATGGTCTGACCATGACAGTGGGGTTACTTGGACCCCCCCAATCTTCAGACTACCCATCTCACAGCTTGGAGCAAAAACCAAATCAAGGGTATGCCCTGCTTTATGTGTTGGGCCAATGACAAACTGAGACAGCCCAATGGTTGTCATGGAGGCCATAAAGTCCTGAGCCGGAACCCCGGACACAGCCACAGCATGAAAGTTGAAGTCGCCCAGAACCACCGTCCTGGGTTCCTCCAACACCACACTCGAGACTGCCTCCGCCAGCTCATTCAGGGAGGATGCCGGGCAGCAGGGTGGGCGGTATACCAGCAGCATCCCCAATCTGTCTCTCTGGCCCAACACCAAGTGCAAACCTTCAAGGCCTGCTCCAAGATGGAGTGGTTTCCTGGTGATAGAGATGGAAGATCTATGATGTTGTGAAATTCTCGCACAACCCTATACAACCAAAACGACTTATCTATCCACCTCTATTAGTGATTAATTCCAGTATGGAGTAGGCAAAAAAACACCTGTACACAAATGCCAATGAGTGGCAGGTGAAATTCCTACTCAGCCCCCCCACTCCAAAGGGTGTAGTGACTGGCAAATCCCATACTGGTTGGAGGGGTGGGAGCCAGAAAGTGAAATAGGCCAAGCTGCGGCAGGCCCTGCCTTTATAGGCTTGGCCACACCTCACGCTGCACGCATTCACAACACATATGAAGTGTCTTTCCTGGCTCCTTCCTGCCCGCAAAGGTATCCCCCCACCCAAGCTGTTCCAACTGCCAGGAAGCAGGCATGTCGATACAAAAAGAGGACAAATGCAATCCTTTGTGTGGCAATTTAATTCCCTGTGTAATCAATTTTATTGTTTCTAATTGTATTCCGATGTTTTGTTTGCTGAAGCCACCCAGAGAACTTGTGCTGTGGGGCAAATAGAAATACAGTGAATAAATAAATTCCTCCCGACATCCTCAGGTACATCCACATGACTGGTGGTGAGGTGACGATGCACATCAAAGCCCACATACCCCAGTGACTTCATCCCAAACTTATTCTTCGTCTTGTCCCTATCCAAGACAGCAGCAATTGCCGGATCTTGGGCATGTAGTCTGTATAACAGGATTAGCATGACAGGCTTGCGGAAAGGTCTCTGCTTTCAGCGTGTCTCTGGTTCACATCACGCAGTTCTTTAAGTGACATTACTGTGCATTCTTTCTCGCCTGCATCGGATGGTGTTGGTATTCAGGGCAGTATTTTTGTCTACACTTTCATTTCTCCTGGTGGATTGCTTGCTACGCTGGCATAATTTGGAAAAGAAAAGAAAAAAGAGTGGGGGAACACTTCTCCCCATGACTGTGGTTTTCCTCCCTTCACCTTGTCACTTTTAAACGAGGCTGATGTTACAGAGTCCCCTTTAACCAATTTCTTATCTCTCTTGCTTATTGATTTTACATTAGAAAGCAAGCTAACAGAAAACAATCATTAGGGCGACAAATACTCACAACAAGGAACAACTGAATTTACAGATAAATGAAATACAGAGATACCTACATTTGTATCCATGCAAACAAAATGTTTCTCCCCCCTCCCCGCATCAAAGGACCTTCTGTTGCGCAAGAGGCTAATTAATAGACCAGACCAGATCCTGTCTATAAATTCATATTTGCTACAGCAGCAGCAGCAGCAGTGTAGGTTGATGAGTTTCAGGAGGACAAGATGTGGTGATGGTGACTAGCTGCTTTGATGGCTTTATAGAAAGATCAGATACATTTACAGGGGTGGGAGAACCAGGAATGTTTGAGCTTGCCAAAATTCTCCAAACTTCACTTAGAAGATCAGCTCTCTCCTGTTTTCATTTGTGACATCTTTTTCAGTTTGCTCAAATGGGGAAAGTGCACATTTCAAACAGGAAGAGTCTGCATTTCTGTGCACATTTTTATGTATGGGGTTTTTTGGGTAATATATATATATATATATATATATATATATATATATATATATATATATCAAAGTGAGCATTTTACCCCCACCCCCCAAATCTCTGCATTTTTCAAACGTGATTCCAAGTTCAGTAATATATGAACATTTTCCCCAAAAATGTGCTCCATTTGTGTTCAGCATTGTGAATGGAACAAGTTCAGGTGATCATAGAATCATAGAATAGCAGAGTTGGAAGGGGCCTACAAGGCCATCGAGTCCAACCCCCTGCTCAATGCAGGAATCCACCCTAAAGTATCCCTGACAGATGGTTGTCCAGGATGCCTCTTGAATGCCTCTATGAAATGAAATTTCCGTACATCCCTAATTTAGAAAAGGTTAACTAACAGCTATTAGCCATGGTTAGGTGAATGGAACCTTTGTGCAACATAGCTCTGAATACCAGGTGCTAGGAACAATCAAGAGTAGGCATTCAAACATCCCAGGGAAATCTGGCTGGCTACTGTGAGGAAGAGAATACTGGGCTAGCTTGTCTGATCCAACAACGACATTTTTTTAAATGTTGGGGCAAGGATTTGAAAAGGACAGGTTTAAATTTGAATGGTGGCAACCCATTTTGAGTCTGGCCCAGGTTCGCTCAAATCTCAGATGGACCTGAAATACTGCTCACATTTCACTTCACCTGTAAGCCTCTTGAGGCTGATTACCCCTCCCCCTCTTCACAAGCCAAGGTGAGGGATTTGCTTTTGTTTGCTTCTTTGCAAAATCCATTTTGGATGGATATTGTGAGTATTCCTTGTGAGTACACTCCACACACTCCACAATGGAGGGTCATAACATCGCAGTGGCTTTTGAGGCAAGCTGGGAAGCATTCACTTTTCTCTTCTTTGTTGGACTGAGTGGAAAGTACAAAAGGCAGTTGTTATAACAAAGCAGGAAATATATTGGAGGTGGGGTGGGAGGAGCAGGAGGCTTTTTTTTAAAAAACAAAAAAAACACCGCTCATTGTTTTCACTCGAGTGCTCGTGCACTCTTCTCTGATGAAAACAAACAAACAAAATGGCAGGCGTGACATCCTCTTCCTCCCAGGATGTCATGCACCAAGTGTAGACTGATGGGGAGGATCTCGCTATCACCATATTGCGATATCCTCCTCCTCCGGGCCCTGTTCTAGCCATGCCCTTCTTCTGAGGGCACACAGTCTGTTTCTGAGGCAGGCACTCCAGCAGGTCTGCTTTTCCCCCTGCTGCTTCTGGGGCTGGCATGGTGGGAAAGCTAGGCTCTGCAGAGGCAAGGATGCTTCTGGGGAGAAATCATCTGTATGTGAGACAGTTGACATGGAAACATTGTGGGGAGTAGGGAATGAAGTCATCATGATCCCTGGTTGCCTAATGTTGACTATTCCCAGGAAGAAGAAGACCCAGTAATTATAGTGGTGGTGCTGAATGAAGCAGCTGATAGGAGGAAGAATGACAGGACTGTTAAAAGGTGAACATTTGCACAATTTAGGGGTGGCATGCAGGGGGGGGGGGAATTCTCTCCCCCACCCCACCCCTGCCAAACTATTTTGGACTTGAAAATCTGAACAGAGAACATTTGTCACAGTCTGCCATGGGCTGAAAGGTGAATGTGAAATGGCCTTCAAACTTCTATGGATGCATTGCAAACTCTCACTGTGTACACAGTTCTACTCCAGAACTGACAACAGGGGCTGTTTATGTATAACCACCACCCCTTTTATGTTAAAATGCTGCTGATCAGCTATTTGTGAGGGGAAATCAAGGGCTGGATTCAGTCCTCTCCTTTTTATCCCTTTTTACCCAGCCAAAGAGCCAATCAGTGGAGCTTAATCTCCTAAAAGGGAGACAAGTATACAGTCCGATTGCTGCAAATGCAATTTGTTAGATTGCAGAAATTAAGACTTCCCATTGCCACCTAAACCTTGATTTTACTGACCTTATAAACCAGGTCCCTATTTACATGGGAACACATTCAGCAGTGTTTCTGTTTTTATCCGGATTTTCATGAAATCGGCTTTGGTCCATCATCAGCACACGATGAAAGAAAAATACACTACCTAAAAATCTGTTTTCAGAAATGAAACTACATTTTTAGGCACCTTATGTGAGAAAGGAAGACACAGGGCTACTCAGATAATGATGATGATGCATTATCCAAAAAGACCAATTGTAGGACAGGGGAAAGCTCAGGGTGCCTGACCACTTTAGGAGAGACGGGCAAGGCCCAATGTCAACATTGTGTATTGTGGTGTTTACACTTGAGTATCTGTTTGTTTTGTACCAGGTTCACAGCGTATGTGTCAATTGGCTCTTGGTGTTTAGCCTTAGGAAGCAAAGGCTTTCTGCAGCAGAAATGCCCAGAATCCTTTCTGGATAGCTAAGAGACACAATTGATCACCATGAAAACAAGGACATCCATAAATAGATATGCCAAAGAGATTTTGGTTAAACCCAATTTGACATACAGGTATTAAAATATCTGCACCTGCTAAAATTCTCTCTTCTGAATGAAGGCAGAGGAGCTCTGTCCACCCATGCTTCTTCTCATCCCAAGAGTGGCTGATGAACACAGTATCATTTATGTGGTGGCACTTTACGGCGTAGCATAAGCAAAAGACAAGGCCCTGCTCCTAAAAGTTTATGATCTAAATTAGGTGGAGATGGAAAGGCAATAGGGTTGGGGTGGCTGGAAGCCTCATCTCTCTTTGTTTTGTGTCTTTATAAACAGTTTATATAGTACTTACTACGAGCTCAGTGAGGTAAAAATGCCACATCTACAACACAAACTGAATACATGCATTTTCCAGTGTGACGGCTGCTTTTATCCTTATTTTAAAGAAACCAATTTTGTTCTCCTGTTAAAGCTGATAGAAAGGGGGTAATTATCTGTAAATGGCAAATGTCCCATTATTGGTTTTGGATAGGGGGTTTTTTTTACTCAACAAGAGGAAGCAAAACGGTAATGCACAGTGTGTGTGTGTATGTGTTTCATAGCTGCATTATATTTTCAAGGTTCAATACCGGTTTTATAAAAAATGCCCAGCAAATTATGACACAGAGCATTTCTATCACTGTCTGTAACAATCACTCTCCAAACTCAGTAAACACACTGAAAAGCCAAGATAAGGAGTTGAAACTTTTAAAACAGGCAAGAATTATACATGCTTAGAGCAGAATAAATCAACCAGACAAAAATTGGTCAGTATAAAAATAAACTTTTTTAAAAAAGTAGATTGAATGGAACTAAGTTGCATAATATATAATTGAAAGATAATTAGAATTCTCTGCAAGGCAGTCTAAAAAAGGTAAATTGTATACATTTTCACAGGTGTGAGGTCACCTGATTCCCCTATAACTCATGCAAAACATGTCAGATTTTTGATTTTCAAGCATCTTCTCAAACAATAGAGATGATCCAACCACAAGCATTAAATAAATACTGAAGAGAGTACAGATTGGTTCCAAATTACTTTTATAAATGCTCCTCCTCCTATAATTTAAAGGATTGTATACCCAAATCAATCATGCATAAGAGGATATTACTTTTACATCTTCTGAAGATTGACAGACAACTCTGTTCTGCAGGATACCCTACTGAACATCTTCAACTATACATGGAAGATGAAGGCTAGTACACTAAGTGGTCCTATGGCAGAAGAGCTGCTCAGTAGTTTAAGTTCTTCTTCATAGGCTTCAGCTAGACCAGAGTTTTTTACCATGAAGATCTCGCAATTTTATGATCGCGAGATCGTCACACTGGTCTACATGCGACGCACGACATTGCGGCTGCCATTTTTTTGTTTTAAAGAAGAAGGAGTGCACGAGTGCTTGTGCACAGAAGGTAAGTCTTTTTTTAAAAAAAAAAACCCAGCTTACCCCACCCCACCCCCCAATGGGCACAGAGCTCCTGTGGCCTGTGCCCGGCTCCTGGAAGTTACTCACAAGGAGCCCGGACGAACCATGATGCATGCCCACACATCCCACGGTCTCGGGATCAGCCCAAGACTGCGGAAAAAGCTGGCTAGAAGTTGAGGCTCCCAAGATCCCCTGTGCATCATGTGAATGCACAGGAATAATCCCAGGGATTGCCCCAGGATGTCTAAATAGTGTCTATATAGTCAAACATATAGGTTGAGCACTTTCAACGAGCAACATTTCAGAATGTTTTAGCACTCTGGAGACCAAGATGCAAACTACACAATGTGCATGCTTCAAATGTGGGTGAGTGCCTTCCTGCCCAGTTCTCTTTTGGCCACCCCCTGAGAAGTATTGTGCAGAATACATTTCTCCGACATTTGAGCATTGAGAGCACTTTCCCTTTCCAAATAGTTCAGATAGTTTGTTTAGTTTATTGTAAGTTCCCCCCCCCCAGCATGAATCTTCATTTCCTTCATGAACTTTGACATTGCCAAATCATTTTCTCCTCACTGAGGTTTTCACCAATGGACTTAATTCCTTGGCCTTGCTGGGCTTGAATAATACATAGTTGCTTCTTCAAGAAGTACCAAGACTGCCCAAGGGGTGGGAGAAGTCCCCATCACCAAGAGTCATGAGAAGTAGTATTTTCTCTCAGGGAAGTACACAGCATGGATTTGTGATTCATCTGCCTAAAGTTTACCAGGCAGTCACACAGAAACAGAGGCTATTGTTAGTAATGTGCTTGAAAGGCTAATGATGCCATGCCTGAAGTTGACCATCTCAAGTTCATCTCTTCCCACCTTGTCAGGTTCATTGGTCTTGGCTTATGACCTTAAGACCATCATGAATCTTACCATCACCATTACAGTCTTGGTATTTTCTTCACAGCAACATCTGCAATACTGTTGATTTCAATAGTTATCAAACATGACTCCATGTTGCACTGGAAGTGTCACTCTGAGAGCTGCAAGTTGAAAGCAATGGAATGCATTTGCCTGCATATACATAGCTGTATATACAAACAAGATGGGAGTGGGGAGGGTCCCAGTTATGCTAAGAAGGATGTTTTGGCAGTGGGGTGAGCTTAGCACTGGCAATGGGACTGTGGCAGTGGCATCTAAAGACCTTCTTGGCAGCCACTAGTTAGTGACCTCTCTTTGTTTCCCCAAATGCCCTGAATATAATATCATTCTGGAGGAAGGGGGGAAATGAATCTCAAGGCAGCCACCATTTTCCCCATAGAATGCCCTGGAACAATGGAATTAGTTTGTCTGTCACCAACACGGCAATGAAAATCTATTCTCAAAAGGTTTTCCGGATTTCTGATGAATTAGCTTCATAACCTTCTAAGGTTGTTATAGTTATTTTAAGTTTTTGTAATATTTGGGGGTTTTTTTGCTAATCATTAATTAGTAATAAGAGATTTGCTATCATTGGGTATGATCCAGCTAAAGTGAATTTCTTTTGCAGCTCTATTTGCCTATTGGAAGTAGGCCCACAATTCAAGAAGGACGCAGACAAGCTGGAGCGTGTTCAGAAGAGGGCAACGAGGATGATCAGAGGTCTAGAAACAAAGCCCTATGAAGAGAGACTGATTGTGGAGCCCAGAACTGGACGCAATACTCTAGATGAGGCCTAACCAGGGCCGAATAGAGAGGAACCAGTACCTCACGTGATTTGGAAGCTATACTTCTATTAATGCAGCCCAAAATAGCATTTGCCTTTCTTGCAGCCATATCGCACTGTTGGCTCATATTCAGCTTGTGATCTACAACAATTCCAAGATCTTTCTCATTTGTAGTATTGCTGAGCCAAGTGTCCCCCATCTTGTAACTGTGCATTTGGTTTCTATTCCCTAAATGTAGAACTTGGCATTTATCCCTATTAAATTTCATTCTGTTGTTTTCAGCCCAGCACTCCAGCCTATCAAGATCACTTTGAAGTTTGTTTCTGTCTTCCTGGGTATTAGCTATCCCACCCAATTTGGTGTCATCTGCAAATTTGATCAGCGTTCCCTGCACCTCCTCGTCCAAATCATTAATAAAAATGTTGAAGAGCACTGGGCCCAGGACTGAGCCCTGCGGCACCCCACTCGTTGCCTCTCCCCAGTTTGAGAAGGTTCCATTGATAAGTACTCTTTGAGTCCGATTCTGTAGCCAACTGTGGATCCACCTAATAGTTGTCCCATCTAGCCCACTTTTAGCTAGTTTGTTAATCAGACTGAAAGAACTGGGCATGTTTAGCCTGGAGAAGAGAAGATTGAGGGGAGACATGATAGCACTCTTCAAATACTTAAAAGGTTGTCACACAGAGGAGGGCCAGGATCTCTTCTCGATTCTCCCAGAGTGCAGGACACAGAATAACGGGCTCAAGTTAAAAGAAGCCAGATTCCGGCTGGACATCAGGAAAAACTTCCTGACTGTTAGAGCAGTGCGACAGTGGAATCAGCTACCTAGGGAGGTTGTGGGCTCTCCCACACTAGAGGCATTCAAGAGGCAGCTGGACAACCATCTGTCAGGGATGCTTTAGGGTGGATTCCTGCATTGAGCAGGGGGTTGGACTCGATGGCCTTGTAGGCCCCTTCCAACTCTGCTATTCTATGATTCTATGACCAACTTTGCTATTGACCCAAATGGGAGCCACATGTGCTAAACTTTGGTTTGGGTTATGCCTTTGATGCACAAGAAGAACTAACAGTACTACAGGATAAACAATTTGTATCTTCCTTGTGGCCAGAAGGCTATCTAATAAATAAATTAATAAAATACTAATTAAGTTTAAAATTATTTGAAAAGATTGGAAGAAAGGTTCAAGGATGATGGATCTGCATTTGTTCCTGGTAATACAAAATGAATCAGTACTTAGAAACCTCAGACTGTTTCTGTATTCAGTCAGGAGAGGTTAGAATGACAAGGTCAGTCTACATAATTCCAGTGCTCTCGCTCTTGCAGATATATTGAAATGTCACGAAGACTTACCATTATTCCAGCAGTATTTTAAATGCTTTCTTTTCCACTGAAATATTTTAGTTCTCTTTTGCTGACATTTTGGTTTGTTAGTGGCAGGGGGGGAATTGAAAGTTGATGTTTTTAAAATGTACTTTTAATTTTATATGTGTTTATATCAGAATTTTATTCTGATTTTCAGTTTGCATCAGGTTCCTGTCACATTCTATTCATACTTAAATCCTTTAATCCTAGTGGCTCAATTAACTTTAATCTCCATTTTGTAACTTGCACTGCATTATACATCTGATGGAAGGATGAACTGTTTATTCCTGGGAGAACATCTTATGCTGCAGCTCAAGGAACTTTTTTTTCTTTCTCTTCAAGTATTTATAGTGTTCCTTCAGGGGTGGGCAGGAAAGAGACACTACATAGCCTTGGAGACCATACTTAAAAAGAAACAACGATGAGCAAAATATGCAAACATTAATCAGCCGAAGGGTGAAATCACCACAAATAATGAAATAATAATTCTGTCTTACTTGTTCATAACTATTTCACCATCTCCTATGCTCAAGAGGTCCATATCATTGGCTTTAACCTTTCCACTGAAAATTAATTCCATTTATTTGTTTGTTGGGTTCCAGTACTGATGCCATGGAAACCTGCAAACATTTCTTCTCCATATTGTATGAAGCATCCATCAGTATGTTTGTTTGTATGGAAGCATCTTCTTGCCTTACAGGCTGCCTGCCTGGATCCTTGTTACACACATATGCGATGTGTGTAACAATACTGGATTTGAAATGTAAAGACTTAATAATATTCCTGTTGACGGCTACTCGTCAAACAATCATGCAGCAACAGTAGGAAAAAAATGGACAATTTGAATTTAACTGCATGGTATCGAAATATATGGTCTGTGGCAATATCAGAAAAAAATAACTTATTAATTGCTTCAAATTCAAGGGAAATCGGAATCAACATCGTTCGATGTCATATGGGGGAGATTCGTTCAATATGTATCACATCCAAATGTACAACAATGTATGACTGCTTCAGCTCTGAATATGTGGTCATTGTAACAACAAATAAAGGAATACAGCACATTTATGATTTGGGGTTTTCTTTCTTTTTTCTTTTCCTTTTTTTTGGTCTCCTTTCTTCCTTTATATTTTTTTCTCTCTCTACTTTGATTAAGCTTCCTTCTCCTAGAAGTTGTATCAATCAACTTTTATTTTATTTTTATTTTTGTATATTTATTTATTATTTATTTATTCATTTTATTTATTACATTTTTATACCGCCCAATAGCCGAAGCTCTCTTAGTTCTTCACATAACTGTTGGTTTGATATTAATTCTTAGGGAATTGTTTGTATTCGTTCCTTATTTTTGTATCACTTTAAATAAAAATAAAAAATTAAAAAATATGCAGTGTTGCACTTGTTCTAAACACCTTTTAGCTGGTGCTGTGGTAGACCATTGTATTGGGCCAAGATATTCTATTAATGTGCTTCCAAAGCAGAGCCTCTAAAAACAACTGTTAATCTATTAAGATTGTGTATATGTGTGTGTGTATACACACACACACACACACACAGAGGTTAAAAAGTATCCAGCTAAAATTATCTAAGCCCTGTTTCGAAGACAGAAAAATACCATCTAGAATCCAAATAACTGTTTGATCTGCACCCAGAGGCTTGAGCATGCCCAATGGGACTTCTGACATTCTTCCTTTGAACAACAGATTCCCACGTCATGTCATAAACTGCCTTTGAAATTCCCTTCAGTTACAAAGAGGCTTATCATGTTGCATGTGATTAAGCCTGTGATTAAGAAACATTAGTAGAAACTTACTATGTCCAAAGTAGGCTCATGTGCAAACTACTACAAGGATGTTTTCCGCCACCTGCCTAATGTGGTCTCTTGCTTTCCCCAGCTATTTATCATATGTCTTCTTATGTAAAGTTGAGCACATTTGTCATCCACTGGGTCACTATCATATTGCCACTCCCCCTGGCTCTTGACTGTTTATTGACTGGAATGTTATGCTGTTTTAAGAAAATAGGATTATCCTGCTTTTCTAACAGCTCTGAGTGATTTATGTTTGCTTGTTACCATCTGAAAGGTTATTATTGTTTTACTGCCAAGCTTAAACCTAAAGCTTCATTTGATTTGCCAAATGTTCATGCTGCATTTGGAAGGTACTCCTTTCCAGTTATGGTGCTTATGGGTTTGTTGACAGAGCGCCTCATTGGTACACCTGTCACTATGCATGTGACTTTATCCTTATGAAGATGTTCAAACTGTGAAGTGAACACACCTGAGAGGTGGTTATAGTAATGCATGGGCATCTCTTTATCTGTTATCTATGTTCCTTTCAGGGAAAAAACGAACAAGAAGGAAGGGGGCATGGAACAAATGCAGGAATTGGATATATCACCTGGATGGATGTACACATGTAAAGCTCATGCTTGCATTTTGTCAGGTTTTTAGCCTGTGTAAGTTTTTACTGGAACTAGGGACCTAAGAAATGTTAATTGGGATACTCATCTCAAGGCTTTGGAAAGAAGCCAGGATACTCAGGTGGAGGGTATCTGGGCAGAACAGCAAACTAGCTGATACAATCCAGTGTTCATATTGCATGAGAACACTGTGATTGGTTCTCATCTGTATAAATATGTTATTGGTAATGAATCAGTGTGGAGAGTTTACGTGGAGAGTTTTTGTGGAGAGTTTGCTGGAGCGTTATTCTGAATTGTTCTCTGTATATACTTGTACAGTAAACTTAGATAAGTAGTTAAAAGCTACTGTGTCTGAGTCTTCCTTCTTCATTGGACCTGGATCCCCTGGTTCAGCTTGCGTTATTTGCTCTCTGTGCATGCTCTGCTGGTGTGAAACACATCACCCTCCTGACACATTTTACACAAGTACTAATGCAGACATAACATGCTTCTGGCCTCCATGTGCCACCACTCATTTATTTCTTTAGGAAAACATTTAGATCTGGCTGGGAATTGTCCCCCAGAGTCTTTATAAATCACCAATGCCTCTTAAAATAATAGTTTTCATGTTGTATATTCATTCTCACTTATTGTCTGCCATCTCGTAGCCCTGTTGTTGGGCAGAAAGGCAGGATGTAAGCATTTAAGATAAATAAATAAATAAATAAATGTTTAAAGAGACATAGGGCATGACAGACAGCAGCCTCCAAAGTTGGAGGCTGCCAGGTAACCTAATGCAAGGTACCTGGACATAGAGATGATCCTTGCCTCCATGCTTTGGCTGCCCTTCATTTTTGCTAGATGGGCATTTTTGCCTGTCTAGCTGTGGCATTTCAGACTGGGAGGGAAGGCGGCTGGGGCATGCTAGGAAGCAGCGTTTGGCAGCTTCCCCTGTCTCCTTCCTTCCTTGAGGTCCACCCCCAGTACCACCTTCTTTTCCCCATCTCCATACTCAGGTTTCAAAGTGCTGAGAGGTAGTCAATGTGGTTCTGTGAGAGGGAGAGGCAGCATGGGCAATTTACTGGCTCCAAGGTCGAAACCCTGTCTCTGACCTTGGAGCCAGTAAACCAAACAATCCTATGGCCTCCAAACATTCTCTAGGGCCCATAGGATTGCTCTCTTACAGGATTAATGAGGCAAGAAAATTTGGAACACGTTGACTGTTCAGGATGAGTTCTTGGATGATCTAAGCCCTAAACATCTTGGGACCAGGATACCCGAGAGAGCGCCTTCTCCCTTACCATCCTGCCTGATCACTGATATTAAAAAGCAATTCCAGCATATAATGTCATAAATATTTTAAAAAAATCTACTGCAGTATAGCATTCTACAATTACAATATTACAGCAATAAAAATAGAGTTCAAAAATATGCATACCCTGAAGCTCCTATTTAGCACAAGAGTGAAGCTTCCAAATTGCCCCTGATTTGACTCGGGGTGCCTCAGTCCTGGGCCATCTCACTTCAGCTTTGGTTCTGAAGCCAAAGCAGGAATGGCAGCTACGGGATCTCGGGTGCCGGCAGGTGCCCAGGAAAGCTGAGCATGAGGCTGTTCAGGAGTCCATTGGACTCCCAGCCTTCCAGCTGCTACTCCCTGCTCAGTCCCAGCTGCTGACCCCCACTAACTCACAGTTGCTGACCCCCACTCATCCCCCTGCTGACCTGCAGGATTTACCTAAGGCATCCATGCACAAGCCACCCAGCCTCCTCTCTGAATTGCCATAAATTTAGTGTTGTAATCCACAGCAGGCCAGAGAGGAGGCCGGGTGGCTCGCCAGCATGCATGGAGGCCTCAGGTAAGTCCTACAAATGGGCAAGGGGCAGCAGTTGGCTGCTTCAGGCTGAGGTGGCCCAATCCGGTTGGAAACCAGATTCTGGCCGAGACGGACCAAATCAGCTGCTTCGACTTGGATTCAGGCTTCAAGACCAAGGCAAAGCACAGTCCTACTTTTTTTACCATCTTGCACATGTGAAATGTTGAATTCTGCTTGAATGCAGTTTTAACAAAACAATTACCTCTCTGAATTTGTTATCCTTGACAATCCTAGGTACCATACTATTTGAAAATAATGTAGTTATTGCTTGTAAGTGACTGTGGGAACTTTATCCCCTGCTTTCAATCAGTGCGAAATGCTTAAGTACTTCTGAGTATTGAAATGGGATTCTCTTGTTAGTCTGTATTTAACTTCATGCCAGGATAGATAAATTGTACTCTATACTGGGTGTCTTCTAAAAATCAACAAAATACCTCTCATTACATTTTTCAGGCTCACAGGTATCAACATCCCACCTTAAACATTTCCACCACCTTGCAAATCCTCAAATGTTAGGCACTAAATTATAATTATTATTGTTCTAATCTGGAATTGTAATATCTTTTTAGGTATTTATCAAGCAGGCGCCAAAAATTGACCCGCATGATGACTCTGCTTATGTTAGATTGTATCGCTGCATATCATAAATATCATAATATAAGTAGAACTCACCAGGAGAGGTCTTGTCATGCATTCTTGTTCACACAAACCAGTAACTAACATGTGTACACATGTAACAAGCAACAAAGGTCTATGGGGGTCTTTAATCACAGATGTGGTGTGCTGTGCACATAGCAGATGGATGCACTACATTCTTACTCATATAGGAAATAGCTATTTTTAAGTTGGGGAAATTCCCTCGAACACACTCACTTTAAAAGTCCGAGCACATGTACTTTATTTCTACTGGCTTTTGTTCTTTACGCACACATTGCAGTTGAACATCAGGGGGGAAATCCTAATGGTCAAGAGCAGTCAGACCATGGAACCAACCGCCTGAGGATGCTTTAAACTGGATTCCTGCAAGGAATGCTTAAACTGGATTCCGGCACTGAGCAGGGGGTTGGACTTCTTAAAAACAGTGGATTTTCCTTGTTAGTAAACAAAGGCTGGGCTGGGCATTGTACACCTGATAACTTATTTTCAACATCATCTTTCTTTTAGGCTGGAGGAATAACATTATTTTGCCCTCCGAGCTGAAGTTGGTATCATAGAGACATCATTTCTTCAGGTGTCCTTTCTTGTGTCCCACACTACAAAGTCTGCTCAAACAAAGTTGCAGGTTTGAAGCACTACAAAGTCATAAAGGTTGTTTAACCAGAGATAATAGTGTGGGGAGGAATAAAGGAATAAATAAATTTATTTATTCCATTTTCTTTCTTTTGTTTATTTTTTTCTCCTAAAATTGTATTAACCATGTTTTCTGTAATGGCTGTCTAAACTCCAATTGTTAGGGGATTATTCTATGTGGCTGTTGTGATGTTTTACTGTTTTTTGCCAGTTATATATAATATAAGTATTAGTAATGTTTTAATGATATTTGCCATTTAGGATGTAAGTGCTGTGTGGGCTTCGAATACTAGGTTGGTAAGTGGTTAATTCTGGTGGCAGGGGGAGCGAGTGAATAGAATGTGAAGTGAATGCTGATTGGCTGGTGGTTCAAAGGTTTGGATTGGCAGTTAGCAGTGAGAGGGCAGAGCTAAGAGAAGCAGTAGAGTTGTATGTGGAGAGAGTGAGTGGGTTAGAGTCTGGGTTTGTCTGTAAAAGGGGATAAAGAAAGAGTAGGAACAAAATATTGTATTATTTTGGGAACAGAGTGACTGGGAGGAGAGAGTGTGGTCTAGGCAGGGTTACAGATGAAACTGATTGAAACCAACAAGTATTGAAACTAATTATGAAACTGGTATTGGTATTCAACACCAACAAGTATTGAAACTAAGCTTTGTAACTGCATGAACTTACTTTTGTTAAATAAACGTTATTCTGTTTTTATAAAACTGGTTTGGATTCTTAGGGTACCTGAGGTAAGGTACAGTGTTCCATGGTGGCAGCATTGGCAGCAGTGAAGGAAATGGTGGCAGCAGTGAAGGAAAAGAGTTATAAAGAGTGCTGGGCTGGCTGCTACAAGGGTCAGTGAGTCACTGGGCATGTTTACACCATGTTTTTCCCCCAGGATCATTCCTACGTCATCCTTGTGAGTCCAAATAACACACAGGGTATCCCGGGGGCCGGTGGGGATGACCCCTCCCCAGTTATCCCAATTTTCCCCATTATCCTATGACCATTCTGAGGACTGCGGCTGGTGTGCCGTGTGTTCCTGGGGCCTGAAACGGGCACGGAGCCACACTGCATGGCTCCATGCCCATGGGGTTGGGGGTGGGCAGCAATTTCACCATCTCCAGGATGGCAGGGGTGTTGGCCGTCCAGAGTGCATTTGTGTTTTTTTTTTTAAAAAGGAATCCCCCCCATCCCCCGTGTATGCAGCTCCTCCTTACTTCCAGGATGTCACACTGCCGTCAAGATGCTGGGGGAGGATCGTGGAAGCAGGTAAATCCATGATCCTCCACAAGCCCACAGAGTCAGTGAACAGCATTGCGAGTGGAGAAGGAAGCACAGAATAAAGACACAGACACCTCTTTATTTAACAACAAGGGAAATTCCACCCCTCCCTGGAACTGCATGTGAAAAATGTGGGAATGTACTCATCCCAGGCTACTTGCCTGTTATTATTGTTATTATTATTATTATTATTATTATTTATTTATATAGCACCATCAATGTACATGGTGCTGTACAGATTACACAGTAAATAGCAAGACCCTGCCGCATAGGCTTACAATCTAATAAAGTTGTAGTAAACAATAAGGAGGGAAAGAGAATGCAAACAGGCACAGGGAAGTGTAAACAGGCACCGGGTAGGGTGAGGCTAACAGTATAGAGTCAGAACAAACTCAACATTTAAAAGCTATAGGGAAAAGAAAAGTTTTTATCTGAGTTTTAAAAGCTGTAATTGAGTTGGTAGTTCTCAAGTGTTCTGGAAGAGCGTTCCAGGCGTAAGGGGCAGCAGAAGAAAAAGGACGAAGCCGAGTAAGGGAAGTGGAGGTCCTTGGGCAGGCGAGAAGCATGGCATCAGAGGAGCGGAGAGCACGAGCGGGGCAATAGTGTGAGATGAGAGAGGAGAGATAGGCAGGAGCTAGACCGTGAAAAGCTTTGAAGGTCAGCAGGAGAAGTTTATATTGGATTCTGGAGTGAATTGGAAGCCAATGAAGAGATTTCAGAAGTGGAGTGACATGGTCAGAGCGGCGGGCCAAGAAGATGATCTTAGCGGCAGAGTGGTGGACAGAGACCAGCGGACTGATGTGAGACGAGGGAAGGCCAGAGAGAAGAAGGTTGCAGTAGTCCAACCGAGAGATAACCAGTGCGTGAAGGGTGAGTGACTCTCTTAAGCCAGGAGTCAGGTAACCTGGCCCCTTTCTTATAAGACACTTCAAGAATGTGGGGAGACTGCCCCACGTCATCTCCACGCAGAGCTGTAAAACCCTGAGTAGTTGAGGCAGGAGGATCTCCAAAGGCATACCATATCCAGACACATGAGCTGTGAAAATCACAAGGAGCAGGAGCTCTGGATATGTCAGTCACCTAAAAGGTGCCAGAGTGGTCACCATCCCTATTCTAGCATAGCAAATTCCCGCACATAGCAAATTCCTGCAATGGCGGCAGGAGAGAGGCATCATCGGCAGTAGCAAGGCAGTGGCGGCAGCGATGGTGATGGCAGCAGGAGCAAGGTGGTGGCAGTAATGGTGGCAGGAGAGCGGGGAGAGGGAGGTGAGTTCAAAGGACTCACAGCCAGCCTTGCTACCAGCTTTCCTGGGTGCCGACTATGGAGCCAGTACCCAGGGACTTGCAAGGCCAAGTTGCCCTGGGGGCCCTGAATCTCAACTCCAGCACTGAGGGAAGGTGGGCAACCCCTGAAGCACCCCAGGTCAAATCGGGGCTGTTTGGGGGGCTCTTAACCGGCCTCTGAGGTGAATCAGGGGGACAATGCACAGCCCTAGTTCTCACCCCACACACTGATGGCATTCAAGGCAAGGTCCGAATTAGAAGAATACAGCTGGCATGGGATGGAAGCAGTGTAGAGAAAGATCTGCTTTGTGTTTTAAAATGGTTTGCTAGATCAAGAATGTTATTTGAAAAGTTGTGCAAATAATATGTGATAATATCTGATATTGGAGCTAAGAAATGTTCATGTTGCCCAACTTAATACCAGGGGATTTGCTTGGTGTCTAGTATTCACAGGTGAGGGCTGTAAGGATGGGGTTAAATCATACAAAGAATGGCTGTTTTAAAATGTTAAAATGTTTTATTGTTATGATTTTTAGGAGCGGAACAGATAAGCGCCAGCTGCATGTGGGCGTTCTGGCACATCCTGGAACCGCTTGGGGCAAGGCCGATCGGCCTTGAGCGAAAATTAACATTTCAGGGAAGGTGTGAAAGATCTTTGCAAGGGAGGGGGGAAGGAGCAGGGGAAAGTATCTATAAAGAGTATGCTTTTGAAAGGGGCTTTTGTTCTGAGCTGGATGACCACATTGCTGGGTGAAGTATAGTTTGCAACTTAGTTATTTTAGTTTGCTTAGACTGGGTTCTTATTCTGTATCTGCATGTTTTATCCGTTGAATGCTAATCTTGTATTTCCTACCCTTATCCTCAATAAATTTGGGCCTAACCCTCCAGTTTGGAGCTGTGTGCGTGTGTTCTTGGGATCTGTGCAAAATCCAGTGGAAAAGCCAGCTTTGCTGGGGCGTGCTTCCTTTACAAGGGCTATAGCTTAGTAGTAGAGCCCATGCTTTGCGTACAAAAGGTTCAATTCCTGGTTTCACCAGCTAGGGCTGGGAAAGACTCATGCCTGAAGCCCTGGAGAGCTGCTCCCAAGCAATGTAGACAATACTGCGTGAGATTCAATGAGTCTAAGAATATAAGGAGAGCCATGCTGGATCAGACCAAGGGTCCATCTATTCCAGCATTCTGTTCACACAGTGGCCAAACAGCTGTTGACCAGGAACCCATAAGCAGGCCATGCATGCAAGAGCACTCTCCTGTCCATGTCCCCCAGCAACTGGTATATTTAGACCTGTTGCCTTTGGTTACTGGAGGTAGCATAGAGGCATCAGGACTAGTAGCCATTGATTGCCTTTTCCTCCAGCATTTTTCTAATCCCCTTTTAAAGCCATCCAAATTGGTGGCCATCACTATGTCTTGTGGTAGCAAATCCCATAGTTTAACAATACACTGTGTGAAGAAGTACTTCCTTTTATCTGTCCTGAATCTCCCAACAACCAGTTTCATGAATTATGAGGTTCTAGAATTATGAGAAAGGGAGAAAAATGTCTCTCTATCCGCATTCTCCACACCATTCATAATTTGGTACATCTCGATAAGGTCTCCCCTTACTCTCATCTTTCCAAGCTAAACAATCCCAGCTATTGTAACCTGCCCTCATAGGGGAGTTGCTCCAGCTCCTTGATCATTTTTAGGGCTGGCCCAAGACTAAGGCAGAATAGCAAATGTGTCCCCCCTCACCAGCTCAAGTCATAAGCCAGTCAATTTATTTTGGCACTTGAGGCCAGCTGATGAAAAGTTATTATGCTATAATACATTTCTGAGTCTAAGATGCCACAAGATACTTCGTGGCTTTTGAATCCAAAAGAAGTAGAGGTTGCTCTGTTTCTTCACATTTGTATTGTCTAGCAAGTGCAAACCCCTGCTGTCAAGAAGGATTATACACCCACCATAGCCTGGCCTCATGGATCATGCAACTAGCAGGTGCAGTCCAGAAAGATGCTCTCAGAACCAAGGAGATTCAGACACACTGAAGCAAATCAGGCCAACCCACACTACACACTCACCCCCCCCCATTTCCCCCCTCTCAGATTCTATATAGAATTCCCCCCTCCCAAGCTTCACATTAGCAGGAGCAGCTGCAGGGCTTGTTGGGACAGGAGGGCAGCAGTTCAGTAGGGGAGAGACCCCAATCTCCTGGCATTCCCTCACTCAGGGAGGGAACCTGGTCATAAGTGGCAGCAGCAGCCAACCTACCGCTATTCTTGGTGGTGGGTCCACTGTCCATGCTCTTCCACGTGTTCCTTCATTCCTCCCACAGCGTGGCCACTGCTCCCACTTTGTGCACCAACTATTGTACGAGGTCAGCAAGGGACAGTCTCTCATATGACATATATGAAATATAAACAGAGTAGAGACAGGGAGGCACACTTTAATGTTTGGAATAGTTAGCTTATGCTACTCTAGTCTCCATACAGTTGGCTGCCCTTTGAAGGCAAATACATCTTAATACTTAAATGCATTAAAAACATGTATCTTCTCTATTACTTTTGCTCTTCTTGGCCTTGCTTAACAGAGACTGACATTGATTAGACCTGCTCTTCTGCCAGATGTGGGCTCTTGACCCCGTGTAATGGTGGGGCCGGCCATGGTCAATTTACTAATAGGGTAGACCCATTTAAATGACTAGGACAAGTTAGTCATGACCCACTTAACTCTCATTTATTTCACTGGGTCTACTCTATCCAGTGGAATTTTAGGATGCTTTTAGGATTTTTTTTTTTTTTTAGGATGTTTTAACAATGTATACTATGTTTTCAATCAGTATTGTATGTATTTTATGCTTACTGTTGTTCCCCGCCTCAATCAAAATGGAGAGGCAGGTAAGAAATAAAATTATTATTATTATTATTATTATTATTATTATTATTGTTAAGGACTAACATTGGATCAACCCCTGGTTTCTAAATTAATTGTTAATTAAAAAATAAAGAATTCAAAATACTTTTTTAAAATGAATAATTAAAAGCCATTGGGAATTACAAGTCTGGCTAAATTAACATTCTTGTTCAATTAAGGGAAAGATGTGGAGAAGGAGCATGCTGAGGGGGCCATAGCTTCATAGTAGACCACATGTTTTGCATTTGGAAGGGCTCTGTTCGTTCTCCAACATTTCCATTTGAACAGATCTGGGACTGGAAGGCTGGAAAAGACCTCTGCCAGAGACCTTGGGGAGCTGTTGTCAATTTGGCTAAGTTGGACCAAAGATCTATCTCCATCTGCATTCATTCACTCATTCATTCATTCAGAATTGCCTTCTGTTTATTTCATATTGGAATAAAAGGTATTGTGCATCATTTGATCCACATATTTTATTTTATTTTATTTTAGGCTATGTACTGAAAGATCATGTGGATAAGATAGGCTAGGTGCCAGGAGTGTATTAGTTCAATTTAGCATTCCTCTGTGAATTCTGTATGATGAATGCTTGTATTACGAAATTGAATAATAATAAAAAAGGAAAGAAATTGAAACAAACCAAAAAAGAAATCTGCCACCAGAGCTGGGAGCCTTCAGTCCTAATGGACAGTCACATTATTATTATTTTTTGCAAGGCTATAACCTTGACAATGATGAAAGGTGTTTTTCTTCTTTTACACACTACATAAAAACAGCTTTGCCTTCCTTGTCAGGGGTGAAATGCTATATATAGAAGCTATGGCAGGCTGGTAGCATTAGTCACTACTGGAAAAATGTAAGTGTGGGGGGTAAGGGGGAAGGTAAATAAAAACCTTGAATGAAGGATGCAATCCAGCCAAATGAAAGCTGCAATCCTACACCCACATATCTTTGGGTAAACCCCACTGAACTAAATGGGGCTTGCTTTTGTTTGAGTAGACATATATTAGGATAACACTGTTAAACACTTTAAAGTCCTGTTTTTCAATAAAAGATCATTATGGCCTGTAGAAGTCAATGAAATTCCAAAGTGCTTAACTGTGATTACATTGCTTTTTGAAATTGCTACTTGATACCTCTGGGCAGAGTAAGGGAGCCATATGTAAGGGAGAGTCTCACAAAATTTGTGGACGATGTGGGAGAATCACAGATGTTCAAGCTCACCGAAATTCTCCAAACTTCGCTTCAAAGCTCGGTTCGTCTCTCTCCCATTTTTGTTTGCGACATGTTTTTCAGTTTGTTTGAATGGGGAATGTATGCCTCTTGCACACATTTGTGTGTGCATTTTTCAAAAGTGCGCACACACACACACCAATGTTCATTGCTGTTAGCAGGTCTTCAGGAAGGGGAACATAAAAACCCCTTGATCTAAGCTGACCATATGAAAAGGAGGACAGGGCTCCTGTATCTTTAACAGTTGCATTGAAAAGTTTCATTTGTATATATGGAGAACCTGGTGAAATTCCCTCTTCATCACAACAGTTAAAGCTGCAGGAGCTATACTAGAGTGACCAGATTTAAAAGAGGGCGGGGCACCTGCAGCTTTAACTGTTGTGATGAAGAGGGAATTTCACCAGGTTCCCCATATATACAAATGACACCTGTTGAAATTCCCTTTTCAATACAGCTGTTAAAGATACAGGAGCCCTGTCCTCCTTTTCATATGGTCACCCTAACTTGATCCAATGTCTCTACAGACTGGCAACAGTTAATGAGCGTTAAAATAAGTTTTACTGATAGAACTGCCCTAGTTACATTCACTGACAGTCTTCTTAAAAACTGCAACTCAAAAGCAGTTAGTTCTCCATAAAACAACTCTGACATTCAAGGAATGGATCTCTTCCTCCCTTGAAAACAGTCCTTGTGCAGCAGCGTGATAACTGAAGAAGGGTTCTGCACTAAACCCAGAGTTGCCCACTCCTTCTCAGACCATTCCCCTGGTTGCTTAGCTTCTGATGTACAATCCTGCACATGTTCCCACCTTCTCCAGTGCCCAGCAGTTGAGCCACTAGGCCACTCAGTCCATCCTGCCATGTGGGGGTTAATGACTGGGGGTTGGAAAGCCTCTCTTTTCCCCCACGGGAGCAATGTAGCCAGCAAGAGTCATCCCAAACACCTCACCCACTTTGAGCACCCTGCCCTCCCTGGCAGGTATAATGTTCCTTTGTCTTTCCCAAGTTCCTTCCTCTTTCAGTCCCCTTTCTTGCCTTCCCTCCTCTCCATCTGGACTTGCCTCCTTGGCCATCTAGCTCTCCCCACCGATGCCGCCCTCCTTCCTCCACTGCCCTCCTTTTATCATCCCCCCTTTTCTCCCCATCACTGCTGCCTCCACCCCACTGCAGGTGATACTCATTGGGGGCGATGGGGCTAGCTGCAGGCACACTTTCTGTTTGATCGTCACCATCTGTGACCTCTCTCTGTCCTTGCCTTTTGTACTGTCATGGGGAGCCTCGGCATGTGCAGGGAAAACCAGTGATCCCATGAGTGACTCGTGAGGCATTTGGTAACAGGCAGCGACACCCATTGATCCCTCACAATTGCAAAGTGCACATTTTTTCAAAAATTACACATTTTTCAAATATGATCTCAGATTCAGGAATCTGCATCCCTGTTCATGTTTGGGGTTGCAAAGAGACAAGGTCAGATTATTTCCAAACTGATGCAAAATTCTTCTACATCTAGAGCACATGCAGGGCTCTAGATTTTGGCCCATGACAAGTGTATGTCATACACTAGTCATGTATATATAGCACATTGATCAAGGTTGTTGTAAACACCATACTAGTCCATTTTGAAGACACAAACTTGTAGAATCTATTTTGTTCAGCCACTCCACTGTTAGAGAGTTCACATGGTATAGTAGACCCTCGAAATAAAATATAGTTTAAAATTATTCCAGACTTTAGTGGCAATTCTAACAGGAGGTTGTTTTTTGTTTGCAGAACTATTCAGACAAGCATAGCCACTGTAAACACACACACACACAGCCCAAACCAAAATCCATTTAAAATGTCACTTAACACTAATATTAAAATGCAAATATTAGGCCACATTTCACCCCTACTGGAAAGAATGTTTCATCTATTTTCCTAGCTGTTCCCTCCTATAAATGTCCATATTACCAGGGAAAATATCATATGAAATATAAACAGAGTTGAGGCACAGAGAAGTGTACTTTAATGTTTGGAATACTTAGCTTGTGCTACTCTAGTCTCCAAACAGTTGGCTGCCCTTTGAAGGCAAATACATCCTAATACTTAAGTACATTAAACACATGAATCTTCTTTATTACTTTTGCTATTCTTGGCCTTGATTCCCAGAGACTACTGCTGATTAGCCTTGCCACTGTAGTGTCGGCACGGAGAGGCAAATACGGATTGTGCACAAGCATCCCGTATCAGGACACAAGGCGCTTAGGAAACAATGAACTGACCGTACACTTTCATCTGAGGAAGATACTCTGGAGTTGGAGACTGGTGGTATTTACTAAGCTAACTTTGGACAGATGGCAAATAATAAGGCTCAGTCAACAGGGACCAGCAGAGTGGATATATGCGCTTCTTACCATGGCGAGCAATCGTTTGGGCCCTTGGACGAAGGAAGCAAAGCCAGAAAGTGGATACCATCGGAAGTAATGAATGGAATGGTCAACCACTTTCTCCAGGGGCCAAACTGCACAATACCTTCAACCCATGGCTGCTGCTGACCCATGTCTTCTCCCCATATCTCTCAGGAATGTTTTGTTAAAACTCTTAAAAAATATAAGTGGACACCATCATGGTCTGTGGCCCTATCTACACCTAAGGGTTGTCCCAGAAAATAGAGGGATCATCCCTGCCTGCTCCTGGGATCCCCTGTGTGGCATTTGGGTGCACAGGAATGATCCCAGGACGATCCCGGGATATAGGGCTGGTGCAGACATGCCCTGAGTTTCCCCAAACATTCTCCACTTCTGCTTGGGGGGGATAAAGAAAAATGGGTTGCAACGAGCAGGATCCAATGTTGCCGTTACTCCTCTGCTGAGCATGTTTTGCCAGTGGGACACATCGTGGGCAAAACAGGAAGCTAATGCTTTCAAGAGCAAACCCAGAAATGAGCCGGAATGCTTGGTTTCCAGAATGGGGAAGGTCAGTGGAGCTCCTCTTCTGCTAGCACCACTGACCTGTTTCATTCCAGAAATGAACATTTCAGCTCAGTTCCAGTTGCTAGCTTCCTGACCACTGCTAACATCCCCTGGATCCCACTGGTGCATTGGCATCATTGGATATTGCCCAATGAAATGAGATGACCCATCTGCTTTAATTAAATATTACCAAGCGGCATGGGGGAACAGGGTCACGGCAATGTGGATCGGAGGCAGCAACCGTTTTAAGCTAATGTGTAATTAAACCAATAAGAGTGGAAGCTCATAAAGGTGTTTTATTCTTTGTGTTTTTAAACAAGCCTTACTATTTTGCCTTACGAAAGGTGAGGAATTCCAAATTTGGATTTGCAGCATTCGCAAAAGAGCTCTTGAAATTTGTCGTTTGCAAAAACAGCACAGCGCAGTCTGTATTATATTGTTTTCCAATTTGTTAAATATTAATCTATAATTACATCGTATCCCTGGTGTTCGTTTTCCATGATTTGTCTCCACAGGAGGTCAGAATTTTCCATTAAAACTATAACAAAGTAAGGTGGGAGAGATTTCTTGAACAAATTCTGCTAGCTCAGATCTGCTTTTGAACTTGTATTCTCTTAACTTGACCTTGGCCCTGTGGGGAAGAAGAAAGAGCAAGGGGACAGGAGCAGGCAGAAGAAACATCATGGCCTGCTCCTGTTGGACTCCTCCCCCACCCCCATAGGGCAAACTGTCATCTTGGCCCTGTGGGGAAGAAGAAAGAGCAAGGGGAAAGGAGCAGGCAGAAGAAACATCATGGCCTGCTCCTCTTGGACTCCTCCCCCACCCCCACAGGGCAAACTGTCATCTTGGCCCTGTGGGGAAGAAGAAAGAGCAAGGGGAAAGGAGCAGGCAGAAGAAACATCATGGCCTGCTCCTCTTGGACTCTCTCTCTCTCCTCCCCACCTCCCTCCCTCCTGAACTCCTGTTCCTTGTGTGTCATGTCTTTATTAGACTGTAAGCCTGAGGGCAGGGACTGTCTTTTTTGCGAAGTATTTTTTTTTTACTAATTTTTTTTTTAATATCTTATCTTAATAACATAATCGAAATTAACATACAAGTGCACCCCCCACCTCGGGATCTATTCCTGCTTCCAAAATCTCATGCTTTCTTCCGCTGGCGGTTTCCCACTTCCTTTAGAAAACACAAATATTAGGAACTGTTTCCAAATTCCTTCAAAATCATTTGATTTAGCTATACCTCTTCTCCATTTAATATTACTTGTTAATTTATCATTAATAGCTATATCCCATACTTCTTTATACCATTCTTCAATAGAATATTCCCCTTGAATCTTCCAGTTCCTAGCTACAATCAATCTTGCTGCGATCAACAAATTCGTTATCAGTTCCTTAATTTCCTTTTTACATTTAAAGTCTTCTTCAAATAGTGACAGCAATGCAACTTTTGGTGTTCGTTCTATCTTCATTTCCACAATTTCTTCAATCTCCAAAAACACCATCTTCCACAATTTCTGAACATAGTTACATTCCCACCACATATGCAAATACGTTCCTTTAACCCCACAACCTCTCCAACAATTTTCTGATTGCTGATTGTTTATCTTATTCAATCTAACCGGAGTTAGGTACCACCTCCATACAATTTAAAAATAATTCTCTTTTATTCTTACTGACATATTTCTCAACGCTCTTTGTTTCCATAATCCCTCCCAACCCTGTTGTCCTATTTGTACCTTCAAATCTGTCTCCCAAACCATTTTACCCGAATTATCCACCGTCCCTTTCTCCACCAATATTCTATATATTTCACTCATCAACCCTTTTAACACTGTTCTTTTCTCCCTTTCATTATCTTTCTTAACTATTAGTTCCTCAAACTTTGTTAATTCTCTACAATCTCCATTATCTCTTACCCACTTTTTAGTCCACTGTTCTAATTGCCTATAATTTAACCAAGTTAATTTTTTATCCTTCAAAACCTCTTCCATATCCTCTCTTATACTCATTCCTCTTAACCAATCCCTTAATTTCATTTTATTTTTTTCTATTAAAACTTTACTTAATCTACTCTTTAATTCCTCCGGGAAATTCTTCAACATTATTACCGGTGACAAAGGAGAGCTGCTTGGAAGCAGCTCCCCTTTATATTTACTCCAAATTTCCCAGTGAGACCTCAAAAGCGGGTTATTTATACTTTCCACCCATTTTTTTTTCCTTCCATAAAAAATACATTTTCCAATTTAGTCTCTATATTACTCGTAATTTTTTCTTCCATCCAATCTAATTCCCCTAATCCTGTAATTGCCTCCACTATACATCTTAATCTATTAGCTACATAATATAATTTAATATTCGGGAGACCCAATCCTCCCTTTTTTTGTGTAAGCCGCTCTGAGAGCCTTTTTTGGCTGAGGAGCGGGGTATAAATATGATAAATAAATAAATAAATAAATAAATAAAATAAATTTTCAACGTTAGGGATGACAGGAGGTCACATTTTAATTTTAATTCAGTTTCTATTTTAGTTTTCATTTTAAACTTGTATTGCCCCTGATGAAATATTATAATTGTAACTGAATTTATTGGCTCTATAACATCCCCTACAATAGTTGTTTATGTTTTTTGTTTTGTTTTTTAGTTTATGACATTGTTACTTTTTGGTTTGATTTTGTGGACATTTTACTCACATAATCAAGATATATATTTGGCTTTCATTGTTCTGTAAGGATGTGGAGCACAGTTGCCACCCACCATGCCATTCCTCCATCCTTTTGCTGAGGAAGCAGCTGGGTGTCTCATCTCTGAGGGGTTTGGAACTAGAAGGAGGAGCCATTGAGGTAAGGGTGGGGATTTGAGACATCTAGAAATCTAAAATTTCTAAACGGTTCCTAAATGGTTTAGGGCCAGTTTATTTGAAGGTACGCCTCCTCCCATATGTACCTGCCTGGACCTTAAGATCATCTACAGGGGCCCTTCTCCATGAGCCCCTGCCAAAGGAAGTGAGGCAGGTGGCTACTAGGAGGAGGGCTTTCTCTGCTGTGGTACCCCAGTTGTGGAATGAGCTCCCCAGAGAGGTCCACCTGGTGCCTACACTGTACTCTTTTCATCGCCAACTGAAGACCTTTTTATCCCCTCAGTATTTTAATCTTATATCAATTTTGCTGCATGGTTTTATCCTGGTTATGCTTTTTATACTGTATTTTGTATTTGTGCTTTTAACCTGTTGGTTGTTTTATTATGGTTTTAATTTTTGTGAACCACCCAGAGAGCTTCGGCTATTGGGCGGTATAAAAATGTAATAAATAAATAAATAAATAAATAAAATTATTTCTAGGCCACTTCTAAGGGTAAAACCCTCTCAAGACTGCATACAAGATAAATTCACACAAAGTGGGTACAATTTTTAAAAAATCCATAACAAAAAATATATAATAAAATCCACACAAAAAAAATAAAAATAAAAATAAAAATCAATAAAAACAAAATTTACCAATAAAAACCAATGGCCCAGACTCAAGTGAAAACAGGTGAGTCTTCAGAGCTTTCCCAGAGACCTGCAAAGAACAGCTTGATGAATCTCTGGCAGAAGTTCATTCCAGAGACATAACAAAGGCAAACCAGCAGTATAGATGAACCTATACACAGGGAAGATGGCTATAAGTGTGAGGTGAGTCAGTGAAGGGGTGGGGGAGGAGGGTGACTCCCAATGAAGTCATTTGTCAAGACCATGAGAGCATGGTCTTGGGAGGAAAAGACTCCCCCCCCCCAAGATAGGGTGGCAAGACACCTAAAGAAGAGATCAGGTATGGCGAGCTCAGTTGTAGGAACCAGAGTGATTTGAAGCATGTACTTCTTGTAAAGAAAGCTTCCCTGCAATAAGAGGACTCTGTGTGTTGCTGCCTCTCCTTCAAAGAAACCCTAATCATGGATGTTGCAGTTGGCTCTCTGGTGCATTCTCATCACTAAATGGCTATCTATCAGTGGCTCCTATTCATTAAAGAAATAACTGGGCAGGCAACAGGTGAACATAGTACAGAGAGATGCTTGCCCAGGCAGCTGGCAGGAATTAGAAAGCAGTCGCCCCATGCTCTGTAATGTACTGGTGGACAGTGGTGCCCACCTGCCCAAGGAGAGGTGAAACTTCCAGCCAAAATGGTGGGAGAGTAGTAAGTTTGAAAGTTAAGAAACCATTTTGTGATCCTGTGTGCAAAGGATGCCTTTCTCATGAGTGGCAGCTTCCTCCTCTCTCCTTCACATGAGCATAAGCATAAGGGCAAATAGCTCAGTGTCTTCTAACAGGTGGTATCAGCATGAGGTCATAATGACCAGTCTCTCTTCCTCAAGGCAAGTGACATCACGATGAGGTCATAATGGACAGTCTCACTCTTCAGACAGCCAATGGGGATTTCCTCCCAAGGCAAAATATTAGCTACAGAGGAAGGATTTTTCCCAGGACTGCAGCAGGGGAGGAAAACTTTAAATTCTCTCTCCATATCTGCTCTGATCATATTAATTATCAGTCCTTTTCCCAGTGATGCTATTTGATTATAATTTTTTAATCCTGCACATCAAATGCAAATATAATCCACTTTCCTTTCTAGCAAGATGCTGTTGTGGAGAGAACTATTAAACCTGGAGTTAAACAGTGGGATGGATGAGAAGAAAGAATGTCAGGTATCCAAAGTAGTGTGTTATGCCCTGAGCCCACAAACCCCATGTTTCCTGGAGGCAGTTAGGGCGGGGGGGGGGACAGTGGACCACATCACAGAACAGAAAAACAAGATAGTTGTGCATTAGGTACTGTATCGTGATTGTTCACCTTTCTGTTCCAGATCCATCCTGCTCACTGAGGCCTAATCTACACTAAGCAGGATATTGCACCATGAAAGCAGTATGAAAGAGGTACGTAAAAGGCAAGAGCCACACTACTGCTTTATAGTAGCATTGAAGTGCACTGAGAACTGTTGGGGCCCATTGACACATACCATATTTTGCTTTCATACCCCTTTCATAGTGCTATATCCTGCTTGGTGTAGCTCCTGCCTTTTAAATACCATTTTCATACTACTTTCATAGTGCAATATGCTGCTTGGTGTAGATCTGGCCTCAGTTTTATCATAGTTGGTGTAAGTACAATGGGAGTTTCTTTATGTGCCATGGGCAAGAACATTAAAAACACTAAAACTACGCTTTAAAAGGCTAAATTGAAAAGATGCATCTTTGTACTCTTTCTAAATACCAAGACAGTTGGGGGCAATTCACATTCTTAAGAGAGCACATTCCATAGTTCGGTGGCAACACAGGAGAAAGCCCTTTCATGTGTGCCTGACAAATGGGCCTCTGTGGATAATGGCACCCTCGAAAGTGCCTCTCCTGCAAATCTTAGTACCAGGCAAGTTCATAGCCAGAGAAGCAGTCCCTTAGATTGCCAAACTCTCATCCATTTGGGGATTTAAAGGTTAAGACCAACATTTTGAACTGAGCCTGGAAAGCAATGGGCAAGCAGTGCAGTTCTTTCAGGATGGGTGTAATATGGTCTAGATATCCTGCATCAGTTAGCAAGCTAGCTGCCGCGTTCTGCACCAATTGAAGCTTCTAGATGCTCTTCAGGGGCAGCCCCATGGAAAGCACATTCCAATAGTATAAACATGATGTAATGAAGCCATGGATAAATAATGAGAAGTCAAAGCAGTTCAGGAAGGGTCACAGCTAGCAGACCAAGCATAATTGTGTAAATGCACCCCTTGCCAACCCAGCCACTTCAAGATCCAGTGTAGGAAAAAGGATCATTCCCAAGCTACCAACCTGATCCTTCAGGGGAAGCACAACCCTTCCAGAACAAGTTGAGTTCCAGTCCCTGAGTAAGGCTTTCTGATGACCAACAACCCCCCATCTTGTCTGAGATTAAATTCATCTTGTTCACCCTCATCCAGCCCATTATCAAATCCAGACAGTGTTCAAAAGTGTTAGGTGACAAAGAGCAATAGAGTTGAGTGTCATCAGCATATTGGTGGCACCTTCCTCCAAAGCTCCGAATTACCTTTCCCAGAGGTTTCATGTCAATATTAAACAACATGGGGGTCATGACAGAACTGTGTAAGACACCGCAGGCCAAGCATTACCTTCTGGATATGGCCTGACAGAAAGGACGGGCACCACTGCGAAACAGCACCCCACACAGGGCCGGCACAGGCGCCCCACATAGAGGCCACTCAGGCGGCCGCCTAGCGCACCAAGCTAAGAGGGGCGCTGGGCACAGCACAGCACTCACGCGCGTTGGCTGTGAGCCGGCCCGGCCCGAGGATTCAGCTGGGCCTGGGCAGGTGAGATTTATTTTATTTATTTATTTAAGGATTTTTATGCCGCCATTCAGCCAAAAAAGGCTCTCACGGCGGCTTACAAAGGTATTTCTTGACAGTCCCTGCCCACAGGCTTACAATCTAAAAGACGTGACACAAAAGGAAAGGGGATTGGGAGGGAGGAGGAAGAGGGGGGAAAGGAAAGCAAATTCAGGCACTACAATCTTAGTTGGAAAGTTCAGCAGTTACAGGTGACAGCAGGAGGGAGGGGGCTCTCAGCTGGAGCTGGACCCAGGCCCGGTGGGGAGGTGCCTGGCTGCTGCTTCCTCCCTCACTGGTGGCCTCTCCAGAGATGGCGCCCTGTGCCCACCCAGCCGGAGCGAAGCCAGGGACACTGGGGGGGCTCCATGTTCGGACTTCCAGAATGCACCCGGGGGAGAGAGAGAGAGAGAGAGAGAGAGAATGCATGGGTGAATGGGGTGCATGGGGTCTTTGAGTGAATGCATGTGTTCATGCGTGTGTTTGTTTGGAGTGAGTGATGCTGAGTGTGTGTGTGTGTGTGCGCGTGTGTGAGTTGGGGGGGATGATTTGGAGGTGATATTCCTATTAAATAATGCATTTTAGACCCATAGACATTCCTTTCCAATTTGTTTGCTACAATTGGCATGACGTATTTCTTGCACTTTAAAATAAATTTAGCAGTTTCAAGTTTTGTGCATCTTATTTTTTCCAGGAAACATATGTTCTTAAAAATCAAAGTTGCCATTTGGGGGGGGGGGTTTGAAAGTAGTTCACCTTGCCTAGGGCGCAAAATAGTCGGGCACCGGCCCTGACCCCACGGCCCAATCCCAACAGGCAGTACAGAAAGATACAATGATCAATGGTATCAAAAGCCACTGAAAGGTACAAGAGAGCTAATAGGGTTTCGCTCCTCTCTTCCTGTACTCAGTGTGATCATCCACCAAGGTAACCTAAGTAGTCTCAGTTCCATATCCTGGCTGAAAGCCTGATTGAAATGGATACAGATAATTATTACAGAATACTCACATTTATACTTACATTAATCTAGATTATTTGTCTGGATCGCTTTAAAATCAAATGTATTTAAAAGTGCTCATCAAAATATCAAAGATGATTGATTACCAGGACCCTGTAACTGAAATCTACTCACGCTTACTTAGCCCAGTTAACTGAAATACTCCATTTATCAATGCTGAGATGAGTGTAGTGTATGTTGTATAATTATGCCTTTTATTGTAGTGAGTACAGAAGAGTACTAAAGGTACTCTGGTGTACTCTTCCAAACAATGTCTCAGACTCACTATTAGCATAAAAGCTAAATACGTAGCTGTCTCTCAGCAGTGATAAGAATCCTAATTAAAGTTCATAAGGCATTCAGAGGCCTTCAAAAGAGAGGTTTATACTTTCTCATTATAATTGCCAGTGAAGATTACTTTACAAAGCCCAAACTGCATAAATTGACCTGATATTTAACTCCAGCTCAGGCAAGCAAAACCTACAACTCACCACAATGGAAGCCCACAATACTTTGCTTGCTGTTGTTTTTTACTGCCCCCAAACTGAAAAAAGTGGTTTGTGTGGAGAGGTCTCTAGCACCTACTACAGGTGAGCCACAATACGTGGCTGGTGGCTTGTGTTTGGCTTGGTGGGTCACATGTTTTGCACAGTTGTGCACTGCACACTTGCCACAAGGCTAATGCCAGATTCATGAAAGCCATTCCAGCAACTCCAAAGAAAATGAGATAGTAGTTTCTTCCACTTCTCGATACAGTTAAGAAGGCAGAGGAAACCTACCAATCCCAGCAGGAAATGACTCTCCTGAGAATGCATGCCTGCTCAAGAGAATCATTTCCAGTTAAGGCTTTTTCCCCCCTTTCTATTTCTATGAAGACCTCCCAACTGCGCCCATTACCCCCCGCCCCTCTCCTTTCTCAAGGGCAAGTTTTGTTCCATTGTTCGTATTTTGCTGGAGGGAAGTAACAAGGAAAGGCCAGGGCACTTCATCTATTTGTTGTTGTTTTTCTCCAAGCTTCCTCAGAAAAAACGCAAAAAATATTCAAGGTACATTTCTTTAGTATTCCCCTGCAAAGCTTTAAAAGAAAAGAAAAGAACAGGATCTGTGATGAGGCACGGGGAGTTCGCTCACCATGAATTATGCAATTCTAGTTCTTGTTTTGTGTTTGTGACACAGATGGACTATAGTAAGGGAGGCAGTGGTGGTGAAAATGTGAACAAAAGGAACCCAAAAGGCGACCACCGTAGAAACAAGATAAACCCAATGAATTAAATCGTCATTCAAAAATTATGCACACTTGTTTTTACTAGAATAACTATTTACAATCCAATACTAATACAAGTCTACAACAATCAACTATCACATCAGTGTAGCATTTCATTACATATCAATAGCATTCAATTGTACTTAACAATCATTTCAAACCAAATTTAAACAATCATTGCAGAAAATCCGACCCATAGACATCAAACACCTTCATCTAATCACATCAACAGTATATTAAGACCAAATTTAGTCAACAAGTTTCACGTTATTCCTTGTTTCGAAGTATCTTCTTCAAAAACGTTGGTCTTAGTACTCGCCAACAGGCAGTGGAAAGCTCACGCAATCTCTCTTTATTAAGTTTTTCAAGGTGAGACCATCTTCCGGTATTACATCAAAATCAGTAAACCGTATTTCGCTTCGTCAAACGGAAAACAATGTGACGAAGCGAAATACGGTTTACTGATTTTGATGTAATACCGGAAGATGGTCTCACCTTGAAAAACTTAATAAAGAGAGATTGCGTGAGCTTTCCACTGCCTGTTGGCGAGTACTAAGACCAACGTTTTTGAAGAAGATACTTCGAAACAAGGAATAACGTGAACCTTGTTGACTAAATTTGGTCTTAATATACTGTTGATGTGATTAGATGAAGGTGTTTGATGGTTCCTTTTTTTGGGTTCCTTTTGTGACACAGATGGAGTCTGGATTGTGTAAGGACAAACTATCTTGGCCTGGAATACAGGACACATGCAGTAACTGTACACCCTAGGTCAGCCTTCCCAAACCTGGTCCTTTGCCCTCCAGCACCTGAATATGTTGGGCTGCTGCTTACATCCTTCCCAGACAGGTGAGGAATGATGGGAGTTGCAGTCCAACACATCCCACTGGCCATCATCCTTTGACCCCTTCAGGTTCCACTTAGGTTCTACAATGTTGTCTTTCAGGAGTTGGCCCTAACACAGACGGAACTGCAGGGGAGGGGACACAGCAGGCTCCTACGGTATCTTTTGCTTACTTCTCCCACAATTAATTCCTGGTTGGAAGGGAACTGGGATTCGAAAAAGTTTCCTCTGAGCTCAGTCCCTCTCCCTGAATGCAAATACTGAAGCAGAAGAGGAAGTCAGCCTACTTTTCTCGCCAAAGGTAGTTGGGAAGGTTGGAGCAAATATTCATAGAAAGAAAACAGAAAGTCTGGAAATGAAGTAAACGCATGTATGTGCGTGTGCAATAGGGAAGCAATAATTGCATGTATTGTCCCACTAGGCTGCAAAGAATAAAGTAATGCATTTTCTTTCATTATATATTTTAGTCAAAATGTTGGCAATCAAGAAATACATATTCATGTGTTTTTAAGCTTCACGGTATTGAGGAAAAGAAAATGTTTTAACTCTGAACTAAAATAATATTTAAGAACAACATGAGTTCTCTCTCAGACATATGCGTGTGCACACACACACACACACAGAGAATTTCAGGTGGTGCAATTTGTCTGCATGTTTTTATATGAATATGTAATATACACATTTATTTATTTTTAAAAAGTGATGTAAGATTACATCTGTTTTCATTTCCCTGATTTTCACTGCAGAATTTTTTTTCTTTGCAGATTTATGTGAAGTAACTACTTCGTTGTTGCTTAGCAACCTTAACTGCTGTGGTGGCTAAAGGTTTGGGGGATTCATATATGACTATGTTGTACGCTGCTGAATGATATGAGGTGCTGTTCTGGAGATATTAAAATAATCCCTCTATTTTCAATGATATCTGTCATAAAATAACATGGATAGTATTCCCACCAGCACCATAAAGTACTTTGTGCTTGTATACAAAAAGAATGATTTTTGCCCTCCAGTTGTGCAGACAGAATGGAGCTATTTCTTTATTGTTGTGAACAGAAGGTCTTCATAGCTGTGGTATCATATGGTTGCCTCTTATTTCTAATTGTTTATTTCTTATACTACTGTTTCTACATAAGGTGAACATATGGAAAAGAAGACAAAGGTACAGTGTCTTTAACAGTTGTATAGAAAAGGGAATTTTAGCAGGTGTTATTTGTATGCATGCAGCACCTGGTGAAATTCCCTATTTATCACAACAGTTAAAGCTGCAGGAGCACGGCCCTCTCTTGCATCTGGTCCAAAAATATTTGAAGGAATAATTCAAAGAAAAGGCTTTTTAAAAGGATTTCTTAAGATTTTTGGACGCTCACATGCTGGGGGTGGAACAGCTCAAACGAACAAAGCATTAAAGATAGCCAAATGAAAAAAAATCTCTCTCTCTCTCTCTTCTAAATAAATTCAGTTTGCAACAAATGCTAAACAAATGGTATCTTTGCACTCACTCTCTCTCTCTCCTCTATCTCTCTGAACTAAATGAACACCGAAAGACCAAGAACCCCAATGAGCACGGGGAAATGATTGACATTCCCTCCACCAAACACTGCGATTGGAGAAAAACACAGTCACGGACAGCGCTGTGGCAATTCCTAATTGGTTAGCAACAGATGTCAATATCAGTTATCAAAACTACCCCACCCTCATCACTCATGTTCCTTATTGGGAGGTTTTCAATTAGACACCATACACACACACACACACTAAATGGTCAAATAATTTTGGAGATGTTAGAAGCTCCGATTTGGTGCATCTCCACCCTGAAATTAATCAATCGGTTTAGAAGCTGCCAGTCTCCACTCTGGAAGATCGAATGCTCTGTGGTGGTTTGTGGTTACCAGTTCTTTCTGGTGCAGAGTACACACCCCTAGTGAGCATAGCAGGTGGGTCTTTTGGACAATGTGAGTGGGTCTTCCTTGGGGTCACCAGAGTCCTTATCACCAGTTCCCTAATACAGCAATTTCGTTTAGCCACATTTCCTCCTGGATTTTGTAAATTTATTTATTTATTTATTTATTTATTTATTAAATTTATATACCACCCCATAGCCAAAGCTCTCTTAAGCCTGCAAAGGCTTAAGGGCATTCACACACATTAGCTGAGTTTGGATGACATATTAGGCAATGGAGGGGGTAATAACACACTCACCGTGCATTATTCTCCTGGTACTCCTCACATGACATGTTGCCCCTCCCCCGTGACATGGCTGAAAGTCCCAGCATCCTTCTGGGCTGCCGGTGCTACTCCCTCCCCCTCATTCTTCCTGGCTGCATCCCATCAGCCATTGCAAGTTCTGCCAGCTGTATAGGAGCAGCCAAGGTGTTTTCAGCCACTCCTTCCGGAGAACTCTATGGCCAATGGAATAGTGCACTTGATGGAGGGGGGGGGGGGAGCCCTCCACATGACATCAATTGATTATTTGATAAGCAACGGAGCAGCCAGTTGTTTTTCGCCATTGCTTAAAATGGCAAAATAGCGTACTCTCAATTGTGTGTGTGTTGTGTCCCCCACACACACAACACAATAATCAACTTGACCAGGGGGTTGTTGTTGCCGCTGCCACCTCCTGCCTCCAGTTGATTATCATGTCATCCGAACCTAGCCATTATGTACATGACTTGGTGGCGTACACCTGAATATGTGTGAACTGACTCCATTAAAAAACAATTACATGTCAGTTGATACTGAAGTTCTATTTATCTGTGGTGATTAATCTGGTTTACCTTATTCACACAAGTAGGTTAATATTGGTAGTTTAGGCAGCAAGCCTAGACTCACTTACCTGGGAGTAAGTTCCATTGAACTCAATGGGATTTACTTCTGAGCAGACATGTGTAGCACAGGTGGAGAACTTCAAGCCCAGATGAGCAAATCCAGCTGTCCTGGTTTTCCAATACAGCCCTCTGGGGTTCAGCAGAAAGCCCCGCCCTCTCCCCCCCCCCCCCCCGACCATCAATTGTTTAGTGATTCCACCAGGTTTTGTGCAGTTTTTCCCCATTTTAAAAGATTGATGTGTCACTGCAACATAGAGACAGTGGTCTTCCCTAAACAAGTGATTTATTGCACACCCGTGACTGGCCACTCACGGAAGTTTGCAGGTCGATTTCATGACGATATCCATTGCAAATACTGCCATGAAAAGAGCCACTTTTAAACTGGTAACTTCCTAAAAAAGTGGGATCTTCCACTATTGGATGGTGCTGTCTCATTGAATTGAACAGAGGGGAAGAATTCAATTCAAACCATGTGGTCGCTCCTCTCTGCCTGTGTAATGCAGCACATAACAATTGTGGCAAAAAGCAGGAAGCACAAACGCCCAGGTAAGCAATGTGATTTCCCCTTAATGTAAAGACACCTAGGGCTTTGCTAGACCTGCCGGCTTATCCCGGCAGGGAGGCGGGGCCAAGGCGCACTAACGTTAGCGCGCGCCGCCCAGGGTTCCACATGCCGGACGCGCAGGGACGACGCAAGCCCTGCAGCATCCGGCATATTATTTTTTTTTACTTTAAAGGGGCCGCGTGGGGCCCGAAGACTCTGGAGACGGTAAGGGTTTTTTTTAACGGGGGGGGGAAGGATGGCAAGGGGGGATGGCAAGGGGGGAGGGAGGGTGAGAGAGCGCCGCGCACCGCCGCCCGAGCAAGCAGGCGAGCGGCGCTTGCCCGGGCAAGCCCTGGCATGGGGCGGCATTGCCCGGGCAAGCGCCGCTCGCCAGCTTGCTCGGGCAGCGGCGCGCAGCGTTCTCTCACCCGCCCTCCCCCCTTGCCATCCCCCCTTGCCATCCTTCCTCCTGCCCCTCTCTTCCTCCCCCCCCCCCCGGGCCGATGGGCACAGCACTCGTATGAGCGCTGTGCCAGGTCCACGGCTTTTCACGGCTACTCGCAAGTAAGCGAGTAGCCGCAAAAAGCCACGGACCTTCACAGACGTTTCGCAGCTCCGGCCTGAGGCCGGGGCTGCGAAAAAAGCGTGCCATAAGCGACTTTGCTTATGGCGCGTTGGAGGAAGCCTCAGTGCGGCCTGGGCCCGGATTCCCCTGTGCGTCATCTGGACGCACAGCAGGGAAACCGGGTCTCAAGGCGCGCTAAGGCCTCGTCTAGGAAGGCCCCTAGTGTGTTTCCCTTTAAAAAAAATTGCGAAAGTGAGCAAAAAGGCAGATGTGGCTCTTCCCATTTCTTCCTCTATTTATCCCTTCTTGCCTGTTTGTAGTATACCTTGCCACTGCAGGTGGAGTAATGGGATAAATAAATAATAAAAACTAGGAAAGAATAGACAGGACTTGCCATGGTGACTGCATTTTCCCCTTGTTTAGGTTGTAAGTTGACAATCCTACTTTGATACAATAATTTACCTCCAGATAAACAAATTAAAACAATGTGTCCAGACTGTCAGTACGCAATGTTTGTAAGTGCCCTCCCTTCATTGCAATGGATAGCTGCACTGCTAATAAATATACCGGGCTGCAATCCTATGCACACTTACCTGAGAATAAGCCTAATTCAATAAGACCTGCTTCTGAATAGACCAGGGCAGGTTCTACACTACTGCTTTATAATGATTTATAACAGTAGTGACAACTGTTTAGGCTCAGAAAACACATATACAGTTTTCAAATCGTTTTCGAAGTGTCATAACCTGCTTGGTGTAGATCTGGCCTTGGATAGGACTGCACTGTAACAAGGGTGACCCTATCAGAAAGTATCCTGTCTGGCCTCTTTACAACTGGAAGAAGTCTTTTTCAACAGCACACTTCATCTTTTAATTTTTCTTTTCCTTCCAAGACCACACAATCAGATTGTACAGAAATAAACTTTAAAATAATAATCTCAACTCTTATCACTCAAGGACAAAGGTGTGCAATACCCTAGGGAGAGGTTGGTTGCACCAGGGCTACTTTAAATTCAAAATAACCTTGTTCCTTTGCTGTTCTAGTCTAGTTATACCAGCTGCTAGCCAAGAAAATGGAACACTGAAAAATATGTCGAGGCAGATGTGCAGGCATCTTTCTCCCCCTACTTGTTATTTAAAGTAACAAGAACGTTTGCAAGGACACTGATAACATCATTAATTTTAATAATTGCACACCTATTATATTTTAATAGGAGACTCTGTTGCACTCAATTTGTGGTACATAAGCATTAAATTATTCCTTGGATGGCCAAAATGTAAGTATTTTGCTTTCACAATGAACTTCAGAAGGGCTGTCTTACCTTTTGGTTATGAATACAACAAACACCGCAGCACTTTAAAGACTAACAAATTGCTGGTGTGTGTGTGTGGGGGGGTGTTTCACCTCCTCTACCCCCCCCCCCCGCTTTGGAGGCTTTTTAAGAACAGCTGTACTGGATCAGACCAAAAGCCCATCTAGTCCAGCATTCTGGTCACACAGTGGCCAACCAGCTGCCCATGGGAAGCCCATAAGCAGGGTATGTGCACAGTTTAGCAACTTCGTGCTCATGTTCCACAGCAACTGATATTCAGACTTGTGCTGCCTCTGATACTGAAGGTAATGTAAGGTAATGTAAAGCCAGGCATCACGACTTGTGCCCATTGCTAGCCATCCTTCATGAATTTGTCTAAAGTTGGTGGCCATCACTACATCACGTAGTAATGAATTCCACATTTAAACTAGAGCTGGGCCCAGATGGCCTCTCTAAATTCTCATTCTTATTTGTGGGCAGAGAAATTGGGAGGGAGAAAATGTCACTGAATTTCTCCAGGGAAATTCTCCAACAGTTTCTCACAGGCAGGCTCACCATTGGCAGGACTTGTAGCACAACCTCTGCCCCCGCCCCTATTTTGTCCCTATTTTGCCTTTGAGGAAAGTAGCATTTAACAACTCAGGCCATAGCTAGACCTAAAGATTATCCCAGGCAAATGGAGGGGTCGTCCCTGCCTGCTCCTTTTTGTCATTTGCATGCACAGGGATGATCCCAGGATATATTTATTTATTTATATATTTAAAATATTTATATCTCACCCTATATCACTAAGATCTCAGGGCGGCGTATAGATAAAAACATACAGTATAAAACAATAAATATACACAGTTAAAAACAAATTAAACCATGATCCAAGTTAAAACAATATATAATTTAAAAGCAATAAAAGCAGTTTAAAAAGTTAAAACAATGTGCCAGTGAGTTTAAGGCCTGGTCTAGCTATGGCCTCAATTTCCAGATAGTTGGTTGTATCTAATATTTTGCTAGCAGAAGTGGTATAAAAGGTGGCATTGTTTTGCTAGCACTTGTGCAATGACTAATGGAACAAAAAAGCATAATTAAGCAACACCTAGCATAATGAAGCTGAAATGAGTTGTGCAACATCTTCACTGACAGATTGTGCAAATTGGGCATCAAGGTATTGGATATGATCTTGCCCAAGAATGAAAATGGGGTTTCCACAAGTGATATAAATTTTGCACTAGCGGAATGACACTACCGGATACAATCCAGTAAATGTTAATTAACTGATTAATTCAAATTTAATTAAACATTGCTGAATGTGTTTGAATTGCAATTATTCTATAATTACAAGCAGATTCATTTTGAGATTAAACTTTCTATTAAATATTCTTTATTATTTTTTAAATGAAATGTATATGGTTAGCTAACTGCCACATCAGCTTGAGAAGCTAGAACTGATTAACCTATTGCAGTGTGAATTAAAATATTTTTATTTTATTTTTATTTATTTAAGGATTTTTATGCCGCCATTCAGCCAAAAAAGGCTCTCACGGCGGCTTACAAAAGTATTTCTTGACAGTCCCTGCCCACAGGCTTACAATCTAAAAGACATGACACAAAAGGAAAGGGGATTGGGATGGAGGAGGAGGAGGGGGGAAAGGAAAGCAAATTCAGGCACTACAATCTTAGTTGCAAAGTTCAGCAGTTACAGTTGACAGCAGGAGGGAGGGGGCTCTCAGCTGGAGCTGGACCCAGGCACGGTGGAGAGGTGCCTGGCTGCTGCTTCCTCCCTCACTGGTGGCCTCTGCAGAGACAGTTGGTAGCAGGAGGGAGGGGGCTCTCAGCTGGAGCTGGACCCAGGCACGGTGGAGAGGTGCCTGGCTGCTGCTTCCTCCCTCTCTGGTGGCCTCTGCAGAGACAGTTGGTAGCAGGAGGGAGGGGGCTCTCAGCTGGAGCTGGACCCAGGAACGGTGGAGAGGTGCCTGGCTGCTGCCCCCTCCCTCATTGGTGGCCTCTGCAGTGACAGTTGGTAGCAGGAGGGAGGGGGCACTCAGCTGGAGCTGGACCCAGGCACGGTGGAGAGGTGCCTGGCTGCTGCTTCCTCCCTCTCTGGTGGCCTCTGCAGAGACAGTTGGTAGCAGGAGGGAGGGGGCTCTCAGCTGGAGCTGGACCCAGGCACGGTGGAGAGGTGCCTGGCTGCTGCTTCCTCCCTCACTGGTCATATAGCACATAGAAGGTGTTGAAGGACCTTTAGCAATGTATGTGGTGGCCAGGACTGTCGGAGCAAGGATAGCGGGATTAGTTGGAAATTGAATCACTCGCTGCTCACAGTTATTCCAGCCATCATAGCTGTGTCTTTTGCAAATTATTCAGGGGCCAGGCTGGCTGGGGAGAGTGCCCAGATCTGTTGGCTGAGCAAAGTGGGCGGGGCATAGAATGGAGGGAGGGAAAACTTCGGTTGAAAAAGGGCAGTTGCACTGGAGGAGAGAAGAGAGGAAAGAAGCAGCAGAAAGGGAGTGAACGAGGAGAAAAGGGGCGCGTGGTGGAAAAGGAGACAGTCTGCAGTTTAATGAAGAGTGCACTCCACACAGGCCAGACCTACACCAAGCAGGATATAGCACTATAAAAGCAGTATGTAAGAGGCAGGAGCCAAGCTACTGCTTTATAGTATTATTGAAGTACACTGACAATTGTTGGGACCCATTGACACATACCATATACCGCTTTCATAGTGTTGAGTTAGTCTGTAGAGAAAGAGGTCTGCTGGTTGATGGATGATGGTGTAAAAAGGACTAGGAGAATGTGAATAACTAAGAGCTTCATCACACCAGGGTTATACTGTGAAATCACTGCGAATTGCATGCAAAGGACTCCGAAGTTTTCCGGTTTATAATCTGCTTTGACTGTGAAGTACTCCCATGCATCCTGCTTTAATTGTGCTATAAAGCCAAAAGACCCGTCCTATTTTGATACCCTTTTAAGTGCAAATCATTTGTTGTTTTCTGAGCAGCCACTGGGGGGCGCAGGAGGAGGATTTGATAGGTTTAAACTACCATTTACACAAATGCTTACATCAACAGCATTATGCTGTAGGGGATAATTTGAGGGAAACAGGTATGTGGGATGAAGCTATAAGTCTTGGATACTTTCTCAGTGGGATAACCGTAGGTGGCTGGTGAAGATCAGTAGTTGGGAGCAGGTGGCTGTGTTATGGCAGGAGGCTGCACTAAGATCTTGCCAGCAGAAGGTTATACAAGCAGGCAGTAAAAAACCAGATAAACCATCCAAGCAGCCAGTAATACAACGACATGAACTTGGGTATCAGAGGACAACTGTACCCTGAAGCTGGACCTTTTCGTAAAGGTATTTGGCTGGGTTAGAGGTTTAGAGAATTTGGCCTGAGGTAAAAGCAGTCCTTATAGGCTTGTACAACAATTGTAACAACAATTGTCACTAAGCAGGGTTGTTGTTTTTGAAAACTCTAAAGTAAATATTAGTAATCACTTATGTACAAAATATCTCTTTAATAAATTACTTGTTTAATGGTTCTATTTGTCTGTAGTTTGGTGCCCATCTCACATCTAAGGGAGCACTCCTGTGGCCCGTAGAAAGCATCTGGGGGGACCAAAGGATATTTTGGGTTTCTGGATCTGAGGTCAGAGACAGCCCTCCAACCTCAGATCCAGAAATCTGCACTCCTCTTCCCCCTCCCTTCACAGCTGGTGTGGAGAGAACTACACTGCCTGCCTCTCCATCACAAAAGCAACCTCGGAGAGGAGGTAAAGGGGGTGTTTCTGGGACAGGGAGGGAAGGGAGGGGAGAGGCCATCTACAAAGTATACCCAGGCCTCTCCATCCTCCACTGTCTCCCACTTAGATGGTTGAAAAAGCCCATCAAGCAAAAATGCTGAGTGGGAGAATGGAGGCAAAGATCACCTCCACTGCTTCTCCCTCTCTGCATTGGATACCTGGAAGCCTCCAAGTTCAGAGGCTTATGAGCATCAGAATAGGATGGGCCCCTATGCATCTTACACTAGCTGCTAGGATGTTTTAAAGTATTCTAACATAGTTAGTGGCAGCAAAGAAGGGCCAGCTTGTAGAACTCTGAGTTACAGTGGCAGAGAGTTCCTTAGACCCAGAGATATAAGCAATTGCTATAAATAAGAAACCTCAAAGGAAATCCCCCATACACCTATATCCCAGTCATGCATTGTTATTTATTTATTGGAAAATCTATAAACCACTTCACATCAAGAGATATCAGAGTAGTGCACCATAAATTAAAACACAACATGGAAAAATAATTATGGTACAAACAAATAGATCAATAAAACAGTGGCATGAACATGCTCTGTGCTAGAGTATTGGCTGCTACTGTGAAACATCGTTCATATCTCAAATATCCTGCTCTTTGGCTTTTTTTAGTAATCAGGGTACACATTTGTGCCAAAGTAAATATTCCTGTCACTTGTGGAAGCACCCCAATCATTTTGATCCTTCTGTGAGTGAGTCAATAAAGTCCAACGCTGGAGAGATGGATGGACAGACAGACAGTACAAGTATATCGTCAATCTGTACTGCAGAAAATTCTCCCATGAATTGAACTGTCAATATGAGGCGCAAAATTATATTTCCAGACGCATCTGCCACCAAACACTTCCATCATTAGAAAACAATGTTCTCCTTTCAATTATTGAAAGATCTTTCTAAAAATGAGATTGTAATAGCTGTCTGCCTCTTCGGCTGTTCATTGTGCATCCATCCATTGCACAGTGAGGCTAAATAGCAATTGAAAATAACACAGAAAAGTAGTTTTCATGATCTAGCAAACAAAGGATAATATTTGTGGAAAGTGTCAATGAAATGTTCAAAGTTATTTATTTGGGGGTTTTGGACCCTGGTAGCCTTCAAGGTGACTAACAATTGTAACAATGATGTAAAAGAATGATAAATTCAGTAAAAATATAAATATTAAAAACCATGTAAAAGCATAGAGCAACAGTAACATGAATTTACCCACATAGTCCAAACAATAACTTCCTCAATCTGAATGCTTGTTGGAACAGAAATATATCCACTTGTTCCTGGAAGGTGAGAGGAGAGTATCAGCCTGGCAGCTTTTGCTAAAGAGGGATTTCGAAAGAGAAGGGCTCACCTCTCATCTTCATCATTCAGACCAGGAAGGAATTCTCACCAGAGCCCTTCTCCAAAGACATCAGTGTAGGAGGAGGCTGATGTGGAGGACATGTTACTCCGCTTCTGAAATCTCTTCATTGGCTTCCAATTCACTTCAGAATCCAATATAAACTTCTCCTGTTAACCTTCAAAGCTTTTCACGGTCTAGCTCCTCCCTATCTCTCCTCTCTCATCTCACACTATTGCCCCGCTCGTGCTCTTCGCTCCTCTGATGCCATGTTTCTCGCCTGCCCAAGGGTCTCTACTTCCCTTGCTCGGCTTCGTCCATTCTCTTCTGCTGCCCCTTACGCCTGGAATGCTCTTCCAGAACATTTGAGAACTACAAGTTCAACCGCAGCTTTTAAAGCTCAACTAAAAACTTTTCTTTTTCCTAAAGCTTTTAAAACTTGATGTTGTGCAGACTTCTACTGTTACTTTCTACTGTTAGTTTTACCCTACCCTGTGCCTGCTTACCCTACCCTGTGGCTGTTTGCATTCTCTTCCCCTCCTTATTGTTTTACTATGATTTTATTAGATTGTAAGCCTATGCGGCAGGGTCTTGCTATTTACTGTTTTACTCTGTACAGCACCATGTACACTGATGGTGCTATATAAATAATAATAATAATAATAATAATAATAATAATAATAATAATAAGACATCAAAGGTTGGGTGAAACAAGGGCCATGCTTTTTATTAAATTAACAAGAGATCTGCAGGTGGTGGTAGCTGTGCTCATCTTTCTAGATTAGCTAACACGGGTGAGCCTGACCCAGTCCTGATTCCAAGAACAGCCCAGTGTCTGTCTCTGCCTTCTGTCCACACCTTTATGGGTTGAGGGGCACCCTCTTGAATCCCAACCCATCATGTCCCAAAACTCTTAAGTGTGGGACACATTTGGGCTCCGAAGGGAGTTCCCATGACCCTATGTGGTAGATCTTGGGAATTCCCCTCTTGCCTTAAAGGTGCCTCCAGGTCCTCACCAATGAGTGAATCCCTTGGTGAGCCACCTACAATGTCCACCACAGGAAAGGGGCAAGGTGCTCTTGTCTCCTTTCTTCTCACCTGCACTGGATAACATTTTAGAGGCACCGCTGCAGATCTCTAATAAAAAATGTTGTTGCCCTCACCAGACAAATAGATTCTCCCACTACAACAGAGGTAAGACAATGAGAATCTAATCATATGTGGCAAGTAATCCCCAACCATTGGGACATAGCATTCTTCAATTCCTTACTTGTCCTCCTCCTTGCTCTATTCAGACAAGAGGGGGTCTCCTTCATCTACACCCACTCTCCTTGGCAGCATTTCAGACCAGATGTTGCATGCATCCAGCCGGTAGGTACCATGCACAAGTCTGCTTTTGCTTGCAATATAAGGTCCTGGAACTAGCAATGGTAAGGCTTCCCCCATGCCCTCTCCCAAAGGGTGGCCAGTAGCCAGCATCAGCACACCCCACAACTGCCCAGCCAATTAATGCTGGCAGCCTCACTGAGCCTCAACTTCATGCTATGGCTGGACCTCGCTGCACCATGATTGGCCCAATAGACCAAGGCTGGGCAGTAGATAGATCTTCAGATGTTTGGGACTTCAACCCCCAGACACCTCTGCCAGCATAGCCAATGTTCAAAAATACTGAGCATAGAAGACCAAAACATCTGAAGTTCTACTTTCTGTCTACCACTACAATATACTACTATGACACAGATCAGCACTCAGATGTGCTTGTCTGGGGCCCTCATACATGTTAAAAACAACAACCTGTAAACCATAACAACAAACCTTTTACAAGTGAAAACTCTTTTGTGTGCTCCCACCCAGCCCCCTTCCTGCCAGGAGGGGTCTCACATACTCCCTAAAAGCTGTGGAACTCCATCTTTTGAATATCCTGGTCCTGGGAAACCAGGGCTAAGGCTGTGGATGCTGCCTCTGTCCTGAAAGAATGAGTGCTGAAGATCACAGTGGACCACTCCAACCCCCACAAAACCTGTTTGGGTATGGCCCCTAACTGATTCTTTGTCAATGGCGCCCCCTTCTACTGCTTTGCAAATATATTTCCAAGGCAGATCCCCTTCTCCCTGGTGGATAATAGGGTTACCATGGCTCCCCGACAGTGCTGGTCCATCTTGGACCAATGTAGCTGGATCCATGCACAGCCCCACCAATACCACATCACCAAGGCATGTATCAGTTATGTTAGCTTTCGAGTGGGCCACTGGCTCCCCAATCCTGAACACCCTAAAAAATGCCAAGTATATGTGCAACATCTTCAGGTGTTCCACTGGTCTGGTGATCCATCTGCTTTGCACTGGACCATCAGGTTACTGGGACAGGAGAAGAAAATTATGGAACTTCTCCTTGGCTCACTTACTTTCCCGTAAAATAAGAATGGCCCCCATTCATGTTGATGAGGATTGCTGGTGATAATTTCCTTTTGGATTCTTTAAAAGAGAAGATGTACATTTCTTCTTTGTTATATTTCATATTTTATAGTGTTTTCAATGTAATTAATAATCTGTGTGAAATTCCTAGATGCATGAGATTCATTCAACCCCTCTAATTTTGAGTCCACACAGTATGTCTATTGCTTTCTCAAGTCATTTGGTTACAATCCTATAATGTATTATTTGGGAACTTTAAACTCAGTGGTGATGTATAGGATTGCACTGTTAGGCTGTGAGAGTTGAACTCAATGGGAATTATGTCTGAGTGGACATTTATAGCATTGTGCTGTTGAATTCTAGATTTTTTTAAAAGAATATTTCGTAAGTGATAATAATGAAAAGGGGGTCCTAATTATTTATTTCAGGAGTTACATAGTTACATGAAACTTCTATATAGATAAAGGAAAATAAACATGAATGCTTCACCTTCACATATTTTACCTCCTATAAAACATGAATGCTTCACCTTCACATATTTTACCTCCTATAAAAATTCCTGAGATTATTTTCATGGAGCAACTGTGCATTCTACAGATGTTTGCATGCTAAATGCAAATATGTTGTTTTTCATTTCTCTGAAAATTCTTTGCTAGTTAAAATGGAACACGCAAGCACCAAAATTACATTTTCAGAGATGCTTTGAAAGCTGTCCAGACTCAAAGAAATAAATTGTTTCTTTGTGAAGTTCCATTTATTAAAATTGCTTTTAGGATTTATGACCAAATTATATACCTTTCTAAAGAAGGTGTTTTAAAAAAAAACCTCCTTTATAACCACCAGTACTTCAGAACTGATTCAGATGTTCTGTCACTGAGGTGGCTCAGCAACCATTCCACATACCACCTCAGAGTTCATAAGGAAGTTACTTTTGAAAGCACTGCATGATCAAAACCAAGCTCAGTCTGAGTCTCTGTTATTTTTATGTATTCAGAGTCATCAACATACATGACACTACAAATGTTTATAGCAAAACCATTTTACACTTTCTGTTTTACACTGTAAGCTCTTTGGGGCAGATAATTGGTAATTTTGAAATTTTCTGAAGTTAACCTAGTGCAATAGTGTCTTCTGTTGCTCTCTTTTTCATTTAATAATAATAATAATAATAAATTTATTTCTCACCCGCCTCTCCATTTTGATCGAGGCGGGGAACAACAGTAAATATAAAATACATAAAACTGAATTAAAACATAATATACATTGCTAAAACATTCTAAAAACATCTTAAAATTCCACTGGATAGGCCTGCCGGAAGAGATCAGTCTCTATAGCTTTCTTGAATGCTTAAAGACTGTTAAGTTGATGAGTCTCCTCCGGCAGGCCATTCCACAGTCTGGGAGCAGCGGAAGAAAAGGTCCTCTGGGTAATACTTGTCAGCCTAACTTTGGGCATTGCTAGACGGGGCTGTAGCGCACGTTACATACCGTCGTCTCGACAGATCCAGATTTTTTTTTATATAATTTTTATTTATTTTCTACACTGTATAAACATACATAAAACATTACCATAATAATAATAATAACCGAAAGAAAAACAGAAACACATCAAACAACTGCTGCATACATATTGAATAAATGTTGAGTACATATGTTGCATAACTATTACCTATACCTTATCATACTACAACATCATCATTCTTAACATAAAAGTGCACCCCCCACCTCGGGATCATTCCTGAGTCCAAAACCTAATCGTTTCTTCTGCTGGCGGTTTCCCACTTCCCTTAATAAACACAAATATTAGGAACTGTTTCCAGATTCCTTCAAACTCATTTATTTTAATTACGCCTTTTCTCCACTTAATATTACATGTCAGTTTATCATTAATGGCTATATCCCATACTTCTTTGTACCATTCTTCAATAGAATATTCCCCTTGAATCTTCCAGTTCCAAACCAAGATAAATTTAATCTTTTATATTTCTCCAATTTCTCTAATACCTCCTTCTTTAACCTCGTTAAATTTTCCCTTTCAAGATTCTCTAAGTTTTTTGTAATTTTAATTCCCAAATATTTAATCTCCTCCTTAACTTTCATTTCTATTCCCTTATGTTCCCAATCCTTTTCTTCCTTCTTAGTATAATTAAACAACATCATCTCTGATTTAGACCAATTTATTCTTAACCCTGTAATTTCCTCAAATTCCCTCAACTGATATTTAATTCTTTCTAATTTTCTTAATGGGTTCTTAATGGTCAATAAAGTATCATCTGCAAACATGTTTAACTTTATTTCCCTTACCTCTCCAATTCCTTCTAACTCTTCATCCTCCCTTAGTGCCTTCGCCAAAACTTCCATAACCATTACAAACAGGACCGGCGAGAGCGGACATCCTTGTCTTGTTCCTCTGGCTAGTCGAATCTTTTCAGTGAGTCCGTCATTTACCACCACTACCGCTGTATTTTGGGAATATAACTGTTCTATTACGCTTTTAAATTTATTTCCAAATCCCAATTTATCTATAATAATCTTTAATGCCTGCCAGCTCACACAATCAAAAGCTTTAAAAATATCCAATGCCATAATTCCTGCCTTAATATTTGCTTTTTTTATTACATTTATTACATTTAAAACTCTTCCCACTAAATTATGCATCTGCCTTCCTGCCACAAACCCACATTGATCTACTCCTATATATTCTGATATAAATTTATTTAGCCGTTTAGCCATAATAGATGTAAAAAATTTTGCGTCTTGATTTATTAATGAAATAGGTCTGTAGGAATCGGGATTAGTCAAATCTTTATCTGGTTTTGGGATCAGAATTATCAATGAATGTTCCCATGATTCAGGTATCTTCTCTCCTGATAATATCCTATTATAAAGTTCCATTAATTTTGGAACTAAAAAATCTTTGAAGACCTTATAATATTCTGGTCCCAAACCATCTGCTCCCGGCGATTTACCAACTTTTAAATTATCAATAACCTCTTCAACTTCTCTTTGAGTTATTACTTCCTCCATTAACTCCTTATATTCTGATTTTATTCCATTCTTTATAAACCTTCCAATATACTCCTCCACCTTTTCTCGTTGAGTTTCTTTACCCTTATATAATTCCTAATAAAATTCCTGAAAATTTTTTATTTTATCTTTCATTATATGACAATATTTCCCTCGATTATCTTTCAATGTTTCTATCCCATTCCTCCCTTTTTCTTTTTGTGTGAGCTTGGCAAGCAATCTAGAATTCTTATTGCTGTTTTCAAAATATTCCCTTTTCATATACATTAAATTCTTTTGAACCTCCTCTATATTTAAATTTTCTAATTGTTTCTTCTTAGCTTGTATTTCCACTAATTTATATTTATCTTTAACTCGCCAATATTCTTCCTCCAAATTTGTAATTTCTATCTCTAACTTTTCCTGCTCTGCACGTTGTTGTCTTTTTAAACTACACGTTTCTCTAATACAAATTCCTCTTACTACAGCCTTCATGGTGTCCCAAACGACTGACCCAACTGTTCCTCCCTTTTCGTTAATTTCCCATGACTCCGACAGTTCCTTCTGAATTTTCTCTACCACTTTATTATATTTCAATATTTTTGTGTTTAACTTCCATCTATAAGCCTCTTTATAATTCTTCTTAACTGTAAATTCTAAGCTTAACAAGGCATGATCAGTTACTTTTATTACCCCCCTTTCCATTTTACAAATCTTCGTTACTAAATCTTTTGAGACAAATATATAATCTATCCTGGAGTACGTATGATGAACTGGGGAAAAATATGAGAATCCAGGCTTAATCCCATTGAGTAAACGCCATGAATCTGAATAATCATTTTCTTTTACTAATTTATTCAATATAGTTATATTATTCCTTTTTTCAACATTAGTGGGATTTGACCTGTCCCATCTATTATCCATAACCATATTAAAGTCCCCAGCTAATATAACATACCCCTCCTTAAATTCTTCTATTTCTTTAAATAACTTTATAAAAAACTCTCTATGTCTCTCATTTGGGGCATACACATTAATTAGCGTATATACTTTTCCTTCAATTTTACCTTTTAACATAAGATATCTGCCTTTATCATCCTTTTTTATTTCTTCTAATATAAACCCACTTTTTTTTTAAATCAAAGTGGCCCCTCCATTTTTTTTTGATGTCCCTAATGACTTTTCATAATAGGCTAACCACTTTAATTTTATCATATTCGAATTCTCGGAGCCTTGGTGTGTTTCTTGGACCATTATAATATCCGATCCTTCTTTGTTAAACATTTGTTCTATTCTCTTCCTTTTCACGACTGCCCCCAAACCTTTAACATTGAGTGTTGATACTTTTATCTTTTTATCCATAATCACCCTTTTGATATCTCTTCCGATCCCTTGTGCTCTGCAACTCACATTTACTTACATAAAAACACAAACTCCATACAACAATCCCCCACCCTCCTACCTCAGCCCCTCCCATCCTACCTTCCCCCCCTCCCCACCCCCCCACTCTGATCCCCCCCCATATCCCCGTGAGTCTAATACTCCAGCCATCTACTTTAAAGGGGGGGGGAGGCAGTGCTGCGCCCGGCCGGCAAGTTTCTATATTGGCATTTCTATTTGCAATTATCTCAAAACATAGTTAACAATTCTATTACGCAATTATCTCAAGACATAGTTAACAATTCTATTACTCCCCAGATGTCCCAGCCTCGTTCCCTCCCCCACCCAGTCCAGTCCCACTTGCTTCCCCATACAGACCCAGCCTCTTCAGCAACTCTTTACCTTGATCCAATGAGGTTACTCTGTGTTCCCCCCTCCCATATGTAAATCTTAGAAAAACCGGGTAACCCCATGCATAAGGAATTTTATTCTTCATTAATGCTTCAGTTATTGGTTTGATACTGCGTCTCCAATTTAATGTGTGTTGAGAAAGATCATTATAAATTTGCACTGCTTTGCCTTTGTACTGCAACTGAACCATAGATCTCAATTCTTTCATAACTTGCTCTTTTTTGTAATAGTTACCAAATTTCACCAAAATGTCTCTAGTCCCTTTGTAATTTTGCCCCCCCCACACGGTGGACTCGATCCAAATCCGATCCATCAATTGGTATATCAGGCATCAGCTCCTTGAACCAATTCAGAATGATTTCTCTAAGATCTTCTCCTTGTGTCTGCTTCAGCTGTTTTATTCGAATCGAAGATCTACGAGATTGATCCTCCAAGGCTATCAATCTTAATTCACAATCTTTAAATTGAATATTAGTTGATTTTTCAAAAGCCTCTTGCTTCTTCTGGTCCAAATCCGCTTTTGCCTCTAAATCTTTGATCTTATCTGAATTTTGAGCAGTCTTATGAGCCAGATCACGCATTTGTTGTCTAAACACTTCCATTTGCTGGTCCATTTTTTTGAAAATAATAACGTTATTCTCTGCTATTGCAGCTTTAATTTCCACTAAAGAGGGATGGTGACTGCCAATTGCTTCTCCCCCTTCAGCCATGTTTTTTTCTTTATTTGGTACTGTATCTAAGAGAACTGGGTCTATATCTTCTTCTTCCTGTTCTGCTCCAGGGGCTGTATCTTCCAGGTGGCAGAGATTATGATTTGAAGGTTTCTTTTTTTGTATATTTAGCTTTTGCCACTTCTTCCTAATTCTGCTTTTAACGTTAGACATAGGAAACTTCTGGGCAGGGCATAAATCTTAGAGTCCAGCTCACTTTCTTGGCAACTTTTATTAGCTTCTCTTCTGTATGTTAAACACTCTTCCTTCTTCCCAAGGGGGGGGGGATATATCCGATTCACTACAGCATTCACTAGAGGGGATCAGAACTAATCATTCACAGTCTATCCATATCCCACATCTCCCTCACAGAATGCTGTTTTCTTCCACCCCTACACACCCCTTCTCGCCACACCGATAATTTCAATAAGCAACTTCCACTTTACAAAGCCAGTCTTTCAATCTTTCCCATTTAAGATAAAGGATGAAAGGTGAGAGTCACTATAAATCAAGTCAGCGTCTGACAAACACAAATTCCTTCTTTTCAAACTGCGTCACATACAGTCCAGTTACTTTCGCTTTTGACGCCGCGGCTTAAACAAACATTCCGTTTATCTCACCTTATCTCTTCAGTTCTTCCCAGCATCAGAAGCCTTTATAGTCTTTTTTTCTATCTTTTGCTCAAAGGTTTATGCCCATTAAAAGAGAGATAATTGCTTTTCCCGGCAAAGCCGATCAGAGCCTCAAAAGAAACCCGCCATCTCCGTGGCCGCCAAGCTCCGCCCCCTCGACAGATCCAGATGACGTTTACCAGGATCCGTGTTCATCCTGTGGTGAAACCTCTGTTTTCCCGTGTTTTATGAACAACTTTAAGTGTGACTTTTCCTGTCGGCGTGCACTAATTTGGATTCGGGAGGCGGAGGTGTGGGACAAAATGAGGTCAACGCGGTTTCCGGCGAGGTCAGCACTGGTCAGGAAAAGGCGTGCTAAGGGGAGTGGTCAGCAGTTTCGGCCAAACCTCCTCTGCCGTTTGCACCCCGTGCACAGCTGTAGCTGCAGCACGGTGCAGTGGCTTTTTTTTTTAACCAAATGGGTCCGCTTTGCACACGAACGGAGGACCGAAAAAGTGTCTGGGGAGTGGTTGGGGTCTGTGTGGTGGATGTGTGGGATATGTGCAGCTCGGTACCTCTGTGTGGGTCACTTTTCGGGAAGGTGGGCATCCAACTGTAATGGGAAGTTGGTGACTCATCGCGGGGGGCAGCCACAGGTACCGTCCTAATGCCGGTGGTTTAGGCTGCGCGGAAGATGTAAAGGCAATCGGGGAATGACGGGCACGGTAGAGGCATGCAGGGCTGTGTGCCTATTGCTGTGGGTTCACGGCAGCTGGCTGTAAGGGGGCAACAAGCGAGGGTGGGCGGCCATCTTTCATCGGCCACGCGGCAGGCAGAAGGTCAGGGAAGCATCAGCCCAGGGGTGGGCACGTGCCCTGTGGCCCCTTTGCACTGTGTCAATACACTCCCCTATCCTTCCGACTGCATTTGCTGGGGGGGGAGTGACAGCAGCAGGCTGCTGACACTGGTTTCGGACCTCCGCTGGTGCAGAAACTGACGAACCCCCCCTTTCTTTCTGCTAACGATGCCAATGAGCAGGGTTTACCCTTCGGGGTAGACTCAGGAAGACTAGACGTCATGCAGTTTGAATGCATTTTATTAAATACATGTGGTGTGAAGGACGTTGGGATGGGGGGGGCACAGGGCCGGTCATCGCCGGCAAAACTCAGAGGCATTATGGGAGATGTAGGCGCAGAGTGCCCATGCAGACAGCTGTCCTCGGATCACAGTACGCCTGTCATCACCCTGAAAGGAAATGACAGCGTCCCTGCCTTGTCAATGTTGCCACTCAACAATGCCACTCATTCCCATCCTCCTGCCACCGCTGGCCATGCCCCCTGTGGGTCATCCCCCAATCCCAACTGGTTCCCCTGTGCCCAGCCTGAGGGGGGGCGGCAAGGAACAACAGCAGCAGTGCCACATCAGCCGCTGCCACCGCCGCCGATCTACGCAGATTGCGCTCTTTTGCACTTGCGCAAATCGTGCGGCGGGTGGAAAAAAAAAACCCAGAAATCAGGCCAGTGTGGCTGCACAACCCATGCTCAACCCAACAGCACCACAACCAGAGCAAACTCCCGCAACCAGCCCCCTCCAATACCGGGATAATCCACACAAGGTGTGGACCACGAGGCGTCACACCTAAACAGGAAAATCCGGTTTCACCCCTCCTCAACCACGGAACACCCGGTAGGTCTAGCAAGGCCCTTTGACTGACTGAAGTAGATTCTTCCCAGAGGACCTGAGTGTGCAGGGCGGATTGTATGGGATTAAGGCGATTCTGCAGGTAGCCTGGACCCAAACCATGTAGGGCTTTAAATGTGATAGATTTCATACAAAGTATTGAGCATGCATTTATCACTGCTTTCAGTTCCTTCATATATTTCTCCCATCTCCACATTATCGATGTGTGTATTAACAAAGCACTGCCAAAAAAAAGGAAAAGGCATCTTAATGTTATTGCATGTATATTTTTTGCATGTATATTTGCATCAAGATTATTTTTTTTATTTTTTTGCATATCTGCTGTGTCTTATTAATGCACGTGTGAAATAGTGTGGATAGATAAGTCACTGGGGGAAAACATCTTGTATCAAGATTGTGTGTGTGTTTTACCTATGTACAGGATTTCTTAATGCATATTAGTAAAGTCACACAAAAATAATCTTGATGGGATCATACATACAGAAGAGATCTACACTAGTCAGGTTATAACGTGTCTTACCAGTTTTTATTGTGCATTCCGTAGTATTGCACCACATGACATATTGTTTTTAACGTATTGGTTTCCCTTCTCTCGTTTTTTTTTTTTTTATCTTATCTGAAATAAATCGTTCTATGAGCTGTTATGTAACCGAATGCATCATTTTAAAAAAAATTCCTGAAGTTCTTCCATAGCCAATCACCTTCCTAGGGGCGTGTTTATTCTATTTCCAGCCCAAAGTTGGAGCTGTTTCTCTCATTCAAGCCTCCTGTTAGCAGCCACTTTCAGTTTCAGTTTCAGACGATTCTTGGAGGATTGTTTGTTGGTGGAGGATTGTCCCGAATTGCATGGTTAGTTCTGCTCCCGCCCAAACTGTTTGAATTTAAATGCAGGCAGGCGCAGTTAAACAAAAAACTACAGAGGAGGGCCAAAGGAAGAGAAGAGGAAGTGGGAGGAACAATTAGCAGATGGGGAATTAAAAAAGAACTATTTCATTTTCATTGAGTGGCCAAAAGTACTGCATTCCAACTAGAATGGAAAACAGAAGTAAATGTTGTAATAGGTATGTGTGCCCCGCTACATTTAAAATCATTAGATAATATTCACTGACCATAAAAAGGACATTTTATATACCAGTGTAGATCTGTCCACAGTCACACTGAGACATGGTATGTTGTGGGGGAGGGGTGGCAGTGTTTTATCAATGCACGCAAGCACATTGGTAACAGAGGATGCAAATGAAGCTGAGGGAAATCTAGTTCTGGAATTAATGTTAAAAATGAACCCGATCTCGAGAACTTCGTAAATGCATTCAGCTGGATGTGCTTGCTCCTTTTCAGATCTTTGCCCTGAACTTACAAAAATTGATGATGTAGCCAGGAGCATTTCTGGGCAGGAGTAGGTGTGCCTGCACACATCCCATCTCCACTTTAGTTCTACTTGTGTTGCAGGCGAAAGCCTGCAAAGGGCTCTAGCTAAGCCATAGTTCAACAGGAGCGGAACATACAGCACAGTGAATCCACAAAATAATAAAGGAATGGAATAAGAGTAATCTGCTTCTGCCTGGTTTAAGTACAATTGGGGATAAGGACTAAGGGATAAAATCAAAGGCCTGCAGAAAAAATGGTGGCCTTTGATGGGGGGATTTGAGGAGAAACAATGTTTGTGGGGGGGGGGAGTTTCAGCATAGGGGGAGGTGCAGCAGTAAGCCATTACTCACAGAAATAGTTCTAACTTTTAGGTTTCCTGTTTGTGCAAAAAAGAGGTAGGCTCCAGCTCCTAGATCCTATAGTTTCTTTAAAGATTTCATATTGTGATTGCTTTGGTTGTTGGTGAGCATTGAAATGGAAAGATAAATAATAAATAATATAAAAATCTGCATTTTGAATATTGGGTTTCAAAGACAGATACATACAGATGGGCGAACTCACCCATGTCTGCCCCGTCTGACGCTCAGCCCATCACCGCCGCCATCCACCCTCGCTCACCAACCCTGCCACAAAGATGGTTCTAGAAATTGCACACCTCCTGCCACTGCATTAATGGCGGCTGTAAAGGCCCCACTGATGCAAGAGTAAAAGTGTGGAAGTGAGCATGTGCCTCAATGCTGAAAATTTGGTGATGAAACTTACATCTGCATTGAGCAGGTTGGACTCGATGGCCTTATAGGCCTCTTCCAACTCTACTATTCTATGATTCTATCTCAGCCACAAACATATTTCAGCTCAGGCTTCACTGGCTTCTGGTCTGTTTCCAAACTCAGTTCTTGGTGCTGTCGCTTCCCTAGAATACCCTACACAGCTTGGGACTCAGGCACCGGCACAGCTGCTCCCATATCATCCAGGGAGTCCATCAACAGGGAGCCTGCTTCCCTCTTCCCTGTCAGGAAAAAAACAAACAAACTTGTAATGAAGAACTAGTGCCTGAGTTTGCTTTTTGCTCTTCACTCCCAATCCTCTTTCATTTTGCCATCTGTCTTTTAGGTTGTGTGCCTGAGAGGGCCTTATTGATACTTTCAACCCATCTGGGAACCTTTGGTTAAAGAGCAGGGTATGAAATATACTTGAAACAAATAAAAGCACATCAAAAAATCTGCATGTGCTGGTCTCCAGGTGCCCCGTTGTTGGAGATGAGGCTGGTGGTGACCAAGCAGAGCCGGCCTTATGTGAAGTGGGAGGAAGATCCCACATGAGGTGGCGTGAAGTGGAAAGAGCGGCAAATCCATGCCGCCGCCACCCCCAGTGCTCATGCCCACATCAGGAGGGCTCACTTGGTTGTCCTGGGCAAGGCAGTGTTGGCACAGCAAGGCAAGGGTTAACAGCCCTTGCCAATGCTTTTCTTCAGCACTCCTGTGCCAGGACCAGCCTTCCCATTAAGCGGAAGGAAGCAGGTGCAGTGTCTCCCTGCTGCTTTCCTCAGCAGGGACACACATGCCCACATTGTCAGCACACTGCCTCTGTAAGATCTTTCTGCCTTCAAGAGCTGTGCTCTGCTGGATAGAGGTACTGCGTGGATCCTGAAGGCAGAAAGGCCTTACAGAGGCAGCATGCTGGTGATGCAGGTGTGCATGTCCATGCTTGGAAAAGCCAGTTGCCTAGTGGTTGGAAGGATCAGGAGGCAAGGCAAGGGGAGGCGCATGGGCAACTGAGTGGCTGCTGCTTGGGTAAACACGGGAGGGGGCGGAGAAGGCTGCAGAGGGAGGGGATTGTGGGAGGGAGCAGAGGGGAGGGGGGCATGAGGGCGTGGCAGATCCCCAGCACTTCAGGCAACGACCTATCTTGGGCTGGGCCTGTGACCAGGCAGATAGCATTTTTGATGGTGATACTCTGACTGTTAAACACCCTCCCAGAAGAGATTCACGTTGTGCATCTGTTGCTATCATCATCTGGTGCATCATCATCGAAAAATTGCAAAATTACCAAATGAAACTAAGGCAACATTTCATAACATTGATTTTAATTAGATTTCTCTCCTATCTTTTTGCCACCAGACAAAAATATTTTTCTTCTTCGACGCCTTTTAATTCAAAGTTTTAAACATAATAATAGTTCCTGGTTATTTTAATAACTGCTATCTTAATATTGCTTTTAATTAATTTTTGTTATTGTCATTATTATTTTAATATTGTAAACCACCCCAGAATCTTATGAAGGAGATTATATACACACATAAACATTATATGCATACACACACACACACAAATTAATGTGTAGCAGCTGTGATTCGTTCCTCCCCAGGGGCCACATGGAAATGCAAAGGTGACTAAATCAGTAAAATCCAACATAAGTCCTACTTAAAGTAGACCCATTGAAATGAATAGGACCTTAGTTAATCATGATTAACTTAAATCCCATTCATTTCAATGGGTCTACTTTAAGAAGGACTTCTGTTCATTTGTTTGTTCAAATTTTATTGTTTATAGCCAATGGCCATTACGATATAAACGTGGAAATCATATCTGTAAAACACTGTACAATCAAAACAGAGGGGTACTGGTTAGGTCGTAAAAATAAAAATGGATTTTACCCAATGCCTTCAAGCTTCTTCTGTCTTTCTTACCTGCAGAGATGACTATTAGGTGGAAGCTCTTGAAGACCTAAACCAGGGACATGAACCTCAGACCGATGGGCCAAAACTTGCCCAGCCATGGGCAAAATCTGGTCCTCACACATCCTTCCCTGGCCCCCACCCCCTTTCTCCCCAACCACCAATCATTGGTTTCCCAGGTTTTGCACAGATGTCTTCCCAGTCTAAATGCCCCTACTAAGACTTAACTACTAGAAGAACTCTAACTTAAAATATGCTGGTATTTTTGGCCCCATCTCTTTTGTCTTCATCATCACCCACCACTGGACTGTAGCCCTCAGTCTGAAAGAGGTTTAACACACCTGATCTAAACAGATAGAGCTGGGCCAGAATGTGTAGCCTGGCTCACAGGGTGCCTGCAAGCGTACAAATGAATAGACTTCATTACATCCCCATAAAACTAGTTAACACTTTGAAGGCTTCACTTAATGCTTTGGTATGCCATGCAGGTTCCTTTCCCTTGTCATTGTTTAAAATCTTTGCTTCTGAGGGTAATTAGGAACATGCTGGAAATTAGACAAGCACTAAATAAACAGCCTCATAGCTGGTCCTAATGTTTGTTTATAACATTTTACTGACATTTGTAACTTACATGAGATCAGCCAGAAGCTAAAAGAACATTATTGGCTGAATAACTGCTGCTCTCTTGTTAAGACTTGTTTTCCCCCAGGATGTAGTTCTCTCTCCTCCAAAAGGAACTCTGGAGTCCAAAATGTTGGCTGGGCAACATAATGGCAAACGCAATTCAATCTAAGTAAATGAGAAAGGTTGATGTTTGTTGGGAGAACACAACATGTACTGCGGTAAGGTCTAAGGTGGTAAATAATCACCCAGGAAAAAAGATCTTGAGATTGTCATGGAAATGTCAACTCAGTGTGCTACAAAGTGAAAAAGGGAAGTCTGATGTTAGAAATCATTAAGAAAGAGGAAATAGTCAGGAAAATAAGGTATCAAAATACCATAACACCATTGTATTAAGGGATGAAGACCAGCGCCATGGCCACGACCAAGCTTTGCTGATGAACTTCCCATGGTTATTTGGCTGGCCATTTCTGGAAACCTCTATTTCAAATCTTGGTTACACCCTCGATTTCCATCCCTTCCATTTCAAGCTTTGAGCCTTTACAAAAGTACTTCTTGAAATTCAGTCACTGGATTCATCCATGACTTTATCTTCCTCAGTAGATATTTATAAATACCACTTTATAAGTGGGATGACATTCTGTATGGTAACTTCCTAATTTGCTTGGACTCTCTGATCAATCCAAAGTTTATTGTATTAGCCAAAGGCCGTGACAAATACATCAAAAGAAAGCATACATACATACATACATACATACATTAATACAAATACCTTGAAAATATACAGATAACTTGAAATTTACCATAACTAAAACTCAGCTTTCACTCAGCACTCCATGGCAGTTTATGGCAATTTTGTCAAGTTCTCTCGTCCTTATCTTTTTTGCTCCCAGTGCAAACAAAGCCTATTTATTTATTTATTTATTACATTTATATACCGCCTCACAGCCAAAGCTCTCTGGGTGGTTCACAAAAGTTAAAACAGTAAACATTAAAAAGTTTACAAAATTTAAAAACCATCAGAAAAATAAAAACAACAGTATAAAAACAAAGAGTATCCATTTAAAAAACAACAGTTCTGGGGTCCATTAAAAAACAAACTTAGTGTCGTTAAATACTGTTAAATGCCTGGGAGAAGAGAAAAGTCTTGACCTGGCACCTGAAAGATAACAGCATTGGCGCCAGGCAAGCCTCAACAGGGAGATCATTCCACAGTCAGGGGGCCACCACTGAAAAGGCCCTCTCCCTTGTTGCCATCCTCCGAGCTTCCCTCAGAGTAGGTACTCGGAGGAGGACCTTAGATGTTGAGCGCAGTGTACAGGTAGGTTCATGTCAGGAGAGGCGTTCCTTTAGGTATTGCGGTCCCAAGCCATGTAGGGCTTTATAGGTTAAAACTAGCACCTTGAACTGGGCTCGGAGATGTATAGGCAGCCAATGCAAGTGGGCCAGAATCAGTGTTATATGCTCAATCCTCCCTTTTCCAGCTATCAATCTGGCCGCCGCATTCTGCACAAGCTGCAGCTTCTGAACTATCTTCAAAGGCTGCCCCATGTAGAGGGCATTGCAGTAATCTAATTTGGAGGTTACCAGAGTATGGACAACTGAAGCTAGGTTATCCCTGTCCAGATAGGGGCATAGCTGGGCCACCAACCGGAGTTGGTAGAAAGCACTCCGTGCCACCGAGGCCACCTGAGCCTCAAGTGACAGAGATGGTTCTAGGAGAACCCCCAAGCTACAAACCTGCTCCTTGTAGGCATGCCCCCAGATATAAATTGAGATAAAGAGTGGTCTCATCTACACCAAACAGACAGTCCACTATGAAAGTGGTATATAAAAGGCAGGAGCCACACTACTGCTTTATAGTGATACTGAAGTGCACTGACGACTGTTGGGGTCCATTGACACATACCATATACCATTTTCATACCACTTTCATAGTATTATATCCTGCTTGGTATAGATGTATTATGGGCCCCAACAGTTGTCAGTGCACTTCAGTACCACTACAAAGTGTTGCTCCTGCAGTGCACTCAATATCACTATAAAGCAGTAGTGTGGCTCCTGCCTTTTATATACCGCTTTCATACCACTTTCATAGTGGAACAACCAGCTTGGTGTAGATGAGCCCAGTATCACCTTAAGACGTTGCCATTAACTTCCCATTAAATCCTGCTTTCTTAGAAAATGCTTGTTGTGGATCCTCACGTACTATGAACAGACAAATCTGTAAGTTTCAATTTATCTTAGTTTCACATTTTTCCAATCTTAATTTTTCCCAGTTTGTTCCAACTGAAAGTTCAGCTTGTTCCAAACATTGAAATAAAAAGTATGAACATTCAAGAACATTTTTGTGCATGTTTATATACAATATTTTTTCAAGACATTTTTCTAGTATACTGCATTTTAATTAATATCTGCATTTTTGTGGGCACTGTTGCTTAATATGTGCATTTTCATATGCACTTTTGATTGGAGAACTCCATTTCAAAATTTGGTGAAGAACAATTTTCGAAGGCTAACTGAGTTTGGGTTCACATATTGGTTCAAAAGTACAAAATTGGGTTAATGTGAACTAAACGAATTTCTCCCACATCTCTACTCTTGAGCTTCTCAAAACTCCAAGTGTGGTGGTGAGGATCTCAATAGGTTTTTCAGAGAGAAATCTCATCTGCTGATATCAGAAATTAACCTTCTGTGACATTTAAAATCAAGAGTTACTTACTGAAGAATATTATGAGAAATTTGAGTGTGTGTTGATAAGACAAAAGAAGTGAAAGTAATACAGAAATATCTTTTGTCTTTTGCAGAGGTTTTAATGGGGGGAAATCCATATAAAAATGCTCAATGTTTTAAGCCTACACACCATAAAAATAAAGAACGTTTGTAAACCTTACCCATTTATTGCTGAGACCTAAACCGAAATCTCTTTTTTCTGATATTAGAATGCCGCTCTTCCTTTTTAATCTCCCAACAATCTTGTGATGTAAGCTACAAATAACTATTTGATTGAAATTCTCCTATCGGTGTTCTCGAAATGTATGTTCAAAATCTCGATTGTGTAGTCTGGCATGATGAGCATCTTTTATTTATTTTATTATTTATTTATTACATTTATATACCACCCCATAGCCGAAGCTCTCTGGGCGGTTAACAAAAGTTAAAAACAGTGAATATTAAAAAGACTACAAAATTTAAAACCATCAAAAACATAAAAACAACAGTATAAAAACAATGGTATCCATTTAAAAACAACAGTTCTTGATAGGATAATCTAGCAAACAGCTAAGTGTAAAACAGTAGAGAGTTTCAGATACTGAAAGAAGAATGAGTTGATCTGACTAGAGGAGGGGAATGAAACGCAAGGGCTGAATTTAATTTCAATTAAGCTCTTGGGTGAGGCATCCCAGTGGTGTGTGGGGCCAAAAGCAATGGGGGGAACAGGACAAAAAACATACTGGAAATGCCAGCATATTGTAATTTAAAGCTCTCACTGCCAGTATCTAAGCCTTAGGAGAGGCATGTCAAATGTTTAGAATGGGGGAAAGACCAACCCACCAGTCAGCAGATGATTAGCTGCTGGGGAAAAGGAGATGGGGCCTGGAGAAAGGGGCACAGCCCTCTGGGGGATTTCAGAGGGCCAGATTTGGCCAATGGGCCTGAGGTTCCCCACCTCGGGCCCATTGTAGCACTTTCAATTAGGAATCTATGAGAAATTTGCTTTAGTTCATTTTTTTATCAGTTCTCACCTTCTGGAACAAACATGGATTCAGACAGAATCCACAGTCAAAGTCTGTACATTTCCAAGCTTGTAGTGGGATTCTCAGACCCACGAAAATGTGTTTGATAGCATATGTATCTTTGAAAAACAGGCATGTAAAATGCATACTTTTGAAATCTAGAGAATTAAGCCAAAACCTACTGTTCTTCTGCTTACCTGTAGTCTTCTAGCTTCTCTCTCAGACTTTGCCCAGCTCTGGCATAGTTTACAAGCTGCCAGCAATCCTGTGCCTGCCTCCTTTGCACTGCACTGAAGGGTGGTAGTCTACCTGGGCCACTTGCTGTAAGCAGAAGACCTGCCTGGATGATGCTGTGTCTCTTCATGCTGATGATGCAAGGAGGTGAGAAAAGCTAGATCATGTACCTTCTCACATTGCTCTCCCCTTGAAGGAAGGAGAGAGGTGCTGGCCTCCATGCATGCACATTACCAACTGTCATGGGAAAAGTGTGTTTTGGACCAGAGAAGGGTCCCCCTCCTTTCATACTCTCACATCTTCTCAAATTGCCTTTTACTGATGCTCCCTGCCTGAAGGGGAGAGGTTGGACATTGTGACCTCTTACTGATGCTCCCTGCCTGAAGGGGAGAGGCACTGGCCATTGTGACCTCTTGCTGATTCTCCCTGCCTAAAGGGGAGAGGTTGGCCATTGTGACCTCTTGCTGATGTTCCCTGCCTGAAGGGGAGAGGTTGGCCATTGTGACCTCTTGCTGATGCTCCTAGCCTGAAGGATAGAGGCTGGCCATTGTGACCTCTTGCTGATGCTCCCTGTCTGAAGGGGAGAGGTTGGCCATTGTGACCTCTTGCTGATGCTCCCTGCCTGAAGGGGAGAGGTTGGCCATTGTGACCTCATGCTGATGCTCCTAGCCTGAAGGATAGAGGCTGGCCATTGTGACCTCTTGCTGATGCTCCCTGACTGAAGGGGAGAGGTTGGCCATTGTGACCTCTTGCTGATGCTCCCTGACTGAAGGGGAGAGGTTGGCCATTGTGACCTCTTGCTGATGCTCCTAGCCTGAAGGAGAGAGGCTGGACATTGTGACCTCTTGCTGATGCTCCCTGCCTGAAGGGGTGAGGATGGTCACTGTGGCATCTTGCAGATGCTCTTAGCCTGAAGGAGAGAGGGGCTGGCCATTGTGAGTGGAAGTGATGCTCCTAACTGAGGGAGAGGCACTTGCCATTGTGACCTCTTGCTGATGCTCCCTGCCTGAAGGGGAGAGGGTGGCCATTGAACTGGTGGTGATGCCCCTGCCTGAAGGAGAGAGGCTGGCTCCTGTGACCTCCTCCTGATGCTCCCTGTCTGAAGGAGAGAGGGGATGGCCATTTCCAACCTGGTCTCCTTCAGATGTTTAGGACTTCAATTCCCATCAGCCCCAGTCAGTGTGGCCAATAGTTAGGAATGCGGGAAGTTCTCATCCAAGACATTTGGAGGGCACCAAGCTGGGGAAGGCTTCTCTACATCCCCAGCCAAAGTTGCTCTAGTTCAGCTCTCACTGATGGAAATAGGGCTTGCACGGTGCTTTGAGGGTATATTTGTCAGTGGTGAAACTTACCCTTGAACTGCTTCCTGAAATGCAGTTTGTAAATGAAAACAAATATTTGTAAACATAAGAAAACTGCTTAGGGACCAATGCCCTAGCTAAAATTACAATTATACTTTCTCCTCCTCCTCCTCCTCCTTCTTCTTCTTTAGAAAGGTTACCATAATTTTGAGGAGGTAATTAGAACAGCACTGTCTTGGCTGTTCAGCTGGCCAAATCCTTGTTCAACTTGCTCTAATCAAGCCCGCTAGTGATTTTATCTCCCATATATCAAAGCAAATTACTCTCCATCTTGACCAACCTAATTGTCAAAGCATCAAGGACGAATGAGCAGAAAATGTCTCTGCTGTATGCTTTAAAGCTATCCTCCCCTGTTCATTACTATTCTTGAGAAAAGTTAGTATCCAAAGGGCTTTTTTCCCCATTTGCACAGATGAATTCCATTCTATACATCTTTTCTGTTTCTTAGCACCCAAGATGACTTCTCTTGTTCAGAAATGTTTGTAACAAAAAGATTATATATATGCCTACCATTGTTAGTTTCATAATGGCTACAATATTGTTCTTTTTAAACTCTCTCTCTCTCTCTCTCTCTCTCTCTCTCTCTCTCTCTCTCTCTCTTTAAAATCCCTTAAAAATTGTACCCATTTTGTAAAGTGTCCTGCAAGGACTATCCACATAGCCATTCCCTATGTTTCAGTTCTAGTTTCTTCAAAGAAATGTACAATCAAGGACATCTTGCTTTAGCTATCTTATTCGCAGCTCTAGGGGAAAGGGGCCCTACCTCTGGTATAAATCCATTGTGCACTGCAGTTGGTTACATGACAAAGGGGCCATCTGATGAAAAGTGGTCATGATGGAGAGATCCAGTTCTGTTATCATGCCTCAGGTTGTGGGTAGGGTAGGGTTTTTCAGTAAAACTGATAATAACAGTTTCTTCTCTCTGGCCTTCCTTCGTCTCACATCAGTCCGCTGGTCTCTGTCCACCACTCTGCCGCTAAGATCATCTTCTTGGCCCGCCGCTCTGACCATGTCACTCCACTTTTGAAATCTCTTCATTGGCTTCCAATTCACTCCAGAATCCAATACAAACTTCTCCTGTTGACCTTCAAAGCTTTTCACGGCCTAGCTCCTGCCTAGCTCTCCTCTCTCATCTCACACTATTGCCCCGCTCATGCTCTCCGCTCCTCTGATGCCATGCTTCTCGCCTGCCCAAGGACCTCTACTTCCCTTACTCGGCTTCGTCCTTTTTCTTCTGCTGCCCCTTACGCCTGGAACGCTATTCCAGAACACTTGAGAACTACAAACTCAATCACAGCTTTCAAAACTCAGCTAAAAACCTTTCTGTTCCCTATAGCTTTTAAATATTGAGTTTGTTCTGACTCTATACTGTTTAGCTTCACCCTACCCAGTGCCTGTTTACACTTCCCTGTGCCTGTTTGCATTCTCTTTCCCTCCTTATTGTTTACTACAACTTTATTAGATTGTAAGCCTATGCGGCAGGGTCTTGCTATTTATTGTGTAATCTGTACAGCACCATGTACATTGATGGTGCTATATAAATAAATAAAATAATAATAATAATAATAATAATAATGGTAGTAGTATTGGCCATTTTAGACTGCATTCCTATGCTTACTTACTTGGGAGTAAGTCCTATAGAACTCAATTAGACTTACCTCTGAGTAAGGCATGCATAGGATTGCACTGTTCATCTGCTATTTGGCTCAAAAACAGTCTCCAAGTCATCTTGCACAACTCCAAGTTGAAAACGTTTTAACCCATTCAAAATCAACATTAAATCCACCCAGTGACCTCAATATAAATGCTAAAACAACCCAGCAGAAAGTCCATGGTTTCAATCAGCCAAAAGCACAATAATGCAGGTATCAAGCCTTCAAGATGGGAAGACCTGAATGGCCTTCATTCATGTCTGAAGGAACTTTCCAGAAAACCCACAAAATAGCTGCCTTTGCACAAGGAGGTTCTTTTTTATCTATCACTAATAGCCAGGCCCATCCTCCATGATTTTTTAAAGTCATCTAAACTAGTAGTTATCATCACATCTTATAATGGTGGATTCCATATATTAATTATGTTTTGTGCAATGTAGTACATTCTTTAATCTGTGGATCAGTGGTAGAGTGCATGCTTTGCATGTAGAAGGTCCTAGGTCAAATCCACAGCATCTCCAGGTAGGGCTAGGAAAAATTCCTGCCTGAAACTCTGGAGAGCTGTTGCCAGTCAGTGTTGACATTACTGGGCTAGAGGAACCAATGCTTTGACTCAATATAAGACAGCTTCTCGTGTTCCTAAATCTGCCCTGAGTCTACCACCATTCAGTTTCATTGGATGACCTTACCAACTTTGCATAATATAATTCTGCAATGCATTATGAGACAGGGTAAAAGATTTCTCTGTAGAGCAAGAGTCACCATCCTTTTTGTACCATGGGCACATTTGGGAATTTAAGAAATGCCTAATCAGTGGATCACCACTTTGGCATCTACCTTTTGCATTTATGGATCTTAGGCTGCATCTTATTCAGCAAAAAAAAAAACCACTTTGTTTCATGTCTGTTGGACAACACAATGTCTCTTTAATATGGGATTGTCTAATTTGGCAATAGTTGCTTCTTTTTGGGAGAAGGTTATTACACAGATGAATTTTGTACAGGAAGAGTCTTTAATATTCACTGATGTACACATGCTCTTTTAAATTATTTACCTGCTTCATGAAAATTAAGAAATGGTCAGCGGGAATGGATTCTCTGTGCCCTTTTGATAGCTAAAAGACTGATATTACAACATTAGAAGTAGGGATGTGCTCCGCTCCGATTAGGAGCGTAGAAGCAGTAGCGGATTGGCCTGCTCCGCCTTACCCAGAGGCGGAGTAGGAGCGGACCGCGGACCCCCTAGAAGCAAGGCGAAGAGAAGCGACCATTTTTCGGAGCTCCGAGTTCAGGCGGAGCGCTCCGGTCGCCATCTTGAAAACATTTCGCCATAGGATTGCATTGCGGCAAATAATCGCGCATAACTACGTTGTTTTTGAAGCTATCGTTCTGGAAATTCTTGTGCACAGAGAGTCGTGGATGGGGGTCATTTTGAGACCACTCTCACCTCTCTGCGTGCTGTGGTTCACGTGCAATATTTTTTAAAAAATCGGGTCAACCGCGCGGCTCAAACTGCGTTTCGGCTTTTCGCCCATAGGATTGCATTGAGGGAAAGAATCGGGGATAACTGGGGGGGGTTTAAGCTATCGTTCTGAAAATTCTTGTGCACAGAGAGTCGTGGATGGGGGTCATTTTGAGACCACTCTCAACTTTCTGCGTGCTGTGGTTCACGTGCAATATTTTTTTAAAAATCGGGTCAACCGCGCGGCTCAAACTGCGTTTCGGCTTTTCGCCCATAGGATTGCATTGAGGGAAAGAATCGGGGATAACTGGGGGGGGTTTAAGCTATCGTTCTGAAAATTCTTGTGCACAGAGAGTCGTGGATGGGGGTCATTTTGAGACCACTCTCAACTTTCTGCGTGCTGTGGTTCACGTGCAATATTTTTTTAAAAATCGGGGTTTGGGTTTTTTTTATTTATTTTTTTATTTTTTTGGAAGCGATGACAGGCACATTCAACTCCCAATCCTGATGAGAATTGATCTCCTCAGAAAGCATCCTCCTCCAATCCCAGCGTTGGAGGGGGGACTAAGGCAGACCCACCCTGAGAACTTTCTGTTTTGTGTCTCTTTGTGGGTTGGCGTTCGTGGAGGGAACACTTAGTTAGTTAGTGCTCCTGCTTTGGACTTTGGAGATAGATTAGGATAGGTTTAGTTTGGCGCGTGTGTGTGTTTGTTTGCTTCTTTCTGACTTGTAGCTTAGTTTGCCCTGTGTTTTCCCCTTACTTTGATTTAATATAAACTTTATTTTTGAATTTTGGAGTGTGTGGTTGGGTTGGTTGCCCCCCCCCTTCCCTGTATTAAAGCCTGACTGTTCTGCTTTTGTGAAAGCTTTCTTTTGAAAGCATACACACACTTTTTGTCCCATTTCCCTACATTTATATTCTTAAACATATTTTATTATATTCTTTCACATAGTCCATTAGTATATGTTCTCATACATATTATATTAGTATTCATATTTTGTTCTTCTTATAGTAGTGGTTGGTTCTTTTCCCCCCTCCCCTCTCTTAAATCCTGATTGTGTTTCCTTCTATCTTCTATATACCAAATATACCAAAAAAATTGGATTCTCTTTTTCTTCTCTGTGTAACTTGGACAGAGTGGGCTGCTTTTGTCAAGTTCAACAGGCAGCCACAGATTGAGCATTTTGGGGAAAGCATACGCACACCATTTCCCTATTCTTAAACATATTATATTATATTCTTTGACATAGTCTTAGTAGTCTATTAGTATACATTCTCATACATATTAGTAGTAGTATTCATATTTTGTTCTTCTTATAGTAGTGGTTGGTTCTTTTCCCCCCTCCCCTCTCTTAAATCCTGATTGTGTTTCCTTCTATCTTCTATATACCAAATATACCAAAAAAATTGGATTCTCTTTTTCTTCTCTGTGTAACTTGGACAGAGTGGGCTGCTTTTGTCAAGTTCAACAGGCAGCCACAGATTGAGCATTTTGGGGAAAGCATACGCACACCATTTCCCTATTCTTAAACATATTATATTATATTCTTTGACATAGTCTTAGTAGTCTATTAGTATACATTCTCATACATATTAGTAGTAGTAGTATTCATATTTTGTTCTTGTTATAGTAGTGGTTGTCCCATTTCTTGTCCCATTTCCCTACATTTATTAGTAATATTCTTAAACATATTATTATATTCTTGTAGATATTCTTAGTAGTAGATATATATATATATATATATTAGTATATTCTCATACATATTAGTAGTAGTATATTTTATTGTTCTTGTCCCATTTCCCTACATTTAAACATATTATATCTTCTTATACATATTCTTAGTAGTACCTTATACATAGTATTAGTAGTATTAATATTTTGTTAGTCATCATGAAAAGAGGAAGCAGGCGTGCTGAAAGCAGCAAGGCTCAGTCTGCCAGCAGTAAGCAGGCTTCCTCTCCTCCTGTGAAACTTAAACGGGCAACTCCTTGGCTGACTGCTCCAAAACAGAAGCAGGACAAGCAGCAGGCAGAGCCACTCTCTTCTGCAACTTGTGCCCGGCGTTCTCTTTTTGAGGGTGGGAATGGGAAAAGTGCCCGTTTGCAAGAGGCACGTGGCAGCAGTGCCATTAGAGGAGGAGGAGTATCCCCAACTCCTTCATTCTCCTTTCAGCCCACGAGCCCGATGATGGACCTAGACGAGGTCCTCAGCACAGTGGAGGGGGGGAGGAGGAGGAGGAGGCGGTGGGCCTCCAGGATGTGGGGGCTGAGGAGGAGCAGCAGCAGGCCGAGGCTCTCTCCCCAGTCTCATCCCACACCCCTGTTTCTGTGGCAACACCAGAGAGCTCAGGCGGGCAATTGGTGGTGTCACCACGGAAACGAAAGACAAGCATCGTGTGGGACCACTTTGAGTTGGGAGCGGATCCCCGCTTTGCTGTCTGTCGCCACTGCAAACTCAGCCTAAGCAGGGGTTCATCGACAGGGCATTATGGAACCAGCAGCATGAAGATGCATCTTAAGAGGCAGCACCAGTCGGTCTTGCTGGGGAAAGAGGCGGGCAAGGCGACTGGTTCCAGGGGAAAGCCGAAGGCGGCGGCTGCTGCTGCTGCTGCTGCTGCTGGCACTTCCAGTCTCAGCTCTCCATCTCCCATCCCCACAAGGGTTAGGCAGGCAACCCTGCCGGAAATGGGGTGGGGGAAGTATGGAACCACAAGATGGCGTTTTCCAACGCCCTCCCAGATCACCACGTCAATCGGTGAGATGGTGGCGTTGGACGACCAGCCATTCAGCCTCGTCGACAACGCAGGCTTCAAGAGGCTGATGGCGCTTGTGGTGCCATACTATAAGCTGCCGTGTCGCACCACCCTGAGCAGGCGGGTGGTGCCTTCCCTGTACCGTTCCTGCAGGGAGTTAGTGCTGGGTCGTCTGTGCCAGGCAGAGGCACGGATGGTGCACTTCACCTCGGACATTTGGTCCAGCGAGGGCGGAGTGCACGCTTACCTGTCCCTGACGGCACACTGGTGGGCAGCCGTGGGGCAGGAAGGATCCAGCACTACAGGGACTGGCAAGGAGGGCTACTGCTGGGCCCTCCTCCACACGCAAGTGATGGACCAGTCCCACACGGCAGGGGAGATTACGGAGGCCATGAACCGCATGGTGGATGGGTGGCTAGCTGGGCAGAAGGTCACCCGCGGTTACATGGTCACGGACGGGGGAGCCAACATGGTGAAGGCGGTGCGCGACGGCGGATTCGAGGGCGTCCGCTGCATCGCGCACGTCTTGAACCTGGTGGTGAGGGATGGCCTTGGGATGGGCAGCAGCAAGCCCAACCTCGGTCCCCTGTCCGGGATCCGTAACCTCCTGGAGAGCTGCAGAAAGGTGGCAGGCCATTTCCACCACAGCGTCAAGGGCAGTCGCTTGCTGCGGGAGAAGCAGGAGGAGTTGAATCTCCCGCAGCACAGGCTAGTGCAGGATGTGGTGACACGCTGGAACTCCACCTACCTGATGCTGGAGCGGATGGTGGAGCAACAGCGTGCCATCCACGACTTGTTCAGGGTCAGGGACATGGGCGTCCACCACCTGGGCAAGCAGCAGTGGGACGCCATGTCCCAGCTGGTGGCGGTCCTCAAGCCGTTCCTGAACGCCACCGAGACCCTGAGCAAAAGCTCTGCCCTCCTCAGCCAGGTGATCCCTGTATGCAGGCATCTCCAGAAACAGATGGGCGACTTTCTGGAGTACAGGGATCCCGTCACCGGCAGGCGCTTCGAGCCTGAGGTCCGCGAAGCGGTGACTAGGCTGAGGGACGGCGTGACGCGGAGGCTGGAGCCCATCCAAACCGACAGGGTCCACATGTTGGCAGCCATGTGCGACCCTCGTGTGAAGGATGGGCTTTGTGGGCCAAATAGCAGGCAGCACTGGGTGGAAACGCTGGTGGGCGAAGTGCGGGCGGCATGCGCCAAGAGGGTGGGGCAGAGTGAGGCAGAGGAGCAGGCCACCCCTCCCCGCAGCAGCACCAGCAGCACCAGCAGCAGCCTCACCTGCATCCCTCCCAGCAGCAGCACAGGCGAGGGGTATTGGGAAGAGGCTCTGCACACCGTGTTTGGGCAGAGACCCTCCCCAGCCACCAGCCAGGATGACGCTGCAACCACCGTGCAGCGTTGCCTGTCAGAGCCCATCGAGGACTCCTCCATGGACCCCCTGGCCTACTGGTCATCCCGTTTTCAGATTTGGCCGGACCTGGCGCGGGTGGCCATGGATCGACTCAGCTGCCCACCCACCAGTGTTCCAAGCGAGAGGGTGTTCTCTATGGCGGGCGACATAGTGACCCCTCACCGCTCTCGCTTGGAGCCGGACTTGGTGGAGCAGCTGGTCTTTCTGAAGGGCAATCTCCCCCTGCTGGGATACCCCACCCTCAAGCCCTCGTGGGAGTGACAGGCAGGCTCCCTTTAATTCCACCCCTCCTTGGGTTGGCAGGCACACTACAGTTCAGGCAGGCTGGTTTTTTCTCTGTAGGCACTAGGCAGAGTTTGTCACCGTGCGTGTGTGTGACTGAATGTGAGGGCAAAGCACCGCACTTGAGTTCATTTCATTTCTGTGGCGTCCGGTACAGCTTAGTCAACTCATCCGGATAGTTTTCCACCCAGTTCCAAAAGACTCCATTTATTTATTTATTTATTTATTTAATTACATTTATATACCGCCCCACAGCCGAAGCTCTCTGGGCGGTTTACAACCGTTTGTCCATGATTGACTGCACGTTTAGGTGAGGTGCAAGCAGGGGGCAAGGCAATGCCTGGCACCACCACCACCACTAGCCAGGCTGCCTCTCTCCAGCAGTCCACGGGTCGCCCTTTGGAGTGCCCTGGGAGTGGAAGACGTACTCCCTGATCCAGAAGTATGGTTTTTTGAGAAGCAAACAGGCGAGTCCTCGCCTTTGAGAAGCAACCTTTCACTTGAACTCATGGAAGTCATTGACTTCAGCACAGCCACTACATAGAGGCTGTGGACCTCTGGGTGACTCCATCAGTGTGCTGATTTTGAGAAGCAACCTTTCACTGAAACTCATTCACTTCCCCAATTGAGGGTGAGGGAGGTTACACTCCAGCAGTCCACGGGTCGCCCTTTAGATAGCTCGGGGATCAAATGGAGTCCTTGATCTGTGTGCTGATTTTGAGAAGCAACCTTTCACTGAAACTCATTCACTTCCCCAATTGCGGCTGGTACTCCAACAGTCCACCGAACACCCATAGCACAGCCACTTAGTGCATAGGGACAGTTTAAGTTTCCTCCTGAGAAGTGAGCACTCACTTCGACTCATGACAGCCATTGACTTCACCACAGCCACTTTGTGTGGGATGCTGTGGTCCTCCAGGATGTGGGGATAAGTAGCAGTCGCTGGTCGAGCTTCTCGCCCCAGTCTCATATGGAGCAATTTTGAGCTCTCACTTCGACTTCAAGTTCAGACACTTGAGCACAGCCCCTACGGTGGAGGCACAGCTGTCCGTGCCTCTCTCCCCAACCACTGACTGCACAGGGACAGTTTAAGTTTCCTCCTGAGAAGTGAGCACTCACTTCAACTCATGACAGCCATTGACTTCACCACAGCCACTACTGCGGATGCTGTGGTCCTCCAGGATGTGGGGATTAGTAGTAGTCACTGGTCGAGCTTCTCTCCCCGGTCTCGTCCCACCCCTCTTCCGCTGTAACCCTGTCTTTGAGAAGCAAGCTGTCACTTCAACTCATGGACTTCCCCTCAGAGAAAAAGCTAAGCTCCAGCAGTCCACCGATCTCCCGTAGCACAGCCACTACGTTTCCTGAGAAGTGAGCTCTCACTTCAACTCGTCTTGTAGTGCGCCCGCCGAGTTGAGCACAGCCACTACAGTGGAGGCGCCTGCCCGCCTGCCTGGGAGCCGTCCTTGTGAGGTAGCTGGATCTGCTGGGACTGACTCCCCCGCAGATCTATGGCTTACTTGTGCAAGGTACCAGCTTTTCTGGGCCCGCCAACCCATGCCTGCCTGCCTGTCTGCCCGCCTCCCCCGGGGTGCTGCTGTGGTGGGGCATCTGCCAGGACTGACTCCTCGCCTGCTCTGCCCGCCTGGTGCCTGGGAGATGGGCTTTGCGGTTCGTGCCCAGCACCCTCCGGCACGCTTGCTCCCAGTCGTCCTCCTCTGTGCCCCTCAAGGCGTAACTGCTGGCTTAGAAAGAAAGAACCAGCCATCTTTGCCTCACTTTGCGCCCACTTATGGGTTGGTTTGCTATGCGTTAGTGCTCAAGCCATCCTTGCGGCACTACAATGCATGCTGCCTGCCTGCTTTCCCTCCCTTCTCCCCTTCCCGCCTTGCAGGGATGGTGTATGTGTCTTGCTTTGACTCAGGGGAGAAGTCCTTCCTGCGCTCACTTAGACTTTATCAAGTTCAATAATCCCTTTTTCAAATGTGCCAGAAGATTTAGGGTTATCTCGTGGCATGTTGGGATTGCCTTGGAACTGGCCCCATTGAGCTGTCTGCAATTGCAACTTTAAATCCCTGACATACTGGAGTGTTCAAATTTCAAAAGTTCCCCTAACATCAGGGGATGATGGGATTGCCTTGAAACTTGGTGTCCATGGGGACACATGGGTAAGCTGTCATGGGACCAAAGGATAGGTTTCTAACGTGCAAATTGACGTAGTTGTAGAATGGGACTTGATTTGGGGTGAGTTAAAAAGTTTAAGCTGCGCCAAAAATCAGGGGATGATGGGATTTGCTTGCAACTTGGCATGCATGTGGACACATGGATAAGCTCTCATGGTGCCGAGTTTGAGGTTTCTAACATGCAAATTGACGGAGCTATCCCAAGGGGTGTGAATGGGGTGCCCGATTTTCATAAATTCCCCAAAAATCAGGGGATGATGGGATTGCCTTGAAACTTGGCGTCCATGTGGACACGTGGATAAGCTATCATGGTGCCGACTTTGGGGTTTCAAACATGCAAATTGACATAGTTGTAGAATGGGACAATTTGGGGTGAGTTAAGCCATGCCAAAAATCAGGGGATGATGGGATTTGCTTGCAACTTGGCGTGCATGTGGACACATGGATAAGCTCTCATGGTGCCGAGTTTGAGGTTTCTAACATGCAAATTGACGGAGCTATCCCAAGGGGTGTGAATGGGGTGCCCGATTTTCAAAAATTCGCCAAAAATCAGGGGATGATGGGATTGCCTTGAAACTTGGCGTGCATGTGGACACGTGGATAAGCTATCATGGTGCTGAGTTTGAGGTTTCTAACGTGCAAATTGACGGAGCTATCTAAAGGGGTGTGAATTAGGGTTATGGGTGGTGCGTTAGAGGGTAGAGCCGCGCCAAAAATCAGGGGATGATGGGATTTGCTTGCAACTTGGCGTGCATGTGGACACATGGATAAGCTGCCCTGGTGCCGAGTTTGAGGTTTCTAACATGCAAATTGACGGAGCTATCCCAAGGGGTGTGAATGGGGTGCCTGATTTTCAAAAATTCGCCAAAAATCAGGGGATGATGGGATTGCCTTGAAACTTGGCGTGTGTGTGTATACGCCCATGAGGTGTCATGGTGCCAAACGTGAGGTTTCTAACTTCAACGGAAAAAAAGTTGTTTACTTTTTTAGCTTTCAATGCAACCCTATGGGGGGCAAAAACGGAGCTCCGGATCCGGATCCGGAGCTCCGAGCGGAGCGGAGCGGAAGTGGGCGGAGCGGGGGCGGAGCGGAGCGACCCGCTCCGGAAAATGGCGGATCTGCAAGTGAAGCGGAGCGGGGGGTCCGTGCACACCCCTAATTAGAAGGATAAATACTCACCACCTGTAATGCAATTGATTGAGGATTTTACAGTGCTTTCACTATTTGAACGGATAGCATATAAACAACCTTCAAGTGAATACCTATTTGGATATTTGGTCTGCTTTTGTTGAACCCTATATATAATTGCTAGGGAGTTGTATGCATTTCATATGTATTCAGCGGTATGGATGTATACAAATTCATGTATGTATATTAAACAAAGGATTAATTTTAAAAAATATATGTGGGCACCCATGGATGCCACATTGGGGACCCCTTCACGGGTGCCATTGGAGGTCTCCACAGGTGACTGTGTTGGGGGGCCCTGTTGATTAATATTTAGCCACCACCTTAAGTTCTTACATGATGGCAAAACCATGGCTGGGCTATTAAAAGCTATGGAAGGCCTAGCTTTATTGTATATCACTTATTCTGCAATGTTGGCAAATCCAGCCCATTACTGATCTGTCATGGAAGCAACAAAACAATGCAGAGTAATAGAACCTGAGAGATGGGTACTAATAACAGGAAAAATTGGAAATCATTGTAACATAATAGTGGAATAAATTTTGTTGTGTATTAAATTGGATTTATTCATTGGCAGCATGGAACAGCTTCTTCTTGCTTGTCAAATTTAACAGCATTTCTACTTCTGACACATCAGAATATGTACCATACCTTTTCATGATGTATCTGTAAAATTCATCTCTGGCTTCTTGTTTATGAATTTAACAACAACCACCTGCGTTGAGAAGATGCATAAACAAACAAAAACAAATGCTCCATGCTGAGTCAAATCTTCAAACCAGTGAATAAATAAATTACCCATGAGACATTTTGCTCAGTTCTTCCCATCTAAATGGAAACTTGGCTTTGTCATTGGATGTAGCTGGTAGGTAATGCCACAAGGCTGTCATGGCCTGTCCCCACTAGCAACACCATTGCTTTTTTGCATAGATATTTAGGGGGGGAGAGTTGTTGTTGTTATTTGATGAGAAGGAGAAAGCCATTTGGGGTTGTACCGTGTACTGCTTGTGGGTCCCTGATCGACAGCTGGTTGGCAACTGTGTGAATGTAATGCTGGACTAGATGGACCATTGGTCTGATCCAGCTAGGCTCTTCTTACATATTGCAGGCTGGGATTAAAGGTGGGTCTCAAAAAAGTTCTGAAAAAGTTGAAAGTCAACCTTCATACCAGGTAAGAACAACACAGAGCTTGCTGGCTGCATGTGCCCCACCACCACCAAACTGGGACAAAAAAAAGCTAATTTCAACCCTTTGGGTTGCGCCATAGCTGCTAAAGTTTTTTCAGCACCTGTAGAGGGAGTGCAACCTACAAGGGGATCCACATACCTGCTCATTTGGATGCCACCATACTGATGGCCACCACTCCCTCTCCAATGCATGTGGCCTCTACCCCCACCCCCCAACCAGAAGGTGCCTGGCACCTGCACCAACCCCTGCTTGTGGAAGGGGTGTGGACTTACCAGGTGGTGCGGTGGGCGGGCTGCAGGGAGGTTGCTCGGGGGGGCACCTCAGAAGGGGGGCTCCCTCCCCACTGCCCTCCTCCACTGGGTGCTCCTTCTCCTCTGCTGCCACGGGCTCCTCTGGCATCACTGCCCGGAGCTGGGCACGCTGAAGCCCTGTGAAGGTAATAGGCAGGTATGCATCAGTTAGTGGGCAACACTGGGCAGGACATTCATTGTGCAATGTGATGCCACATTGGGAGCCACATTGGATGGGCGTGGTGAGCAGCTCTAGGGACCACTGCCTACATGGAACCAGGATGGGGGCTGGCCTTTGCACCTGGCTGCCAACATGCATAATACATGGGCTGGGCTGGGATGGTGAAATGACAAGGTGCCAAAGGCACTGGGCTGAGCCTGAGTGCTACCAGCACACAGAGGGGCAATGCTTATACCAGGTGGTGCAGGGCAGCTTCAGCATGGCTGCACTGCTGGGGGATGGGGCAGAGTGAAACAAAGTGCACTTTCTTGTTGGGCGCCGCTCCTCCCACGAGAGTCGCCCAGCCCAATCCCACAACTCATGCAGGTGCACGTAGAAGGGGGGCTGGGCTCTCCTAGGAGGGCTACCCCGGTAGCACTCCAGAGCTTCAAAGAAGGGCACCTTTAGGCCCTTGAACTTGCTCCTGCACTGCTCAGCAGTGCAGGAGATTCAGGTTTCGCAGATGTTGTGCAGGATGACATAAGCACTGATGACCGAGGGGATGTTTTCTTCCGCCAGCTCCAGGCGCACGCCTATGCTCCGCCACCTCCCCTTGAGGCGGCCGAACGCCTGCTCCACCACAAGGCGTGCTCGCCTAAGACAGTGGTTGAAGTGGGCTTGCTGTGGAGTGACTGCCCCACCATAGGGTTTCATCAGCCACTCGCGCAAAGGGTACACGCCACCCGCCACAATGAGGGGTGGGATCTGCTGCCCCTGCAATCTGATGGTGGGATAGGTAGGCATGAAGACACCTGCATCCATCGTCTCACAGAGGGCTGAGTTGGCAAAGATGTAGGCATCATAGTTCTTGCCGCTCCATCCTATTTCCGCATTGATGAACCGGCCCCTGTGGTCGCAGGTCCCCTGCAGAATCATGGAGTACTTGTCCTTCCTGTTTATATATTCTGAGGCTTGGTGTATTGGGCATTGGATAGCAATGTGGGTTCCATCTACCGCCCCCACACAATGAGGGAACCCCAGCGCCCCAAAACCATTCATGATCTGTGGGGCAGAAAACACAGAGGGCATATTACTGACAGGTGCATTGTTTCCAGAGTTGCGGACGTCCACAAAAGTTAGCGCCTGTTCCAAGCGCATTCCCCCACCCCCACACCCCACTCACCTCTGCCACGTTCCCAATCTTGACTGTACGTCCTAGGAGGCTCATTTCCATGGCAAAGCACACCTCCAGGACTATTTGTGCCGCCGTAGAGCAGCCTACCCCGAACTGCTCTGCCGTGGTCCTGTAGACGCAGGGAGTAGCCAGCCTCCATATGGTGATGGCTAGCCGTTTCTCCATTGGGATAGGTCTCTGCATGACAGTGAGCCTCCTCTCCAGATGTGGCCGCAACTCCTCTACGATTTCAAAAAAGGTGCCCCTGCTCATGCGGAAGTTGCTCAGCCATTGCTCATCATCCCACTCCTTCAGGACAAAGTTCTCCCACCAGTCCTTGCTCGTCGGCCAGACCCAGAAGCAATGGCGGTGACTTGTGTGGCACACGTAATCACCATATGCGTCCACCATGGCTAGCCTCGCTCGGCAGAGGGCGACCCATAGCTCGGTGCGGCGGCGTACCCACCTCTCCATTTCTTCCTCCCACTGCTGCCGCCTGGCAGCCGCAGCCGCACAGAACTGCTGATACTCTGCCACAGCCACGTTGACCATGGCTATGCCCACAAGAAGGGCACAAATGGCTACCTCAGGGCTAATCTCCATAGCTTCCCTCCCTTGGCTATCGCTTCCCGCATAGACGCGCACACACACAGGCACCTCTCCTTCCCGGATATGCTGCTTGCAGACAATGTGCTTCCGCTGGCGCAGCTGTTTCTGGGCTGCTGCCATGCCTACGCCTAGATGTGGGTTGGCTACTTGGGATGGGGGAGGGCACAGAGCCCGTCATTGCCAGCGACACTCAGAGGCGTGATGGGATATGTAGGCACAGAGTGCCCATGCAGATGACTGACCTCGGGTCACAGTACACCTGCCACGACCCCCATCAGGAAGTGACAGCATCAATGTTGCCGCTCAACAACGCCACTCCCTGGCCGTGCCCCCTGTGGGCCATCCCCCAATGCCGACTGGCTCCCCTCTGCCCAGCCTGAGGGGGGTGGCATGCAGCAGCAGCAGCAGCACTTCAGCCGCAGCTGCTGCTGCTGCCAGCTGCGCTGGTGATCTACGCCGATTGCAGTCTTTCGCACTTGCACAAATCGTGCGGCGGGCGGAAAAAAAACCCACGGAAATCAGCCCAGTGTGGCTGCGCAACCCGTCCTCGAGGCGCCAGCAGCACAACCGGAGCAAACTCCCTCAACCAGCCCTCTCCAATACCGTGCTAATCCACAGAAGGTGTGGACCATCAGGCGTCACACCTGAACGGGAAAATCAGGTTTCACCGCTCCTCAACCACGGAACACCCAGTAGGTCTAGCAAAGCCCTGACTCAGAATAAAAAGTTTGAAAGGTTCTGGTCTAAATGGGGACATAACTAATAACACTCAGCATGGTTCTGTTAGCAATAAACAGACACTTCAAATTATCACACACACACACAAATCCTTACAGGAAACAGCCGCTCCAAGTACATGCATCAATTGTTAGTTTACGGAGCAACAAAATGATAACAAGATGCCTGTGATTTATTTCAGAAAGTGCATAATTAAACAAAAACAAAAAACTTTAGGCAGATTAATGAAATCCAGAGAACTGATGTTAGCTACATCCATTTTCCAAGTTACAACCTAGGCATAATTATCAAAGTTATAGATCCATGTTTTCAAAATCATGGGTCGATTCGTATAAGCAGCATATGGACATTTCACAAAGACACCTCCTGTTGAGACGTCTTGGGGACGTAACAATTGGGTAAGTGGTTAATTAACTGTCTGGCTCATTGCCAACATAACCCTTTTTTGATGAGGAATTGTTCTTTTCAACCTTAGTAAGCATTTGTGAGACCATACTTGGATTTTTCAAAAGCGCAGTTGTTTCTGAGTAAACTTTCACAATATTTTAGCTTTCCTACACAGGTGGGGTTATAGCTCCCTCCAGAAGGATATGAAGAAAAAGAGAAAAATAAACCTGTGTCATATAATGCTATCTGTGTTCTCTTAACATAAGTGGCTTGAGCATCCTGTAGTGTTTCAACATCTCACTGAAAATGAGTGGTTGTGTTGTTGTTTTAATTTTTAATATTGTTTATGGAATTGAGCTCATTTAGACCCTAGTCAATCAGGAGAAATGGAACACTGACATCTAAGATACTCCGAGCCTAAATGACAGGTATGTGACAAACCTATTTGCATTTTTATGATCTCTTTTGACTCTGCAATTTACAAGCATTCCCTCTGCTCCTAATAATTGTGTATATCCTTACCTGTTCTAGATAACACGTCATGCATCTGACAAAGTTGATACTAGTCCATAAAAGCTTATGCCACAATACATGTAGGTTTCACAGTCCTCTTAAGCTGCAATCCTATACCCACTTATATGGGAGTAAGCTCTAACTGAATTTGATAGACCTACTTCCGAGTAGACATTATAGGATTGCTGTGTGAGTTGATTTTACTATGAAAGACTATCAAATAGTTTCAGAGGGGCAGTGATGTTAGCTCTCACAAACAGGATGGTAAACCTGTGTCTGGGACTGTACCACTTTATACTGCAGTTGGGGGAACTCCCATGACTGAAGATACTTGTATGCAAAAACACAAAACCCACAAAATATTTATATGTTGAAAACTGTTTGCCTTCCTCAAATCCAAGTGGGTTTTTTCTGCTTCAGTCCTAAGATACAGGTTGACTGACATCAAATTCTTCAACATCACCCAATGCAGCCATGTTAACTGCAGCAGCAACATGGAGAAGAAGCAGAGGAATTGGATAAAACAGTGGTATCCTTATTATGTCAGTTTGCAGCTTGTCCCTTGCAAGACTTCTCTCAAAGTCTACAACATGCTAAACATGAATTGAATAGACTATATTAATCTAAAGCAGCATTTGCATTGACTTGACTGAGTCAGAAGTATTGTCCTGGTGTCTAGCAAGATCATGGCATTTTGGTTAAAAACAACAAAATTAATCAAATATAATCATATTTGCCAGGAACTTTTGAATCAGGCACTTTATCTATTTCTTTATATGATGCTTAAATATGTTATCCTAAATCTGGCAAAGACCATATTCACTGTGCAAATTATAGACCAATTTCCCCAATTAATGTGGATGCTAAAATATTAAAGGCAATTCTGGCTAATAGTCTTCAGTGTGTGATACATACATTAGTGTATCCTGATCAAGTGGGATTTATTTGCCAGAGAATGAGAGTAGATAATTTTGGTGTTGTAATAAATCAGATTGCTTTGTATTCTAAAAGAACAGATTTGGCTGTGATTATTTTACTTTATGGTGATAAAAGTATTTGAAAGATTATATTAGCAGTTTATGTTTGTGACTGTGGAAAAAATGGATTTTCACAGGAATTTATAAAATGGATTAGAAATGTATATCTCTTTCCTATGTCACGATTGGTCTTTCAGTTTATTGATTGACTGATTTTAGTTTGGAGTGAGCACAAGGCAGGGTTGTCCTCTATCTCCCTTTATATTTGATATGTGCTTGAAACCTTAGGTGTGCCCAATTAGGCAGAATAGACACTTTTTCAGTTTTGTGCAAAGAGTAGGTAGATTATCAAACAGCCTTATATGCAGATTATTTGTTGTTATTTATCAGTAGGCTAAAGTCTTCTGTACTAAAATTAATAAGATTAATTTATACCTCTAGTACATTTTGGGTTATACTATCAATTGGTCAAAATCTGAATTTATGCCTGTTACAAAATGGCAATTTTGTGGGTGACCAGAAGTATCTTGATAAATTTGTGGCTAGAGATATCTTGCAAATAGTTAAACTATATATAAATAGAACCATAGAATAGTAGAGTTGGAAGGGGCCTATAAGGCCATTGAGTCCAATCCCCTGCCAAATGCAGGAATCCACCTTAAAGCATCCCTGACAGATGGTTGTCCAGCTGCCTCTGGAATGCCTCTAGTGTGGGAGAGCCCACAACCTCCCTAGGTAACTGGTCCCATTGTCGTACTGCAACGGAACCAGTCAAGAAGTGCATTACTAGAGGAAATACCTCTTGACTGAGGAAGATGGGCATCATTTAATTTAAGTACTTCAGGTAAAGTTAACATACTTAAAGTGAATGTCTTGTCATCAGTAATTCATATGTTGCATTCCTTTACACATTCCCCAAACACATTTTCAAAAAAAATATGCAGCATTTTGGAAGTTTTTTGGGGTGGAGGGGTGTCTCCTCCCCATTTTTTTTTCCCAATTGTTTCCCCATGTATGTAGTGGAGGAAATGTGCACTTTCCAGAGGCTCCCCGCCCCCCTGCTCCCCGCATCAGTGCAAGGGGGTAGCACACTTTCTGGAGCTTCCATAAAGTGCTCATTAGCAGCCATCATTAGCATGGAGAGGGACATCGCATGTTTCTCCCTGACTCCAATGGGGCCCTTAAAGGCCCTGTTAATGAAAGTATTAGCGGTGGGATGCATGGTTTTCCCAAGGCTGGGGAAATACACCATTTCTTCAGCCTTGGGGAAATCCCTGCATTTCTACCCACCCACTTCCATGCCTCCATTGGCCCCCATTGGCAGGGGGAGATCATGCATTTCCCCCCTCCGTGCTAATGGCCATTCCTACTAGGGGTGTGCTCCGCTCCGATTAGGAGCGTAGAAGCAGTAGCGGATTGGCCTGCTCCGCCTTACCCAGAGGCGGAGTAGGAGCGGACCGCGGACCCCTAGGAGCAAGGCGAAGAGAAGCGACCATTTTTCGGAGCTCCTAGTTCAGGCGGAGCGCTCCGGTCGCCATCTTGAAAACATTTCGCCATAGGATTGCATTGCGGCAAATAATCACGCATAACTAGGTTGTTTTTGAAGCTATCGTTCTGGAAATTCTTGTGCTCAGAAAGTCATGGATGGGGGTCATTTTGAGACCCCTCTCACCTCTCTGCGTCATGTGGGTCGCGTGCTATATTTTTTTGAAAATCAGGTCAACCGCGCAGCTCAAACGGCGTTTTCGGCTTTTCGCCCATAGGATTGCATTGAGGGAAAGAATCGGGGATAACTGGGGGGGGGTTAAGCTATCGTTCTGAAAATTCTTGTGCACAGAGAGTCGTGGATGGGGGTCATTTTGAGACTACTCTCAACTTTCTGCGTTGTACGGGTCGTGCGCTAGAAGTTTTTAAAAAATCGGCCGGAAAAATACCTTTTTCAAAGGGCTGAGGGGCAGAGTCAGCTCCCGGTCATGATGATCCCAAAGTTAGAGGAGGGCATAGGCAAAACAGGTAACTTGGGATTCTGGGAAACTTCTCTTTCTTCATCTGAACGGGCTTTTCCCCGTGTTTTTTAACACAGTAGCCCCACCAAATGCACAAACACAACCTGAAATCATATACTAAGCCAAGAATAAGAGATAGAAACACAGCACTGCTCCCCACCCTAACTTTGGGGAACAACTGAAAAGATGTGGTGCAAGGGGATGAGCTCCCCTAGGGCATCTCATTGTGGACGTGCCCCCACTCTCTCCTGCACTGGAAGGCCATTAGAGTCTTCCAAAGAGAGTAAAACAGTGGAGCAATGCCTATCATGAGTTGAAATGAATGTTCACTTTTTAGTGGTGGAGCGATGCCTGTTATGAGTTGAAGTGAGCATTTACTTCTTAATCTCAGAGCTGTTGGTGGCTGTCTTGAGTTGAACTGGCAGCTGCTTCCCCCTCCCCCGGGCACGTCCCCCTATTGCTGGTAAAAGACAGATATAGCCTTTTTTTAAAAAAATCTTCTTGCTGTTTATTAAGCAACACTGCTGCTTTTAATTCCACCCCTCCTTTGTTTATTTATTGATTTATTCCATTTTATATGCATTACTGGCTTATCCTTGGCTCACTTCCTTATGCCCCCAGAAATGCCAGCTGCATGCCTGCCTGCCTTCCCTCCCTCCTCCCCTGCCCACCTCGCAGGGATGTTGTGTGTGTGTGGCTTTGACTCAGGGGAGAAGTCCTTCCTGCGCTCACTTGGAGTTTTGGAAGTTCCAAATTTTGCAGGTTTAAGCCCCGCCAAAAAACAGGGGATGATGGGACTGCCTTGAGTCTCGGCGTGCGTATGTATCCCTGGATAAGCTTTCATGGTGGTGAGTTTGAGGGGTTTTTTTAACGTGCAAAATTGACGGAGCTATGGAAAGGGGTGTTGGATTTTCATAAATTCCCCAAAAATCAGGGGATGATGGGACTGCCTTGAGTCTCGGCGTGCTTTCATGGTGGCGAGTTTGAGGTTTCTAACGTGCAAATTGACGGAGCTATGGAAAGGGGTGTGAATGGGGTGCCCGCTTTTCAAAAATTCCCCAAAAATCAGGGGATGATGGGATTGCTTTGAAACTTGGCGTGCGTGTGTATACCCCCATGAGGTGTCATGGTGCCAAACGTGAGGTTTCTAACTTGAACAGAAAAAAAGTTGTATAATTTTTTAGCTTTCAATGCAAGCCTATGGGGGGGGGAAACGGAGCTCCGGATCCGGATCCGGAGCTCCGAGCGGAGCGGAGCGGAGCAGAGCGGAAGTGGGCGGAGCGGGGGCAGGGCGGAGTGGCCCGATCCGGAAAATGGCGGATCTGCAAGTGAAGCGGAGCGGGGGGTCCGTGCACACCCCTAATTCCTACCATGAATATATTTACCATAAAAGTCAAGCCATCCCTACCCTAAACATCCACATTCAATTTTATAGTGCCAAAATTATATTAGATAGAAAGAGTTGTGTAAGATATATTTTCAAGCCGTAAGACATTACATCTCTCCAAAATGTTCTCTGTGCAACTGGATGCCTTAAGCCATTTGAAGAAGATGCAGTTGTCAATTAAAGAGGGAGGATTCAGTTTTCCAGATCTTAGTTTATATCATAAAGCTTATTTGTTAACTCACAATAATGATTGGATAACCATTTTTTCTTTTAATACTCCTCTATGAGGCACCCTCCCCATAACTGGGAGTAGTGAACTGAGCTGGCTGCCTTTCTGAGGTTGCAAAAGCAACCTTGGAAAGAAGGTAAAGGGGGCATTCCACTGGGCAGGGATGGGAGGGAACTGAAGAGGCCAGTTTACAAGGTATCCTGAGGCCTCTCCAGTCTCCTTCACACTCATTCTGCAATGCCTCAGCTAGATGGGAGGAAAAAAACATCTAGCTGAAATGCAGGTTGGGAGATGTACCTCTGAGTTAGGAGGCTTACAAGTATCAAGACCAGGTCCCATGGGATTACACCCTAAAATGCCCAGGAGAATAAAATCCTTTACCCAGAGCCAAAAAGACTACAATGTGTAGGTGCTAGGTGAGCCTCTCTGGGGAGGGCATTCCACAACCAGGGTGCCATCACCGAAAAGGCCCTGAAAAGACATTACTTAGTGTTATTCATATGACTGCCCACATGGGACTTGATTGTCTGAACAATTATTATCTCTAGAATGTCTTCTATTATTAAAACATTTCTGCAGCTAGACATGTTAACAATGAAGAGAGTCTGATAGATAAAATAAATAGATGTTTATGTGGCCCTACTATTAAGCAAACTGATGTAGATTGGGATTTTTTTAGGCAGCTGATTATGGGCACCATTGCAGATGATGGCACATAATTGTTTAAAGCTGCAGTCATATACACATTTAGCTGGGAGTAAGTCCCATAGAACTGAATGAGCAGACATTCATACAATTTACGCTGTAAATAATTTTATTTTTTGCTGGGTGAGGTACCATTTGGATTTTCTACCTCAGGCTTCACAACATCGTAGAAATTACTTATTGGTAAACCTTTCTAAAATTCCGGAAAATATAGAACAGAACAGCTTTCTATTTGAAATATAAGACCTAGTGCCAAAATCAGTTATGGTTTATATGCATTCATTTCTAAGGACAATACACTCATGAGTACATTCCCCAAAATTGTCTTCAAGATAAAACCCCTTTGACTATAACTTTGAAAAGAAACAATAATATTAAAGTTATATACCTTGAATTTTTTAAAAAAAGAAATACGTTTTACAAACTATTTTTTCAAGCCAAAAAAAAAAATACTTCTGTTTCTCTGGGAAGATGTCTTCTTCTCCATCTTTCACAAATATTGTCATATTACTCTGATGTCATTGTTGAGTATTCAGCAGCCGTTACTGACTTTTCAAAACTGCTTAAAAATATTTCCTTTGAGGAAAATGCCAACCTTTAAATAATTGCCTGCACATTTGCCATGTCTTACAAGAAAACATGTAGGATAGTAAAAATGTTTAAATTACCCTTTAAAACCACCAATGCATCTGATGCTGAAGAGCTGACTGATAACAAGTCAGCTAGAGTTTTCTTTGGCTTCTTTAAAATGATAGTCATTTGGATAAGAAGTTCCCACCATGTCTGGCCTATATGCCTCTCATGGGCATACCTAGAGTAGAAATCAAGACACAGCTAAGTTCAACAGGACACCACCACCACCCGTACAACATACTCACATAAGCACATTGCATGGAAGTTGGGTTCAGGAATGTTTGCAGAATTTGGTCTTTCTGGATTCTGATCTGAACTGATCTGATTCATGCCTCCTTGACTCATGTGCTGATTGGTTGCCATCAACTGAAGAACCTCCTGAATGTTCTAACGGAGTAATTGGCTTGAACAACAGATAAAAATGTGTTTTAAAATGAATATTTTCAGAGAAAAGCTGTTCCGAAATCCATTGGGGAGAGGGTTAAATTGTAAGTTATTAAGGAAATGGAAAAGAGCAGAAGTTGGAATAAACATTTATAAAAATTATAAAATTCTCCATCCCCACCCTCCCTGGCCTCCTGCTGCCGCCAGGACTTACCTGCAAACATGTTCTCCTGAGAGCAAAGCCGCAATTTAAAGTTATCATGGGAGCTCTTTACTTTTTGTATATCTCTGGCTGAAAACTACAGGAGGCATAAAGGAGAAATGGACATTTATGGCCACTGTGGTTGATGGCCATAGAGTTTCAACACCACTGGCTTATCCCTAGCTGCGCTGTTGGTCTTTATCTGCTTGAATATTTCTATGTACGATGGTGTCATTTCTTGGAGCTTGAACAGCAGCCAGGACTCAGAAGCATATGGGGAAGAACCAGTCAGGTTGGATGAGCCAGCATCAGCAATGAAGGCGTTTGATTCAAGCCCCAATAGTGAACCTGAAACTGACAGTCGGGAGAACATGAAACAACAAAACCCCATCAATGGAATCTCCAGAAACAACGCCTCTTAAGCTTGACTTCTCTGAGGAACCAGGACCTTCTCCACAAGAAAGCTCAGACTACGCACCAGGTCGGAGTAGATGGAGGGGTGGCATTCATATTAAGGCCTGAGGGCTGCCCCTTTAAGCATCAGTCCTTGGCATCTGCAGGTATGGCAGGGAAAGACTCCGTCGGAGTAAAAAAAAACCTACACACACACACACACCTGCTGATGGACACCTTAAAGGACCTGCTAATAGGGCCTTAAAGTTCCCCAGTAGTGCAGGGGGTGGGAGAGAGAAACACATTTTCCCCAAGCCTGGGGAAATCACATGTTTTCTCTCTCCAGTCTGGCATTAGAGTAGAGAGGGAGAAAATATGCAATTTCCTCAGGCTTGGGGAAGTTGCATATTTTCCTCTACTGTGTTAATGGAAGTGAACATTAATGCAGTGGGGGGAAGGACAAATGGAGTGCAGGTCAGGATGGAACAGTTCTGCCTTGACCTGTACCCCTTGCTAGCATTAGGGCAATAATCTGCTGGACACATCTGCCTGGATCCATGAGGGCCAGACGCAGGGCATCCACTGCCCTCGCAGGCCCAGGTGGATTTTCACTCCATCGCTAGTTGTAATCCAAAATATCTGGAGGGTATCACATTGCCTACCCCTGAAGAGCTAGATAAGGCAACTTCCTAAGGGCTCAGTTGAAGTTGAGACTCCATTAGAACAAGTGATCAGCCAGGATCTGTCCAGGGTGCTGAAGCCTCTGTCTCTCAACACCCTTGTTTGCAACGAAGACCCCATACTACACCTTTCGGTGTATTTGTTTTTTGAGATCTGGATCACAAATTGGATTCGCCCTGCTTTCTTCATTCCTGCTCAATTCATCTGCTTAGGAATGCTGGTTTTAACATCTGCTGGTTATACCAACAGCCCCTGCTGTTTCTGGAGTCCATGAGCTCACAGGTCTATCATTGGCCTCTTCATGTTGCTTTTCCATGTTTAATGAAGTTCTATGGCACTCCAGTTATGTCAAAGTGGCCTCATGATGTTTTGATGTGTGTTCACCTATTCTAGACTCACCACCCCACTTTTAAAAAGGTGCGTGAGCACTTTGTGTAACACCGAGAAGCTGTTGCATGTGGCCCAAACAGCCCTAATCTCAGTGTAAGGATCATTAGCTTTATGATGAAGTAATCTCAACATTGCCACTAAAATACTAATGTCCATGGAATAAGTTACTATGCAGATATATTCTACAATAATCTCTAGCACTTCAATTAACTGCAACTCTTCTGATTGAGTGCTAACTGTGCTACTTAACTTCTACTAGTTAAAGTCTATATTTAACTTTTCATCATCACAAAATAATTCTGTGTCCCTGATTAGACTTTTAATGCCCTTGAAAAGGGGATTAGACGATGGGGGGAACCACTAAAATGAAAACTGTCCGGCACATGTGTTGAAGATCATGTAAGGGTGTGTGTTTTTCTTCCCTTTTTTCAAATGGTGTATTCATGGTTCTTTTCTATGGATAAATAGTTCCCAAAATTTGGAAAAATTCAAATAGGACAAGATTTGTTTTGGGCCATTAAAAGGCTTTCATGCAAGTGCAATGAGTTTAGTGCACAGGCTGATTTATTAGAAGCAATAACATCTTTTTTAAAAAATCGAATGTGTTTTAAGTAGGGATGTGCATCTCCTCAGATCTGAACCACTGTGCCCACCTCGCAGGGCTGGTTTGTGAATTTCTTGCTTTGATTCAGGGCATGAGTCATGCATTGTCATGTAACATCAGCTGCATTTTGAATGTGCGGCTGCCATCATGAGTGAATCGTCTTCTACAACTTTATAAGAATCAGGCAGGCTCTTTATGTTGTTGTTGCTGTTGTTGTTGTTGTTAACTTTGCTGCTTACAGTGCCATAAGATGGACCCTGAAAGGGGATGTCAACGCATCTCTCACTGTCTATGTTTTGAACCACTGTGCCCACCTCACAAGGCTGGTTTGTTTGTTTCTGTAAGCCTCTCTGGGCCAGCCTGCCTCTCTGTCCTCCTGGTGCCTGGGAGATGTAGATAAGCTTGGTGGGTCAACCCCACAAGCCTATGGCATACTTGCTCCAGTGCTCCATGGCCATAGCTGCCTGCTGCCTCTCCTATCCTGTGCTTGCCCCACAGGACCAGTTTGTTTGCTTTCTGCCAGCCTCTCTGTGCCTGCCTTCATAGCTGCCTCTCTGCCAGCCTGTCTGTGCCCATGGGGCAGTGTTGTGGAGTAGCCGGATCTGGTGAGTCAACCCCATGGATCTATTGCATACTCACTCAAATTATGCCTGCATAGCTGCCTCTTTGCCAGCCTGCCTGTCTCTGCCCATGAGACCTTACAGATACACATGAGCACCTCCAGGGTATCTGTAAAATCTCCAACTTACATGTTTGTCTCATGAAAAATGAGGACGTTATAGCACTTTGCTTTGAGTGGTTTGCCTGAAAAATCGTATTTTTAGCAGTGGATTACAGGGATACCACTGCACAGATCTGTCTGAAATTTGGCATACATGAGCACCTCCATGGCATCTGTAAGGTCTCAAACTTCCATGTTTATATCTTAAAAAATAAAAAGTTATACGCATTTATTTTTTCCAGTACAAGGCCTTAGCTAGACCTAAGGATTATCCAAGGCAAATGGAGGTGTCATCCCTGCCTGCTCCCGGGATCCCCTGTGTGTCATTTGGATGCACGGGGATGATCATGGGATGGTCACGGGATATAGGCCTGGTCTAGCCATGGCCCAAGTCTATAGGGAAATTAAAAATCTGAATCTCGATTCAGAAATCTGAATCTCAATTCGGATTTGGATCTGAGGTGAGGCAGACTGGATCTGAATCAATCTGAGGTGAATCGGGCTGAATCAGGATCCAAAATAAATTTGGGGGTCCGTGCACAGTCCTAGTTTTAAGGTATGTATAGACTGTGTCAGCCAGCCTTGAGGACAAACTAAAAGGATATCCGCTGGATGGTTAAAGAGCCTTCATTAATAATATTAAAAATGTAATGGATGTGTGATATTTGGGAAATGGATGTTTGGAAGAAGTTATCAAAATGTAAATGTTTTGGTTTTGCTACACATTCTTTGCATGTATTCCTATGTGTAACCATGGTGTGGTCTGAAGGTATATGATGCAGACCCCTTGCTGAAGCTAAGCAGGTCTGAGTCTGGTCAGTGCTTGGAGGGGAGACCACCTGGGAACTTCTTGTAACCATCTTTTGTGCAATGGATGAAATGTGGGATTTAAATATAATAAATGAATGAATTAATAAATAAATAAATAAATAACCAGATGTTCCTGTCTAGATTAGCCCAGAGTATGATTGTCCATGAATGTTTAAGCCATATGGTTATGAAAGGTAATGTATTGGACAGCTTAAGGGTGTTTATTTTAACGAAGTGGTAAGAAATATTTCTCTGCCCACCACCCAGTAATCCTTGTGAACAAGAAAATCCCAATTCTGTTGGAAATTGAAGATCAGATTTGGAATCAGGCATGTAAATAATACATTCATGTTTTGCATAATTCTGAGGTTGCTAAACCGGAAGTAAACTTTGTGTCATGGGAAGGAGGCTACTGCTGGGTGTTAGAGTACTTGTTTTGCATGCTGGTAGCAAGACTAGAACAGACTCATGCCTGAGGCCTTGGAAAACAGCTGCCTGGCTAGTTAATACTACAGGTGGACCAATTGACTGACTTAGAATCAAGCTGCTTCACATATTCACTCGATATGTATGTATGTACATATGTATATTTTGAACATAATATTTGAAATGGGGAGTTGGCACAGCATTTGGGTGGATCAGAATACGAATGAACTTGCATGGAAGATGACAGAAATTGTGGAAATATCCATCACCTGTCTGGAAGGAGTAGAATAGCTATAGGTCTGGGAAATGTTATGAAATAATCCAGAGATAGTAGTTCCCAATTGCAGAATACAAGTAGTGGAAAACGAAGGTCCATGGGAACAGTGAGAGGTTTTGAGAGAAATGTTTCTGGACAGGATCAAGTAAATAAGACACATTTGGATTAGACTCAGGGCCTTGCTAGACCTGCCGGGATAAGCCGGCAGAGAGGCGAGGCGACGGCGCACTAACATTAGCACGCGCCGCCCCGCCTCCTAGACGGCCGACGCTCAGGGACTGCGGAAGCCCTGCAGCGTCGGCCATTTGTTGTTGTTGTTGTTATAGGGGCCACGTGCAGCCCGAAGACTCCAGAGAAGGTAAGCCTTTTTTTTACTTAACCCCCCCATCCGGTCCTGATCCCTTCCCATGCCTCCTGCCCACTCTTTCCCCTCCCTCCCTCTCCCTCCCTGTGTCCCGTGTCGCCCGTCCTCTCTCCGTGTGTCCCGTGTCGCCCGTCCTCCCTCTCCCCCCGCCCCGGGATCCCCATGGCCCGATGGGCACAGCGCTGCGCTGTGCCCAGTCTGTGGCTTTTTGCAGCTACTTGCGAGCGAGTAGCCCTAAAAAGCCACGGCCCTTGCTAGACGTTCCGCAGTCCCGGCCTCAGGCCGGGGCTGCGGAAAAGGCACGCCATAAGCGACTTCGCTTATGGCGCATTAGAGGAGGCTTCAGTGCGGCCTGGGCCCGGATTCCCCTGTGCGTCATCTGGACGCACAGCAGGGAAAGCGCGCTAAGACCTCGTCTAGCAAGGCCCCCAGTGGGAATGTTTGGATATTAATGGAGCCATAAAGGTTGGGGATGGAATACCAGAATGTTTTGAAGATATCATTAGACTGGCTTCACTGGTGATAGAATGAAGGGAAGGGAAGCCAGGCTCCATTGGGCATGGTTGGCTGTTACTTCCTATATATTTCTTGAAGCTAAAGTTACTATATTTTACTTGAAGTCAGATGTGCATGAAATTCAAATGGCATGGGACCTCAGTGCCTCAATGTGGAATCTACATACTTCAGCCAAACCATCCATTACCACAAATTCTGGTCCATTGTAACTTATGGTGTTCACACCTGAGTAATATATTGTTGTGATGGATCGAAATACACATCCTTTTAGTTTTTTGCTGCTTGTTCTTTTCCTTTCTTTTAAAGAACTTTCTGGATCTGTTTATACTTAGGCTAGGCATTCTCTTAAAATTCTCACTCAAAAATATGTACTCTTTCTTAGTAAACATGAAGGCCATACTCCAATACAGGTTTGATCACAATGGTCTTATACATGAATAACTTTGGGTTGGGATGTAGCTATTAGCTTTTGAAAATTATTAAGTAGTTGGTATTGTTCTATTGCCTGGAATAGCGACAAACAAGGCATAGCCTGACATCATTGTTTGTATTATAATAAAGTGAAGGTCATACCTGATGAAATTTATGTCAGGGTATATGACTTCATAACAACTCCTCAAACCAAGGACTTCTCTGCAGATCAACGAGGCAATCTTTTTAGACTGAATCAGTCCTACACATGAGACTTTTCCTATGCCACTGGTAACTCAGTTTCCTAATAAGCCACGTAAGTGGCACATTTACAGTTTGACGTGGGATGTGTGTGAGAAACAGGATCCTAAAGAACTTTCAAAAACAAACTGCATGATAACTTGGGCTACTTATCAAAGCTTCTGACTAAAACCAGATGGATACATTTGCAGAGGAATCTGTTGTGGAACAAAAGGAAAGAAAATGTTAACACCAAGGAATTGATAAGTAAGAGTAATTGCTTCAGGGCTCTGTTGTTGCTTCAGAGCTTCTTCATAAGAAAACAGCACTTCTAGTGATTCTGTCTTTTACCAGCTTTCCCATGGTTACTTTTTAGCTACATTATATCCTTATTACAAGGTGTAGAAACAACTGTTTCCATTCTGGAAGAAGTCTGGCAGACCCTGATTATTCATCCACAAGTCTGATAAAGTTTCACCTCCACTTTGGGATCCATTCTGGATTCAGATGCCCCAGTTCCACAAAGGAATTTAGTGAAATTTAGTGCATTCTGGACATTTACACAACACTGAAGGCCATGGTTCACATATGCTCTTCTATAGCAGTGTCCCATGATGACATCATTGCATGTTACAGACACAGCAGGCGTATGTACAGAGAATGATTTAGGGAGCAATTCTCTCTCTCTCTCTCTGTCACATGTGTACATGCCCATTTTCTCCTGTTATTATTCATCAGGATCGCCTACATCTCTGGCCAGCTCCCTGGTTTCATACATTCAGTTATTGTTAATATAATATATAAACTTCATGTAATAGGTAAGTATGCAAAATATACAATTCCCTTTCTTTAAAAAGTGAGAGGGGTGACTGATATGTATTGATCAAATTGCTATCATTATTAAGCTCTTCAAATAACCCTTTGCTTGATTCATTTTAATCTTGATATATCCTAGTGAAGACCTTTGAATCTTCCCCCCTCCACATGTGCACTCAGTGGCGGCTGGTGAGGTTTGGAATTGGTGCAGACACTATCTTTCTTATGCTTGTGCATAGTGTGCAATCGTAGCGGTGCCCATGTACAGTTTTCTTGTATATGTGCACACTTTTGAATAACTACTATATGCCAAACAAAAGCTTTTCACTGGCACGTCCCCTTCCAATGTATTCTTCAAAAACCTTAATCTGCCACTCCTTTAGCAAATGTCACCTGATAGAGTAATATATTGCCTGATTATTACACCAGATCTAACACTTATCCATTGTTTATTTGTTTTTGTACAGTTCAGACCAATTTCCATATTCCCCAGAGATGTCCTACATCTGCTATCGAATACTCTGCTCATGCTCAAATCCTTTCTGTTATGACCTCAGTACAATAAACAGTGTCCATATTGGGGACTGTGTGAGGCAACAATAGAAAGCCATTAAAAAAAAAAACACATTTCTCCTGGGACTCCAGTGCTGAAAGAACTGCACAAATTTATACTTTAAGAAAATCAATGCCTTTCTTTCAATCTATCAAGAAATAATTAATATTATTATAATTAATATTACATAGCCAGGCAGCTAAGTCACTTTGTAACCTTCAGCCAGTCACTATCACACTACATAACCACAGGGTTCTTGTGAGGCTAAAGGGGAATAATGTTTTTGTCACTTGGAGCTCTTTGGAGGAAAGGGATACAAATCTGAACACAATTCCTTGGAGAGATGGGTCACTGAGGCACAAACAACATAAAAGCCTTCTAGGCCAAGCCTACCTTTTTAACAACTGGGGCTGTTAGGAAGAGGAACTAGGCCTCTTACAAAGGAGGGGGATTTGCTCTGTAGAACTGTGCCCTGGATTTATGCTATTGGCTAAACTGCTGGTTAAATTCTTATCAAAAAATGAACCAAATAAAATTCTCATCCATTCCTAGGTCAAGCAATCACCAGACTTTTCATGTGTAAGTCCTTAAAGCTGCATGACAAATTAAAATGTCTGGGGAAAATATTTCTGTCTGCAGAATGTGGGTAATTTTAGGCTTCCAACTGGAAATTTCCAGCTTCTGGCTTATTTCCCTTTTCTCACATCCTCATTAGATTTCACATAACAGAACCAGCCTTTATGTTATGAATGAGTGACTCTTCAGTAGAAATGAATGATCAACAAGATAAAGAATCATTTGTTGCTTTTTTTCCTGATTATATTACTTTGTGCTACAGGTACAAGAGCACATCTGGCATTTAGAGAAAAATCAAAGCTCACTTTACATAAAAAGATGAGTCTGATCAATGCATTAGCTTTTGTGTCGTTTGCAGGAAAGCAAAACATTTTTTAAATGTATGTCAAATATAATCAAAAGGGTTGCCAATCTGACTTCAATAATAAGAAAAACACCATGTTGTTGAACTTTTTTCTATGGCTGTACAGTCCATATGGGCATGGGGGTGGGGGAAGATGTGGATGTACTGTATCTGACAAGTCAAGAGAAAAAAGTTTTATAAATGGCTGAATATGACCTACCTTTCCAAATACTGACTAACACAGAATATTGTAGCCTGTCAAATATCAAAAGTCAAATGCGAATGTAAAAGAAAAAATAACTACAAAGAGTTGTTCACTTTTCAATTATTTGTAGAGTATCTGCAGAACAATTGCCAAGTACATTCTCCTTTGGAGAATTTTTTGGGAGACCAAATCTTTCAGCAAGGGTGTAGATGTGGAGGGAGATTTCAGAGGTTTCTATGGGAAAGGAGATAAAGGAATGGGTTAGAAATATGCTGGGGAGATAAAGAGTTGCATCCAACATTACAATAGCAGGAAAAGTACGAGAGGGAGCATTGTGCTGTTAGCACTTACAGGACTACTTGCAGAACAACCAGGGCAAATAGCGCAAGCAGCACCTAGCTAGTTGTTGTAATGAGTTGTGGGATGGAGCAAACGCATTGACTGTCTTTTGTTTACCGTGGAGTAAGACTCTCTGCCATTTAAATCTTTGGTTGGGGGCTGGGGAGTAGAGCTGAGCCCAAAAGCCCTAGGAAAAGAAGGCCATTTTGCAGATTTTTCTCTGAATATTCTCCCCTACCCTGCACCCACACAGAGAGAGAGCCTATTCAGACAACGTGCTAAGCCATGGTGAGACCGCTAACCCTTTTGCAGCAAATGGTTAGTGACGGTGTTTAAACTGTGGTTATGTAGCCACCATGGTTAGGAATGGTTCACATGACGACTAAGCCATAATGTCCCGCTCAAAGTGTTTAACCACCATGGCTTAATGTGTTGTCTGAACAGGATCACACAGGATGCCCTAGAACAGGATCCAAGAAAAAGAAGGAAGAAGTTGTGCTACTGCTACTGCTAATGAGAAACCCCACTCCTGAGAAACTAATGGAGAATTTATCCTCCCCCTGGAGAAATTTGGTGAAATGGTCCCCCAATTTCTCTCCTCATAAACAGCGTGGAGAATTTTGTCAGGCCATTTGCGCTCAGTGCCTGTTTTTTCCTCCCCTGATAACTCTAGTTATTCTCCACAGTGCAACCACTTGCAGTGAAAGAACATGCTAAATTGAAAGCAGGCCTCTCTGGCCAGATCTGTCTACAAGCTCATCACAAACAAACCCCAAGAGCTATTGTTCGTGTGCATGGCTTCAGTTCACAAGCTCTGTGAGAGATGTTTTCCATCCAAATTGGTACACAATGCTTAATTACTTCTTTTCACAATTAGCCCTTAATAAAAGGTGAACAAATGCATCCTCTCTAGTAAAGTCTTCCACATTTTATACTCCCCCCCTCCCAAGCACTATCATTTAGAATCTTGGCGCCATACAGTAATTTTTGCTAGCCTAATGTAAAAAAAGAAGAAAAGTGATTAGGTTTCGCAATCTCTTAGAACTGTCAAGTCATCCAATCCGAGATTTTAGAGCATCTAAAGCAAATTGTCCCAATTAAAACTAATGGAGGCCAATTAGTCTTTTAGCTGATGAAATAGTAATCAATGCTCTTCTTTAAAGCTGTTGAAGTTTCTAATGAGGACACAGCTTCTTCTGAAGCAACTGAAAGCAAGAGAAACATTAGTTTATGAAAACAAACCCTGGTAAATTATTAGAGCAGTACTCAGAAGTGGTAATTAATATTGTTAAATGCTCATCACTTCCCCAAGCAATGGGAAGCGGGAAGTTCAGAAGCAGTGATTCTGGATGTAGGGTGCACTTATATGTATGTTTAGACAGGGGAAAAAATGCTAGCTAGGGAATGCTGGGAGTTGTAGGACTTTTTCTGCCTCAACATGCAAAGGATTTGTCCTTCATTTCCTTCATTGCTGGAGACTTTGAGGTTCATCAGAACACTTTGAGGTTCATCAGATGAGCGTTTTATCACAAGCTTGCTACTGCCCACTTAGGATGTGCGCACGTCCTTAGACAACGTCCCCCTCTGGCATGCCTCCTGCTCTTTCCACTCATTTTTCCATTGCAAAATAGACCCCTTTTAATCCAACGTTCTTTTTAATGGAATGTGCTGCGATCTCCTGCGGTGTGCAGGAAAAGCGGTGTGATTCAAACAGCCTCTGAATGGGCCACGTGGTCTTTGTTTACTTTCTCTTTCCCCTCCAGGAAGAATAAGGAAGTGTGAAGTGACAGTAAGGAAACACAATTCCCCCCTTCCTGTGATGATGCTCTTAGGGTGTCTGTTGATTTGCAAATGTTCAGGCAGAAGTTTTGTAATCAAGCAGGCTTTCAAAAATGAGGCAGCATAATCATTAATCCTGCAAGAGGTTTCAAAAGAGAGCCACTTTGCCGCAAGGTGCATTTATTTAATTTATATTTTTGTTTTAATTATTTGTATCCTTCTGTTTATATTAATAATTTTAAAATTCAAAGGCAGCTCACCTGTCAGAAAACAACAACAATGAAACAACTATGAAATCTATATATTTTTTATAAATTAAACACACACACACACCAGGGTAAAATCAGTCATAAAAAGCCAGTCAGAATGTTTTTGAGGCATCTAAAAATTAATTTACTCCCCAGGGAGTAAGTTATATGATTGTTCTACCATCACTGAAAAGACCCTGGCACCTGTCAGACGAATTCTTGCTAATTACAGGCCAGGGTGCAGTCTCTGGTGTCAATCTCAGAGCTCAGGTAGGTGGTCCCCAGCCATTTAGGGCAGCCTTCCCCAATATGGTACCCTCTAGAAGTTTTGGATTACAATTCTCATCAATCCCATCCAGCATGATCAATGATGTGAGATGTATTCCAAAACATTTGGAGGATATCAGATTAGGGAAGGCTGTGATGTTAGCCAGCCATTCCAGCAACAGCCTAGTAGCTTCATTTTGAACCAATTTCCAAAATTTTCTTTAAAGGCAACCCAAAGGCATTACAGTAGTCCAGTCCGAAAATAACCAGTGTATGAGTGTCTGAGGCGAAGGGCCTTGCTAGATGAGGCTTTAGCGCGCTTTGAGGCCCGGTTTCCCTGCTGTGCAGCCACATGACGCACAGGGGAATCCGGGCCCAGGCCGCGCTGAAGCCTCCCCTAACGCGCCATAAGCGAAGTCGCTTATGGCGCGCCTTTTCCGCAGCCCTGGCCTGAGGCCGGGGCTGCGGAACGTCTAGCAAGGTCCGTGGCTTTTTGCGGCTACTCGCTTACTCACGAGTAGCCGGGAAAAGCCACGGACTGGGCACAGCGCTGAGCGCTGTGCCCTTCGGGCCGGGGGGATCCCGGGGGGGGAGATAGGGGGGAAGGCCGGACCGGCAGGAGAGGGGGGGAAAGCCGGGGATGGGATGGGGCCGAGGGACAGACAACCAGGGATGGGATGGGGCCGAGGGACAGACAACCGGGGATGGGATGGGGCCGAGGGACGGACAACCGGGGATGGGATGGGGCTGAGGGACGGACAACCGGGGATGGGGCCTAGGGACAGACAACCGGAGATGAGGCTGAGGGACAGACAACCGGGGATGGGGCCGAGGGACAGACAACCAGGGATGGGATGGGGCCAAGGGACAGACAACCGGGGATGGGATGGAGGGAGGGATGGACAACCAGGGATGGGATGGGGCCGAGGGACGGACAACCAGGGATGGGATGGGGCCGAGGGACGGACAACCGGGGATGGGGCCGAGGGACAGACAACCAGGGATGGGATGGGGGCGAGGGACGGATAATTTTAGAAAAAAAACCCACTTACCTTCTCCGGAGTCTTCGGGGAGCACGTGGCCCCTTTAACAAAGAAACAAAAAATGGCTGACGCTGCAGGGCTTCCGTAGTCCCTGCGCGTCGGCTGTCTAGGAGGCGGGGTGGCGCGCGCTAAATTTAGCGCGCCATCGCCCCGCCTCCCTGCCGGCTTATCCGGCTGGGTCTAGCAAGGCCCTAAATGTACCTTTTCCAGGTGGGGGTCACCTCAACGACTATTGATCAACTAGTTGAAGATAATGAAATTATCTGGGAGTTGTGGGGCATTTTTCTGTCTAAAGCTGCATAGGATTGCAACCTTAGCTACTGAAGTCACCTGGACATCTAAAAATAACCATGGATCAACATGAACCCCCAAATAATTGTGATTGGCTCTTTAGAGGACGTGCAACCCCCCTCCAAACCAGGTAGCACACCTCCAGCCAGATCAGCAGAGGTTCCAGCCAACAGCAAAGGAGTCTGTTTTTCTGCTCTCAGCCTTGCTAGACAAGGCCTTAGCGTGCTTTGAGGCCCAGTTTCCCTGCTGTGCGTCCACATGACGCACAGGGGAATCCGGGCCCAGGCTGCGCTGAAGCCTCCCCTAACGCGCCATAAGCGAAGTCCCTTATGGCGCGCCTTTTCCGCAGCCCCAGCCTGAGGCCGGGGCTGCGGAACGTCTAGCAAGGTCCGTGGCTTTTCCCGGCTACTCGCGAGTAAGCATGCAGCTCGCCAGTATGCAGCTCTTTTGTTTTGCCTCTGAAGATGACACGGTCCAAATTCAAACTGCAGGAACTTCTGTCTTCCACTCCCTCCCCCAGTCTGTGATGGGCATCACATTTCAAAGGCAAGAAAAAGAGATTTCCACATCAAGGAACATCCATGTCCTTTTGTTAAGTCCCTCATTAGTTTCTCAAGACAAAATCGTAGTAATAAGCCCATTCAGGCTAATCAGCAGCCAAACATGGCAATATTTATCTCCCTTTGCATTTAGCAGGATGAATGTTTTAGTTCAGTTCTTTTTCTCAAGCCCATCGGCTGTTTCCAGAGACAGACCTTTGGTACTCTGAAAAGCACTGTTACAAGTGATGTGCGTTTATGGCACATGTTTGGAACTGGGGAAGATGTGACACTATAGAAGAGTTCTATGAAGGTGAAAGAAGAGAAAGAATTGCAGCCAGGGAAATAGAACAGAGGAGAATCAGTAGGAAGGGTTAAGCATTCTTTTACCTCTTCTCCCCTATACATTGCACCCTGCTCCTTCCACTGCTTTACAACAACCGGAATTTTCAGAGCTGGGTCTGCCACTGTGAGTCTAGTTGTGCCTTTAAGGACCATGCAAATGTAACAGAGAAAAGATAACACACATATAGATTTTCAAGAGCATATTTACATTTGCAACCTTCCAGAAATGCCCCAGGGATACACACATCTTCACCATTTGAAAACATGTTAAGACGCGTGACTTTCTAAAACGAAAAAGTCCCTTCAAGTTTAGAGGACTAAATGAAATGAGGTTATCAAGGCACATCATTAGCTGACCCTTTTCTTATTTATTTTATTTATTTATTACATTTATATACCGCCCCACAGCCAAAGCTCTCTGGGCAGTTTACAAAAATTAAAAACAGTAAACATTAAAAAAGTATACAAAATTTAAAAACCATCAGAAACATAAAAACAACAGTATAAAAACAGCAGTATCCATTTGAAAACAACAGTTCTGGGGTCCATTAGAAAACAAACTTTGCATTGTTAAATGCTGTTAAATGCCTGGGAGAAGAGAAGAGTCTTGACCTGGTGCCTGAAAGATAACAGTGTTGGTGCCAGGTGAGCCTATTCAGGGAGATCATTCAGGGGGCCACCACCAAAAAGGCCCTCTCCCTTGTTGCCATCCTCCGAGCTTCCCTTAGAGTAGGCACTCGGAGGAGGACCTTAGAAGTTGAGCGCAGTGTATATGTAGGTTCATGTCGGGAGAGGCGTTCCATCAGGTATTGTGGTCCCAAGCCATGTAGGGCTTTCTTGCCTTTGCGTAGTCATTTGACTGGAAACAGTGTGATAATGCAGCTTCAGTTTTAAGAATAAGACAGCTGAGAAAGTGCAATGACAGATCAGAAACAAGTCCTCAGGATGCAAAAAGATTTATTTCTACAAAGCCCGACACATTTCGGCTTGTGTCCTTTCAAATGCCTTCTCAAGGGGCTGTAAGTATTAAAATACATTTAAATGCATTATGGGACAACGCGTAACATTAGAATACATACATATTATAAAGACAGTTACGCACATTGCCATACTGGCCTATGTCCATATATAAGTTTTAAAATTATTCCTATTGCATGGGGCCACTAGAGCCTATACGCATGTGTCCAAATAAAAATATATAAACACATCATATACCACCCCAGAGCTTTGGCTATGGCTTGGTATATAAATGTAAATTATTATTATTATTATTATTATTATTATTATTATTATTATTATTATTTAACAAAAATAAATACCTTACTTGTTAGATGTCTGCAGATTTTCCTTTAATAATAAACTGTCTCCTATAGTAATCACTGGCGTCTAAGAGTAGCATTAGGAGCCATCCTAATAATAATAATAATAATAATAATAATAATAATAATAACAACAACAACATATTTCTTACCCACCTCTCCGATTGGATCCGATTGATCCGTGTTCATTTTTTTACTTTTTTATTAACTCTGCCATGTGGCTGTGAAAATGTCATGGTCTTGTATTGAGATACTGCTGCTATCGTAGGAGGATGTATGAAGCAAATTACTGAATCACAGGAGTAGCAAAAATTCAAGGTCCTCCCATTCAGGCCACTTGGATTCAGAGTTTTTAATTTAAGATTCCATTCCATGTCCCTTCTTAGTAGTTGTTTGTTATTATGTATGTTAAGCTTATCCAGTGCCCAGAATTGTAAATTTGTATAGGAGTGGTGTTGTTCTGCAAAGTGATTGACTAGTGGAGCACCTGGCCTATGATTTTTAATGTTGCTGAGGTGCTCTCCTATGTGTCTTCTTAAAGGTCTGATCGTTTTACTTACATAAGTATTAGGGCATTTTACACTGGATAGCATAGATGCCAAAAATGCTACTGAAGGTGGTGAAATGTCTCAGAGAATATCTCCACTGGTCAGAGGGATTTTTGAATTCTGTGATTTTGGTGGTGTATTTGCAATAGCAGCAGGATGGTGTCCTTTAGGCATGGTGGCACCAGATAAAATAATGGGTGTGCTTCTGTAATGTTTTTTAAATTCACACCTGATCAGTAAGTTTCTTCAATTCCTGGTACTGATGCACTTCTCTACTGCTTAATGCTCCTTACTGCTCAGTTAATGCCACTTTATGAGTGCTGATAGTAGATCACTCTGGAAATCAGAGCTTGTAGAAGGTGACAGTCCTATACCATCCACACACCGACACCACACATTATCACACAGCTAAGGAAAGGACACTGATGCATTTTAAGGTAGGAGGGAAAACTACAGCTAGCAACACAAGCGGAAGAGAGGCTGGCATCAAAGATGGGCATGGTTTGGGAACCTGCCAAGGGCCTACTCCTCAGCCAGAGTGCATTGACAAGAGATCCCTGGACTTGCCCCTCGTCTTCACCATTACAACCTGCTTATTTATTTGTCTCTTGCTCTGGTCCAGACAAAGGTAACAGTGAGAAAGAATAGCAGCTTACTCATTGGCTCTTTGCCTGTCAAGCAAGTGGTAGCAAGTGATGAGAAAGAGAAGCAGGAGCAGTTGGTGACAATGGCAATTCGAAAGTATACTCACTGGCGGAGGGGGCCCATTGAGGGTGCCTTACCCAAGAGTCCTCAAAACCTGGAGCCAGCACTGGGAAGAACCATCTTTGGGCATTATGCCTGTCATGCAATGAGAGTGAGGACAAGTGTGCTAGCTCTACACCTTCTGTCACATCACAGTGCCCATCATCCCCTCCCATTTCCAAATACTGGGAAGGCAAACTTCTACATCAAGAAGTCTTTTCAAGTCATGGAGGTTCCCTGTGCAATGTAGAACTTTGATCTTCCAGGGTTCTAAATTGCAACGGGAGCTCCAAGGGCAGTGAGGGCTTCCCGTGGCAGAAATTTGCTTTCCCAATATGTGGAAGGTGATGAAACTGATAATGGGGACACAAAAGAGGAAGTGGAATCAGAGGGCTCCACCCCTTTCTCCCTTTCATGAGATAGTAATCTCTCTGTGTGTTGTGAGTTGGAGAACACTTGGCTACAGAGAACGTGTTTTGCCAATTGTTTTGTCCAAAGTCAGTGATTCTTTTTGGATATCCAGAGGCAATGAACCCACCCGTGGGTGAAGGAAAGAAGTTTATAATAAAGCAAGTAAAAGCTTGGCAATACATTCAAGGCATAAAGCACATGTTCCTTCAGTCACTAGGAACCTCGTACTCTTATCTCAAGATGAGGCCATCAGTGGTGATGAACAGCTCCAAAAGCCTGGTCAATGGGACCTGTCAACTCAACCCATGGAGAAGTTCCAAGTCTCAAACATCCCTCAGAGATCTATATACACTTAGCAAACTCTTTCTCCTTCCCCCACCCCAATCCCATTGGGAGAAACAATTTAGTCTTGTCATTGGCAGTTTTAAAATACAGACGAGCTTTCACTTACGCAAGACTGAATATACTGCCATCCGCTGTTCTCAAGGGCCGATTTAAAAGAATCCCATTGGAAAACCGCAGATGCCCACGTGGAGATGGCAGTATCCAAGCAGTAGCTCAGGTATTATTATTTTGCACTTTTTACAGAGACTTGAGGAAAGAGGCGATCATTCCACTACTGTTATCTATTCCAGGGTGGTCAGTTATTGCTTCCATGTCTTTTCCTCTTGCAGACCAAAATAAGCAGATGACAGCAAAGGCTGCACAATTTTTAGCAGCTGCTATTAAACTAAGATCTACCATTTTATCAGAGTCTTAATTTCTCACAGTTCCTTCACTTAAACAGAAGTTTATTTGTTGTATTTACTTATTTTTATTTTATGTGAAAAGGACTGTGTATTAATCTTGACATTTAATGCCATTTTTTAGAATGCAACTTGGGTAATTTTGGTCAGGTATAATTTTGCTTTTATTTTTTGTATGTTTCATTTCGAATGCTAAGGCCTATGGCTGATGCAAATACAGGAATCTCTCTCTCTCTCTCTGCCTTCTCATTGGCAGGCAGCCAAGCTAGGTTCCCGTAGAAGGTAATGCTGACTGTTTTCCAGGCAGACAGCTGAAGCTAGACGCTGAGTTAATAGCATACATCTGATGAGGCATAATGCAGAAGACCTACCAGGCCTGCATGAAAAATCCAGGCACAGATGTAAGCTAGCTTCTCCTGTGCATTTGAGGCATAGAAGAAAACAATTGTGATGTGCCGCTAGGTCCTCAATATACAATAGTCTTCTGTGTTTCCACTACAGGGAGGGTTGGAAAGCTGAAAGAAACTTGGGATGCCTCTCTGTAGAGATCTAATCTGATGGGATGCCCTGCTTGAAATGTGAAAACTTTTTTGCCTCATCCTATGCTTTATCTGTATACTTATAAAGAAATAAAAATATCTCATGTCTCCAGTGATCCCTCCTGCCTCCAAAAGGAAGTCCAACCCAGGTAGAGCTGCCCCTGAAGTTTTGTTTTCTTACCCTGAGATGTCAGATTTTGACAAAATGTGTATGCTTTTGGCTGATCAGGACAAGTCTCATTAAGTGCTTTTAAAATCAGACAGAATTCTTATAACCATATTTATTAGTGGTGGAGATCATAGAATAGTAGAGTTGGAAGGGGCCTATAAGGCCATTGAGTCCAACTCCCTGCTCAATGCAGGAATCCACCTTAAAGCATACCTCACAGATGGTTATCCAGCTGCCTCTTGAATGCCTCTGTTGTGGTAGAGCCCATGACCTCCCTAGGTAATTGGTTCCATTGTTGTACTGCTCTAACAGTCAGGAAGCTCTTCCTGACATCCAGCCAAAATCTTGCTTCTGGTAACTTGAGCCTATTAGTCCATGTCCTGCATTCTGGGATGATCGAGAAGAGATCCTTGCCCTCCTCTGTGTGACAACCTTTCAAGTATTTGAAGAGTGCTATCATGTCTCCCTTCTCTTCTCAAGGCTAAACTTGCCCAGTTCATTCAGTCTCTCCTCATAGGGTTTTGCTTCCAATCATCCTCATTGCCCTCCTCTGAACCCCCTCCAGCTTGTCTGCATCCTTCTTGAAGTGTGGTGCCCAGAACTGGACACAATACTCAAGATGAGGCCTAACCACTGCCGAATAGAAGGGAACCAGTACCTCGCACGATTTGGAAGCTATACTTCTATTAATGCATCCCAAAATAGCATTTGATTTTTTTGCAGTCACATCACACTGTTGACTCATATTCAGCTTGTGATCTACAACAATTCCAAGATCCAGATAGAATCAGATTTAACCCTTTACTGTGGAAATGTCCCATCCACCCCCCCTCCCATTCTCTCCTGTATTGTGATGACCTTTGGTTTTAAGAAAAAGAAAGCTTAATTGGGGGGAATCTACACGTCGTACTGAAGGCGCATGCATGCGCCCCCAGTACGCCCCCAAAAGGATGGTGTAGATTCTGCCTACCTGTAGCCCAGAAGAGACGGATGAGGAGGCAGCTGGGGAATCCGGCCGTGTCCTTGCCACCGCCGCCTCCCCGCCAGCCTCCTGCTGCCGGGATAAGAGCGACCCGGGTCGGAGAGCTCGGCTTCCGCTTCCGCCGAGTTCTCCGACCCGGGTCACTCTTACCCCGGCAGCAGGAGGCCGGCGGGGGGGAGGCGGCGGTGGCAAGGACGCGGCCGGATTCCCCAGCCGCCTCCTCCTCTGTCTCTTCTGGGCTGCAGGTAGGCAGAATCTACACCATCATTTTGGGGGCGTACTGGGGGCGCATGCATGCACCTTCAGTACAACGTGTAGATTCCCTCTTGATTGGTCATTATTAATCTCTCTTTTTATGGCATTTTCTGCTTTTTTAATTATGTAAACAACACAATTATTCCACATCATATCCACCCTAAGCCACAGATTTCCTCAGGAGTCAACAAGAAACACATAGGAAAGAGAATGTAAAGTAATAACAGCAAGAGATAGTTCTTCTGAGTTGGTTTGCCCTTACTGATCTTTTCCTCATGGAATTCCTGCTAAATTCCTGCAGCTTCCCACGATTGGCCAGAACACCGTTTGAAAAGCACTGCGTTAGAAGGTCCTAAATTATTTGATGTAGATACGTAAACACTCATATTTTTTTCATGTAAGATTTTTGTATGAAGCGGGCGGGAAGCGCATCAGATTTCTTCTCATCTTGTTCCGTTCTTCCAGCAAATTGCAGACCTGTATTTTACCTCAGACAGCACAACTAATCAAAGTTATTTCATTGGTCTTAGGAAGTATCTCCTTTCATTTTAAGATGAAAGGTTTGCTGCTGCAGAAGATCACTCTACGGAGGATCCTATTACTTTAGAAAAGAATTGAGCTGGGAATATTGGGGCAATCAGAAACCTCTCATTTACATTAAACCCTTACGCAGTACTCTTGTTCAGAAGCTACTGTATAGCCCACGGAGGTCAAGTATAGTTCAGAAATAGCTTCTTCTTTCAATCTTTAGAAAAACCGGAACACAGGAGGGAATATAATGGGTGCTGCCTTTTAAAACACTTTAATGAGATACAATCCAACTATAGTATCAGTTCCACCGCATGAAACATAGACTGGGGGAGGAGGGTTTATACGCTTCTCTTTGACAAGAAAAGCATCTCTACATGGTGACTTTTCTTAGTCATACCACAAGTGCTTGAAGTAAGATGGACACTTAGGAATACAAAAGAGAGGAAATGCATCACCCCAAAAGAGGATACCAATATGTGTAAAATGTGTATATGCTAATTTATGTGTAGAGATGCAAATTCAGAAAGAATTATTATAATTTAAATAGAAATACAGTACACCCCACCATAATGTAGAAGACTGTCACCAGGTGACCTGGCTGTTCAGGTGCTAACCGGTGATTATTATTATTATTATTATTATTATTATTATTATTATTAATTTATTTATATAGCACCATCAATGTACATGGTGCTGTACAGATAACACAGTAAATAGCAAGACCCTGCCGCATAGGCTTACAATCTAATAAGTTGTAGTAAACAATAAAGAGGGAAAGAGAATGCAAACAGGCACAGGGAAGTGTAAACAGGCACCGGGTAGGGAGAAGCTAACAGTATAGACTCAGAACAAACTCAATATTTGAAGGCTATAGGGAAAAGAAAAGTTTTTAGCTGAGTTTTAAAAGCAGTGATTGAGTTTGTAGTTCTCAAGTGTTCTGGAAGAGCGTTCCAGGCGTGATGAACAACAGTGCCTACAGTTCTTTATGTTTAAACCAGAATTGGAGGGGACAGCCCTGCAAATACAGGACTGTCCTCTGTAAGAAAAGGACACATGGCCACTCTGGCTGCCTCTTACATCTACTCAGAAGTAAGTGCCATGGAGTTCAGTGGGACGTACGCCCAGCTAAATGAGTGTACAATTGCAGCCTCAGCAGATATTCTGCAGCTCACACCTCTCTGAAGAAGACTATGCAGGAATAACCCAGGGCCTCCATGCAGCCTTGTCCAAATCTTTGGGTAGCAAAGAGAGGCAGGCACTGCAGAAGCAGGCACATGTCCTGGTTGTGGGTCCCTGGTCGAGAGCTGGTTGTCCACTGCGTGAAGAGAGTGCTGGACTAGATGGACCCTTGGTCTGATTCAGCAGGGCTCTTCATATGTTCTTCTTGCAAGAGTGTTCCATGTTCCTCCAAGGCCCAAGACCAGCAGAGCTTGTCTGGGTGGTATGGAGATTATTAGCACCTACCGTGACAAATATGATGCTGCAACCCTCAGAAGCCTGCTGTGAAATTTTGCAAGGTATTTTGAGGACAAGATTACTCACCTTCATAATGATCTTAATGCTGCTGATGTAACAGATCCAAATGAGGTGTCCAATGCACCAACTTAACCAATTTTGTGCGACCGGTTTCAGCTTCTGCGGCCTGAGGTCATGGACAAGATGGTTGTAGCAGTTTGACCCACCCTGTGTCTTCTTGATCCTTATTCAAGCTAGCCAAGGTAGTTTGCCTCTGCGGACTGGCAGTTGGGGGCAGTTTCCAGAGAATAGTGTTGAGGGACTGTACGTTGGCCCTTTGGCAGTCTTGCTGTGGGATGCCGCAAGATACTTCCAACACTACAAGGCTTCACTATGAAAAAGCCTTAAACTGCTTTTCAAGCAGTACTACAACCTAGGCCCTGTCACCTATCCTTCGGAAACTTTGTAGGTTTTTTTCTGCCTGGGGAGCCTGTATGATATGTGCCATTGTCATGCAAATACCCCCCAAAAAAAACAGGGGAGGAGGTGAAGTGAATCACTGCCCTCCCCTCAATATATATATATGAGGACTTCTATTCCACACAAATCATTGCACCTATCCTTCTGTAACTTTGCAGGTTTCTAACTTCAGACCACCTATAGGCTGTTTGTCATTTTCAGAACAATGCTCCATAAGTAAAACAGGGAGATACACACACCATATATTCATTTTGTGAACCGCCCAGAGAGCTTCGGCTATTAGGCGGTATAGAAATGTAATAAATAAATAAATAAATAAATATCCTCAAAATGTCAAGATTTTTCATGCACAGAAATCCCTGTGCTTGTTCATTTGTTAACTTGTCAGGCTTGATACCCTCAGAGAAGGCAACTATCCCCGCTGAGAAATAATTTAAAAAATTATCTGTAGGGGTTTCCCCCCCTTTTTTAAAAAAATCAAAATATAAAGGGTTATAGCACAAAAACGCCTGCACCTATTTTTCTGAAATTTGTCAGCTCCAAACCTCTTTGATAGGTCTACTACATCTGCAACTATCATCTAATTTTGACTAAGGAAAAAGGGGAATAGCCATTTTTCCTTCATGATAGTCAAGGGGACACATGAAGTTTCTAATTTCCAAATCTCTATTTGGGTTTGGTATCCGGGTTGAAGCAGAAAAACTCTGAGTTGTTCCAGACTCTGAATTGGCCCAATTCAGACAGACTGAATTGGGGCATTTTCCAAAGCAATCAATCAATATCCAAGTCAAATCTTGGGGTTGGTTGCACACCTCTTTTAATTTATTTATTTATTACATTTTTATACCGCCCAATAGCCGAAGCTCTCTGGGCGGTTCACAAAAATTAAAACCACAGTAAAACACCCAACAGTTTAAAACACAATTACGAAATACAGTATAAAAAGCGCAACCAGGATAAAACCACACAGCAAAGTTGATATAAGATTAAAATACAGAGTGAAAACAGTAAAATTTAAATTTAAGTTAAAATTAAGTGTTAAAATACTGAGTGAATAAAAAGGTCTTCAGCTGGCGACGAAAGCAGTACAGTGTATGCGCCAAGCGGACCTCTCTGGGGAGCTCGTTCCACAACCGGGGTGCCACAGCGGAGAAAGCCCTCCTCCTAGTAGCCACCTGCCTCACTTCCTTTGGCAGGGGCTCATGGAGAAGGGCCCCTGTAGATGATCTTAAGGTCCGGGTAGGTACATATGGGAGGAGGCGTTCCTTCAGATAACCTGGCCCCAAACTGTTTAGGGCTTTAAATGTTAATACCAGCACTTTGAATTGGGCCCGGACCTGGACTGGCAGACAATGAAGTTGTAAAAGGACTGGCGTAATGTGATCTCGCCAGAGTGGATTTAACCATCCACTCTGGCCCATTAAGGGCAAAATCCTATGCATGTTTAGACAGAAAAAAACCATACAACTCCCAACATCCTCCAGCTGGGAATGTAGTTGGGCTTTAGGACTTTTTTCTGTCTAAACATGCATAGTCTCATGCCCCAAAATTCTTTTCAAATCCCAAACTCTGATCACCGCCTTAGGGTAAAACTGCAATGATTGTCTCATTCACAGTAACCACATGATTTGCAGATGCCATGCAAACCTGATGTGACTGGAGCAATCCCCAGCTACCAAATTCAGATGGATAAAAAGAGTTAGCTACATAACATAGATTTAATATCCTATTAATGTTAATTAGGCTTGCTTTACTTGTTCCACTTTCTGTTGCATCCTTGCGCTATAACTTTCCTTGTCCTTGACAGATGTGGGTGCCCAGAGATTAAAGTCTACCTGTTGCCAGTTAGTGCTTCCGCTTTCATTATGGAAAAAAGAAAAAAAAACTTTTGAATATTTTAATCATCTTCTTTTTTTTACTGCTGGCTCTCTTTTGTAGCCTGCTCCATTATGAGCAGGCAGTGTACATTTAGCTACGACTTACAAGAGATCACCTTAGCCATGTGGGCAGGTATTGCTTTTTTGTGCAGATAAGGTACAATAACAACAACACAGGCTCTGGTATTTCTCCCCCCACCCCTCCCAGTTTTATGACCCCTCTGCCAATTATATCAGGCTCAAGAGCTTCCAGACAGCATGAGGATCAGCATGAGGCAACACTTCTGTGCTAAAGAGAGGCCTAAACATTTCCAGAATAAACAACAGGACTCGTCCTTAACAGGCGGGGGGTCAGTCTCATCAGTGAGGGATAACCGCACTCCGATGGGAGGATAACCGTTGCCGCAGAACCTTCCGAGGCGCCTTTGCGCTGCCTCAGAAATGTGCTACTGTTTAACAGCTGTCACAGAAGGCTAATGAATGCAAAGAACCGATCATACCGCCTCACAGTGTGAAGTGGGGTTTTGCATATGCACTGTGTGCGAATACACAAAGGGGCACATCAATTTGCATTTTGTCAGGTAAATTCAGAGCCTTCAAACCCTCAAGTTCCCTTCTCTCTCTCTCTCTTCCTTCCCCCCCCCCCCGCTGTTCTTCAGGTAATCTCAGGTCAGTCTAATAAATAATGTTCTAAAATGCATTTTCCCTTAGGCCACCTGGTCAGTACATACATACTAACGAAAAGTAACCAAAACATCCCTTTCTTTCTTTCTCTTTTTTTAGTGATCAACCACACAAAACAATTTCATTCCTGCCATGGCCTCGGGCAAGCAGAACAAAGGTAGGATGATATGGGCCTCAGGATGCTTTAGATTATTCGGGGAAGGGACTCAAAGTTTTTGTGAGAGCGGGATTAAGCATTGCCTACACATACTGTCTGTCTTGGCAAGGAGGAGCGTGCACATACTGGCATGTTGATTGGGTATGAGGGGATAAATGTCTTGGGCTCTCTGGGCTTGGTTAAATTGAAAGCTGCAGTGGCTTATGGGATAATGCTGGCTTCCCCTGGAGATGAACTCAGCATGCATAAGGATTCCCGCCATCCCGTCGGCTACCTGCCATTGAGGATCATTGTCAGCCTGGCTAGAGCTAAAAAACAGACATAGAAACCTGCTTAACCGTACAATCCTATACATGTCTACTTAGAAGAAGGGGTGAGCAAACTCGGGGAGCGCTCTTGCTGCGAACTCTCACCCTGCCGCTGTCAGCCACCGTTAACACAGTGAGAGAAATGTGTCATTTCTGGAGCATCTGGAAGTTACGCATCTGTCCCCCCCCCAACCCAATGGGGGCCTTTAACACCCCTGTCAGCATGGGTGGGGGAGACACATGCTTTCTGGAGCCTCTGGAAAGTGTGTGTTTCCCCCCACTGCACTAATGGCAGCTGACAGCAACAGGGTGTGCACTCGCAGCATGAGTTTGCTCACTCCTACTACTTCCCCCCCTCCACACTAGTGGCAGCCAAATTGGCAGGGAGGGGGGAGATGCGCGCTTTCCAGAGCTTCCGGAAAGTGCATATATCCCCCCTCCATGCTAATAGCAGCCGCCATTAATGCAGCGGGGGGAAAGGAAGGGCCAGAAGCCAGGGCGGACCCATGCCAGAGCACTTGTGGGGGCTCACAAGTGCTTGGGCATGGGTCAGCACTGTGGCCAAGTGCATCCAACTCGGTCCACAAGGGCTGGATGTGGGGAGTTCCCTGCCCTCGCGGACTGAGTTGGATACTCACACTGCGTTCAGATAATACAATAACTCACCTTGTAGGAAATGCACTGTGTTCAGACAACATGATAACCCATGGTTCAACAACAACCCACACTGGGTGCGTTAGCGTGTTGTGCGAACCAGCCTTATTTGTTTATTTATTACATTTTTATACCGCCCAATATCCGAAGCTCTCTGGGCGGTTAGAAGTTAACAGCAGTGAAAACCCATGTAAAACTTCTTTCTGAGTCTAGAAATCCTGTTTTGCTTGGTAATTTCCTTGTTCTCTTCTATGTCTATTTTATTTTGTATATCCCACACTGATTCAAAAAGCTGGTACAGGAATGCTGGGAATTGTAGTCTAACATGTCTGGAGGACGCCAGTTTTGGGAAGTCTGACATAGATCAAGAATTACAAAATCAACCATTCCCGGAAACTGAGCATCTGCTTTCCATAAAAGGATACGTTTCAGGCTACCTGGGTGGGTGAGTCCAAGTCAGAGAAGAATTTGGAGCTCCTAACACTCCCATCTTCTTTAAGGCAAGTGTTACAAGCCCCCCAGCTGGTATCTAATTCCCAGAGGTAATCACACACACACAAGGGCTTTAAGTATTCAGAAGCAAAGTGTTCTTACCAAAGGGAGGTTGACATAAATACACTGTTAATCTGGTTGTTCTCTTAGGTTAATGAGAGAGCACCCTCTAGTGGCAGCCATATTGCTTAATTTGACCTAGGCGATGCATAATTCATGAGAATAAAGAGGTGCACAAAATGGTTGCCCTGCAAGAGATGCCTTACATCTGAAAGGCAGCAACAGCAAGGAGGGAGAGAGGGGAAGCCTATTTCTCATCCTTCTCCAAAATACAATTCATTAAGAATGGCAAAGATAAAAGACTGCCTCAAAAATGATTTAATTAGTGGTGGAAACAAGAAGAAATACTGTGTGTTCTTTTATGGAGATGATAAACTTATGCGGGGGACTGTTCCACTTTAGATTATAAAGCGGAAGGGCTCACATAATGGAATGAGCCTTCATCGGGGTGGGGGGAGAATCCCTCTAGGTAGAAAACGAGCATGTCAAGAAGAAACTTATGCTGCAACTTTGCCCCGTTACTTCTTGTTGTAGATTTTTCTGCATATATGAGCATTCAGTGCTACGAACCCACATCTGCAGCCAAAAGTGGTACAATCCAGACATATGTTTACTGCCCAAGTAATAACGCACTGAAGTATAGTGGGTTGAGTGTTGGACTGGGACTCAGAACTGGGTTCTAGTAGGGATGGCGTGGGCATCTGATTGGGGCTTGAAGCCTGGCAATAAATCATCAGCTTGGCTCCCTGGATGCTAGTCTGTGGCCCCTAGTGCTCCCTCAACTCTGTGTGCACTGTAATGTTGCATTCATTGCCCCTTTGATGGCTGCCATTTGTACAAATGGGACATTTATGGACCAAAACACTTAGGGTTTACCCTAGGTTTACCCCGTGCCGCTCGTTGGGGTTGGGTAAGTGGTGGGGGTTCAGCACACAGGGCGAGCATGGGGCAGTCTGTCCATCCCTAGATTCTAGTCCTCATTTGGCCATGTTGCTCACTGGTTGACATTGGGCCTGTCTCTTAGCCTAATCTGCTTCCCACAACTGTTGTGAAGATAAAATGGAGAGGAGGACGACCATGTAAGCTGCCTTGGGTTCTTTGCAAGAGGGAAAAAGGCAGCATATAAATGTAAAAATCAATCAAATAAGTTAGTTGATAATCTGAAGTAAGAATTAGTAGTGGTAAAGTTGGTGTTGGTGGTGATGATGGCAAAGTGAGTTAAACAAGGGTCAGGGAACCTTTTCAACCTGGCTTCATTTTCTTGTGGGTAACCTCCTGGATGTGGGTAACCATAAGCTTTCATCCCTGACTACCAAAAATCACACACACCCCAACACACACACATATGCAACAAAGTAAGGTTTGATAAGAAAGCAACCACCAGTGTGGTGTAGTGGCTAAAGTGTTGGACTGGGAGTCGGGAGATCTGGGTTCTAGTCTGCACTCGGCCATGGAAACTCACTGGGTGACTTGGGGCCAGTCACAGACTCTCAGCCCAACCCACCTCACAGGGTTGTTGTTGTGAGGATAAAATGGAGGGGAGGAGGATTATGTACGCCGCCTTGGGTTCCTTGGAGGAAAAAAGGCGGGATATAAATGCAATAATAAATAAATAAATAAATAAATAAATAAATAAATAAATAAATAAAGGTCCCATTCACAAAAATGGGAGATCGTTTTCTAAGATGAATTTCTACATTGGAGAGAGGGAGTAATCAAGGCAGGGAAGCTGTGGGCAGAACCAAAAAGTTTGCAGCCTACAACCATCCCGTACACCAGAGGTTTCACACATATAACCTAAGGTTTTCTAGGCAATATACAAAGTTGTTGTTTTTTAAAGGATGCATTTCATGTCTGTATGTTTAAAATCGAATCAATATGATACAAAGGCAGAAAGGGGGTGGTGAAAAAACCAGAAAATAAGAAATTCAGGCACAAATTTTTCATTAATAATAAACATAGTAAGGTTTGTTGTTAAAAAAAGAAGTTAGCAGCTGTGCCTAATAAAGGACTTGATGGAGGCGGATGGAAAATGCCCCCTTCCCCTACCTTTAGATACTGCTGCTGCCTTCACAGCTATTCCAAGGGCTGCTCTTTCAAGGTGCCACCTGGGCCATAGGGGCAAAAAGGCCTGCATCACAGAAAGAAAAGACAAGGCCTCCAGCACTATTCATAATCCTCACAGGCTTTAGTCATCTACATACCATGAAGTCTTCCGCTTTGTAGCCACTTAAGTTGCATTGATGTGATGACAACAGATCTTGCCAAAAGCAAGAACAAAGAATTATCACAATAATGGTTGGCCAAGGGGGGCAACCATCTTCCCCACCCCACCGCATGAATGCCCCTGGGAATGATGCATTGTCATGGAGGATAAGGCTATCAATGGCTCCCAGTCATAATGGCTTTATCTTACCTGCAGTATCAGAGGCAGTATGCTTCTGTATGCCCACTGCTGGGTACATGAGCAGGAGGGTGTTGTTGCACTCATGTCCCGCTTATAGGTTTCCCATGAGCATCTGGTTGGCTCCTGTGGAATACAATGGTGGACTTTATGAGCTTTTATCCAGCACGGCTCTTCCTGTGTTTTATAATATAGCATTGTTCCCATGGAGCATTCTGTCCCAAATTTCAAAGGGAACACTACCAGGTGGCTGAGGACAGCTAAACTGCCATTTGATCCATGGCAAAGCTGGCTTTGAAAAAAAAAGAAAAAACCTCTGTCCACCTCATCTTAAGAGGTAAGTCCACCACCACCACCACCACCCGGGTCCTGCAATTTTGTCTCCTGAAGATTAATTCAATCTTCAGAGGCATTTTGACCCCATCCCCCAATGTACCAAAAATCATTATGCCAAATATACAGGCCACAGAGGGCAGGCTCAAGACATTTTGCTGCCCGAGGCAAAAGACAACATGGTGCCCCCTCCCATTCCATTAACAAAATGACAACTGCTCTGGTAGTTGAATCTTCCTTCAACAATGGGACAGCATCTTTACATTTTTATAAACCACCCAGAGAGCTTCGGCTATTGGGCGGTACAAAAATGTAATAAATAAATACATAAATAAATCTTCCACTACATCTGAAGGCAGCAGGCTAGCTTAGAGGGTGCAGCGTAGGCCACGTGGCCCACAGCTCTCTCCTCTACTACCTTGCTGCCATCTCTCAGCATTTGCTGCCTAAGGCGACTGCGTCACTCTGCCTAATGGTAGGGCCAGTCCTGTGGCCCAGCATTAGTGTAGACAATAGTGAGATAGATAGACAAATGGCTTGATTTGGTATAAGGCAGCTTCCTGTGTATTTAATCTGATGCTGGTAGCATGCTCATGCAAAATAATAATAACATGGCAAGGTCTGACTAGGCAGTATCCAACTGTGTCTTTTCAGAAACTGAAATAGTGCTAGCAGAGCTATGCCAAATCTTTTCATTACGCAACCACTTGTGTAATGCACAACCACGTGCACGATGGGTTGTGCAACTGTTTGCACAACTGTGGTTGCGCAAATGTAACTTTAGTTGGATTCTTCTCTTGTGCATAGTTCACAACCTAGTTCCTGCTAGTGCAACATCACTTACACTAGTGGAATGACACAGTTGGATACTGCCCTCTGTTCCCACCCTACTTTCACCTCCTATGTATGTGGTCAGAAAGCCAGCACCTAAATATGTAGCAAAGCATATGTGGTAGGGACACACTGGAGAGCAAAGAGCCAACTCTTCAATATCTGATGGGTCAATATTCTAAGGTAGTCCACTGAGACAGCAATTATGTATACAGAAGTTACTAGAAGTGAAAGATCATTTGCATTATCTTCTATAATTTTCTACCTAGATCAGGGGATATGCAACTTTGGGGGGCTGTGAACACATTTGTCAATTTGAAAAACTGTCCTGGGCACCACCACAAAATGGTGCCATGTGAGGGATGATAAAGGGAAAATAACCTGCCCACAAGACTGAATATAAAGCAGAGGTATGTCTGAGCCCCAACACTTTAAAGAATTCCTTTAAATCCACAGTTCTCAGCACCAGCGGAAACCTATTCACAGCAATCCCAGTTGCTGGTAAGAAAACATACCCATTTTTTCTTTATGTGGGAGTGTAGGGCACCTTGGAAGGTGCCAGAGGAGTAGCTGGGGGCACATTGGTGCCAACAGGCATCACATTGCTTAACCCGACTAGATAGACCCTTCGGTAGAATTATTGGCTGTGCTGATGGACATAAACATCCTGTAAGATTGTGAAGGAAAACTGCAAAGGAATTAACGTTCCACTCTCCTTTCTTTAGGCTATGCAACTGAATGTTATCTAAAGAAAATAACAGACACCCTTGTGGGTAATTTAATTCTCTTTCAGGTTTTAGGTTAAGATGACCCAAATTAATTAAAGGGAGCTCAATACATTCGCTCCAACAGTGTGCCAGTCAAAAGGTAAGATTGCTTCTTTAATAAACTGATAGCTAAAAAAAAGAAAGAAAGAAGAAGCAAGATGTGAGAATAATGTCCAGGATTTTGATCTCTCCTGTAATAAGCTGTACAATGTTACAAAGATTGCTTGAGATATTACAAAAGATTATCAGCGTGGTGTTGCGAGGAGCTGTTAAAATTTTAAGGAAATTATTCTGCTAACTGTCCTCTAAATGTCTTGGTAGATTAGTGGGAATGAAATACAACAAGCCCGCAAAATTGTTCAATGATTGCTAGTTGGTAAACTAGAATATACTGGTAACTGAACAGAGTCTTGTGGCACCTTGAAGACTAACGAATTTATTGTAGCATATGTTTTCATGGGCTAGAGAGCCCATTTTTATCAGACTTCACTGTTTTTACTGTGACAGACTACACAGCTCCCTTCTGGAATTGGTACATTTAAATTAACCTCTTCACCCCTCCCTTCTCCATATTGCAAGTACTTTAAATTCAATTTCAACTCCAAGCAACAGGCTTCCTCCACACAATATTTCAATCCCCAACGTAAGATAACAATATTTCGCTATTTTGAACAGAGGAGTTATTTAAATCTTAAAGACAATTTTATTCTTAGTGGATCTAGAGACAGTTGCACACAACAAGGCATGGAATATGTATAGTAAGGCAAGGGAAAACCTGTACCTAGTGGTACAACATTTCTTATTATGATACGCACAACTTCATTGTGAGAGGGAAAATGTGCCCTGTTGCATCAGGCCAAAGTCCATCTGGTCTAGCATTGTTTCTAATAGCAACCACCCATGAGCAACACCCGTTTCATCTACACTGTGCAGAAACAATGGGAATTACAATGGTCAGGTTAGATGTGCATCCAATTCCTGTGGTCTAAAACCCACATCTGCAAGTTTTGGTTGGCTTACCTGAATTACCTGATCTTGTGTTGAAATTGCAAAATGGACTTCTGGTTTCAGTGTTTGTTCTCATGTGTATTTTAAGCTGCTTTTTAGAGCGATGTCCTCCCAAACCTATGTATGAAAAGGAATGAGAGACAAGATACATCAGAGGAGATGTCCAGAATTACTTTGTGAAGCTGCTCTATGGACAAAAGCTATTGTATCCATCAAAGGTAGACCTTAACAGGAAGATCTTCAAGGCCCACTTAAATGCAAGTATAGAAGCGGCAAGAAATAGATCTATTAGAAGGGAGTAATTAAGGTTTGGGACTACTACCTAGAAGGCCCCATCTTTAAGGCACACCAACCTTAATAGTAGGCAGGCACTTGAGAAGAATCTCCAAGGTAGACATCATACATGGGCAGGATTGGATAGATAAAGGTGGTGCTTTGGGTCCCAAGCCATTAAGGGACTTCGAAATTAAGACCAGCACTTTGAATGGGCCCAGAAACGGACTGGTTGCCAGTGCACACAAGATTGGAGTTATCTGTTCTATCACACATCTAAGGCAATTATGTATCTCAAGTAATTACGAGATCAAGATGATTACACAGTATAATTGAGGTTTATTCAGTTACTTGCCATTACAACTGAACATTGGAACAATGCAAGTCACACACAAATAATGAGGAAGATGAGAATAGAAATATACATTGCATATTTATTATGGTAATATGGGAAACTTCCTTGGGAAATGGCAACAACAGCAGCATGGAGTAGAATTTGGTAGAAACTCTCAGCCAGAAGGATTGTCATTTGATCCTAGGTCTATAAAGGGATCCAGTAGTAGGCACAACTCAGAAAAAGTTAAATGTGAAATCAGTAAGATTAACAGCACAATCCTATGCATGTCTACTCAGAAGGATGTCCCACGGAGTTAAATGGAGTGTACTCCGTGGTCAGTGGGAATAAGATTCCAACCTAAAAAGCACAATTAACTTCTTAAGACTGTGATCCTATCAGGGAGCTGAATTGAACTCAGTGGAGCTTACTTCTGAGTAGACATGCATAGATTGTACTGTAAATTCAATTCAGTAGCAATAATTTTTTATTGGGTTGGGGGCCTTGGGTTCAGAGAAAGATACAGACATACACACAGCGGGAGAAACACATGGAGTATTTTACTTATTTTCTAACAATTTCCTTTCTGATATAATATCATCATTTGGTTTTACATTTCCCATTTTACTCCTGGGTAATACGTGACACTTCAATTCCTTATAATCTAACAATGGGCTTGTCACTACTGGCAGACTTAGCAGAGATGCTATCACTGACAGGCAGAAGGAGTTGGAGGGGAGTCACTCCATCTCCTAAAAAGCATTGGGAGACGGTGGTGCCTGCCTTCCCAAGGAGAGGTGGATCTTGCAGTTGAAAAGATGGGAGAATAAAAAGGAAATTTAAGAACCACCTGTTGGGTCCAGGCCTGGGTGCAACAGATAACTTTCCTAGGAAAGTGGTTGGCAAATACCAATCAGAAGTGGTCTTCTGCCCTCTGTTGGCGTAGGCTTGCATGGGAACTGGCATCTCTCTCTCTTTCTCTCTCTCTCTCTCTCTCCTCATTCTTCCTCTTTCAGGTGAACAGCAACTATGGGAGGGCACTTAGGCCCATTTCCCTCTCCTTCAGGTGGGCAGGAGTAGCAGCATGAGGTCACAATGGCCAGTCTTTCTTCTGCCTTTAATCCTCACAATGACTCATAGCTAGTCCCACCCCCTTCACATTGCAGCTATTGGTAGACAGAGAGGAGACAGTCACAACTGCACAGCTGAGCTGCTGGGACATGCAAAAAGGGTAGGGTGAGCATGCTCAGTTATCCATGGGATAGTTAGCCAATCCAGGTAGTTCTCTACTGTCTTGCATGCACCGGGACTTGTTGCTTGAACAGCCAGTATTCTGGTTGCTTAGCTTTCACAATCTGCCCTCTTTATTCCTTTGATTTTTCTCCCCCACTCCACCCCATTTTTTCAAAGAACTCAGAATTTTTACATCCCATGTCTTCTGACCTCTATCGGACTAAACTTGCTTTTGTTTATTATTCATTTTGTTGGCACTGACATCCAACCTGGCTGCCTACAATTGTAAGTACTCTTTAAACTATAGCAGGAGAAGTTCATCTAAACTGTAATATGGAATTGGAGGCTACAACGAGAGCTGGCAGTTTGAGTACATTGCATTTTATAAATGAGGGGAGAGAGAGTGCTTTCCTTTGTGTTGCCTGACTTCCTTCAGACCAAATTTCCTTTACTTACAGCCAGATCCGGGATGCACTAAAACAAATGTCAGTACTTGCCCATAAGGAAAACAAACTTGCCCACAGAGAAAACATACTTGCCCATAGGGAAAGATAGAATAATACTTGCCCTTAGGGAAAATATACCTCCCCATAGGAAATATATATATAGGGAAATCATGTTTGCCCACAGGAAAACAAGATAGTAATTGCCCATAAGAAAACCATCCCTGCCCATAGGGAAGCATAGGATACTAATTGTCCATAGGGAAAATATAGCTCCCTATAGGAAAATCATACATGCCCATAGGGAAACTTGATTGCACCTAAATGCCCTCTCTGATGCTATGGAGCCCACTCTGCTCCCTGGTATACTGGGGAGCTGCGGACAATGAAACAGGCTGGATGTCGGCTGGAGCGCAAATGGCTCAAGACTCAAAGCAAAGATGACCAAGTGTGCTCTAGAGCACATAATTGTGCCTATTGTGCAGCGATGTGAGCAGCAAAGAAGGCTTACTTTGCTGCCTCCATCACATCCTCAAGTAGCAGTCCAGTGGAGCTTTTTCCAGTAGTCTGGGGGTTGTTAACAGTCTCCACAATGAATGGAGGCCTGGTTCCTTTAAGGACCCACTGCGACCTTTTTGCATCTCACTTTGAGGACAAAATTGCTTGTCTCTGCAGCAAACTTGCTGCTATTAGTGCAGTTCCAGTCAAGGTGTCTGATACCACCTTCTGCCCAATTTTGTGGGATCAGTTTCAGCTGCTGATGTTAACAAGGTACTTGCAGCAATGCGACCAACCATGTGCCCACTTGATCCTTGCCCCTCCTGGCTCATAAAAGCTGGTCGAGGGGGTTTGACTGAGTGGGTCCAGGGTGTGGTGAATGCTTCTTTATGGGAAGGGGTGGTCCCTACCATCTTTAAAGAGGTGGTAGTGAGACCACTCCTGAAGAAGCCCACTCTGGACCCAATGGTATTACAAAACTATTGACCAGTTGCAAATACCTCTTTCTTAGGAAAGGTATTGGAGAGGGTCATGGCAGAACAACTGCAGGCACTCTTGGGGGACATTGATTATCTAGACTGATTTCAATCTGGGTTTTGGCCTGGTTACGGGACTGAATCAGCCTTGGTCACACTGATGGATGTCCTTTATTGAGAGACAGGGGGAGTGCAACTCTGTTAATTCTACTCAATCTCTCATCATCTTTTGATACTATCGACCATGGTATCCTCCTTGATGAACTCTGTGGGATGGGTGTCGGAGGCACTGTGTTCCAGTCATACCTGGAGGGTCGATTTCAGAGAGTAACATCGGGTGATCATTTCTTGGCCCCTTGGCAATTAAGCTATGGGGTACCACAGGGCACCATCTTGTCCCCAATGTTGTTTAACATCTATATGAAGCATTTGGCGGGCGGTCATTAGGGGATTTGGAGCAAACTGCAATCAGTATGCTGATGACACAAAGTCCTAACTCCCTGTGACATCTGAAACTTCTTTCTTTTACTGTTTACATCTATGTTCACCACTCTGGGTTAGATAATTGTGCAGTATATAAATGTTGTAAATAATAATAATAATAATAATGATGATGATGATGATGATGATGATGATGTCCCTGTGGGTATGTACTGTCCTATGTTTTCCTATGAGCAAGCATGGTTTTCTTGTGGGCAAGTGCTGCCCTATGTTTCTCTCTGGGCAAGTGCTGTCCTATGTTTCCCTATGGGCAATTACTATCCTATGTTCCCCTATTGGCAAGTATGGTTTTCTTATGGGCAAATACTGTCCTATGTTTCCCTATGGGCAAATAGTGTCATTTGTTTTAATATGTCCCACGAGATCCTCTTCTTCCTGATCTCCCCAAATATGAAGGCTGTTTATGGTTACCCAATGGAGACAGAAAGAGGCACTTTGCTCATGCTCAGAGGTTGAGCCTTGGCATAACAAACATTGTGCTACTAATCCCTGACTCAAGTGAAACTACTTTCTCATGTTACCTAAAAGCAAATAATTCTTTCGGAGGAAATTTTTAAGCTTCATCCCACCTACACTTTTGTTCTGGTTCTCCCTCGAATTATCCCATACCGTTGTTGTTGTTGTGCTCCATCACACCACCCTCCACGCCTCCACCCTGCTCCGTTGCACACCCCGGGAGTACTGGGCCAGGCTTCACAGCACTCTGCTTGGGGGCTGCTGAGGAAGGGCAAGGATCAAGAGGGGGCTGCTCCTTGTCTTCCTGCTCCGGCACGTGCCCCGGGAGGGCTGTGCCTGCTCCAGGCTCCGTGGCACTCGGGGCAAGCGAGGGAGGCAGCTCTGCTCCTCGTCATCCTTCTGCACCCCCAGTGGCCATTCGAAGATCAAGAAGAACTGTTCTTTCCACATTCCAAAATACGTCGCCAAGAGAGGGGGAAGAACCGCAATCATAGCAGGACATTGCCGCGATAGCAGACTAAAAGGTGGACGTCATGGGAGTCTTTTGAATGAAATTTGCCGTGAAAGCACACTATCAGCCTGGTGTGATAGAGCTCTCTGTTTGGTTTTTAGAGGCTGAGGATAATTGCTGGATGGCACCTTTAAAAATGGATTGCGGGAGTTCATGAAACTGTCCATGTGCTATTGTGCTCTCTTCTTCATTAGTGCTGACTTAATCCCTCAGTGCTGAAGAGCAAGTGTGATCACCTGTGGGCGATAGGTCTGTATTTTTCTTATCCATGAGGGATAGCACAAGACCATCTTCTACATGGTTGTTGTTGTTTTTTTACCTAAATGCCAGTTTCTTCACTTGCACCATTAGCAAGCCAACATTGCTTCTTTATGGGCTCTAACTTGCTAGTGTACCAAAGCAAATATGAAGAGACTGGTGCACAAATTAAAAATGTTCCAAACAAGATGTTGGCTCCTGTGAAACCCTGCATAGATCATTGTGGGGCTGAGCTTCTTCTGACACCATTGCAACCCTACGTTTGTCTCCCAACATTACTGTTTTTTGTAGTTCTAAGCCCAGTATCAGCAAGTTCAGAAATGTCTAGCTGTTGCCTACAGCAAGCCAAGCAATCAAAACAATCCAAAATCCAATAAATTCGTTGCTTCACTTCAATCAATCTTTATTCTCTCTGCCCGACCGTTTATCAACGCGATCTGCAGATTTGGCATCTCTCTCTGTGTTTGCTTTTTGTCTCTTTGCTTCTCAGAGCTCCTCTTGATTGCGATTAAACACTAATTAGTTCTTTGAGTGTTGTTGTGTTTTCTTGTAATAGACTATTGCAACATTGTGCGAAGAAAAGGACGGAGGGCAGAATACATATTTTAATGGTTGCCAGCTTGCCACTGATTGGAATAATGCTGGGTGATGCAATTCCCATTTGAAATGAGAACTGCTCTTGCCAACAGCTACTTTCTAAAATGTTGGCTATTTGAGAGGCATCAATGTGTATTTTCCACTTGTATCAGACAGTTTTATGATGTTGTTGTTGTTTTTTTGTTTAATAACAGGCCTCCCAATTGAGACATTTCACTAAAAGGTGAGTTCGCGCATGTTAAAACATTTCCCAGCTTTGTGTAGGAATAGATATGTTTATCATAATGTCTGAGGTGAGGAGCAAAATATATTTTGGCTCCCAGACACACTGATCAGACATATATCTCAGCATGCCGCCGCCGCCCCCCCCCCCCACACACACACACATACAAGCCAACTAGGGGGCTTACACATCTGTACCTTACTGGGTTAGGCATTGTGCATGCAGTCAGGTGCTGCAGACATGGCCTCTCCCTCAACCTAGATCACTGTCCCTTACTGAAAGGCCCCAGGGCTGGTGACAGCTCCCAATCACCTCAAGTACCTCTCTCTGCCCCCCCCCCATCACTCACACTCTCTGTTTGCAGTTGCTGCTCACTCCCAGCAGGGATTCTCTACTTTGCCTTGCTGTTTCTTTAGCGATGGGCTGGCTGCCATGATCTGGGCTACCGGAGGATAGGGTGACCATATTTGGGAAACCAAAAAAGAGGACACCTAGTGTGTGTGTGGGGAAGCAGCTTTCTGAGTCCTGCAGAAAGTACGTTATTCCCCTGCCACCTTAAAGAACCCGATTGGAGTGGAGGAGGGGAAAGGATTTCATTCTGCACCACCACCATCCACTCCAATTGGGGCCTTTTCTATAATGTCCACGAATGACCCACTTTCCCCTTTAAGACCTCAATTGGAGCTCGGGGTGGGGGAATGACGTTCCTCAAGAAAGCATGTCATTCCCTCCTGCCATGCTAATGGCAGCCTTAAAGAGGAAGGTGTGTCATTCCAGGACATTATTGAAAATTATAGAAAATCCCCCCTGACACCATGGAAAGAACAAAAACCAGGACAAATCCGGGGAAATCCTGACAGTTGGTCACCCTACCGGAGGAGATTTTGGGGATAGGCAGTCAGTGCTAATTTGCCAATTAGTTGTGACAGGGGAGGAGGCAAAGAGCAACATGATTGGCTAGCTGCAGTAGTGTACTGTGCAGTTCCTGGAGGTAATGGGGAAACTGAATGTGCAGATGAGAGCCTGCACGCTCTGTGCTGAGAGATTTTGCAGCATTGAGTAGAGCTGAGCACTCTCTCAGTGATAAGAAAAGGATCCCCCCCAAAGACCTAGTGAGTTGGAACATGCCTGCCTAGGGGGACTTGGTGAGGCCTTGCTTGGAACACATGGAGGGGAATGTGGAGGAGAGGCCTGAAAAGGCTTCCAGCCAAGTCTGATGCACAGTGTCACCTCCTGACTGGAGGGGGATGGAGACAGGGCCCCCATGGCCTGGAAAAGGCCCATAAGTGGCCTTGCTGATTATGCCTGGGGCCAAAATGCTAGGGCTGTGTTTTCAAGAGAAGGATAGGTGTAGATCTTCCTCTCTCCTCACTCAAGATCTGATTGGTATGATTTCTGAGTTTCTGAAAAGACCCCGGCTTCTGCACACATTCAAAACTAGATTACAGCCACAAAGTCCATGATCCTCTTATTTGAATGGCAAGCCAGAACAGTCTAAATAGAATTCCTGAGAGACACGTGGTGCTGCTGGTGGTTAATTACATTTCTATACCGCTCCATAGCCAAAGGCCTCTGGGTGGCTTACAAAAGATTTAAACATTAAAAACAATATACAAAATTTAAAACCATAAAAACATACAACAGACAGTCTACACAAAGACAACATACATCTAAAAACAACTTTGAGCTATCAACCAAACCTAAAAAAAAAACCCAGATCCAGGATTGATTAAAACTCATCACATGTTGCTAAATGCCTGGGAAAAGAGAAAAGTCTTGACCTGGCCCCCAAAAGATAGTAATGTTGGTGCCAAGCGGGTCTCATTCCATAACTAGGAGGCCACCACTGAGAAGGCCCTGTCCCTTGTTGTTCTCTTCCAAGCCTCCATTTGCAACGAACTCTCCTGAAAAGTCTATTTTCATAATTTAGCTTTGAATGTCTTTGGAAAGGGTGGCCACTTGGAAATCACCAAAAAAGAGGCCATGACTCACCAAAAAAGAAGACAAAAGAAGCCATCTTTGCATAAAATTGGCATATGCTAATGAATATAGAGACACACTAGTGTAGAAAGAACTGCTATAACCTAAATTGAAATGCAACATACCTCATAATAGTTGGGGTTGAATGTGATCACATGACCTACGTACCTGCCTTCTAAGTCTGTTGTTCAGGTATGGGTGGACATCTTCAAAGCCCCTGCTCTCCCGGCTTCTTATGGTTCTTTATGTTCGATTGGACCACCCTTCAAGTACCGTATTTCTTCAATTGTAAGACGCCATCGATTGTAAGATGCACACTAATTTCAGTACCACCAGCAGAAAAAAAAACCTAAGACGCACCCGCGATTGTAAGACGCACCCCATTTTTAGAGATGTTTATATGGGGGGGGGGGAAGTGCGTCTTAGAATCGAAGAAATAGGGTAGAGGGCTCCTTCAGACAGAGAACTGTCCTCTGATAGCCCTTCAAATAGAGGACCCTGTAAAGTAGGATACAAGGCCACCCTAAATATTGATCAAGGCCCAAACTGTAGGAAGAAGGTAGAATATAAGGCATGAGATGTTCTGAACGGTCCACAAAATATGCACAGCTTTTCAAAAAAACATCCCTTTCCTTTGTGAATGTAAAAGTGCATCTATTTTAGTGCAGTTGTGTAAGGTGCAGCAACATTTGAATACAAACTCAAATGCAGCTCAAATGCAATTATCCTTTTTAACTGCCGTTGTGAGCTAAAGTAGCTATTATGCAGCACAGATTATAGTAATGCCACAAAATACTTAATGCACCCATTCTCAGAAGTCTAGCACGTGTGTCCTGTATAAAACAAATATTCAAAACTCCTTCCGTTTAAGTTTAGTTTGCATGCATTTCTGCTGACCCTGAAGTTTAGAGCAATGGTACTCCCATCAATAATGTAAAACAGGAAACAGAGAGTGCATGAATTACATTTGCAATCCACATTGAGTAGGCAATAATTGCCAACGTTAGGGAGAATAGGGAAAGAAAATAAACAAACTGGAAGAAACTTGAAGCATCAACCGGAATTAAATAATTGCTCAGCCAGGATGTTTACTAGCTGATGCTGTAACTGATTTCCTTCACTACCATCCTGTCTCATCTAGAAAGCTAAGAAGGATGAAAGGTAGAAGAACTGGAGAAATGTAGATGGTCTGTTAAAAGCATGGGAGTTGGACATCAAACAGCACTGAAATGGCTGAAATTGTCAATATAATTTGAAATTCATTTGAAGAAGCATCATGCCAAGGAATGGCATGGGGAAATGCCGGTGTTGGGGGCCAATAAGGTGATGTGGGAGATCTGTTTTTGGGATCTCCCACAGTTTGCAAAACAACTTAATACCAGAGGGGATCTACACTAGTCAAGTTAGAACGTGTCTTACCGTTTTTAAGTGTGCGTTTGGTAGTATTTCGCTACATGATGTTCAGTTTGTGACGTTTTATTGTCTGTTCTCCAGTTTTTATTTTGAATTTCTCTGAAATAAGTCGTTCTATTTGGTATGATGTGGCCAATTTCATCGTATTAAATGGGTTTCCTGTAGTTCTTAATTAGCCAATCGCATTCTGGGGGGGCATGTTTATGTAATTTCCGTGCCCAAAGTTGGAGCCGTTTTTTTCTTTCAAGCCTCTTTTTTGCAGACACTTCCTGTTTTACTTTTGGGAGGCTGCTTGCTGGATTGTTTGTAGGTGGAGGATTGTCCCGGAGAGAAGAGGAAGTGGGAGGGAAAATTGGCAGACGGGGATAGAACAAATGGATTTCTTTTCTTAGTGTGGCCAAAAGGAATGCATTCCAACGGAAAGAGAAAAGTAAGTAAACGTTTTAAAAACCGCTACGGTTTAAATTGTTCAAAAACAAAACGTTCAATGACTGTAAAAACAACATTTCATATACTAGTGTAGATCCCCTCCTGGTTGCTAGGATTCTCCGAACATTGTCTCATGCCTGATTCCTGTTTGTGCTTGCGATCGCTGCTCACTCTGTGCAAATGGGGAAATTGTACAAATCAAGCAGCAATCTAAAGTAAAATTTGTGCAACTTTGCTATTTTGTGCAACTTTCCTCAATAGACTAAAAGGGAAGGGGGGCTGATTCAGTCTACAATGCAAGTTGTGCAAATCAGGAAATTTGCAGAAATTCATGCTGGGAAATTTGCTCAAATTGAACATGAGCATCTGGCAATTTGCAAACATTTTCAGCAGACACGTGGTCATGACCACATTCTGGAGCATACAGTATTGTTGATAAGGGCATGCTTGCATGTTTTGCAAGCAAAAATGTAAATCTCATACAGCTGTAGTTGCATGGAACTGGATCAGAACCATAGAGCTGGAGAAGTTGGGGCAGCCCTTTCCCCCTGTGCCATTTTGTGAATCAAAATTACACACACCAATAGCCAAAGTTGTTATTAGCTTCACATGGTATCCTACAAGGCAAATAGCAGCAGCAGGGGCAATTTTAATTAGGAATATCCCACTTTCCTGATATGACTTGTCAGCTATTTTTAATTTGTCTTTTAAAAGCAGTGGGGAAAAGTTATTACAGATCTCCTATATTGTGTCTAGTTACACACCAGGTTTTCAACTTTGGGATCTGCCTTGGATTGCAAAAATAGCAGGACTCTCATGTGCTGTTTGTCCTATGACCACAAGTGATGGGATACGAAAGGTGGTCTGTTGCCAGCAGCAGGAGAGAATGTTGTCTAATGCAGTGCACATAACCTTCCTCAAAATTTAACCCATCATATATATATATATATATATATATATATATATATATATATATTCCATTGCTTTCTCAAAACAGCAGCTGCATTGCCAGGAAGTTTCAGTGAAATGTAGGTTTCATCTCCTCTCTGAATGTATGGGGCAAGGTAACCATATGCCAGTCCCTAAAGTATCAGTGGGGGACCATATTGGTTCTGGGGGCTTTGTCCCCCCCCCAAAGCCCCCATGGGCTGGATGACATCAGTGAGTGTGGCACCACCCATAATATCTTCAGGTCCCTGGCCAAAGTGCTGAATGATGGGCAATTTGGCCAGGAAGGCGGTTTTGTTCTTCTCTCATACTGAAGAAAGTAAGGATCGAGTGAAGCACAATCAATCGCTGATTCCAGGGGCTATCTGAACCCTGTGATTGGGACACACACAGGGGAGGGACAGGTGGAGTGCCACTCAGCCACTGGCCCTTCCTGGAGCTCCTGAAACTGCTGGCTGAGTGCATCGCCAGCTCTGCTCATTGCTCACCTCCCCTGCATGGCAAAGTCCTTGAGAGGGGGAGTGGTGCACTAAGTAAGGGCAATCTCCTTGCTCACTCTTTCTCACTCTCCTGTGACCAGAGATAACAAGAGGAACTCCCTTCACACCACCATTTGGAGTGTGAGCAGCACACTGCAGGATCCCCTTGTTATCTCTGGTCACAGGTAAGAAAGAATAAGTGATTCCACTCCCTGCTTACTCCCCAAACCCCCATGGCCACCAGGCTACAGGGTGCAGCACAGGGAGGGAAATAGGTGGGGCCTGCCTCCACAGGCCGGATGGAGATGGATCAGACCAGGAGGCTGGAGGTTCCTCATTCCTGCTCTAAAGCATCTGCAGATAATTGGACACGCATAGGCCTCTGTGCACATCTTGTTGAATGTAAGAAGGTCAGAGGCAGCCACCATACCTTGCACTACTTCCTTCTACACATGTATGATTTTGTGGGGAGGGGGCTTCCAACAGTATGTGAACTAAAACTTAGGCATAGCTCTCTACAAGAGCATGTGTAATTCCTATTTTATTGAGCCCCTCAAGTTTTTCAGCAAAAAAAAAAAGCCTTAAGAAGTCCATGAATGTTTGGACCATCCCTTCCGTGCTTCGCTTCATTTCCAATATTCCACATAGGTGGAACAAGTGAGTACTCTCTTTGCCAAATATGTCATCACATTAAGAAAGCCATGTCAGTGATTAGGATGGATGCCAGCATTTATCTCCTGTTGACAGCCCAGACAAAAGGGAGATAAGTGAAGCTTTTGAAATTGTAAAGAGACCTTTCAGCTTTAACGACTCTGACAGCTATCCTCTTACCTCCATAGGCTACACTTGCCATCATGATAATTAGATTTTGCCAGCCCATTGTTGCTTCCCATATTTACAGTATAGTCTGTCTGCCGTATTTGTAGATTTCATCTGGTTTAGTCAAGATAACATTAACTATCTACCTGACAAAATGTCAGCAAACAAGGAGCACATACTGTTTGCAGGCTGCCTTTCTTTCGTTCATGTTTACAGCGGCCATGCTTCTGGCAAGCTGGAATTAATGGCGGCACTTTGTTGCTTCGAAGAATCAGTCTTGCTTTTCATCTGGCCCTTTGGGGATCCACTCTGTGTGAAGAGGCCAAATTCAACCACACAGCGAGAGGCAAATCACAAGAGATGTGCTGCCAAGGGAGTGCTTTGAATGTGGAAAATGAAGGGCACGTATGTAAACCAAGTCCCAAAGCTGCCCCCATGCAGGAGACAACTTCAGAAGTGATGTGTGAGCTGAAGTGACCATTTCAAGCAACTTGATTTAGGCTGCAGGGGCCTGTTTGGGATTGTAGCTTGTGGGGAAACAGCTCAGTCCAGCAAGGAATGTTGATTGAGAGAAGATGTCCAAAAATTTGGAAGATGTGCCCATTACAGTGATTAAGCAAGTCCTTATGAAGATTGCAAACATGGGCCCTTTCTACAACTAAGGGTTATCCCAGGAAAATGGAGGGATTGTCCCTGCCTACTCCAAGGATCCCCTGTGTGGCATTTGAATGTACAGGAACGATCCCGAGATATAGGGCTGGTGTAGATATGCCCTTGGTTTCTTGACATACTTGAAATAGGATTATGGGCAAATCTGCACTCCAAATTTGAATGTGTGTAGTAGTCGTTCCCTCTCCTCAGGCAACCCTGGGGACTGTAGTTTTGAGAGGAGAATTAAGCATTTCTAACATAGGATTCTCATGACCCACACAAAACATCAAATCTCAGGAGTCTTTAAGAATATAAGAAGAGCCCTGCTGGCTCAGAACAAAGGCCTATATAGTCCAGCATTCTGTTCCCAGATGCCCATGGGAAGTCAATCAGCAGGACATGAGTGCCACAGCACTCTCTTGCTCTTGTTCCCAGCAACTGCCTCCAATACTGGAGACAATACATAGCTATCCTTACTAGTAGCCATTCATAGCCTTAGTCGCTGTTATAAGGGTGGGGAACACAGGAGCCACATGTGGGCCCCCGGGCAGGAGTTTTGCAGGGTGGTGGTAGTGGCATTGTTTGGCAGTGTGGGAGTACGCAATTCTGCTGGGAAACATGTTGTGCACTCCTAACATGCCTTTTCCCCTAGCAGAATTGCTGAGGTTGCAGCCATGTGGCCACTTCAAGTTGTAGCAGGGCCATGTCTGGCTGTGGCAAGGAAGAGTTGCATCCTTCAGAGAGTTTGAGGGGGTCCAATGTGGCCCATCAGCCCTCCAGAGTTTCCCACCCTTGCTCTATTAATTTGCTTAATCCCCATTTACAGCCATCCAAGTTGGCCATTATTACCACATCTAGGGTTAGCAAATTCTATAGTTTGACTATACAGTGTGTGAAAAGGTACTTTTACCTAGCCTAAATCTCCCGCCATTGAGCTTCCTGGGATGACCCTGGGTTCTAGTATTGTGAGAGAGGGAGAAAAAACTTCTTCCCATGCACTTTCTCCACACCATGCTTAATTTTATACATCTCTATCATGCCATGCTTCATAACTCACTTTTTTACCTAAGCTAAAAAGGCCCAAACATTGTAAACTCTCCTCATAGGGGAGTTGCTCCAGGCCCTTGGCCATATTGGTTGCCCTTTTCTGCACCTTCTCCAGCTGTACAATAATCTTTTTTAGCTGTGGCAACTAGTTTTGGGGAGAAGCCATGACTATTAAATGAGTATAGACCTTCTTCTCATTTACACAACAGCCTTTGCTCCAACATGCACTCATGCTCAGTTGTGCTTGCATGCAGGCAATAATAGGTGGTTCAGATGAGAAGAATGACATAAGAGAATGCTAATGTTGCCGTTGTCTACAGCTGGACTCCCTGAGCTCTTCTACGCCAAGCAGGATATTGCATTATGAAAGTGGTATATAAAAGGCAGGAGCCACACTACTGCTTTATACCAGTACTGAAATGCACTGACAATTATTATTATTATTATTATTATTATTATTATTATTTATTAATATTTATTTATATAGCACCATCAGTGTACATGGTGCTGTACAGAGTAAAACAATAAAATAGCAAAACCCTGCCGCATAGGCTTACATTCTAATAAAATCATAATAAAACAATAAGAAGGGAAGAGAATGGGGCCCATTGACACATACCATATACCGCTTTCATATCACTTTCATAGTGTTATATCCTGCTTGGTGTAAATGTGTCATGGGCCCCAACAGTTGTCAGTGCACTTCAGTACCACTATAAAACAGTAGTGTGGCTCCTGCCTTTTATATACTGCTTTCATACCACTTTCATACTGGAATATCCTTCTTGGTGTAGATGGGGCCCCTGTTTCTGCATTCCACATAATCCAGGGGTGCTGAACTACAAGCCTGAGAGGCAAATTTCGCCCACCTGAGGTACCAATGAAGCCCTCTAAGGTTCCCCAGAAGGCCATGCTTGATATTTGGGGCAACACCCCTTTTGCCCTCAGCCCCTCCCATCACTGGAATGCCCCCCCCCAGCTTCTCCAAAATTGAATTCAGCTAAGAGGCTGAAAGACTTTTGACAACCCTTATGTAGTCCAAAAAACGAAAATGTCTCAGCCGTGTCTGATATAAGAACTATCTGTAGAAGGGATGCAAAAGAGAATACACTTATTGGCAAATAAACCCCAATGTCTTTTGAGCCACAACTGACCTTTAATTGGGAAATCTTAAGTTAAAGCAAGTGGGATGCATTTGCAGCCCATATCCTGCAGTGCAAATGGAGTTTGCACTGGATACCCCGGTCTGTAATGATATAGTGTATAAACTCTACTTTAGTTATACTCCCTTAGTATTAAGAAGTCGTAATTTTGAGGACTTGCCCTGAAGTTCTATGGCCTAGCCAGTTCCAGAGGTCTGTAGATTAAGAGATTCTTAGATGCTCCTTAAAATAAAGTGATATTTTCCGTTATTACTCATTCCTTCAGCCTGTTTTGGACCCAGAAACATTACATGTTATCAGAAGTGAGAATGAGGGGTACACTGAATTAACTGGTAGCAGTTTTCTGGCTGTACAGCTACATGGGGAAGAGAAGCAGCTTTGGGAGCTATACCCCAAAAAAGAGATAAGGCTGGTGTGTAAGTGCTTACAAAACAGGAGAGATCTTTGCACGGATGTGTTGCAACCCGATCAAGCCTGCAGTTATCAGGGAATATTGCAGATAACTGGAAAAGGTTTAGACAAAGATATGAACTCTACCCGGCAGCAATAGGTGCAGATGAGAAAACTGATAAGATCAAATCCTCAATTTTTCTTCCATATGGTGGGAGAGGAGGCTCTGGATATTTATAATAACTTTGGGCTTTCTGAAGAAGAAAATACAAAACTGAAAGTAACATTTGATAAGTTTGAAGAATGTTGCATGTCTAAAAAGAATGAAACTTTTGAAAGAAAGAAATTCTTTATATGCATGCAAAAAAGCAGATCAAACACTAGATCAATATGTAGGAGAATTAAGAAGGCTGAGGAAGAAGTGTGGTTTTGGTGACTTGAAAGAGTCTCTGATCAGGGACAGAATTATCAGTGGTATCAGACATAATGTTCTTAGAGAGCATCTGATACATGAGGGAGATTTGTCCCTGGACAAAGCTCTTCAGATGTGCAGGGCTTCAGAAACTGTGAAAGCCCAAGCTAAAGATCTGAATTCAGCAGAAGGTGTTGCCATGCTTTGAATGTGAAGGAATAGAGTGTAACAAAGCCAGTTTCAAAAGTGAAAATATCTTCTTTCCACGCAGCCCCCAGAGGAGGAGGAGGAATACAAAAGAAACAAGCATGAAAAATGGTGGAATGCAGCATGGTCTTTAACAGTGATATGCAATTGGAAAACACTGTTTTAACTGTGGAAAGCATAAACATTTTGCAAAATGTTGCTAAGTCAAAGCACAAAAAAGTCAGGTGGACACTGTTAATAATACTTTAGATCAAGAGTTTGATGTTGACATAGTAGAAGCTAAAAAGAGTGGTGAAAGGGACACTCTGGTGAAACATTTATCCCATTTAAATTGGATACCGGTGATCATATTAATATTTTATCTGAAGTATTGTAAAAGTTTGCTAATAAGGCCCAAACTAGGACCAACAAATATCAAACTTACTGTTTTTTAATGGAACAAATATCCTGATATTGGGGAGATGTATTGCTAGTATCCAGTAAAAAAAAAAGGCACATTGCAGCTTCTATTCATTATTTTACCAAAGGATGTGACACCCATTCTGGGTCTAGCTGCTGTGAAAAATTAAATCTGGTAAAATGTGTATTTGCATTATAGGACCATACTGACCAAGGTCATGCACCACTCATAGAGGAATACAAGGATTTGTTTGTCAGGGTGGGCTGTTTGCTGGGTGACCACTCCATTGAGATTATTCAGGCAGGACCTCCAGTTATTCACCCATGCAGGAAAGTGCTGTTTGCCCTTCTAGATAAATTAAAAACTGAGACAGAATAGCAGACTTAATTTTTTTTTTTTAAAAAAAAAAGGTGGACCAACTGCCTGGGTAAGCTCATTGATACTGGTTGGAAAATACAATGGCCAGTTGTGCATATGTTTAGATCCAAGGTACCTCAACAATGCAATCAAAAGCACTTCAAATTGCTAACTAGAGAGGAGATAACGGCTCAGTTGGCAAATGCATGTTTTCTTTCTGTCTGTCTTTCTTTCCTTTTTTTTTTTAGCAAAACATATGCTTCTTTAGGGTTCTGGCAATTGAAGTTAACAGAGGAAAGCTCAAAACTGTATACACCCACTCAATTTTGACATTATGGATTTTTCCCCTACCATTCAGTATTGCATCTGCATCTGAAGTCTAACATAAAACCATATGTATGCTCGATGAGCAATTCAGTGGGGTGGACACCTCCATGGATGACAACATAATTTGGGTTCAACTAAAGAAGAGCATGGTCAACAACTACAGCAGGTCCTGAATGCTACTAGAGTTGCAAACCTGAAACTGAACAGGGACAAATGCATTTGGGGCATTACAGAATTGAGATTTGTGGGAGACACTATTTCTGCTGAAGGTATGAAACCAGGCACAAAGTAAGTAATGGCTATAAACATGAAGCCACATCCTCAATCATAGAATCATAGAATAGCAGAGTTGGAAGGGGCCTACAAGGCCATCGAGTCCAACCCCCTGCTCAAAGAAGGATGTTCAATCATTTTGGAGGTTAGTGAATTACATTGGGAAATTTATCCCTAATTTATCCATAGCAGCATCTCTTCAGAACCTTCTTGAACAGAACAATGAATGGTGTTGGGATGCAGAACAGGGGCTTCATGGGAAGTTTTAAAGCAACACTTAACAAACCAGCCAGTATTAAAATCCTACTCTCCAACCAGACCAAATCAAGATTTTGGCAGATGTCTCACAATCTGTCTTGGCTGCTCTGCTCTTGCATATGTGTAGAAACCAGATATGCATAGATTGAGAAAGATCACCACAAATCCATCAATCTACAAAACTTCAGCTCAGCCTTTTCCGTGAAGAGCCATTTTGCCTAAATGGCAGCTGTAAAGAGATGGTTTAAATAGACCATTTACACCTGCAATTTTGCACAAATGGGCCTCTTTACAGCCAGCATTTGCACAACATGGCTCTTTACAGCAAAGGCTGAGCCACCATTTTGCAGCCCCACAGAGATGCGGGACACTGCACTCCAGTTGCCTGTGGGCGACCCAGCAGCTCACAGCATCTGGTGAATAGCATCACACAGCTAGCTGGGCTCCAGCAAACAGCACATGGAACAAGCAGTGATAGGTTCAGCCATCCCTATGATCTGAGAACTTATGTGATAAAAATGGATAATGGAGACTTCTGCACTATAACAATCACGATCCAAGAGCCCTCCCAGGATGTTCCTCAGGAGTATCAAGGAGGTACTGATTCCAGCTTCAATCAACCAATTCTCCTGTCAAGAGTAATCTGATTATCAACAGCAGGCCCACTAGATACCCAGGATGAACAAACACTGAGGCATTCTACCAGGAAGATCAAACCTCCAGAACAACTTATAGGGACATGTTTATATCATAGTGTAATTAATTGGTAAAGATACATTACCGTGTGGTTAGATCTTAGACCTAAATCTCCACGTCGAGCACTCTGTTTGAATTGTTCACAAGAGGCCTTATCAAGAATGCAACTGAGAATGGGGCCTCAGCTGATCTTTTATTTGTCCAAACCTTTTCTTTTTCTATTGATAATGCTGTCACTTAAGTTTGATTTGTTAAATATGAGAAGTCCACACTGCAAGACTGTGGATGAAACTTCTTTGATTTAATCCATTTTCGATGCCGTGCCGATAATACCAGCAAACTCTACGGCAGCTGCAAGTAGAGGAAGTCACTCCCATTGATGCAAACAGGAAAAACAGGTCACCCGAAAGCTGGTGCTACCAAAAAAAAAGTTCTTGGAAGGCTGACACATCAACTGTTGTATTATAACGCCCTGAAATATTGTGTTACGATTAGGCTGCATTCATTTATAACATTGCAAAAACACTTAAGTCTAGGGTTCCATTTTGCTTAAACTTTGATTTTTAACCTGGTGGTTGTTTTATTATGGTTTTAATTTTTGTGAAGCGCCCAGAGAGCTTTGGCTATTGGGCGGCATAAAAATGTAACAAACAAATAAATAAATAAATATTTTTTTCCATGGAAAACACAATTTATACAGTCATTTCAACTGAAATGTATTATACTATTTTATTTTATTTTTGTAATTATTTAATAATTAAGGGGGGAGATGTAATTATAGAGTTTATACTTTAGTGATACTCCCTTAGTATTAAAGAGTTCATAATTTGAGGACTTGCCCTAAACTTACATGGCCTGGGTGGTTCCAGAGCTTGGTAGGGTTTATATGAGAGATTCTTAGATGCTCCTTAAAGTAAAGTGGCATTTTAAGTTATTCCTCATTCGTTTAGCCTGTTTGGGACCCAGAAACATTACCATGTCCAGATTCACATCCACACCTGAACTTTGTGTGTAGTTCTCAGTCCAGCGAGGAAACCAGATGTGATTGAGGACATGCATCCACACATGAGGTGTCTGATACAATCGCTACTGGCACTGCGTAGCAAACCACGAGGTCTCCCTTGCTGCTTTTGGCCAAATTAATCCAGGAGGTAAAAGGGACTGAGCTATTTGTTAGAACAAAGAGTTTATAAATATGGTCATGAATGAGCAGCTTCTCTATGCAGAATGGAGTGTTGCACCTGCTGGAGGTGTCAGGGCAACTTCTTTCCTAAATAGCTTCTTTCATTCTATTTGTGTGTGCCTGCCCTGCCCCAACCTTTCCTTTTCCCCCCACCACTCTGGTTCCATTATTTAATCTTCTCTTAGCATCATTAATCATCTGGCTCCAGAAATGTGTGACAGTAAAAGAGTCAGAAACCTTTCCCTGCACTATCTACGAGGGTTGGCTTTTTCTGACAGCTCTGAAGTGCAACCCTATTTTGAATAAAGAGGAAAAAATTGATAATATTTGGAGCATGGTGGAATGTGTAGTTTATGCTTGTTACTTGCCTTCCCAGCTCGAATTTCCACCCTCACCTCCTTCTGCCCTCTAGCCAGTTTGCACCATGCTTCACACGTTTTTTTCCCCCTCTTTGTGCCTCTCACTCGATGTAATCATTTTGTATGTTGGAGCCAATAAAAAGGAGTGATATAGCCATAGTTATAAAGCGCTGAGGTATGACTATTTGATCTCTCATAGGTACAGCAAAACAGTATCATCTAGGGTCCAACCATGTAACCAGGAACACTTCCTTTTGTACTGTATGTATCATAATGTGTGAATAAGTAAAAAAAAAAAAAAAATGAAACAATGTGCTTCCTGCTTTCTGACAAAGATCCCACCCCCACCCCCGTTTTATTGTGAATGTCACAAAACAGAACAGAAAAACCCATACATTACGTATATGGGATTATCATTATTTTCCATCATGTGTACTGCTCATTACAAAATAGGGACAAAGATATGTTTATATTAGGGCCGTGTAACGCCTCGGATCTGGATCAGGCCAAAGTGGTCCGGAGTGGAGCAGACGGGGTCCAAAGCACTTCGGGCTGCTTTGTCCAGACTCAGAGTGATAGTGAGCTGCTATCCTTACCCACCCATGGTACTTACGTTACCCGTCTGGCAGCCACCTGTCAGTGATGAGAGCCACCATTTTTAAGGAAGATGGCAGCTCAGTCGTTTTCAAAATCTAATGTTCAAACTACGGCAGCTATTAAGCTCCAAATTGGCCTCTGAAGCATATCAGGGGTTGGGGGAGCCTGTACAACCCGTGTGTGTGTGTGTGTGTGTGTGTGTGTGTGTGTGTGTGTGTGTGTGTATATGGGATTCTGATTGTTTCTCCTTGGAAAAAAAAAGTCATACTGCTTTTCTCTCACCAAGGCAGTACACTCAACAGTGTATTTTCTTTCATAGGAAAGACACATGGAGGAAAATGCAGGTGGAATTTGCACATGGTTAGTGTGGGGAAATCTGCACACTTCTTAAACGTGTGCTAAAGTATGGGAAAGTGCAACAATACAGGAGAACATGGCTGACACTCTAAATTTGTGCTGGTGAGGAGCACAGGACTTGGAGAAGAGTACAGGCTGTGGCAGATTTAATCCACCATGCTGCTTTAAGAACTGCTGCTTTGAGATCTGTGGCTTTAAGAACATCTTTGCAACTGCCCATTCCCATCTCCAGTAATCTCGGTGGCAGAACTCTCACCAAGTGTATTGAATCAAAACACCTGCTGGAAGACCCAGCTCGCCTCACGATATCTCGGGCATTGGACAATCTCAGGCCCAGAGACAAATAACTGTGGCTTCGCTGCGGGGTGGCAAGCCACCATGGCAGGGCTCCACCTGAAGGGGGTAACACCAAAGGGGGTGCACCCCTTTGGTTTGCCCCTTCAGAATGCTGCAAGGGTACCTGCCATTTTTGTTTTCTTCATTTGGTCTTTTCTTCCCTGTTTGTTTGTTTGTTTGTTAGGACTGCTTCTTCTGCTCAGGGTGAGAGCCTATGATGGTTTGAAGTGGGTTACCCTCTGGGTGAGGGACAGAGGGGAGGAATGTATGTGGGATTCCATGTGAGAGATGGAGTGTGTATGAATCTAGCCACTTTTATATTGCTAGTGGATTATAGTGTCCTTTTTATGACCAGTGGCTAGCTATTACCATGAACTATCTTTTGTGAGTGTGCTAGTTGGATGTGTATCATTGACTGGTTGAATGGAGTATATATGCAACTACTGTCTAGTTGGCTCTACAAGACAACCTTAACCTGACCAGACTTCCTGTCTGAAAATTGAATCACGTTGAGTGTGTGTACCTGAATCCGAAGATCAGGGATAGACTGGGGATTCTGTTAGTGTACCAGCCACGTCGCTGCATTTCAGACTCCCTGGCTCAGCTCACAGAACTGGTCTCAGAGTTGGGGTTGGAGTCACCCAGGCTTTTGGTCCTGGATGATTTCAACATCCCATTTGGGACCAGTTTGTCAGGTGCAGCTCAGGAATTCATGGCATCCATGATAAATATGGGCCTATCCCATCTGGTTCAGCAGGTCACACTCTCGATGCTGTTTTCAGTTCCGAACAGTTGGATCTGTGGGTGGAGGTGATAAATACCTCTGTGTTGTCATGGACAGACCATTTTCTGGTCAGGGTTAGTATCATGGCTACCATCCACCCCTGCAGGGGTGGTGGACCTACTAAGATGTTCCGCCCTCGAAGGCTGATGGATCCTCTTGGATTACAGAAAGCCTTAGAGGGTGCTGTGCCTGGTACCGTCAACGATCCTGTTGAAGCCCTGGTCAATAGATGGAATCAAGGCCTAACTAGGGCTATCAACATGATTGCCCCAAAACGTCCTCTCCAACCTGCTTCCAATTGGGCAACTTGGTATAGAGAAGTTCTCAGAGAGTTCAAGCAGGAAGGTCAATGACTGGAGTGTCGATGGTGGAAAACTCGACTTATAAACAACAAGACACAACATAGAGAACATCTTAGTTCCTATTGGGTGGCAATATGTGCAGCGAAGAAACTTTCTGCTCTGCACACATTGCATCTGCAAATTCGTGTCCAGCAGAACTGTTCAGGGTGCTGAGGGGTCTAACTCAGCCACCTTCTCCCCTGAACCTGGTTTTAGAGCCTTCAGTAGTTCGCTGTGATGCATTTAACGATCATTTCACAGATAAAATCTCTCAGATAAGAGCCAATTTAGATGCCATCGTTATAACAGAAGCTGAGGATGAAGTGTCCAGCAACTCCATGAGTAGGATTACACTGGATCAGTTTCACTTTGTGAGTACCGAGGATGTGGACAAGCTGCTTGGACGAGTAAGGAAGACAACTTGTCCTCTCGATCCCTGTCTTCTTGGCTGGTCGCCCAGGGAGGAGATGCAGTTAGACTACAACTACAACATTTTATTAATGCATCTCTCAGGGAGGGGAGTTTTCCACCATGTTTAAAAGAAGCAGTGGTACGGCTGCTTCTAAAAAAGCCCTCCCTGGACCTTAATAATTACAGACCAGTATCAAATCTTCCATTTTTGGGCAAGGTGATCAAGAAGGCAGTTGCCTTCCAACTCCAAGCAGTCTTGGATGATACAGGTTTTCTAGACCCATTTCAAACTGGCTTCAGAGCAGGATACAGAGTTGAGACAGCTATGGTCACCTTAGTGGATGACCTCTGCATGAGTATCGACAGGGTGAGCATGTCTCTGCTGGTACTTTTGGACCTTTCAGCAGCTTTCGATACCATCGACCACGATATCCTTCTGGAACGCCTGAGGGGTTTGAGAATTGGGGGCACTGTGCTCCAGTGATTCCAGTCCTACCTCTTGGGTAGGTTCCAGACGGTGATGCTTGGGGATAGTTGCTCCTCAAAAAAGGACCTGTTGTATGGTGTACTACAAGACTCCATCCTATCCCCAATGATGTTTAACATCTACATGAAACCGCTGGGAGAGATCATCCAGAGGCATGGGGCGGGTTGCTATCAGTATGCTGATGACACCAAAATATATTTCTCTATGCCTTCTATAACAGCATCAGCTAAGGATATTGTGTCTGTTCTGGATGAATGCTTGGAGGCAGTAATGGGCTGGATGAGGAAAAACAGACTGAAGCTGAATCCAGACAAGATGGAGGTGCTTGCTGTCAAGGGCTCTGACCTAGGTTTGGAGATGTGTCAACCAGTTCTGGATGGGGCTACGCTCCCCCTGAAAGACTGTGTTCACAGTTTGGGGGTGCTCCTGGATCTGGCACTCCAAATGACAGCCCAAATAGATGTGACAGCCAGGAGTGCCTACTATCATCTTCGGCTGTTGCACCAGCTGTGCCCTTTTCTAGAGTTGGACAACCTAAAGACAGTAGTGCACGCGCTGGTAACCTCAAGGCTTGACTTCTGCAATGCAATGTACATAGGGCTACCATTGTACCTATTTTGGAAACTTCAATTAGTTCAAAATATGGCAGCCAGGTTGGTCACCAGTACATCTAGGGGTGAGCATATTACCCCAACATTAAAATCACTCCACTGGCTGCCAATTAGTTTCCGGGCAAAGTACAAAGTGTTGGTCATTACCTTTAAAGCCCTACATGGTTTGGGTCCAGGTTACCTGCGGGATCACCTTCTCCCGTACAATCCACCCCACACACTCAGGTCCTCTGTTGGAACTTACTTCAGTCAGTCAAAACTAGGCTGACAACTGTTACCCAGAGGACCTTTTCTTCTGCTGCTCCCAGACTGTGGAATGGCGTGCCAGAGGAGATTCATAAAATTAACTCTCTCTCTCTCTCTGAATTTAAGACAGCTTTAAAGACTAGCCTTTTCCAGCAGGCCTACCCAGATGAATGTGAAATCAAGAATTTATAAGAAGTGTTGATTTGTTGCACTAATGTTGTTCCCTGCCTCGATCCAAAGAGAGAGGCGGGTAAGAAATAAATGATGATGATGATGATGATGATGATGATGATGATGATGATGATGATGTAGTTGTTGTCTACTGATTCATTCCATTGCTATGGAGAGAAGATCCATTCCTCCATGCCTTGTAGCAGTGTTTCAGCATGACTTCCTTCTTGGTTCTGTATTTAAGGAAGTAAATAGTTAAGATGTTACCAGTCTTAAAAGTTTATTCATGCTGAAAATGGTGTTATTTCAGAGATGTCAGTAAAATATTTTCCACTCTCTTTGAGGTTATTTTCTTTCTCTTAGGAAAAATTTCAGGATTTTAAGAAAGACAATTGTCTTGTTTTTATGCCTTAAAAAGTCCTCTGCTGCTGTGCTATTAAGCTTCTGATGTCATCTGCTGTATGTTATTTTAGATTATGCTTTTGTGTTTGTGGTGTGTTTTTTGTTTTTGTTTTTTAAATCATGGTTTTGATGTGTGCACATCACAGTTGCAATAACAACAAAATTGCAGAACTGTAACTTTAGAGATATGATTACAATATTGTGCTAGGAAAGACCTTCTTCAAACACACCAAAATTGCAGTAAAAATGTAAAAGTGCCTCAGATAACTACAAATATTTAAATCTTTCAAAACATATAAACAGCAGCTGAAATAGGACTCTTACATTTAGCTATGAAAAACATGGTGAGAAAGCAAAGAAGGAAAGCGGTTTTTAAAAAAGAAAACTAGGGTAGACACTTGTGAAGAAGCCAAAAAAGATAACATAAGTCACCAAAATGAGAGAACAAAAGAGGACACTTATTTGTGTAAAATTTGCACATGCTAATTTGCATGCCTCAATGCAAATTTAGAAATAATTATTATAATTTAAATAGACATATGTCTTACCATACTGTGAAGTACTGTGACCAAGTTACTTTGGTGTCTTCCTCAATCTGCTGTACAGTTGCTGTTGAAAGGTACCTTCAAGGCCCAGCTCTTCCATCTGATGGTTCATTATCTTTAAACTCAATATTGACTGGACAGCCCTTCAAACAGAGGATGCCTTCAAACTAGAGGACACTCCTCTGACAGACCTTCAAATACAGGACTGTTCTCTGTAGGAGGGCACATGGCCACCCTACAATTCTAGCAGTATCTGTAGTTTAGAGGTATACCTGCTCCACTCACACAGTGTCACCTGCCATGGATTAATATACAGAAGACCAACTGAGACTGCAATCTTCTACCCACTTACCTGGGGGGAAAAGCTCCATTGAACCTAATGGAATTTACACATGTGTAGGCTTGTACAGGATGGCACTGTTACTTACCAACTGATGATTACTGAACAGAAGGGGTTGTTGTTTTTCAGCCTTTACCTTTGCCTAGTCATTTACGTTGCTCTCTGTTGGTCTCACTCTCAATTGACTTTTTAGGCTCCAGTAATGTCATCATGTAACTTGATCTGACTGGCATTAGACCCAATCCTATGCATGTTTAGACATGGAGAGAGAAATCCTACACATCCCAGCATGACTGGCTGGCAGGATGCTAAGAGTTGCAGGACTTTTTTTGGGGGGGGGGGTCTAAACATGCATAGCATCATGTGCTTCATGACACTGTAATGTTATCTTATTCACTTCATGATCCTTGTTTGGGTAGGAGTGACACTGCCTTCATTTGCCTTTAGAAACATCACAGTTTAGCCAATGCTGTGTCATCATTTCCATGTGATATTTGCCTCTAGGGTGACGGTAAAAAGAATTGAATCTAGGGGAACATTTGCAAAGTAATTTTCAGTAATGTAACAACCCTCCAGAATCAGTTTGTGTGACCTGTACATTGAAACTGAAGCATATTTGGAGCAGCCTCATCTGGACAAAGGGGGTGAAAGAGAATCAAAATATCAATGGTACTAGTTCCAAAAAGGAAGTAAAACTGACCCTTACTGGCAGCTTTGGCATAAACCCACTTTGCAGCTAAGATCATTCAGTAAATGCAAATCTCCCATTGACTTGAGAAATTTCATGCAGCTCTCAGTATTGCTCATTTTCATTTGAAATGTTTCAAATATTATAATGGTCTTCTGTGATAGCTCACAGAGGAATAGAGAGCACAAGCCTTCCAAGTGGTGCACCACACACACAAATTAAGCAATTATCAGACTTTCACAGGGCTACATGGTACCACCAATACATTTTGTAGAAATAGCTTAGTGTTGTTGTTTTTAAGGCTATGCAATTTTAAAAGAATTTGACTCACTGAGTAGCTTTAATTTCACAGAGCAAATAGCAGAGCAAGAAGATAATAATAAAGGAAGATAATAACAGACTACTGAAGTTTTAGGGTTTTGTTTTTTTTTAACGGATTGCTTTCCAAACATATAGGCATAGATTTGTAGACATTGGCTGTGACATTTCAATAGGCAGGGGACCAAACTTCACTTTGACAGAAGCTCTTAAACATTGTTCTTCTGAATGAACTGAATAACCAAAATGCAGAATTCACTTTATGGAAATGGGTGAACATATGCCCAAAGTCCCAGAGATGATTGCTAGTGAAGAAAGTCTGATTTTGCAAATGCTAATCCAAATTCATGCTTGATGGGCTGGTTCACCTATGCAAAGTATGATTTCTTGGTCATTACGGTACATGTGGAGTTAGTTTACACATTCAGCACCTGTTTCCAAGTACATATCATCCACTCTAGTGAAATCAAGTTATCTGTACAAGGTCTGAACCAGGTCTTGGTTACACACAGCTGAATGCACGGATTGACTCCATTGAAAACCATTGCATTTGGAGTGATGTGAGGGGATATGGAAGTTTAGACCTCGCCTGTGATAGCCCATCACCCAACATTGCAGTGATCAACAGATGAACAGGCACATATGAACCAGATTAGTCTTTTATCCACCTATGTCAGGGCAATCTTTCCCCCTAAATCCCATTCTCATGGACGTTCTGGAGAAAGCTGCAGCAGACCAAGGGCAAGATTCCTCACCCCATTCCCACAACAACCCCTTTTGACTTTATCACAAGCCTTGCTTCAATATCCAACACTCCTCCATCATCCCCTAACTCTCCAGAGCAAACATTGCAGCAGACCCAGTGGGCAGCCTCTAAAGGAGCACCTGACTGACTGCCAGAAGGCATTATTGTGAGGTGTCTACCCAGGAGGAGAGACCTACTCAGGAGAAAGTGTCTACATAGGAGATAGGGAAAGACCCAGCTGCACTGCAAGCAATGAACCAACAAAGGACTACGAAGAGGAGGAGCTGAGTATATGTATAAAAAACATCTGGACCTTTGCTGGGTTACTAGGTCCTCGTTCCTCATATCAGACCACTCCTAATAATAATTTATGTTAATTTCCAGATATTTTGCCTGGCTTTTTCTGACAAGACCTCCAGATTATACCACAAAATCTAAGGGATCCACAGTCCTCAATTTTGTCTAGATGTCAGTAAAGATCACATGAACCTGTAACTAAGGTGGCCACTTATATATTGCCAAAAAAGAATTGCTTCGCCAAACAAGAGAACAAAAGAAAACACCAGTTTGCATAGTATTTCCATATGCAAATTCAGCAACTATTATTCATACAGTACATCTTGCCCTACTGAAGGCTGACCAGGTGACCTGTGTGACTGCTCAGTCTGCTATCCAGGTGCTCACTGTCGTTGAGAAATTTGAGGCCCCTGCTCTCTCCCCATATAGTTCATTGACTTCAAACCAGATTGAACTCTTCAAATAAAGGATACCTTCAAATAGAGGACTGCCCCTTTCAAAGTAGGACCCCTGACCACCTGTGGTGCTGCTTGCCAATTGTATACTCTAGAAAAGTATATCTGGGGACTCCAGAAGGACAAATGAAACCATGAACATGTGCCATTTGTACAATTACATTGTACAAAATACCTTACATTCATATTGTCCAAAAAGCCTTAGTGATAAAGACATTGACCGCACAAGCCTAGGCATACTGATTTGGGAGTCCACAGAAAGATAGTCCCAAATAAATGTGGATAGGATTGCAGCTTTATTCTTGAAACGCTCTATTTATTTATTTACATTCATTAGCTTCCAACGCTACATTTCATGCATCCGCTTTCAACAAGATTGATTGCACAGGACTATTTCCCCTACAGCTTAAGCAACAGTTCCAAATTGTTCCTAATGGCGTAGTGCTATTCTCCGAGGGCACCAGGGGGCTCGCCCCATGAGGCATCGATAATATTGTCCTGGCGCCTACAATTGCCGAACAGCTGGATGCTGAATAAAAATGTTTGGGGACCTCTGCTTTGCCAGGATTTAATAAAAGTCAGCTCCTTGAAGTTAAAAAATAAATAAATAAATCACCTGACTGGAGCCTCAGGCCTAAGGCCTGGTTGTCCCTGGGATGTCACTAATCCATCATAATTGGCATAACATGGTACAGGGAATCCTGTACCAGCTTCCTTTCCTGAGGATCAACTTTCATTAAAATAGGGGGGGAGGGGTTCTGTACAGCTTTTACCACAGGCAAAGCACTTGTTCACTATGATAACACTCCACTTCCACTCACTGAACTTAATGTTGATTTCCAAACTTGTTCCCTGCCAGTTTCCAACTTTGTTTTCACCTCCAGATGGCTTTCCATACAGGTTCCCAAAGCACTTTGTGCGTATAGGTATATAACTACATGCTTAGGTCCTCTCTAGCCCTCCCAAATGCAGTCCTGTAGCAAAAACACTTTTACATTTTACGTATTTTTAATTGTAGCTGCACCTCCAAAGACAAAGGAAGAGGAAGAATTAAATACACTCATGTCAAGGGAACAATTTACATAGCAACAGTAACCATGGGGAAGCTTTTTAAATGACAACGCAATTGTATTATAATGGCAGAAATGGCTACGTATGGGACTAGAATGTATTACAATGGTGAAGTGGTGTAGTGCAGTGGTCAAGAGTCTGAACTGTTACAAACCAAGAAGACCCTGGTTCAAATCAGGCCTCTGGCATTAATTGACTAGACAAGAAACCTGGAAGAATGGCTAGGAGGAATTTGCTACAATTGCTAGAACGAAGTGCTAAGTTCAGCTTTGTATTTAACAACTGACCTGATCAGCATAGATAAACCAGAATTCCATACAGGCAAGTGAGAGGGCTGCTGGAAAAGAGATAAATGATCTACATGTTCCTTCTCTGACAGCCCACTTGGTTCTGGGCTAGCCACAGAGGAAGGAAAGCCTCTGCATCCAACATGAAAATGCAGAGGCCCTCAAAGCAGTACAAACTGCCCACCTTATGGGGAGGATATTCCACAATTGGTGTGCCACCACAGGGAAGACTCTTTCCCTTGTTGCCAAGTAAAGTATCTCTCCAGGCAATGGTACTTGAAGAAGAATCTGAACAGCAAATCCAAAGGCATGGTGCATCATTGTATCCCCTGCACCCTGTCCACAGAGCCAGTCTAGCAAGATATCATGCTTGATGGCATCAAAAGAACATTGAGCAGTCATGGAGAATCATTAGGGTCACACTTCCTCTGTTCTCTGCTGACAGAGATCACCCATCAGGATGGCTAAGCCTGTTTTAATTCTAAACCCAGGCCTACAAGCTCAAGTCACTTTCCCAGATTCCCCAACATGTAGCACACAGAGTATTATGTGGACCAGGAAGTTATTCAGCTCTCCCCCAGCTATCTTTAACACACATCCACACACCCATTCTCCTTCCCCACAGAAAACCCTCCCACAGTTCTTTTTCTTTTCTCTCAAGCATGTTCTCTTCAAGCTGGTCTACTCGCTACGTATCAGTAGCTGGTTAAAGAGCATAAAGCAGAGAGTAGGAATAAACGGTAAATTCTCCTGATGTAGGGATGTGAACAGTAGGGTCCCCACAGGGATCTGAATTGGGACCAGTGCTTTTCAACTTATTCATAAATGATTTGGAATTAGGAGTGAACAGTGAAGTGGCCAAGTTTGCCAATGACAGCAAATTATTTCAGGTGATTAAAACAAAAAGGGATTGTGAGGAGCTCCGAAGGGATCTCTCCAAGCTGGGGGAGTGGGCATCCAAACAGCAAATGTGGTTCAATATAAGCAAGTGTAAAGTGATGCATGTTGAGGTAAAAAAATCACAACTTCAAGTATAACCTGATGGGATCTGAGCTAGCATATTAGGAAAGGAACTGAGAATAAAACTGCCAATATCATCCTACAGTTATATAAATCGTTGTTGCAAACACACTTAGAATACTGTACACAGTTCTGATCATTGCACACACATACATATACATACATACACACACACACACACACACACACACACACAGAGAGAGAGAGAGAGAGAGAGAGAGAGAGAGAGAGATTAGAGCAGGAAAAAGTGCAGAAAAGAGCAACTAAGATGATCAAGGTGTTCGAGCAACTCCCTTATGAGGGAAGGTTACAACAGCTGGGATTGTTTAGCTTAGAAAAAAGGCAAGTAAGAGGAGACATGATAGAGGTCTACAAAATTAGGTTTGGTGTGGAGAATGTGGATAGGGAGTTATATTTATTTATTTATTTTAGCATTTTTATCCTGCCCTTTATCCAAAAAGTCTCTCAAGGTGGCTTACGAAAATATTTCTTAAGGCAGCCCCTGCCCACAGGCTTACAATCTAAAAAACATGACACAAAAGGAAAGGGGATTGCGAGGGAGGACGGAAGGGAGACAAGCAAATTCAGGCACAAGGTTCTTAGTTGCAAAGTTCAGCAGTGACAGTTGGTAACAGGAGGGAGGGGGCTCTCAGGTGGAGCTGGACCTAGGCCCAGTGGAGAGAGGTTCCTGGCTGCTGCTTCCTCCCCCACTGATGGCCTTTGCAGAGACAGTTGGTAGCAGGAGGGAGGGGGTCATCCCATGAAACTGGTTGGTAAGAGATTCAGAACAGGTAAAAGGAAGTACTTCTTCACACAGCACATAGCCATGCTATCGAATTCGCTACCACAAGATGTAGCAAAGGCTAGCAATTTGATTGGCTTTAAAAAGGGGTTAGACAAATTCCTGGAGGAGAAGGCTATCAATGGCTACTAGCCCTGATGCTTCTATGCTACATCAGGATCAGAGGCAGTAAGCCTAGGTACACCAGTTGCTGAGGAACAGGGGCAGGAGGATGTTGTTTCACTCAAGTCCTGTTTGTGGGTTTCTTGTGGGCAGCTGGTTGGCCACTGTGTGAACAGAATGCTGGACTAGATGGATCCTTGGTCTGATCCAGCACAACTCTTCTTATGTTCTTATATACCATGGGAATCTGCAATCACATGTAGAATTACAGAGGGAGGGAGGGAGGGAGACAAAGAGTTGCCATTACACGTTCGCTAATTGTTCAAGGCCAAAGTTCTATCTCATGCCATGCCGCTTCTGTTTTATTAATTGTCATGCTCAGCATTTTGGGAATGGAGGAAAGTGTAAAGGAGGTCAGCTAGGAAGAGCTTAAACACAGGGAGACATAAATGTAGCCTCTAGGGTTCTTTTCTGTTATACTTGCTTACAAGTGCAATCATTTTCGTCCGCAGAGGATAAAATTAAATTGTGTTGTAAAAATGACTATAAAGATGTCTGTTGGATGGTTCTAAAGCTCCAAAATACCAAAGGTCAGGATCCTGTTGTCTCCTTTGGTCCTTGAAAGAGGCTCCTTCTAAGGATGCCATATGGAATGATAATAAAATTGAGAACAGTTGAAATATACTCTACTTAAAAGAGAGGGAGAGAGAAGGAGGGAGGGAGATGACAGGGAGACCATGATACTTGTAGGGGGTGACTTAAAATGGTTCACACACTGAAGGAAAATTTGGAAATGATACAGAGAAGGGATTCAACATGGATAAAACAAATACAATCGAACAGTAAAGTTCAGTTAAAATGCACATTTTGTTGTAGTAATTCAACCTTGATTTAACTAAGCAGAAGAAGGCAACCTCCAGCCCAGGGGCCTGATCTGGCCTGTGCTGGGGCTCAGTCTAGCCCTCCCCAAGCACTATGCCCTCAAGGGCAAATTGTGCAAAGGGACATTCCTTTGTTATCTTCAAATTCAAAGATGAACTGGGCATCCCCCTGCACCATGGCATGCAGGAAAGGCTGTGGTGTGAATTTTAGGGGGGGGGGTCTGTAACTCAGTGGTAGAACACATGCTGAAGAACCCAGGTTTGATCCTTTCCATCTCCAGGAAGGGCTGAGAGATATTCCTGATTGAAACCCTAGACAGAGATGGCCAGTCAGTGTAGACCAGCTGCCCTTCAGATGTTTTGGACTTGAACACCCATCAGCTCCCTCCTGCTCATTCCATGCCTCTTCTTTCCTTTCCACCTGCCCCTCAGGCTTATCCACTCCACCTAGGCTCAATTCCAACCAGCTGGCACTGGCAGGCAGCCAAACTATAGGGATCTTTTTCTCTGACTCATCACAGGAGCTATACAGGATCCTTAAAGGGGCAGCTATTCATGCAGTCTAAATGTGGGGGTGGGGGTTAAAAGAAATTCCGATCCACGTAATAAACACATTTTTAGTTCTAGCCAACCTCCCAAGGAAAAAAACACAGTGAATTTTCAGCCTATTTCCCCATCTTATTCCCCATACAAGATAAAGTAGACAAACACCATCAGCAAATCTGGCTCGACAGGAGGCTCCCAGATACGCACATGCATTTGACCACAGGGGCTGACAGGAAAGCAATCCTATTGATCTCGCACACCTGGCCTTCCAACTGACCTGTAAGGCAGTGCAGCGGCTGGGAGCCCCTGCTGAGAAGACCAAGGCATCTGTTGTTTTCTAGATCTTTGGGGAGGATGTGGGCATTGAACAAGCACTTCCTACAATTCTGCTCGTAGTACATGCTGTTAACCTCTTCTTCTCCCCACTCCCAGAGAAGTATGCTAGGACTGTAGGTATGTTCTTTCGCTAATCCTAAGATTGTGACCTTTGTAAGAACAAGTGGGACACTGGGAAATGGTGGCTGCTGTGTCGAACACTGTATGAGTGCCTTGCATGCTGCCCACTTTGTAAAATGTCACAGGATAAATAGGTGACTCTGAGGAGAATCTTCCTCACCCTCTACTTTTTCTGACTCACAGCTGTGAAGAATTTGTGGGGAGAGTTCATCCATTTATAACACTTGAAAAGGAGGACAAGGGGTGGTTCTACCACAGTAGCACAAACATAGAAACCAGCACAGGCAGCAGCTTCTTGATCTATGCCTCAGGAATGAACCATAAAATAAAATAAAGTGTTACTTTCCCCCAGACCCACCCCAAATATAGTGGTTAATATCCAAGATGGGACAAAATAACATGTACACTTCCTTCAGGGAAACAAACAGGTTCAAAAATTAGGGGTTATGTGGAGTCAGGATCTATTCTATGCATTCTAATGCTAGCATTTCAATACAGACAGATGGAGCAGGGGAGGGGTGCCAGATCAGGTATGTTGAAGCACTTTCAGCCCAAAGGCCGGATTTCATTTTGGAGATGCTCTCGGGGGCTGCATTTCAGGGGTGGGTGGGGCCAAAAGCAAAACATGGCTGGGCAAAACCAACACAAAACTCCATATTGTAGCTTAAGGCTCTTATTAGCAGTAACTAAGCCTTAGGAGAGGCAGTTCAACCTTTTAGAATGGGAGAAAACTTGACCACAAGTCAGGAAACTACCAAACAATTGATAGTTGTGGAAGGGGGGGAGCTTTCTGGGGAATCTCAGAGGACCAGATTCGGCCCCTGGGCCAGAGATTCTGCTCCCTAGTGCCAGATGACTATCTAATACTATCTATTTTGCCATGCAAAATAGCAACGATCTGATAAGATGTTTATGGCCAGATTGGTCAATAAGCAATAAATTGATTGTTAGGAAAATGATTATTACTTAAGCTCATTTTAGTCATACATTTGTATATGACGGCCTCAAACCAGCTAACGTTAATCTTGATTGCATCCCATTGAAACCACAGAATAAAATGTTTATGATCAACTCCGTCCCAGGGCTTTCACTAGGATGTCACTGTAATGAAATATAGCTGGATTAGGGCCATTGTTTTGCAGACAGTATTTTCCTTCTCCCCTGACACATCCATGCAGATGCTCAAAGGCTGCAGTCCTGCCACCTGTTAGAGAGCTTAAGGGCAGAAGTCTAGGCATGTTTAGACAGAAAGAAGTCCTACATCTCTCAGCACTGGCTCGGGATTGCTGGGACTTGTAGGACTTCTTCTAAACATGCATAGAATTGCACTTTTTATCCCATTAGCTTCAGGTAGGGATTTAAACCCCCTAGCATTGTACAGGATTGGAGCCAGAATTCCTTGTTTTGGTAAATATTAAGAGTTTCACTTGAGCAGGGGTGGGCAAACTCACCTGCTTCTGCCCTGTTGGACGCTCCCCCCACAATTGGCATCTGTGCCCACTTGTTCTTCAGAGGCTCAGAGGATGAGCTCTCAGCAGCTGACCACTCTCACTGCTGAAATTGTGCACTTCCTAGGGTGACCCTATGAAAAGGAGGACCGGGCTCCTGTATCTTTAACAGTTGTATTGAAAAGGGAATATCAGCAAGTGTCATTTGTATATATGGAGAACCTGGTGAAATTCCCTCTTCATCACAACAGTTAAAGTTGCAGGAGCTATACTAGAATGACCAGATTTAAAAGAGGGCAGGGCACCTACAGCTTTAACTGTTGTGATGAAGAGGGAATTTCACCAGGTTCTCCATATATACAAATGACACCTGCTGAAATGCCCTTTTCTGTGCAACTGTTAATGATACAGGAACCCTGTCCTCCTTTTCATATGGTCACCCTAGCACTTCTCCCCGCTGCATCAATGGGGCCTTTACGATCACCATTAACACAACGGGGAAAGTGTGCAATTTCTGGAGCCTCCATTGCACAATGGAGGCTCCGGAAATTGCGCACTCCCCCCACTGCGTTAATGGCAGCTGTACAGGCCCCGTTGATGCATTGCGGGGAAGTGCGCAATTTCAACAGAGAGGGTGGATGGCTACTGAGCACTCGTTGAGGGCGCAAGAACACTCGAGTGCAGGTCCAGGTTCACACCACAGGCACCTGACTGGGTGTGGGGGGGATGCAGGGAGTCCTTCAGTCTCTGGGACTCAGTTCAGCACTTGTGACATCTCTAAGCTTGAGAAACTGACCTCCATTGATTAGTGTTCCATTCAGTGGACAGGATAGCTTTTTCTATGATAGCTGACATGCCATTGCTCCTCCACTCATTCAAATGATTATGCGATGTCCGCAGTTATTGTATAATTAAAATATACAATATACAATAACTATTTAGATATTTTATTATTTTAAGCAGCAGCATCAATTAATAATAAATAAAAATAACATAATATTTAATGGGCCCCAAATCCATCCCAAGATAGAGGAGCTTTTGTGTGCTGGGCCCCCACACTCTTAAACCCCATTCCTCCTCCTCCTTTCTCCCAAGTGACTTTTGCACACACCGATTACTGAGCTGCCAATTTGGTAAAGTTAAACGCCGAACACAGCAGGCAGTTCCACTGAGGAGTGTTCCATTAAAATTGCATTCTCCTTTGGGTCTGAAGCGCAGTAACACCTTCTTTGTTTGGCACAGCAAGCAATGAGGGATTTGAAATGAAAATTGCCGTGTTTTGATGTTAAAAATATATCAATTTTGTGTCTTGCTGCTTGTCTTGTTACTTGGTTATAGCCGCTTAACAATTTTACAGATCTCTTCTTGGAAGAACTTTTTATCATACCTGGAAGTGCCAGGTCAGCAAGCCAGTTCTCTTAATTATAATTAAGGCAAAAACTGCTGACTTGGCCCCCTCCTGTGGATCTGCCATTGTCAAAAGTACTGATGCCAAACTTATAATATACAGTAAGTCTTTACAAACTGGGGGAGGGGGGGGCGTGTTCTTGACATTCTTGTCATTCTTGCATTCATTTTTCCCCATGTTTTAAGTGGAATGGATTGTTAGAAATATGCAAGTATTCCAATTTTGCTGGCTCAGACCAACTGACTAACCAAGTATTTCCCAGATGGTCTGCCAGGGTACAGTAGTTTGCTGAGCGGCAACTGCTAAAGTGAGGCAAATAATTAAATAAAACAAATTAAAAGTTCCTGTAAGCCTAAATTCCCCCCCCCCCCGCCACCTCAATTAGCCAGCCCTGGTTGTTTTGCAGAAATGTTTCCCTCTCACTGAAGGGGCTCCTTCAGGAACAAGAAAACATTTCCACCAAACAATGAAGGCCTGGAAACCTTCGGGGAGAAATGGAGGCTGGGACAGCCAGAGGATTCTTTGTAAGCTGGCCACCCTAGTCTCTTCCTCTCCCAACCCACAAAGCCACCCTCTTTCCCTCATCTATGTGAAGTTTAAATAAATAAATAAATCCTTCACAAGTCCAGGATCTTCTTAAGTATGGGTCAGGGGATCTGAAATATAACTCTGGGGTATTATTAAATGTGAATCCAGGGTCTTTTAGGGGGTCTTCTTGTAGGTCTTCCCAAAATCGTCTTTCAGACCAGATCAAGTTAGCCATCTGCAGTTTCAAAAAGCCTCGTCAGTCTTATGTTGGCAAAATTATTTAACACTTTCGGTGATAGATTAACACCCCATTCCATTTATAGAAGCTGACATGCAATGAGGTAGCCCCTTCCATTGCACTGCAGGCTACCTTAGGAGACACATTTATTATTTAGTTTATTTATTTTATTTATTTCATGTATATACCACTCCATAGCCAAAGCTCTCTGGGCGGTTTACAAAAGTTAAAAACAGTAAACGTTTTAAAAAGTTTGTTAGCTGATAGCATGATGCTAAGTTTGAAAATGCAGCCATTTTTATTTTTATGTCTATTCTTTATTAAATATTAACATTTGATAGTCGTATAAAGAAAAAATAATGGCAAACTGTGTGGCACACGTACTGACATCCTCTAACAGGAAATGGCCAGTGGTGGGTAGCAACACTCACAGCATCTGCCACCTGGGGCAGTTGCCTCATTCCACCCAATAGTAGGGCTGGCTGCCCCGTTATCTAGATAAAAGCAGGAGAACACAAATATGCTATTATAAAAATGGAATTTTATGACTGTCAACATTTGCTGTTCTAGCACATACAATGGGGCACCTGAATAAGACTGTTGAAACATCAAATGAAGACAAAAATGGGAGGCAGAAATCACATCACTAGTTAGTATGCTTCAACTCAGGAAGGATAATAATATCGGGGATAGCTCAGACGGTGTGGTCAGTGAGTTAGAGCCAGACATCCTGAAGAGTGAGGTTGAATGGACCTTAAGAAGCATTGCTAATAACAAGGCAGCAGGAGACGACGGTATCCCAGCTGAACTGTTTAAAATATTGCAAGATGATGCTGTCAAGGTGATGCATGCCATATGCCAGCAAATTTGGAAAACACAAGAATGGCCATCAGACTGGAAAAAATCAACTTATATCCCCATACCAAAAAAGGGAAACACTAAAGAATGTTCAAACTATCGGACAGTGGCACTTATTTCACATGCCAGCAAGGTAATGCTCAAGATCCTGCAAGGTAGACTCCAGCAATTCATGGAGCGAGAATTGCCAGATGTACAAGCTGGGTTTAGAAAAGGCAGAGGAACTAGAGACCAAATTGCCAATATCCGCTGGATAATGGAGAAAGCCAGGGAGTTCCAGAAAAACATCTATTTCTGTTTTATTGACTATTCTAAAGCCTTTGACTGTGTGGATCATAACAAACTGTGGCAAGTTCTTGGTGGTATGGCGATACCAAGTCATCTTGTCCGCCTCCTGAGGAATCTGTATAACGAACAAGTAGCAACGGTAAGAACAGACCACGGAACAACGGACTGGTTTAAGATTGGGAAAGGAGTACGGCAGGGTTGTATACTCTCACCTTACCTATTCAACTTGTATGCAGAACACATCATGCGACGTGCTGGGCTTGACGAATCCAAGGCTGGAGTTAAAATTGCAGGAAGAAACATTAACAATCTCAGATATGCAGATGACACCACTTTGATGGCTGAAAGCGAGGAGGAGCTGAGGAGCCTTATGACGAAGGTGAAAGAAGAAAGTGCAAAAGCTGGGTTGCAGTTAAACCTCAAAAAAACCAAGATTATGGCAACCAGCTTGATTGGTAACTGGCAAATAGAGGGAGAAAACATGGAGGCAGTGACAGACTTTGTATTTCTGGGCGCAAAGATTACTGCAGACGCTGACTGCAGCCAGGAAATCAGAAGACGTTTACTTCTTGGGAGGAGAGCAATGACAAATCTTGATAAAATAGTTAAGAGCAGAGACACCACACTGACAACAAAGGTCCGCATAGTTAAAGCAATGGTATTCCCCGTAGTAACCTATGGCTGCGAGAGCTGGACCATAAGAAAGGCTGAGCGAAGGAAGATAGATGCTTTTGAACTGTGGTGTTGGAGGAAAATTCTGAGAGTGCCTTGGACTGCAAGAAGATCAAACCAGTCCATACTCCAGGAAATAAAGCCAGACTGCTCACTTGAGGGAACAGTATTAAAGGCAAAACTGAAGTCCTTTGGCCACATAATGAGAAGACAGGATACCCTGGAGAAGAGGCTGATGCTAGGGAAAGTGGAAGGCAAAAGGAAGAGGGGCCGACCAAGGGCAAGATGGATGGATGATATTCTGGAGGTGACAGACTTCACCTTGGGGGAGCTAGGGGTGGCAATGGCCGACAGAACGCTCTGGCGGGGGCTGGTCCATGAAGTCACGAAGAGTCGGAAACGACTGAACGAATAAACAACAAGAATGCTTCATCTATTAGTAGAAATTTCCTCTAGCCCAGCCTTTCCCAACCAGGTACATCTCCCATTATGCCTAACCATTGGCCATGCTGGCTAGGGCTTATAGGAAAACATCTGGAGAGCACCAGGTTGGGGGGACACTGCTCTAGTCTCTAGTGATATGGGCTAGCCTGGCATAGTCTCTCCAAAATGGTGGAACTGCTTCAACATGGTATGTACATACATTATCATTTCCTGTGACAAGAGTTCTCCAACTACAGGCGAGTGACAGTATTTTTGGATCTCTGTCTCATTGGATTGAATGTTCCCCATGAAGTATTAAGGTCCACTCAAGGGGCAGAAATCTCACATTATTCTTATCCCTGCACTGTGTCAAATATCTGTATATCTGACAGCTGCCTACCTTGAGGGAGCCCATCTTTCAGCTATAATGTTTTGATTAATCATTAGCGAGGTTTCATCACTTCTTTCCTCCCTTACACCTGATGCATCACTCTTCCAGGGCCATCAAGATGACGACTTCGCCTGCTGTACCTGCTAATGAATGCTTGTTATTTTCACCAGCTCATTTGTGAGAATGAAAGGCATTAATTGAAGACAAAAATACTGACATCTATTCCCTAAGACAGACAGGGACTGCTGTTGATGTGGGCCTTTTGTCTGCTTAAAGAAGCAACTTCAATTCGGGGGGGGGGGGAGGGCGAGAACCAGCCCTAATGGAATGGACACTGTTAGCCTGCTATTGTCAGGGTGGAGTGCTTGGGAGCAAGTGCAGGGCAGGGATCACATTAAGTTGCTCAGGATGAGGACCCAGGTGAGAGTCAGAAGTTTTAGAGAACCAGGTGGAAACTAGGGGTGGGTGATAAATTCAGTCCATCAGAATTTCTGTGTGAATTTACCAGATTCACACCTGCCAAACCAATAAGCAAATTGGAGCAGTGTTGCACACAGAAATTTGCACTTTCCTAAATGTAGCGCTACAGTTCTCATATATATATATATATATATATATATATATATATATATATATATATACACACACACACACACACACACACACACACACACAGGAAAAAGTGCACACTAAAATCCATCTGTTAAAGAAAAATGTGCACAAAGATGTGCAGAATACTGAAAATGTCACACAGGAACACATTATTGTAGGGAAAATACCCTGCCAAAGGTATGTACACTGGAGAAACCATTCCCCCAAAATGCATACATTTGGGGAAAGGGCATACGCAGAAAGCATATATTGGGAGAAAATATGCACAAAAATTCCTATGAATTTTCATGTGAACTTTTAAAAATTAAATGCATACGTTAATCAAGCTGAACCAAACTTAGTCAGAAAAATGAGAAACTGAACAGAACCAAGACTGAGAGATTTGCCCATCCCTAATGGCACCCTATTGGTTCATTGTATGATCAGATTTGCCCTGGGCTGTTACCTGCAACACCATTCTTCAGCCATCTGCAGTGGTGGAGCTGTAGTGCAACAGAAACTGGGTCAGCTGCTTCTTCTGCCTGCAGGAAGCCAAGGTAAGGCAGAGAGAAACACTTGGCATCCTACATGATTGCACACATGCATGATTCATGCTGTGTAGGTGAGCAATTCATTTTTCCCCGCCCCCCCCCAAGATAACAACATAAGAAAACCCATGCTAGCTTAGACCAAGGGTCCATCTGGTCCGTCACTCTGTTCACACAGTGGCCAACCAGCTGTCGATCAGGGACCCACAAGCAGGACACAGTGCAACAGTACCCTTCCACCCATGTTCCCCATCTTACTGCCTCTGATACTGGAACTCAACTGAAATAACCTGGATGGCCCTGGCAACAGATCCCCCGGGTTGAACTGCTGGTGAATGATAAGGCAACTGCTATCCAAAACTTGATCCTGGATGAACATGCCAACCTGGCCTGTATCACCAAGAACTGGCTGAAGCTGAGGGAAGGTGCTAATCTCTCTCCGCTTAGCCCACCAGGGTTGTCTGTCCAGCAGTAGGAGTGGCAGTGGTCTATCAAGATTCCATCCCCCTGACCAAGTGCCCTGTCCCACAGTTTGCTGAGTTTGAGTTTCTGCCACTATTGCATCTGCAAAGAGCCATCCAGCAGAGCTGTTTCAGGTGGTCAGGGACCTTTTACACACTGGCCCACAAGAAGAGTATTCAGACCTTTTGACAGCCCGCTGTGAACAATTTGCCCTGCACTTTGCAGACAAAATTGCTCAAATCCTCTCTGACTTGGACGCTATAGTTGATGCAGATCCAGTGGCACCTGCTTGTCCAGTATTATTGGATACTTTTCAATTTGTACAGTGTGAGGATGTGGACAGGATCCTTGGAGAGGTAAGAGCCGCCACATGTATGCTAGCTCCTTGCCCTTCCTGGCTTATAAAGGCAGCCAGAGGGGGACTGGCCAAGTGGGTAAGAGGAGTGGTTAATGCCTCCTTTCTCCAAGGCAGGTTTCAGCCTGCCTGAAGGAGGCGGTGGAAAGACCTCTGTTGAAAAAGCTCTCCTTGATCCCCAACATATTGGACGATGACTGGCCAACCCCAACATACTGGACAATAACCTCTTTGTCATGACTGGAATATCCATTTATCCAGTCAATGTGGGGGATAATTGAAGTCACCCATTATTACAACACTGCCTTCAAGCTGATCTGACATCAAGAGAAGGAGGAGGGCTTTGGAGCCCCTTTGGCGATGGACATGGGTGGTCTATAGACCTTCATAGAATCATAGAGTTGGAAGAGGCCCATAAGGCCATCGAGTCCAACCCCTGCTAAATGCAGGAATCAATGTACATGGGATTCCCAGGTAGTCACACTTCCAAAAATGGACCAGGGCTAGACCCACTTAGCTTCATCAAGGTTACAGCCTCCCATGCCATAACACCAAATTGAAGAAGGAAAGGGACTGAGGCCATGTACTGCAAATCTATGCTTGTAAGCAGAAAGTGCATAGGCCAATGAGGCCCACACATACCCAACTGTGCAGGTCCAGGAAACCCTGGGTCAATGCATCACTCCAACCATGGTCTCTGCCTCTTCAACACCTCCAAAATGTGACTTGGTGAGTACTTGCCACCCACCACCACCACTCAGCAGAGGATGCCATCTCCATCATGGGATGCCCTTTCCCCATTGGCCATACTGAATCATGCCCATAATATGATTGCCTACATTTTCTTGCCAAATGATTCAACCTTGGTTCCATGTAGCACATACGTGTTTAGCAGGGTTCTTGCTTTTATACTGGTTCCCTATAGCTTTGCCTGGATAGCCCATTAAACCAGGCAGCCAACACAAAGGATTTTATGTGGAATAGTGTCAGCTATGTACTTTAAATGTCATGCAAATGGGTTATGGCTAAGAAAATACAGCAGTGCTTTTATTTATCATATTTTTATCCTATGCTCATCCAAGGAATTTTTGGTAATGCAACAGCATAACATTTAATTCTCACGGCATCACACATAATTATAAATAGGTTTCTAAAAATGCATGTGATTTTTTTAATGAATAATGGTTTCCCTCCCCACCTCCAGTAAATAAAATAATGAAGTATAATATTACTACTAGCATGTGTACTTTAAGAATTTTTTTTTAAAAAAATCTGAACATTATGGAAGTCTTAATGAAACATCTCTGAGTGCTGTGTATTTCTTTGCTTCTCTTCTCTGTCTGACAAGATGTCTGTGAGTTCCGATTAGTGCCAGAGACCGATTTAGATGACTCCTGGGTTTTGAATTGTCAAAATGACTGCCTCCTTTACTTCTCTGTCCGAGTATGCCTGTCTCATTTTGCATAAAGCCAAAGATTAACCTAATAAGGGTGCTGAGATTTCCTCCATTTATATTCTGAAACTAAAATGTCAGACTGGTGATAATGTCATGCCATCTAAACTTATTTTCTCCCTTTTAAGTTTGGTTTAACTTCCTGTCTGAAGAAGAGCTCTGTGAAACTCAGAAGCTTGCACAGCAAATTCTGAATCTTGGCTGGTTCAAAGAGGATCATCAGACATTGGGGAAGTCATGTTCTCTACTACGACATACCATTGCTCTGCTCCCCGCTTCATTTCCGCATTGGGGTTGAGCATAAATTACACAGGGGAGTGGGCAGAGACTACGTGGCCCTTACAGAACAATGGAAACAGCATCCTTTACACTGGAACTTTCGTGCACATGGCAGGAAATCCTGACAAATCCTGATTCATTTTAAAAAAAAGTTGGGTTTTCTGTGGCTTATTTTAAAACGTGAAAACCAGGAAATGGAGCAGAAGGTGTGCAGCAGGATCATTGCGTCATCAAAATGACCCATGAAGATGCATGACTGGCCAGTCGTGAGAGTAGGATAAAATACTCATCTGATGATGCTCTAAAACAATACGGTTGTACTGTCTTTAGTGGTTGGGGCTTTTCAAAATTTCAAACCAGTCTCATTAACATTTGTATAGCCTTTGAAAGTGCTGAAAGCATTTAACATGCACTAGCTAGCTGTACTCCTTGCAAGTACCCTGTAAGGTAAGTCAGCATCATTATCTCTCCCCATTACAGAAATAGGGGCTAGAGGATCAGATCATGCATTCACGGTGGAGGCGCGATTCAAACCGGGGACCTCCTGGTTCACAGCTCAGTCTCTTATAACATAATGTTGTGTTTACTCAGAAGTAAGTCCCACTGAGTTCAGCGAAGCTTACTGCAGGTATGGCTGGGGGCAAAATTTTGTTTGGTTCACAGTTTAATATGACTGACCCAATTTGCAACTCCTGAACTAGTATATGAGCGGAAGCATGATTAACTTTCCATTTTTGCATTTCTCCAAATTATGTGATGCGGTTCTCCAATGAGGGAGGGAAAATGCACTCAATGGGGGGAAATGCATACGAAAAGACATGTATTTTTGGAAAGGGCATGAAAAAATATATACAACATTTATATTTGTACTTTTGTAAACCGCCCAGAGAGCTTTGGCTATGGGGCGGTATATAAATTAATTAATTAAATAAATAGTAATAAATTAAAAATGTGTGTGTATGCGCGCATATACAAAAATTAATGTAGGTTTTAATGGGTGTGAAAACTTTCATCTATTTTTGTGTTTTAAAAAAAACATTTGCAAAAATTGGATGGAATGAATTTATTAAAATACAAACATTATAGAAAGCGAAATAGACAGATGTGCTCATCCCTATCTCCAGGTAAATGTTGATTGGATTAATTTAAGAACATCAGAAGATCCAGGTGGCCTGATCAAACCAAAGACCTAGCTGAGTGATTGGGGACCTCTTTCAGGCCGAAGGCTGGATTCAGTTTTGGAGAAACGCTCCTCTGGGTTAAAGGCAAAGGGAGAAGAGCCAAAGGCAAAAGCGGTAGGATGAATTAAAAATAAATTTAAAAACTCTCCAGTGTATTGTAGCTTACTGTTTTTACTTCCAGTAAAGTAAGCCTTAGGAGAACCATTTCAACCTTACAGAATGGGTGGGTGAGGACGGCACAAAAGCCAGGAAAGCAAACTGGTTCAGGGAAGTGGAGGCATGGCTTGGGGAAGGGAGTGTGATCTTCTGGGGCCGGAGAGTCCTCACCCTTGGGCTGTGTAGACCAACACTCTGTTCCCACAGTAGCCAACCAGATGCTGTTGGAAGCCCACAAACAGGAGATGGGTGCAATAACACCCTTCTACTCACATCCCCAAGGAACTGGTATTGAGATGCACACTGCTTCCAATACTGGAAGTGATAAGGACTAAGAGCCATATCTTCCATGAATGTATCTAATCTTCATTTCAAGCCATCCAAGTTGATGGCCATGCCTATGTCTTCTGCTCATGAATTCCATAGCTTGCCAATGTGCTGTGTGAAGAAGTACTCCCTTTTATCTGTCCTGGCTCTACCACGAAGATAACCCTGGATTCTAGTAGTATGAAAGAAGGAGAAAAGCATCTCTTTATCCACTTTTCACCATTTCATGCATAATTTTATACACCTCTAGCATGTTTCCCCATACTCACTTTTTTCTAAGCTGATCAGTCCCAAAACAGTCTTTAAAGGGGAGTTGTTCCAGCTCCTTGATCATTTTAATTTACTTGATCATTTTAATTGCAGTCTTAGCCACTTCACCAGCTTTATCTAACAATTTTTTCCCATTTTGAACTCTTAGAAATGACAAACTATTTTTATACATGGTGCGTTCATGATGATAGCAAGTTTGTGTAAAGGTCTTTCTCAGCTCTATGTCTGAAGTAGCCTCAGAACATCATTTTAAGTGAAACTAAAATAAAGTTAACAATGCACACATACACACACAGTCACGAATCATCCCAGCTGGTTTCTATTAAAGGAAAATATCTGAGAGCTGATTAAATAACTACAGAGAGCAGGCATGAATTCTATTAATGCTGTTCTTTATCCGCCTCTTAAAACTCTTAATCATAATCACATCATCATGGTTAGTAACCTTATGACAAGTCAGCATGAGAGGTCAAAAAGAAAGCACTGCAATTTAAGGGGCAGCCAGCTTCAGCCAGTTGGGTATTGCCTTCCAATTTCAACATACTTGGAAGTAAGCCACTGATCTCGGTCAAAGCTTGGAGGAATAAAAACATCCAGTTAACAGGGGATATCTAATCATAGAATCATAGAATAGCAGAGTTGGAAGGGACCTACAAGGCCATCGAGTCCAACCCCCTGCTCAATGCAGGAATCCACCCTAAAGCATCCCTGACAGATGGTTGTCCAGCTGCCTCTTGAAGGCCTCTAGTGTGGGAGAGCCCACAACCTCCCTAGGTAACTGATTCCATTGTCGTACTGCTCTAACAGTCAGAAAGTTTTTCCTGATGTCCAGATGGAATCTAGCTTCCTTTAACTTGAGCCCGTTATTCCGTGTCCTGCACTCTGGGAGGATCGAGAAGAGATCCTGGCCCTCATCTGTGTGACAACCTTTTAAGTATTTGAAGAGTGCTATCATGTCTCCCCTCAGTCTTCTCTTCTCCAGGCTAAACATGCCCAGTTCTTTCAGTCTCTCTTCATAGGGCTTTGTTTCCAGACCCCTGATCATCCTGGTTGCCCTCCTCTGAACACGCTCCAGCTTGTCTGCAGCTTCCCACTGTACAATGCTTAACTATCATTGTATGTATGATAAACCCTGATATTGCAATCTAGATCCACAGTGGCCAACCAGATGCCTATGGAACACTCTTGAATTGATCCACTGAAAAAACTCTTCTAGTTTATTGTGTTTGCCTCTCCAAATCAAAAGTATATCATCAATATATTGTAAACATGTGATTACTAGGGGTGTGCACGGACCCCCCGCTCCGCTTCACTTGCAGATCCGCCATTTTTCGGATCGGGCCGCTCCGCCCCGCCCCCGCTCCGCCCACTTCCGCTCCGCTCCGCCCGGAGCTCCGGATCCGGATCCGGAGCTCCGTTTCCCCCCCCCCCCATAGGCTTGCATTGAAAGCTAAAAAATTATACAACTTTTTTTCTGTTCAAGTTAGAAACCTCATGTTTGGCACCATGACACCTCATGGGGATATACACACGCATGCCAAGTTTCAAAGCAATCCCATCATCCCCTGATTTTTGGCGAATTTTTGAAAATCGGGCACCCCACACACAACATCCCTGCGAGGTGGGCAGGGGAGGAGGGAGGGAAGGCAGGCAGGCATGCAGCTGGCATTTCTGGGGGCATAAGGAAGTGAGCCAAGGATAAGCCAGTAATGCATATAAAATGGAATAAATCAATCAATAAACAAAGGAGGGGTGGAATTAAAAGAAGCAGTGTTGCTCAATAAACAGCAAGAAGAATTTTTTTAAAAAGGCTATATCTGTCTTTTACCAGCAATAGGGGGACGTGCCCGGGGGAGGGGGAAGTAGCTGCCAGTTCAAGACAATGACAGCCACCAACAGCTCTGAGAAGAAGTAAAACGCTCACTTCAACTCATAACAGGCATTGCTCTACCACTGAAAAGTGACCATTCACTTCAACTCATGATAGGCATTGCTCCACCGTTTTACTCTCTTTGGAAGGCTCTATGGCCTTCCAGTGCAGGAGAGAGTGGGGGCACGTCCACGATGAGATGCCCTAGGGGAGCTCATCCCCTTGCACCACATCGATTCAGTTGTTCACCAAGGTTAGGGTGGGGAGCAGTGCTGTGTTTCTATCTCTTATTCTTGGCTTGGTATATGATTTCAGGTTGTGTTTGTGCATTTGGTGGGGCTACTGTGTTAAAAAACACGGGGAAAAGCCCGTTCAGATGAAGAAAGAGAAGTTTCCCAGAATCCCAAGTTACCTGTTTTGCCTATGCCTTCCTCCAACTTTGGGATCATCATGACCGGGAGCTGACTCTGCCCCTCAGCCCTTTGAAAAAGGTATTTTTCCCGCCTATTTTTTAAAAACTTCTAGCCCGCGACCCGTACGATGCAGAAAGTTGAGAGTGGTCTCAAAATGACCCCCATCCACGACTCTCTGTGCACAAGAATTTTCAGAATGATAGCTTAACCCCCCCCCCAGTTATCCCCGATTCTTTCCCTCAATGCAATCCTATGGGCGAAAAGCCGAAAACGCAGTTTGAGCCGTGCGGTTGACCCGATTTTCACAAAAACATTGCACGTGAACCACAGCACGCAGAAAGTTGAGAGTAGTCTCAAAATGACCCCCATCCACAACTCTCTGTGCACAAGAATTTTCAGAACGATAGCTTAAACCCCCCCCCCAGTTATCCCCGATTCTTTCCCTCAATGCAATCCTATGGGCGGAAAGCCGAAACGCAGTTTGAGCCGCGCGGTTGACCCGATTTTCAAAAAAATATAGCACGCGACACGGACAACGCAGAGAGGTGAGAGTGGTCTCAAAATGACCCCCATCCACGACTCTCTGAGCACAAGAATTTCCAGAGCGATAGCTTCAAAAACAACGTAGTTATGCGCGATTATTTGCCGCAATGCAATCCTATGGCGAAATGTTTTCAAGATGGCGACCGGAGCGCTCCGCCTGAACTCGGAGCTCCGAAAAATGGTCGCTTCTCTTCGCCTTGCTTCTAGGGGGTCCACGGTCCGCTCCTACTCCGCCTCTGGGTAAGGCGGAGCAGGCCAATCCGCTACTGCTTCTACGCTCCTAATCGGAGCGGAGCACATCCCTAGTGATTACATTGTAACTATGGGAGTTGTTATTGAAAATATGCCATTTACTCCTCTGCCATACTCATGCAACAGGCTGACAAATGTCGTGTGAGATGATAATGATGGTTATATCCCACCTTTTTCCCATTACTGGGACTCAAGGCAGTTTACAAGATTAAAACATGTACAATTAAAACATATAAATATAAATTTACAAAAGTTAAAATAGAATCAAACCTGCAGTAAAATTAAAAACCTTTTAAAATTTAAAAAATAATAACAGATTTTTAAAAAATCCAGTACATTAACACAGGTCCAGAGTAGTTCCAAAAGCCTGCTGGAACAAAAAAGTTTTGCCTGCCTCTGAAAGTGTAGCACAGAGGGAGCCAGCCTAGCCTCCCTGAGAAGGGAGTTCCAGAGCCTTAGAGCAGCCACTGAGAAAGCCCTCTCCTGCGTACCCATCAAGCGTGCCTGAGATGTTGGTGGGACTGAGAGAAAGGCCTCCCCAGAAGATCTCCATGCACAGGCGGGCTCATATGGGAGAATATGGTCTTTCAGACAACCTGGACCCGAGCCATATAGGGCTTTATAGGGGATAACCCTCCAGCAAAGGAGATCGTTACCTTGTGTTGCTGGAGCTTGAGCACCTCAAGGATGCCATGAGCTAAACCGTGAAGGGACACCCAAGACGGGAAGGTCATGGTAGAGAGGTCAGACTAAATACGATCCCTGGGGAAGGTAATGGCAACCCACCCCAGTATTCTTGCCATGAAAACGAAATGGATCAGTACAACCAGAGATATGTCGGTATACCATCGGAAGATGGGACCCCCAGGTCGGAAGATGGTCAACATGCTACTGGGGAGGAACAGAGGATAAGTTCAACTAGCCCCAGATGTGATGACGCAGCTAGCTCAAAGCCGAAAGGATGGCTAGCGGCCGACAGTGCTGGTGGTGAACGACGAATCCGATGTTCTAAAGATCAACACACCATAGGAACCTGGAATGTAAGATCTATGAGCCAGGGCAAATTGGGTGTGGTTGTTGGTGAGATGTCAAGATTAAATATAGATATATTGGGTATCAGTGAACTGAAATGGACTGGAATGGGCCACTTCACATCAGATCACCACCAGATCTACTACTGTGGACAAGAGGATCACAGAAGAAATGGAGTAGCCTTCATAATTAATAATAAAGTGGCTAAAGCAGTGCTTGGATAAAATCCAAAAAATGATAGAATGATCTCAATTCGAATTCAGGGTAAGCCATTTAACATCACAGTGATCCAAATATATGCCCCAACCACAGATGCTGAAGACGCAGAAGTAGATCAGTTCTATGAGGATCTGCAGCACCTACTGGATAATACACCAAAAAAGAGATATTATTTTCATTACAGGAGACTGGAACGCCAAGGTGGGCAGTCAAATGACATCTGGAATTACAAGTAAGCATGGTCTAGGAGAACAAAATGAAGCGGGACATAGGCTGATAGAATTTTGCCAGGACAACTCACTGTGCATAACAAACACTCTCTTCCAACAACCTAAAAGACGGCTTTATACATGGACTTCACCAGATGGCCGACACCGAAATCAGATTGACTACATCCTTTGCAGCCAAAGGTGGCAGACATCTATACAGACAGTAAAAACAAGACCTGGAGCTGACTGTAGTTCAGATCACGAACTTCTTATTGCACAATTTCGAATCAGACTAAAGAGAATAGGGAAGACCCACAGATCAGTTAGATATGAGCGCACTAATATTCCTAATGAATATGCAGTGGAAGTGAAGAATAGATTTAAGGGACTAGATTTAGTAGATAGAGTCCCGGAAGAACTATGGACAGAAGTTTGCAACATTGTCCAAGAGGTGGCAACAAAAAACGCCCAAGAAAGAAGGAAAGCAAAAGGCAACAGTGATAGAGGGAGATATGCCCAATTCAATGCAAAATTCCAGAGGTTAGCCAGAAGAGATAAGGAATTATTTTTAAACAAGCAATGCGCGGAAGTGGAAGAAGACAATAGAATAGGAAGGACAAGAGACCTCTTCCAGAAAATTAGAAACATCGGAGGTAAATTCCAGGCAAAAATGGGTATGATCAAAAACAAAGATGGCAAGGACCTAACAGAAACAAAAGAGATAAAGAAAAGGTGGCAAGAATATACAGAAGATCTGTATAGGAAGGATAATAATATCAGGGATAGCTCAGACAGTGTGGTCAGTGAGTTAGAGCCAGACATCCTGAAGAGTGAGGTTGAATGGGCCTTAAGAAGCATTGCTATTAACAAGGCAGCAGGAGATGACGGTATCCCAGCTGAACTGTTTAAAATATTGCAAGATGATGCTGTCAAGGTGATGCATGCCATATGCCAGCAAATTTGGAAAACACAAGAATGGCCATCAGACTGGAAAAAATCAACTTATATCCCCATACCAAAAAAGGGAAACACTAAAGAATGTTCAAACTATCGGACAGTGGCACTTATTTCACATGCCAGCAAGGTAATGCTCAAGATCCTGCAAGGTAGACTCCAGCAATTCATGGAGCGAGAATTGCCAGATGTACAAGCTGGGTTTAGAAAAGGCAGAGGAACTAGAGACCAAATTGCCAATATCCGCTGGATAATGGAGAAAGCCAGGGAGTTCCAGAAAAACATCTATTTCTGTTTTATTGACTATTCTAAAGCCTTTGACTGTGTGGATCATAACAAACTGTGGCAAGTTCTTGGTGGTATGGGGATACCAAGTCATCTTGTCTGCCTCCTGAGGAATCTGTATAACGAACAAGTAGCAACGGTAAGAACAGACCACGGAACGACGGACTGGTTTAAGATTGGGAAAGGAGTACGGCAGGGTTGTATACTCTCACCTTACTTATTCAACTTGTATGCAGAACACATCATGCGACGTGCTGGGCTTGACGAATCCAAGGCTGGAGTTATAATTGCAGGAAGAAACATTAACAATCTCAGATATGCAGATGACACCACTTTGATGGCTGAAAGCGAGGAGGAGCTGAGGAGCCTTATGACGAAGGTGAAAGAAGAAAGTGCAAAAGCTGGGTTGCAGTTAAACCTCAAAAACCCAAGATTATGGCAACCAGCTTGATTGATAACTGGCAAATAGAGGGAGAAAACGTGGAGGCAGTGACAGACTTTGTATTTCTGGGCGCAAAGATTACTGCAGACGCTGACTGCAGCCAGGAAATCAGAAGACGTTTACTTCTTGGGAGGAGAGCAATGACAAATCTTGATAAAATAGTTAAGAGCAGAGACACCACACTGACAACAAAGGTCCGCATAGTTAAAGCAATGGTATTCCCCGTAGTAACCTATGGCTGCGAGAGCTGGACCATAAGGAAAGCTGAGCGAAGGAAGATAGATGCTTTTGAACTGTGGTGTTGGAGGAACATTCTGAGAGTGCCTTGGACTGCAAGAAGATCAAACCAGTCCATACTCCAGGAAATAAAGCCAGACTGCTCACTTGAGGGAATGGCATTAAAGGCAAAACTGAAGGACTTTGGCCACATAATGAGAAGACAGGATACCCTGGAGAAGAGGCTGATGCTAGGGAAAGTGGAAGGCAAAAGGAAGAGGGGCCGACCAAGGGCAAGATGGATGGATGATATTCTGGAGGTGACAGACTTGACCTTGGGGGAGCTAGGGGTGGCGACGGCCGACAGAAAGCTCTGGCGTGGGCTGGTCCATGAAGTCACGAAGAGTCGGAAGCGACTGAAGGAATAAACAACAAAGGGGATAACCAGCACTTTTATTTTTGTTTTCATTCCCCTTTCCCCATCTCAGACTTGTTTGTTTGCACCACCGTAGTGCTGCTCTCCTAATGTATGTTTCCCTGCATGCTTTCAGTGATGTAACGAAACATTGTCTGTTGCTATGGTAATGACCAGCAGAATGCAGTGTGAGCCATCATTATTATTATTATTATTATTACAGGTGTGGACTGCAAGTCTCGGTAAGTCTCAGTGTGCTTTCCTTTTCTCCCCAGTCAATTCAGGTTTCATCCTGCATTCCTTAAGACATGTCAACATTTCTTATTAATGCATTCAGACAATTGTTTCTACTGCTGAAGAAACCACACTCCCCAGGGAGTCCCTTGAGTACTTTTCCAGTTTTTATGTGTCAAAATATAAATACCTTTTGTAGGCATTGTTTTTAAGGTGTGGAAGCAATGGGTGGGCAGAAGTCTTCTCAAGCCTATAAGCAGTCAGGAAAAAACACAAGTTTTAACCTTTTATTTATGCATATATTACTAACCAGAATATTTGATTTTGGAAAATGGCCCAATTCTGCTCAGACCAATTCAGCAGCCATCTGCCTTTTGACTCAGCTACCTGAGTCAAGATTTGGAAATCTAAGGCTTCATGTCTGCTGTTGATTAACAAGGGGAAGTCTTAAAAATAGTGATGATTTTTTCCTGTTTGTCAGACATAGATAATAAATAGAGGCTTACCAGTCCCACAGGATAATATCATCCCTTCCAAATTACAAACAAAAGGATACAATAGATTTTGTGCTACACACCTTTGCATTTTGATTTTTTCTTAAAGGGAAATGTCTTCTTTTTTTTAAAAAAAAGAATCTTGGCAGAATTAGATGGAATTTCCCAGGATACTTTCTCCTTCTGTGGGGATCATGCCTGCCAGATTTCAGAGGAAGAAGTCCAGGATTTTTTGTGCAAGAACAGCCTTTACATTTTGACTGTAACCAAAATAAAGGATGTCCCTATGTTCTTTCTGGAGCATTCTTCTAAAGATGACGAACAGCATAGAGGTGGTGCTAAATTAGAAAACTGCAAAGATTCAGAAGGAATAGGTTCAATGGGTTATGTAGAAGGGGAGTCCTGAAATTGGACAGGGGGAGGTGGGGGATTTGCTTCCCATTCCCTTGAATTTTGGAGGGCAATTTGTATAAAAATCACAGGTATCTTACAGGTGTCTCCATACAGGAAACCTGCCAAGTTTCAGAAGAATAATGCAGGGTTTAGGAAGTTAGGAAAGGAACCTCTCGTGCAAGCACTTGAGCCATTGCTGACTCCTAGATGGACGCCTGCTTTCACTGACGTTTTCTTGGCAGACTTTGTAGTGGGGTGGTTTGCCATTGCCTTCCCCAGTCGCAGTTCCCTTTCCCCCAGCTAGCTGGGTACTCATTTTACTGACCTCAGAAGGATGGAAGGCTGAGTCGACCTGAGCCGGCTGCCTGAGAACCAGCTTCCGCTGGGATCAAACTCAGGCCGTGGGGAGGGTTTCGGCTGCAGTAACTGCCATTTACACTCTGTGCCACACAAGGTTGGAATCTAGTCTAAATGAATTGAAATCTAAGTGAATTGAAATCCAGTCTAAGTGAAGCCTGAAAGCACTGGAAGAATGTTAGTTACATTGTCCTCTCTTTGCAATCCCTCAAAGGGCAATGTTTGGAGAGCCCTGGGAAAACAATCCATAAGATTAGAAGGTGATCCTGTCAGTTTACTCTACCCCACTCCTTCACTCCCCCACATCAACATTTAGAGAAATGAAAGCAAAATACACTATTTTGGGAGACATGTTCTCTGCCTGAAATAGACAGGGCCCCAATTCAGCTTAACCGTCCCTCCCTAGTACATTCTGAGGGTGAAATCATCCATCCTATATGCCCTAAGGGTGTGTTTACCCATTCTGTGTATCCTATTTGTGCCATCTTTTCATCTCCAAAAAAATTGCAGAGTTTGTATCTCATCCTAGAGCATATCTGCCATATACTCAATGCAAGATCTGTGAAAGAACATCTCCTCCCCAATCCCTGCAGAACAAATATGGATCACCTTAAAATGTGCATCGAAGTGCCTATGCCAATGCCCATCCAGTCTGCCTTTGTGTTTCCTGTAGGTGGGTCTCTCCTGCTAGTTAGGAAGGGTGTGACAGCAACCAAAATCACTAGTGTATCTCTTAGCTTTCCTGAATTCTTGGACAATGAGAATTGTCTTGCTGTATCAAACTGAACTCCACTAATCCATCCTTTGTTACCAAAGAGAGACAATCAGATCCAGTGGAGACTGGTGGAACAGACTCCGGATTTCAGTCAGAACTTTACAGGAGCTATCCTGGGTGCTGAACCCAGCACCCTGGCTACCTCTTTTAGAGTTCTGATACCCAGAGCAGATTCACTGCCCCTTGACATCGGAACAACCAGCTTCCATTGGTTAGATCCCTCTAGGCACTCACAAGCATTCTCTGTTGCCTGGATCCAGAAGTATACTGCCCTCATACATGGGGGTTCCATTTCATATAGCTAGTAGAGTAACTAGCTAACAGACCACTTAGCTAACAGACCAGCCTTTCCCAACCTGGTGCCCTACCAGCACTCCTGACCCTTGGCCATGCTACCTATGGTCAATGGGAGCTGGTCCAAAACATCCAGAGAGCATTGGGTTGGAAAAGGATGTAACAGACCTTCATAGACCTGTTTTTAGATATTTCTCTAATCCTTTAAAAAAAAAAAAAAAGCCATCTAACCTCGTGGCTACCACCACATCCGGTGGTAGCAAATTCCATGCATTCACTAAAAAAAAAAAAAATCCAGATGGTGGCAGTCTGACCTCAAGACAGTATACCTATAATGATATGTCATTCATACATGCTGATCACGGTAAGCATTTGTGACAACCCCATAGTGGCAGGAGTAATGCCCGTTCAAGTGAAAGTGCTTTTATTTAAGAGAGAATATGAGTTTTCAATTGATTTTTTTGCACTTTGTCATCCATCAGCAGCAATGATTGAAACACATTTCTCTCTATGGCATTTCTAGGACTATACTGTTTAGGGAATATGGATGATCTTGGCAGAAATGAGGAACAAGAGTTTTTTAAAAGTGTACATGCTGAATGCTTTTATTAGCAATATGATTGGGTGTTTTTGTTTTGGTTCCTCTTAATCCGGTTTTGAACCTCAGCATAAGAATGGTGGCAAGAAGCGAAGTATGAAATAAGACTGGCTGAAATCAGATTCTGCCAAGACCGGCCACAATCTACTTCTGGAGCTTTGGTGTAAATTTCAGATCGTTTGCATTCTTGTGCAGCAGATCAATGGAAGGAGCAGGAATTGATTGATATCCTCTCTTCTGAACAGCTCCTGTGCCAGCAAGCCACAATGACTCTCTGCCAGAAACGATCCCTCTTTGTCTCCTTAAGAAAACACAGAGTACCAACGTTATTGTGAGCTTTAAAGTAACAATGTGCATTAGATAAATACCAATTATTCCTAATCTAATTGCTGCTTTTCATCCCCGACTCCCGGCCCGTGCAGCACGAACACGCTTGAGGTAAGCATCAGCTTTGGAAAAGAGGCTTTTAGGAAGTGGCTTTGCAAACTTCGTAAGGCCTTTTTGATGCAGCACTGGATGAAGCAGTTAGCTAAAGCCAATTCTACAGGTTGATATGTACCTGAGCAAGGATCCCACCTACTATAAAAATGTCTAGTGTTCTTGATTCAATGTCACTGGAAACCCACTTACACCAGGGCCGGATCTACACTACTGCTTTAAAGCGCTATAAAACTGTTATGAAGCGCTTTAAAGCAATAGTGTAGATCCGGCCCTGGTTGGATACCACTGGTTGTAATCATTGTCTCACTGTGCTGCATAAAAGAACTCACTCAACTTGGTTTTATTTAAATGTTGATGTGCTTGTTGTTGTTGGGGCAGGTAGTTCTCATCAGTTCACCAAACAGTCTTGGACAGCCTAATGCTCCTCCTTACATACTCTTTGCCTTCCTCCTATTTTTATTTTATTTTTTAACTATGATATTTATTATCCGCTTTTCCTTATAAAACAATTCCCATGCAGGGTACAACCAACAGAACACAATGAAATCATACAATGTTGACCAAAAAAAAAAAAAAATCAAAGGGGAGAACAATACTTTATACAACACAGATAAAAGGGGGGAATGTGTTGAATCTTTTGATTATTTCATTTTCAGCAATTTGTGGGAGGGTGGGGCAAAATGAATACTCCTGTGAGAGTCTGGGAAGAGGGGGCAGATACTGTAGAACTTTCTTGCAGGGGAAGGGGCCAGGGATTCCAATTATCTTTTAAGTGTATGAGGTGGACAATGGAATCTTCTTTCCATTGTTGCTTTTAACTGCAAAAATGGTCTGTCCAGTATCACAACACAGCGACTTCCCTGAAATGTGCAAGAGACATTTGAAGAATGCTCTTGGGCTGAAAGCCTCTGTGAGCATGAACCCTGTTCTACGTTTTCAATGCCCCAATCTTGCTCACAACATTGCATTGCTCTTAGCAGAGAGGCTTTTAGCCCCACGGCGGATCCTAAATGATCAGGAGACCATGCGAGATCACGTGGTCTTCTGGGCATTCCAGGAAGTGTTTTGCAAAAGTAAGGAGCAGGGTTTGGCACACCATTAAAACAAATCCAACCAAAAGCTTAGATGATCGAATGGGTCTTTAGTTGGTGCCAATTGCTTGTTTGACCTAATAGGAGGAGGGAAGGAGTTTCATGGTGGGGGTGTCATGTATGAAACACTAGGCAATTGCAGCACTGTCAAGAGGACATCCTCACTCGATCTTAATATCCAGGAAGGCACATAAGGGAGAAGGCGCTCCACGAGGTATCCAGGGCCCAATCCATGTAGTCAGCACAAGTATGTTGAACTTGGATCAGGAGCCTACTGGCCGCCAATGCAACGCCTTCAGAACTGTGGAAATAAGTTCCTAGTAAGCTGTGAGCTGCAGGTTCTAGGCCAACCTAAAATATTGTTTCGTGGCGGTTATAATTTGAAACATATTTACATCCTAATCTTCAATATGCAAAATCAGTGGGACTTACTACTCCACATGAAGGACATGGTAAATTGTCAGACTGTCCTCCCATTAAATAACAAGAGCAACAAAAGACACCCCTACCCCACTCCCTGTACGTAGAAACCAGCAGTTCAATCAGAAGGGTGCCCACATAATCTTCTCATGGACATGCTAGTTTTCTGTGGTGGCTTCAGATATTATGGTGTTTTGGAAGGAACATGAAACCCAACTGCTACCTTGCCCCTGAAATTAAAGTGGGTATACCCCCCCCACAACTTCCTCATTAATGACCTTCTAGATCAGTGGTTCTCAACCTTCCTAATGCTGCGACCCTTTAATAAAGTTCCTCATGTTGTGGTGACCCCCAACCATAAAATTATTTTCGTTCTTCTCTACACGATCCATTGTCATGGGATGGTTTGCTAATGAAAATAATACATAACAATAGCTTTAATACAAAAGATGATACATGATATAGTTCAGTCAATACAGTTTCCTAAGACCATCGGAAATATGTGTTTTCCAATGGTCTTAGGTGACCCCTGTGAAAGGGTCGTTCGACCCCCAAAGGGGTCCCGACCCACAGGTTGAGAACCACTGTTCTAGATGCTGGTAAAAACTTTCCATTTTAGGAAGACATTTGGTATGTAACTTTCAACTTGCTGTTTTTAATCTGTCTCTGCTTTTTTTGAATATTTTAAATATTATGGTTCCTGTTCCATTTTTATTCTCTGCTGCTGTTTTTTGTGTTTTAATGTTTAGCGGTGGTGATTGTTGCTGTTACATTATAAGGGTATTTTTCATTGTTGATGTTGTTTTACTAAATTGTTTTGAGCTGCTTTGAACTCCAAAGTGGAAAAGTAGGGTATAAATATTTTAAAATAAAATAAATTGCTCTTGTGATTTTATTTGCCGCTGCTGGGTGTTGTGTGTGTGTGTGTGTTTTTAATGTTTAGTAGTTTTGTTTTTACTCTATAAGGATAGTTTTCATTGTTAATTTTTTTAAAAAAAATGTGAGCCATTTTGAACTCCCAGGAGGAAAAGTGGGGTATAGATATTTTGAAATAAAATAATAAAATAAATGGAATGGAAAGGAATGAAAAATGATGACTTTGAATATAGGCAATTTGTCTCTGTAGCACAGGGATGGGGAAAATGTAGCCCTCCTGATGTTACTGGACTGCAACTCCTATCATCTCTCACCATTGTCTATGCTGGCTCTTGCTGATGGGAGTTGGAGTACAACCACATTCGGAAGCCCACCTGATCTTCACCTCTGTTTCAGCAGGACTTTGCTTATCTTCCAAGTGAGAGAGATATTGTATTACACACAAGACAGAAATACAAAGGAAATGGACCTGCAAGGCACTCAAATTCAGACAATTGGGGAGCCTGCAACTGGCCAAAGAACCAAGAACCCAGATTTAGTCATACCAGAGCCTTAATGAAAACCATTTTCCACACCCCCTAACTCCCCCATTTTTAGCCAAACTTTGGCCCCATTGAGAACCTGTGTAAAACTAAACGAAACCCTAAGTACCATCACAAAAGATGGTTCCTCTGGCCACCCTGAAATTTAAGCATTGCAGAGTCTTTAGGAGACCTGGCAACCCATCTGAAGAGCTTCAGGGATGTGACACAGGCCTCTCTCACCTGACAAGACAGGAATGTATGAGGGAGAGAAGAAAGGGAACCCCTTTTCTCTCTTACCCTTTTCCCTATTATAGGGCAACCATAAGGACAAGCTTCTATTTGAAGGTGTCCTCTATTTGAAGGGACACCTGGTCCAGGACTCCAGGTTTGGTTCACAGACAGATCCATAAGAAGGGAGAGCAGGGGCCTTCAAGTTCCTGCATCAACCGTTAGCATCTGGATAGCAGACTGAACAGGCACATAGGTGAGCAAGTAACAGCCTTCCCCACTATGGTGAGACGTATTGTATTGCTATTGAAGTAATTGTTTCTGAATTTGCTTCCCTACATATAAATTAGTGTATGCAAATTCATACCCTCTTTTGTCCTTTTTGGGGAGATGCATTTCCTCTCTTTTGGCAATGCCTAAGTGACCACCCTATTAGTCAATCTGTGAGTTTACTGAGGGCCTCCAATTAAGTTTTCTCAGAGATGGGAGCAATTCCTGGGAGTCATTCTATGCTTTTAAATAATAATGTGACAATCATCCCTTAGTTAAGAAGGGTATCTGTTCGACATGACCAGAGTTATCTGTTAGTTAAGATTCTTCAGGTCTGATGCAACCAATGAATACCTGATTTCATTATTTTTAGAATACATGATCTGAGTGTGACATTTTCAAAAGCCTCGTATTCCCATGCGTTGTGGCCAAATACTGCAGTACTTCATGCCTCTTGCAATCAGAGCATCAGGAGAGTTAGCATACAGGTTGATATGTAAGCAACAATACCACCCCCACCCAGTTATACATGCATGGAAGCAAGCAAGGCAGGCCCTACCATTAGGCAAAGTGAGGCAGTTGGCTCAGATCGCAGATGTTGAGAGGTGGCAGAAAAGTGATGGAGATGAAAGCTCCATGCCATCCTGCATGCCCTAAGCGAATCTGCTGCCTTCGGGTTCAGGGGACAATTCAATTGCCAGTCCAGTCAGCTTTTGTCCACGGGAGGAGTGTGCCATCTTTTCTTTACCTCAGGCAGCAAAATATCTTGAGCCAGCCCTGGAAATAGCTTTCTTACCACTCATCAATGACTGCATGGGAAATTAATAGAAAGAGAGGTAGCCTCTAGCGTTGAAGAGTGGAAAGGTTTTAATCTCTTTATACGAACGTCTGTACTGTTTAAAAATATTTTTATAAAAACACTGTTTGAAAAAGGAGCTCCACGTTTCAGATCTGGTGATCCTTCCTCAGGAGCTGATTAGATAGAATAACATGAAAAAATGAAGAATTAAAATGGAGCAGTTAAAAGCCTTCTTCACATTCTCGTCGCCTGTTGTCTTAGAGAAACATTTGCTGCAGAGACAACAGGAGACGAGAATGTGAAGAAGGCTTTTAACTGCTCCATTTTAATTCTTTGTTTTTTCATGTTATTCTGTCTAATCAGCTCCTGAGGAAGGATCACCAGATCCGAAATGTCGAGCTCCTTTTTCAAACAGTGTTTTTACAAAAATATTTTTAAACAGTACAGACATTCATGTAAAGAGATTAAAAACTTTTCCACTCTTCAACACTAGAGTCTACCTCTCTTCCTATTGGTTCTACATAGTGTTTTTCCCTCATCATTTTGATGATTGCGTGGGAAATTATGCAAACAATCAGACACATGTGAGTCCCCAGCCTGATCCAATAGCTGGGATTGCAATTGTAACCATACAGAAAACAACTGTTGGCATCCAGCCAATCAGTAATTCAGGAAAGAGAGGACGTAGGCTGAGTCACCACCCCTTGCTTCATTATTCTCTGGCAAATACCAGATTTGAGGATTCCAGCTTTTACAATTATTTTCTACCCAGGCTTCACAGGCAGCACGCGTGTACCAGCAGCCCTGAAGTGCTCGGTCGGATCCAGGCCACACTTTGGAGTAGGAAGCCATTTCAACCAGATACATTTAGCTACTGATGTAAGCATGCTGTGTGAAAGGCATGCAAGCTGCTGAGAAAGGAGGACATCATTCAATATGTAGGTGGTGTCATTTGTAGTTTAAATGTTATGCCTCTTCAGTCCACCTTTCTCAGCTGAGGGCCTTGCTAGACCTGGTGGAAAGGTCTTGCTAGACCTGGTGGAAAGGTTGTTTTTTAATTCTCCTTCCCCCCATCCGCGATCTCCCCCCCAGCCCCATTCTCCTTCCCCCATCCATGATCTCCCCCCCAGCCCCATTCTCCTTTTCCCCCCCCCTGTGATCTCCCCCCAGCCCCATTCTACTTCCCCTGCCTGCCCCCTACCTGCGATGTCTGCTCCCCCGCCCGCCCACCCCCGCCCACAATGTCCGATCCCCACCCGATGTCCCCCACCCACAATCACCCCAATGTCCCTGGGCCACGATCCCCCTCAATGTCCCCTGGGCCGTGATTCCCCCCTGATCTCCCTGGCCTCCATTTCCTGCCCCCTCCATGTCCCCACCATAGCCCTGATGGCCGCAGCGCTCCTGTGGAGTGCTGCGGCCCATCCGCTGCTTTTCCCAGCTACTCAGGAGTAAATCCAGTAGCCGGGAAAAGCAGTGGGCCTAGCTACATGCCTGTGGTCTCGGGCTCAGCCCGAGACCGCAGGAAAAACCAGGCCTGAAGTGGTGCCGGTTACCCCGGGCCCAGGGAGGGTTCACCCCTGCCTGAGCTCGGGATACCCTGTGCATCATCTTGGACGCACAGGGGTGAGCCCAGGGCTCGCACCGAGCTAAAGCCCCATCCAGGAAGGCCCTGAGAATCAACGATAAATAGACCAGAGTGTTCTGAGCACAAATGAAGTTCCCATATAGCAGACAGATTTCCCTTCAAACTGATTATAGTTTGCTTCATCCACTGGACAGAAAATAATGCAATGTTGTTGTTTCCCCCCAAATTGCTCATTTCTCTAATAATAATTCTTTCCGTTTTTGGGATAAATGCCTTCTTTCTGCAAGAAAACGCTGCTATGTGGATCATGCATGAGGTCCTTTGACGCATGATGTAACTGGGTGCTGCAGGCAACATAAACATCATGACTAAAAATAGAACATCTGATAATAAAAGCAGCCCTCAAGAATAATACCCATTGTTTGAACTTATTTTATACAGTTTACAGTTGTTGTTTTAAAGTGCCACAAACTTGCCTCGCTGGCACAAATCTGAAAGTGAATTTTCCCTGATCTGTTCTTCTTGGGATCTCTTTTCTCACACATACACAGCTGGGTACAAGCACCTCACCTTGGCTGAATAGCAACACCCTCCATAAACAGTACTGAATAATTATGAACTACACACACAAAATTCAAATAAATGGCAAATGTTTTTATAAATAAATATTTTAAAAAAATTAGGGGATGGCTTTGTGCCTTTGCAAAAAGGGGCACTAGCCCCAAAAAACTATGATATAATCCCCCCCCCAAAAAAAACACCACCATGTGCCTAGTTCCCCACGTCCAAAGAGGCTTTAAACTTGTATTTATCAAAGAGGAGCAAGACCTCATGTTTGCAAAGAACCCCCATTTTGATACCGAGGGAAAATTCAAATATTGTTTGTGATATGGCATAAATGTTTGCCTCAAAGAACAAAAGTTTTTTTAAAAAAAACGACTGGGTGTGCCCAAACTCTTTATGGGTACACCTAAATAAATGGTGGAACCTTTTTGGTTCTATATAATATTTCAGCATTCAACATCTCATAGCAGTTAAATAATGGGGAATTTTGTCTTACTTCACCTGTAAAGATAAGAAAATCATTTCAAAACTTAATCTAAATATGTTTTTTTTTCATCATTTTCAAACTTACTATGAATTTTATGTACTTGAGAATAAAGCTGAATACTGAAAATACTAAAATATAGCCCAGGGTGAGAGGCGGGTGGCAAAAATTGTTCAGCTCACATTCTAATGCCATCTTAACTAATTTCAAACTTTCATATCTATACATGAATGGAAATCCGGTTATCCTTCAAAATTTGCACTTCTGTGATTTTTGCGATGGACTTCTCCAATTAAAACATGCATACAAACAATGTTTATATTAGGGGAAAGTGCAGGCAAAAGTAAGTATGTTAGTGAAAAAGTCATTAAAATGTATTATATTAGTAGAAATGGCAAAATTGCATACAAAATTGTGTACACAAATGCATGCAGTAGGAGAAATGCCTAGAAATATGTATACAAATTTTCATGCACATTTTTTTTTAAAAAAAATATTCAAACCTATGTGGGAGGAATGGAACTTAAGGTTGGAAGAATGAGAAACTAAGAGAAAGGTTGTCCACAGATTCTGCCATTCCTAGGCTGAAAGCATGAGATATGATGTAGAATAGTAATTATAGAAATCCAGATAATAGAACCATGATTAATTTACAAAATTCTGAATTCTAAAATAAGGATCTCCACGCTGCTACATGGGAACAAGCGTTTCCCTTCTTCCACCAGAGGTATACCCTAATTTCATTGAAGCACATCTCTGCTATGCCAAAAGCTTTCGAATCACAATGAGAAAAGTAACACAACATAGCTTATACTGGGATGTAGCTTTTCAAACCGTTGGTTGGGGGGTGCTAATTGCATGTTAGAATATTCGATGTTAGACTTTAGCCCTCCCCTGACAATATTTTTGTGGCTTTGGGTGTGAGACAGAGCAACTGCAGGTATTTGTGATGCTTTAAGAAGCAGCACCTACACTGAGTGGTCATTTAGAGGCCCAGGAGTCATGAGCAACAGCTGCTGCTCCCTGTTTGTGATCAACACCAGTATTCTGAAATTTTACTGCAATTACACACAACTGATTGTTGAAGACATACCTTGAGACAAGGCTGTTGGCAGAAAGTGATGATGGGACTGGCTTAGCAAAAGACTTGGAAACTATAGAAGAGCAGTCACTGTTAGAAGGATCTCTTCCTGCCCCTCTCAAGGAGAAGGAGGAAGAAACTTCAAATAATTGTGATTTGGGCAGCATAAGACTGACCATAAAGCCCCATCTTAAATCAGATCATACCCTTAAATCAGATCATACCCTTGTTCACTTTAGCCTCATATTGCCTATTCTCACTAAAAAAAAACCGCCCAGAGAGCTTCAGCTATTGGGCGGTATAATAATGTAATAAATAAATAAATAAATAAATAAATAAAATAAAAACCAGATTTCCCAGGTCTTAGGCCACAGCTAGACCTAAGGTTTATCTTGGGATCAGCCAGGGTTCGCCCCTGCCTGAGCACTGGATCCCCTGTGTGTCACCTAGATGAACAGGTTTGACCCCTGGACGATCCAGGGATAAACCTTAGGTCTAGCTATGGCCTTAGCCAACCTGAGATCTTTTTCACTAGAATTGCCAGAACCTGAACCTGGGGCCTTCCACATACAAAAACATGTGCTCCTCCCTGATACAGAGGCCTCAGTCCAGAAGTGGGGAACAGGTCTCTCTACAGATGTTGTTGGACTACAGCTCCCATCATCCCTGACCATTGGTCATGCCATGCTGTCTGGGGGATGATGGGGGTTGGAGTCCAACAACATCTGAAAGGATGCAGGTTCCCCACCCCTGCCTTAGGCAACACCAATCCATTCAAGCAACTGGTGGACTGGAATCAAGGTTTTCCACAGCCCCCAAACAGGAAATAACTTGCCCTGGCAAAATTAGAAGCTCTTATTCTGAGCCAGACCAATGTTCCATATAGCCCAGTACTATCTATTCCAGACAGGAGCACTTCTGCTTCAGTTATACAAGAATGGCTTGGGAGTTTATATCGGAACCACAAGATTGGGATATCAGCAAATGGCTACCATGGTGACATGTGTTGTTAACCGAGCGGCAATCATTCAGTCCTCTGACAGCCCAGGGTATCCTCAAAGCTCCACAGATAATTGAGGTTATAATGTGTATCCCCTCCATTATCTCCCTCCCTCCTATTTTTAGTAACGCAGAGCAAGAACCCAAATGTTGGTTTGAAAAGAATTTCCCTAAAGGGTGTAGGATAAAGATGCTGTTTGTCCCCCACAAATAAAGAGTAATCCTTTCTCATCCAGCAAATGAGCTACTCGAAGAAGCCATGTGTTTGCTGTGGAACTGCGAAATGACATACCTTTAATTGTGTTTGGACCATACGTCTTTGCAATTATAGCCAGCTGTTCCCTTGATTTACTTACCAAATAATAAGTCCCCCAAGATTTTACCAGAAACTATTTGCATAACTTGGAAAAGGGAGCTCAGCTGTTGCATAAATGGCACGTCACACTCCCCCTCCCCAGCTGAATAATTAAATTATATTTCATGCCTTCACAGAAACACGTATTTGTTATTTAGTGTCCAATCTTCCTTTCCCCTGATAAAACTGATGGCCAGTTTATAGTTTCAGCAGAATGAAGCGATAAATGTTTTCCCAGGATTGTACCACTTCAGGCTATCGATGTGGGATCACATGTTTGAATACTCCTTTCCTGAATCTTCCCCTGCACAGCCAAATCTAGCATATCAGGGAAAAGGGGGCAGATTTGCCTTCTCCCTCCCATACTATAATTCTCTGTAAAAGGGGTTCTTTATTTGGGGTGAGCATGCAAACATGCAACCTGGAGAGGTACAGCTCAGGCAGTGCCAGCCAATGAGATGGCTTGCTGGGAAAAAACACCAGCTATCATTGCATGGAAATAGTGATGGGCAGTCCTGCTGCTGCCTTTCGAAATCGGAAGGCAGCGATGGAGGGTGGGGTGCTACAGCCACAACACTGCCAAAGCACCACTGCTGAATGGGTGCTTTCTCCAAGAATGTCAGTAGTTTGCAGCCACCCTGAAACACCTACCGACTCAGTAACTCTCTAGCTGCATGGTGCTGGGTTCTCTAAGGGGGCTACTAATGAATTGCCAAAGAAGGAATTATTTATTGTTGTTTATTATTATTTATTGCATTTGTATACCGCCCCATAGCCGAAGCTCTCTGGGCAGTTCACATGCATCACCAAAAGAAGAGGACAAAAGAGGAGGCAGATTTGCATAAAATTTACATGTGCTAATTCATATAGATGCCAATTCAGAAATAATTATTAAAATTTAAATAGAAATACAGTACATCTAATCATAATGTGAGCAGGTGACTTGAGTGCCGCCAGTTCAGTCTTCTTTTCCGGTGCTAACTATTGATGGAAAGCAGCTCCTATGGTTGTTCGGAATTTGAGAGGACTTGGGATGGGTGAGGATTTTGCTTCAGTCTGGGTTTGATAAGAATTTACCAATGTTTGTAAAGAATGCCATACTACGGACAAAAATAAATTAACCTTTTTTTTAAAAAAAAAAATCAAATATAGGAGAAATTGAAATTGCTATTTGTCCATCCAGGCCTAGGGCTCTTAAAAGCCAGTGTATTCAACCACATTACAGCTGAGTTAGGGTTGCCAGCTCTCTTTTCTGACAGGCTCCTCATCTTTCATAGCTGCATGGCAGACAGGTACATCATGGCCCTCTCTCCATGCTGGGAATTGCTGTACCTGTTGGATTTGATTGGTGCAGACAGAATCCAATATAAACTTCTCCTGTTGACCTTCAAAGCTTTTCACGGTCTAGCTCCTTCCTATCTCTCCTCTCTCATCTCACACTATTGCCCCGCTCGTGCTCTTCACTCCTCTGATGCCATGTTTCTCGCCTGCCCAAGGGCCTCTACTTCCCTTGCTCGGCTTCGTCCATTTTCTTCTGCTGCCCCTTACGCCTGGAACGCTCTTCCAGAACATCTGAGATCCACAAGTTCAATCGCAGCTTTTAAAGCTCAGCTAAAAACTTTTCTTTTTCCTAAAGCTTTTACAACTTGATGCTGTTTGGACTTTATACTGTTATACTGTTAGTTTTACCCTACCCTGCGCCTGTTTACCCTACCCAGTGCCTGTTTGCATTCTCTTCCCCTCCTTATCGCTCTACTATGATTTTAATAGAATGTAAGCCTATGCGGCAGGGTCTTGCTATTTACTGTTTTACGCTGTACAGCACCATGTACATAGATGGTGCTATATAAATAAATAAATAAATAAATAAATAATAATAATAATAATAATAATAATAATAATAATAATTCCTACTCGTTATTTACAAGGATTTACTAAAATGTGCAAAGTTCATATCTGGAAGAAAAGGAACTTGAGATTATCATTTTTTTAAAAAATGAACCCAGGGAAAAGCAAAACTGACAGATTTGGCCATCCTCAGAGGACGACCATCAAATAAAGGATGGTCCTTTGGGAGCCCTTCAAATGTAGGGCTAAACACTGTAAAATATTATATATGGCCTCTATACGTGTGGCACCCAACTCCTCCACTGCTGCTTCCTAATGTAGGTTCCTTCCCCTCTCTATCACCATACAGGGGGAGCCGGTAGTTTACTCTCAAACCACTTTGCCAGTACAACAGAGTCCAGGAAGTGTTTGTTGGTTTTTTACTTGATCTTGCTGGTGGTGTAAACTGGCCCTGAGTAAATGTATTGCAGGCTAATGTCTGTTTCTTTGATTTCAGAGAAACTTCTAATAAGAAAAGAGCATTTCATATGGGACTGTTGAAAAGGGTGGGCTTTTTTTCTTTTTAGATGCTTTCATGCCTAATAATAATTTCATTGGCTTGCTTCATATGGTTAGAGCTGAGATAATGCAGAGAAAATAATTTACAAGAGACTGGAATGATGGATTAGTATGGGATGTGAGCCACCACTGATAAAGGCAAGAAATATTGGCAAAGAAATACAAAATCCATCATACTAATTTAGTTGAATTAAACATATCTACACTTCAGCACTTGCCTAAATAAAGGAATGTACTTTTTAAACAGTAGGAAAGTCCTACTACCATTTGCATGCATTTAAAATTAATTAATTAATTAAAGCAATATAATTAATAGTGCAGAGCATAATCTAACCAATTTGAAGCACTTTTAAGCCTGACAGGGTTTCAACAGGAGAGTCAAGCATCAATGAGACAAAAATGTTAAGTTTGGCTGGTTGTTGCCCACAATGGACCACCAAGCAGAGCTGATCCAAGACATTCTTGAGATAACACTGGGCTGATCCAGGCAGGACATTCTGGGGATAACATTGGGCTGACCAAACACATTGGGTCTGTTCAAACAACATACTAAGCCATGGTTAGGCCACTAACCCTTTTGCAGTAAATGGTTAGTGAACAGGTTTAAACCATGGTTAGGTAGCCACCATGGTTAAGAAAGGTTCACATGACACACTAAATCATAGTTCACATGACACACTAAGCCATCATGTTTAGATCAAAATGCTTAACCACCATGGCTTAACATGTCATCTGAACCAGGTCATTCTAGGGATAACACCTCATAATACATAGCCCTGGTCTGGTGTTTACCCCAGAGTCAGCTAAGACACTCACCTAACAAGCAAGCACTCTTTTATCATTCATGTGGATAAAGAAATACAATACATCTTACCATAGTGTGAAAAACTGTGACTGGGTAACCTGTGTACCTGCCTGTTCCATCTACTATTCAGATGTAGAGATGAATGGACTTACCTGCATCTCGCTCAAACAGATGCTCACTGTGGTGCCACACAAGCATCCCCATGGCTCCGTACATAAATGGCGGCCATAAAGACCCCATTTCCACAAGGTAGAAGATACACAATTCCTGGAGTCTCCATTGTATGCAGCAATGGAGGCTCCGGATAAGGGTGGACAGCTGCCAGGTGCACCTTGGGCCACGTGGGCACTCGAAGTGTGGACCTGCTAACTGGTGCGCTGGGTCTGAGGGGCTGATGCAGAGGAGTCCATTGGTGCTAACTGTTGATGGGCAACAGTTCCTATGGTCCTCTACGTTTAAACCAGTATCAGACTGGACCACCAATCCTCTTCAGATAGAGGATGCCTTCAAAGAGAAGATGGTCTCCAGCAGCCCTTCAAATAGAGCACTGTCCTCTGTAAAGTAGGTCACTACTAAACTACTTTCTTCTGAGAAGAGGCACAAGCTCTCCCCTCTGCAGTGTGAATAGCAACAAAAAGAGAGCAATACCTATGCTAAAAGTCACTTGCAGTTATTAAGAAAATACTAAACTCGTAATATAAGATGTGGGGCAGAGGGAAACAGTGTGTGTGTGTGTGTGTGTGTGTGTGTGTGTGTGTTTAAAGCTCTTCAGTTGTGTCCGCTGCTTCTCAAACTCTTATGGGGAAAGGAAATTATCATTTCTGCAACCGCCTGTGGGACTCATCTCACAGTAACTGTCATTGTGGATAATTACTTGGCAGCTGTTCAAGTCACGTGCACCCTCATACTCTCCCCTCGCACATCCCATGCAATGCAGACAGCGGGGTTGCCTTCGAAACTTCTGAAAGGTTACTTTAAGGGCAAAATCCTGAGGTCCTACAACTCACAGCACTTCTGGCTGGGGAATCCTGGAAGTTGAATGGTTTTCTTCCATCTAAACATGTGCAGCATTGAGCCCTAATTCTTCAAAACTTCAGAAGAGTTAGTTAAATTCTTTAAGTTAATATCAATACTTTGCATTGTAATAATAAATGGCTTTACAAATGGAAATAAAAAGTAAAGCTAATACAGTAGACTTAACCTGGCTCTCTATCCAGAATGCAGTTGTTTTTATTTCCAGGTTGCCTGTATGCAATGATGTTATTTAGATTCCTTGAAGCTTTTTTCCCCCCACGAAAAGGTACAATAATGTGCTGAAGGCAATAGCAGTTCTTTTCATGCTGCAATATTATTTAGGCTGACCATATGGAAAGGAGGACAGGGCTCCTGTATCTTTTCGAGTTGTATAGAGAAGTGCATTTCAGCAGGTGTCATTTGTATGCATGCAGCACCTGGTGAAATTCCCTCTTCATGACAACAGTTAAAGCCGCAGCAGCCCTGCCCTCTTCAGTATCTGGTCACTTTGCCTACTCTACGCCTTGCATTTTTCTAGGACCAAAACAGTCACCACAGCATCTCACAGCAACAGATGCCATTATGAATATTGATGTTACTTCTGAATTCTCCTAAACAGAAATCAGTTCATAATTTTGCAAATCTGTTAATGAGGAAGAGTAGTGTTCCAAAACAGCGGAGCTAACTTAACCACAAGTTTCAGTCAAATTCACTGCACATTGATCCAGCAAATGATCTGGCATTTCTCACTCCATGACAATAAGTACTCTTGATATAATTCTATCCCCACAATATTTTAAGCACTAAGATTAGATAGATAGATAGAGATATATATGATTTCAGTTTAAACATACACCAAGGTATTATATTTTGGCCCTGGCTATTCTTTAGGCCCCATTACCTTAAGCTCCCTTTGCCTCAAAACTTTGGGCTACTGGCCTGTTGGCAGAGTCAGCCCACAGCCAAAGAACCCTTCACCACCCAAGGAGTGATCACATCTGTATCTCTGTCAGGAACTCAGTACATGGGGCAGCATCATTCCGCTCCATAAGCTCTTGGACTTGACCACACAATTTGACTCAAGCCCCAATTTGGTGCATTGGAAAATGGCTTGATTCTGCTTGGGCCAATTTTGAAACTGTCCACTAACTCTGGTACCAAACCCAAGTTAAGATTTGGAAATCTCAGGCTTCATGTCTCCCATGGACTGTCCTGGGATTTTTCTTTTTAAAGGCTATAACATTTTCTCTGATGCAAATTACATTTGCAGGAATAGCAGCTCCTTGGGAGGAGTATAACATGTTTGTGCAAAATCAGTTCTTTTAACCGAAAGGAACAATTAGTCAATCTCAAAGGTAATATCAAAGGAAAGGCAATGCATATTGAATATCTCACTCTCAAATATGTCTATATATCTCTTGCCAATGAAGGATACAATGGCGGAAATTGCATATTGTGAAATAAGATCCCAAATGTTTGCCCTGCCCTAACCTAGCTGGAGTAAGGAATCAAATTAAAGTATTGAAGAATTCCAGCTTTGTATATTTGACAAAGGCCATAGCTAGACCTAAGGTTTATCCCTGGATCGTCCAGGGGTCAAACCTGTTCATCTAGGTGACACACAGGGGATCCAGTGCTCAGGCAGGGGCAAACCCTGGGTGATCCCAGGATAAACCTTAGGTCTAGCTGTGGCCAAAGTCTCACACCAAAAGTTCCAGAGTACACTTAGTCGTCATGGGATACGAGGACAGGTTCTCCCATGGATTAGTAACTAGTTAAAGAGGAGAAAACATAAAATAGGGATAAACAGACAATTGAGGGGTTTAAGAAGCTCTGGGATCAGTACTGGGACTAGTGCTTTTTAACTTTTTCATAAATGAACTAGATTTGTGCGTGAAAAGGGAGTGGCCCAGTTTGCTGATGACACCAAATTATTCAGGTAAAAATGAAAAGAGGTTGCAAAGGGAACTTTCCAAAATGGATGACTGGGGAATCAATTGGCAAATGCACTTCAGTCTAAGTACGTGTAAAATTTTGCACATCGGGTGAAAAAATTCTAACCACATACACTGATGGGGGGTGGTCTGAGCTGCTGTTGATTGACTAGGAAATGGAACTTGGAGCTATGGTGGATAGTTCAGTGAAGACATTGACCCAGAGTGTGGCTGCTGTGAAAAGGCAAATCCCATGTTGGGATCATTAAGAAATGGTGATGCCCACCCACTAATTAAAAGGGATTAGATAAATTTGTGGTGGATAAGGCTACCAATGGCTATTCATCATGATGGCCACTGAAAACCAGTTGCTGGGGAACAAGAGAAGGGGAGAGCTATTGCCCTCATGACCTGCTCATGGACTTCACATTGGGGCATCTGATTCGCCACGGGAATAAAAATGTTGTACTAGATAGGCCTTTGCTCTGATCCAGGCCTTTGCTCTTACTTTCATTTGTTAAGTCCAGCTAGGAATTCAGACCATGAACACTGTCTCCCTCCTGGAAGCAAATGATTTGAAGGTTGCCGAGTCAAAGGTATCAGGACTAGACTGAAAATGTAATAAATACATAGTAATATCTCAAATGGGAAGATTTGCAATGTCTACAGTATGTCAGATCCAATAATATGAAAACTTTTTTTAAAGAAAAACCTGCAAATATGCAACAGCAGCAGAACCTTTTCCAAATAGTTTTACTGCTGCATTTCAAGACGTAAATGGAACAACCATCCCTATAAGCGTAGGCTATTAACTTGTCGTGCATTAATTTCTGGCATGCCTCTGGATAGGCCAACATCTTCCATTAGCAGACTGTGCAATCTTGTACCGAGAGAGTGGCGCTCTTGAACCATTTTCAGCTGAATGCCACTTTCATGCTGGTAGCCTGCAAATGAACTATGATTCTAAGATTAAAAAATAGCCCTTAAATGGCTATTTAGCTGAAGGCTTTGTTCCATGTTTGGCGAGTTTGAACTTGTTTGACCAAAAAGAAATTCCAGCAGAGGCCTTACTTGATGGAGACGACATCACAAAGTAAGGGCGCAATCCTACCTGGATGTCCATCAGCCTCCGAATTCGTAGGCTGATGGGCATTATTTATTTATTTATTTATTTATTTATTACATTTTTATACCGCCCAATAGCCGAAGCTCTCTGGGCGGTTCACAAAAATTAAAACCACAAAAAACATGCAACAGGTTAAAAACACAATTTCGAAATACAGTATAAAATGCAACTTGGCTAGACAGACATTTTTGCCTGTCTAGCTACGGCTCTGTGGAGGGAAAGAGGCTGGGGAGGCCTGGGAACAGCTTGTATCCCCAATTCCCAAGGCCCTTCTCCTCCCCACACAGAGAAAGAGCCCCTTTCCATCCTCTCTCAGGTCACTTTGGCCCCAGATGCTATCTACAGGCCATGGGATTGCTCTTTAAGAAGGTTTGAAATATTACATCTCCTGCATGGAGCACTGCTACAGAGAAGAGGTTGTATTTTTCTGGCTTCACGCTGCGCCCATTACATTGAATTCAGCCCTACAGCCCATGAAACGAGGCAAGACTTGCCACCCTATGTGTCTCTGCTAACACTTTTATGAACATACATTTTGTCAAACTGTCAATTTCAGTTTCTCTTAGTTTCTTATTTTTCCTATCTTAAGTTCAGTTCATTACAAACACTGAGATTTTTTTTTAAAAAAAAAATTGCATTAAAATGCATATGCATTTTTGTGTAGAATACATGCACCTCTAGGGGAAGGGAAACCCAGGTGGTACATAAAAACGTGGCATGTCACAGGCTAGAGGAAAAAGTGGCATGTCACAGGCTAGAGGAGACATAAGGCAAACTAACCTGAAGGGAAATGCATTCACAATTCCAACCATGAAGATGCACTGATGATACTCTGAGAGGGAACAGCCATTTCACACTCATTTCACAACAGGCTGACCATTTGCCTTCACTGGTGGATAAGCTCGGTGGCAGTAAAGGTCTGTCCCAAGATATTTCAGAATCTGTGGAACTCCCTGCCCCAAGAACTTAGGCCATCTGTCTGTGTTCCAGCAGCGATTGAAGGCTTTTCTCCTTTGAACAAGCATTTGACTTGGTTGTGGCTTGATTTTATTTATCGACTTCTGCTTTTGGCTCCTTGGAGGGAGGGGTGTCTATGCTACTGTTTTTACCTTGTTGAAATGGTGTTTTAATTATTGGTTATAGTTTTGATGCCTTTTTGTGTTTTGTAAACAACTTTGAGCAACTCCTCCTATTTTGGAGGAGGGAAATGGGATATAAATTCCTTTAGCAGCAACAATAACAATAACAACAACGAATACAATATAAATTGTTGTAAAACTGTATATTGCTACCAAGTAGCTTTCAGGGGGAACCTGGGGGTGCTGAATGGAGGCACCACAGTCCCGTTAAGGCTCCTGTGGGCTCTCTTTGTGGTTCTCTGTTGAGCATGCTATGAAGTGTTGGATGTGAAGTGCCGATCCCTTCCCAACAAAGTGGCAAAATTCAAGCTTAGGATTTCAAAATGAGGTAGATAGAGCTGTACTTCCTCCCATCTGCAAACTAGCTGGAAGTATTGTGGGACAGTGCCCAGAAATGAACAAGATGATTGAAAATCATTGCACGAACCATTCACTTATTTTTAGTTGTGACCACGGTAAGTTTCTGTGCTCATATTTTTAGCCACAGGAAGTTTCCCTGCATATCTCTGTATAACTCTTAATGTGTGATATTTTTTCTACACATCATAGATATTTTCAAACAATCATCATATGTTGACAATCACTCAGTTCCCTGTAAAGATGTCCTTGTGAACAGCTATTATTTATTTGGCTCAGGTGCAACTTTTCAGTCCATTACTGTGACACTGTCATTGTAAATATAGACAGCAGCGATTGTGCCTTCTGTTACAATAAAATCCACAATGTGCCATGCTCCTGTCCAGGGTTCCAGCCAAGTAACCATGGCAAATCTTCAAGGATGCTCCATCCACCACCACTTTTTTTCTTTTCATTTTTTTGGTTGTGTCATTGTTCCACGTCCACTGAACATGCTCAGTTCTTACTGGGTTCTTGTTGGCTTTTTTACTTCTGGAAACCTAGAAGTTTCCCCAAGCTTACTGATATGTACCTCTTCTGTGTGAATGGTGCCATTTTGCCTACATGATCCTCCTCCTCCCCTCACTCAGTCTTGTGTTAGTGAGTCTCAGACCCACTTACACTTGTTACCCTTCTAATAAAGTTGTTCAACTTCTCTCCAGACGTATGCGTTGTGAATAGTCAACAGAGAGGTCCGCAACAACGTGCGTAATTGTGCGGGGTGGGGGCATCCAAAGATACTACTGTTTTGCTTTGTAAAACTGGCACTTCTTTCAGCAGCAATCTCATTTGCTATAAAAATACTATTTAAGTCTCTTGCATATAATGTCCAATCATCTCTTACACCATCAGACATATAAATCTTTCCAATATAGCTAGCCATCCTGCTGCATCCTTTTTCTCTTTGTCTTACTCACTGTGACTAAGCCTGTTGGTTGGTTGGTTGGCTGGTTTGGGTTCATTTGTTTGTTTCATTTTTACAACTGTTCTCTCCCCCTCCAGAGATACCCGATCCCCACCCAGCCGGTACAGCTTGGGTGGGGGACGGCATTTGTGGGTGGGGAGGGAGCTAGAAATAAAAAAATGACGTGTATGCATGCTCAACACACATATATCCTCGTGAGGTGGGGGCAGAGCCAAGGGTATAAAGGCTCACCCCCACGTGACTCTGGCCTCTTTCATTTTTGGGCCCACCCTCCCTTCCTCCCTATAAACCAGTATGGGAACAGTCAGTCATCCTCTTTGTAGGGGGAGATGAGTAGGAATTTTCCCTGTCATCTAGTGATGTTCAGGTTTTCGCCTACTCCATACTGGATCTAATCTTTAGAAGTGGAGGATGAATAGGTCAATTATAAATGGCAGGGTTGTGCGGGAATTTTGGGAAGTCAGAGTAGGGATGGTGAGCACTCTGGCACCTTGATGGTGATTGGCAAGCCAGAGGTTCTGCTCCTCGGGGGCTTTGCAGCTTTCGTGTCAGGATATGGTTTGCCCTTGGGGACCTTTTTGTCTCATGTACTCGGCTTTGCAGCCAGAGTGGGGATGATGTGAGTCGGTCTCACCAAACACACAAGTGTGGTTGTAAAGGGGGGGTCACCTGACCCCTGTTTTCAGCTTAGTGGCTTGCCCTAAGGGGCAGGCTAATTGCCTGAGGATAAACAAACTACATTCCCGCACGTTCATGCACAGATCCATGGAGGGGAGAATCTCCAGGATTAAATAAAGAGGCCCTATTTTATCCCAAGCTCTCGTGTCTGTGTTTTATTTCTGGAACTTCCCTCTCCACTTGCAAGAGGCTAAGCTTGAGGGTTTCCAGTATCTCATCTTGTCACCACTGTTATGTTTTTCCGACCTTCTTTGGCTAGAAAGACACAGGAATCAGGAGGGGGCTTTCTTGCTGTTTGCTAGTGCAGAATGTACAGCTCAGCTGCTATCAGGACCTGCCACTTTTTGGCACGCAACTCCTTTGCTCAGGGAACTGCCTTGGCTGCCTATTTGCTACCGGGACAGGTTTAAGGTTTTTGTATTAGCATACAAAGCCCTAAACAACTTGGGACCGGAATACCGAAGAGAATGCCTTCTTCCTCACCAAACTGCTCGGGCACTAAGGGTTCCATATGGACCTATGGCCCGATTGCAGTCCACCAGTAGAAGAGCCTTCAGTGTGGTAGCCCCCTTCCTATGGAACTCCTTGCCCCCTGAGGTCAGGCAAAGCAACACTGTGTTGCTTCCAGCACCTCCTGAAAACTGCTCATTTCCAGGAAGTCTTCCTTGGCTGAATAGCCACAGTTTAATTAGCACTCTGTTTATAAAAAGATTAATTATAATACTGTGTTTTATTCTTTTTATCTTTGTATAATTTTGTCTCTCGTTGTTCACCATTCCAGAATGTTTGTGAATAAATAAATAATCGTCCACAATCTGCAAAAGAGTTTACTATTATTATATGTAGACGTATTCCTGTTTCAGCATCTGTATTTGCAACTGTCTTGACTGCATGCGGATCTGCTATTTCAGCTTTAGTTTATCATCAGGCCCCTTCTAACATTTGAGTTGCCTACACCATTTTTTATATTATGTCATTTTACACTGTGGTGGAACAATGCACCTTTCCTATTAATGTAATTTTGCTTAATTTACATCTTCCTAATCATTAACCATGGTGTGATTTAAGATCACATAAAACAGTCTTTTCAACAAATGCCTCCTCTCAGAGCAAAATATTTCTACATCTTACTGACACTTGTCAATGAGTCCACAGTCCTGGCAGCATTTATACATCATACACCAATTTGAAAAACGTTTATGGGTGAGATTTTCCACTAATGTTCAGATATTATCTCACATTAAATTTATCCAGCTGTTTTAAAATTTGGTACTATATCTACGGCTTGGGATTTCTTAGAAGACTGTTCTGTGTTTGTTTTGTGCTTCTATAGCTGTCTTTTGGTAATGATGTCATTATTTTATCAGACAAAACCATTAGCTTTTAAATTTACTATTATATTTGTTGGACACATCCCATTCTGGTGGGCCTAACAAATGATCTGGATCATTTTCACACTATAAAAATTACCTTGGCTGCAATCCTTCACACTGGCGGGAGGGTGTGTGCTTAAAACTCTAAGCAGCCTAAGTACTTTGAAGATTGTAGCCCTGGGATTTCGATAATAATCAATTATTATGTCAATAAAAACAGTGATAACAATGCAGAAACACGTCTAATCAGAAGTAAATCCTATTGCATTCAATAAGTTTACTCCCATATAAATGGCTATGGGATTGCAGCCTAAATTTGAAATCTTCAAACTACTTATTCCAAATGGTCTCTTCTGAGTCAATAGGATTATTTTAGAGAAACGTATTTGAGCAATGTTCATTTGCCATCTGTCCAGAATGTAATCTAGCCAACAAGGACCCAGGACTACAATCTAGCAAAAGATTAAGTCCACATAGTCCCCAATGGCATTTTGTAAGGAAAAAGGATCTGCCTGAAAACATATCCAACTGTAGCACCCAACCCTAAGAGATGTGCCCAAAATGTGTTTTTTCCTACACAGCCCAAATTGATATGACCACAAACCAATTGATTAACCTTAAAGATACAGGCTTGAAGGCCTGGAGTAACTTGGAATCACAATATTTTTGTTTGTTCTTTTACATTTCTCTATTTCTATCTATTCCTTTCTTTTCTGGGAATGTAGTAAAAAAAAATCTTATCAATTTATGCCCCAATTACTTTAACCTTGCAATGCTATTTAATAAAGAGGATAGCCTTTTAACCTTTTTAAATGCATTTTGATTATATTATATTTTCAGTGACCTCATTTTTGGAAAGTTAGTTGCCTAGGCAACTCACTCCATCTTCTGGCATTCAACAATATAATCTTCACTCTGCCTTTCTTCATTCTTTTCTATCTAGACTCCACCTTCCCTCTTATTCCCCAACTCCAAGATGTGATGTCATCACCTCCTGTCCCTCCTTCGCTCCCTCCCCTCCCTTAACATTCTGTTGATCAAAAAATCAATTGTATCAATCTGACATCCAGGTGAAAGGTCCCTCAAGAAAGTCATACAAATAAAAATGTTTCTATGGAAGGTATTAAGCATGACACAATTTGGAAGAAAAGAAAAGAAAAGAAAAAAGAAAAGAAAAACACATCCCTTTCTTGAGACCTTCCCTTTTAAGGAAAACAGTATAGGTTCACATAAGTCATTAGTGCCACTTATACCTCACAGTGTAAAGTACAAAAGTCTACACAATGCTATGTGTGGTCTAAGTGACTCTACAGGTTTTTCAACGTAAGAAATAATATTGTGTTATTAACGTACATCTAACATCATTGCAACAATGGCACAACAATTACTGTGCAATACCAGTAACAACAACAACAAATCTCACAGACCATGCAACCCTAGCACATACTAGTTGACCAGCCTGTGCACAACCATCCAATTTCACAACTGCACGAGTAGGCTTAGGCTGCAGCGATCTTGGGCAGATACCTCAACTACATCCTTATGTGGACAGAGATAGACTAGCTACAGTGATCCATGCTTGGAAAACCTCTTGCCTGGATTACTGCAAAGCTTTATATGTGGGGCTACCTTTGAAAATGGTCCATCAGCTGGTCCAAAACAGGGCAGTGAGGTCGTTAATGGGGACTGGTCAATATGATCATATTATGCCAGTCCTTTTCCAGCTGCACTGTCCATGTCCAGGCCCTATCCAAAGTGCTGGTATTCACATTCAAAGCCCTAAATGGCTTGGGGACAGGTCATCTGAAGGATTGTCTCCTCCCATGTGTACTTGCCTAAAATCATTTTCAGGGGTCCTTCTCTGGGAGCACCTGCGAAAGGAAGTGAGACAGGTGGTTATGAGGAAAAGGGACTTTTCTTCTATGGCACCCCGGCTGTGGAATGAGCTCCCTAGAGAGGTTTGCCTGGTGCCTATATTGTATTCCTTTCAGCGCTAGGTGAAGGGCTTTTTTATTTTTTTTACTCTGTACAGCACCATGTACATTGATGGTGCTATATAAATAAATTATTATTATTATTATTATTATTATTATTATTATTATTATTATTATTATTTTCCTAGCATTTTAGCGGTTTAGTCTTTTAGCTCTGCAGTTTGTATTTTAAGGTTTTATTCTGGTTGTACTTTTATATTGTAGTTTTAAGCTTTTATATTTTACATTGTTTTATGCTGTACCTTGAAGTATTAGTTTTTGTGAACTGCCTGGAGAGCTTCAGCTGTGGAAATGTGTAGAAATGTAATAATTAATTAAATAAATAAATAAATAAATAAATAAATAAATAAGACACACAAAACACTTAAATAAAGTACATTTATTCTATTATCTGTTGATGGCAGAGATGACATTGGCCCCTACTTGGTGTCAGTAGGCCCTGCTGTGATGTCCAAGGCAAGCAGCCTATATCTCTAGACTCAAACCAGGGTTTGATTCAACACTAGACCCAGGGCTCTTCTACCAACTTGCTTCTTGTGGCCTGCCTGTACTTTCAGCCACAACAGCCTCTGACCTATGCACGTAAGGGTGCACTTAGGGATCACCGGCTGGTTTTATTGTTTTAAGTGCTATTTTATAGTGAACCTGTTTTTATTGCTTTTAGAATTTTAATATTTTATTGCTTTTAATATTGTATGTTATCCTATTGTTGTAAGCTGCCTTGTGAGGGCCTCTGCCCTGAAAGGTGGCCAAGAAATGTTTTTAATTAATTAATTAATTAATTAAACCAGAGAAGCATCTGAAACCCGTGGCTTTGCAAGGGAAGCCAGGAAACAGCCATGAAGCAACATAGTGGGAGATAGTTCTGCGAACAGGGAGAAAAAGTTGAAGAAATTTGCACAGCAGTGGCAGGAGGAGCTGGACTGGGTTGGGTGGAGGCTGCACTTGGAGAAAAAGACCTGCTCTATGGTTTTTGTCTCAACTTATGGGAGCAGGGACTTCGCCAGATCCAGACGATTGTGAGACTGCAGCCACTGGGAGGCAAGTCTTACCAGTGGTGTCTGGTGGCTCCCATTTCGGTAGGACTGTCAGAACTGGCCAGAGCTGTAAAGGAGCTATCCAAAGTGCTGAACCCTATCTTTTTATTTATTTTATTTACAAGGGTTATTTACCACTCTATATCCAATAAAATTCCTGAGCAGTGAAGAATAAAACCACGGCTGGTCAGTTGGGGAAGGCTTAATTTAATTTAAATACAAATTTAAATACAAATATCTTTAACAGCAATGTCAGTGCCTGCCTGACATCAACAGGCAGGGAGTTCCATAAAGGAGAAGCCAAGATTTACTGTACGTTGGCAGCTAAAAGAACCGCAGTGGGACATGTCCTGGAAGTACTTAAACCTAGGGGAACAGCTCACTGTTAACTGTGGAAGGTCCATCAGTGTTTTTCACATTTAGTCAGTGAGAAGATCTCTGGAGCAAGTTTGGGAATGAGTTTGAGACTAAGTCATTCTTTCCTGGGGAAGAACTCTCTTCGATTCGATTTAGCTGCTTTGCACTGATACTTTATGCTGACTCTATCTATGTAATAGGAAGTGAAGGTTTCTGTATGAATTGAAGGGCATCTTTTCGATCTTTCTCATTGGAATGTACTCTCTTGTCATTCTGCCTGATTGATAAGTATTAGATAACTGTGGTGGCATATTATATTGTTTGTTTTAGTTCAAGGATAGATAATTCAATCTGAAGCACAAGCAGCATAGTTTCCTGTGTGAAAAACTGAATTTGCAGTGCTATTGTAAATGGATATATTAGGAAATCAGGCTAAAATAATAAAATATCTGAATATGGGCTGTAGAACTCCCAAGAAAGCAAGGAAATTATCAAAGGAATATTTCTTTAAAGATGTTAACGCTACCAAAAGAAAGTGAGGATTCAAAGAAGATTAAAAAGAGCAAAGATTCTTTACAACTATCTAATTTAAATGAGCTAATCAAACAGGACATTGAAAGTCATTTTCAGACAGTAGCCATGTTAGTCAATTGCAGAAAAAACAAGAGAGAGTATTGTGGAACCTTAAAAACTAATACATTTATGTCAGCACTAACTTTTGTGGATTATAGCCCACTTCCCCAGATGCATGGAGTATTACAAGAGTCTCTGATTTCTATACAGTATATATGGAATAAAATCATGTTCAATTATATTGCCAAAGGCTTGAATCAGAATAAAGGATTTATCACACTACATGTACCAGTTGGCAGGATGCTTGTGTTATCCATAGCAACTGTGCTGTGAATGGCCACTGTTAATAATAAGGTTTTTGACACTGTTGTATTTTCTGCATTTAATTTCTTTCCTCACAGTTCACAATTCTCAGCATCACCACCATCATCATGTGTTACTGGTAACACTCCATGCATCTGATGAAGTGTGCTATGGTCCACAAAATCTTATACCAAAATAAAAATGTTAGTCCTTAAGGTGACACAGGAGACTGAGGAGAGAGAGAGGGAGAGAGAACCATGACTCTTCTAAAAATTGAAAAGATGTTACAGACCTAATAGATAACAAGATTCAAGGATCAAGATTTCTTGGATTATTTGAAAGATGAAGATTTCAAAGAGCTAACACCCCCAGAAATATTAAATTATTTTTAAAAACATTATTGAGAAATTCTGAAATTAGAATTAATCAAAGTCTTGAAAATGTGAACAGTAAATGAGAGCAGAAAGTAGATGAAAAACAACATGAAAAACACAAACTTAATTTGATATTAATAGGGCTTCCAGAGAAAATGGAATCTGGAGGTTTAGTTGAATTCCTTTTTATTAGTTTACAGACATGTTTAGAACTAGAACGCCCTTCAGCTGTGGGAATAGAGGCTGCATTTCAGATAGGGGCAAGGGTTGCAATTAGAATAAATAAGAAACATTTAAGAGATGTTTAAAATGTTAACTGTAAAAGCAACAATGGGGTTGTTATACAGAATGAACAAACAGTGTAGTTAAAACAAAATATAGGAGATATATTAACATGAAAATACAATGATCTGCTTACTATTAAATGTTTTTGATAGATCATGTATAATTTCATATAATGAACTGATAAATCAAATGGACAATTTTAGGATTATTTTCTCTAATATTTTCACATTTGTCATATTAAGACCACAGCAAAAACAACATTTGAAGCAGAGATTACAATTTGCCCAACCTGCAACTTTGTAAATAAAATTTACAGTTTCCTATATTAGAACATAACCCTATTCATTTTCTCTTTCATTTAAAATAAAATGAAACAGGTTTTGAAGCAACAGGGTGGGTAGAGTGAAGTTGGATATTAAATAACATTTTTGAGCAATGCAATTAGTGCAAACTTAAAAGATGGTTAAAAAGACCTAATTTATCCATGGTACTATACACCATATAGACTGTGTATAATCTATATAAAAATGATATCCTAATCTGTTAGAAGAATCCCAAAGTTTTTCAAAGGCATGCCTATCCCCATCTCAGTATCTCCCTCAATAGCACATAAGGAAATTAGGAACAAGAAAATTGAGATTATCCTTGATAAGTAGGGACAGTAAGGTGGTATACAATTTTGATTTTTTTTTTAAACAGGTCACTCTTCAGCACCACCATCTATATGTTCAGATGAAAGTGAGTTTAGAACCCTAGATATGCACCACAGTCTGTAAGTAGGCTCTGTCAATGCAATCAGGAATACTGCAAAAGTCATGGCCTACGTGCAGACAATTATATCCACATCTTCAGATGAGCATGTGAGGGCTAGGGGTGGCAATGATAACCACAACTGTAATTCCCTCTCCACCTGTTCAATGTACTATTCATGCATCCCAAAGAATGTGAGAGGGAGCAAAGTGGGGCCAGGGCTTTACATGTTGACCCCGCCCCCGAATGTCACCATATGCACCACTCCTGCCCCTTGATTCCCAACTTTGTGGCTCTATCCTCTAGCCAACTGAACACAAGTAGAATGCTCCATGTGGTTTGGGATCTAGTAGATGCTGGTGGTTCCAATTTCAGTGGGGCTGCGAATGCACTCTGGGTTTCAGACAGAACCAGCCAGCTCTGGTTCTGACAGAAACCCAGAATGGATTCACAGCCCATCAAAATCACAGCCACCAGTGCCCATGGTTGGACCCCATTACCTCATGAAGGAGCAGAGGACACTGGGACCAAAGCCAACATACACAACTCCACCATCCCCATTTTGAGTCCTCATGCTCTCTTTGGAATACATGAATAGGGCTAAAGAAAAAATGTGATCAGGATTATAACCTTTTCCATCTGTTACCATCTAAGCCATTGCTTAGAATATTTAATATAACACTTACCCAAACGGGAGTTTTTACTTTTATATTTTGGACTCTTAAATGTTGTTTTGTCTTCTTGAGCCTCCTTATTTCAACTGTTAACAATGATCCATTGAGGAACTCCCCTGAATTCAATATGTCCTCATTTACAAAAAAAGCCATTTGCAATATGTTTCTTCCACGGTGCTTTCCTGGGAGGAGGCATAATGCTTTGGAACAGACTTTGAATGGGCCACATAAAACTGATTCCATGCTTCCCAAACTGTCATGCTTCAACCACATTTGAATTTCGCATATGGAGGGCCATCACTTTAAATCTGCTTGGGAAAATAAAACTCTATGCTGAAAGCACCCATCCTTTTTGCACATAGAAAAATAGAAGAGCCTGAATGGATGTGTAATAAAAGAAAGAAGTCTGCATCGAACGTACACTGTGTGCTAATTCAAGATTGCAAGCCTACTTTACTGTCATTTCAATTCAATTGTCCTTTGCAGAGAAATGAATTTCATGAGATAATTGTTTCATTTTACAAGTGCCTCCTGTCAAGGGACACCTACAGTTAGCTATTCACATAAATAAATATATATCACCACAACACATACTGAAATCATAAAAAGTTTTTAAAAAACAACCAAAAAACCAAGAAAACATCTCAAGCTTAAACTCTCTTTGAACCTCAGTGATAGACCAACATCATGCAAGGCAATTTCGCAAAGCCCACAGGCTCCTGTCACTTCACTGAGCATCTAAGCTGTTTTTGTGTTTCTTTCTAGCCCTCCTGGTTCTAAGGAGAGGGGCAATTGCCCTGGGCCACGTGCACACAGAGGCCACATCAACAGCAACGAACAGTAAGGTTTCAATTATCGGATCCATTTCATTCATTCCAAGTTAATAAAAACAATCAATTCACACGGAACTTCAGAGCCAGGAATAATTTCAGGATCAAAATACATGCTGCATTATTCTGCATGCTTTTTAAAATGTGTGCATAACATTGGCACTTATATTTTGAAGGAAATGCAATCAATCCGTAGCTGTTCCTGGTGAGAAAAGATGAGCAAATATAAACAGTCAATAGAAATCTCACCTCCCTTCCTTGCAGTGGATGGAGCAGCCATCTCGTACTTTCTCTCACCCGTTTGCACTCCCCCTCTGGTGGGGCTTGGGCCCATTTCTCCCCACCCCACCACCAGTAAAAGAGTGAGCAGGCCCATCTCCTTTTTCTTGCTTGCTCCCTCTGGATGACCAGTGCTTCACCATGGTTGTAGAAGGCAGCCTTCTGAGCTGCCATGTTCCTAGAGGTGATGTGACATATCTCAAGAGTCAATTCATGAACTAGGTCTGATTGCTATGACAGTAGCCATTTTTCAGGATCTATTTGAATGCCTGCCATTCCTTGCCACCATCACAGGATAGTTCCCAAAGCCCCAACTTAATCATTTATGTGATTAAGTGGCACTTTATGTGATTAAGTGGCACATTATTCCATAACCGGGGGCCAGCCACTGAAAAAGCCCTGGCCCCACACATTCCAATTTGTAGCGGGGGACCATCAGGGCACCCTGCTCCTGAGAGTGAGTCTGCCAATGGTGAGACACAGGAGAGAGGCGAGTGCTCAGATATCCAGGACCCAAGCAATGCAGGGCCTTATACATGGTCAACAAGACCTTGTAGCGCACCCTAGCAGCCACCGGCAGCCAATGGAGCTCTTGAAGCACCAAAGTGATAGAAGACCACTTTGGGAGCCGTAATCATGGCCTGTAAGGGACTGGAAGAAGGACAATAAACTGAAGCTCAATCCTAAAAAATATAGGTTCTATTACTGAATAATACATCTGTCCAGGTAAAAGGTGTTCAACTTTGTCTGGAAGAGGTTGCACTCCCCCCACCCAAAATAGGGATGGGCAACCTGTGGCCTGCCAGATGTTGTTGAAGTACAATGGCCATTATTTATTTTATTTATTTATTTATTTATTACATTTTTATACCGCCCAATAGCCGAAGCTCTATTATCCGTTATGATTAGTCAGCTGACTGGGTCTGTTGAGAACTGGAGTCCAACAGCATCTGTAGCTTGGGGGTGCTTGTAGAGCCATCTTTGTCATTACAGGCACAAATGCCCTCTGTGGCATGAAGCATTTTTAACCAGCTTTAGGCTAGTACAACAGCTATGTTCCTTCTTGGGTAGGGATAGTTTGGCTTCAATGACCCATGCTCTAGTAGTCTCCCCATTTAGATTATTGCAATGCATTGTATGTGGGGCTGCCCTTAAAGACAGCCCAGAAATGTCAGTTAGTACAAAATATGGTAACTAAACAGAAGTAAGACCTCAGAAGTAAGCATAGGGTTGCAGAGCACTTCTTTCCAGTTTGCTGCATTAGACTTTTTTAAAAAAGCTTCTGAGTGACCACACCATAAAAAGTCAGTTCTATATGTGTTTACTCAGACGTAAGTCTCTGTGCAATGGGGTTTACTCAAAGGTAAGCATGCATGGGATTTTAGTATGACTTGAACATAAACACAGTTGAAATCAATGACATTTACTCTTGAGTAAGGGAACCAGCAGATCTCTATTTTATGAACTGGAGATGCAGAGCTTCGCATGAACAAAGTAAAGGAAAATAGATCCTTCACAATTGCAAACAGGTGGATTTTCGCACTGGTGGACTATCAGGAAAAGGGTGTAAGGGGGAGAATTTTTTTAAAAAATCCTAAAAAATCAAGGGATGAACCAATTTGATTTAAACTGGGCATGCCTAAAGCTCTACTTAAGAGCTCTCAAGGTCCCAAGTTTCATCACTTTATCTTTAAAAATGAGGGACCTGTGGGCAAGGAGGGTGGGGTTGGAGCAGTAAAAAGTCCATTCATTCCGACATTACACATGGTGTGCTGGAGGAGGAGAACTGCCCCGCCCTCCCCTTTCATCAGCAAGACCCATTCAAAGCACACACACACAACAAAGGAAACAGCAAGATGATGGCACTACATGGGGGCTGAAGGGCGTATTAGAGTCACTTGGGGAAAATAATCCAGACTTTCCCCGCTCCAAAAAGAAATGAAACATGGAGAGGAAGAGGCAAGATGAGCGCAGGACAGGGATGACATCATGTGCAAAACTGCATACCAGGCATGGTGAGTGTGTGATAAATCACTGGTGTGCTGGAGCTCATAGTTTCAGCGATGACGAAATCTCCACCACCAGCCTCATACCATGGACACCATGACGAGGAACAATGTTCCTACCCCCACTTTCTGAAGAGAGGTTCAGGTTTGAAGGAGAAGGGGCAATTCTGGTGTTCCTCTCTCTTGAAAAGAAGCTCCCCCTCCATCTCAGATGAACCTTCTGGCTTGGGAGATGGGAGCAGAACGTTCCTTACATTTTTCTCAGGCCATGTGTGTTTTGTAGGATTAAGAGAAAGCAGGTCTATCTCTTGCTCTGCCTGTCGGAATGGCCTCAGTGTTGCACAGAGGAATGAAGGCACAGGGTTGCAGAAAGGACTGGGACTCTCTATTCCCTCCATGCCCTGCCCAAAGGCAAAGAATAGGCCTTAATCTAGTAAATAATAAACAGCACAAATTGAGTGTCACAGCAAGTGTGTCTAGAAAAAGAGGCCCTGTGCTTAGTGACCTGAAAACCTCTCTGTGATGATATTCTTCATCCCATTGTGATGAATAAAATAAATAAAACCAGTGTTACGTGTTTACTTAAATAAGCTTCCAGTGATTCTCTTTTGTCTGTCTTCCTTCCTGAGCCTGTTGCATAAAACACCAACAATTTTATGTTGCCACACACTCCATACAGCAAGTCCCTGACATCTATGGCAACATAGGCAAGATCTTATGCAAAATATGATAAGGCCATCAGAAATTCTGGCTTGGGCACCCTGCATTGTCTCTTCTAATATGTTTATCTTCCAGATGAAAGGGTTGGGAAGATTCACTGTCAGCTCTAGAAACACTGATAAATCTACCCAATGATAGATGTGGGAGAAGGAATTTGTTGTGTTTCAAAGTCTACAGGAAAATAAGATTGAAAACTGGAAAAAAAACATCTTTGTAAGCCAAAAGAAGAGCTTGCAACTGCTAGACATGCCAGCTATCATCCAACCCAGAACAAGTGTGGACCTGAAATTTGATAAAAATGGGATTTGTGTTGAATATTGTATGGCCCTGTTATTTCCGAATCTTGAATTCTGGTATCCATTCAGAAAATCGACCATGATTTCAATAAATGTGCTGATGAACAAGCGTTAGGTACTTTTGTGACATCTCCATTATTCTGATCTTTCAGGAGTTTCACCGCAAACCATTTACAGGCTCTAGTCTAAGCCTTGATTTAAATATACCTGCAGTAGCACGCATGCTGGTGGGACTCAATTCCAGGACTGTGTGGATGATCGTTCAATACACCGCACTACTCCCATCAAGTGCAACAGCTCAGGGTGGAATTCTAAATCAAGAAGAAGGTAGCTTCCCAAAGATGATAGGAGGCCACTGCTCTCAATCTGCCATATACCAGACTGAGACAATGTGCCACAGATCTAGAAATATGTGCATCCACAGACTACACATCAAGTGACGAAACATTTAACATGCTTATATGTAGCATATTATCAAGGCATTAAGCATTTGCAAAACATAATTTTTTTCTAGCCAGAAGAACAGTCTAGGAAAAACAGCCCATTATGCAGATAGAACGAATTAGTGATATTTTATTTTCTAAATATTTTCACTGTTTGCTTTTGACACCTCTTAGCTAAAAGATTAAATACTGAGCCACTCCTAAGATAGTAACAAGTAGGTGGCTGGGCCTACCATCAAACTAGCTAGTTGGAGCATTCCCCCCCCTCCAGTCCCCTAACCCACCCAAATTCCATTCCTGAAACAACATGAGGCAGCATTGCACCTCGCTGGTGATGGTGGTATGAAAACACCCTGCTCTTGTTATGCTTCTCTAGCAATGGGCACCAAAAAAACATGCTGCCTCTGAAATCTGGAGAGTTTTGTTTCTTTTTCAAGTATGGGGCACACAATCCTTTTGGCTCTGAAACCCACATTTGATGCTGTCCTGGGTCTCAGAGGTTAGAACTACCTGTATACATACATGTGCACAAACACGTATACATGCATGCATGCACGTGTACATGCATGTGTGTGCACATGCACACACACACACACACACGAGTGATCCAGTTCCAGATCACTACTTTCTCACTGCTAGCAGCTGCTGGAAAAGAACAATAGTTTCCACACATGTGTGTGAATTAGGCTTACAAAAAACATGGAACCCCCAAAAATACGGGTTTGAAAAAACTATATCCGTATTGATTTTATGGTTAGAAGTCACAGGGAGCGGTGCGCTGGGCAAAATGGAAAAATGGCAGACTTGATTATGAGCTGCCTAGTCACATGACAGGGGTCTGTATTCTCACAACGCTTTGGTACCCTTTTCTGGTTTGCTTTTAGAGGTAGCGGGGAAGCAAGCAAATCAAATGGAACTAATATGAAATCAAGGTAATGACTGCTTCCTAGCAACATCTGTGTCTTTCTCATCACGCAGCAACTCCGTTTCAAAGAGTTCCTTCAGAAATTGTTCCACTTAGCCACTGATCTGAATCTGCCATCTGGAGTTTGCATTTGTTACTCTCAGTGACTTTCAACAAAGTATTTAGTTCAGCTCACAATGGAATGGCTGGTTGGGAAATCACCAAACCAACATTCCTAGGGGATCCTCTGCCTTGTGCCAAGTGAGCTCCAGCGTCCCATGCAAATCACAAACCCAAGTGGCCATAAAAACAAAAGTTTATTTTTAAGAAACTGGATTTTTTTTTTACTGTGTGTGTGAGAGAGTGTGTGATCATATATTTAGGAAGCAGGTTGTGTTGTTGTTTTTTAATGTGTTTTTATCATTGCAGGTGGAGACATTGCAGCACTCTATATTGTCAATACCTGTGAGAACCTTGGACTGACATGTGATCAATTATTATTATTATTATTATTATTATTATTATTATTATTATTATTATTATTTTATCATTTATATCCCACTTTTTTTCCTCCAAGGAACCCAAGGCAGCACACATAATCCTCCTCCTTTCCATGTTATCCTCATGACAACAACCTTGTGAGGTAGGTTGGGCTGAGAGTCTGTGACTGGCCCAAAGTCACCCAGTAGTTTTCCATGGCTGAGTGGGGACTAGAACCCGGATCTCCCGACTCTCAGTCCAACACCTTAGCCACTACACCACCATGGGACATATTGACTTGCAATGTTGGGAGATGGGAGTTGTAGTCCAACACCTTTAGAGGGCACTAGGTTGGGGAAGGGATGCTCTAAACAAAAAAAAAGAGAAGTAGGTGGCCCTAAGTTGTTCGTCATCAGTTTTCCACAACCCCACAGTCACCTCTGCATATCCTATTCTCCATCCTGTCCTCATGGTTTATCTGCTTTGAGAGAATGAGAATGTCACTTGCACTTTCTCCCTCCTTAGGGAGGATGTGGCGTTAAGGCTTGTGAGCCTTAACTCCCAATTTCCCTGCTTTTTGGTGCTTGGTTGAAAACTGTAGAGCACTGCAATTGTTTTGTAAACCATAGGTTTTTTGTTTAATGAATAGATTATTGTTTGCCATGGGATTCCCTTTTTGCTCTTCCATCCACATTGACTGAAAGAACTCCAGGAAGCAAGCTTCCAAAGTAATATTACAATTATGGAATAAGTAGAATGACAGACATTAATAGCCAAACAAGCAGATCGCAAGCAAAGTACTTCCTGCACAGAAAGTAAAATTCAAATTCTCCCTTCCCACTCCATGCACTTTTTCCCTTCAAAGATATGGGGGGGGGGGAGAGAGATTTGGAAGAAAAATTAGAATGCCATGTTGAATTACTAAATGCTTTAAAAACAAACTTGCTCCCTGCTTTTAAAATCATGCATGATTTTAAAGGTTCACAGTCCCTTGCACTGAGTTTCAATGTCATGAAAGACATTGCTTTTCAGCAAAATAGCCACCTGCCGTGCAAAACTCAGAAATGCCAATTGAAATTAAAGGCCTTTTAATGTCATCATTTATTCCTGGTGACAAGTGCCTCTTACTGCGTGAACTTTAAGAAAGTTTGGGTTTCGGGGATCTGAAGTGGTTTTCCTCTAAGCAACATGCAAATGGCATTTAACTACTCTTTCGGCATCTTGGACAGCTGATCTGTGAAGGGGAAATGGGAGCTGGCTTCAAATATCAATTCACCGATAGCACTAGACAAATGAGCATCATGCCAAATGCCAAGGAGGCAGCTGAGACCACTTGAATGAGAGGAATCCTCTTCAGTGAAAACGTATCCAAGGTGAAACTTCTATGGCAATATGTGGAAAGGCAAGGAAGGAATATCAAGGACTGGCACCTCATGCATTCAGGGCATGCATGCTCTCACCAAGGGTGTCCCTAAATGTTTGACTTATGGAAGCTAGAAGTGAAGGAGATGTACTTATTACTAGAGATATGTGGAAATCCACTGAGAAATGTTGCTAATCCTATCATGTTTCTTTCAACTTCCCTCAAAATTCACATGGATGTTTAACCTAAGGACCTTTCAAATTCACTTTGAATTTCACTGTAGGCAAGACTCAGCATCAACACAGAGACGTGCAGAATCCCCTCAGGATGGATTGATAAAGTTATTGGATTTCTTTGTACTTCCTTTAAAATCCCAGCTGTTGTTTTGATTAAGGGCCAAACTACTAGGGATGTATGAGAAATTAGTTTCAGTTCAGTTTGATCAGGATTTATCGATTCTGCACATTCCTGATTGAAGATGGACTCAGGTGCAATCTGCGGTCGAAGTCTGTACGTTTCCAAATTTGGTATGGGATTCATGGACACACACAAAAATTGTATCCAATAGCATACATACTTTTGAAAAAATGTGCACCAATATGCTTTAATGAATTGGAGAGGAATGCATACATTTCAATGATGCACACAACTGATGCATACTTTTGAAAAACTACACATGAAAATACACAGATTTTCATGTGAAAAGAACAAGAACAAAAATCACAATTTGACAGAGATTCAAGTCAGAACAAGCTTGGAGATGGAATTCGGAGAACTTTGGTGAGGTTAAGTGTTGCTGATTCACACATCCCTAGATGAGATGCTGAACATGCATTTAGAAAGTGTATAAATGGCTTTTTATATAAAAAAATAATCAAATTGATTGCATAGAGACCCCAATCCAGAGTGAGATCCTGGAATGTGGAGGTTAGAGGGCTTTATTCCTTTATCCTCTGCTGCAATCTTGACCCAGATAGGGTCTCCTATATCTGCTATTTGTTTTGGGTCAGTGGACAAGCAAGGGACTGTGGTGAGGGACAAGGGGTTCATTGGCAGGTCTTTGGAAACACTATGCTGAGATCCCTATGGCTGCTTGAGAGACCCAGGGAAATGGTGCATAGAAAATTCCAACAACAAAAGAATGTACTGGTATTCTTGCTTTATGCAGTCTTTTCAAACATACTGTAAGTTCGGGATGGTGAAGCTGTGTCCCTCCAGATGTGGTTGGACTCCAGCACCTCTGTCCATTGGCCATGCTGGCTGGGGGTCATTGGAATTGGAACCCCACATCATTTGGAGGGCCATAGCAGTTTCCCTACTGTACATTTTTGTAAGATTGGCTGGACAGGAAAATGTGAGTGTGGCCAGAAGGGCTGTGTCAAGTTGATGAAGCCTCCTGGCCAGGTTGATCTACATTATGCCTTCCTTTTATTAGGGATGTTGCTGGCTAAGCACCCAGGAGATGCTTTCTGAATGGCTTGGAATACCTGGATGGTCCTAGAAAGAGATACACCATTCTTCTCTCACTCCAGCTAAGGATCCTGTGAAAAGGAACAAAGCAAAAGAAATGGCAAGTTTTTGAGTTACCGTTGAGAAAATACAGAGTGGAGGCTAAGCTGAGATTTGAGAGCAGCCAGCAATGGAAGCATGGGGCAGGGCTAGCTGGCTGACTGGCTGGCTCTCTCTGATCTGGGGCCGTACATTTTGCTTTTAATTGCAGGTTGAAGCTGAACCTCCACTTAGCTGATCCTGCATATCTTATATGACAATACAGTAGTATAAGGCATATTACTCGAGATCTAACAGACCGATTTTGTTCATTTTGGTTTTAAACTGAAGTCTGAGGCCTTTGCTAGACCAGGGGTTATCTTGGGCTGATACCTGGGATTACTCCTGTGCATCCAGATGACGCACAGGGGATCCCGGGCTCAGGCAGGGCTCAACCCTCCCTGGCCCCGGGATACAGCCTACCCCTTTGGGCCCGCTTTTTCTCGTGTGGCCCTTTTTTGTGGCTTTTCCCAGCTCCACACGATTACTCATGAGGAGCCGGAAGCCACGCACGGGATGAAGTGCTTTCCAGGAGTGCTGTGCCCATCGGGGACAGGGAGAGCGAGGAAACCCCTTTTTTAAAAAAAACCAAAAAACACCTTACCTTGGTGCACAAGTATTCGTGCACTTTGTTCCTTTTTTAAAAAATGGCGGACATGACAGCTCTTTACTTGAGTCACCTCGCATTACGTGTAGAGGAGGGCGGGATCTCGTGTCATTGACAACACAAGATCACCCCTCCTCCATCCAGGGATATCCGGTAGGTCTAGCAAAGGCCTATGTAGTGTAGACTTGCAGAACAATTCAGAACTTTGAAAAAGTGCAAAGCTGGAACTTTAATAGCCAAACAGTATGTTTCTGCACTCTGTCCAGGAGCCTGAAGCAGTCAGCGAGCTATGTGTATGTGGCACAGGTGAGCAGGGAAAAAACACCATGGTGGGGATGGAGGGAGAGCTTTGGGCTTTGCAAACTGAGTCCACTCTCAGAACAGCCATAGTGGTGGCAGGAATGGTGGTGGAGGTGGTGGCAAATAGTGTGCGGTGACAGTGAAGAACGAAAAGAAGTGGCCCTAGGAAAAGCCAGGATTTAAAATGTGGAGGTGAGTTTGAGTCCTGAGGGGAAGAAGTGAATGATGGGTGTCAGGAAGTGAGGGACAAATGTCTTCAGTTTGGTTGAAGGAAAGTAGCGTCCATACAACTTCTGGAGTACTGATAAAGCAGAAGTCAAGGAACAGTATGTTTCACCCGCAGACTACTCGCGTCCATTGTGACATGGGCTTCACACTTGTCTATATAAGAATACGGTAGTGTAAAGGTTATTACTCGAGATCTACCAAAGTGATTTTGCTCATTTTTGTTTTAAACTGAAGCTTGAGCAGTGTGGACATGCAGGAAAAATTGAAAGTTCAAAAAAGTACAAAGCTCGAGCTTTTGTAGCAGTTAATTTTCTCTGTGGCAAACATGGAGGGCAGCCCCTCTGCCAGCAAGATGATGAACAGCCCCGCTCAGCCAATCAGTGTGGTGCGAAGGTGAATGAGGCTGCACCCTGGGCAAATTTCGGAGGGGGAATTCACTATGCATGAGTCACACTTGGATCACACAAAAGGCGTCTGAGGGGCAAAAGAAGTGGGAAAGGAAGACTATTAGCACCCACCCATGGTGACATAGGCTTTACACTAGTTTGTAAATAAACTCAAATATTACAAAACACCATAAACCTCCAGTATTCTTATTCCAAAGTAAACAAACCCAAATAAGCACTCAACTCCTGGATATTGAGTAACACTCTCCTCTTCAATGGCACTTTAGACTCATTCAGGTGTTGAGCTCAGTCTCAAAAAACTAGCATCAATCCACTACTAAGACATCAATCCACTACTAAGCCATTGTTGGATGGTTTACTGTCTCTTAACAATTGCTTTTCATTTGTAAAATGGAACTAAAGCCTATGGTGCTTCCAGATTCAGGGTTCCAAGAGCTATCAATCCGAAGGAAGTCTACAGCAATTCCATCTTCTTATCCTTAACAGATTTTCTGCACAAAGAAAAAAAGACCAAAAATGCAATGGGGAAACATGGGAGTATTTCAAGGGCAAGATGACAATGTTTGGAAACCCACCTCACCCACCCACCATAACACCCTGTGAATGAAGCAAGGCAATGGTGGTGCTATAAAATCTTTGACTGAAAGTCCCATAGTTCACACTGCTGAAGTGGTAAAAAGATTTCTGGGCTATATCACTTCAGAGACTGTATGGGGGAATCTTGCAACAGAGAGATCTTATAGACCTATAGCTAGATATATATAGATAGATAGATAGATATACTGTAGATATAAAAACTCCCTGTGAAGGCAAAGCTAGATGTCAGGGAGAAGAGTTATGTATTAGCCTTCTTCTCCCTGATGTACTCTTTCCTTTGTATATGGAGTTTATTTTCTGAACGGGGAAGGTTTTACCATGTACGCCCCCAAACTCAATCGGAAGTGTACAGTTTTTTCTCCTTATTTATTATTTGTGTAAAACTTGCCCGAGAGTAACCTCACATGGCTGTTTTGAAGGTAAAAAGGATAAGATCATAAAGCATTGGGTGGGGAGATGGGGTTGCATATTGCAACAAGTCCTATATAAATCATGATGAATGCTAATCAAGCTAAGAAGTTTGGAGGGAGATGGGGGAAGAAGAAAGGGTGACTATAATGACCTTTGAATTATTCTTGTTGGAAGGACGTTGCTTTAAATTGTTATCGCCTTAGCGATCATCCCGGGGTCATCCCTGTTCATGTAAATGACACACAGGATATCCCGGGAGCAGGCAGGGATGACCCCGGGACGATTCCGGGATAAACCTTAGGTCTAGCTAAGGTCCTTGTCTCAGAATTCTAATTTTAATATACTTTAATATGAGAAGTGCTTGAGGCTTTAATAAGCTTTGTTTATCATTCCCCGGACTTTGCCCTCCCCCCCGCAAATCCAAAATCAGGTTTCATAAATATACCCAGGTCATTCATGTGATGCACTCGGCTCCTGATCTTCCAGTTGCTTTAATGCTCTGCAAGTATCCTGTTTTCTATTACTGGGATTATTTCTTTGCTGTTACAAGCCATTAATAATACCTTGCATTTATACAGTGTCTTGTATCTTGAACGTCTTTTGCAAATTTATATATGCAAATGATAAGGATTTAAGCAAACTTTTTTTTAATGTATTCACTCGGGATTATATTATGCACTGCTAAAATGCAGGCTCTCCAGGTGTGATATTCAAAAGATAGTTCACTATATGCAGGAATTACAGTGGCCCAGACACAATAATATTGGAATCATACGATATAGCTCTGTGATTAACTAGTCCTGATCTTTTGCTGCGATCCCAGATGAGAGGTGGTCATTAAGCAATTCACTGAATTGTTTGTTAGCACATCTAATCAGTACCCCCACGTTAATGTGGAACAGAGGTAAAGTGTCTAGCAGCTGCCGCTGGTTTCATGAAATATTCTGATACTATATGGGAATGGCTTTAGATGCTCACTTGCTACAGTTTACATATTTATCCATGAATCAGGCACTCTTAGCTGAGACTGGTATACAATGGCTAACCATAAAACACATCAAAACTGTGCAACAATAAAATATGAAATTCAAGCATTTCTCAAGAATTCGCAAACTTAGCAAATTCAATGCCTTTCAACATGCACAGTATCCAACAGTATCCATAAATGGAAATGTTAAATTATTTGGAAAGTAGTAAATTGGTAATAAATTAGAATGTTCCCAAGAAATCTCCCCTTACATATATACCCCATTGAGGGTTGTTCAACCTGTTCTGGAGGGGATTGCACTGCCCGTGAAAGTTTGGGGGTGCCATTTGGGGGTGCTCTTGGATCCAACATTGTCACTGGAGGTTTGAGTTGTCTCAGTGGTTAGGAGTGGCTGAGATACCAGTTGTGGCCCTATCTGAATAGAGGTAGCCTGGTGACTGTTCAATGGGGCTTATTCCCAGGTTATGGGTATAGGATTGCAGCTGAAGAGTGATACAATGAGCCTGTTTCTTAACATATGATGTATTGAGGTGATTGTGTTAGTATGTTTTGATGTATATTTGGCATATCTATAGATAGATAGATAGATAGATAGATAGATAGATAGATAGATAGATAGATAGACAGATAGATAGATAGATAAGATAGATAGATATAGATATAAGCCAATCTCAACATTTCTTAAACCAGTATTTCCATGACAAAATTACTTATACGTTAGAAGAGGCAGTAGAGAAGGGGGCAAGGCGGGAGTTGTCCATCCCGTGCAGACGCAATGGACAGCTTCTTCTGTGATTGAGTGGGCTGGCAGGAGCCTTTAATTATTTTATTTATTTATTCCTTGCTGCAGTTCTCTCATAGCATACAATTTGGAAATTACTGAGCTGAACCTTCAAAGTAGACTCATTACTGTCTTCGTAATATGCCTTTATCCAGTGGCAGTCATTCCATTACCTGAGCCAGTGAAAATCTAGCCATTACAAATACCTGGGAAAAAGACCTCTAGTCCTTTAATTACAATGGTACTAAAAATAGCATCCTAGGCCCAGGCAAATCAAAGTTCTTTGTTTTCTTTTCCAGTATGCACTTCTCGATAATCATGCTACTTGTTGTAAACAGTAAACTGAGCCAGCTAGTCAATTAGCCGAGCACTCTATTAATCTTTTCACAGAGAGAAACATTAAATTCAATTAAAATCCCTCCACTTAAAAATGATAATGAGCACCCTGATCCACAGACATTTTTAAGATGGAGAATTTGGATTTAAGCCAGTTTCATTCACTTGGTGTCTATCAAGAGGGTTAATGTAAAAGAACTGGATTAAATCCAAGTTCTCCAGTTATGCTAGTTTTTAACTCTCTCTTTTAGTTAGGTATATAAAATTAACTTTTAACATCATTTTTTAAAAAAAAAATAGAATACAAAACTAATACAAAAAGAAAACTGATTTTTTTTAAAAAAAACCCTTTCTTACCTTATAGGATTACGTTGCATGTTCCATTAGATAATAATTAGCGTCCATTTTTATGTTCAGTTTGTATATTGAGCAGATCCAGATCTTTAATAAGTTATATTGGTTCATTTGTCCATTTCCACAAAATTCACTGATTTGACCAACCTTTTTCTATTCCCTCTATTCTAGTCCAGTGGCAGATCTACACCAAGCAAGATATAACACTTTGAAAACAGTTTGAAAACTGCATATAAAATGTGTCATGGGCCCCAACGGCTTTCAATACCATTATAAACCATGATAAAGCAGTCATTTAGATCCTGCTGAGGAATAGCATTTTCAAATATCACATCCAGACAATCTTTGCAACTAGCCACAAATTCATTATATATTAACAAACAGAGGATGTGGTCTTTTATTAAATAAAACAATACCATTGTAGGATACACAGACAAGTTAAAAGCCGCTATTTAAGATATAGCCCCTAACACCTGAGTGAGTCCAATAACTTTGCACCATTTGATACCTCTGACACATATAGACATGAACTTCATGGGTGCAGAGAACTTCTAGCATTTAAACTGGGCTGTGGAAAATATCCTTTTCAGACTTACCAAAGTTAGATACTTATAAAATAGTTGTTTGACTTTCAGTTCTTTTAGAGAGACACTAGACCAGTTCGCACATAACGTCAACCCATGGGTTGTTTAAACATGGTTTGTTAAGGCTGGAAGTGAGCATGCTGCCTTCTGTGCACTCACCACTACAGCTTTGCATCTAGAGGCTCCTCACAAGAAGCTTTTATCATGCACTCACAGTCACTCACTCACAGAAGATTGCAGGTCCTTTTCACAACATCATCATCCTCCGGTGCCTCTCCTGTTTATTTATTTATTTACTAGCTGTACCCTGCCACGCGTTGCTGTGGCTCAGTCTGGTTAAATTGAAAAGAAAGAAAAGACAAAGCGGATGTTTCTAATATGTTTAATTTCACAATGCTTGTGGATATACAATATTTTTAGTTGTTCCATTGTCTGTGTAGATATAGAGATTGTCTGGTTTGCCGACTCTAGAACACGCAACATATAATTGTCCATGTGAGAAGCAATCTGTGTCTAGATCTAAACCGCACAATTCTAAAGATTGGCCCTGAGCTTTGTTGATGGTGATTGCAAACGCCAATCGAATTGGGAATTGCAATCTCTTAAATTGAAATGGCATATCCGTTGGAATCATAGGAATGCGAGGAATGAGGACATCTTCACCTTTGAAAGGTCCTGTCAAGATTGATCTCCGACTATAACAATTGCCACTTCGTCTATAGTTGGAGCATTTAATCTTCACACATGTTCTCCAGCAGGTGTTTTGTCAGCATGAATAACAATCTTGTGTGTATCAGATGGCATCATGTCAACTGCTGTTTTGAACAAATGTACTAAATTGTTTTTTTCGTGAAGTAGCTGTTGCAGTTTTGAAATGATGGACCTTTTTATGCTGGTATAAATTCCACAGCGTGCATTCAATTCATCATTGCCATCACCAATGAAATACATTTGTAGGAATTTATGTTGACTATCTTGAAACGGAAGGAAGGAGCCGGCTTTATGATAAATTTGTCCTTTGACTTTGAAAGTTGGCAAAAATGGAGCTGTGATGATTTCTGCGCCGAACGACGTCATTTGGAAGCATGAGTTGTATTTCCTGATGTTAGATAGGAAATGCTTTGATTCTGCGGTATATCCGGCAAGCAAAGTTTGTAATGGCTCTGGTGGTTCTCCAAGTTGAGGCAGTTCAATTTTTCCAGCAGCGCAACACATTCCTTTTGTTTCTCCATTAAATTTAAGAGCCTTGCAATAAGGACACACTTCAGTCATAGTGCCGATGAGAACATGCCGCCTCAAACTTTAATCATCAGCTGGGTTGTACCGGAATGCAAGGTGATTGTAATCGTGTGATTGTTTACCACGGTGTTTGACGCTGATGTGCTGTTTCTCATTGACATCTTTCAGCCACTCTCAGCCTGTCGCGTTCATTCTGTTGAGAACAAAGCAGATCTGAAGCTGTAGAACGCGATTGCCATGCTCGCAACCGTGCATCCTCAAGTCTGGCTGAACGTTGCTTGGCTGGTTCCTTGGCATGTATTTGAGGCATTCTTTTTCTTTTTTTCTCATTTGCTGATGCCCGTTCTTCCTCAGTCTGATTTGCAATTTCTCGTCGCAGTGCTTCCGCTCTGTGAGTACGACGACCTAAGTGTGATCTTCTGCGAGGCATTATTTGGATCAAGTAAAGCAGATTATTTGTTTTTTTAAAAAGGATGTTTTTACGGTGAGGAGGTTAGTGGAAACTCCTGGCAGTTACCTTTCATCAGAACATGTAACTGTCACAGGTGTGACATCTATATTCACTCAGCCAATTGTGAGAGAACATGCAAATAGGAGAGGAGGCAGAGACAGTGGACTGGCCTACTGGTTGGCAATGTCACAATGACCTATAAGAGCAAATAGGAGAGAACATGCAAATAGGAGAGGAGGCAGAGGCAGTGGATTGGCCTACTGGTTGGCGATGTCACAATGATCAGCAGGACTGGTTTTGAGGAGGCCTATTTCTTCGATTTTAAGACAAACTTTTGTCCCCATATAGAACATAGTTACATAACAACGCTCGCGTATTCGAATGCAACGTTGTGTCAAAATTTCAAAGCAATCGGTGAAGAACTTTTGGAGATATAACGTCTGTTTCGAACGAACATTTACATTTTTATTTATATAGATTTATTTATTACATTTTTATACCGCCCAATAGCCGAAGCTCTCTGTTGTTTTCAAGCTTTATTCCACCAGTTTTATTTCACCAAAAATACAGGGATATTTTTGGAATCATGCAATATCATAGTGTCGTCTAAAGAGTGTATAAAAAGAACATAAGGAACTTGCCCACAAAGTGAACAGCCAAAAAAAGGAAGGAGTGCATGAATTGCACTGATTATAATCCTGCAAAGACTTTGGAAGAAGAAGCCCTGATGTTTTTACTTCAATGTAGAGAAGTCCCTAGTTTCATCAACAACTCAGGAATGCCTTGTTCCTAGGTTGTTAGATGTGATGTCTGAGCTCAGAACTCTGGGTTGTTGAGGGACAAAAAACCCAGTGTTTTAACCATGGTTTGTTGTTGGATTAAAACCAGGGCCGACCAGAGGAATCTGGGGGCCCAGGGCAACGGAATTTTGGGGGCACTGTCACTCACACACACACACACAGAGAGAGAGAGAGAGAGAGAGAGAGAGAGAGAGAGAGAGAGAGCTTGTCAGGAGCCACCTGCTATGCAGGGTCCCGAAGCAGATAGTCCCTTTTGCCCCCACCCCAGGCAAGCTTGGTTAAAACTCTGAGTTGCTTGACTTTCAACATCCAAGAGTTCTGGTTCAGACTATGTTCTGAGTTGTTCATGAAAGCTGATTCAAAATAGACATGGCGCGCAGATGGGAGACAGTGCGTTTGCCTGCTCTCACTCAATCCGTCCCATTCATGATCTGTTTAACACATGCATTGGTGTTACATGACAACTAGGTCCCTCTTTAATACTATCAACCATCCTGTAAAAAAAAATACTGTATCTGCTCTATATGAGCAGTGCTACGTTGTTACAGAACAGCGTTTTATGAGTGGTTTGGCTCACTTGCCTCATCTGAAGCAATGTGCTCTGCAGAAATGTCTTCAACACAACGATGCTGTGATGTCATCATGTTCACTGCATGGTCCCTGAATGGGTAGGACAACCCATACTAACAGAGGTAGGGGTAGGAGTAGCTGATAAGAGGGGAAAGTGCAAAATATTCAGACAATCAAAGAGTCAGGGGAGGGGTAGAGAAATTGCTAGTCTTCAAAAACTGGTAGGTTCTACCCCAACACTGAAAATGGACAACATCTATCATACCTCCCATTGCAATCTTAATTACTTATTCAAACTCTTCAATGAATTGTGTTTTCAATTGGATCAAGATAAAACACTAATGTGGCTTCTATGAGCTTTATCACACCAGCGTTATACTGTGCAATCACTGCGAATTGCGTGCAAAGGACTCCGAAGTTTTCCATCTTATAATCTGCTTTTATTGTGAAGTGCTCCCATGCATCCTGCTTTGATTGCGCTTCTTAACCAAAAGAAGTGCAATATTTTGCTACTAGTTTTTGAGCGTATCATTTGTTGTTTTCCGAGTGGCCACTGGGGCGCAGGAGCAGGATTTGAAGAAAAATGAAATAAATGCTTACATCTGCAGAAGCTTTAAAGATAAAGACATCAAAATTGGTACAGTAATAGATATTAAGGAGAGCTTTAAGCATACCAAATTTGAATCAGATTGGGTCATCCATTGATTTTTTAATAAGTTTTTTACATTTCCCCCCTTAAATGCATTTCCTGGTATGCAAAGGATCTAGCTGCCCGGTAGCAACAACAACAACAGCAACAGCTCAGCACTGTAGGGGATAATTTGAGGGAAACAGGTATGTGAGATGAAGCTCTATAACTGGTTTTAGCTTCCAGTTAGGGATGTTATACAAGGAATAGTAAATGGGAGTTATTAATAGTCCCAAACTGCTCAGTACAGTGAGAAGCTGTAGGTCAATGTTATATATACTGTTCCGTTGTATGAAAAACTCCATCAAAGTTCTAACTTCAGCTTTCAATTTCTCTTTTGCATGGGGAAAATATGGACAAAACTATTGATTTTGATTTGACACATCTACTGAAAGACATTCAAGCCAGACTGCTGGCTCTGAGGCCTATCTATCATGGTGGGGTGAAAGCTGTGTCTGGAATGTACCACTTCACACATCAGGCGGTGGCTCACGTTCAGTCATGTCAACTCCCACCTGCAATCTAAAATGGAGCAGCCTAGATCCAGACAGTGAGAGCTAAGGCAGAGAGACAATGATGAACTGATCCCAACATGAAAAAGCAAGGACTTTCCATTCCTTTTAATAGAATAAACTTGAACATAACTTAACTGCACTACAGTTCATACATCATTAGGCTAATGCTCTGCTTAAATATGGTTATCCATCATTTCCTGATTAAAGCCATTTCTGCTCAGTAACAAATGCTTGTGAAGGCAACACAAACCCCCTCCCATTATTCATGCCATCCAAACACTACCAAAAAAATAAGAGAGGGAGAGAAAGAAAATGTATTTTCTTTGTTCCATCTTATACAGCAATATTGCTGTGTCTGCTACAATCATGATCCTGGGGGAGTCTACACCAGCCATTTATTGCAGGATTGTATCACACTCATCACTAACAGGGCACGTGACATTCACCTCCTCCCACGGGGATTTCAGTTCCACCTCTCATTTATCCCAGAATACCCCTGACTGCTTTTGTTGTGGTTTTCCCAGCTCGCCTGCTTCCATTCCAAAGGACATGTGTGGTGTGCCCCCCCCCCTTTGCAATGTCATTGTTGTTCCTCCTGAGTTGCAGGCTAAGTGAACAGCCAATCAGCTGTGAGGGGCATGCCAATGGGTATAGCAGGTGTGTGGAAGTGGACCTGTCCGCCATTCCCACCACATTTTGGATGGGTATCAGCGTGTTTCATTACTGAGGCTTTTAGGTTTTTTTTTTAATACAACCATAGCTGTATGCAGGAGCGCATATTCAACAGAGTTCACATGCCCCCTTATGTTCCTGTGCTGCTGCACTCATGTGAATGCCTCATGACTCATTAAAAAAAAAAAACCCATCCTCTGCCGCATAGACAGGTGTGACCTGGCACTGCACAATGCTGATGAGAACAGTTGTACACATCAACTGCCTAGCACCACTCACTTCTACCAACACACATGTGGAAGTGGCAATACGGGGCACATGTGCTCCTGCAATGGCACTCCTGTAATTGCAGTAAACATCACTCATGTGTGCCCCGTGAGTGGCAATCGCGGAAGTGGAGAACATGGAGAAGCATCCTTCTTCCATAGCGAACGGGCCCCGCAAGTGCAGATTAGCCCCGTGAGGCCAAAATGGCAAGATTCCAATAATGGACCAGGGTAGGTCCATGGCTGAACTACTCTACTATTTATAAGGTGGCATGACATGCCTTGGTAATGGCTAACCCCTTGCCACACATGGGCCTCCTTGATCATTTCCCACCAAAATTGTAGGTCAGCTGCTTCCTCACTTTATCTCTAGTTGAAATCAGCTTAGTATCAATCTCCTGTGGGGTCTGAACTACCATATTGGCAGCCATTTGCCTGTGAAGCCATGCAGCTGTACTATGCAAGCGTTTTCAAAAACAGTAAAGATGGAGCTAATTCTGTAGTGCTTTCCCTCATGAAAGCCACCTTTCTTCCCACTGATTTACCATGCCATCTCATGTTTATGACTTTCCATATCCTCAGGAAATCCCATCAACATTGTGCCTTCTCTCACAGGATACCTGCCCTATATATGTATTCATCTAAAAAGTTAATTTTCCACTTTTCAGCTCAACAAGCATTCCAGGACACTCACCTAATTTAAAATACATTAAGCATATAATCTTAAAAATAATCAGATACTCTTCCCATAAATTAAAAACAACAACAGTAAAATGGAGAGAAGACATCAGCAACCAAATGCTCATTTGACACTGAAATGTCAAATAATGAAAAAGATAATAATGGTGGTACAGTGTGGCCTACAAGGGCCAGTGTGGTGTAGTGGCTAGACTGTCAGACTGAGAGTTGGGAGATCCAGGTTCTAGTCCCCACTCAGCCATGGAGACCCACTGGGGCCAGTCACAGACTCTCAGCCCATCCCACCTCGCAGGGTTGTTGTTGTTGTGAGGATAAAGTGGAGAGGAGGAGGATTATGTATGCCACCTTGGATTCCTTGCTAGAAAAAAAGCTGGGATATAAATGCAATAATAAAAAAATTAAAAGCATATTCCACAAACAGTATGCCACCACTGAAAAGGCTCTATCCCCCATTGCCATCTGACTATCTTTTAAAACAGGGGTGGGCAACTTGTGGCCTTTCAGATGTTTTGACATACAACATCCATCATCCTTAGGTAGCTGGAGGGCCACAAGTTGCCCACCCCTAGATTAGAGTCTTCTTGGTTAAGGTATCCACTCTATGGCACTTCCTCTCCTGGGGATGAGGCTTCTCCCTGCAGTGTTTGTAAAATGTGTTTTCATAGAATCATAGAATAGCAGAGTTGGAAGGGGCCTGTATCAATAGGTAGAACTAAGTGAGACACACAGGAAGTTAGATGGAAGAGGAAGTCAGGGACACAGACTTTGATTGAAGGAATACTCGCCCAATCAGGAGGTGACACAGCAGTCAGTGACTCAGCACTCTCAGGAGTCAGTCAGGGCTGGAGAGAAGTTAGAAGCTATGTTTGTTTGAGGCAATAAAAGTTTTATTTTTATATAATACTGCATTCCTCATTTGCAACAAACCTATCTTTGAAACAGGGCCTACAAGGCCATCGAGTCCAACCCCCTGCTCAATGCAGGAATCCACCCTAAAGCATCCCTGACAGATGCTTGTCCAGCTGCCTCTTGAAGGCCTCTAGTGTGGGAGAGCCCACAACCTCCCTAGGTAACTGATTTTTGTTAGGTTAGATTTGTTAGATTTTTGTTAGGTTACTATTGGAAAGTCTAGTAATAACTGTTATGAGTAAATTAGTTCAGAACCAGCCAGTGGAGGCTGGTGGCTCCAATTTCAGTGGGGCTATGAATCCATTCTAGGGGAGGATCTACACTACTGCTTTAAAGCACTTTGAAAACAGTTTGAAAACTGTATATGCAGTGTGTCCAGGGCCCCAACAGTTGTCAAAACTGTTATAAAGTTCTTTTCAGTCAGAATCAGCCAGAACTCTAAAGGAGCTATTCAAGGTGATTAATCCTATCTCCAAAATAGTTTCAGCACCTCATTTAGTTCTGACTGAAACCCAGAATATATTCAAAGCCCCACTGAAATCGGAGTGACCAGCCTCCACTGGAACCAGCCTGGTGTCATCTTGTGGCCACTTAGTCAAACGCTAGACATTTCTGACATGGATGTGCTTTCTGTGAAGGACGTTGCACAACGTTGAAGCAGACCTGAAAGTATGTGATGATTTGGAGCTGGTAGCCATACTGCTCAAGCAGAACACGATTCAAGCTACTGGTTGCAATAGCAGTTCATGAAGACTTCAATGAGATGGATGTGAATAATGCCATGTTTATGATGAGCTGGCTATCCTCTGTTTACTTGGTGGCGGCAGCAAGGAAGTTTCAAAAGAAGAAACTGAATAGATTTTTAAAGGCAGTTTGATTAGCTTTGATTGACTTTCATAGCACACGCATTCCATTCTTTTCCTGATCAATTGTCTATTAAATCTAAAGAGACAAGCAACTAAAACATATCAGATCCTAGATCCATTATGTTCACTGAGGTCATTAAACAGAGGAGCATATTAAGCAGACCGATAACTCTTAGCTCTTCTATTTCAGGACGGCTCTTTTAATTTAGCAGCATTTCCTGGCATAGGAGGCTGCTCGTTTTAGATTTCAGCAGAGACTTTCAGGAGATAATAGTGCAAAAGTAAAGCCGCAGTCCTAAGCACACACTCTAGAAAATATGTCCCACTGATTTCAGTGGGACCTCAATATACATGTTTAGGGTCAAGCTGTGCAGCCTTTCACAAATGCCCAGGCATCTTACACTGATGCAGCTGGGGGAGGGGGGGGGTGAACCTACCAGCCCACAGGCCAAATGAAACCTAAGGGCCTCCTCATTTCTCTCACACACACTGTAACAAGCTTCTGTCTGTAATATTTAGATGATCCAAACACTTTGCAGGACTCAGTCAGCTTGGAGGAATTATTTTCACTTGAGTGTAATTGTATTGGTTGCAATGAAGGCCCAAAAGCTGATCTAAGCTTAGCTCAGAGGATGTCTGGCAGTAGCAGCTGGATTTCACACTACGTCTTGAATGTGTTGCAGTGCTGGGAAAAAGTCAGCCTTGGCTGACCCAAACGGTTGACTCCTAAAGGCTCGAGAGATTTCACTATGCCAACTAGTCTGTGCTTTCAATTTGGTGGGTTAAAACAAGTGATTTCAGCAAGTGGAAATTGAAAAGCACTGTGCAAATATTCACCTGTGTAAGTAAATCATATCCAGAGCAATTGTTTCCCTTGGCTCTGCGTCTTCGTTGCAATACTGCTTCCACTTCCCATTTGCTGCTGCTTCCTTTTCCTTAAATTAGTCACATGGGTGACACTATTTGTTTTATTTATTTATTTATTTATTTATTTATTACATTTATATACTACCCCACAGCCGAAGCTCTCTGGGCGGTTTACAACAGTTAAAAACAGTAAACATTAAAAAGTATACAAAATTTAAAAAACCATCAGAAACATAAAAACAGTATTAAAAAACAGTATCCATTTAAAAAACAACAATTCTGGGGTGCATTAAAACAAACTTAATGTTGTTAAATGCTGTTAAAATACTGTTTTATTTATTTATTTATTACGTTTTTATACCGCCGAACAGCCAAAGCTCTCTGGGCGGTTCACAAAAATTAAAACCATAATAAAACTACCAACAGGTTAAAAACACAAATACAAAATACAGTGTCAAAAGCACAACCAGGATAAAACCAGGCAGCAAAATATATATAAGATTAAAATAAAGAGTTAGAACGGTAAAATTTAAATTTAAGTTAAAATTAAGTGTTAAAATACTGAGAAAATAAAAAGGTCTGGCGACGAAAAGAGTACAGTGTAGTAACAGTACAGAGTACAGTAACAGTACAGAGTACTGTTAAAATGTTAAAATGCCTGGGAGAAGAGAAAAGTCTTGACCTGGCGCCTGAAAGATAACAATGTTGGCGCCAGGCGATCCTCATCAGGGAGATCATTCCACAGTCAGGGGGCCACCACCGAGAAGGCCCCCTCCCTTGTTGCCATCCTCAGAGCTTCCCACAACTGCAGGTCCGAAAGTGAATGGGACAATGTCTCAAGCTACTTAGCCCATCAGGTCTGACTGTGTGATGACATCACTCAAGGCAAGTGAGAGTGAAGGCAGATTTAACTGAATAAGCAAACATTTTTGCAAAAATTGATGAAAACTCATTGAAACAGGGAGGTGATTTTCAGCCGTATCTAAAAAAATTATGTTTCAACTCTGCCTTAGTTATATGAATGAACAAGCCCCTAGTCCTTCTAGCAGTCCTTAAAAAACTGGTGATGAAAAGCTTTCCTACTTCTTACAAGCTTTAAATTCTGCAGGGCTCTACTAGGATAAATCCTAAGCATATTAGAGGGATATGCTTGGTGAAAAAAAATGTTCTTCCACGCAACCCTCCCCAAACTTAAAGCAAGCAAAGATCATGCTTCCATGAATCATAGATTACAGTCAGTGGCTCCATTTATTATCCTACTTTATCCCAGCCTTAAATAAATCCATAAGGTTTCATGTTTCCCAAGATAGGACATTGTGCTGCGTGAACCATTGCTTGCAGAGCATCTGAGAACTGAGAAATGCATCTCAAGATTATTCCTTTGAAATGCATTTATAGGGGCTGCCCATCTAGCTTTATATTCAAAGAATACTTCTATTCTGTTAAGGCATCAAAAGCTACTGGCTTTAATTAATGCTAGTGTAAAGGCCATGTCACCATCGGCACTAGTAGTCCTGCTTCTTTGCCACTTTTTTGCCCCTTGGAGGGGCTCATGAATAATGCAAATAAAGCTCATGCTTGGTGAACCCCGCCTCTGAAATTTGCATGTGACTTGGCCCCTCCCCCTCCTTCATGCACCCCAATTGGCTGCCTTAATCCCCTCCTTCTCCACAGCTACTCATGGGGCCTGCCTTTGTGCCACACTGATTGACCCAGCAGGGCCATCCATCATCCCGCTGGTAGAGGAGCTAGCCTGCAGTTTGGCATTGAAGAAATTAATTGCTATTAAAGCGAAGGTTTGAACTTTCTTGAACTTTCAAAATTTTCTGCATGTCTACACTGCTCAAGCTTCAGTTCAAAACAAAAATGAGCAACATTAGTCTAGCAGATCTTGAGTAATAAGCCTTGCACTACTGTCTTCTTATACAAGGTAATCTATCGATGAATGAATTAAAACTTTAATTCATTAGATAGTGGGAGATGAATTTTAATATGTGGGAATAGGGAATAAAACTAATTCTAAAGACTTCTCTTACATTGATAAATAGATGGGTTTGGTTTATTAAATTTAAGCTACCTTGCACTTCCTTTGCTATCTGATAATATAAGTTTTGATAATATATTTCTATTTTTATGTCCCAATCAATGAAATCAATGGAACAAAATTATCCCATAGATTTCAATGGAATTTAAAATGCAACTAACAGCACAATGCTATACGTTCTGCTCAGAAGTAACTCACATTGAATTCAGGACCTTGCTAGACCTACCTTTGAATCTGGTCTTCAGGCGTGGCGAGCCCGTGCTACAATTAGCATGGGCTGTTGTGCCTATCCAGATGTCAGACGCGACGGGGAAAGGAAAGCCCTGTCGCGTCGCCCATTTTTAAAAAATCTTAAAGGGGCCATGTGCGCAGGAGTGCACCAACGAAAAGGTTTTTTTAAAAAAAATAAAGGGTTCCCTGCTCCCCCCTGCCCCGATTTCCCCCCCACAATGTTTGATGCCCCCCCACTTGCCAGTCTGGCCCCTTGCTCGCCAGTCCACACACCCCTCTCACACACACCCCGCTCGCCTTGCCTGCCTCGCCCGCTTGCTCGCCCGGTCCAATGCCCCCTCTGCCCCCCCGGCCGTGATCTCCCCACCCTGGCTCCACTCTTCCCCCCATCTCTCCTGCCGGGTCCACTCTTTCCCCCAGGGCCCCCATCACTCCCCCCGCGATTCCCTCGCCCCCGGCCCGATGGGCACAGCGCTCCTATGGAGCATTGTGCCCATTGTGAGGCTCCTCCCGGCTACTCGCAAGTAAGTGAGCAGCTGGGAAAAGCCACGGAAACTGCTAGACTTTCCGCAGCCCCATTCTCAGCCCGGGGCTATGGAAAAAACAGCCCAAAAGTGGTGCCGGTTATCCCAAGCCAAGGGAGGGTTTAGCCCGGCCTGACCCCGGGATCCCCTGTGCATCATCTGCATGCACAGCAGGGAGCCCGGGCTTCGCACCGGGCTAAACCCTCATCTAGGAAGGCCCTCAGTGAGACTTACTCCCAGATATGTATGTATAGGATTTCAGCCTAATGTTCCCTGAATTAGAGTTTCTATCAATGAACTCTTTTTAAATGATTAATGGATAAAACATTTTTAACCAGTTGGAAATCCGAACTGAGTGCCATTAAAAGATATTGCTGCTTAGAATAAATTTGGAGGTTTATGCATTGTCTAGAAACATGTAGAGCAAATCCAGAAATTTGTCTAGGGGAACAAATAGTCAGATTTGATTTATGAATTTTGAAAACAGCACAGTTCATCTTAGTTCTTTGACAAGTTTTTTAAGCCATGTATATAGACAAAATGTAAAGTGCCTGTTTTTGACTGCAATCTTCAGACTATTTGTTGTGCTGTAGTTCCATTGAGAATCACATTTGAACAAGCATGGCCCAAGGGCTGTAGATTTGATTGTCCTCAAATGACAGCATACCTTTCTCCTGGTGTCAACCCATTTTCCCCAACCACTGCTTTTGTGCCATGGTTGAAATGCCTCTCCTAAGGCTTAGTTATGGGCAATAAAAGGTTTAAGCTAAAATATTCTGGTGTTTGGGGGTATTTTGGCCCCACCCCTTTTGCGTTCAGCCTCAGTGGAATGTGGCCACTGAGTGCTTATGTGAAATGGAATTCGTCCCTTGGGCTGAAAGAAGTTCAACACCCCTGCTTTAGATTTTGCGCCTGGTCACTAACAACAGGTGTTAATTTGTTTAGCTCTGGGGTGAAAATCCACCCAGGCCCACGTCCGGCCCCCACAGGCCCCAACAGACTTCCCAGTGGATTTTTGCCTCAACACTGCTGAAGGACAAAGGGGGCGCAAGTCCAGGCAGAACTCAGTTCTGCCTTGATCTGCACACACTCTTTGTCCTTTCCCCCCACTGTTTTAATGGCAGCTGCCATTAACACAGTAGAGGGAAATATATGATTTCCAGAGCTTTGGGGAAACTGCATTTCTCCCCCCACTCTTAAAAGGCCCTCTTAAAACCTTTTATTAAAAGGGCCTTCAAGGCCACGATTGACATGTGGGGAGGCAAAGTACACTTTCTAGAACTTCCGGAAAGTGCTCAATTCCCCTGACATACCATTAGGCCCTGGAAAGTGGGCTTTGTCAAACGCTTAGCCAAGCTGGCTCCCAGAACAGGGCCAGCCAAGCAGCGCTCAGCAAACTCATGGGGTGAGCGCCCCAAGTTCTCTATCCCCTAAACAGATTACCATGGCCAGCTGATATCCACCTACAGTGGTGAGAAAAAGTTTATGAACCCCTGAAGCTTGTCAGATATTTCCAATTTAAAATGTTATTAGATCTTAATCTAACTCCATAATCCTAGATAAAGACCAACACATAACCTCATTAAGCAAACGATACACAAACAAGATGCTTTTCAGCATTTATTTATCCACTGCTGATTCAACATTCAATATCCATGTGTGAAAAAGCATGTGAACCTTTAGATTCTGTACCTGGTGGCACCCCCTTGAGCAGCACTGACTTCAAGTAAACATTTCCTGTTACTGTTGGTCAGTGTGTCACATTGGTTTTGAGGAATGTTGGTTCTTTCCTCCTTACAGAACTGGTTCAACTCAGTGACATTTGAGAGTTTCCTTGCACGAACACCTCGCTTCAGGTCGTGCCACATTTCAATGGGTTTTAGGTTCCGACTTTGACTAGGCCAATCTAAAACATGCAATTTATTCTTCAGCAACCATTCTTTTGTAGATCTGCTTGTATGTTTAGGATCATTGTCCTGTTGCATGACCCACTTTCAGTTCAGCTTCAGCTCATGGATGGATGGCCTGACATTCTCCTCTAAAATCTTCTGGTACACTGCAGAATTCATGGTTGTGTCAATGATGGCAAGTCATCCAGGTCCTAAGGCAGCAAATCAGGCCCAAAGTATCACATTTTCACCAGTTGGGATGAGGTTCTTCTGTTCAAACTCAGTGTCTGTTTTTTGCCAAACATCATGTTTTTCGTTGAAGCCAAGAAGAATTTTCCAAAAGTCTTGAGGATCCTCTATGTGATCTTTAGTGAACTTCAGACAGGCAGCAATGATATTTTTAGAGGGCAGTGGTTTCCTCCTGGCTGTCCTCTCATGAACACCATTCTTATTCAATCTTTTTCTGATCATTGAGTCATGAACACTCACATTAGCCAAGGCGAGAGTGGAGTGAAGATCCTTGGATGTTACTCTGGGGTTCTTTTTGACTTCCTGGATGATGTGCCAGTTTGTTCTTGGAGAGATTTGGGTAGGCTTCTCGGTAGAGGGACTGTGGTCTTACACTTTCTCCATTTGTAAATTATCTGTCTGACAGTAGAGCCCCAAGTCCTTCAAATTATTTTTGTATCCCTTTCTAGTCCAATGAGCAGCAATAACTGCTTTTCTGAGGTCCTCAGAGATGTCTTTTGATCATGGCATGACTTCTTTCCACACAACTGTCTAGTGAAGACCAAACTCAAAGTTTTTGATCTGTTTATAAGATTGGGCTTCCCAAACTCACCCCTGAAGATCTACCTAATTACTTAAGAACCTGATTATAATTATTCCCTTTAATTGAGTGGAAACATTTAGGGGCCCACGTACTTTTGCACATATCCTGACCCTTAGGCACTCATTGCTTGCCTAATTTTTACATCATTTCATTTCAGAAGACACTGAATTCATTAATATAAACCTTATTGGTGGGAGACCCAGGACTAATAAAAGGAAGTACTTCTTCACACAGGACATAGTTAAATTATGGAACTACCACAAGATGTAGTGATGGCCACCAATCTGGATGGCTTTAAAAGGGGGTTGGATAAATTCCTGGAGGAGAAAGCTATCAATGGCTACAAGCCCTGATGGTTGCGTGCTATCTCCAGTAAGCCTGTGTGCACCAGTTGCTGGGCAACGTAGGTGGGAGGGCGGTTGGCTGGTTGGCCACTGTGTGAACAGAGTGCTAGACTAGATGGACCTTTACATGAACTTTATAAGAGATTTAGAAATGCAAAGTGTATTGCTGCATGAAACTGTTTGCGACTGGAGTGGGCAGTGGGGAGGGAAGGGAATCTATAGTTTTGGAATTGAAGGTGGCATTTCTATGACCCAAGGGCATGCTACAATCTGTACATGGAGTACACTATTCCCCATTCTATCCCATCCTATCCCACCCTAGTGAGTTCTGTATGACCCTCATCTGCACTGGCTATGGCTTGGCTCTCTCCTGCATAGCTTGGAAGTTGCTCCCTTATGCACACTTTGCCCAATGGTAATTTGTAGTCTAATTGTAATACCGACCGTCAAATGCCAAGGGGGGAAAAATGCCTGAAAGTTAAGGCCTTAGGGAGCGGGGGCTGATGGTTCCAATTTTGGTGGGGCTGTGAATCCATGCAAGGTTTCATTCAGCACCTTGGAAAGCTACTTTAGAGTTCTAGCTGGTTCTAACTAAAACCTAGAATGGATTCACAGCTCCACTAAAATCGCAGCCTCCGGTCTCTGCTGTCCTTAGGTATATCCAATGTTAGTCTAACTTAAGTTCCACTCATTTTAATGGATTTACTCTAAGCAGATTTAAGATTTGGTACATTCCCAAATCAGGAAATCTATGATAGCACCCATAACCTGTTTGGCAGGGGAACAGATATACAGGGCAATACTATGAATATCCTCTCAGAAACAGATTCCACAGAGTTCCATGGGTTTTATTCCTAGGATGGCAGCCTTAGCCCCTACCTTCTCCTCAAAATAGCCGATCAACACTCTCATTGATTATCTGACCAAGGTGTGTGCGTGTGTGTGCATGCATTTAACTAGGGCAGGGTGTGTGTTTGTCCAGGGTGGGCAACTCGTGGCCCTCTAGATATTTTGGCACCCAACTCTCACCATCCCTCATCCTTGGCTATGTTGGCTAGGGCTGATGGCAGCTGCAATCCCACAACATCGGGATGGCCAAACGTTGCCCACCCCTGGCAGATGTTGTCTCCAGATTACAATATATTAGGAATAAGGACGAATTAATTCTCATTTTGGATGCAGTCACCAGAAATGACTTTGGGGGCAGGCTTCTGGAGTAGTAAAGTTAGGGATTCAATTTCTGAATTATAAACCTGAGTTTTTACTGTCAGAGTTATTAGTTTGACATTCAGAGTCAGACATAATCTTGGGAATAATTTATCCACTATACGAGAACAAATTCCCTTCTTTATTCCTCAGTAGCACCTTCAAATACCCGGAATTAATATGCAAGAGCTGACCAGGTTCCTTCTTCCTCTTCTTCAAGATGTCTAGATGGTGTTCCATCATGCACTTGCAGTTTGCTTTTCCATCTGCAGAAATCCAAGAGTCGAAGTTAATTCTGTATACATTATCTTTCTAAATGCCGGGAGATCATCATGGCAGGCTGTTTTGCCTGTGGGAACTAGGCAATGGATTCTTGCCATTGAACAAATTGTCACAATGACATTATCTCCTGATAACACCAGACAGCTTAGTTCTTGTGCCATTCAGCTGGGCACCCAGAATATTCTATGTAAAGGCTTAAATTGAATAATTCTCCTCCGAGGTACAGCATTTCCTGATGTTATTACCTTTGCTATTCATCCTTATCACGGAAACATTTCCCTGCAGCTCCTCTTAAGATGCACCCACTCTAGGATATCTTGAATTATTGCTTATAAGTGATGCACTTTCCATTTATTATGTTCTTTCTAAGGAAGCCTAAGAAAATTTCTCAATATTTTAGAGAACTGAAATGTGTGTTATTGAAAGAAGGGGGTGGCATTGGTCTGGGGGGAAGCTACTAATGGCATCACCTTTCACAACTGGATCACCAGCTAGACTGGGCCCTCATCTTCATGACATCGACAATGCTGCGCCTAGTGGCATGAGCCATGGCACAACCGCATTGATGCTCCTTCCGACCATCTACATTGGAAAGAGCGCAGTTGTGGGCTTTCTCGGCACCAGTACCACCAGTACCCACCCACCCAAGCATTCACACAGCCAGTCCAGGGGTGCCTGGGAGCATCCGTGTCCCCTCTTCTAAGGATAGAGGGTCACATTTACAACTAACTGGTTGGGGGAACAAGGGGGAGGAACGGGGTGCTCCCTCCCCGGTGGGATTTCCAAACACCCCCCTTTAAAAGAAATTCTTAACAAGCCTCTGTAGAGGCCTGGAGCCTTGCTCCAAGCTAAAAAAGTTGGGGTAAGTACTCGACTTTTTTAGTGCAGAGCTTTGGGGCTTTGCCCCTGGATCTCTTTGGAGTGGTCAGGGCCGGTGCTACCATTAGGCCAAATAGGAACCACCTAGGGCACAGACCTCAGAGGGGTGCAGTACTGACTTTTAAGGGTCACAGTTTTATACAAATTAGCTGTTTTAAGAAAAAACATAATAAGTTCAAGTTTTGTGCTTCTTTTTTCTACGAAGATCTGTTCTTAAAAATTGAAGTTGGCAATTTTTCAGGGCAGGGGGTGCAAATAGCTCCCCTTGCCTAGGGTGCAAAATAGTCTGGCACAGTCCGTGGGAGTGGTGGCTGCATCATGTAGATCACCTTGTAAACCGCCCAGAGAGCTATGGCTGTGGGGCGGTATATAAATGTAAATAAATAAATAAATAAATAAACTGCTGCCACTCCGAAGCAATCCAGGGGCAAAGCAGTTGAGTACTTAAAGCTACTTAGCCTGTTGGCTAATTGATTCTTACTTAAAGATGCAGAGTTTGATCAAATGCAATCTACTTTTCTTAAATTATCATGCTAATTTTGTTTGTTTTTATGATCTGGGGTGTTGTACATAATTTAATTCTTTTTAGACATTTCTATACCTGGTAGAAGTGTTCAAAATGTATATACATTTGCCACACACACAAAAACCCCACCCCTTCTTTATATTGTAGCATTCTTTTGTAAAATTATTTTATTTACTTAAAAAGATATTTTATAGTGCCTTCATTTGTAGAACCTTCTGAATTAAAAAAAACTTGGCTTAGAAAATGCAGCGACTATGAAACTGACACAAGGGCATAATCTGATTTAAGAATGATTATAACCTGCTATGTGACAGAAGGCAGGCCAAGTCTGGAGGCTTGTTTTGAGCTTAGTGCAGGTAAAGCAGGTCTAGGGCACCTTAGTCAATACTCAGTCACGGTCTGGGGTGAAACAAAAGGTAGATGGATGCAACCTTGTCCCTTCGAGTGAAGGCACGCGGACCCATCCAGATACAAACTTACAAAAGATTATATGCCCCAGGCCATGGTCTAAAGGCACATGATGTGTCAACCTTGCTGCAGCTAAGCCGGTTTGGCTCTGGTCAGTGCCTGCATGATAGAGTGTTTAGAAACCCGATGTATCTTGCCTTGAATTCCATGATGAAGAAAAGATGGGCTATACATGTAATGAATTACCAATGTAATAATTTGCAATAATAGCAAATACAGAATTTCTATAAATTAACACATGATATTATCCATGACAGATTTTTATTTTATTATTATTTTACTAGCTGTACCCTGCCACGCGTTGCTGTGGCTCAGTCTGGTTAAATTGAAAAGAAAGAAAAGACAAAGCGGATGTTTCTAATATGTTTAATTTCACAATGCTTGTGGATATACAATATTTTTAGTTGTTCCATTGACTGTGTAGATATAGAGATTGTCTGGTTTGCCGACTCTAGAACACGCAACATATAATTGTCCATGTGAGAAGCAATCTGTGTCTAGATCTAAACCGCACAATTCTAAAGATTGGCCCTGAGCTTTGTTGATGGTGATTGCAAACGCCAATCGAATGGGGAATTGCAATCTCTTAAATTGAAATGGCATATCTGTTGGAATCATAGGAATGCGAGGAATGAGGACATCTTCACCTTTGAAAGGTCCTGTCAAGATTGTTGCTTCTACGACGTTGCTCAGTAATTTTTTTACTGCAAGCCGCGTGCCGTTGCAAAGTTTTGGCTGGTTGATATTTCGCAACATGATAATTGGCAGGCCGATTTTCAATTGCAGTACGTGCGGTGGCATCCCTGGCAGATCGAGTGAATTCAAAAATTCTGTTGGATAATTAACCGCTTCATCTGCTTCCACAACAGTGTCGATGGACTTGTATGTGACTGCCTTGCTTTGAATGTTAGATTGAATAATATTGTTAAGTTCGTAGATGTTTTTGTTCTTGGCCGCAAGAATAGCTCGTTCACTCAGCCAATCGTGATTCACGTATTTGAGGCATTCTTTTTTTTTTCTCGTTTGCTGATGCCCGTTCTTCCTCAGTCTGATTTGCAATTTCTCGTCGCAGTGCTTCCGCTCTGCGAGTACGACGACCTATGTGATCTTCTGCGAGGCATTATTTGGATGAAGTAAAGCAGATTGTTTGGTTTTTTAAAAAGGATGTTTTTACAGTGAGGTTAGTGGAAACTCCTGGCAGTTACCTTTCTTCAGAACGTGTAACTGTCACAGGTGTGACATCTATATTCACTCAGCCAATTGTGAGAGAACATGCAAATAGGAGAGGAGGCAGAGGTAGTGGATTGGCCTACTGTTTGGATTTTAAAAAAGGATGTTTTTACAGTGAGGTTAGTGGAAACTCCTGGCAGTTACCTTTCTTTTGAACATGTAACTGTCACAGGTGTGACATCTATATTCACTCAGCCAATTGTGAGAGAACATGCAAATAGGAGAGGAGGCAGAGGCAGTGGATTGGCCTACTGGTTGGCGATGTCACAATGACCTATAAGAGCAAATAGGAGAGAACATGCAAATAGGAGAGGAGGCAGAGGCAGAGGCAGTGGATTGGCCTACTGGTTGGCAATGTCACAATGATCAGCAGGACTGGTTTTGAGGAGGCCTATTTCTTCAATTTTAAGACAAACTTTTGTCCCCATATAGAACATAGTTACATAACAACGCTCGCATATTCGAATGCAACGTTGTGTCAAAATTTCAAAGCAATCGGTGAAGAACTTTCGGAGATACGTCTGTTTCGAACGAACATTTACATTTTTATTTATATAGATTAATGTATTTATATCCCGCCTTTCCTCGTCCTCTACATGTTATCCTCACAACAACAACCCTGTGATGTAGGTTGGGCTTAGAGTCTGTGACTGGCCCGAAGTCACCCAGTGGGTTTCCATGGCTGAGTCGGGACTAGAACTCAGATCTCCCAACTCCCAGTCCAACACTTCAGCCACTACACCACATTTTTTGCTCATAAATGCGTGGCAAAATAAAGATCTCATATCTTGAAGGGGAGTGTAATCTGTATAAATCAAGCAGCCTAGATTTTCAGAAGGAGGCAACTTGTGACCCTCCAGTTGTTTTGGCCTACAACTCCCATCATCCCTCAACATTGGCTATGGGGGGCTAGGACTGATGGGAGATGTATGCAAAAACATCAGGAGGGCCACAAGTTGCCACCCCTGGACTACATGGCCACTACATATCCAAAACGTGAGGTTCATACTGAATGGGCCAGCTCTAGTTCACCAACACCTCAAGGAAAGGAATGGCTATATGATATTCCCATTCTAACTCATCCATCAGATTACAAGTTTCCTGATACCCAATCCACATCCTTGGCATCTACCTGTCTGGAGGTGGGGGTGAGGGGAGGCATAGAGACTCCCAATATAGTGGAGGATCAGTCGTATGATAATGTTTGCAAATCTTATGGGCCACAAGATATTGCTCACTATGGAGATGCCATTTTTGGTAGCTATGGTAGCTGTAACATGTGTACTACCTGGAACAATACTTGCTCCCACACAAGCTTCCATGGACATTGAGATCTTTAGAGTGAGCCCTGCTCTAGCTACCTTTTGTGCTAAAAGTTAGATGCACATGCATTAGAAGTAGGGCCTTCTCTGCAGCAGCACCTTAGACGGTCACTTTAAGAAGTCTGGAATACAGTCAGTCCAAGAAGTCCTTCCTTGGTTTTAGGAAGCAGACCAAAACTTTTCTAGCCTTGGAACAGCGTTACAACATAACGCGTTGTTGTTTGTCTTTTGCCAATTTTAAACTGGTGTACATATTGAGTGCTACAATTATTTTCATGTTTTTTTAAAATATTTTAATGTTTATGGTTTTGTTTGATCATCAATCAATATACAGAAGTAGTGCCACTCTCTTTGTATACTGTACATCATAAAAATGTGTGTGCCTTAACCATCTTGAATTTACTTGATGACTCTGGATAAATCTGATGTGATCATCTTAACGAATAAGTAATTTTTAGAAACAGACTTCCCAAGCTTGCCTTTAAGCAAGTTTGTTGATGGTCTCCTGCCAACCACCACAGCTGTTCTCTGTATACCCTCTTGTGTCAGGTCCCATAGCAGTCACAGCTTATCCCAAATCTAGTGCAATAAATGTGTCATTCTAAAAATGTCAAAAACCTCTGGTAAATAATCATATCAGCATAAAGCTGATACAACTGAAGTGGATTCCCCCACCCCCACCCCGCTTTCCCCCAAGATGTCAAGAACATAAAGTGCCTAGAAGATGTTGTGTCAAGACACAGCTTTCCATACTGAATCAGAGCTTGCCACAAGGTGACAACAGAGTTCATCAGGCTGCAAATGGATTCCATCCATTCCTTTCAGAAATAGCTTTAAAGCTGTACAAGCGGAAAGGCATATTTGCAAAGCTGTCTTTTGCAGCTCACATGTCCTGAAATGTGATGGGTGGATAACCATGGCCATGGGAGGAGGGACCTTTCTCTTCAGCCCACAGCCCCGTTTCTTCCTTCCTGCTGTGAGAGTGATAAATGGAAAATAATGAGTAGAGTGACTTTAACTGCAGGACTGCGTACCGTGGCCCTGATTCAGTTACAGTCATCTGCCACAATACACGCATAAGCCGGGAGAGTGTTTCAGAATGTGTGAACATGGACAGAAACATGAAACCAGATCTATAAAGTGCCATAGCCTGCCTGCTTCCCAAAACGGAAGAAACACATTTCCAGATGCGCCTTCAAAGAAATTAATAGAAATCAGTGATGCTCTCATAGCAAAACAAAAACTTGTCTAACACTGTTTGGAAGAACACATGTTTATGTGCCCTTTAATGTCTATTAATTGATAGCACCAGAAATGTCAGGAAAGTTGAACAAGCACAGTTCAGATACCTTTGAATACCTTCCTTAAATGTACTAAACACCTCATGCGAAGAGGATGGCAGTTTGTGTGTATGGGTATGTGTGTTATGTCTGTGCTTGCGTAGCTCCACCCACATTTTCGTGTGTGTGTGTGTTCATTCCCAACAGATCCTGAAAAGTCTCCCTTTTAGCCACTGGGTGCATTCAGACATCACACAAACTATGGTTTATTGCAGGGATGGGAAACCTCCAACCCACAGGCCATATTGGCCATGGTTTCCCAGCCAGCCAGCAGCATTTTTTCCCGGCCTCGCCCCCTTTCCAAGCAGGGAAAAACCTCTTATCTCTAATGAGCAACTGTGAGGTATCAAGCCAGGATTGGGTCTATGCTGCACAGGATGGCAATCTTCCCCCTACAATGTGGTCAGACCAGTAGTTGGCATAATTCATTGGATCTTTATCGACTCCTGTAGCAGTGCTGAATATATCTTTTGTAGTATTCTATAACTTCCTCCTTAAATGTCACATGGACTTAAGTCCTATTTATTCCCTACTAAAGTAGTCATATACTTCGGATTCAGAAACACATATGTAATCACCAGTCTATGTGAAGCCACTTATGTAAGTTCATGAGACCACAGAACTCTGTCTTCAAATACAATATCAAACAGTTTCCCTTATTCTCTTTCCCCTTCCCTTATTTAAAACAAAAACTAAAATACCTTGACCCTCTCTAACTAACATCCAATTTCCCTTCTGTGCTCTATCTCCAAACTCCTGGACCTTCTCCTTATTCCCACTTTCCTGACTTTTTCTTCTCCAACTTGGTTTTTGGACATCTCCAGTCTGGCTTCTGCCTCCTCGACTGCACTGAAAAATCACAAAAATCAGTGATTTCTTCATTACCAGTGCTAAATATCTCTACTTAATCTTCATGTTCCTTGGCATCTCTCCAATCCAATGGTGCCCTCAGGGAGGGACTTTGGGGCAGGCCTCCAGGGCACACTCAGCAAAAACAACAGGAAGGCCCCTAAAGGCAGGAGAGCTGACTTACCACACTTTGAATTAAGCTAAATAAATATATATTAGCACCTAGAGGGTGGGCATAAAAGTATTTGAAGTAAGAGAAGTAATACAAATTACCATCTAAAGGGAAAGTGAATTATTCAAGTCCTCTTTTGCGGTTCAGGGGTACTGGGAATAAGGCCTATAGAGCTAAGGAATGGAGAAAATCTTTGGTTTGGCTCATAAGCAGCATGAGTGTTTGCTTCCTCAAGATTTTTCTTGGCCTGGACCTCGGCATTCTAGAGTGAGGGAATAGACAGATAAATGGTTGCTGTGGTAACCAGGCTTTGGCCAAGCTACGAGACAATGGACCAGAATGGAGAAGGTACAAAGTTGGATACTTCCAATGGCTTTGTGCCCAGAGGGTAACTTGACAACACCCTGGGATCACATCACTTTTTCCAAGACAAATGGGAAGCTGTTTCTGAGCAGTAAAGAAAAGTGGTGTAATGAATGTTTCCCCCCTGGTCTGCCATCTACCAATACAGAGCCAAATATTTAATTATATGGGAAGGGGGGGGGGAGAGATAGAGCCAAGCAGAGAGCAAAGAGGTTTGGGGCTTCTGAGGAAAAGAGGAAAAGTGTGTGCTGGAACTTCTTTCTCTTCTCACAAACTTTGCTTTAATACGCAATATTTTTTGTTTGCAATAATTTTACAGTGAATTTGGTTTTTTAGTGCTGAGTTTTCCTGGGCTTTTTGCACAATTCTGATTAATCTTGATTATTTTGAGGGGTGGAAGTAAGATTTACTCCTCCCTAATCAGAACCTTTCTTTTGAGATTTTTACACAGAGCCAGTTTTTTCCTGGTCTAGACTTGTGGCTTGCGGACAGCTTGAATCAATCTGATTTCCTAGGTCTCCCTTCCTTTCTCCTTTTATTTCCCTTCCTTTTATGTTGTTCCTTAGTGGGGATCAGGCATTACTACTATACTGTTAAATGTTTCCTTCAGTCCCTAAAAGGGTTAATTTTCTATTTGGATTCTACTGGATAATACACATTGAACGCTTTGACTTCCATCTAAGGCGATGCACCCTTGTCTCCTCTGCTTAAGCCAAACTACTATACAGATGAGAACACAGTAAGCTTTGACTGGTGGAAGACTAGCTGTAGCTAATTTTGCATGTTGTAGACCTTGTGTGTAAGAGCCTCTTCACCTCTTGTTTCAATCCATGTTGTTCCATATTGTACTCTTGATTTAAGCACTGCATTATATTTTCTCAAAAGTCCATTGATTTTCCTCTGATTTCACATGTATTTTATTTATTTATTTATTTATTTATTTAATTACATTTATATACTGCCCCACAGCCGAAGCTCTCTGAGCGGTTTACAAAGCTCTCTGAGCCTTTATCTCATAAACCCAATCCCCGGCTTATCTGCTGTGATTTAAATACAGCTTTGAAATTAATTGCACCTGTAAATAGCGTCAGGCCTTACACCCTCTCAGCCACAGGAGCAAATAAATATCTCATTTTTATTATATGAGGCGATTAAGTTGTGTGTGTGTGTGTGTGTGTGTGTGTGCACGCGCAAAAGACAGTTAGGTCCAGAGGTTAAGTTCATCTAATTGCATTACTTCTGCCACCACTGATAGAGCATATTGCTTCTCCTATTTGCTTCCCTTTACGTTCATAGTTTCCAAGATTCTGTCCTCAGCTGGTTCCTACCCTGTCATAGCACTTCCCAGTCTTTAAATGGAAGTTCTTCCTCTGCTTTCCCTCCCTCCACTGGCCTAGATGTTCAAGCAACTTGGCTTGCATGTCCTGGCTGCTCCAGTACCCATATCCATCTTGGATGCCAAAATGATTCTATTACTTTGGGGATATTTGTGTTTCTAAGAAAACTCTTAGTTTATTTTTCTCTTCTGAAATCATTTCATGCACAATGGGGGAAAATAGGACAAGCCTTTGTTTAGTTAAAATTTGATAAAGTTTGGTTTGGAGAAAGTATGGCTGGTTTGACAGAAGCAGATCCCACAGAGCTTGTCAAATGCAGGCATTCGTACTCACAGATCAACACTGTCCAATTTCAGGATAGTTTTAATGTATGCCCAGAAATTATGACAGCTGAGTTATCAGAAGAAGACAGTTGTAGAATTACTTTGCGGCATTTGATGCAGCAGCAGGAGAATTTCAGCTCCGCCTGCATCATCCAACCTTGTGATTTCTCAGAACCAACCCTCTCCTCTTTGAAGTTTATTTTAAAAGAGCTTTAGGTTGACAATGTTTGGCAAATGGCTGTCTGATCTCATAATGCTTAAAGTTAGGCGTAAGAGGATTGTACATTCAGGTTTTACTGACATGGTGGACAACATTATAATTATTGTGAAGATCGTTTTTTGTCATTGAGAAAGTCATGGAAATGTAAAAGGTGTCTTTTCAATACTGAAGTGACACTTTCCATTAAGTATAAGTTACATATCAGCCAACAATATGTTTTATTGCTTTTGTACAGGCAGGAGAGGAGAGGTTCTAAGTCTTCAGTAGCATTATTCAGCAAGCACTCAGACAAATAATTATGTCATATCAGAGCCCAGTTTGGCTGTCCAGTGCCCTCTGTCATAGGCTTGGCCTCACACCAAAAAACAAAAAAATGCAGGGTTTAGGTGGACTGTAGCTGTGGGATGGCACACTGACCAGTTTCTCTCTTTTTCAGGTGGGCAGCATTAACATCAGGGCAGCCAAGTTTGCCAGGTAGTTTGCCAGATCACAACGTGATGTGTATGAAGCCAACTTTCACAAATGATTGGGATGCTTAAATGGGAGAAACGGCAAGGAATGGCATGTTTATGGAATGCAACACTCAAAATTACAAAGAGCTCACACATTCATTCACACGCAAACACACATGCTCTACAAGGGCCAGGAGATTAGCCATGACAGGTGCTCTGACTGCTAGAAGGCCGGTCTAGGATGTTTCTGAATGTGCTCTTCCAGATATGTGTACAAACTTGTGCATGTTTCCAATGCAACCATTTGCTAAAGCATCTTTTTGACTTCAGCAATAGGGCATCTTCAGCAAGGTGGAAATCTTGTCCAACACCCACCCACAAGCTTCTTCAGACAATGGGGGATTTATTAAACACAAGAAAGAATTTAAAATGTACACTCGTTACTTGAGGGAAAGTAACTTGGTAGAGCAACTGCAGTTCAAATGCAAGCATACAAATCAATTAAAACCTTCAAAGCCTGTGGAGAGAACTGTATTACGGGGAAATTAGTGTTGTCCTTTTGGATGCTGACTCCATAGCTTAAACTAGGCCACAGGGATGCGCTAATTGGGGTTGTCGGTGTGAGACATCAAAGTGGTGGGGATTAAATAATTCAGAGTTCCTAACACTCTTGGGAGTGGAAAAGAAAGGGTTGGGGCAGGCATTAGAGAGTGGGGAGATAGAAAGGGATTTGAAGGAGGTTTGTGCTATCAAGAGATGATGTGCTCAGGTGTTGTGACAATAACAAGAGGGCAAGAGAAGGGTAGTTCACAATACATTCGTACCAATCCTGTTTCTCCTCAAAGAAGGAAAATGGGCTTGCACTTACAGGTGTGACACAAGTATCTCTCCCTGATTATGGTCTCAAACACCTTGGCCTTCAGTTACCACTCTCAGCTTGGCTAAATCTTTTACAAGACTTGGACAGGTGAGATAAGCAGGAGTGAATAGCGGGTCCCAGCTGCAATCCTTTCCATTATTCTAGCTGGGAAAAGTCGCACAAGTGGCTGGGACTCTAACCCAGGTCAGTTCAAAATTAGACCAAATCTGAGTGCACAGCCCATAGAAAAGGGGGGATGTAGTATTGAGGCTACAATGTGTAGAAAGACTTCCGAAAACAGGATACCAATGAAAGATTTCTCTCTTTGGGTCTGTTGACCCATTCCCGAAGCTGCGAACTGGGGCATGTTGAAACATGGGGCATGTTAATGTCAGCCACAAAGAAAAAATATGTCCTTTTATAATGAAACTTTTGCAGACCAGAGCCTGTGGCAAGGCATGAGCTGAAAGGGCCAGACTAGGCTTAGCCTGGGCAAAATAAGTAGTGGACAAGAGACAGAACTGAGGCATCTCACATCCTTCTACCGTTTTTCTCTGTAGTCGTCCAGAGATAGTTTAGTCTCCTGAATTGATCTCTCCCTTCATGATAGATCAGTTGAAACTCTTGTGGGGACATGAGTTTGCTAAGAGTCAAAAGTGTCCAGTAATAAAGACCCATATGGTACTGGTCAAAGTCATACCAGTTTTGTTCGACTGGTGGTCTCTTCTTATTCAGGAAGAGGCCACCCAGGCTGTAGTCTGAGTGCTGATGGTTGTGGCTCTGAGGAAAGAGACTCTGACCTGCATCTTAGGCTTTTGAATGGACAGTTGTTTTCCAAGCATTATCTCATCCGATGTAGTTCTCTGTTGACCTAGAAGAAGCCACAATGAGGCTTGCTTAACTTGCTTTGCAATATTTGGAGAAAATGTCCCTGCCTCAGATATGCAAATTCCATGCTGAAACAAACACCACATTGCTTCTTTCCCTACGGCAGGGTGTCTCTTTCAAGCTACCCATTCATTCTGCACACTCATACACTTTTATAATTAATTCAACTGCACTGAGGAAATTAAAGATAGAAAGAATATTGTAGGACTGTAAAGACAGTTTATGTAAAGACAGTTACAAGAAAAGGTCTACCAAAAAGAAAAGGTTACAAGATATACAATATTGTAGAGTTTATACTTGGAAGTTTGCCTGGGGGCATTAAAAGCCTCTTAAAAATATAGGAACTCATGTAAAATTATTTAAAAGCATAAGAAATTTATTTATTTTATTTATTTATTTACTTATTACATTTCTATACTGCCCAATAGCTGGAGCTCTCTAATCTCTGGATCTCTAGAGACTAGAGATCCCTCTTCAATCATTAAACAGCAGCATTCAGCCACAATGACCAGTTTCTCTTCAATCAAGGAGCATCAGGAAGATATCCCAATGCCCATTCTCAGTTCTCAGGCATGAACATCATCATAGAGCCACAATGGCCAGTCTCTCACTGAATCTAGCTAGCAGCCTCAGCAAGAGGTCACAATGGCCAGCGTCTCCCCTTCATGCATGAGCATCAGCAAGAGGTCACAGTTTTCAGCCTCTCCAGGCAGGGAGCATCAGCAAGAGATCACAATGGCTAGCCTCTCTCCCTCAGGCAGGGAGCATCAGAAAGAGGTCACAATGACCAACTTCTCTCCCTCAGGCAGGGAGCATCAGCAAGGCATCACAATGGCCAGCCTCACTCCCTCAGGCAGGGACCATCAGCAAGAGGTCACAATGGCCAGCATTTCTCCTTCAGGCAGGGAGCATCAGAAAGAGCTCACAATTTCCAGCCTCTCCTCTTCAGGCATGAGCATCAGCAAGAGGTCACAATGGCCAGCCTCTTTCCCTCAGGCAGAGAGCATCAGAAAGAGGTCACAATTACCAACTTCTCTCCCTCAGGCAGGGAACATAAGCAAGAGGTCACAATTTCCAGCCTCTCTCCCTCAGACAGGGACCATCAGCATGAGGTCACAATGGCCAGCCTCTCCCCTTCAGGCATGAGCATCAGCAAGAGGTCACAATGGCCAGCCTCTCCCCTTCAGGCATGAGCATCAGCAAGAGGTCACAATGGCCACCCTCTCCTCTTCAGGCATGGACCATCAGCAAGGGGTCACAATGGCCAGCATTTCTCTTTCAGGCAGGGAGCATCAGAAAGAGGTCACAATGACCAACTTCTCTCCCTCAGGCAGGGAGCATCAGCAAGGCATCACAATGGCCAGCCTCACTCCCTCAGGCAGGGACCATCAGCAAAAGGTCACAATGGCCAGCATTTCTCCTTCAGGCAGGGAGCATCAGAAAGAGCTTACAATTTCCAGCCTCTCCTCTTCAGGCATGAACATCAGCAAGAGGTCACAATGGCCAGCCTCTCTCCCTCAGGCAGGGAGCATAAGCAAGAGGTCACAGTTTTCAGCCTCTCCCCTTCAGGCAGGGAGCATAAGCAAGAGGTCACAGTTTCCAGCCTCTTTCCCTCAGGCATGAGCATCAGAAAGAGGTCACAATGACCAACCTCTCCTCTTCAGGCAGGGAGGATCCCATGGACTTCACATGGGTTCAGGAGATGCTCTGCCTGTCCCCCACTGGCCTCACCACCTACATTTCCGCGTTACTTCCACATTCACTAAAAGGACTGCTGATGCATTATATCTCAAAGAAGCAGAATGGGGAGCAGGAATTGTGTCCACCAGATTCCCCTCACTCCCAAGATGCTCTTGCAAGAGGAAGTGGTGTCCCAAGTTGCTACTACCAGGGGTACCTCCATTTCAGGTAAGACTGATCTGCTGTCTTCAGGGCATGAGAAGGGCTGCTAGGAATGTACCTTGGCATGTTTACTAGATTTCTAGTATTGATTTTATTTTGTTTTTTTGTATTATTATTATTATTATTATTATTATTATTATTATTATTATTATTATTTCTTTTAAGTTGTAGAACCCTTAAAGAAAATTATTTTATGAGGTATTTAATAAAATACATACATACATAACTGTATGGTATAGAATCCTAACAAATCTTATTGCTATCGAATCCAACCAAATCTCAAGAAATCTATAAATATATTTATAGATGGATATATGACAAAGTCTAAAAGACTATTAATTTATTCAAAGTTATCAATGCAGTACTCCCAATCCTATGTACACACACACACACACTTAATTGAAATATTTAGAGAGCAATCCTACAGCCCTCAGACACTGTCTTGAGAGCGGGCATAGGATTGTTTGGTTTACTGGCTACGAGGATGGAAATGGGCTCTGACCTTGGAGCCCGTAAAGCACACTCCCCACCCCTTCATAGCTGGCATGGAGAGAACTGTGCAGGCTACCTCTCTGCATCTGAGTGCAGGGATGGAGAAAAAAGTGGGGTCCTGGGGCGGGGAAGTGACGACACTCGGGAATTCCTATGCTCACTCAAGCCTTCTTCCCTCCTGCTCTGAGGCACCGTGGCTTGACAGGCAAAATCACCCATCTAGCAAAAATGCAGGGCCGCCCTCCATTAGGATACTTGGCAGCCTCCAACTCCAGAGACTGTTGACTATCAACATAGGATTACACCCTAAAGTAGCTAAAAGCACAATAAAATGGGGGGGGGGGACCCATTGAACCAGAATAAACAATGTAAAAAAAAATCAGTCAACACCAACAATTAAATCAGATTCCATAAAATGCTCTACAGAATAAATTGGCAGCCAACCGTAGTCCTTAAACATCAGCAAGATATGCTTTCTATAACCTCTACCAGTTAGCAGCCCAGTCACTGTATTTTGAACTGACTGAAGTTTCCAAAATGTCGTCAAAGGCAGTCTCAAGTAGAGTGCATTGTGGTAATCTACTCCGGAAATTATCAGAACATGTGTAACTGGGGCCAGGTGTCATTTTGCTAAGAAGGGACATAGTTGGCATACCAGCCCAACCTGTGAAAAATGTGCTATGAGGTACAGAAGACAGCTGGGCATTTATCTACTAAGCTGGATCTAAGAGCACACTCAGGCTACGAACCTGATCCTTGAGAGCAACTTTCTGGTCCACTATATGCCCAATCAACAGTATGAGCTTCTGTTTATTGGCCCTCATCCAGCTTATTATCAACTCCAATCACCGATTGAGGACATCAACGCCAACTGTGAAGAAGATAGAAATGAGAGATGAAAGTGTTTGTCATCACAGTGTTATGACATTTCACTCCACATCTCTCAGCAATCACTCCCAATGGTTTCATGTAGGATCGGGGACAGCACAGAGGACAAAAATAGAACATTACTGCCCTCCACAACACCTTTTGCCCTGGAGCAAAGCACCTGTGCTCAGCCATACCCTTCTGAAACCAACCAGACAGATAGGAATGGTGAGCCCAATTCCTATATCTCACATCTTCAAATGGTATTTTCAAGGCAGCGTGCAGGTTAAAAGACTAAAAAGAAACTCACATAAGACCAGCAAGCGAAACATAAGAGCAAAATTAAAAACCAAGCAGCAGCAAATAAAATAATCAAGTTAACTCTGTTGAAAAGCAATGCAACTGGTGTCCCTCCACTGATCGAAAGCTAATTGATACAGAGGAGGCTTCCATCAGTGGAATGGGGAGGGAGGTGATTTTTGTTGATTTCCACTTCCCATACAATCCCGTGTCACCTCACATGGGTTGCCCAACCCTCTGGAACAAATGGGGGGGGGGGGCAGTGGGAGAGAGAAGAAGAAAGAACAAGGGGACAGGAGCAGGCAAAAGAAACATCATGGCCTGCTCCTGTTGGACTCTTCCCCCACCCCCACAGGGCAAACTGTCATCTTGGCCCTGTGGGAAAGAAGAAAGAACAAGGGGACAGGAGCAGGCAGAAGAAACATCATGGCCTGCTCCTGTTGGACTCTCTCTCTCTCTCTCTCTCTCTCTCTCCTCCCCCCTCCCCCCTTCCTCCTGAACTCCTGTTCCTTATGTGTCATGTTTTTATTAGACTGTAAGCCTGAGGGCAGGGACTGTCTTTTTTGCTAAGTGTAAGCCGCTCTGAGAGCCTTTTTTGGCGGAGGAGCGGGGTATAAATATGATAAATAAAATAAATAAAATAAATAAAAACAGTCTCCTTCTCCATTTTGCTGATAGAAGCCCCTGCTGGAGCAAAGAGTCTTCTGTTAACCAGAGCCACACTAATTGGATATAATCCAAATCAGGGGTGAAAAAAATTGATATTTGTTTTTGAAAAATAAAAATTGAATTTTTTAAAAAATTAAATTGGATTTTTCTACTTAAATAAGAAAAACAGATTTTAAAATTTTCTTAAAACAATTAGTAAAAAAGAGCTTAGATCAAAGATATCATGAATCCAATGTTACAAATTTTAATTATATTCTATGAATAGGTTAGCAGTTTGGGGAGATGGGAGGTAACCTATTACCCACTGCAAGTAGCGTACAGAAGTGTGTGTTCTCGCTCGCACTCAGCATTGCCTCTCTCTACCTGCAAAGATAGAGAAGGTCAATAATTAGAGAATTTGGGGAGTAGATCTGAACAATGAGGAGTCTGGATACAAATGCAAGTGGGAGGGGAGGGGGATGGAAAGTAAAACCAATAGTGAACAGAACATAATCATACCGTCCTGACTCCTGAGGAAACTTCTGCTGCATGTATCATCCACTATAGGAGGGAAGTACGTAGCATGGCTGCCAGGGCCCAGCTTCAGCACTGCAGTGGGCCTTGTTGGTTATAGCCAGAATTTAATTAGTAGCCTGGAAGGGTTTGAGTCTATTCAGCCTGTGGAATGTCAGAAACTTTGTGAGTTTATCTCTGTCAGTGTCCGCAGAGCAAGTACCTGCAAAGTCAACCTTGACAAAGAGGGAGGCTGGGAGTTCTCTGTGAGAACTTGACAGAAGTTTTTTTTTTGGGGGGGGGGGAGGTCACGCAGGTTAAAACATCGTCCTGGAGGGCTGAGCAGTGAAGCTCTGAAAGGCCAAAAGCCCTTGTCTCTCAAGTGATCTGGAGGAGTTGTGTTATAGTCACGCCTTCCCTTTTAAGCTGATGCAAAGGCAAGGAGCCTTTGCTAGGAGCATTGCTCAAAGCCCTCTCTGTTTGGCTCTATCCTCACCTGGGGCTCTGGAGGCATTCACACATGGGCTCTCATTGAACTTTGGATTGCTAAGGACTTGCCATGTTAGACTAATTCTCTATGGTGTGGTTTGTTTAGGCCTTTCAAGAATTTGCCCCTTTGATTGCCTGAGGGATCATGCCACAAATCATTCCTATTCCTAGTCCAGGTTTGGAACCTGTGTATGGAATGACCTTTCACTTGTATTCGGAATCATGGAGATAGCAACAGGAAACCACATTGATGAGGATCTCAGTCCCGGTTGTAGTGATTAGTTTTGACTGTTCTGAATTTCTTAGAGCCTATAGCTACTGACCATGAGCTACATGATTTCGGAAGCATGTAACCATTAAGCTTTGACGTGATATTTTCTGCAATAAAGAAGTCTCACTGATTTAGATGTCCTGTGTCAGTTTGCCAGAATGTGTAGTTGCCTGAGGGACCAGGAAACCTGACAATGGCAGCAGCAGGGCATAAAAGAGACCCCATTTGGGAATATTTTGTTTTAGTAGCTGTTGTGGATGAAAATGCCTAATTTTCGTTTCTTTAAAGAACTTTACATTTATCTAAAAACTGAAATAGTTAACCATTCAAAAATCAATTTTTGTGTTTTGTTAATGCTGTTGTTTGTTGAAGAAGAAAACTAACCAGAAGAAAAAACAATCTCATTAGTACAATTTAAAAGCCTGTGTGGTGGTGGTGTTTCTAGAACATCATGACAAAAATATCAAGATTAATTGAACAGTTGGAACTGGTTCATCTCCTGAATGACCACAAGTTCATTCTGCTTTAATACTAAAATGACCAATTATCATCCCACCTTTTGATAAAAATTAATCTGAAAACAATTCAGAATAATTGCTTATTATGTACCTACATACCTTCTGATGAAACCTATATCTCTGAATTTGTATTAAAGTTATATTAAACAATAATGTACTTTTACTAAAAGAATAAAATTAAACAGAATCATACTCACTAGTGGTTTAAACTGTGATTTAAATCAATTTGATTTAAACCAAATCAACCCTGATCCAAGTGCAATAATAGTACAATGTTTCTTTAATCCCAGAAAAGTAAGTGTTGCAATATGTCTGTAAAAGGATGAAGATGGTCATCAGATGTAAGGAGAATATAAACAGATGCAGCTTTCTTATTCTACATCAGACCATTGGTGCATTATTATTATTATTATTATTATTATTATTATTATTATTATTATTTATTTATATAGCACCATCAGTGTACATGGTGCTGTACAGAGTAAAACAGTAAATAGCAAGACCCTGCCGCATAGGCTTACAATCTATGATCTAAGCTTGCAATTTTAGCTCTGATCAATGGTACCCCTTTCCCAGTCTTGCTACTGGTGATCCTTCTGAATTGGAGATGACAGGGAATGAAACTGAGGACTTCTACATTTGAAGCATATTATGTTGGCCTTATGCCACGAGATCACCCAGGGGCTGTCTACATGCAGGGAAAGCCCCATGGTAGCTGTGGATCTGCGCCCTGTCAGTTAGATGACACAGGTGCAGCCTCACAGCCACCACAGGGCTTCCCCAGAATGCTCCATTTTGAAATGTCAGGGATTCTCCCCCCACCCCTTGACTTTTTCAAAGGGAGTGATGTCAACACAGTGTTTCCGCATTGTAATGTCGCTCCACAGCCAATCCCGGGTGAACCCGGGGGCAGAACCTGGTGGAAGATGACCAGCAATTGGTCACTTTCCACCAGGAAGAGGACAGGGAGGCTCCCGGACCTGGATGGCTACCCAGAAACTCTGTCCTTCCTCTTCAGCATCAGCATTACCCAATGCCACCCTGGGAAAGGGAAAGTGCAGGGTTGAGGGAGGTGATGCCAGCCTGGTGCCATGAAGACAGCCCCCCCGCCCCCCAGTCTTGGAAATTAGTTGTTTGGTTGGGATTTTCTTTAAACCAGTTTAGCCCCAATTATTCTTACAACAAAAAATTCAATGGAATAATGAAAGTGGGAAGAGAAAAAGGTTGAGCTTCATACATTATACTGTGCATTTGAAAATAAAAAGCACTGAAATCACATGAACATAAAAGAACATGCTTTCAGAGTGAAATAAGTAGCAAGTAATGGGAACCAAATGGAAATGGGGAAGAAAAGAACTTCAATAATGAGGTACCAGAGGACCGAAATATACATATTTTAACCATTTTAAAATATTATATTTTATATTTTCAGTTGAAAATCCCAAAGAGCCAAGGGTCAAATTATTTAGGGGGTAACATGAAAAACACAGCAAATTCATGGGTTTTATTTTTTTAATTGTTTAATTAACATTTACATTTCCATAGCACTCCTACATCTTCACATTTTAGAAAGGCTATTTGAATTAGACCCTAGTCGATTTTGCAATTTTTTTCCTTGGGATAAAAAATTTGCTCTTAAATGCCTAACTCTCCCCACCCCTTAAATGCATAACAGACATTTTATTATATTTGTAGCCTACCTTCCTACCAAAAACAATGCACTCAAATCAGGTTACAAGCATAATTAAAATTGATTAAAACAATGAAATACATTAAAATACAACCCTCGTTTAATTGTTTTAAAAAATAACATATAGACACACAATCAGTTTTTAAATGTAATGGGGGTGGGGGGTGCGCTCCATATTTCTTACCAACATTTAAGGAGAAAATGAATTAATATGATCTTTATAGCAAAACCCAGGAGAAACATGAAATCCTGATCTGGAGGAAAAATAACATTGATTTATTTTTATTTATTTTAGGAATTTATATCCTGCTCTTCAAATAAGCGCTGGGCATTTTACAATACAAAAGCAAAGATAGGATAAAATCATCTTTAAAATAACAACAACAACAGACTAAAAGCAGCAGGATCTGAAATCTAAAAAGAGCTGCATAAGACCCTCATGAGAATAAAACAGTTCAGATTAAAAGGCTTGGGAGTATTACAAAAAGACCCTTCACCTGGCAACAAAATTACATCAACATGGTGCCACTACTGAGGAGGCCTTTTCTCCAGTAACCTGCCATACCTCAAATGGCAAGGGAACCTTACTACAAAAGATGAATGAACCCACAATACAAAAGTAGACAAAAATCTATATGAATTAATTCTTCCTTTGCCGTAGCTGCCATTTAATCTGCTTAGCTATGGTAACACACATTATTTTGATTATGGCTGCCCCTGATGTTGTCATGTCTGAGACAGTGCTTTGGTTCCTACTTCCTGGGCAGAGCTCCAGGAAACACCCTGAGCCTGGCACCTGGAGCTGAGCTCTGCTCTCCCACCCAGCACACCCCGCAGCACCTCTTTTGCAAGCAGGCATCACACAGGTAGCTGCCTGGAAAAAGCGCTGTTCTCTAGATGGATTTTTGGGAGTAGCTGGTTACGGTCTGGAGTGGGTGTTGCATTTTCGCTTTGCTTTTAAATAGATTTTATCTTTATATTGTAATTTCTATTACATTTGGCCCTCTTTTTCCCCTCTCAAACTATTTAACTTCTGTAGATCACAAGCCCCAAATCTATTAACATTTAGGGCAGAGATAGGTGACCCGGCTACTTCCAGTTGTTTTGGACTACAGCTCCCATAATCCCCAACTATTGGCCATGCTGGTTGGGGTCGATGGGGACTGTAGTCCAACACATCTAGCAGGCATCAAGCAGCTTACTGATTTTGGGGGGAGGGCAACTGCCATGAACTGCTCTAAGTCCATGGAGAGAACATAATATAAACTAAATGAAATAAATGGGGTGAATCTTAATTCAGTGTCAATTGGTTTAAATGGCAGTGTGGGCAAAAGGGACTGAAGATTTCTGGAGCCAAAGGAGTACAACAGGAATGGCACTGAAAGGCAGCAGCTGTGGCGGAAACAAAAATGTATTCAACAACAATGAAGCAACACAAATCTACTCCCAATGAGAGTAGAATGATGATTGCAAAGAAAATCAAGGCCACTTTTCAGCAATCACAAAAATGATTACAAAACTGGGTAGGTAGTTTCAACTGAGTCTTAATTAATATGCACTTGATTTATTATCATAGAACAGAGGGAAACATTCAGTGTCTTCTTCCTTAAACTTGATATTCAATCAATATTCTTGAACTGCAATATTTATACAGGTTTATTGGATGGAGAGTGTTTGATTCATTAGTGTGTGTTTTTTCCTTGCCAGTGCAGATAGTAATGATACTTTTTGCATGGACATCTTGAATGGGCCAATTACATTCGTTGTTATTGAAGCAGGCGGACACCAAATTTATTTCAATCAGATTTCACGAGGCAAAGTCCCAAATGGCTCTCCTAGCATTTAATCAGCACCATATGTTTTTTCGCTAGAGCCGCATGACAAACTTCAACACAATACACAAAAAACAGACAGACAGACAGACCGTTGGACAGAAAAATAAATAAAGCCCAGGCTTATTGCTACCCTCCTGAAGCCTGGGAAGAAAAGAGCCTGTTGACAGTTTTATTACTTTTCAAGCTAATCCAAAAAGAAATGTTGACAAATGTTATGCATTGAAATGGAGCGGCAGGATATGAAAAGTGAGGACGAGGGGGGCCTCTTTACTATTCAAAGTGAAAGGAAATGGAACAACCTGAGCCCAATAGCTCCTCCTGTGGAAGGGACTCTGAGAGATAAAGCAGCAAGGAGACCTAGCAGACCCAGTACTCCATTTCTAAACATGGCCTGGGACTGATGTCTGCTTGAAGGCCATCCCTTCTCACCTGGAAGTCAGGCCAGTGGAGGCTGGTGGCTCTGATTTTGGAGGGGCTGCGAATCCATTCTGGGTTATAGTCAGAACCATCCAGAACTCTAAAATAAAAGCTACCCAAGGTGCTGAACCTACTTTATAGATAGGTTTTGACAGCTTGGATAGTTCCTTTAGAGTTCTGGATGGTTCTGACTGAATTGCAGAATAGATACACAGCCCCACCAATATTCAAGCCATCAGCCTCCACCAAGTCATGCCTTCTAAATCCCAATTAAATTCAGGTGGGCCTGATGTGGCTACTCCATAATAAAAGGCACTCTGCTCATGTTCAGAGACTGTTATTACTTCACAGTTGGACCCATTTGATAAAAATTTCCTGTGCATACAAGCCTAGGTAGGTGTAAAGATTATATGTGTTGTGTATACTGAACAATTCCTCCCTTTCTCCTTCTAAGGCACTAATGAATACTGTTTGTATTTGCATGTCTTTATATGCCAGATGTTTGGCCACTGAAGACTTTCTGGTTGAAATGTGTCTGGCCACTTCAAAGAGAGCACTTTTTTATCAAGTCATTGGATGTAAAATTTGGAAATACAAGTCCTCTTATGTAAAAAAAAAATACTGTTAATTTTAATTTGTCTATTTTGTATTAAATTTTGTACATTTCATGGTCCTTAACTTCGTTCTTATCATTACTTCACATAGACCAGGACAAAGTAATTGAAAAAAATACTTTGGGATTTGGCCATGGTTCAAATTAAGGCCAAGCCACAGGGAGCTATGCAGCAGGGATCATGGGGTGGGGTGGGGATCATACTGGTCCCAGCAGAGATTCCCCTATATCAGGCATGTTAAACCTCAATCCCGCAGACAAAATCTAGCCCACCTGGGGTCCCAACCCAGGCTTTTGTGAAGTTTTTGTCCCCATTCTAAAAGGTTGGAATGCCTCTCCTAAGAACTAATTATTGTGTGCAACGGGCTACTGAGAAGAGCAAGAACCACGACTACTTCAAGCCATGCAACAGATAGTGCTGCTAGACACAATCCTTCTAAACCTGAGATCCGGAAATCAAGCAATCCTGGAGAGCCAATCCTACTCCACAACCTGCTATATAACTTGGCCTTTGCACCCTGGCACTCCAGGCAGACAATAAGGCAGTTAGGGTATAGTCAGCCTTACAAACCCAGTATAGTCCACTGCTGGAGGTAGTCCATCTTCCCAGCTCTTCGCTGGTGGGGAAGGTACCACCTGCCTTAAGGTCCTTTACTTTCCTGAACTTAGCAGAGGAGGGAGGTACCCCACCATTTAAGAATCACTGGAATGAAGTACTCAAACGTATAAGGTAATACTGAAGAAATCAAGCTTGTGGGTTGTATGCAGTGCACTGCAGCGTACATACAAGGATGTTTGCACAGGGGAAATTCCACACCCCCACTGCAGCCCCACACACACCCATGCCAAAAGCTTCTTGGCTAAGTGCCTTAGCTCAGTGGGGAGGGCCATGGCAGTTGTAGGGAGAGCACCTGCTTTCCATGCAATACCTGGCATCTCCTGTGGGGGTGGGGTGGGGGAGATACCTACAAAAAACCCTGCCTGAAACCCAAAAGAGACACTGCCAGTCAGTGTTGACAGCAGTGAGCCTTGATCGACCCGTGGTCTGACTCTGTGTAAGGCATTCTACCTAAGTTTCTGAAAGTCCTGGGATTGGGGGCTGGGAGGTTCTTGTCCTGGTGGAGAATTGGGGAATATCAGGAGGAGGCTTTACAGGGGGCTACCATTGCAAAGAAGGGGCAAGGAAGTGCTCTTGCATCCTTGCACCCGTGGAGCACTGGATACCACCACATGTTCACAGCAGTAATTACTAAAAGCAACATTGCATAAATTAAAGACTTTAAAAAGTAACCTGATGGAAATTTGGTTCCAGTTTGACCTAGCAGCTCTCAATAATAGCACCCTTCTGCATATAATTCTGCTTCAGTCAGAGCCTAGTCATGAACTCTAAAAGGCATAAAACCTTGGGTTAGATCCAACCCTATGCACGTTTAAGCAGAATTATGCACAGGTGCAATTTTATGCACGTTTATGCAGGAAAAAAGTACTACAACTTCCAGCATCCCCAACCAGCAAGTTGAGGGCATTTTGCAATAACCTTACTCCTTGAACCATGGTCAATTTCACAAATGTTTCGTCAAATCACTGTTTCTCCTTTTCATGAATATACGACCGGTCTACCAGGGCATAAACTTCTTGACAAGTATTCTTTAGGTCAAGTAGCTTTCCTGCTACTTTAAGAAGTAAACAGATAGATCCATTTGTTCTACAAGCTCAGGTCAGAAACCAAAACAGTTATACCTTCCCCCTCCCCTTTCCTAGAGCCTGTCTTGATGAGGGGTTTGCCTCAGGGTGGATCCATAGTGGCAGCAGGTCATCTATATGACGCAGCCACCATCCCATAAGCCACCCAGGGGCAAACTCCCTAAACTCCACTTTAAAAAGTCAACCACTTAACCTGACCTTTTTTATGTGGAGGAGTGCCACAGCTGATGGCGCCCCCTGATTGGTCACCATCAGCTGGAGGAGGGCCAATTTGGGTGCTGTGCATCCCTGTCTTCCTCCCCCTCCAGCTGCCCCATTGCTCCCCCCCCCATTTTTTATTTTTTTTTAAATCTGTAGATGTGAACCTTCACATCTACAAATTAAAAAAAATATGGGGGGAGTAATGGGGCAACCGGATGGGGGAGGAAGAGAGGGATGTGCGGCACCCGAACAGGCTCTCCTCCCTCTCACCTCCCTCTGGCTGGCCTGTTCCTCTCCCCCCCATTTTTTTAAATCTGTAGATGCAAAGGTTTGTATCTACAGATTAAAAAATAAAAATGGGGGGAGTAATGGGGCAGGCAGAGGGAGGTCAAAGGGAGGAGAGACGGCTGCCCCGTTTATTTATTTATTTATTTATTACACTTATATACCGCCCCAATAGCCAGGGCTCTCTGGGCGGTTTACAGAAATTCTAAAATTAAGATAAAAACAAGTATACAAAATTTAAAATTCTAAAACACAGAACATACACACATAAAGCATTAAAAACCATTAAAAAACTAAACGTGGGTGATTAAGATGTGCTGCCATATGCCTGGGCAAAGAGGAAAGTCTTAACCTGGCACCGGAAATATAGCAGCATTGGTGCCAGGCGAGCCTCGTCAGGGAGATCGTTCCATAGTCTGGGGGCCACCACCAAAAAGGCCCTGTCCCTTGTTGCCACACTCTGAGCCTCTCTCGGAGTAGGCACCCAGAGGAGGACCTTAGATGTTGAACGTAGTGACCGGGTATATTCACCTCAGGAGAGGCATTCCATCAGGTATTGTGGTCCGAAGCCATGTAAGGCTTTATAGGTCAAAACCAGCACCTTGAATTGGGCTCAGAAACATACAGGCAGCCAGTGCAAGCAGACCAGAGCAGGTGTTATATGGTCGAACCTTCTGGTTCCCAAAATCAATCTGGCCACTGCATTTTGCACGAGCTGCAGCTTCCGAACCGACTTCAAAGGCGGCCTATGTAGAGTGCATTGCAGTAATCTAACTTGGAGGTTACCAGAGCATGGACAACTGAAACCAGGTTATCCCTGTCCAGATAGGGGCATAGCTGGGCCACCAACCGGAGTTTGTAAAAGGCACTCCGTGGCACTGAGGTCACCTGATCCTCAAGTGACAATGATGGATCTAAAAGAACCCCAAAGCTACGAACCTGCTCCTTCAGGGTGAGTGTAATCCTGCCCCCTCCTGGTTGTGGCAACACCACATTGGCGCTCCTTCCCGTGAAGATGCCGAGAAGGAGTGCCAATGCAGGAGCCTGAGGCACCGCCATCAAGACAGGGTCCTCGAGATTGTTTCAGTGGTGTTACCATTTTACTCCCAAATATTATACTTTGAACTGCTTCATCAAATACTTTAAAAAAAAAACTCATATCACATAGGTGATCTGTTTGCATAAGCAATGATTAAGGCAGTACAGGGGCCTTCATCAATATTGTAACTACTTCTCTGTGTTAGAAAAATCACATGGGGCTGGATCCAGACTGTTCGTTGAACTTAAGCCACACTTAGATCAATGAGAAAAGTTAGGCCTGGCTAACTTAAGACTGACTGATTTCAATAGAAACTGACAATGCAATCCTGTGCATGCAAACTGTCCAGAGAGCTTTGGCTATTGGGCAGTATAGAAATACAATAAATGAATAAATAAATGAATAAATAAATAATGCCTATTCAGACATATGGCCCACTGAGTTCAATGGGACTTATTCCCAGGTAACTGTCTATAGGATTACAGTCTAGGAGCCTATGTGTTCAATCCTTTGCTTCTCCAAGTAATTTCACTGATCCTTCAGCACATTTACATGGGAGTAAGTCGCACTGAATTCAGCGTACTTCCTTCTGATTAGAGGTGCATAGGATTGCACTAATAGACTCTTATTCCCCCGTCTCCCCTCACTCCCCTTTAAAATGTACAGAGTGTCTTTTAAATCTATGGGTTTGCTTTCAACTAAAGATTATTTTTAAAAAGCAAAGGAATGTGATGAAGAAACACACAGCTTTGGCTTTACATTGGCTTTTCCCCCTTTAAAAGGCAAATTCGATCCAAATTGCTTATTTGTACTGTTGCTATTACACACACACACACACACACACACACCCAAAGTTTCCCTGGAGGGCAGCCCTTCTGCTCCCACCCCAATTGGTGATGTGCACAGATTTACATAAGTATGTACCCACAGACATCTTCTAAGTCTGAGCTCACACACACAAAATGCTTCCGCAGTCTAATACTCTTTTGGCTTATGCAAATCTGTAAGAATGCAATTGTGTTTGTATCCTAATTATTAGTAGACGCTATTAAAAAGGTAAGGCAGCATACTGTCTGCTTCTAATTTTGCTAAATGTATGAAAATACTTTTTCTGTCCCTGAATTGCATAATATGTGGACTAGATTTAGCAGATGACAGACTGTTCGTGTAGCCTTATTGATCATGTAAGCCTCTTCTCAATTACTTACTAGTTTAGAAGGTGGGGAAAGGAAAGGAAAATGAATCAAAACATGGCCCCAGGAAAACAGCTTTGCCTAGTTGAATAATCAGGAGCATCCTACAGGATTATAATTAGTTTGATTTGACTAACTTTTCAATGGTTTTGTGAGAAAATATTGTGCGATTTATAACCCTTTTTCAAGGTTTTATAACAGGAGTAGACTTCTACATAAACAATTAATAGTGTAATCCTATATATGTGTACTCAGAAGTAAGTCCCACTGACTACAATGGGGCTTACTCCCAAGTAAGAGGATACAGGATTGCAGCTTCAACTACATACCAACCTTCCCCAACATGTAGACAATTTGGACTACAACTCCATGACCATTGGCCATGCAGGCTGGGGCTGGTGGAAATTTAAGGTCAAAACTTCTGAAGGAAATCAGGTTGGAGGAGACTGCTAAACACCCTGAATACTCTGTTGCCCAGTTTTATTTACAATGCTCTAACTCCAAGATGAACAACTGTTTTCCCACCTCCAATACCTTGCATCAATACAAGCAGGGTGCCATATCTGCCATTTTATCCCCATGTTCCACCAAGTGTGCTTTAAATTTCCAATGCATGAGTATATATAATCAAGATCTCTCAACAATTAAGGCAGTGATTCTAAATTTGCACTCTTGCATACTACCCAGGGCCTTACTGGATCAGATCAAGCCCCACCTAGTCCAGAATTCTTTGTAAGAACCTACTTCCAAGTAGCCGTACATGGTCCACTAGAAACTGGCCAGTATTCCGTCAGTGGACCACCATCTCATCTTCTGCCCATCCTTGCCTTAAACACACTCTCCTTAATCCAGCTACTTGAGTATTGCTTATTTATTTACTTGAAGATTTTTTTTTATCCCGCTCCTCAGCTAAAAAGACTCCCCGAGCATCTTACATATAATCAGTAACACAAGACTGGCCCTGGCTCACATTCTAAAAGATACAACACACAAGGTAAAAGGAATGGGGGAGTGAAGAGGGGGGAAATTAAGTCTTTCAGTGGGGGGGGTGGAATGAACCACCTTCTCACTCACATCTCCCTCAGTACAACTGCCATCTTGGCCCTGTGGGGAAGAAGAAAGACCGAGGGGACAGGAGCAGGCAGAAGTAACATTGGGGCCTGCTCCTGCTGGACTCTTCCCCCCCCCCCAACAGGGCAAACTGCCATCTTGGCCCTGTGGGGAAGAAGAAGGACCGAGGGGACAGCAGCAGGCAGAAGTAACATCGGGGCCTGCTCCTGCTGGACTCTCTCTCTGTCTCTCTCTCTTTCTCTCTCCTCCCTCCCTCCCTCCTTGAGTCCTTTTCCTTGTGTGTCATGTCTTTATTAGATTGTAAGCCTGAGGGCAGGGACTGTCTTTTTTGCTAAGTGTAAGCCGCTCCGAGAGCCTTTTTTGGCTGAGGAGCGGGGAAAAAGTATGATAAATAAATAAATAAACCTGCTAGAATGGCTGGCTGTAGTGGCAATAAATAGCTTGTGAGAGCCCAGAAGGCAAGAGAACCCCTTCATAGCAGGTTTCATAGAAAACTGATGTTTCCTAGCTGTTAATCATCATTAATTTAGCGTGTATTTGATAAAAACAAAAAAAGCCTGGTCATTGTTATTAAATCATTGTCTTAAACCCACCCATGTTCTCTGGCATTCTAAACAAGTGTCAAGTAATACACTCTTTTACCTTTAGCTGGAGAATTCAAGGAGAAGCCTACATAACTACCATTCTCATGGGATCTACATGGGAAACCAGGGGCCAGATGTTCACCTGGCGAAAGCCTGGTTTATTTTCATTAACTTCAGCTGTGCCATGCAAAGCAAACCTGCTGGGGATACAGCTGCCATTTCCTCATCTAATGAGATTCCCCTGGTGAGCCAATTTTGAAAGAAATAAAATATAACCCTGATGTTCTCCAAATAACCTCTGCAAATACCAGCTACAGAATAAAGCTACCACTATCCCTCTGGGATAAGTTGGGTACAATTAAAAAAAGAAGAAGTTCTGACCCACTTGTCTTATCTTTGCTTCAGCCCATCTGCTTAAATACTTTAATAAATAAAACAAGTGAGTTTAATTGGCTAACAAGAAGCTTAGGATAAGCTGGAACTGATTTTGTTTCCATATCAAGGGAAAGGAGAGTTGGGGGTTATTTACAAACTCCAAGCAGAAGTGTTACCTGCTAGAGTAAAGAAGAAAATTTCACACTGAGAGTTAATCTAAATTCTGGTTAAAAGGTGGGGGCAGGGCCTGTGCCAGGCTTTTTTGTGCCCTAGGCAAGGTGAGCTGCTTTCACAAACACCCCACCGTATCCCACACACACACACACACGCTCCATGCGGCCCGCTCACCCCGGGGTCAGGGACGGGGCTTACCGTTGGCAGGTGGGCGGCTACCGGCGCCCCGATCCGGCGCGAGGCGAGCGAGCTGGGCAGCAGGAGCGCTACACGCAGCGCCCGGACACGGCAGCGGAGTTTCATTGAGGAGCGTCGAGGCGGGCTGCTGACCTTCACCTCCATCCTCCGGGTTGGAGCGGCAAGCGGGAGGCTGGCCACATGGCCGGGCGGAGGAAAGGGCGGGCGGTGGGGGGGAGGGGAAGGAGGGAGAGGAGGAGGAGGAGGCAATCACGCCGGGCGAAGGAGCTGCCGGCGCCGAGCAGGTAAGTGGCACGCTGCGGGCTGTCACCCCTCTCCGCCAGGCAGCTCCACGTTCTGACGTCCGGCGCGCACCGGAAGTCAGAACGTGAAGCCGCCCGCCCCCGCCCCCCAGTGTCCCAGGTTGGCTTCAGCTGCTGGGCGGGCGCCCAGCTGAAGCCAAGCCAGGGACGCTGGGGAGCAGGGCGAACGGCGCACCCGGAAGCTGCCCTCACTCAGCCAGAGCGGCTCTGGGAGTGGAAGGGCGACTTCTGGGGGCGCTGAACTTGGTGCTCTAGGCAGCCGCCTAAGTGGCCTTTATGGAAGCACCAGCCCTGGGTGGAGGGGATGAAGTGCACTGCAAACAGCATATCTTCATTTCCCTTGCTAAGGATGCACAGTGCAATAGTACATGAGATGAGAGCAAAATAAATGAGACAAAGGCAATTCTCTTTAAAGAAGTGCTTATGAACAAAAATGGATCACAATGCAGTTAACTTTTTCAATGATGCAATGGGAAGGGGGATGTTCCTATTCCAGTTTTGATCATTGACTTTTTAGTGCCAGGTTGACCTTTGCTTTTGTTGTTGTTGTTACTATATTTATGCTCTCATGTTTAAGAGTAGATAACTTGAACTATAGAAATAGGCTCTAATTCTTTTTGATGAGATGAGATGGAATTGATGGTTTGGCACTAAATTCATATGGAGCTTAACTTTTCAGCTTTGAGTTTAGCTCATGGCCCTAGGGGTTGTTGTTGGCTAGGGGATTTTACTCTCTAACCAGTGTTCAGAATGGCAACCTGGTCATTTCAAAATAGGAAGGGCATAGTTTGAATTGAGCAGTAGTTGAAGGGCCAGAAACACTTGCTCTGCACAGAGACTCACTCCCAGGCAAACCAAGCCATAGGCGAAGGGTATCTTTAACACCTTCTTATTCAGTTTAAAAAGGAGCAATGATGTTGGCCCAGTTTTTCCCTTATGTGTCTCAGTTGCCCACTCCCTTTTAGTAAAGTGTGAAAATGTATATTTTTAAGTGTTCTTTGTTGTTGTTTTTTAAGCGTGCATTTTTCAAATGTGAACACAAGTTAAGAAATTTCTGGACATTGGTGAACGTGTGCTCCTGCTCATGTTTGTACTTGAGAATGGGACACGTTCTCAAGATTTGTGTACATTTGTGTCTCATTCATGCCTAGTCTCTGTTACTATTTTTCATAATGGGGGAGGAGGCAATTAAAGATCCCCATTTGCCTGTGTGTCAGATCAAAAGAAAGAATAACGAGAGAACAAGAGCTGTGCTTGGGACAAAATGAGAAGCACCCTCAATTGCTTATCCCTAACATATAATTTGGTAGGCAAGTTAGTAAAAAGTATCCAGCCAGAGAGAATGTAATTGATTTCAATGGGAGGGTTAAATATGTGTTTTCTCAAAAGTTGGAAAAATGCAACTTTTAACATTGAAGTCTTGCTACATGGAATTATGGCAAATAGCCACAGCTGAGAAATTGACATATCAACTTAAATTAGCGAAAGGCAAAATTAAAACATTTGGGTCTGTTTTTATACAATATGGTATCTATCAAAGTCTTTCCTCAAATTATGGAAAAGATACTAAATATAATTTGCTATTATGAAGAACAATAAAGAAAATCTCCAAACTGCCAATGGATTCCACCCATATTTTTGCATGTAAAGTAAAAGGGGCAAATGTTATATTCACCATCTGTCTACAACTAGACATAAACTAATGTCATTTTCTGGCTTGTCTTAGTTTTTAGAAAATTGATAAAATCTTCGTTTAAAAAAAAGGCTTCTCTGAAATTGAAACCACTGGGAATGAAAAGTGTTATGTTTGATCCTTGCTAAATGACTTACTCTGCTGCATTTACTCCAATCATAAGAATGCTTTCTAGGGAGTAAAATCCTACCAGATGTACTTGGGAACATACTTGCATAGGTTTGAACTAGATAATGAGGTTGGACTTCATCAAACAGAACATAAGTGATTGTCAAAGCAAGATTTAAAAAGAAATGGTGCTGGATGTAATCAATTCTGTCACTTTCACATTTTAAAAACAAAAATAATTGTTATGGCAACTCAAACAATAAAACCTACCTAATTATGAAAGGTGTGTCGTGAAAGGCTGCGAGGACACACCAGTAGAGAAGCTAGACAATGTCATGTCCCCTGCGCAGGACACTCAGCATCTCCCCACGGAGGACTCAGATTCAGACAAACCACAGGTCACCCCACTTAGGAGAGAGACTTCAGCATCTTCTATATCCTGCCCACCTGTGAATGTAGATTTCCCATCAACCTCGGGCTATGGGTCAGACTCCTCTGCAACTTCTCCTCTCCCTCATCCATGCAGAAGCATGAGACTGCAGGAACAGCCACAGATTCTTTAAGACTGGAGTGTCAAACGTCAAGCTCCTGGGCCAAATCTGGCCCACCTGGAATCCCTATCTAGCCCTCTGATTTCCCAAGGAGCCACTCCCCCTTCCCCTGACCATCAATCTTTCATGTTGTCCTTGCTTTTGTATGGCTGCCCCCACCCCAATTCTTAAAGGTTGAAATGCCTCACCAAAGGCTTAGTTGCTGACAGAAAGTATGCCAGTATGTTTTGGCCTGATGACTGCTTTTGCATTTGGCCCTGCCCCCTTTTTGCCAACTTCCCTGTCCACCACTGGAATGAAGCCCCAGAGAGCATCTCCAAAAGTGAATTTGGCCTTAGGGATGATGGAGGTTCAACAGCCCTGCTTTAAGAACTACATTCAGCATCCAGCAAAGGTGGAGCCACTGGAAGATCAAGCTCAGCCCAACTTTTTAAGACCTCTGTCCACTGCAGTCCTTTACTAAGACATCTTTCTCCAACTCACTTAAGAGAATGTATTAGGAGCTATCCATGGCCTGGCTTGCTTGAATCCGTGGACACTAAACTAATAATGATCAGGCTAGTCTTGTTGAGATCTAACTGACTGCACCTTGACTTACTTGATTGAACCTGACTTACTGTGTCCTAACTGACTCAACCTGACCTATTTGTTGCCATCTGACTTATTTCATCCAAATCTGTCTGATTCAGCCTGTCTCTTCCCTCACATGTCCCATTTTCTGGTAACCAGGATAGGCAAGAACGTTACTGCCTGTCTGAAACAAGAACAGAAAAACAACAGGAAACTCCACACTCCAGCTAGATACAACTAGGTCCAGTGCCACCTAGTGACTAAACTATATAATGACACTATCCACACAGGTGAGGTATGGGAAAGGAGGTGAGATAACTACTATTTTGACATCAAAAATCAATACTTGAGCACATGTGCCCTATATTACACGTCTCAAAGGTTCTTTGCCAGCAGTGTCCAGTGAGGCAGTTCACAGCAGCCACTCCATAGCAAATAAGGGAGAGGGGAGGGAGTTTTCCCATCCGTAACTTTAGAAACTAGGTGGTGACAGTTGTGGCAGGCTTACAGCATCCAGCACTGTGAAAAATCATGATTGCCAACTTCATAGTCCCCCACACATACCATATTTCCATGGGGGTGACTATCCAATCAGCAAGCTATTTTTGCACGGTGTTGGGCATGGCATTCCCCTGCTTCCCCATGCTTAAAGATATGGATGGGGATTCTCCTCCTCTCCCCCTCAATTGCCATAAAGCGGCAGCTGGATGTTTTGCCCAGTGAACTTCCTCACCAGCCACTGCTGCAGTGTGCCCATGAATTTAAGCATCCTTTCCTGAACTGGCTTCTGAAGTGTGTGGAGATAATCATTAACCAAAACACTTCCCTCTTTCAAAATCTCAAGAAAGCATTCTCAGTGGTGGCACCTTGGTGTTGACATGTGTAGCCTTACTTGCAGTATCCACAGCCAAGCTAAATCTTCTCCCCGCATTCACTGAGGCCGAGTTCTGAGGAATGCAGTTGAAACCTCAACAGTGGCACCTACTGGCCGTAGCCCAGGTCTGCTGTCCCTACCTCCTGATCTCCACATGTTGGGCTGAATGTGGGAACAGGCTCTATGAAGGTTTTTGTTGGGTTTGCCCCATGCTGCACCTACCTTGCAAGGAAGTCCAGCTGCACATGGTTCTAACCAATGGGTAGCACCAGCACCTGTTCCTTCTTAGCCTCCCTCAGCTTGGATAAGCAGGGTTTCCCCCAGCTATGCGAGTCTACTTAATAAGAGTAGGAAAACAGCCAGCTAAATCCCTGATCACTACTGTCAAGCCCTTGGCCTGTCTAACTTCCCTCCCTGTGTAACTGCCAAGGGTGAGGGGTGGGCATTAGGCAGATCCTGAGATGTTTTTGACCTCAACTCACAGAAGCCCCTGCCATGAAGAAATGCTGGGAGTTGAAGTCCAAAATTCCTAGACATCTACTTTCTGCCTACCCCTGGTCTAAGCAGCATGAGAAGGGGAGAACCCTCTAGAGATATGGAACCTGGGGAATGGAAACAAGAAAAAGGCCCAGAAATAAAACAGAAAAGAATGCATCCCCACCCTCCATATTCTCCCTGGAAAAGGGGGGAAATTGGATTTCCCCTCTTTTTTTCTGGGATTTTTCCTGTATTTTTTTCTGGTGGGAGTTTCATGGCCGACACCTCTCTAAACTCCTCTCTTGGCTTTGGCCAGAAATCAAATTTCTAATTCCAAAGTCAGAAGCAATATTTACTTTAAGAGTGTAGCAAAGGGCAAGAGGGGAGAGCAGAATAGGCATGAAAGAAAACAGAAAAATAAATTCATGCTAACCTATGCTAATCTCTTTAGAATAAAGCACTCGCAAGTAGGGGTTACACACATCGTCTGGAGTTGGACCAGAGAGGCAGCAACGAATGTGCAACCAAATAGAACATGCAACCAAAACATTCTATTCCACATCTATTCTGCTTGGCCAAGGGAGGGGCAAGGGTGGCTACACAACTCAATTCTCCAGTCACGCAGGAGGCATGGCGATAAAGGCACCACTAATTCTCCCCTGTTATGCTAAGAGTTAAAGTTAGAAAGATGCCAATTAAAAGAGAAATGGTTTTAACTAGCTCTGACAGACTAATTATATCAAAAGGCTTCCCTTTTTACGAGGCCCAGAAAGTATGGCCATCTATTGAAAAGCTTGGTGTCAACCAGATGCTCCTGCCAAGAATACTTGTAGATGAAGGGAAGTGGATGCTGAGAAGCAACTCAGCATCATGGGCCCTATATTCATATACAGCAGCTGTATACACAAAGGTCTGCACTCATGACTGGAAGCCCTACATGATGAAAACTATGTGAGGAGAGGCGGGTACCCCCCCCCCAAAAAAATGAGAGTGTATGCTGTCATAATAGGAAGATCAAGTTAAATCGATATTGATTGACCTACTAATACACCTGTTCCTAATACCTTAAATGAGAAAGTGTGTGTGTGTGAGAGAGAGAGAGAGAGAGATTGTTTCCTTTGACAGGTTCTTGTGACATATTTTTATTGTTGCTTTAAGGCCAAGGACAAAAAAGAGATTCAAAGCACATGACTCAAAGCTTCCTTCGCCTGGTTGGGGCCTGTTGCACTTCATATAATAAATATACTCGTTTCACAGACTGACTGCCTCTACTTGTGATTTCTGATGTAAAATGGAATGTGATCTCTCTCTCTCTCTCTCTCTCTCTCCCTCTGTCTGTCTGTCTCTCTCTCCATAGTTCACATAGATTAGAAGTGCAAAAATGCTCCAAGTTCTGGCATCATTTTGCCATCATTCTAGAGTGCTATAAAGTCAAAGCAGTGCACTGAAGTATGAGGCCCAATAGGTATAAGAAAAGGAGAGAAATGGTAGCAATTTACTTGGAACTATTCTAGCAGAATGTGCCTACATCTGAATTATTCACAAATAAAGGAAAGCTCAGTATTAAAGCAGGCCATCCTGCCAAAGTAACAAGCTTCCTTTTGCCAGCTTTTGTTAATTTTAATTTCCTGTGTTCTGGGTCTTTGTAAGTAAAATTGCCACTTGCCATTAAAAGAGAGAAAAGCACACCATTGCAACTTGCAATGAACGTTATTAAACTAGCAATTGATCTCCTTTCTGAGGGTGGCTGCGAGCATGTGTATTCAGAATGAACGAAAACCTCCAATCCAGGTGTACACAACTTTTCGACCCTCAGGATCACATCAGGCGTCTGGCAGGGCACCAGGGGTTGCACAGCTACACACATGCACAGGCATAAATGTACATACATGCGCACATCTACATAAATGCACAACTCATTCACACACTCATTCTTTCACTTAGCCACACACATACATACACTGATTCACATCCCATCCCATACACACCCACACACTTCCCCCACATACACACAGACACAAACTGCCCCCCTCACACACCAAGACATAGGCCCAGTTTGCATGTTACTACATCTCATGGGCTGTTTACACTATGGCTTGTTGGGGCCAAGTGGCACACAGTGAGCACACTGCCTCCCATGCACTCATGACTCACACTTCCAACTAAAAACCCAGGAATGCCCCATTCCTGGGTTGTTACCATGATGTCCAACCCCAGAAAAGCTGGGTTGTTTAGGAGTTAAGCAAACCAGAGTTAACCCACAGGGCATTCCTGGGTTCCTAATTGAAAGCAGAAGCATACTTTCTTGCTCCTACTAGATGTTAAACAACCCAGGAATTACCACTACATGCAAACTGGGTAACCCAGTCTCCCCCCCCCCCCGACCCCCAATTCCCGAGAGAGGGCTTTCCCTAGTGCTAGCACTCGCCGGAAAGATCACAGATAAGGGAAGGTTTTCTCCTAAGGGAAGTCCCAGGCCATAGCTAGACCTAAGGTTTATCCCTGGATCATCCAGGGGGTCAACCCTGTTCATCTAGGTGACACACAGGGGATCCAGTGCTCAGGCAGGGGCGAACCCTGGATGATCCCAGGATAAACCTTCAGTCTAGCTGTGGCCCCAGACTTTCCCTAGCTAGCATCGGCACCAGCAAGCAAAACACTTCTGATCTCTCCTTGTTCTAACAAGGAAGCTTTAGGCAGCATCCGCATGGCTGGAAACAGATGAGGGCTACATGCAGCTTGTTATGCACCCTTGGCCTAAACTAAAGCAAGAAAAGGGCAAAATAGCAAAACACATATTTGCAACTCTCTTTAATGACGATCCATTCATTATACTCTGCTCTCTGCTAACCACCACTGGATATTTCCGAAGATGCTGTCACCTTGGATCAGCACCTTGGAGGGCTCCTTTAGAGTGCTGACTGGTTCTGGCTAAAACTCAGAATGGATTCACACTCCCACTGCAATCGGAGCCTCCAGTCTCCACTGGAATAAAATGCTCTGCCACTGAGCTGTGCCCAGTTTTGCCAGTTCTGCCCTTGCTAATGTTCCCTACTTTTCATACATTACATTCAATGTCCCAGTGTGTAGCTGATTCTAGTCTTCTTCTTCTTCTTCTTCTTCTTCTTCTTCTTCTTCTTCTTCTTCTTCTTCTTCTTCTTCTTATTATTATTATTATTATTATTATTATTATTATTATTATTATTATTATTGCACCAAACCTGTATTCAAAAAATCAGGGAGACTGGTGGAAATCATCTTCCCCTCCACTAGGTGGCAATCCAATTCCTACAGCTGCCTCTGCACATAAAAGCCAGGTACATAATTGGGTTCAGGATTCCTTTATTTCGTAAAGACAACAAAAATAATAGTTATAGAGCACTCAGTGAGGTCAGATCCTAACTGGCAAAGACCTTAATTCTGTTTAATGTTTTATTATTTATTTATTTATTTATTTATTTATTTATTTATTTATTATTTATTTGTTACATTTCTATACCACCCAATAGCCGGAGCTCTCTGGGTGGTTCACAAAAATTAAAAACATTCAAAGTATAAAACAACAGTATAAAACCATAATATAAAATACAATATAAAAGCTCAACCAGATAAAAACAGCAGCAATGCAAAATTACAAATCTAAAACACCAAGTTAAAATTTATTTACAGACAGTTAAAATACTGGGAGAATAAAAAGGTCTTCACCTGGCGTCTAAAAGCATATAATGTAGGTGCCAAGCAAACCTCCTCAGGGAGCTCATTCCACAGCCGGGGTGCCACAGTAGAGAAGGCCCTCCTCCTGGTAGCCACCTGCCTCACTTCCTTTGGCAGGGGCTCACGGAGAAGGACCCCTGAGGATGACCTTAGGGTCCGGGCAGGTACATATGGGAGGAGGCGTTCCTTCAGATAGCCTGGCCCCAAGCCGTTTAGGGCTTTAAATGTTAATACCAGCACTTTGAATCGGGCCCGGACCTGGACTGGCAGCCAATGAAGCTGGAAAAGGACTGGCATGATGTGGTCTCGTCGGCCAGTCCCTGTTAGTAACCGTGCTGCCCTTTTGTGCCTTTTGCCCAGTTTATAAAATAAGGGGGGTTGATGGGAGATCTTTTTTTAAAAAAAAAAAAGTTGAAATCAGCATATAGTTAATTAACTGTAAACTCATTTCATGAGATGTAAGTAAAACAAAAATCTAATAAGCACTTACTAGTTTCACGAGTTATCTCCTTAATAGAAGCTCACTTTTTAAAGCATCATTTGTTTCCATCTAACCAAACTATACTTCAACAGAATCATTAAATATGTCCTGAAAGTACCCCAGACAATACAATTGGTGAAGCATTTTTGGTTTTTTTAAAGAAGCCTCCAAGTTTCCAACGCTATTTCAAATTCATTGCACTTGATAACTGAAAGTTCATTCGTCATTTGAAAAATGAGTGTGCTAATGAGGGTAGGTAGCAGCATCAACACAATAAAGTGCAAAGTTTTTAATGCTTTGGCCTGCTAGGTCAATAGCAACAATCTAATTAAATAATGGAACTGTCTCACCTTAATACAGTGAAAGAGGATTCCAGCAGAAGTAATTAATCTTTATCTGGATGAATAAAGAAAAGAATAAATAAGTCAGAAAATATTTGGAAAGTTCTTTTGGCATTTTGTTCTCACTATGTATATTTCAGAGCCCCAAAAATGTGATCTACAGAAAGGTAGTGTTTGAAGAACTGCAGTTCATTGAGGTCCTCCAACTTCCAGAGAGCTCCGGCTATTGGGCGGTATAGAAATGTAATTAATAAATAAAATAAATAAATAATAAATAAATAAATTCCACCTTGAAATGCATTCTGACTTGTGTCCATATATAATTGCAAGCTTGGGGGGTGGTGGTATTTTTGGCATGAAAATTAATGTATACTTCCATGTGCATTTTTCCAAATGTATGCATCACTTGTGCACCTTTTTAAATGTACGCATTTCCCCCCCCCATTGATTAAAGTGTGTTTATGTGCATCTCCACAATGTATGCATTTTTAATGCAGATATTCTCAAATGAAAGCATTTTTCAAATGCTTCATTATTGTTGTTGTTGTTCCACAAATGCCATCACAGGGTTGGAAATGTACAGACTTCAACCACAGATTGTGCTTAAGTCCACATTCACTTCCGCAAGTTGAAAACTGGGTAAATTCTGATAAAGAATGAACTAAAATTAATTTCTCAAACATCTCTTATGGTAAACTACCTCATGCTTTAAACAATACACCGGGGCTGGATTGTAATATATTTTTTACATTAAGATCTTGATGGTTGATTTATGCAGGCTGGAATGATCTAATCATACTTCGAAGTAGGTGATCCATTATTTGCAGCATCTGTGCCACTGAGGAAGACCAGAGATGGTATTATAATTATTCACCATAAACATTGGAGAGTAGGTTTACTGTTTGCTGACATTGTTTAAAAGTATCATTATGTGCTAAAATGTTTGTGTTTTGAGCACGTTAATTTTGTTTGTCTTAAAATATAAGGCATTTTGCATTTTTTTTTCTTACATTGTTTTTCCTGACTTTCATATTGGTTGGTCAAAGATGTTCCCTTCTTATTTTGGTTATGCTTGTAGTAAGCCACCTCATACTTTTATTTACACCAGACTCCCCCAACCTGGTGCCCTCAGATATTTTGGACTATAATGTCCATCATTCCCTGCCAGACTGGCCCATGACGGGAGTCATACGCCAACACATTTGGAAGGCCCCAGGTTGAGGAAAGCTGCCTTACGCAATATACTATTGAACGTATGAAGCCACCTTATGCTGTGTAATCAGACAGCAGCTCTCCTAGGCAAAATTTAATTGGTCCCCAAGCTCAGCTAGTGATGGAGAGAAAATTTGCCTGAGCCCGTGATGGCAGGGGATGCCCCCAAATCCAGCCCTCACAGGCCCAGGTGGATGCACCAGGCAGATTTTCACCTCAAGGTCAGGACAGAACTTTTCCACCTTGACCTTCACTCTTTGTCCTTTCCCCCTGCTGCATTAATGGTGGCCACTGTGGCGTTACACCCCACAAGTCAGTTCCCAAATATTTATTTATTATTTATTTATTTATTGCATTTATATCCTGCCTTTTTTCTCCAAGGAACCCAAGGCGGCATTACATGATCCTCCTCCTCTCCATTTTATCCTCACAGCAATAACCCTGTAAGGTCGGTTGGGCTGAGAGTCTGTGACTGGCCCAAAGTCACCCAGTGGGTTTCCATGGCCAATTGGGGACTAGAACCTGGATCTCCCAACTCCAAGTCCAACACTCTAACCACTACACCACACTGACTCTCAAATGTATGTCTGCAGTTTGTAAGTCTGTGGTGAGTTTAGAATGTTGGCCTGAGTGGGTGGAGTTAGAATGTCTTGGGAGGGGGAGGAGTGATATATAAGGGAAGGACTGAGGGGATTGTGGGCTGGTCCATGAAGTCACGAAGAGTCGGAAGCGACTGAATGAATAAACAACAAAAGAGTCTTTAGTGCTCTCTGTGTTTAGGGTACTTAAGTTTTGGGAAATTTGAGGGTCAGTGTAGAGAGTGGTGTCTTTGGAGTGTAGTGTGCATATAGTTGATGTATATTAATCAATACAGATAATAAAGAAAGCTCAAGAGTGATTGTGTGAGAGAAAGGACAGCGCATATGTGAATGAGTGGAAGGATTGGATGAAAGGTTTCAAAAAAAAGTTTTTAAACGTTTTATTTGAAACAAAACTTGTGAACTTTTAAAAATAATTTTTTTTGTTTTTAACTACCACAAAAATCCCACGTGTCTGTTTGGCATTTATCATCTGAAGTTTACTCATTTAACACCCACTGTCAGTAATTCACCTCAGCACATATAACTCACAGTGTTTTATTTTATATATTGAAATCCTTCTCCATTTAAACCCCTTTCTCCACATAGTTTGAAGGAAGGTGGTTTTTGTCCCTTGTCTCAGGCGTATCAAGCGGTGGTGCTTGGTTTGAGCAGGGAGTAGCTACGGCCGGGTCTGTTGTTCAGAGCCTGTGTCGTGGCAGCCACAATTAATGCAGTGGTGGAAAATAGGGAATTTCCCCAAGGCTGGGGAAATTACATATTTTCTCCCTCCACTCTAGCATGAACAAGGGAATTGTGCACTTTCTGGAGGCCCTGGAAACTGAGCTTTGCCTCCTTTCTCCCCACACACCAATCAGGCCTTAAAGGCCCTCTTAATCCAAGGTTTTAAGAAGGCCTTTATGGCAACAATTGGCACCTGGGAAGGGAGTCAAAGCATGATTTCTGGGGCCTCCAGAAACTGTGCAATGGCGTGCCAGGAAAATTGCACACTTTCCGGAGGTTCTGGAAAGTGTGCTTTGCTGAGCCCTTGGCCAGGCCGGCTCCCAGAGCAGGGCTGGCCAAGCAGCACTCAGTGAACTCATGGGGTGAGTTCTCCAGCCCCTAAGCTCAGCCCTGGCACATGTTTTCCATTCCTGCTGTCAACTGTGGGAAGTATGGAGAAAGAGTAAACAAAAATGCCCCTGAGCTTATGCAAAGTTTATTTCCTGACCACTGAGTGACTACTTCTGAACATTGCTATCTGAGATGTGTAACAGGAAGTACCAGGAGATTAAACATTGAACCTTTGACATCCAAAGTGTTTATTGTACCTCTAAACTATGGCCTCTCCCTTCCTTATTTTTATTTATTTGCCGTTTTTACAATATTTTCTTATGGACTAACACCATGAGCTATGGCTGCTTTAGTGGAAAAGGCAGCATAGAAAATGAAGCAATCAAACAGTTCCACTATTTTGATAAGGTCTGATAGGCCTCTTTGGTTACTGGGCAATATATTCACCTATGAATTGGGTCATCAAAGCAATAGCTTTTCCATTTGGGCTAATGAGCTTATAAATTATAGAAAGTATCAGGGGGATGCAGACTTTGGCCCGAGATGATGTCAAAGAGAAAATCTCAACAGGGCCTCATAAAAGGTAGCAGTTGCTGTGTGACAAACGGCAAGAAATGGCAACGTTCACTTTGGGATATAAACACAGTGTGACATGTTTGCTTTGCTTTCCCTAAGACATGTTTGAAAAATCCATCTGCAACTCCCAATCTGCTTGAGAAGCAGCTCATGTCTGCTCTTCGGCAAAGAGGGTAAGGTGGGCTTCAGTGGAAGCTTTTAGCTCCTATTTCAGTGGGGCTATGAATCCCCTCTGGATTTCAGTCAGAACTATAAAGGAGCTGTCCAAGTGCTGAACCCATTTGGGAACTAGGGTTCAGCACTTTGGTTAGCTGCTTTAAAGTTCTGACTGGTTGTGACTGAAACCCAGAGCAGATTCACTGCCCCACTGGTGGGCTCCCACCTCCTTTGAATTAGCAAAATTAAAGGAATTGTGGAATTAGTACAAATGAAAGCATAGGTTTTTAACAGAATGTGTTAAAGAGACATTGTTAACTTTTGTAACTGCCTGGTTTGAATACATTTGTCCAGCTGTATTATGAATTTCCCACAGAAGCACTTCTCTAGCTCGGAATGCAATGTGAGATTCTGCACATGCACCAGGCTGACCAAGTTGCTCTAGGTGTATGAACAAACGTTCTTTAATGCTAGCCCCTTCCTTTCATTGCAACTCTTTGATTACTACATAGGCCACCATGCTGCAAATGGAGCCCACAACACACACACACACACACACTGGCCTAAGAGGCCTTCCATGAATACACCATGGCCAGCCCTCCACCTCTGCTTGCCCTCATCTGGAAGGCAAGGACACTGTGGACTCCACAGCTATGTAGAGTCTCCAGTGCAGGAGGATTCTGCTGGCCTGCCCAGCACTAGAATCAACATCAGAAGCCATTGTAGCCCACGAAGGATGGGACTCAGTAGCAAGGTGCCAGATGGTGAGCAAATCAACAAGCTAAGAAAAAGAAAGAAGTGAACAGATAGGCATCTATAGCCATGTAAGCCCTTCCTTAGCTCAAGTCAGATTCTGGACTTCTAGAGTTTTGGAGCCAGTCAGAACCCACTGAGATTTCATATTTTCTTTTCCTTATTTGTGTGGTGTGGGAGTTTCTTGTGGCCGTTCCATTTGACCTTCTCCTGTTTCTTCAGTTAAAGAGCCACGAGTCACTGGCCAATTGGGGTAACAAAGCCTTGAACCCTAAGGGGGTAGACTTGGTCCATGACCCAGGGAACCACAAGTGCCCAGCCTGAGACTCCTTTCTTTCCTTCGAAACCAAATTCAGTGGAAACTGCAACAAGGTGGAACAGTGAACTACAAAGCCAGCTGCTTTATAGATGCTCTGTAATGTAAGTCCTTTTCTCCCAATGAAACTCTCAGTGTCTGCTGTGGGCTACATGACAAGGTCATGCAACCAAACTGCCTCTTTGTCAGCATTTTTACTGTACTGGAGTCAATTCTCTTGATTTTATGTGGCTGCTATCATCCACCCCAAACGCAATCCTTATATTCCCAATTGTGCTTATTCTGATAAGAAAGGGAGTCATTCCCAAGTACTATTCAGCCATGGCAAAATTTTGATTTGCCTCAGCAGGGAAAAAAAAAAACATTTAGGCCATCTAAGTCACCTGGACTGGCCATCTGCAGACAATGCATGGGTTTGAGAGTGAGGTTTCACGCAAATTAATTTTGCTTGTTATTCAGCTCAGATTTATCAGGTGTCCCCCATTTTAAAGGATTTCCCTTTATAGAATAAAAGCAGGCAATTCTCCCAATCTGGAAGAGATTTTTAAAAACAGGATGTGACTAGGGAGGTGTGCTGTTGAGCTCATGAATTCTATAACTTGGATAGGATGCTATCCTTATCAAGAGAAGAGTATACTGATATTACAACCACTGCTCCTTCTCCGTAGAGCAAAACTATTATTTATTATTATTATTATTATTATTATTATTATTATTTATAAAGCGCCATCAATTTTCATGGTGCTGTACAGAATAAAACAAAACAAGACAATCTGCCATATGGCTTACAATCTAAAATCACCGTAACAGACAGGGAACTATTTTCACAAACTCTGGACTTTCTTTTTTAAAATGGCTTAAAACTGAAGTTGACCCAGAAAAGGAAATTACATTTTAAGGATCATGTTCAAATAATTAGAAAGTGATATCACAACGCTTCTGATAGGAAAGCTCAAACCGAGTTCAAAGTGAAAACAGAGAAGAGTACAATTCTCTGTTCAGGGACAACAGCATCGTCTGAAAAGCATAATTTTCAGACAATGTGCAAGGCCTCTAGTCAAGATAGTTGCAACATTAATTCACAGAATACACATATTCATATAGATGTCACCCACTGACCATTATAAGTATCGTTTTATATTGATCATGAATGGACAGGTATATATTATTAATAGAATACTAAATGCAATAAATGTACAAAAACATGTTGAAAAAAGCTTCGAAGTATTTGTACAACTATTTTGCAATCAGCTGTTTTCTTAAGTAGTGCCTCTTTGCAATGCGCAAGTAATTAAACAAGATTTAGAAACTCATTTGTATTTTAAAACATTCTTAAATGGAGATAAATAATGTATTTCTGCTGGGGAGGAAAAAAAACTATACCAGCTAAACGTAATTTATTACTTTGTTTAGTTTCTCAATAACGCGCTGTTCATCAAAAAGCAGCAAGAAAAATCCATCTCCTGAAGTCATAATACATGTGCTGGAACTAATTGTAGCATACAGGAAAATCCATTTCAGATTCCAGAAAGTGTATTCATGTCTCGCATATAGAAGAAAAACAGCTAAGCTCAAATTTGTTCATGTGAACCTGGTGCTTGATTCCTAAAATGAGAAAAGCTAGAGTTCAAGCCTACCTGGATGCCAGGACCCCTAATCCCAGACGGTTGGTTGTAGCTACTCAGTTGTGAGCAAAACAAACATATGTTCAGTATATGCTCAGAAATGTTTCCAGATCCATTGGTAAATCTGAGCATAAAGAAGCCCTACTCTGGGGTATTCCCCCATGAAAAGTGGTGTAGCAGAGCCAGGGCTGATAAAGATGTACTGTTGGCACCATTTTATTAGTAGCGACACTGATATCATCTCCCTCCACCACCAACAACAACTACAACAATAACAACACCCCCTCAGAATCCTGTGTTCCCTCTGAGCTTAGCAGCAATCTTTACAATAGCTGGGGAGAGGGGGAAGGAGATTTCCAAGCAGCGATATAATGTCCCTTGCTGTAATGCAAAGTACTTTGGAGTAGCTTGGACCTGAAAGGTCAATTAAGACCCATTCACTTTACCTAGGGTGACCATATTTGGGAATCCAAAAAAGAGGACACCTAGTGTGCGTGTGGGGAAGCAGCTTTCTGAGTCCTGCAGAAAGTACGTTATTCCCCCGCCACCTTAAAGAACTCGATTGGAGTGGAGGAGGGGAAAGGATTTCATTCTGCACCACCACCATCCACTCCAATTGGGGCCTTTTCTATAATGTCCACGAATGACCCACTTTCCCCTTTAAGACCTCAATTGGAGCTCGGGGTGGGGGAATGATGTGCCTCAAGAAAGCATGTCACTCCCTCCTGCCATGCTAATGGCAGCCTTAAAGGGGAAGGTGTGTCATTCCTGGACATTATTGAAAATTATAGAAAATCCCCCCTGACACCATGGAAAGAACAAAAACCAGGACAAATCCGGGGAAATCCTGACAGTTGGTCACCCTAACTTTACCAAAAACCTGCTCCTAGCAGAGAAAAACTCCTCTTAGGACTAGTTTTCTTGATATGAGCAACACAGCTGCCTGCAGTTTTGGACTCTCCTTGGGGTTGTGGCTATGGGGACTGTCATGATGAGCACCTGCACTTCAAATTTTACCACTACACCCACTGCAAATGAAGCAGTGTGAAGATTATGCCCCTAGTTTTTCAAAAGCCCCTATGGCCAACACTGGCACCCCCCAAATTGGTGAGAGAGCTGAAGATTTGTCAAGTGTTATATTCAGACTGGAGATTCCTGGCTTTAAATCCTCACTCAAGGTGAAACTGCAGACTAAGTTAAATACATAGAGTGTAGCTACCTGTGTATGTCTGTTTTAAAAGTAAGGGCATGGAGCTAATCTTGAGTGACTGAAGTGCATGGGGGGAGGTGAGGTTTAGGATTAAAGCTCTGCTCATCATGTGCTGCAATCCCAATCCGGATTGGCTCCCCTTGTTTTACTTTCTAGTTTAAAAAAGCACATCCCATGCTACACTTTATGTATTTAATGTATCATATAGTTTGACCCTCAGCTATGGAGCAAATTGAGTGTCCTTGGCCCAGTCATTACCTTTCAGTCAAACCTTCCTCACAGTGATGTTGTGAATATAAAGGGAGAGGAAAGAACCATGTATACTGCCCTAAGCTCCTTGGACAAAGATGGATGTGGGGAGAGATACAATATCATATGAACAGATTTCTGAGCTGTGTGCCAGCAGTATTCCTGGATGAACACAACAATTTACAACAAATCTTATGAAATGGTCTACTGTGACATATTAATGAATATGTCACTCTTTGTGGAATATGTCTTTTACAGGTTGTAACCATCTAATTTGTAAGCAATGAATATATTTTGCGTATCCTGTAGTTTAACATTACAAATATTTATGCAGAAAAAAAATGTAGAAACTGTGTTTGTGGGAGATATAGATATATCTAAAGATTTTATTGTAATGACCTCTTCAGGTATATGTGTACTACAAATGTATATTGGTTTGGCAGTCATAGCCTCCTCCACAGAATCTTGGAAACTGCAGTTTGGCAAAGAGATACTTAGCCTTCCCCAGGGCTTCCCTGGGGAGAGGGAATTACAATTAAACAAGTAGAAATCTGAAATGTAGAAATTTTCTTCTTCTCTTTTAAACCAACAATACCCTCAAAATGTCTTCTGGGCTGTCAAAACTAACTAGCTTATTATGGTCTGTGGTTTCAAATGTTCTCAATCAGCCCAAAAGGTCATGACATCGTTAGTTAGTTGATTCCTGAGTTTGCACTTGTTTTCTTCTCATAGATCAGGTTTAGATCTTTCTTTACAATTTGTGATTTATTACCAATGGGAACAGAGCCCACCAGCTATTTCTGGTGGCACATAAGGGGGCCAATAAACATGTCATTGTCATTTTGCCTCTAGAAAACTGGGGTAACAATAGTCTGCAGGACAAAGAGATTGTTAGGGGACTATGGTTAATCCATAATACACAGGAATGTAATAATTACTGGAAGTTGGGGCAGAAAATGGGTAACCAGGAATGTTTTTGGGGAGAAGCCGCTATTTCTTGCTACTCATTGGAATCATCTCTGTTGGGGCTGCAAAAACAGGGGGGTCAATCACCTGTCAAATCCAATCAATGGCTGGTAGTCTTCTTTAGTATGGTGGGCTACGAATTGTGTGGGTCCATTTTACAGCACCTCATCATACAAAAGCAAGCTTCCCATATTATTATTATTATTATTATTATTATTATTATTATTATTATTATTATTATTTATATAGCACCATCAATGTACATGGTGCTGTACAGAGTAAAACAGACTTCAGAATATAAACTTCCCCTCTTTTTCTTTATTCTGGATATCTTAAGGCTGCCACCAAATTCTGCTAAGGTCAGACTTCACAGCAGGTTTGATGGTTATTTCAGGGAAGAATATGGGGAAAAATTCAGGTTGGGGAGGTAGCTCATTTCACTTCAGTGCTTTGACTTCTGATGGGGAAGGGAGAAAAGCAAAATGAGCAGGATAAGATAGGTAGAAATTATTCATCTCCCCAAGAATGTCACTTCTTGTGCAGATAAATTGCTACTAGCATTGTGCTTGAAGTCACTTATGTTAGTGCAATGTAATTTGCATTCGCACTAGTGCTGACTTGGATACTGCCCAAACAGCCCAAGGAAGTTTGTACCACATGTTTATAGATGGGTAATTTAAAACTATAAACTGACAACTCAACCCTATGCATATTTACTCAACCATAAGCCGTATTGCATTCCATGGAGTTATGCATTGAATTTTAACCAGAGGTTGCTACCCACGAAAGAATTTCAATCACTGTTTAATACAACTCTGTGTCTCGACTAGTGCTGTGACGAAACCCCACCTACCCTTCCACAACCTCTTTGTTCCCCTGTGAAAGAAAAATGAGAGTTTTGGAATTTTGTAAGGAGGTGGCCGACGTATGCGTGTGCGCTAGGGGAGGGCAAACCCACCCACATCCAACTCAGCGGACACTAACCCCATCGCCACTGCCCTCTACCCCACTTGTCAGGCCCCACAATCTTCTTCGGAGGCTCAGCCTGAGAAGCGCTTGGCTGCCATTGACTCAGCGGGGGGAGGTGCACAATTTCGCAGCGGGGCTGGACGGCTGCCAAGCACTTGTAGAGGCATCACGAGCATTTGAGTGTGGATCCATGCTCACGCCACATGCACCAGACTGGGTCCGGGGGAGGGCAGATGCGGGGGAGTCTGTTGGACTTCCGGACCCAGTCAGGTGCTAGCATGTGCCCTTTCTTTTACCACCCTCCCCCATATGCCCCATAGATGACTTTGGCAGGATTTCCTCCCTTGCGGCTTTCCACTGCAGTTACCTGCTGGGTGTCTGAAAGCTGCGCAAGGAGTTGTTGTTATTTTTCTAATTTTTCTTCTTGTTGTTAAAAGAATTTAAAAAACACACAAATCAAAACAATGAATGCCTCTCTCAGCTTTCAGGCAGTAGCATAGGAAAGCCCCAAGGGAGAAAGTCCTGGCTAAGACTTCCAGGGGGCTTTGGGAAAGCTGAAGCAGGCAGAGAGGTGGCAAGGACGGAAAAGAGGAATGGTAAAAGAAAGAGCACACACACACCTCGGACATCTCTTTACAGTAAGGTAAGCACTGAGGACCTTCTCCAGACATTTCTCCAAAATTCTCACCACTTCCAACAAATTTTCAGGTGCAATTTCCTTTTTCCCCTCCTCCTCAATGAATGGTCAAAAATAAACAGATCACAAAATTATGTACAGTGCTAGTTTTGGTCTTTCAGTATTAATACAAGGAATAATATACTCCTACAGAATTCTGAGCCATTTTAAACAGGGCTTTTTTTTCATATATGATTCTTTATAATGATGACCTCTCTCACACACTCACTCACTCACACACACACACACGTGTCAAAATTATCGATGTGGTATATTGAACGTGGCATTATAAGGATAGCAGATATTGTAACCTAATTTTTCACTTCCTTGCACAGATTTTAAAAACGCATTTTGGACACGTAACGCCACGCTCCCATTTTCTCCAGTGACATTTCCAAAACAATTCTACAAACATAAAATTACCCAAGCAATGCTGACAACCCTAGATCTTGCTAATGTCTAAATTACTGTAGCAATGCGAAGTTGTGTGTTTTGTGTATTAAACTTTGAACATCATCCATAAAAGCTCAACTGCATGCCTACTTAAATATGGGTTACGGAAATATCTATTATCAGAAAGGCTCAAATGGGATTTAACATTTGCTCTTCTGTTAACTTGATGGTAATGCAGACTCCTGTTGGTTGTTTGCCTTTTAGGTGATAAAACTGGAAACATGAAGACAGCTTTAATTACAAGCATTCAATAATCCGACAGTATGTATGATAAAAAAAGAAAAAGACACAGATTTGTTTTTAATAGCCTGAGGGGCTATTTTGACTTCTCCCTGAATTTCCCAGTATATTAAAATGCATTATTAGTGGTCTTCACAAAATTGCTTAGAAGTCAGGGCCTTTGATTCCTTCTTCCATTGTTTGTTATATCAGAATTATCAGCATTTCTGTAGTTAGCCTGATTTCTTTCTAAAACTGGAGGCTAGATTAAGTTAAGAAACCTGATATGTAAATGGTTCATACTGAAAAAGCAGTCCTGATGGGTGAAGGACCAGATGCAGTTTGCATACCTAGGGCCAAATTAGACATGACATTAAATGCATTGTGGGTGGGTGGTGGAGTGTTAGAAACAGCATTTGTAAAGGAGGAGAAATTTAATCCTTTCCTCTTCTGCTGCAATTCAGAGGAAAAACTAGTCCTCAGAAAGTGCTATTTTGCTTTTGGCACCAGTGCGGGATTCCACCACCACCACCATCCCATGCAGTCCAATACCAGTTTCAGACAAGGATTTTCCTCAGAGCCACAGCAGGGAATGAAAGGCTTTCATTTCCCCTCTGCACCTGTTGTTATCCCAGTTTCCTCAGCTGATGCAATTTGCATTGTTTTAAACCTGCATGTTTAATGCAAAGATGCTTTTAATATTACAGTGAGTTTCACCCTCGTTTGACTCCAAATGCACCCAAAGCAAAATGTTGCAGTGAATAAAGACGTTCTTGTTTGGGCAAAATGTTAAGGGAAGCAAAGAGTTTTGGCAAGGCAAGATCTCAAGGAACTGCTGTACACCCCTACATTACTGGAAGTATTTAAGGCTGCAATACTATACCTATGTACCTGGGAGTAAGCCTGGTCAACTTCAATAGGGCTTTCTTCTGAGTAAGCATGTATAGGACTGCACTGTGTAGGCACATCATGTGAGTTATCTGGAATTAGACAGCTCTGTAGATTAAAATTGAACTTCATCAGCAGAGAGACAACATGGTTCTAGAAAGAATACAATAAGAAACCAGAGATCCAGAGCACCAGCGTTTGCTTAGAAAGGGTCAAAGTTCATTGACTCTTCTCTTAATTGGTGATCTATTCAGTTTTCTCCATAGTTGAAGATTTATTGTTGACAGTGTTGTGCGGGAAAGGTGCAGACTAGGCATGTGCTCCGCTCCTATTAGAAGCGCAGAAGCAGGAGCGAATTGGCCTGCTCCGCCTTGCCCAGAGGCGGAGTAGAAGCGGACCGCGGACCCCTAGAAGCAAGGCGAAGAGAAGCACCCATTTTCGGAGCGCTTCTCTTTCTGCGGAGCGCTCCGATCGCCATCTTGAAACATTTCGCCCATAGATAACTGGGTTGTTTTTGAAGCTATCGTTCTGAAAATTCTTGTGCTTAGACAGTCGTGCATGGGGGTCATTTTGAGACTACTCTCACCTCTCTGCGTCGTGCGGGTCGCGTGCTATATTTTTTAAAAAATCGGGTCAACAAACAGGGACAGCGCGGGTCAAACGGCGGTTTTCACCCATAGGATTGCATTGCGGAAAAGAATCGGGGATAACTGGGTTGATTTTTAAGCTATCGTTCTGAAAATTCTTGTGCTTAGACAGTCGTGGATGGGGGTCATTTTGAGACTACTCTCACCTCTCTGCGTCGTGCGGGTCGTGCGCTAGAAGTTTTTAAAAAGTAGGGTAAAGGCGGGGAAAAAGATTACCTTTTCGATTGCTGAGGGGCAGAGTCAACTCCCGGTCATGATCACATGATCCCAAAGTTGGAGGAGGGGATAGGCAAAACGGGTAACTTGAGATTCTGGGAAACTTCTCTTTCTTAGTCTGAACGGACTTTTCCCAGTGTTTTTTTAAAACAGTAGCCCCACCAAATGCACAAACACAACCTGTGAAATCATATACTAAGCCAATAATAAGAGATAGAAACACCGCACTGCTACCCACCCTAACTTTGGGGAACAACTGAAAAGATATGGTGCAAGGGGATGAGCTCCCCTAGGGCATCTCATTGTGGACGTGGCCCCACTCTCTCCTGTACTTGGAAGGCCATCAGAGCCTTCCAAAGAGAGTAAAACGGTGGAGCAATGCCTATCATGAGTTGAAGTGAGCGGTCTACTTCCCTTAGTGGTGGAGCGATGCCTATCATGAGTTGAAGTGACAGTTCCACTTCTTAGCAGTGGAGCAATGGCTTTCATAAGTTGAACTGACAGCCTTGCTTCTTAAAAGACTGGTCACTACTAGGACCAGTCAAATTGGCAGCTGCTGCTTCCCCCTCCCCTGGGCACGTCCCCCTATTGCTGGTAAAAGACAGATATAGCCTTTTTTTAAAAGTTCTGCTTGTTGTTTATTCAGCAACACTGCTGCTTTTAATTCCACCCCTCCTTCATTTATTTATTTATCTATTTATTCCATTTTATATGCATTACTGGCTTATCCTTGGCTCACTTCCTTATGCCCCCAGAAATGTCTGCTGCCTGCCTGCCTGCCTTCCCTCTCTCCTCCCCTGCCCGCCTTGCAGGGATGTTGTGTGTGTCTGGCTTTGACTCTGGGGAGAAGTCCTTCCTGTGCTCACTTGGAGTTTTGGAAGTTCCAAATCCATTTTTCAAGTGTGGAAGAAGATTCATATAGGTTGATCTCTACTCCCCAATTCATGGCATGTTGGGATTTCCTTTGAAATGGCCCCATTGAGAGGTCTGCAGGTTTAAGCCCCGCCAAAAATCAGGGGATGATGGGACTGCCTTGAGTCTCGGCGTGCGGCGTATGTATCCCTGGATAAGCTGTCATGGTGGTGAGTTTGAGGTTTTTTTTTAACGTGCAAATTGACGGAGCTATTGGAAAGGGGTGTGAATGGGTGTTGGATTTTCATAAATTCCCCAAAAATCAGGGGATGATGGGACTGCCTTGAGTCTCGGCATGCGTATGTATCCCTGGATAAGCTTTCATGGTGGCGAGTTTGAGGTTTCTAACGTGCAAATTGACAGAGCTATGGAAAGGGGTGTGAATGGGGTGCCCGATTTTCAAAAATTCCCCAAAAATCAGGGGATGATGGGATTGCCTTGAAACCTGGTGTCCATGTGGACACGTGGATAAGCTATCATGGTGCTGAGTTTGAGGTTTCTAACGTGCAAATTGACGGAGCTATCGAAAGGGGTGTGACTTAGGGTTATGGGTGGTGCATTAGAGGTTAGAGCCCTGCCAAAAATCAGGGGATGATGGGACTGCCTTGAGTCTGGGCACCCATGTGGACACGTGGATAAGCTATCATGGTGGCGAGTTTGAGGTTTCTAAAGTGCAAATTGACGGAGCTATCCCAAGGGGTCTGAATGGGGTGCCCGATTTTCATAAATTCCCCAAAAATCAGGGGATGATGGGATTGCCTTGAAACTTGGCGTGCGTGTGTATACGTCCATGAGGTGTCATGGTGCCAAACGTGAGGTTTCTAACTTGAACCAAAAAAAAGTTGTTTACTTTTTTAGCTTTCAATGCAACCCTATGGGGGGGAAAACGGAGCTCCGATCCGGATCCGGAGCTCCGAGCAGAGCGGAAATGGGCGGGGCGAAGCGGCCCGATCCGAAAATCGTGGATCTGGAAGTGAAGCGGAGCGGGGGGTCCATGCACACCCCTAGTGCAGACCCTCCACCTTCTCCATAGCAATCTTACAAACCTCTTTCTCTAGAACCCTCAGGCCTTCCTGAAAGAACTGAGAAGAGGCTTGTGGAAATCTGTATTAAAAAATCTGGGGCCGCTTGCACATGAAGAGGCTTTTTAGGGGATCAGGGGGCATAACTGAGTGAAGGAGCACAGAATTACAGTTGTGCAAGCTGGATCCAACCCTTGTCCTATAATATCATGAATTTTATAAGTGCCCCAAACTTAGGTGAAGCAGAATAAAGATGTATTAATGTATTGATTGACTGTTCTCAGAAATGCCTGAATTTAGACACATTTTGGCAACCAGACTTCCTTCCTCAAGGGGCAATCAGCAACCTGCAAAAGTTAACTTGTGTACTGAAATAAGCATTTACTGAGTTTTGATACAGTGAATGGGATTGCCGAAGGAGGTCACGTTTGCCCATTGGTGATTATGCCCAAGGAACGAAATTTGGTTTCTGAAATGCTTTGGGCTTGAATAAATTTTGGAACTTCTGAGAACAGTTCTATTTAATTAATTGTTTATTAAATGTTTTTTTTCTTTCATGATGCATTAAATGATTACAGCACTCCTGTTGTGGAATTTGATCACCTTTTGGAATTTATTGCAAATGTGCTTGTTTATCCATTTCCTGGGAGGACAGTTCTCTGCATTCCACTGTCTGGAGTTACAGATGTTGTGTTTGAAATCAAGAACACAGCAACAGTTTTGCTTAGGTCTTCAACAGTGGCCCATTAAAGCAGCATTTGATGCCTTGCAGCAGCCAGCTGTCTTGGTGCTTCAAGGGAGTCGTGCAGTCAGGGGGAGGGCTGGTGGCTCCCAGTCCAATGGGACAGAGATTCAGTTCTGGGTTTTAGTTGCAACCAGCCAGAAGTCAAAAGGAGCTATCCAAAATACTGGACCCATTTTTGGGATAGGCTTCAGCATCTTGGATAGATCCTTTAGAGTTCTGGTTGGCTGTAGATAAAATCCAGAATGGAATTCCACCCCACCAAAATTGGACATACCAGCCTCCCCTACATACAGTCTAATATGAGCTATCAATAGAACAGTCTGCTCATTTTCATTCTAGCTGTCTTCAAGCTTTCTCATGCAGTGACATTCCCCCAGAGGCTACACTATATCTAGGATGGGGAACCTGTGGGCCTCAGCCAAATTTCATGCAACCCTCAGCATCATCTGGCTCTCTGGATGCTGTGGGGTCACTTCTGTTCTTCAGGTTACTCCCTGGGAATGGCTTCCTCTTTGGCTTCATGTGTACATGTGAGCACTTGCACACGCAAGATGTAGAGAAATAGAGAACAAATGGGGTGGCACAGAAATAAAGAGAACTTTGCAAACATGCGCTTTTGCAAAGTCCACCCATTTTGTTTTTGGCTCTGCCTATTTTTGGTTTTGGCTCCACCCACCATTGATTGACTTTTCTTGTAGTTTAACAGCAATTGTTTGGAAAAAATGTTCCCCACTCCTGCTATACACACCTAAGTGGGAGTAAATCTTATTGAAATTCAACAGTGCTCACATGTGCGTAGACATGTATAGGGTTGCAGTGACAGATGTGTAAAGTCAGTACCCATCGGGGAGCTGACAAATGGATGGCAAACATTCGTCAAATGGAGAGAAAAGTGGGACATAACCTAGCCATGCTCTCTCACCACTTGATCATGGCTGAGTTCTGTGAAATCAGCCGTGGATGTACACGCACATATGCTCTGTGTGGGCTCTGTGGAGATAATTTTAGGATGTATAAAAGTATCATCGGGTTCAACATAGTTAATGGCCCTTTCCTATTTCAAGCTTCTGTGAATGTGATGCTCTCTGTAGAGACATTCTAAATCTCTTCCCATCCATTGCACTGAGTAAAATTGCTGATTCTTAATCCTCAGGTTATTATAAAAAGGGGAAATGGGCAGTTGGAGCGCCTTTCTGTTTTTTATTATATTAATAAAAAAGAAAGAAACCATAACAATACTGAAATTCTAGAAAGCAGTGGTCACAGCAAGAAATCATGACCCTTAATATAATAATACAATATTGTTACATTTTAGATGATTGCAAAATGGCCAAAAGAACTCTCCTCAAGAGCCAAGGAATTGCTTTCAGTAATTGATAATTTACCCATTTAGAAATTTAGAATCAAGATAATTAATTATAATTCTGTTTATTCCAACATTCACAAGAAAGAGAAAGAGAGAGAGAGAGCATCATTCTGTCTTTTTCCCATTAAAATTTTTGGATTGATTTTAAGGGGCATTCCTAATGACATTCCTCTATAACACATGTAGTAAAAATCCTACAAGAAATGCTTGAAGATAGGTATAGAGCAGATGAACCTTCCTGTCATCATAAGCTAAAAAAATATTCTCACTGCAAAATGAGCCCCAGCAAGCCATATTATCATCCTAATATTGAAGATGTGGGGCAATGAGGTTAAAAGACGGTGGCTTGTCTAAGGCCCACTAGTGAGTAATTGTACATGTAATTGTAATTTTCTGTAATTGTACATGTCAGCTGTCCCCAACCAGGTTCCCTCCAGAAGTGTTGGAGTCCAACACCCATCATTTCAAGCCATCATGGCCAATGGCCATGCAATCCAATACATCTGAAGGGCACTTGATAGGGGAAATCTAGTACATGTCATGTGAGCTCAGTTGCATCCCACTCTCCACCCTTTTCTCTCTGTGTGTGTGTGTGTGTGTGTGTGTTTCTCAAGTGTGTATTTACCTGTTCCACAAAATTACAGGATAGTAATAAGGGACACTATACCAACTGCTGCTCCACACCCACTCTTTCTTTCTGTTGCACCAGAGGGACCCAGCAGTATTGTTTCCTAAAGCAACCCTAGAAACAAGTGGAAACACTTCTTTTCAGAATAGGACTGGTCTAGAATAGGGCCAGTCAGCAGAGCCCCCTTCTGCAAGCTCCACTGACCTCTGAGTTCTGGAAATGAGTGTTTCAGCTCATTTCCATTTGCTTCAAGATCCTCTAGCTTCCCATTGTACTAGTGATGGGTTCCACTAGTTTGTGGGTAATATTTGATGCTTCCTTAGAAATCCAGTAAGAACATAAGAAGAGCCATACTGGATCAGACCAAGGGTCCATCTGGTCCAGCACTCTGTTCACATAGGGGCCAACCAACCATCTATCAGGAACCCACAAGCAGGATTATTATTATTATTATTATTTATTTATATAGCACCATCAATGTACATGGTGCTGTACAGAGTAAAACAGTAAATAGCAAGACCCTGCCGCATAGGCTTACATTCTAATAAAACCATAATAAAACAATAAGGAGGGGAAGAGAAAGCAAACAGGCACAGGGTAGGGTAAACAGGCACTGGGTAGGGTAAAACTAACAGTATAAAGTCAGAACAAAATCAAGTTTTAAAAGCTTTAGGAAAAAGAAAAGTTTTTAGCTGAGCTTTAAAAGCTGCGGTTGAACTTGTAGTTCTCAAATGTTCTGGTAGAGCGTTCCAGGCATAAGGGGCAGCAGAAGAAAATGGACGAAGCCGAGCAAGGGAAGTAGAGACCCTTGGGCAGGCGAGAAACATGGCATCAGAGGAGCGAAGAGCACGAGCGGGGCAATAGTGTGAGATGAGAGAGGAGAGATAGGAAGGAGCTAGATAGTCAAAAGCTTTGTAGGTCAACAGGAGAAGTTTATATTGGATTCTGAAGTGAATTGGAAGCCAATGAAGAGATTTCAGAAGTGGAGTTACATGGTCAGAGCAGCGAGCCAAGAAGATGATCTTAGCAGCAGAGTGGTGAACAGAAACCAACGGACTGATGTGAGAAGAAGGAAGGCCAGTGAGAAGAAGGTTGCAGTAGTCCAACCGAGAAATTACCAATGCATGAACAAGAGTCTTGGCAGAAGAGACAGACAAAAATGATCGAATCCTGGCAATATTATACAGGAAAAAACGACAGGATTTAGCTACTGCCTCAATATGAGGAATAAAGGAGAGCGAGGAATCAAATATAAAGCCAAGACTACGAGCTTCCTTGACTGGAGTAAGCGTAACATCATTGACAGTAAGAGAGAATGAGAGATGAGGAGAAGGTTTAGGAGGAAAAACAAGCAATTCAGTCTTTGCCATATTAAGTTTCAAACGACGATGAAACAACCAAGCTGAGATATCTGAAAGACATGCCGAGATACGATCGTGAACATCAGGAGAAAGATCCGGAGATGAAAGATATAATTGTGTATCATCAGCATACAGATGATATTGGAGGCCATGAGATTGAATAAGATTACCCAAGGGCAACATGTATAAAGAAAACAACAATGGACCAAGCACTGAGCCTTGGGGAACCCCTACTGAAAGGGGAAAAGAAGAAGGCGAGCTACCATTAGCCAACACGCTGAAAGAGCGACCCGCTAGATAGGAGGCAAACCAGTTATAGACAGAGCCACAAAATCCAAGGTCATGAAGGGAATCTAAAAGAAGATCATGATCAACCGTGTCAAAGGCTGCAGTTAGATCAAGGAGAATAAGAACGGAATAACGGCCTTTAGACTTGGCAGTAAGAAGATCATTGGTAATCTTAGTAAGGGCTGTTTCAGTGGAATGCAAAGGACGGAATCCACATTGAAAAGGATCCAGAGCAGAGTTACTAGAAAGAAAATCAAGACAACGAGAGTAGACCACACGCTCCAGGATCTTTGAAACAAACGGCAACAAAGAGACAGGTCGGTAGTTAGACAGAGATAGCCTATCAAGAGTAGGTTTCTTGAGAATAGGAGAGACTGTAGCATGTTTAAAAGCAGAAGGAAATGAACCAGAGGACAGAGAAAAATTAATAATATGAAGCAAGGAAGGGAGGATAGCAGGGATAAGATTAATAAAGACGCGAGAAGGAATCGGATCTGGGTGCAATAACACCCTCCCGCCAAGGATCCCCAGCAATTGGTCTATATAGGCTTAGTGCCTATATACACCAGTATGCTTTGATAACACTGTAAAATTCCAATGTAACAATTCACACTTGCTTTTTATATACAAGTAAGCTGGTACCTTTCACATTTTCTAAATATATGCTATATCTTGCATATTACTTTTGTGGTGTTGGGAGTAGATGGGCAGAGACAGACCCAAACTGTCCTTGGCTCTGAACAAAATAAATCAGAGCTCATTGGTGATGATTGGCCTCTCATTCTGTAATACAGTAACATCTGAATTTCATAACGGGTAACTATTGCCAAATCAGAACCTTAAGGAAAGTAACCAATCACTGAGAAATGTCTATGTGTGTACTTGGGTTGGGGAATAGTATTTTATTACCTAGTAATGGCTTTATCACCATGGTTTTATGGTAGTAGTTTTACTACCATAGACTATTCTAACCTGAACTGTAAAACTCATATTTTTAAAGCTTCAGATTTGCATTGGTATTTGCATTGGCTCAGGGAACTAGTTTTCATGATATTCGCTGCAAAAGGAACAATGCAGTTCAGTACCATGGAGAGCTCCCCAAATTCTAATGCTATCCTTGTTCTTCTGGTACAAGTAAGTGTGCTGCACTAGCAGAGAGAAGCAATTTCTTTTTCCAGCATTTGCTGCAGTGGTTCACCTACTTCTGCTGTTCAGGCAGAGCAGAACTGATGGAATGATAGAGAACCAAATGCTGTAGAGAGGCAAAGAAGAGAGGGGGAGACTAGAAGCAAGTGAGAGCAACCGATTCCTGAGTTGGATGAGAGTGATGGATTCAACATTCTTTTTTAAAGGTTTTCTTTAAAACATATATAAACCTCCCAGCATGTGTGTTCATCCAAAAGCTCTATGGATCTGAAAACATGCATTCTACTGGTGATGCGCCAGCAATCAGCAAAGTATGCATGATCCTCCAGATTTTACTAAAATGCATATAATGTGTATGATGTATATATGTGTAATGATTCAGCCATGCTTGTGGTGTTCAGTTAGGGTTGCCAAGCAGTTTTTATGATAGGCTCCACATCTTTAACAGCTACATGGCAGGCAGAACCACGGTGGTCTTTTCTGTGCTGGCAAGTCAGCTGTATTTATTGATTTGGCTAGTGCAGATAGGTGAGAATTTCATTTAGTTCATTGTTTGATAAGATATCACCAAAATTTGCAAATATCTTCATAAATGGGATGGAAATAGCTTGTGATGAAAAACATTTGAATGTAGGAAAAAGCAAAACTGCCACTCCCTAATGTGTGTTTTGCCCAGGATGCCAAAAGTATCACGATCTAGTGCCACTATCTCATTTAAAATGTATTCAAAGAGGCTGTATACTTGTGATTCTCTAAAACAGCTTTGAGGAAACAGTTTCAGTGGTACAACCTCATGTGTGTGATTCAGCTCACACGTATAGGGTTTTTTTTTACTCCCTGCAAACATAGGTTGTATCTCTTGCTAGTCACACTTAGTGAAGACCCACTGAAATGAATGGGATTTAAGTGGGACTAACATTGGATACAACTTCCTATAGGGGACAGAGCTGAATGGAGAAACATTATTGAAGGGGGTGTCTGGGTACAACTCCAGCCATTTCTATGATGAGAGCAGTGTGGAAATGTACAACCAAGTCCATGAAAATAGATGCAGCTTCTTCTTCGTTCTTTCATCTCTCACAATTTCTCTACCTGCAGAGGAAAGACATGGGCCCTCACATTTATGAAATGACCTGTTGACATACTTAATCCTCTTCAGAAATAAAAATGCAGACAGTTTGTTCTTAGAGTGTATTCATTTGTGACACACACATTTTTATTTTTATTTTGGTTTTTAAGGGCAAATACAAAACCATGCAAAATAAATATTTTAAAGGAAGAGTTTATTCATTTAAAGTATTTATTTTGCATGGTTTTGTAGCAGACAAAATCAAGAATATTTCTATGCCTACTCTATTTATATCATAATGGTATAAATTCTGGAAAATAGTTTTAGGAATTGAAAAGAAAACACACACACCATGGATTATGTGAAGCAAAATGTTGTTAAAACTGCACTAACCCACAGCTGTGGCTCTCATCGCTTTCCCATCATCCTCTCTGTTTTCTATAGCTCCATTCACTGTTATATTCACTGCTGTTTTTCTTTTCCTCCATGTCTTCTGTCAAGAAGTAACCTTCAAAAGGCCTTTCTGCACTGTGGATTCTTTATTTTAAAATGAAATAAAACTCTTTCAGGGGCTCTGGTTTTTCTTGTTCCTTTAGAACTCCTTTGGTCTTAAGAAGGAGATGGACTGATGGCTGAATATTAAAGCTTCTTCACTTTGACTGTGTAAGCTAAACTAAGCAACATAAACAAGGTGTTTTCAGACTGCACAATTGCATTGTTAGCATTTTCCTCACAACTTTATTAAGCACAATCTACAATCCAGATAAGAAGGGAAGGCCAAGATTGTCCCATTAAAGAGAACAGCTCAAGGCTAAGGATATTTACACAGCAGTAAGTTCCACTGAGTTCAGTACTACTTACACCTTAGTAAGTGTACTTAGAATTTGGTGGTGAGAGCTATTAACACTGGTGAATGGTATGTTGGAACCCTAAGATGCTGGTTGTAACAATTTTGCAAGGCATATTGAGGGCAAAACTGCCCATCTTCATAATGATCTTAATGCTGCTATTATAACAGGTCCTGGTGAGGCCTCCAATGTTCCATAATGTCCGATTTTCTGGAAATAGTTCCAGCTGTTGCAGATTGAGAATGTGGACAAGACACTTGCATCAGTTCAACTGATCAGATGCCCTCTTAACCCTTGCCCATCATGGGTAATATGACCTAGTCAAGGAGGGTTGATCAGGTAGGTCCAGGGAGTAGTCAGAGCCTTGCTCCATCTAGCCCAGTAGTGTTGACACTGACTAGCAGCAGCATTCCAGGATGCTTTCCCAGCCCTACTTGGAGATGCCAGAAATTGAACCTGGGGCCTTCTGTATATAAAGCAGGTGCTCTACACTGAGCCACAGCCCCTCCATTACAGAGGCAGTGGTGTGACCACTTCTGAAAAAGTCTTCACTGTATCCAGTGATTTATAACAGCTATTGCCCACTCACTAACTTTGGGGCAAGGTACTTGAGCAGGCAGTGGTGAACCAGCTGCAGATATTCTTGGAGGACACTGATTATCAGGACCCATTCCAGTCTGGATTCCAGCATGCATATTGGATAGAATCAGCCTTGGTCACCCTGATGGATGACTTTTATTGGGAGAAGGACAGAGGGAGTGTGACCATGTTACTCTTTCTTTATCTCTCAGAAGCTTTTGACACCATTGACCGTGATATCCTCTTGAACAAGCTCTGTGGGTTGGGAATTAGGGGCACTGTTTTAAAGTTTTTCTAATCCTATCTGCAGGGTAGGGTCCAGATAGCAGCATTGGGTGGCTGTACCTCCACCCCTCAGCAATAATGCTGTCTCCAATGCTATTTAACATATATATGAAGCCATTTGGTGTTGTAATTAGCAGTTTAGGGGCAAGGTGTTAACAGCATGCTGATGAGACTCAGCTCTCTCTCCCCATTACATCTGAACCAGGAGAAGCCATGCATGACCAAGACTGGGGCTTAGATTGGATGAGGCCCAATAGGCTGAAGCTGAATCCCAATAAGATGGAGACACTGTGAGTAAGTGGTTCCTGGGTCTGGAAATTAGGGAGTTCACCTGGTCTAGATTGGGTTGCCCTCCTCATAAAAGAATGGATATGCAGTTTTGGTGTGCTCCTTGATAAATCATTGTCATTAGAAGCCCGAGTGACTTCTGTGGCACAGAATGCCTTTGACCAACTTCAGCTGGTACATCAACTGCACCTGTTCCTGGACCACGATAACTTAACCAACTTGATCCATGCAAAGGTAACCTTTAGACTGGACTACTGTAATGCTATCTATATGGGGCTGCCCTTGAGACTGGTTCAGAAGGTGCTGATTGTGCAGAACACTGCAGCAAGGCTGTTGAATGGAGTGCCTTGTCATGCACACGAGCAGCACTGGCTGCCAGTTTGCTACCAAGGTATTATTATTATTAACATATGAAGCCATAAACAACTTAGGACCAGGTCACCTGAAAAATTGTCTCCCCACTATATAGAACTGTTAGAGCACTATGATCTTCAGGGGAAGCCTTGCAGTCTGCGCCCTGCCCTGCAGAGCCCCATCTGGCCAGCAACACAGCCTTCTCTGTGGTAACCCCCTGCAACTCTGGAATGGTCCCCCTCCCCTCTTTGATTCTACACCAAGAAAATCCAAACAAAAAAAAATCAATCATGAATTTCTCCCAGCACATGTCTGCAAATGTTCTCAAATGAATCAGAAATACCAGTAATATTCTTCTCTTCCACTTCTACTAAAATTAGCCACAGAAAACAAGAGGATCAAACTACTCACCTTGATAACCTCAGATTATTATTTGAACTATATTGAATCCCACTACTTGAAGGAAGTAGAGAATGCCTACCCTAACACAACAGTGCATTATCTCTCGATGATACATTTTCTTCACGTATTATCAAGACATGAAGGGAAACTTTCACACATTTGATGTACATCTAATAACACATTAAATGACAGAGGAATTGAAAGGGATCCATTAAGTACAATAATATTTTCTTTTCAAAAGGATTGATGTATCTGAATCATGTAAGAGTCTGGAACAAAAATGTCTTATTACTTCAACAAATGAGATTAAAACAGTTAATTGCATTATGTGTCTATGAATTTTGCTGCTAATATTGGACTGAGATGTTTTCTGCATTTAAATTTATCCAGCTTAATGCCAAATAACCAGATCAGGAAAAACTATGCTGTTTTTAAAAGTACCCTTGGCTAATATATGACATAATGTCTTCATTAATAAGAAAACAACTGCTTTCCCATTTTCTTTTTTGTACTGAAAGTATCATTTACTTTCCTTCACTGTTCTAGCCTATTGATGAGCGTATAACCAAGGTTCACCGAAGTCACAGCTTTCTAGGGTTCTGTTGTGATTATAGTACAAGAACTGTGTTGAGATGCAGAGAACAGATGCAAAATTGGCTCCTCCTCCAAAACATGGGAAATTCAGGGGGTGGAGAGAGTGGGACCAGTGAACCACATGCCCTCTCTATGTTTTTACTACTGGGAGAACACTCTGAAGAGCCAGAAAGAGTGGCCAGTGTGGCTCTTTAGGGAGCTGGCCAAGCTGTAACCTGTGGCTCTAAGAGGTCCTTCCTCAGATCCAGGCATTGTAGGAGGGATAACTCTATAAACTATCCACAATACAAATTGGAAATGCATGGATTTCCAACTGCAAATTGCATTCAGGACCAGGTTCATTCCAAGAGGTGTGAACAGAGTAATTGCAGTGAGTGGAGGAAGGAAATAATGAGATGACACAAAGTATTGGATTTTAAATAGGGCCACATTTATTAAGTGATCTGCAAAGGGGAGATTATCGGGGAAAGAAGGGCGTCCTCAATGAGGCCACTTAGCAGGCCTGTTCCTAACTTGGGCAAGCCATCCACCACCCATGGGTTGGCACATGGGCATGTCGCCATCTCATGGGCTTACCCCTTTTGGGGTAGGGAGACCTTCCGGTGTCACTCCAGCATAGCCCTCAAGGCTCTGCGTGAGTGAGAAGGTTTGGCCTCAAAGGTAACACTTATCTCACCAGCTAGGCCATGGGGCTCAAAGCTGGGAGCCTCAGGAATTTACCCATCACTGCAACAGTGCCTCTGAATGCTCACCACCCCAGAACCCCTCTCAGGATGCCCTTACCTGCTGCTTTAACATCAAAAGTGACCAAATCGTTAAGTATGAACCAAATTAGCCTAATTAATACTCCCAGGCTGTCTTACAGTATGGAGTAGGAGAAAAAAACTCATGGCCAAATTAGGTCATGAGCAACAAATTCCTATTCAGCTCCCTAGTGGCAACCAGCAAGCTCATATAGTCTACAGGGTGGGAGGGAGGGAGCCATGTGACAAAAGAGGAAGCTGAGATGGGAAGCAACAGTTTTGTACACTCAAATCCCCTCCCAGTCCAGTGGCACCATATCTGGACCTCCAATAGGAATCCACCACATTTCCCTGTCTTGGCCCCACCCGCAACAGCCTCCCGCGCCCAGGCTATGCCGGGCATGACAGAATGGTGTATCTGTTTACATATATTTTAAAAAAACTTGACAGAGCTGATTTCCCACTCATCCCTAAATGTTTCTACCATCTGCATTTTGTTAACTTCCAAAAGAAATCCTATCCAAAAGGAAGGACGTAGTAAGACAATATGCCTCATGTAACTTTCTAATCTTCCCCACCTGACATAAAAAATAAATAAGATGTATTCTAGATCCAATTTTTATATTTCTGAAACTTCAGAATCAGTACAATATTTGTTATATTGATCGATCACCGTTTTATTTAAAACTAGTGAACGGAAACGGGATGGAATTGACCCTGTGAAGCCTTCGAGCAAATTTACAGAGCCATCAGAATTGAATATATTGTGCCTGTCCCATCTGAGTGAAACCACGTCTTCCAGCACCCATAGGCATGAGCCCTGCCTCGGTGCACCCATATAGATCCCAGAGCAAGGGGGACAAGGCAAGTGTATAACTCTTTACCTCATCCTCTTAATCTCCCCTAGCTTTAAACTCTATGGACTGCAAAATTATGAGCTGGTTAGTTATGTCTTCCCCTAGTGGCCAATTATGTTACTGCAGGCTTCAACCACATGGACATGTTGAAATTGAATAAAATTAATTAAAGTGCTTTTAAAACAAAATAGCAGTGGGGTAAACACCCATACTGTCCCTTTAGTATGTACAGTATACCAAGTTCCAAGTGTCTAGGTCTCATAGCTCTGGCGCTGACAGATGAACAGACACAAATCCACTTGTAGTATTACAGAAAACATGTTTAAGGGTTTTATACAGACAGATTCAAATCATTTGCTCCAGCTCCTGTCCACCCCAAGTTACTGTAATACACACCTACAATAAACTTAATACAGTTCTTCTTTTGTCCGAGATGTTTATATCTTTCGTAGGATAGAGCGCTACTGATCCTATTGATCACTCTGCATTTACAAGCTGCCTTCACGAAGCCGTTTTTATGGGGCTAAGAACAATATTCTCACTGCTAATAAGGGTGACTTCCTCCGTAATGCTGAAAAAGTGAGCTCTGCTAATGCAGTGTTTGGGAGAGGAAGGTTGAAGTGTCTCATCCATTTCCTTTTCCTGATAATTGGTCTGCTGATGCAATTCAAGGTGCAAATAACTCCTTGCCGGAAATAAATTTTATTGAAGGTGCCAAACAGAAAAGCAGCTCGCTGAGTCAGACTACTAGACAGGTATTGTTTAGAGCAGCACCAAATGTTGGAAACCTGAACATTTCAGCATGAAAAGAGGGACTGAAATATTTGCATCACCCCCCTCCCCAACTTTCACTTTTTTCTTGCCTGTTTATCCCCCCCTCCCCCGATATTCATGACCTTTCTAGATTGCTGTTCTGGTGCCCTGGTGCCCTTTGTTTTCTTTTAAAATGTATCATTCATCTCACTTTCTACGTAATCCCGCCAATCACATATCATGTAGCCAGCAGGGTTATAATCTCAGCACTGCAACGCAAGTCTGGTTTGTCTATGTAGTGACATCAGATTTGACTGCATGATGACATCACAAAGCAAAGTCAGAATGACAGCAAGGCAACATTCTCGCTCCTCTTTGTAGCCACCTAAAAATTGCCAAAGGGAGGGGTAAAAATGTTGGTGAAAAGAACTCTCCCCTCCCGCCAATTTCAGCTCAGTTCTATTATTGTTACCTTTAACAGTAGTAAATACCGAGGAAAAACAACAACAACAACCACAGTGAAATAATCTCTATCATTCACATCCATTTTCAACCAATCAGAGGTTCAGGAAGCACTGGGAAAGGTATGGCTTCTTTGAGCCGAATTGTGTAATAACCACATGAATATACTTCACCTGATGCTTTTGGCCTTCACAGCTATCCAAAAATAATATCCGAGTTTAATTGTGTGGAACAGTGATTTTTTTTATTATTATTAATCACTGCCTCATAGGTAGTTCCTCATAGCTATCTAGCCATAAACTGAAAATCAACATGCAGGAAGCTGAATTATTTTTCCTCTGAAATCTTCTCTGTCTTGCATCTTACTGTCTCTGGGTGTTTCTGTAATTCATTCTACACAGCAAGCATGCAGCCTTTGAGTTATTTTTGACAGTTTTTTTCTTTCTTTCTTTCTTTTGCCTCTGAGATCTCTGCACTTGCTAAAACATTTCAGGAGGGGTTCCTTCATGCTCTTTTAATTTTTAACCATAGATCCTCCTAAAATATTTCTTCATTCTCTTTTAATTTCTAAAATTGGTCATTGTTATCATATTATTTTACCTGCTCCAAATGCTTCTTTTCTTCACCTTTAAGAACTCTCCTCTCCCGAAGAGGCGGCAAGATAGCGCAAAGTGCAGAATGGGTGGAGCATGAAAGAAAGGATCCCCTCCGCGCTGCAGCCGCCCTGCATAGGATAATCTTCAGCCTCCGATTTCAGAAGCTGTTGTCTATCTCTGTAGGATTGCACCCTTCATGGACTTAATCATTGCTAACCATCATCTCTGCCTTCTCTTCATATAACATTAGATTCTTTACTCTTCAGAAATTAAGTGTACAATTCTAAGGGATTGACACTTGATAGACAGAGGGCTCAAATATATCTGTCCACAGCCTCTCCATTCTCCAATTCAACCATTTTCAACCAGACGGGCCTTTTAGCCTGTTAAGCCCATTTACCTTCCGGTTGCTAAGGTCAGTGATGGGTAGAATCTCTTAGATTGAGCAGATACAGGCCCTCCCTCCCTCTCCACCCTGCCCACTGTCCCACCCCCTTTTCTCCATCTCCAGTCTTCTTAACCTCAAAATTTGAGCCAGAGCTCCATTGAGCCGATTCTCTGCCCCGATTTTGGAGGGGCCGTCCTTACTCCACCCCATTGGATTACCATCGGAAAACCGCCCCTTTTGGGATAACCATTCTAATCAAAGGAAATTAATCAAATACTCATAGCTCCCTCATTTCTAAAGCTAAAGAGATAAAGCTTGGCACAGTGATAGCTCTTAATGAGGGATTTAGCCATGGCAAGTTTGAATCAAATCCATTCATGCCTTGATTTTTTAGATTTTTTTAAAAAAAAATCCTCACACCAGCCTTCTCCAAACTGGTGCTCCTCCTGATCTATTGTATGGGAAAAAAAACCCTTGCATTGGAAGCCCAGCCACTGAAATAAAGAGCCTGCCTGTGCCTGACTCAGGTGTAGAAGCTTTCTCACTCATGATGCCAGCCAGCCCAGCAGCACTTTCACACTGTGGAAATGTGGATGATTGACTTCTATGGGTCCAAGCAGAAATATGCCCCCTCCCTCCCTCCCACCCCCAGTCAGAATCAGCAGCCAGTTAGTGTTTTCCACTCCCCTGAACACTGCAATTGGAGGAGAACATGGTCACAGGTAGCACTGTGGCAATTCCTAATTGATTATCCACAGAAGTCCATTTCAAAGCTACCCCACACCCCACTCAGCATCTTCCAAATATGGAGATATTAAATTTAGACACACACATACACACACAGCAGGATAATTCCAGAGACTTTAGAAGCTCTGATTGGGTGCATCTCTGCTCCGATATTAATCAATGTGTTTGGAAGTAGCCAATCTCCACTCTGGAAGATCGAATGCTCCATGGTTTTTTGTGGTTACCAGATAATTCCTGGGCAGAGCTTACTGGGCATGATTTGAATAATCACTGCCCAGACGCAGCTGGTTGTGTTATCCGAACCCAGGTAGCATGGCTTGTTGGAGGGTTAAACAACCCTCAAATAACCCAGTAACAACCCATAGATTATTTGTGGGTTGTTAAACCCTCCAACAAGTCATGCCACCTGGATTTGGATGACACAGCAAGCTACACTGCGTGGCAATTATTCAAATCATGCCTGGTACATGCCTAGCACTCCCCACAGTTTGTTTAAGTAGTGGTGATCATGCGAGCCAAGTCATTAAGTACAGAGTCCCAATACAGAGACACCTTATAGGACTCTGCCACTTATTTCCCTTGCTTACTACAGTTGAACCAGATGGTTTTCACCAGGAGCCAGGAACATATAGCTGTCCTTGGTGCAGAACACAAAAGGAATGCATGTGGGTGGAGGAAACTTTGGCCTAATCTACACCCAGCAGGATATTGCACTATGAAAGCTGTATATAAAAGGTAGGAGCCACACTACTGCTTTATAGTGGTATTGAAGTGCACTGACAACTGTTGGGGCCCATTGACATGTCCCATCTACTGCTTTCATAGTGCTATATCCTGCTTGGTGTGGCTCCTGCCTTTTATATACCTCTTTCATAGTGAAATATACTGCTTGGTGTAGTTTAGGCCTTTGTGTTCTTCTTTTTCTAATTTTGAGTACTCAATTCAGAAAACACCTTTTTCCCCTTCCAGCTTTCCTGATATAAGAACAAGAACAGACATGCTCATAACATACATGAAGAACTAATCACTCTTATTTGGAAGCAAATCCCATTTGTTCTCAAGAAGATTTAACTTCCAAGCCATATTCACATAGGATCACAGTTCTAAAGTTTTCCCCATATTTGAGCATTTTCTTGAGCATCTGTCCATGTAACATACCTACCAGGAAGCCTATGACAGGAGAACTACTATATTCCCACTTTCCTTAGTCTTTAAGGGAATATTAGCACTTCAACCATTTTATCATAAGAACACGTTCCCTTACTTTATCCTCCCCACCACTAAAATTTAAGGCAGCGTTCTTAGTCCATCTCGGAGAGGAGTATTGCAGAAAATGCACTGCTGTTATTTCATCAAGGTCATTCTGGACTCTGCCACAACTTATCTGATGATACTTCATAGACTATTGCACAAGCTAGTCATGCATATGATGGATCTGGGCCGCACTTCAAAATTAATCACTTTCTTCATTACGCAAATCATTAAGGAGTCCCAAGGACTGGATTGTTCAGGGGATGGTCTCGTTTAATCTTGTTCATCACAATGGGACATAGCGGGGGAGGTGTCAGAACTGACAAGAGGCTTTTGCTTAGGATAGAATGGTCCTGAAAAGATTCAGGAGGTGAAGATGTATGTGCACAAAATCAGCAACAAATAAGCATGAAACTGATTTTGATTGCATGCTTAAAATACATCCTACCCTTTAAAAGAATGTTGTTGCTTTGCTTGGAAAAACAAGGGTAGTGTATTTTTCTATAATGTTTGACCAGTGCAGCAACTCAAGGTGAATTAAAGTTTGTCTAGGGGCAGATTTGAGGTGAATTTAGAGGGTCCTGCTCAAAGGGAACACAGTGACATGAGAACATTATTTGCTCAGACCTTGGCATCTACAGTTAAAGGAGGTCAGATAGTGAAGCCTAGGAAAGACCTTTTCCAGAGACCTTGAAGAACTGGTGCTAGTCACAGTTTTGCACCTTTGCACCCCACCCTTCCTTCTGGGTGTCAAACAAAGACTATGTACCCCTTTTATCATCACAATAACTTTGAGAAGTAATGTAGACCAGGAAACAGGGACTCAAAGGCCTTCTTGCAAATTTCATGGCCATGCAGAACTTTGAGCCAAAAAAAAAAACCAACCCCATTTCAAGTGCAATACTCTGGCCTTGATGTGGAGTGTCATTTCCTGCTGAGGATCATGGGATACAAAGTTGGGGGGGGGGAAACAGTAGTGAAGGACTGGCAGAAAGGGCTGGGTAGTGATGAGGGCAGGATTTAAACTCTGTTTCAAGCCAGGGGGCTGGAAGCAAATAAAAATCAGGCTAGGCTTTTTGAGTGGGGGGTATTCACATGTTGAGCTCCCTCCACCACATTCAGATGCTTGCACCATTATGATACAGTCAAATCCCATTTATTAGACTCCAAATTGGAGGTGGGGGCAATCTGACAAAGCTAAATAAATGAATGGCTCCTACCTGGACTGGGGGACGTGGGCAGGAGACATCCTGAAGAGCTGTGCTTATTGCAAATCAAATACAAACGGGAAGAGAAAGAACTGTTGGTCTCATTATGGATTATATCCAAACAGTTAATTAGTTGGCAATACATTCACCATACCACCACAAGAGTGGAGAACCATACTATAAAAACATCCAAGTCATATTTTGTATAACGTGTTTTTCCCTTCTACATATGCAAATAATTTTGCACTGCAGCTATGTATCCAAACCAAGGATATTTTGCAGATAGTGGCACAATAGGAAGGGAAAGCATTGGACCGGGCTACACTACAGTGTTGTTGCCACCCCCCACTATAAAATAATGTTCTGCCTGCTGGATCCCACCTTCCTTTGCTGTTTTGCCAAGCCCAGGATCATCTTTGCTTTAAATTAAAATGGAAGTGGAAGATGATGGAAAATGAATCAGTTTTGGAAACATATGTCTATAGTAGGAGGCAACAAATGACGCTGCATCCCACCGTTCCTAGTTGCACGTGTAACTAGTAGAGGCCTCCTTAAAGTCATTGGTGACTCACCTCTGCAAAAGAACTTGTAATTCTCCTTCCTATCCATTAATGTGCAAGTAAATGCCTACTCTCGTTGGCCTGGGATATTACAAGGTCCCAAAAAGAGCATGTTTAAGCAATCCGGGGGTTTGTTCTCTTTTGCTACTTATTATCAGAAACCGTTACAGAAGATACATGGTTCTATTTATTTCATCCTGAGATTACAGCGGGGAGAAATGAACCCTTTCCGAAAGTCAGCATAAACATTTGAGATAAATCCAGCAGCAAATCATTGATGCATTGGGAAGCTGATGGGTTACAAGTTCTGGTGAATTCATCTGCTATAATTAAGCAGAGGGAGGGTGCTAGTGCCAGGGCAAGATGCCTACTAAGGGAAGTGGCAGCACTGTTGTAATTGCTGATGGGTGATTTGCTGTTCCGTGTACTTGCATTTTTGTAAATACTCTGAAAACCATGGCTCCATGGCCAGCAACACACACCCTCAACATGCTAGGGAGCAGCTTATGGCTTTCCTATTTGTTCCCAACTAGTGCCTCCTTTTCCCTGCATCCTATGTCACAATACTAGGGTCCCAGTCTCCATGGGGACAGATAATTATAAAGGATGTTTTGAAGTTTGGGGCTGTAATAGTCCAGGGCGTGGGCAGCTGGGAGCACAGACTGAGTGCCGGGACCTGGGAGAGCGAAGGTATACAAAGACTAACCTGAACACAAGCTGTTTAGGATAGAGCGGTTTACTGGTTTAACCACAAAGTGGCGTAGTCCAAAGAACAGTCCAAGGTCAGGAACAGACAAGGCGTGGCAGAGGCAAAGCAAGAGCAGTCCGAGGCCAGGAACAAATAAGGCATCAGGAATCCAGGAACAGGCGCCAAGCACCACCGGAACGATGTTGCTGTGGCAAATGCTGGCATCACAATGTGGGTCTTAAATAGCCCTGACTCTAGCTGCTCCCAGCTGCACCGAATTACCCTATTATGCTGGCGAGGGCCTGAGTTCTGCCAGCACTCTGCAGCAGAGCAGCCCTTTGAGCTTGGGCCTGGATCCTGAAAGTACTCATCCCTAGTACCTGATCCTGACAGGGGCTCAGTGTGAAAGCAGCAGCAGCTGCATTGCAACTACTTTCAGCATACTTTCCTTGCTGATCCAGTGAGCGCTTGTCGGTTGTCTGCTGCAGAATAAATGGAACCGATTTCATTACGGAGATGATGAAATCACAAGTACTTTCCACATTGTATTGTTTTTAGATTGTTTTTATGTTTTCATTGTGCTAATTTTGTTTTCGTTTTAGGGAGGTTTCTGTTATATTTATTTTGGGTTTCTGTACTTGTGCGTGTAAGTCGTGTTAAAACCGCTTTCTGTGGTGGGATCATCATCCTTGACATTTCTATGACAGGCAGGTACAACCATGCTGGGAACACCTATGCCTATTGAACATGACCAATGCAGATGGGTGAATATTTTGTTTTGATATTTGTTTATAAGAATATACGGAAGATCTGTATAGGAAGGATAATAATATTGGGGATAGGTCAGACAGTGTGATCAGTGAGTTAAAGCCAGACATCCTAGGAGTGAGGTTGAATGGGCCTTAAGAAGCATTGCTAATAACAAGGCAGCAGGAGACGACGGTATCCCAGCTGAACTGTTTAAAATATTGCAAGATGATGCTGTCAAGGTGATGCATGCCATATGCCAGCAAATTTGGAAAACACAAGAATGGCCATCAGACTGGAAAAAATCAACTTATATCCCCATACCAAAAAAGGGAAACACTAAAGAATGTTCAAACTATCGGACAGTGGCACTTATTTCACATGCCAGTAAGGTAATGCTCAAGATCCTGCAAGGTAGACTCCAGCAATTCATGGAGCGAGAATTGCCAGATGTACAAGCTGGGTTTAGAAAAGGCAGAGGAACTAGAGACCAAATTGCCAATATCCGCTGGATAATGGAGAAAGCCAGGGAGTTCCAGAAAAACATCTATTTCTGTTTTATTGACTATTCTAAAGCCTTTGACTGTGTGGATCATAACAAACTGTGGCAAGTTCTTGGTGGTATGGGGATACGAAGTCATCTTGTCTGCCTCCTGAGGAATCTGTATAACGAACAAGTAGCAACGGTAAGAACAGACCACGGAACAACGGACTGGTTTAAGATTGGGAAAGGAGTACGGCAGGGTTGTATACTCTCACCTTACCTATTCAACTTGTACGCAGAACACATCATGCAACGTGCTGGGCTTGACAAATCCAAGGCTAGCGTTAAAATTGCAGGAAGAAACATTAACCATCTCAGATATGCAAATGATACCACTTTGATGGCTGAAAGTGAGGAGGAGCTGAGGAGTCTTATGACAAAGGTGAAAGAAGAAAGTGCAAAAGCTGGGTTGCAGTTAAACCTCAAAAAAAGATTATGGCAACCAGCTTGATTGATAACTGGCAAATAGAGGGAGAAAACGTGGAGGCAGTGACACACTTTGTATTTCTGGGCACAAAGATTACTGCAGACTCTGACTGCAGCCAGGAAATCAGAAGACGTTTACTTCTTGGGAGGAGAGCAATGACAAATCTTGATAAAATAGTTAAGAGCAGAGACACCACACTGACAACAAAGGTCCGCATAGTTAAAGCAATGGTGTTCCCCGTAGTAACCTATGGCTGCGAGAGCTGGACCATAAGGAAAGCTGAGCGAAGGAAGATAGATGCTTTTGAACTGTGGTGTTGGTAGAAAATTCTGAGAGTGCCTTGGACTGCAAGAAGATCAAACCAGTCCATACTCCAGGAAATAAAGCCAGACTGCTCACTTGAGGGAATGGTATTAAAGGCAAAACTGAAGTACTTTGGCCACATAATGAGAAGACAGGATACCCTGGAGAAGAGGCTGATGCTAGGGAAAGTGGAAAGTAAAAGGAAGAGGGGCCGACCAAGGGCAAGATGGATGGATGATATTCTGGAGGTGACAGACTTGACCTTGGGGGAGTTAGGGGTGGCGACAGCCGACAGAAAGCTCTGGCATGGGCTGGTCCATGAAGTCACGAAAAGTCGGAAGCGACTGAATGAATAAACAACAACAAACACCAGACTTGACAAATTTCTTCATATAAGGGATGGAAAGAACTTGAAATTTAAACAATTCAAATGTGGGCAGAAATGAAATTGACTAATTTGTCCATCTCTGGTCAGAAGTGGAAGGAAAAGCTGACCATTAAACAATTCATCAGATATATGGAAAAGAGAATTTGGTAATGGAGGGTGAGGAAGGATGGGAGGAATAGAGAGAAGGGGGAAACACCAGGAGCTGAAGCCTCCCTGGTGGGTGCAAATTAATAGTGGGTCCTGATTTGTTTGGTACAGGTCCAGTTTTTATATAGGAAGAGAAAGGGGTAGAAAGAACTTTTTTTTAGAAATCAAAGGAAACATTAGAGGAAGACCAGAAGATTCCTACAGAATTCAATGTTAAATATAAACCTGGTAGTGCTTTGCCAATTGTGTTTTGCAGATACTCTTTTGTCAAGTGTGTCAAGGATGACCAATTTTAACTGCTCAGTGCTGGACAGACCAGCCTGAGCCACAGCAGGTCAAGTTTGTTAGAGTTTATTTATAGGATTGGACTTTAGGATTCAGAGGGATACTTGGAGGTGGAATTTCAGTTGCTCTGTAAGTAAAGAATTAAATTCTCACATCCATGTGCTGAACACTTGACAGTTTTTTTTTATGCTTAATCCCTACTTTGTCTCTTCTGCTCCCAGAGCTAATTAGCATGGCTGGGGGAATTGCAGAGTTTCTGGAGGCCCTGGAAAGCACGCTTTGCCTCTCCCCCACCCTACATGCCAATCAGGGCCTTAAAGGCCCTCTTAATTCAAGGTTAAGAAGGCCTTTAAGGCCCCGATTGGCATGGGGAGAAGGCAAAGCACGCTTTCCGGGGCCTCTGGAAAGTGCACAATTCTTCCAGCCACGCTAATGGCATACTGGGGGTGATGCACACTTCCCAGAGGCCCCAGATAGTGTGCTTTGCTGAGCGTTCATCCAGCCCAGCTCCTCAGAATGGGGCCTGAAGAACAGGGCTTGGCAAGCCCCCCATGAGTTCTCCACTCCCTACCTGTTGCAAGCAAGCTGATGGTTGCTTGCTAGTGTGTGATCAGATGGGGGCTGGCTAGTGTGCAATGACACCCCACCTAACTGTACGCAAGCAACTACTGACACCTTTAAAAGCTGCGTACATTCTGTTTGTGGCTAAGAAATAAGAGACTGCTGTTGCATGGTGCTTTACGTGAAGAGGTGATGGGAAGAGCGACCAGGCAGGTTTTAATAAGTACGATGAATTGATAGTAGTGGAAAATAGGGCTGTGCACGCACCCCCCAAACCGCTTTGTGGCCTGATCCGGAACTTCCGGATAGGGCCCAAACCGCTTCGGGCCGATCCGCCCGTCCCCCGCTCCGCTATCGGAGGTGAATCACGCCGCTCTGCTATCCCTTCTCCAAACCAAAGCGGAGCACAGCCCTAGTGGAAAACATAGTAGTCACAGACAAGGCTTCTGAAATGTCTTTGGTTGTGAGTGACAGACATTCATCTTTGACCACCACTTGAGCCAAACCTTCCTGCTCCCAGACTTTGTAGCTTCTCCAGCCTTCTGAATTGTTGCTGCTGCCTGTTATTTCAGACCCTTTGTGCTCTTACAGCAGTGTTGCCTTACTTGTGAGTAGGCAGGAGTGAAGCAAGAGGGGGGGGACACCAAGGCCTTGTCTTAAAAAACTTTCCTGGCCAAACCTGTGATATCAGTTGCAAAAATCATGGTGGTTTTGTGAGTTATGGTTGAACCGAACACACCAAAGCTGGGAAGTCATAATGCCAGCACCCTTTCAAACCATGATGCACGTTGGGCAAAGGGATCAGCACATGGGTGGCAAGTGACAAAGGGTAGGAGTCCATTGGGATGTGTATGTGACTGTTGAACCACAGGGCTCTGGGACCTATTAGTCAACAGCCTGGGTGTTTGGACCTGTGAGATATTATGTATGTGACTAGGCTAACAGAAGAGGCATAACACAGCATCTGTGGACTCATGTTAGTCAAAAGACCTTAAAGTCTTCAGCAGACACCCTTCTTTCACTATTGCCACTTTCAGAGGTGTATTTGATGGTGAGACAAGAAAGGGCCTTCTCGGTGGCTGCTCCCAGGCTGTGAAACCTCCTGCTGAGGGAGACTAAGTTGGCTCCCTCGCTGCTGCGATTCTGACAGCTGGCAAAGACATCTTTATCCAAGCAGGCCTTTGGCAAGTAAGTGGGTCTGTTAGGCTGGGTGCTATTTTTATTCTGTTGGCGTTGAATTTTACTGTATTTGTTTTATTGTTTTAATCAAGGTTTATTTTCTGATTGCAAGCCACCTTGAGTGCCATTTTTGGTGGTGGGGTACAAATCAAATTGAAAAAAGAAAGAAAAGATTTTGTTCCTACTTCAGAGGATGCTCGTCCTCTCTGTGTCAGTATTGTAAAATCATTTTCACCCCACCCTCTAGCCATGCGATTGTTATCCTCCTTCATTGCTCCTATTAAATGTTATTCACAGAGAACATAAATAAAGAAACCAAAATAAAGAATGGAGGGAGGGAGGGGGATTTGCTGGCTAGCACAAAGAAATGAGGCCACACTTGTGAGCCTATTCCCCAATGGAGAAGCTATTTCAGTCTCTCCCTTTATAACTTCCAAGAAATTTCAATTTGATATTCCCATTAATTTCAACCACTGCAAATAAATCTCTTTTATATCTCCACATTTCAAACAATTGTGAAAAACTGGTGTAGCTAGCTTTGCCCATCCAGCTTCTTAAACCTGTGCATACAGTATTAATTTCTTTAATTTCTCCTATGAGATGACCTATTTTGATCCTTTTTAATTATTTTAGCTCCCTCGTTGAATTTTTTTTCCATGACTTTTTGATGTAATCTTCTGATGATGGATACTAAACTCTATTATTTTTCTTGATTAAAAAAATAATAATACGGAAAGGCAAGGCAATAACTGAGCTGACCCTGACTTTCAATCAGGATTATCACACCATGCTTATTTCCTACTCATCTGACATAGCTGAGAAAATGGGAGGAATGTTCCTTTCTATACTGCCAAGCGCTGAAAAAAGGAATATGGTTTTCTTAAAATTTAGGATCGCTCTATTTGCCAGTTGTGCTGAAAGTGAGAGACGTCAAGTACAGCTCCACTGAATAATGCTTTAATTTCAATGCCTAAAAAAAGAGCTTCAGAGAGCAATCCTATGGTCCATGGGAAAGCATCCCAGAGGCCATAAGATGGCTAATAAAAACCCCTCTGAGGTTGAAGACAGTGTTCCAGCCTCGGAAGGGGGGGGGTTGGCGATCCGATTCCGGACCCCTCTCCCTTGCAGCTGGCATGGAGAGACTTGTGCCAGCTGCCTTTTCAAGCTTGTAAACTTGACCTCAGTGATGGAAAGAAGGGATTTCAGTGGACGGGGAGCGGAGGAAACCAGAGATGCCAGGATACAAGTTATCCTGAGCCTCTTCCAGCCTCCTTCCCTCCCCCTCTGAAGTGCTCTCCCTAGATGTGCTGAGAAGCCCATCTAACAAAATCTGCAAGGTCAGAGAACAGGGAGGTGAAGTTCACCTCTACCACTCTTTCCTCCCTGCTTTGGATGATCACTGATGGTGCAATTGATAGGATTTCTAAGAATTTCTTCTCTGAATCAAACCATCAGCTCAGACTAATATGCAGATCGGAATACAGTTATCCGTCAGTTTCTACACTTTCTCATACAGTTATCAGATCAAAATTTACCAAAAACACATAAAAATGCATGGGAAAATGCCTATTTTAAGATAAATGCATATACAAATATGTATCCTGTAATAATAATAATAATAATAATAAGAAGAAGAAGAAGAAGAAGAAGAAGAAGAAGAAGAAGAAGAAGAAGATTCAAAGGCAATGCAAATTGTTATGCTTTTTGTAGATTCATGTACAAACAGGGTGGAATGGATCTATGAATGAACACAGGTGAAACTGACCAGAAGCATGTGACCAGATGCTCTGTCCATCCCTAGACTGCACAAGGAGCCCCCGCCCCTTTTTGCCAATTCCCCCTCCCAGGACTATCCCATGCCATCTTAGATGGCCTCTCAACCTCCAAGGAGTTGCTTTTTAGGGTTTGAAAAGACTACAGCTATGAGAAGAGGCCAGGAAATCCCCTTTGTGTGAGCAGAGCTCCTCTCACACATCTCTGGATCCAGCCCTTCTTATTTTATTTCTATTGACTGGAAATCTGATTTATTGCCATTACAATTCCACAATGGAATCCCATGTTTTATTCCCAGACACAGCCATTTATTTATTTTAAGACCTCAAGTAAGATTCTCTTCCTCTCAAAATCATATCACAAAGACCCAGATCTGCTGCTATTTTAAAGAATAGTCACAACTCTCCCTTGAAAATACAAGATTTCCAGGGGGGAAAGCTACCAATAGATTGGATGTTGAATTGGATATCCTGAGCAGTGAGCAGGATATAGGAGGAAATGAAAGGACTGGTGTGAAACATGACACCACAAAAGGGCATTCAATCTCAGGCTGAAATTCACCTTGAGAAAGTTTTCGCTTTTGACTAAGCTCTTCTATGTGTTTGAACATAAGAATTCTGCTTCCCCAGCTACCTGTAAAAATAAATGTTGTAGATCATTACTATTTCCAGATGGATGACTGACACTTAATTACTATTGAGTGCAACCTACCAGTTGACCTTTTTGAAAGAAAATAGTTGTTGAGATTTTTTTGAAACACCTCCTTGAAGATTATGGCAAAGTGTCTCTTCATCTCCATGGAAGCAATTCAGCCCTTGCAAACCATAGAATTATATTACTCTCTCAAATGGGTGAACTTTTCTATGGAACCTACTGTCTCTCGCATGGCATGTTGTCTGTGATTATACAGAAAGGCTGTTTCCCAGTATTTGTGCACTTTACAATTATAGCTTCAGTATGCAACACAACATGAAAAGTTCTCTTATCTATCCAAGGAAGAAAATGTTATTCCAGCCAATGGGGTTTGTCATGTAACCAGATGTCCAGGTCCCAGGAGTTGGCCCCAGCGGCCAGGCAGCCCCCAGATCCCATGCCCAGTAGGCTGTGGGGTCTTGGAGAGCCAATGCAACGGAGGCCATGATGGGATCTGTGGCACCCAGCACACGAAAAATGTACAAGAGAACAGGTAGGGAGTTCGGTGCATTTAGAGCTGAGTGCGGTTTGCCTATTCTTTGGCCCATACCCATTGATCATTTGCTTGAATTCTGTGTAGCCCTGCATTGTAGAGGCACAGCTCCCAGAACGCTGAGGGGTAAATTGTCTGGTCTGTCCTTCCGGGCCAAGATGCTTGGCCTGGCAGATATGACTGCTGACTTTCGGGTCATTAGAATGTTGGAGGACTGGGCAAGATCCATCCCTCATATTCCTGATAGACAACAGCCCATTACACCCAAGATTTTGAGTGGCTTGCACGGGCAGTGGATGAAGCTATGTTTTTCTAATTACGAACTCTTTACCATGCAACTGCACTCACTACATTTTGGGATATATGTGTCTGGATATGGTACGCCTTTGGAGATCCTCCTGCCTCATCTACTCAGGGTTTTATGGCTCTGCATAGGGATGACGTGGGCCAGTTTCCCCACACTCTTGAAGTGTCTTATAAGAAAGGGGCCGGGTTACCCAACTCCTGGCTTAAGAGAGTGGCTTGCCCTAAAACCAGGCAAGTAGCCTGATATTAGGACATATTGATTCCCGCACTTTTCACATGCAGTTCCCTGTGCCTGCTTACCCTACCCTGTACCTGTTTGCATTCTCTTCCCCTCCTTATTGTTTTACTATGATTTTATTAGATTGTAAGCCTATGCGGCAGGGTCTTGCTATTTACTAGGGGTGTGCACGGACCCCCCGCTCCGCTTCACTTGCAGATCCGCCATTTTCCGGATCGGGCCGCTCCGCCCCGCCCCCACTCTGCCCACTTCCGCTCCGCTCCGCCCGGAGCTCCGGATCCGGATCCGGAGCTCCATTTCCCCCCCCATAGGCTTGCATTGAAAGCTAAAAAATTATACAACTTTTTTTCTGTTCAAGTTAGAAACCTCAAGTTTGGCACCATGACACCTCATGGGGATATACACACGCACGCCAAGTTTCAAAGCAATCCCATCATCCCCTGATTTTTGGCGAATTTTTGAAAATCGGGCACCCCACACACAACATCCCTGCGAGGTGGGCAGGGGAGGAGGGAGGGAAGGCAGGCAGGCATGCAGCTGGCATTTCTGGGGGCATAAGGAAGTGAGCCAAGGATAAGCCAGTAATGCATATAAAATGGAATAAATCAATAAATAAACAAAGGAGGGGTGGAATTAAAAGCAGCAGTGTTGCTCAATAAACAACAAGAAGATTTTTTTAAAAAAGGCTATATCTATCTTTTACCAGCAATAGGGGGACGTGCCCGGGGGAGGGGGAAGCAGCTGCCAGTTCAACTCAAGACAGCCACCAACAGCTCTGAGATTAAGAAGTAAACGCTCACTTCAACTCATAACAGGCATCGCTCCACCACTAAAAAGTGAGCATTCACTTCAACTCATGATAGGCATTGCTCCACCGTTTTACTCTCTTTGGAAGGCTCTAATGGCCTTCCAGTGCAGGAGAGAGTGGGGGCACGGCCACAATGAGATGCCCTAGGGGAGCTCATCCCCTTGCACCACATCTTTTCAGTTGTTCCCCAAAGTTAGGGTGGGGAGCAGTGCTGTTTTCTATCTCTTATTCTTGGCTTAGTATATGATTTCAGGTTGTGTTTGTGCATTTGGTGGGGCTACTGTGTTAAAAAACACGGGGAAAAGCCCGTTCAGATGAAGAAAGAGAAGTTTCCCAGAATCCCAAGTTACCTGTTTTGCCTATGCCCTCCTCTAACTTTGGGATCATCATGACCGGGAGCTGACTCTGCCCCTCAGCCCTTTGAAAAAGGTATTTTTCCCACCGATTTTTAAAAAACTTCTAGCGCGCGACCCGGACAACGCAGAAAGTTGAGAGTAGTCTCAAAATGACCCGCATCCACGACTCTCTGTGCACAAGAATTTTCAGAACGATAGTTTAAAAACCAACCCAGTTATGCCCGAGTCTTTCCCTCAATGCAATCCTATGGGCGAAAAGCCGAAAACGCCGTTTGAGCCGCGCGGTTGACCCGATTTTCACAAAAATATAGCACGCGACCCAGACAACGCAGAGAGGTGAGAGTGGTCTCAAAATGACCCCCATCCACGACTCTCTGTGCACAAGGATTTTCAGAACGATAGCTTAAAAACCAATCCAGTTATGCCCGAGTCTTTCCCTCAATGCAATCCTATGGGCGAAAAGCCGAAAACGCCGTTTGAGCCGCGCGGTTGACCCGATTTTCACAAAAATATAGCACGCGACCCAGACAACGCAGAGAGGTGAGAGTGGTCTCAAAATGACCCCCATCCACGACTCTCTGAGCACAAGAATTTCTAGAACGATAGCTTCAAAAAGAACGTAGTTATGCGCGATTATTTGCCGCAATGCAATCCTATGGTGAAATGTTTTCAAGATGGCGACCGGAGCGCTCCGCCTGAACTAGGAGCTCCGAAAAATGGCCGCTTCTCTTCGCCTTGCTTCTAGGGGGTCCGCGGTCCGCTCCTACTCCGCCTCTGGGTAAGGCGGAGCAGGCCAATCCGCTACTGCTTCTACGCTCCTAATCGGAGCGGATCACACCCCTACTATTTACTGCTTTACTCTGTACAGCACCATGTACACTGATGGTGCTATATAAATAAATAAATTAATAATAATAATAATAATAATAATAATAATAATAATAATAATAAATAACGAGGCCCTAGTTTATCCCAAGCTCTGGTGTCTGTGTCTTTATTCCGGTCAATGGGGTTTACCTTAAAGTACATGCGCTTGAGGTTTAAACTGTCAGTTCCATTGTTACAACCTTTCAAAACTATCTATTCCAAAACAGTCAAATGAAGTCCATGATAGTATTTTCAAGTGAATTGTAAGAATGGCAGAGGAAGGAAGGAAAGAAGGAAGAATTCTTGCATTCAACAAGTTAAATAGCATATTGCAAATTATGCTATTTGTATGCATGAAACAAAATAGGAACCATGATGGTTTCATTGATTATTATTCACATACCCACCTTTCCTCCAAGAAACTCAAGGTGGCATACCTGGTTCTTTCCTCCTCACATTTTATCTTCACAACAACCCAACACAAGGTAGGTTCAGCTGAGAAGATGTGGCTGCCTCAAGGTCACTCAGGGAGCTGCACAGCTGAGCGGGGATTGGAACTTGGCCCTCCCCAGTCCTAACCCAACACTCTAACTAGGACATCACAGTGGCTTCACAGACCTGTAGAGTCACAAGCATGGTATTGGTAAATGAGACTACTGCCTGGGTTTTTTGTTTTTGTTTTACCTCTGCTTGCCCCTAGGATGAGCCTCCTCCAAGAGATGATGGCAGGCTTAATACTACCATTTCTTACCTAGGGACCAAGGATTATTTATTTAGACAGTCATCCTATAGCCCTTAGAAAGCATTCTGGGAGGCCGTAGGATAGTTTGGATTCCTGAATCAGAGGCCTTAGCTAGACCTAACATTATCCCAGGCAAATGGGACAACAGGATCCCCTGTGTGTCATTTGGATGCACAGGGATGATCTGGGACAATCCCTTGATAAAGGCCTGGTCTAGCCATGGCCTGAGATTGAAGTCAGTGCTCAGATCTCATCCCCCGAACCCCGAGCTCCCCTCTGCCTCACAGCTGGCATGGAGAAAACCATGCCAGCAGCCTCTCCGAAGTCTACCTCAGAGGGAAGGTAAATGAGGTGTTCCCATGGCCGAAGAAGGGAGGAGGCTGGATTATGAGGAATCCTCTGGCCTCCCCAGCCTCCTTCACAAAGCTGGAGGAGACAATCACCCCTGCCGCTCTTTCTGCTCTGCAATGGATGGCCGTAAGCCTCCAACCATAGGATAGAACTCTTAATCGTTTATAATTTATTTATTTAAAATGTTTTTAAGCGGGGGGGGGGTTTAGGGGTATGGCCTCCCAAAGGGATGTACAAAAAGAAGTGAGAGGCAAGCTACAATTCAATAGTGATCACATTAGGACAGATATCCAGAAATATTTTGTGAGTCTGCTCTGCCCACATAAGCTGTGGTATCAATCAAAGACAGATAGCCTTGAAAAAGAAAGTCTTCTGAGCCCACTTAAATGCTTGATTAGAAAGGACAATCTTAAAAGAGCTCAATGGATTCACACCCAACAGTGCAATTTTGACCAGACAAAATAAAATGAATATTACAATGAATCTGAAGCTTTGCAACACCCCGATGTTCAATTCAAATCCTAATCTGTACAAATTTTCAAAGCATCCATAGTCAGTAGCAGTGTGCAAAGTAGGTCTTATCTGCCTCAAAATTTGAACCAGAGCTCCATAGAGGCAATTTTCTGCCCTGATTTCTAGAGCAGGTCCCTCTCTCTGTTCTGCCAGCTAGTTTGATGAAAAAACGCTCCATTTTCAGGTAACCAATACATTCTCGTCAATGGGAATTAACAGAAATGCTCACAGCTTCCTCAGTTTTAAAGATAAACACATGAAAATTGGCACCCTGACCGCTTTTAAAGAGGGCTTTAGGCATGCCAACTGAGGAGCAGATCCCTGCATGCAGTGATTTTTAAAGCCCAAACTCAAATATCCTCTCATGGTGAGGGAGAGGAAACAAAGCAGTGGGAAGCACTTATCACAATAATAATTAAGTAAATATATATTATTAAAATGCCATAACATCAGCTCACAGTTTGCCCATCCTCAGAGAGAACAGGAGGTTTGCAGGAGGAGGAGGCACCCCTCCCCCACTGTCGGTCAGGCATTGGAGTGAGTCAAGGCATCAACAGCTTCCCCATAGGAGGCTACGCGCGACTTGGAGGAGAACAACCATGAGGGAAAAAAAACCCTGCACTGGAAGCCCAGCCAGCCAATAGGAGTAATAGTTTAACTGAAAAACAGCCTGCCTGACTTGAGTGTAGAAGCTTATTCACTCAGCCCAGCAGCACTTTCACACAATGGCTGACTTCAATGAGTTCGAGCAGAAACATGCAACAAGATATCTCTCTCCCCCACCTTCTCTAAATCTGACTGTGCAAACAAACACCCCCTAATCTCACTAATTGGCATTCCCTCCCCCAAACACTGTGATTGGAGAACAGGGAGGGAGAACACAATGTAATTCCTAATGGGTTAGCAACATGTCAATGTCAATTATCAAAACTACCCCACCCCATTACCCTGTGTTCCTTATTGGGATGTTTTCAATTGCACACACCACACACACAAAATGGTAGGATAATTTCAGAGACGTTAGGAGCTCCAGTTGGGCACATCTCTGCTCTGATATTATTTGATGAGTTTAGAAGTGGCCAATCTCCACTCTGGAAGATCGAATGCTCCATGGATGTTTGCATTTACCAGATAATTCCGGGGCAGAGAGTACACCCCTAGTAGTCAGTGCAAATAAGAGTTTATGTACTCTATTCATTAAACCTTTTTACATTCAAATATTCCTGTATTTTTCTTCAGTAATTCCTGTAGGATAATGATGGTCCAGCAACAACTTAGATTGTTGTGGAAGGAAGCGGTTATGTTAGGGCCAGTTATTGAACATTTTATATTGGTTTTATATAACTCCAATCATTATGTTCTGAAAATATACCTCCATGCCACTATACAGAAAGCAGAAGACAATAATACTATCTTAACTGAAGGAGATCCAAAATAACTCTGTTTTCTAGTGTATTAGGACAACCTATAAATAGAAAATGGACTGGAGTGTGTGTTTTTATAACCACCATTGAGAGTCTTGATGTATTTATCTTGAAGACTACAGGAATTTTTATATCATCAGTGCATTCTGACCTATTGATCTGTTTTCTGACTGCTGACACCATTTACTACCATATGGAGCAAATCAATAAAAAAAAACCTTACATTTTTCTTTACTGAAGCAGTTGTTTTCTAGCAACTCTAGAGTTAAAACTGAATTTCTGAAAAATCCAAAAGTGTTTTTTTTAAAAAATAATAATAATCCCAGTTTTATGGTAGCACATGAGAGGTAAAGCTAAAAGCAAATTTCTGTTTTCCTTAGAGAAACAGGCCAGTAATGTATAATTGCCAGAAACTAACTGTGAACAGGCCAGAGTGCCTCAACTATTGGGCAATATAAACATGTAATAAATAAATGAATACATACGTTCTTCAGAGCTTCATAGTTTTCCTGATAAATTCAGCCAAAGTCACAGACAACTAATCTCCCACATATATTCCACAGACCAATCCTATATTTGACTGGAAGAGGTGGCCCTGGAGAAGTCCTCCACCATCCCCATGTGCTGTTGGAGCAGTTACACAGGCAGACAAATTACACTGGCAAAGCAATACCGTTGCACTCCCAGGAGGCTAAAAACAATTGAACGCTTGAACAACTGAAACAGGAGCACACAGGTAGGGGGCTGTAGTGATGGGAACGTTAGCAATGGAGCCCTTTTTTATCCCTAGACTTGCCACCACTCTGATATGCTAGTTTAGTGTATGAAGGAAGGTATCCTGAGCATGCAGCTGGAGCAAAGCAGAGGGAGTAGAGCCTTCCTCTTGAAAACAAACCTGGCAGAAAGAGCCTTCTGGCAGCTGAGTGGGCACTCCATCCAAGTGGGCATTCCCTAAGGTCCCAGCCTGGTCTGTCACTGATGGTGCTCTAGACAGCTGTAGGACAAAGGAGGTAAGTGAGGAACCCTGGCAGGGCTTGGGGAGAAAGAAGTTCATTGGGACCTCAGGTAAGGTAGGGTGACCATATGAAAAGGAGAACAGGGCTCCTGTTTCTTTAAGAGTTGCATTGAAAAGGGAATTTCAGCAGGTGTCATTTGTGTATATATGGAGAACCTGGTGAAATTCCCTCTTCATCACAACAGTTAAAGCTGCAGGTGCCCTGACCTCTTTTAAATCTGGTCACTCTGGCTCCTGCAGCTTTAACTGTAGTGATGAAGAGGGAATTTCACCAGGTTCTCCATATATACAAATGACACCTGCTGAAATTTCCTTTTCTGTGCAACTCTTAAAGATACAGGAGCCCTGTCCTCCTTTTCATATGGTCACCCTAGGGTGAACATGACAGCAGGTGAGAGTTTTATATGAGTTGTTCCCCTAAAGGTGACCTAAAGATATTTGTAAATAAATTATATATGCAAGAGCATTTGATCCCGTATCTGTAGGCTGAAGTGGTACAAACCCACAACACATTGCTATATCACATAGCGCTGCTGTTTCTACAACTCATTCTTCCCACCCTTGTTCATCTACAGTTCTCTTCATTGTAGGGTTACAAGTAGACCACAAAGCATGAGCTCATGTTCTTGCCTGGACAGGGGGCTATACGTTGACATTTAACGTGCACCACCACTGGAAGAAGGGTAGGTGAACATGTGCATGCCACTCAGGAAACAAAAATGAGAAAATGCATTCATTATTCCTCTTGCCATTCCCAGGCTAGAAACTCTTAAATGCTGCAAAACCAACAGGGTTCCTGTAATTGGGCACAGTACAGTGTTATTTGAAATGTCAGTGGACTGATTGAATCAGCTAGTGGCACTAATAGAGTTAAATTGGTTTCAAAATACCAACAGGAGGCATTTACAGAAAAACACACCAGCCAAAATATTGTCCAATTCTACTGCATCTGAAACTTTTAACAGGGAGATTTTAGACAGATGCTTAGGAGGAATTTCAGGACATCACTATGAAGACAGCACAAATAAGGGAGGAAAGTCAAGGTCACTGTGAACCATTTATGTGATGTATTTATTTAGATTTTCTGTAGGTTTGTACAAAAGAAACTGAAAATTATTACAGCACAGAGGAAGATTATGCTTCTGTTGTGCCCTTTCCAAAGTTCACCACACAGGCAGAGTCCATCAGTTTCTATTACCTTTGAGAGGGTGTATCACCCTCCACCCACACCATTATCATCATATTCTGTCTCCAGTATACCAAATACCACTATGAAACTCAGTTCGGCCTAATCTACACCAAGCAGGATATTGCACTATGAAAGCAGTATATAAAAGTCAGGAGCCACACCAAGCAGGATATTGCACTATAAAAGAGGTATGAAAGCAGTACATGGCCTGTGTCAATGGACCCCAACTGTTGTCAGTGCACTTCAATACTGCTATAAAGCAGTAATATGGCTCCTGCCTTTTATATACCGCTTTCATAGTGCAATATATTTCTCTATGCCTTCAACAACAGCGTCAGCTAAGGATAGTGTGTCTCCTCTTAATGAATGCTTAGACACGGTAATGGGCTGGATGAGGAAAAACAAACTGAAGCTGAATCCAGACAAGATGGAGGTGCTTGCTGTCAAAGGCCACAACCTGGGTTCAGAGGTGTTTCAAACAGTTCTGGATGGGGTTACACTCCTCCTGAAATACTGTGTTTTCAGCTTGAGGGTGCTTCTGGATCCGTCGCTCCAAATGACAGCCCAGATAGATGCGACAGCCAGGAGTGCCTACTATCAGCTTCGGCTGATACACCAGCTGCGCCCCTTCCTGGAGTCGGAAGCCCTAAAGATGATAGCGCGCACACACCGGTAACTTCAAGGCTCAACTTCTGTAATACCTTTGTGCCTACTCATTGGCGTGCAGACAACAGGTTCAAGGGGTTCAGCTGAACCCCCTAATCCGCCGCTGTCGCCATGTTTGCCCCGCCTGCACCATAGCAGAGGCTGCAAAGGCCATTTCAGGAAGCCCAGAAATGAAACGGGCCTCTCTAGGCACTTCCAGGGCTTGTCTGCACTTCTTCTGGGTCGTCGCTATGGCGATGACCCAGGAGGAGCATGGATCACTGAGCAGCAGTGCCTAGAGAGGCCCGTTTCTCGAAATGCAGAAACAGGCATCTCCAGGCTCTCCCTGGGCTCCTAGAGGCTTCTCCTTGGGCAGCAAAATGTCACCGGCCGTGCAAAGGCCTGGATCAGCACGTGAAATGGGCTGGTTGGAAGGGCTTGTTTCTGGAGCCCCCACCCCAACTTGAATGTTCTGGTACCTCAAAATGAATTCCTGAATCAGAGGAGATCTGGAAGGAAAAAATCCCCTCCTACTCCCTTTGCCTTGGAACAGGTAATATTTGTGTTTCCACCCTTCTTTCCATCTCTCCACAAATGCCAATAACTTGACCAGGAGAAATGGGCCATAGCTAGACCTAAGGTTTATCCCTGGATCGTCCAGGGGTCAAACCTGTTCATCTAGGTGACACACAGGGGATCCAGTGCTCAGGCAGGGGTGAACCCTGGATAATCCCAGGATAAATTTAGGTCTAGCTATGGCCGCAAGGATAAACCATCAGCCTTTATTTTACATTTTTTTACTATCCTGTAGCAAACATGTAATATTAATAATGATTTTTTTTAAATTAACAATCCTCTGAAACCTGTTCATGATTTAGCTTCTCTCAATTTGTTAATGAATTCCAATATACTTTCCATATTTATAGCTTTATATTTTGTGTTGCATCATTTAGAAGAAATAAAGAATTATCAATAAAGGGCAGGGATGTGAACATTTTCTTTCAATGTAGGAGTGTACTTCAATAGTAGTCCTTTTTAAATTTAACTAAGAGGAACGAAGAGTTAACAAACGTTGTAAGGAATCCTTTTGCTTTGTTTCATCTATCCATTGATGCTGGTTCATTAAAAAAATCTGTTGCATTTGCAGTTTCATTTCATTTCATTTTTGTTTAAAATGCATGTCAGTTAATAGTCAGTGTGGTGTAGTAGCTAAAGTATTGGACTCGGAGTCAGGAGATCCAGGTTCTGGTCCCCACTCAGCGTTTCAGAGTATTTCAAATGAAACAATTTGATTTCTTTTTTCAAATGATAAATGCATTACAATAATTTTTACACACACAAACAAACCTAATTTGGTCTCATTAAATGCATAATACTACTCTCTTTTCTGATCTATTTCTGATTCTAGTAGAATTAGAATTTAAATAGGCTTTTAATTTACTGTGCTGCTGTTCTGTGGAATTCTGTAGGAGAATAAAAAGTTACTTAAATGAACCTGCCCGGACCCTAAGATCATCATCAGGGGTCCTTCTCCATGAGCCCCTGCCAAAGGAAGTGAAGCAGGTGGCTACCAGGAGGAGGGCCTTCTCTGCTGTGGCACCCTGGCTGTGGAATGAGCTCCCCAAAGAGGTCCGCCTGGCACCTGCACTATTCTCCTTTAGATGCAGGTGAAGACCTTTTTATTTTCTCAGCATTTTAATGGTCTGGTAACTTAATTTTAACTTTGGTGTTTTAAATTTGTATTTTAAATCTATATTAATTTCTGCATTGCTGCTTGATTTTATCCTGGTTGTGTTTTTATATTGTATTTTATATTGTGCTTTTATACTGGTTGTTTTATATTTTGAATGTTTTTTGTGGTTTTAATTTTTGTAAACCTCCCAGAGAGCATCGGCTATTGGACGGTATAAAAATGCAATAAATAAATAAATAAAAATTGAAATAAAGTATACTGATATCAGTAGAACTTCCATGTCAATGGACTGTGAGACTCTAACACATATATAGCCTGGGCATGCCCAACTATTATATTCATGAGTACTACTCTATGCTCCAGATTTTTTTGGACTACAATTCCCAGGATTCCTGAGCATTGGCCATGCTGGCTGGGGGTGATGAAAAATGAAATCCAAAACATGTGGGTGGTACCAGGTTGGGGAAGCCTGCTGCAAACAGCAGTCCAGGCCAAGAGGTGCATCTTTTTGCCCTCATAAATACTTGGGTCCCATAATAAAATTGGTACCAAATAAGATTTCATATGCTCCAACTTTCCACTCCTTCTTTTGCTTTTTGAAAAGTATATTAGTGCATGGATATTTACAGTAGTGTAGTGTCTTCCCTTACACACACACACACACACACACTGCTGAATGACTTTAAATTGGACCAGCAATTCTACAATCAATGCAACAAGATCCACTGTAAGTTTAAACATTATATTATGGAGTCTTAAATTTCAATAGGTAAATAATGATGGTCCATTTACCCTGCATAAGGAAACAGTGCAGGACAGGTCATTGCAGGGTAAACAAATACAGCCTTTGGCAATATGGAATAGTGGAGCAAGGTACTCCAGCGGTGGTCCTTGATGTAAGAATAGTGGGTGTTAGAAGCATGCATTTGTTCCCTAATTTAATCTAGGGCTTCATGTTTGCATTGTATACATAAGGCATATCTAAATGTATGGCAGTTATTTAAACAACTTCAAGATATTGTTTTGTTCTAAACTCTTCAGGTGTATTTGCTATATCTTAAGCCAGGCCAGGCCCATATTTGCTTTGGGGGTCACATTCAGCTGACCGTCTACCATTTGGCCATCTCTGATGGAACATTTGTTTTATATTCTTTAGGTTGCAATTCTTTGCATGTTTAGATGGGGTGGGGGAAGTCCTACAACTCTCAGCATTCCCCAGGCAGCCAGGGGTTGTAGGATTATTTTCTATCTAAGCATACATAGGATTTCACCCTTAAAGATTTTGGTATTGTGTAATGGATCCGCAATCCTTTTTTCTGATATTACCTGCATTTTAGGATGGTTTCTAATAGGGTGCCCAGAGGCAAAATGGGACAGGGTACCTATACCTTTCATAGATGTGCTGAAGAGGCAATTTCATGAAAGCTAAACCTGCTGAAATTCCTTCTTTCGCACAACTATGAAAGGTACAGGAAAGAGCCTTGTCTCTTTTACATGTGACTACTCTACTTTCTCAAGGGTCCTGAACCCACATCACCTAACCACAGGCCAACTAAAACTTGTGAATATGCATGTTGTGATATCTAACAATGGAAGTAGCGATTTTCACATCGAATGACAGCCCTAACCTATCCCTAAATTTCAAAATGGTCTGATAAATGCATGCTTTTCTGTTGGTCTGACCACGTGCAGTATCCCATAAAATGGTTCAGGAGAACTTTATTCTTCACCTCAGTTTTTCCCCCAGCATTCAACATTTGGAATGATTCAACATTTCTAATGAAATAATGTATGATTCATCTGGACTATGGAAAAGATGCAGCCAGGCCCTATCCCTACAGCGAATGAAAAGTTGTTGATTGGTCGTTTCTCCTGACCTTTCAAAATAGGATGTTAATGGGATAAACATTCAAGATGGTCTTCAGCAGCATGGTAGAAGAAGAAATTGTCTTTGTAACTTTTATGTAAATATGGGCTGCAGCCCTATGTACATTTACCTAGGAGTAAATAATGTGGAACTTACTTCCAAGGCTCTGAAAACCTGCTATTCACCACAAATCTCATCGCTTGCTGTCACTTTTTTTAACCTAAGAAATTATACCAAGAGCTCCTGTAATATAACATTATTGAAGAGATTTTCACATTTTAGAAAGTCAAAGAATTCATCGCTATGTGGTTCCCACAGAAACCACTACACTGTGAATATATATTATGGCATTAAAATTTAACACCATATGGAGCAATACAAAATATTATCAATGTGCAATGTGGGCAAGTTGCAAATGCTGAGGGAATGATTAATTTGGATTCCTTTACTTTTGTGTAAAATTTGAGTAATGTTCCTTACATAAAATGTAGATTGGGGGTATTACTTATGCCTTGCCTTGCCTTTCAATACAATGAGATTATCTATGGCGTTGCTTCTTTCATCCTATCAACCATTTGATATGGTTAAATGACATGTGCATTGTGCCAACAGGAAAAACCTTGGCAGTACTTGAATTGCAGAGGGCATGCTCAGATGCCCTTGAATGAAACCCACAAGCTCGAACCCCTAACTCTCCTTAATTTTAGTCAGTCATGTCCTCTCCCACAGACTTCTAAAAACAGTCAATAGTGGGGCCATCACAAAAGGTAATGAGTTGCAGGCCTCCACTGCCCCACCTCTACAATTCAGGCAGTGAAGTTTGGCTTTAACCTGTGGGATACTTTATACATTAGGTTTTTAGGTGTACACCTTAAAAATATATATACCGTAGTGTGTTTGTGATCAGCATGTGTCTGCAAACAGAGGCTTCTTTCTTGCTTTTTGGGTGGGTGTGGGGTTGCTTGTCATCCTAAAAGTTTCAATTATCTTGCTTTTGCTACTATTTGGCTAGGGTTCTTGCCTGTTTGTTACTGGACTTCGGTTGTTTTTAAATTGTGAATTTACATACACACAAGATGGCGCAAGAATCCAATGGATATGAGTCAGCCACCTCACGCATACACCTGCCCCAGATCCCAAGACCCCATAAGCCTGCCACAGCTGTTCACAAGCCTTCATGTGATACATACTTGACTGCCACGTGCCAAAAGGGGATTTATGTATACATATCTAGGATGACTATATAGAATTAATGAAGTATTACTTACAGAAGTACCAGACATATCCATTTGCAAGAAACGTTAATTCAACGTCAGCTAGGAATTGCATCTCACCTCAGGATTGTTTCTCCTTGACTACCACCTTTAATGACTACTCCAAAGAAACAACATTCATGAGGGACAGAAAGTTATCAATTACACAGCCCATCTGTGCTATGTAATTGGCAAGTTGTATGCCAATAATTTATCCCATTTACAGAGGAAAATAAAATAGATTACAGGAAGAAATAAGACAGGATGAAGGGGTGGGGTGAGGGTGGGATGTAATGCACCACCAAAAAAGAGGGGGGAAATGCTGCTATTAATCCTTCTAGTTGTATGAGAAACTGAACTGCAATTCATGACTGTGACAAAACACATTTCCTTTACAAAATAATAAAACATAAAAGAGGACAGACAAATAGGGACACATGGGAAAGTGTCTTCAACTTCTTCAAACAAGGCAGTTTAAAACATAGGGACAGGGAGAGATGCAATACTAAACTATAAGTTTGTCATTAAACAAAGTCTCCTGCAACAAGTAATAGTAGAACTATGGAAGACAGTGTTCAGGTAAGGAAGCACAGAGACAATGCTGAATTCTTTCTTAAAGACCTGTAAAATAGCTGGCAAGGGGCCTGAGGGAGGCATGAGTGGCTGCAACAATGGCTACAGGACTTTTGTGCAGAAAGAGTGTACATTCTGTCAATGTTACCTTCTATGAGCTAGTTAGGGTGCTATGGTTGAGAGACCATTGGACTAGGGCCAGGGAAATGAGTTCAAATCCCTGATAAGTCAGCAAGCTCATGGAGTAAACTTGGCCCAGTTGCATACATTAAGAACATAGCAGAGCAATCCTCTGCATGTCTATTCAGAAATAAGTCTCATTGAGTTCAATGGGACTTATTCCCAAGTATGAGTGTATAGGATTGCAAACCAAGGGGTTCTACTGGATCAGACCAAAGGCCTGTCTAACCCTGCATCCTGTTCCCATAGTGGCCAACCAAACGCTTATAGGAAGCCCACAAACAGGACTGGAGGGCAATGACCTCTCCTGATGTTGTTTTCCAAGCAACTGGTAATTCAGAGTCAAACTACACATTATGCTAATTGTGTAATGTGTCATTGAGGGTTAGCTTATTCTAGTGTAAGTGTGCATAGCCCCAGTTCAGACTGGGACAACCACACAATGGTGAGGAGAATTAAACTATTGTGTACACAAACATGCACACACTGCTTTTTCCTCAAAATCCCCCATGTGTTTGTGGGGCAGGTTAGAAAAATAAAGAAATCTCAATTAGTACCAATGGAGCCTGTTTTCCTTTTAAAAAAACAAAAACCTCCTTTCCCACCATTGGGGCGGGAGAGATTTCGAGGGTAAACAGTAGAGAAAGGTTTAATCCTTTCCTCCTGTTCTATTGTTGTCCCAATCCAAATCAGGGCCATTCACACTTACAATAGAGTAAGTAAAAACTTGCCCTTAGGTACATCCTATGCAATTAGTGTACCATGTGGTTTGGCTCTCAGAGGCATCTTATAGGGGGAGTCTACACCAGCCATTTATTGCAGGATTGTATCACAGTCATCACTAATGGGGCACATGGCGTTCACCTGCTCCCACAGTGATCGCAGCTCCACCTCTCAGTTTTCCCGGAATATCCCTGACTGCTTTTGTCACGGTTTTTCCAGCTCTCTCACTTCCAATGCGAAGAATGTTTGCAGTGTGCCCCCCTCCCTTTGCAAGGTCGTTGATGGTCACTGTGAGTTCCAGGCTCAGCAAACAGTCAAACAGCTGTGAGGGGCATGTGCATGGATATTGGCGTGTGTTATCGCTGAGTGTGTGTGTGTGTTTTTAAACGTATTTCTGTGCAGGAGTGTATATTCATCAGAGTTCCTATCTCCCCATGGGTAGCTATGTATCTGTGCTGGTGCACATCCCTCAGGAGTCATTAAAAAAGTCCTGTGCCCTATAGCCATCTGCCTAGCCCCGCCCACTTCTACTGATACCCACTCTGGTGTTGCAGCAGAGGCATGGCTGGGGCAATGGCACCCCCTGATTGGGCACCACGCCATCCTCTGGGGAGGGGGCAGTCTACCGAATGGAATGGCTGCCAGACCGCGCACTTACACACAAATGGTTTTTTTTTAAAAAAAAAAAAAAAAGTAAAACACTGATTAAAAAAGGGGGTGCAAGGAGCTGCCTTCCCTCCTTTCTTTTCGGACGCAGGGAGGAGGAGGAGGAGGGAAACTCTGGGAAACACCAGGGGGTGCAGGAACAGGGCCCTACAGACAGCTGCACCCCGTGAAGTGCCAAAGAGAAAGAAATTGAGCAACTCACAAAGCTTCAAATTACTTTTCAAAAAGAATTGAGGAGGCACGGGCACCGGTCTGAGCTGCCGTGCACGTTTGCACCTCCTCTCCCATAAAACCAAGCTAGCTCCTTTGCGTTGTGCAGACAACACAAAGGAGTGCAAATGCGGGAGCTTGAGGGACCGCAGGGCCAATGCGCCTCCGTCAAGACATGGCCTAGGGAAACCTTTCCCCATCAATGCCGAAGAACCCCTGCACCTCTCCACACAGAGCCCTTGCATGGCATTCTGAGGATGTTATGATGCACATTCAGTTGCTATGAAGTCCTAGCCAGACATCTTGGGCCTTGCTGTTCCTCCTCTTGAACTTGAGAGCATTGCCTACAACCAAGGTGAACAGACGTCATGCTTTTTAACATCTACTAGATACTTTCCCACTTAGCAAAAACTCAGGTATCTGTATTGTATGATTTCATCTAGAGACTTCTAAGAAAAACATGCTGGCTAAATAATCCTAAGAAAAAAGGGAGCTTAACAACCAGATATATTTAGACAGAAATTTCCCAAAGGCCTCTGGTGATGGCAGTACAGAAGTACATGTTGTATAGCTGCAATGAATAGCATCAGTGGAGGCTAGTGGCTCTGATATCAGTGAGGCTGTGAATCCATTCTGGGTTTCAGTCAGAACTCTAAAGGAGCTATCCAAGGTGCTGAACCTTATCCCCTAAATAACACAGTCCAACTGACATCAGAGACACCAGCCTTCACTGAGTAGGACAGAAGAAAAGTGAAAAATCCTCTTCATTGAAGTCTGCAAACTTGTGATCTCAGCCTGTCTGGAATTTCCCTCACTGGAATTCCCTTCTCACATACCGTGAAAACAGTTTATCACTATAAAGCCTGGAATTTGCAAGCTGCTTTGATGTACAGTAACAATATGAATGCTAAGAATCGTTCTCTGTGCACCCCTCCCATTCATATATATTGCAATCTTGATTCAATCAACCCTGTCCCCCACTTCCCTCTAATTTGCTTTAAACAACAGCTGCCAGTTAGTGAGACTCCCCAATCCCCATCATCAGACTAAGGCAGCTACAACACACCACTCCAAAACCACAAATTCATTCACAAATAATGCCACCTATGCAGAATTCTGTAAAAGCACTTTCCAATTCTGATCGCTACTAAAACATCACAGAGTGCAAAAGTAATCCCAGCGTTAAAATCCAGCTATACTGAGAGTAACCTGACTGCTGATTTCAATAGGAACTAGTGCAATTAATAGCTTAATCTGCAACTAACAGGTTAATTCAACCATTGGCATATAATATCTTCAGGTAGATGGTTGCACAAATACAGTGGCAAAGATGAACAAAAATAGACAGCAGAAATGTAATTTGGTTTTTGTTTGTTCGTTGTTGCTTTTGTTTGTTGTTTTAACTGTTCTCAATAATTAATAGATCAACATCAGACCGGGGGGGGGGGGGGGAGGGAGAATTCTAAGGATATACACTAGAGACCAATACTGGGTCTAGTGCTGTTTAACATCTTCATTTATGGCTTGGACAAAGGACTGAATAGTACACTTGCAAATACATGGTATAAAACTTTAACAAAGTGCAAATGCTTTAAAGAATAGGCTAAAATAGTAGCAAAAATGGGTTGGGTAAATTGGTAACAATAAAATAAATTAGACAAAGCCAGTGGCCTACTTCACACCAGAGGCACCTCTGTGTGGTCAGAAGGCTCCAGCTGACTGCAGTAGTTCTGACAGATAATGCACTCAGCCGGTGTCCTATTCTAGTACTCTCTTGTGAGCAACCATTTCTCCCACTCAGAGCTTTTCTATATGAAGCATTAATTGTGTGCTCCTGATTCCTCACTCATGATTGTTTACAGCTTCTTTAGGCAACATCATGACCCTCTAGTTTCATTTCCGTTTTTTGTCAGAGCCCTTTCCTGTTTTGTTTTGTTTTGTTAGAATGGGGAAATGAGGTGTTATTTCTGAAAACACTTTTTCTGTTGGCGTATTTGTGCTAGTCTACTACAGCACAGCTCCACCTAGAGGTTATGTAGTGGGAAAGCAGGAAAGGAAAAGCTCTTTGTGTAGAGCTTGGATCTTAATGCTGCGACAAAATCAAAAGAAGATACAGCAATTAACAGCTTCCTGTAGAAAAGCTCTCAGCCTCTGGCAGTGCAGATGTTTTTCTTACAGCATCTGAGAGGGACAAGAAAGCCATTGAAGCACTGTGATTTCCTTGTTGCTTTCAGGTACTGCATGAAGAATCCTTGCAATGAGAAGATTTCATGAAGTTTTCAAAAACATCTCTGTCTATCTCAGTCTCTCAGGGTCTATGCTTCAATCTGAACATCATAGGTTGGATCCAATCTAGCCCTCCCACAAATGGAAGGACCCTTTCTGTTCACATAAAGTTCCCTTTCATTCATACAAAGGGCTGCAATCCAGCTGAGGTTTCCACAAACTGGGAGATGGTTTTTGGCAATTCTCATTCTCCTGCTCTACCTCATAGGCTGCTTGGAAAGGTACTCCAGAGTGGATTTTCAGACAATACAAATGGATGGAAATACAAATGGATGGAAGGTTGGGTTGGCTGCCCACCCAACCTTCCATCTAAAGAAATATTCCAGGGATTTCTGGATCCAACCCTTTATGTATTTTATTGTTTTACTCTGTACAGCACCATGTACATTGATGGTGCTATATAAATAATAATAATAATAATAATAATAATAATAATAATAATAATAATACTCACTTGCAGTATTTCCATTTAACGTTCCTTGAAGAAAGAGATCTTTCTTTCTTTAAATCTATACATCCAGGCACTATCAAATGAAAAGAGGCTCTAGACACTCTATATTTTACCCGTGAAACACATTTTAGCACCATCCTAATGAGCATGTATTTTATGAGCAAGTAAATGGTCCACTGAGGGCCTTGCTAGACCTGCCGGGATAAGCCGGCAGGGAGGCGGGGCGACGGCGTGCAAACTTTAACGCGTGTCGCCCAGCCTCCTAGACGCACAACGCGCAGGGACGACGGAAGCCCTGCAGCGCCGGCCATTTTTTTAAAAGTTTAAAGGGGCCACGTGCGCCCGAAGACTGCGGAGAAGGTAAGGGTTTTTTATTAGTTAACCCCCCCCCATCCGCTCCTGATCCCTTCCTGATCTTTCTCTCCCTCCATGTCCCGTGTGTCGTCTCCCCTCCTTTTCCCTCCGTGTGTGTGTGTGTGTGTCCTGTGTCATCTCCCCTCCTTTTCCCTCCGTGTGTGTGTGTGTGTGTGTGTCCTGTGTCGTCTCCCCTCCTTTTCCCTCCGTGTGTGTGTGTGCGTGTGTGTGTGTGTCCTGTGTCATCTCCCCTCCTTTTCCCTCCGTGTGTGTGTGTGTGTGTGTCCTGTGTCGTCTCCCCTCCTTTTCCCTCCGTGTGTGTGTGTGTGTGTCCTGTGTCATCTCCCCTCCTTTTCCCTCCGTGTGTGTGTGTGTGTGTGTGTGTGTGTCCTGTGTCGTCTCCCCTCCTTTTCCCTCCCGGGATCTCCCCGGCCGATGGGCACAGCGCTCAGCGCTGTGGCCAGTCCGCGGCTTTTTGTGGCTACTCGTGAGTAAGCGATTAGCCGCAAAAAGCCACGGAAGTCCCTAGACCTTCCCCAGCTCCGGCCTGAGGCCGGAGCTGGGGAAAAGGCGCGCCATAAGCGAATTCGCTTATGGCGCGTTGGAGAAGGCCTCAGCGCGGCCTGTCTCCGGATTCCCCTGTGCGTCATCTGGACGCACAGCAGGGAAGCCGGGACAGAAGGCGCGCTAAGGCCTCGTCTAGGAAGGCCCTAAGACTCCTAAATTCTTTACATTGTTTTAATTTCTGCAACTAGGTCTTTTACTCAGCATTCAGCCTAAACTGCATAAGAACATGAAAAGTGCCATGCTAGATCAGACCAAGGGTCCTACTTCTACGTGATGCTGTCATTCCTTTATACTTCTGATCCTCTCAAACAATAGATTTTTAAAAAGAGAGCATAATTTACACAGGCAAATTTTATTCAAAACTTGGTTGAACTGGAAGACTGGAAATCCTGGGTCACAAAGAAGTTTTTCAATATATAGGGCTCTTGTGCACAGTTTTAACAAACCAAGGATCACATTCAAAATTGGTTGGGTCAGCTTTTGGAAAAGAGAAAGGGACAAATCCAAAGGTCAAGGTGATGCAGTAAATAAAGATTTTGGAAATTTTGAAAAATGTGATGGGATTTTTTTTCAAGGTTTGGGGATACCAAGCAATGCTCTAGTTATTACTCATTGGCACTCCACACACTCTCCTAGCTGTACTACTACCAAGAGTAGAAAGCTTTGGCTATTTCTTTTATAGATTAATTCCCTCTCACCTCTTTTGTAATACTTAGCAATGATTTCCCATGTGTCTGCCTGTCTTCTGCTACCAAATCTCATTTTTTAAAAAAATGTATTAAGTCTTTGGGGTGGAATTCTATTACCTTTTGTATAGCTGTCTTTATAAGTTAAGATGTTAGAATCAAGATCCCGTGTAGACAAAGGGCCAGGGCCCACAGAGGGAGCCTAAGCCTCTGAGGGCTGGATAGCAAACCTCCAAAGGCCCGATAAAGCTCACAGGCTGGGAGGCTCCACACCACTCCACCACCCACCACCACTGTGTAGGATTGCAGTCTGAAAAGCAAAGGACTGTTGCCCCCACATAGGCTAGAACAGAATAGAAATAAAATGTTGCAAAAGAGGGAGGGAAATTTCTAGATATAAGACTAAAATGCGGGGGAGACCCAACCGACAGAGATTTAAAGCAACGTCTCTTTTTGCGCATAGTTTTCATTGATGCAATCAACCTGTATCTGAGCTGTACCATTATAGACCTGTAGTTAGGGGCTCACATAATGGAACGAATGCTCCCCCACCCAACTCAAAAAATTATCTCCCATTATCTCAAGTAGAAAACTAGCATATTGTGTGGAAAGACTAGGGAGAACTCTTCTCCCTAACACGGTAGTTCTCTATAGAGAGAGATGAGCATTCAACATCTACTCCTCTATCTGCTGTGGTACAGCCCAGACACAGGTTTACCATTCCAGTGAGGACTAGACAGTAGAAACTAGTGGCTCTGATGTCAGTGGGATGGTGAATCCACCCCCAAGTTTTAGTCAGAACCAGACAGAACTTTTAGATACTCCTTTAGAGTTTTGCCTAGTTCTGACTAAAACCTGGAGTGGATTCTCCACACCAGTGACTTGGAGCCACCAGCCTCCACTGAAAATAGGTCCATCTGGGTGTGCTTCCAAAAACCTGCCTTCTTTGGCTAGTGTGTCCAAGAAGAGGGAAGAGGTCCTCAACACGAATTGTATAGCAGGCCCAGAAAATCCCATCAACGTAACCAATTGTGGTTCCAGTTTTAATCCATAGGCTCTTTTCTTTTCTAGCAACATTCCTCATTATCATTGCATGCACACATTGCACGCTTCAAATTTTATGCTATTTTAGTAAGCATATGGAGTTTTATATGATAATTTTAAGATCTCATTGTTTAATCATAACCTTATTGATGGGTTTTCTTAAATGGCTGTCTGGGTCTAGATTTGCAAAATAAAATTGTCTCATTTATCCATTAGTAGAAATAACTACCTTTGTAAAATGGATCTATAACAAATTACATCTGGTTTCCATTTTCATCCCTCATATCCTTTAAAAATTTATTGTGGCCTCACTGGATAATTAACTGGTATATTTTCCTCTAAGGTTCAGACCAGTGATCCCATAGATCCACGTGATTAATGTACCATAAAAAGTACTTTAAAATGTAGGATATATTGCATGTCATACATCTAATATTACTACTAATATTTAGGGAAACTATAATGCCAGTAAAGCTTATTATTAGTGAGCTTTTAAAGTAGAGGGTGTGTGTTTGTGTGTGTGTTTGTGTGTGTGTGCGTGTGTGTGTGTGTGTGCGTGTTTTACAATGCCGACAAAAGCAGACACAACCAAAGATGCAATTAATTCAAACTTATACTAGGAAAATGTAGAATGGGAAGCTGAGACAAAGGCAGACCTAAAAGCACACCAAAGTCGAAAGGGTACAAAATTCCTCAAATTCATAAGAGATCTCTTCAAAGATATTTTCAAAGTCTCTTCCTTGCCCTTGAGCTCCTGCAGAAAAAGCAGGAGCAATATTGAAATAACTCTGAGCTATATTATTTGTTGAAAATATTCATTGATTTACAAAAAGCTTTAAACAATAAGGTTTGGACAAATATATTGGATATGTTTATTCATTGGCACATTGAATATGCACACGCCTCTAAGGGAATGGATATTTAAAGAGAAAGATTAATTTTTTAAAAAATAATGCAACTAAATTAGTAACTTTTCCCAATACTACTGCAAATTCAAGGCTGTTTCCTAGGGTGACCAACTATCAGGATTTCCCCAGATTTGTCCTGGTTTTTTGTTCTATTCTAGGTGTCAGGGGGCATTTTCTGTAATGTTTTATAATGTCCTGGAATGACACGCTTTCCCTTTTAAAGCTGCCATTAGCGTGGCAGGGGGGAAAGATACACTTTCTGGAGGTGCGTCATTCCCCACCACCACTGCTCCAGCAGGGGTGGGGTGGGAATGACATGCTTTCCCCTCCTCTGCTCCAATTCGGGCCTTTAAAGTGTGGGGGGGGAATGTGCTTTCCAGTAGGCCCTGGAAAGCCACCACCACCACCCCGCTAGGAGTCTTCTTTTTTTGTTTCCCAAATATGGTCAACCTACTGTTTCCCATGCCGGCTTTGTCATCTTGCTCAAAGTTTGCCATTTATTTTATTATTTATTTATTACATATTTATAGTGCCCAATAGCATAAGCTCTCTGGGCAGTTTACAACGAAACCCATAAAATCCAGATTAAAACTTTAAAATCACATAAAACCAGAATAAATTGCAGTCTAGGGAAGGCTTGTATTTAAAGATACGTTTTAGGAGGTGTTTAAAAGTTATTACATTTTCCGCCTCCCGAACCACACGAGGGAGGGTTTTCCAAAGGGTGGGTGCCACTACAGAGAAGGCCCACCATCAAGGTCCTTCATGGCGACGTTCTTTTCGTGTCGGGATGACGAGCAGGGCCTCCTCTGAAGATCGTAAATGTCGCCTGGGTGTATATAAGGGAAGGCGGTCTGCTAGGTATCCCGGTCCCAAGTTGTTTAGGGCTTTGTAAGCTAATAGCATAACCTTGTACATGGCTCAGTAGCTAATAGGCAGCCAGTGCCGTTCTTTTAACACTGGCTTTATGTGGGCAGAGCCAGGGGTCCCAGTGAGCACCCTAGGTGCTGCGTTCTGCACAAGCTACAGCTTCCAAACCACATACATGGGTATCACAGTAGTCTAATCGTGAGGTTACTATTTGAGCTCCCTCCCATCAATCAGCAGAAAATGAAACATTAAGTTGCCAAAGTTTTATGACCGTGCCACTGTGCCTTTAAAACAGAGGTGGGAATCGTGACCCCGTAGATTTCGCTGAACTCAGGCTCCCATCAGTTCCAGCCAACGGGTCCGCAATGGTGGGAGATCAGCAGTAGTGCTGCCAGTCCCCCCAGTCAACATTTTTTCAACCTCCCCAGCCAGTCAGTCCATTGGCCATGCCAGTTGGGAATGATGGGAGTTGTAGTCCAATAAATCTGGAGGGTGCCAAGTTGGGCAAGGCTGTTTTAGAGGACACTTTTCCAGACATGTGTTTAAAGTAGTAAGGAAAGATTTATCTGGTTGTTTTCTGCATGTGAGGCTGCTGTGAAAGGCAAGAGACAATGGAGCAATGACAGGTTAAGAAAGAAAGAGATTTGCATCCTACCTAGACACCACCCACAGTTCGATTAAAACACATTTTTGCGGAACAAATGAGAGGCATCATCTTCATTGCTGCAATAAGAAAAGCTGGTGGGAGTCTGTTTCCTGTATGTACAGAAGAGCAAGTGACTGTACCCACTGGAAGTTCCTGAGTGATCAAAGGACAGCCGAGAACATCAGCCATCCAGGAAGCACAGACGTGGTGCCGACGCTACTGTTTGGGGCCTGGGTGGGAAGAATAACTTAAGGCATAATGCTATGTATCTTTGGACTGAAAAAAAGTCCTGCAACTCCAAGAATACCCAGCCAGCTGGGGAATGCTGGGAGCTGTAAGCCTTTTTCTATCTAGGGCCAGAACAACACCAAGCAGAATATGACACTTTGATAATGGCTTGAAAACTGTATATGGAGTGTCCTGGGCCCCACTTTTGTCACTGCTGTTATAAACTGTTTTAAAGCACTAGTGTAGATCCTGCCTAGGAATAGGATTGTGCCTTTAATGATTAAATGTGGGTTGTCCTTATGCAGCTATTATTATTCCACTGTCTTTGTTGTTGGCAAGTTCAAAGAGTAGCCCATAAACAAGCTTCCATGTGGTCAGTGTTTCAAAGTTGGTGCACTGCACCCACAGACTCACACAGGCTCTGCCTCTCAAACAAACTCAAGACTTCTCTCAGACTGTGGCTTCTCTCTCCTCCGGCCAGAAGCACTGGGTTTTGACCTTAACTACTTCCTGGATCCTCCCAGGAAGCATATCCCATCCAGGCTGAATCTGGTAGTTCTTTCATATTGGGCATGTCTACACCATGCCTTTACCCGGAGATCGCCCCGGGATCATCCCTGTGCATGATGCACAGGGGATCCTGAGGGCAGGGAGGGATGATCCCTCCCTTTCCCCGGGATAACTGGGATGGCTTTTACCCCCATTTTTGCCATGGTCTCGGGATTGTCCCGAGACTGCGGGACATGTGGGCAGCTGTCTCAGCTTCGTCTTGGCTCCTCACAAGTAAGCCCGAGGAGCCAGGAACCAGGCATGGAGCATGGAGCTCTTCAGGACCTCTGTGCTCATCGGGGTGGGGGTATAGGGGAGGGATTTTTTTAAAAAAAAACTTTTTCGATGGAGTGCTCGTGCACTCATCTTCAATTTTAAAAAATGGCAGGCACGACGGCCTCCTTCCTCTCTGGACGTCGCGCGCCATGTGTGGACTGAGAGGGAGGATCCCATGAGCAGAATACTGCAAGATCCTCCCCACTCCCTCCCGGAATCCTGGGAGGTCTAGATATACCCATTGTTACCAGGGCCGGTGCCAGACTCTTTTGCGCCCTAGGCAAGGCGAGCTACTTGCGCATCCCCCCCAAATTGCGCGGAAGTCTGAACGTGCGCCAAGTGGAGAGATGGGACTGGCTCACTTCGATTTGGGACCGAGCCATCTGGAATTCACCGGGACTTACTTCCGTGCAAACGCAACCCGCTATGCAGCCTGGCATCCCAATCCCCTCTGCACCTTTACTCGGGGGAATAAGGCTTCCGAGTAAGGAGGCATAGGCGGATCGGGCCACACTGGTGCCTCACGGTGCAACGCTTTCTCGGATGCAAGTCCCATTGATCCACGCACGCAGGATTGGGAAGCAAGAGAGTTTGCCTTGCGAGGAGTCCACAAGGTATATCGCGCCCAGCTGAATCCTCGGGCCGGCCCAGGCTGGCTCACAGCCAACAACGTGTGTGAGTGCTGCAGCACACAGCGCCCCTCTTAGCTTGGTGCTCTAGGCAGCCGCCTGGGTGGCCTCTATGGTAGCACAGGCCCTGATTGTTACAGTCGGAAGGCTCCACGTGGTTGTAGTGGTTCTGACGGTGGCTATAGTCACTGAGAACTCCCGCCAGCCATCGCTCAGACCTGCCACCCACCTGCTCACCCTCTAGTAATGCCTAGGTTCTTCTTGAAGCAAGGGAGAAGAATAAGGATGTGTCATGCAAATCTAAATATAAGAGTATGAAGGATACCTTTAAGTATTCATCTTTTCTGGCTACAAATCTGTAACAGAGGTGGTACATTTTTCCCTTGTTTGCTTTAACAACAGATGTGCTACTTCCCCTTTGAGCTAATATTTTATTGACAGGAAATTATTAGTAGAACTTAGCAGGAAAGAAACCCTTATGGAACATCAGAGGTTTCAAATTCACTACAACCCTGTTTTTGTTTTTAAAGGGAATATAATATCTGTACCCATTCCCTGCCACCCTGCAATACAGATGAGATTTTCCAGCATACATTTGCATAGAGCTCTCCTCATTACTGTTTATATTTCTAACAGCCATATATGCATTTGTTATTCCATGGAAAATAAGCAGAAAGTATATGAAACAAAGAACATAACAAGCAAACACACAAAATACAGAGCTACTGAAGCAAACTTTACACGACAGCTTTGTAATCCCCTTAAGCCAAAGATGACAGAAAACTTTATTTTGCACGGTTGTGGCTGATTTTTCTTTATTATGTGATCAAGAATATGCATTATTAACAAAGTTCATATGGAATCAGATTATCTGACTACATAGTAGTCCTGAGGCCAGATCCTTTTTCTTCTTTCTTTCTTTCTTTTTAACAGAATCCAGTCCAATGGTGATGTCTGTAACAAATACTAAAACAGTGAAACTCCCTTGCATCTTCCTTTCAATTGTTCCTAACAGCAACACGCTTTATTTATTATTTACAATATTTATATACCACTCCCCATTGAAAATTTCAGAGCGGTGTACAAGATAAAATAAAATAAAAACAGAATAAAACACTTCAAAATAGATTTTAAAAGATGCAAAATGTCCGGTAAACCGTGGCTAGTCATTAAGGAAAGGCTTCCTGGAATAATGACGTTTTCAGGAGGCGCCGAAAGGAATACAAAGTTGGCGCCTGCCTGATCTCCAGAGGCAGGGAATTCCATAGGAGGGGGGCCACCACGCTGAAGGCTCTTAACATATTTGTTAACATTAACAAGGTTTATCACTTGAGGGGTGGGTAAGAAAGCAGATAAAAAAGAAAGAAAATTAAAGTAAATAATTCTAACAAAAATATTGACACAAGGCGGAAGGACCAGCATGGTTGGGTACCTGATGTGTGACCACAGCCCAGTAAGGGCCCCCTAACAACGTGCTTCTCCTCTTCATCATTGCATCCTGCTTGCCTCTCAATCTTGCCCAGACAACAGTGTTGGGGGAAGAGGAGGAGGAGGAGCCACTGCCTGCTTGTTCACTGGCTCTCTGCCTACAAGCAAGTGAGTGGTAGCAATGATGTGAAAGAGGTTGAGGACCATGAGCAGCTGGTGACAGTGGCCATGAGAAGGTAGACTCACCAAGAGAATGGGGCCATTGAGAGCGTCTTGCCAAAGAGCCCTCAAAAACAGGAAGCCAGCACTGCATAGCAGGCTGGGGTGTAAACTGCCTGGGCAGGATCTACACTACTGCTTATAACGGTTTATAAGGTTTATGACAACTGTTCAGGCCCAGGACACATTACATATTCCATTTTTATACGGTTTTAAAAGTGTTATATCCTGCTTGGTGTAGATCGGGCCCTAGTATATGTGTTTAAAATTACAAACATTCTTATTATGACATTTGCATCCCACCTTTTTCCAAGGAGCATAGAGTGTTAAATGCAGGCATTTCCCTCCATTTTATCCTCACAACAATCCTGTGAAAGAAATTAGGCTTTAAAAAATTGTGATTGGCTCATGGCCATACATTAAGGGTGCAATCCTATACAAGTTTAGTATACAAACATGCTGGCTAGTTCATGATGGGAGTTGTCGGCCTTTTTTCTGTCTAACCATGCATAGGATTGCACCTAAGCTTTAATAAAAGAGTGGGGATTTGAACCCTGGTCCCCCTGGTCCAGCTGCCAACACTCTATCTACTACATCACTGGCTCTCATGTCAACCATGGAAGAGAAAATCCACTTATTACTGACAGACTGTCCTTTCCAGAAACGCATGAGGAGTCCCCATTCTTCCTGGGTTGCTTACAGGTATTTGAAGGGAAATGTCAGGAGTTATATATGCTGATATATCATTCATATCTAGTGCAATGCACACAGTTTTTCCCTTTTTTCTTTTGTTCTCAGGTATTAGAACCTGGGTGCAAGATGTCATTTAAGGAACAGCCCTGAGAGGGTTCCTTTTGCAAAACCAGAATGCTTTGAGCCCAACAGATTGCAGACAAATGAAATAGCCAAGCACTGGAATGGATTTTAGCTGGTACCCTGAGGTCTGCTACAGGCTGTATCTTTTCCTCCAGAGAGAGGGGGGAGGAGCATAAAATACCTTTGCCTTGTGAATATGCTGAACAATATTAGAGTTCCACTCCTAAATTATAAGAGCTTCCATTTTGGCCAGGATCCATTTCAGTTATTTTTCATCTTCGTTGATGTGTCAGCACTGAACAACTCATCCAAGAATGATTTTGCCGCTGTTTGCATTTTCAAATCCTCCAATGTTTGTATCATAAAATTCTGAACATGTTCCAGAAAACTATTATTTAGATATGTTTAGCTCTTTGCTATCAGTATAAATAAATCATAACATGCAGGTTATTCTTACTGCAAAGATGTATGTAACACATCAATTATGAATTATAGATCATTTGCTTAATTTAAAATAAGTACATAGCACTGGCACAGTTCTCAGTCAGACTCTCTGGCAGTGAGTAATCTGCTCCTGGGGAAAGTGATGCCTTAAGTTAAATGTGTGTGGGAGCCTGGTCCTATCACCGAAGCTGCAAAAAATACCTTCAATTTACTAAAAGGGGAAACAAATATTTTAAAGGAAATTGTGCAATGACACCTGGATATATTTGGAAATAGTTAAGCATATATAGCTGTTATCAGTAGTGTCGTGGTAAATTTGGAAATGCACGGGCTCATCATAACAGTTGCCGCACACCTAAGGAGGGTCCAAAAATTCAGGCCTCTGGTTGATCCATATCAACAAACCAGTTTTCATCTCCACCAGGAGTAGGTCTTTTAAATAGCTTTTGGGTCTTAATTGCCCATTCAAGACCAGGCCACACTGAAATACTTTGCATTACGACAGTGAAAGCTCACAACTCCATATTGTTGTTGGAAATTCATTTCCCTCCAATCTACAGTAAGGATTGCAGCTAAACTCAGAAGGAACAGAGAATTGAAGGGGGGAGTGATAGATGACATCAGGATCCCTGCTCATAAAAAAGTGCCACTGCTGTTCTTTAAAAGGATTGTAAAACTGTTACTGGTCAACCTGTGAAATGTTTCAGGTGACAGTACCTGCATAGATATCAATGTAGATTAGAAATGCTATGAAATTACATTTAAAGTCCAACAAATCAGTCTAAATGGCTAAGCTAAGGTGACGATGTGAAAAGGAGGACAGGGCTCCTGTATCTTTAACAGTTGCATAGAAAAGGGAATTTCAGCAGGTGTCATTTGTATATATGGAGAACCTGGTGAAATTCCTTTTTCATCACAACAGTTAAAGCTGCAGGAGCTATACTAGAGTGACCAGATTTAAAAGAGCTGTTGTGATGCAGAGGAAATTTCACCAGGTTCTCAATATATACAAATGACACCTGCTGAAATTCCCTTTTCAACACAACTGTTAAAGATACAGGAGCCCTGTCCTCTTTTTCATATGGTCATCCTAAGCAGGGCCATGTGATGGAATGGTTGGTGTCTAACTTACCCCACCTTTGGAAGTATTATTACAAGCTCAACAGAGAACATGGTTCTCTAACATCAACTGCTAGATTTAATTTCCTGCATTGCTGCTCAGACCCATTCTGCTTTTTCTTGCTCCTTCACCCTACCAAGCTTTTATTTGGAGAGATGGATGCCCTGCTTGTAGTAACAGCAGAGATGTGTGGCATGCCTGCATATAGTCAAGCCTGCACCCTTGTTGCCTCTGCTTCACTTGCAACTGCTGCCTGCTCTGAAGCTCAGTAGACTACAGGTAAGGCTATACAAAGACAGTATCCATCAATACTATAGTGGCATTAACCCTTACTGCAAGGGTACTCAACCTTTTGGAGCCCAAGGGCTCATTTGGCAATTTGCAAAACAGCCCAGGGCACCATCACAAAATGGATGTGCTGCAGATTAAAGCATTGGCCTTCATAACTGGCCATCTTCATTTCCTAAGAAGCGATCCCAATTGCCAGTAAGAAATGTTGTCATATTTTTTAAAAAAAACTAAAAGTGGGAGGAGTAAAGCACTTCAGTGGTTGCCAAGAAAGGTGTCCAAGGGTACAGAGGTTGCCTGCCTCCCCTTGCTCTACTGTGTATGTGATGTGGGACACTTTTCAGAAAGGTAAGCCATCACTTTTTGATACATCTCCCCATCTTCACGCTGGCTGCTTGGCACAACCAGAGATCTGGCTCCATGACTCTGCCTAAGCCTAACTTCTCCCTGTCTGGTGCCCCCCCTTTTACAAGTCCTCCACCCTTAGAAAGAACGGTTACAACATTTGGAGCTGTTTATCCGGGGGGGGCACTTACAGGGGGATATGGTAGAAGTATGTAAAATTAATGCCTGATGTGGACAAAGTGGATGGGAAGAAATACTAGAACTCAGTGCCATCCAATGAGAAATTCAGAAGAGATTAAAGAACATGCTTGTTCACACAGCACGTGGTTAAACTAACACATTACGCCAGTCCTTTTACAACTTCATTGGCTGCCAGTCCAGGTCCGGGCCCGATTCAAAGTGCTGGTATTGACATTTAAAGCCCTAAACGGTTTGGGGCCAGGTTATTTGAAGGAACGCCTCCTCCCATATGTACCTGCCCGGACCTTAAGATCATCTACAGGGGCCCTTCTCCATGAGCCCCTGCCAAAGGAAGTGAGGCAGGTGGCTACTAGGAGGAGGGCCTTCTCTGCTGTGGCACCCCGGCGGTGGAATGAGCTCCCCAGAGAGGTCCGCCTGGCGCCTACACTGTACTCCTTTCGTCGCCAGCTGAAGACCTTTTTATTCTCTCAGTATTTTAACACTTAATTTTAACTTAAATTCAAATTTTACTGTTCAAACTCTGCATTTTAATCATATATCAATTTTGCTGCGTGGTTTTATCCTGGTTGTGCTTTTTATACTGTATTTTGTATTTGTGCTTTTAACACGTTGGTTGTTTTATTATGGTTTTAATTTTTGTGAACCACCCAGAGAGCTTTGGCTATTGGGCAGTATAAAAATGTAATAAATAAATAAATAAAGTAATGGTAGCCACTAACTTGGCCAGTTTTAAAGGGGGATTAGACAAATTCATGGAGGATAGAGCTATTAATATCTACTAGTCATCTTGGCTATAGATTACCTCCAATATCAGAGTCGGCTGCTTCTCAGGCCCAGTTGATGGAGTGCATGAGTGGGAGGCAGCTGCTGCACTCATGTCCTGCTTGTGGGTTTCTCACAGGCATCTGATTGGTCAGTGTGCAAACAGAATGCTAGACTAATAGGCCCTTGGTCTGATCAAGCAGGGCTCTCCTTATGTTGTTAGCTCCATTAAAATCCACTCAATGAATTTTGATTCCACCAAGTAATCAGTTGCAAATAGCTAAGAAGAGCACTTAAACATTCCCTGTTTAACAATAACAGAGTAATTGTTAAACGATCTGCTCTAAATGCTTCAGGTGAGGCCATAACAAGGCCAGGGGAAGAGTCTTCATTGTGGTAGCCCCCCTCCTATGGAATTCCCTGCCTCTGGAGGTCAGGCAAGCACCAACTTTGTATACCTTTCAGCACCTCCTGAAAACGACATTGTTCCAGGAAGCCTTTCCTTAATGACCAGGAGTGGTTCACTTTTCATTTTGCTCCTATTAAAATCTATTTTAAAGTGTTTTATTCTGTTTTTATTTTATCTTGTACACCGTGCTGAAATTTTGAGTGGGGAGCAGTATATAAATATTGTAAATAAAGAAATAAATAACAAGGCCTATGCTGCCACAATATCATAATGATTATTACATCTGGGATTAAACTGATATCACAGACAAAGAGAAGGCACAAATGGTTAGGATAAGAGTACCAATTAAATCGAAGCAATAAAAATAGTAATACAAGTGATGCAATAGCATGTCATATTTGTACCTCACTTCTCCTCCAGGGGTTGTACTAATTCATTTATCCAGCCCTATGAGACATGTTAGCGAATGGCCCAGGATCACCCAGCAAGCTTCATAGATGAGCAGAAATTTGAACCCAGGAGGGGATCTACACTAGTCGAGTTAGAACATGTCTTACCTTTTTTAAGTGTGCGTTTGGTAGTATTTCGCCACATGACATTCAGTTGTGACATTTTATTGTTGTCTGTTCCCCAGTTTTTATTTTGAACTTCTCTGAAATAAGTCATTCTATTTGGTATGATGTGGCCGATTTCATCGTATTAAATGGGTTTCCTGTAGTTCTTAATTAGCCAATCGCATTCCTGGGGGGCATGTTTATGTAATTTCCGTGCCCAAAGTTGGAGCCGTTTTTTTCTTTCAAGCCTCTTTTTTGCAGACACTTCCTGTTTCACTTTTGGGAGGCTGCTTGCTGGATTGTTTGTAGGTGGAGGATTGTCTCGGAGAGAAGAGGAAGTGGGAGGGGAAATTGACAGGTGGGGATAGAACAAATGGATTTATTTTCTTAGTGTGGCCAAAAGGAATGCATTCCCACGGAAGGAGAAAAGTAAGTAAACGTTTTAAAAACTGCTACGTTTTAAATCGTTCAAAAACAAAACGTTCAATGACCGTAAAAACAATGTTTCATATACTAGTGTAGATCCCCTCCAGGTCTCTTTGTGTCAAGTCCAGCACTCTGGGATAAACTGTATGTTCTTCAAATCATGCATAGCAGAGCTATGCACAAATAGTTTATTTACCAGAGTGTAAGTGTGCGCGACCCTGATTCAGATCAGGACAATGGTGTTCTGGGAGGGGGATTTAAGCTCCCTGCCCCATTTTTGTCCTGAAATTCCCCCATGAGGGGGGTATTAAAAAAAGAAAGACTGTATCCATTGCAATGTCTCCAGAATTTCCATGATGGCTGTGGAGGAGAAGGCTTCCCCTCTTCCATGGCCTGCATGGAAACAAAGGATGCTAGTCTCTTAGGGGGCTCGTGCCTTTTGTGGGCTTCTTTTCATGGCTGTCTTATTTCATCAGGTGTCTGTGATTGTAATTGGTGATTTTATCTTAGTTCCTGATGTAGGTTTTGATGGCTGTGAGACTGTGTTTTTCATATTTATTCAACCCTTTTATTATTACTACCTGCTTTATGTTTCTGTTTTGGAAAAAAAAAAGTATGATGTAAGTTTTAATCCTTTTCCTCCCCATCATCATCCTGATTCTGGATCCCTAAATAAAATGACCCTGCTTGGCACTGGGGGAAGAGAGGAAGGGAAAGCCTTGTGGCAAGGCTATTAATAAATATTCACCCTGTGGGGAAGAAGATGCGAGGGAGACTGGAGCAGGCAGGCACCATCGGGGCCTGCTTCAGTTGGACCCCCCCCCCAGGGCTAACATCTTCACCTTGTGGGGAAGAAGGAGCTGTTGGTTTGCCCCTCCATTGGGAGATGAGAGGACGGAGCAGGGCCTTCCCACCAGCCTAAACAGTCTCCTTAATTTCTTTTTATTTTCTCCCTCTTCCCTCCCCATCCACTTTTCCTTGTGTGTCACGTCTTTTTTTAGAATGTAAGCCTGAGGGTAGGGACTGTCTTCTTTATTGATACATTGTAAGCCGCTCCGAGAGCCTTTTGGCTGAGGTGCGGGATAAAAATACTCTAAATAAATAAATAAATAAATAAATATTAAATTTTGGACCTTAGAGTCTGCAGAGGAGAGAAACAGAGAGAGATGGAAGTGCACTCCTGGAATTTGATGAGGATTAGGATGTGGCATGGTCCCAAAGAGCAAGTTGTTCCTTATATTTGTGTAAATTCTTTTCAGCCAGGCAATAAATCTCAGGAATGGTCTACTTATTTAATTAACTCTAAGTACTGGCCTGACACTGCAGCCTTTGCACAGGCAAGCCTCTTGCTGAATTGCTAGAACTCTCTTTCAAAGAGGCTTTACTTCAGCAAGGGATGCAGGACCAGGCCCATGAGAAATAAAAGCTATATTTTCAATCTTTCATTTTTGGATCACTCCCAAACTATCTGTGGTAGTAAGCATCTTGACCAATTTGTTTATGCTCTGCGGTTTTCTGTAAAGGACTAATAGAATTAAGCTAATTTAAAATAATTGAGCTGAAGAAGTCAATGAATCAATTCAATTTCAGGACATTATGATGTTTATTCCATAGCTAAATACTGCAGCTGTTAAGCGACTTCCCACCTCATCTCAGACCCTGCCCATATTCAGATTTCAAAAATTTAAGTGGCTCTGTAGAAACTAAAATTAAGAGCATCATCAGATGAGTGTTTTATCGCATACTTGTTACTGCCCACTCACAGGTTTTTGCGTGTCCTTTTGAAGACACCATCTGCCTCCCATGCATCTTCCACTCCTTTTTGCTTTCTTTTCATCACAAAATAAGACCCCAGTAAGTCCAATTTATTTCCAGAAGTGAAACTTGCTGCAATCTCTTGCTGTGTGCAGGAAAAATGGTGCGATAAAAATGCCCACTGAATGGACCACGTGGTAATTGTTTACTTCCTCTTTCTTCTCTGTGAAGAAAGAGGAAGTATTGTGTGACAGAAGTGTGGGGGGGGGGGGGAGAAGTGACAGTAGGGAATCATGATTTTCCCCCATCTGATGATCCTCTAAAATGTTTGCTTTCTTAACTGACGTAGGGGTTAAAAAAATTCTGATACATACATTTGCTCATCTCTTCAGAATGGCAGCATCTATCCAGACGGATCGACAACTTCTCGAAGGCATAAAATCAAAAGTTCCTCAAGAACAAAAGCTTAGTCTATAGGAAAACACTATTACAAATGCAGACACAGAGAATGATGCAGACAAAGTCAAGCAACCTTAGGTCCCATTGTTTTCAACGGAGTTTTAAACACAGGCTTAAAGGTGCTTAAATGTGGCTGAATTGAACCCTTAGGTTAAAATCCTATATATGTATGCATGTATTTAGTACATTTGTATCTTGCCTTTCCTCCAAGGAGCTCAAGTCAGAATATATTCTTCTCCTCCTGTCTCACAACAATCCTGTGAGGTTGGTCAGGCAGAGAAAGTATGACTAACCCAAGGTCACCCAGTGAGCATCATGGCTGAGCAGGGATTTGAACCTTGATCTTCCCAGTCCTAGATCAACAGTCTAACCAAGCTCTTCCCAATCTGGTGCCCTCCAGATGTTTTGGATGACAGTTTCCACCATCCCTGACCATTGATCATGCTGGCTGAGGCTGATGGGAGTTGACGTCCAAAACATCTATACTGTACCAGTTTCAAGAAGGCTGCTCAAACTATTGTATCGTATACAACTGGGCATAAAGGCATTGAACACAGTGGGACTTACTTCTGAGTCAGCGTGCTTAGGATTGCACTGCTGGATGATGAAACTTGCAAGGAAAGTTCTGTGCCCTGAAATCCTTTTCATAGCCACAGCATTTCCCCATATTCAAGAGAAGTTACACTTTCCCTACTCACAATGAGCTCCATGGGTGAATTTGAGATGTACCAAACTTCAGCTCCTGGCTGGCTGGAATAAGGTATGTGAATATTTTTTTAATTAACGTTCAGGTTTATTGAAGTGAAAATGCCTTATTGTTAAATTATGCTTGCATTATAATTTTTTTTAAAATTGTCTAAGTATGATCTTGTTCCATTCCTATATAATCTGAATACTATTCTATTAACATATTAAGAAGATGTTATACTGATATTACATGTCTACATAACTAATATTTCAACAAGTATCTATTGTAAAGGATGTGCCCCAAATTAAACAAGAATCTTTGGGTACACCCAAAACCAACTTTAACTTGGTTTATGGTTTTATGGTTTAATCTGTTTTTAGCTGTGTATATTTACTGTTTTATACTGTATACTTTTATCTGTATGCCACCCTTTGAGATCTTATTGATATAGGGCGGGATATAAATGTTTTAAATAAATAAGTTGATGTTTGCTTTTTTGGTTTTGGTTTTTTTAAACTCAGTTCATCTCTATTTATCTTATTACTTTGTTCAGGGTCCATTGTGCACTTTTCATTCATGTAATACTGCTTATTCCTGGGCCAGCCAGTTTGAATTAATTTTTCATTACACTAGGAACATAAAGATCATGTAATTGAATCTCCTTAGGGTGTTGAGGTTCAGAATAAATGGAAGGTAAGGTGATATGTCAGAACAAATGGAGCAACATATTGATTTTCACTATGAACTCGGAAGCTGAAATCAGCAGTACTTTAACTCAAAGAATTGCAAGAATGGACTCATTTATGCCAAGGATCCTAGTTCATCTATCCTTTCAATTGGCAAACAGGCTACCAAAATGAATTCTATGGCTAACAGAAGCATAAGAAACTATCAAGTGACTTTGGGGGCAGGGGTGCAAGCTAGTCAGAAAATTCTAGTCTCTAATAATATTAAAGGCTATTTATTGGCAGTGTAGTTCCAAATTGGATGGGTTCTTTTTAAATGATGCTAATTTTGATATACAACAGGGATGGGCAGTCTCAGGTCCGTGGGCTAAATCCAACCCTCTGAGGTTTCCCAGGTAGCCATGACCCTTTTCCTGGCCATACCCCCTTTCCCCTGACAGCTGATGATTTGATAGTTTGATTGATTGATTGATTGATTTCATTTCTATATAACCCAATAGCTGAAGTTCTCTGGGTGGTGCACAAAAATAAAATCCACATAGATGCAGCAGCTTTTCCACACTTTCCCCCCATTCTAAAAGGTGCAGATGCCTCTCCTAAAGCTTAGTCCCTCGCAGTGAAAGCTTTAAGCTAAAATACACTTCTATTTGGGGAATTTTGGCCCTGCCACTTCCTCCTTTGGTCCTGCATACCACTGAAATGTGGCTACCAATAGCTTATCCAAATTTGAATTTGGCCCTTGGGCTAAAAGAGGTTCCCCCCCACGCAACCCCTGATATAAAAGATGTGTGTACAATTCTGGATAGGAACATAGGAAGCTGCCTTATACTAAATCAGACAGAGCTAAGGACCATCTACCTCAGGATAAAATGATCCTGTAGAAGGTACAGTACTACGGGGTTCATTTTTAAAAGATTCCTGGCACTTGGGCTAATTATAAAGTCTTTTTCTTTTTAGTTAGGCTGAAAACTCTGTTCATTGTAGACTGTGCTAAAGCAGAATATCCCTACTTTTATAATCACAGAATGTATACTAATGCTGCAATGGGAAGGGGGGGGTCATTTTAAACCACTCAGTTTTTGCGTTGTAATGGATTCAGATGTTGTGAAATAATTTGTGGTCTATAGATGGAAATTGAGGTTTCAGGATGCAAAACTGGGGTTTTATTATATAAATATCAGGTTTTGTGGTGGGATATCTTTAAAACATTTCCTGTTTTAATTTTTCTACTTTTTCTTTTTTTTTACTGTGTGGCATCAGGATCTGTTATTCCATATATATTTTTTCAGATTTGTTACAGCTGAAGGGCATCATCCAAATCTGTTTCTGTTCTTCACTAGCAAAGGAGGCCTCCAGTCCTGCATGGAGATTATTTTCCTGCTTAACAGGGGGACCCCTGCATGTGTAGAACTCAAGACACACCTCAGAATGGTGGGATGGTGGTTATAGGATAGATTGCCTACCATTAACTACCTTATTTCTTTGCCCCCAGAGAAAGGAAAGTAAATTCCTTGAAAACATACAATTGCCATAATTCTGCCAGGTTGGACACTGCAGACCTATGTGCTAACACAGCCTTCCCCAACCTGGTGTCCTCCAGATGTTTCACGCTAAAACTCCCAACATTCCTGACCATTGGCTAAGTTGTCTGGGGCTGATGAAAGTCCAAAATGTGTGCAGGGCACTAGGTTGAGGAAGACGGTGCTGGCTACCGAGATCCAAATTAACCCAGCATTATGATTCCAAGCCTTTCCGCTGAGATGTGAGACAATAAAGAGGTCTGCTATGCAATCCACAGAGCTTTATTGAGTAATACATTCAAATAGATATTCTAATAGACATCTCTTCACACCTGAGGGGAATGTGAATGCTAGGAGCTATCCTCTAAATTTAATTAGCCAAACAAAGTAAGGCAGTTGCCTATCAACTAAATGGATGGTTTCCCTCCATGCCCGTCAGGCTTTTACTGGACCCTACCTTCAGGACTGGACCTCCCACCTCTTCTCAACTCTGCCCACTTGACCCTTACATCTGGCAAGAAGAAGTGCTAGATAGGTGTTGTAATGTTAACACAGCCAAGGCTAAAATCAGTACACACAGGGCTAGCCTGAGGTACTTCATTTGTTCCAAATGACATAAACCAGGATCTTTTGAAATGTCAAACACAGTGTGCTGGAACACTGTCTTCCAGTGGAGGTTTGTGGCTCCTATTTTAGTGGAGCAGTGAATCTGCCCTGGGTTTTAAGAGCTGTCCAAAGTGCTGAATTCTATTTACAGGGGATGGTTTTCATTATTTTCATAATGTGAGCCATTTTTCCTAAATCCCTCCTTTCTAGCCAACATCAATTTTTCAAGAAGTGAAGAAAATTGGTTGTAGTATCATTCTAGTTCAGACACAGCCCCCATAATTTAAATATTTGGTATATGGTACCAAGTCAACACACATGGAGGACTTCGGTTTTTGTAGGAGGTTAGTTTCTGAAAGTTCTGCAAGCTCTCTTGAGAGAAGATGAAGTGCAGATGGGGAGCAGAACTTGGACTATTTCTCACTCCATGAGGTAGCAAACGAATGAGTTCCAGGGCAGGGAAAAATGGGTTATATCATTTGCAATTCCTTCCCCTAAGCACTGTGATTGGAGCCTCAGCTATGGGGCGGTATACAAATGTAAATGATGATGATGTATGGTCTTCTGTTTAGCTTCAGTTTCTTCCCTCATGGTAATGAGTGTGTGTGTGTAGTCTATTAGCTCAGGGGGAGTATTCCAGCTTCTTGTTCTGGAGCCCAGGTGTTGAGAAATGTGCCCTGAAGTGTGAGATCAATTTTTTCATCTGAGTGCTTAAATCAGCAAATGCTTCAATAGCCTGAAAAACTTCAATAGCAAACAGTGTGGTGTTTTGGAGTCCTAAATGTTCTTTCTTGCTGTACATGTTCTGCCTTCTCCTTTAGAAATCTCAGAGTAATTTACATGAGGAGTCTCCAGTTCACGCACTAATCAGGCCAGCATCACATGCTCCAACTCTTCATGGGAATTTACTTTTTAGGCACAAAAGACGCAGACAAATATGGATTTGGTGCCTTGGTATAATTTCTGGCATTGGATATGATCTCTCAGTTTTTAACCTTCAGACTAATGCATCACTTGGCAATTTTGCTTAAGCTTTACCAAGAGAGAGCTTCATTTAAAAACAAAATGAGTGGTGGAAGATTTGGCAGTATTTTGTTCCCATTGGTCCTTATGTCCAGAATTTCTGGATATTATATATATATATATATATATATATATATATATATGCATGTCTTTCTTACTTTTCCCATTGTGACATGATTGTGCAAACTCATGGGGAAAGTGAAAGTATTGGCCTGGAGAGATGGCAAATTTTGAGACCAAGTGGGTGAAATCAAGCAGAATGTAATACTTAAGGGGAATAGTTGGAAGAGGCAGATACCAAGCTAGAAGGGAAGGGTAGAGCTTCCCTTCACATCAAGTCATAGTATCTCCCTTTGACTCGAAATGTACCTTGGATCAATAACCCAACTTTAGTTTCCCTTAGTTTCTTATGTCAAATGACTCCATAAGAGTCACATATGTTCGTGTTAACCCTAGAAGGCAGTTACCATCAAGTCATGCTTTAAAAAAAAAAAAAGGCAAAATAATTCATAGGCTGATATTTTCTGATCTACACCAGAGAGACAGATAAGAGGAAATAGAGATCTATTGACAGATCTTTATAACACAAAGAAACAAGTGTACAGATGAAACAGTTGGAACTTGTCTAAAGGTTTTATCAATGTTGGATTTTGTATACCATGCTGTCTGATGTATATAGATATGCCCAAAGGTTTATTACTATGTTTATTTGATAGAAAGGGTCTGCTAACTTATTACGTTGTGTTGAATTGCTGTTGAAATAGCCTTTCGACATAAAAAAAATTGTGACAACAATTACATACTAACAAGGTTTTTAGTTTAGTTTTAAGCAAGATGGAAATATTAATGTTATACACCAGGAGAAAATAACTTGCTTTAGAAAAATGTCCTGACTGTGGGCAAAATCCAACAAGGTGTTCAACCCCTGCTGATTCTCGTTGCATGAGGGAAACCCACCACTTGCACAACAGTGATTTAGCGCTTCCCAGAGGAGGCCCTGAAATGAGAGGAAACACATGTTTCTTGATTGGGACAGAATGTCAGAGCTCTCTTATGAGAACTCCACCAATATGCCCATTCCAGAAATGAGCATTTTAACTCACTCCCAGAAACAATCTTCCTTTTACAAGCAATGGGTCCAGCTTACAGACAGGAATCAGTAGTGGCTCCATTGGATTCCAATCTTTCCTGTCCAAATAGAAATTGACTAGATGTGAGCGCTCATTTCATGTTGATGGATAACTAACTGAACACTTCCATATTAGGAAGACGCTGTCACTGAGGGATGAGGGGGGTAGTTTTGACATTGACATCTGTGGCTAACCAATAGCCACAGTCTCCTCCCTGTCACCCCTCCAATCACAGTGCTCAGGGGCAGGAATTGCAAATGATATAACCCATTTTTCCCTGCCCTGGAACTCATTCGTTTGCTACCTCATGGAGTGAGAAATAGTCCAAGTTCTGCTCCCCATCTGCACTTCATCTTCTCTCAAGAGAGCTTGCAGAACTTTCAGAAACTAACCTCCTACAAAAATTGAAGTCCACCATGTATGTCGATTTGGTACCATATACCAAATGTTTAAATTATGGGAGCTGTGTCTGAACTAGAATGATACTACAACCAATTTTCTTCACTCCTTGAAAAATTGATGTTGGCTGAAAGGAAGGATTTAGGGAAAATGGCTCACATTGTGAAATTAATGAAAAGCATTCCATGTAAATGAGTTGTCCCAGGAAGTGATGATGACTGGCAGGCAGTCAAATCCATACAGTCCCACAAGCCAATATTAAGATACAGAAAAGAATCTTGTGCGAAAGGCTGATCTGTGTACTGCAAGTATGAATGCAACTCAGCCGGCGAAAAGTTCAAAGAAGGGGCAAAAAAGGATTGCTATTGTATCTCCTGTTTTGAAGACAGGACTCAAGTTTATATGCTGAAAGAAAATATAAAAAAATAAAGGTATTATATTTATGTTTGTCCTTGTCTGACCTCTCATAGGAAGAGCCCACACACACCCATTTCATCCCATTAGAGCAAATTAGTCAGGGAATGCAGCAGATCTCCATTTTTATAAACTGAAGATGCACAACTGTGCATCAGCAAAGTAAAGGATAAAAGGTCCTGTGCAGGTGTGTGTGTGTGTATGTATGGGAGGGGGAGTGGTTTGAGGGTTTGTTTGTTTGTTTTTAAAAAAACCCTAAAAATCAAGTGATGAAGGAATCTGCTTCCAACTTGACATGGCTAAATCCCTACTTAAGACCTACCAGATTGCCAAGTTTAATCTCTTTCTCTTTAAAAATTAAAGCAGCTTTTTTTTAAAAAAAAAATGTTAAAACTTCAAACTTGAAAAAAAAATCCTAAAAGTGAAGAGATGAAGGGATCAGCTTAAAACTTGGCATGACTAAATTTTAACTTAAGAGCTGGGCGGTTATCTGAAAATGAACAATTCTCCAATGGGTAATCCATCAGGGCAGAGAGACAGAGCTGCTCTGGAAATTGGAGCAGAGAATTACCTCATCAGAGTGCTACTCTGATTTTAGGAGCAGAGTAGACCCATTCTGCAAACCCCTATTAAACACTGCAATTAGCAATACACAGTTTCTACATATTCCAGTGACTAGGGGGGGCACTCAATGGTAATGAGTGTTTGGATGCTCTGTAGGTCTTAGGCCTAATCTACACCAAGCAGGATATTACAGTATGAAAGTGTTATATAAAAGGCAGGAGCCACACCAAGCAGGATATAGCAGTATGAAAGTGGTATATGGTACATATCAATGGGCCCCAACAGGTCAGTGCACTTCAATACCACTATAAAGCAGTAGTGTGTCTCCTGCCTTTTATGTACTGCTTTCATACCACTTTCATAGTGTAATATCCTGCTTGGTGTAGATTAGGCCTTAGAGCGCTGGGGTGGGGTGGGGGGGACACAGATGGGAGTTAGGCAAGAGTTATACTTGGATCTATGATTTCCCCTCTCTGTGAAATTCTTTACTTGCTACTTCTGTGGAATGCTTTGTTCTTGTTCAGGTTCCCGGTGGGTATTTGTAGAGTCCTAAGATGGAGCATGTGCCTCAAGTTCTGCGAAAACGAGTGTCATCTATCGGTCCCCTCCCATACTTTGTGTTTATTTCTTTCTCCCCTTTTGACTAGTTTCTTGCTTGTCCAAAATGGTGCTTCTCTGCAAAGTGCTCCCTTTCACTGTCACCAGTGGCCCCACTTTAGCACACTTATCCTCATGGTCCTGTGGACAGGGAGGCAGAATGATGAAGCCACCTATTACACCCCTTATATGAGTTAGGATCCTATCCTCCTCTGCAGCTGGATGAGCAGAGGAGGGCAGTCATCTGGGGTTCTCTGGTTGAAATGTTGTACCTTCTTACACAATGTCTTTCAACATAGAACTGGTGCTGGACAAGGGGTGGCTCCTGGAAACACTTGGATTCCAGCTAAGGTCCAATTATTCCTTGCCACAGTCCTGACTCTACACAGTTCCCCACACACACACACATTTGCTGGTACTATCACACTGTCATAAGAAGTTTGCTGGTAGTAACTTACCACCAGGACAACAGAGTCATACCTGGATAAATTTACTACACTAGCATATTACTGTGATCCACCAGTTCAAAGGGATGTCCTAGAGATCCTATGCTAGCCAGCAACAATGTCTTCAGGATAGGACTGTTCTGCTCTTTTATTATTTTGGAGAGAGTGGGGCATGGTTATTGCCTAGAAACACAGTACGACCCTATGGTGGGGTGTTTTTTTTTTTCATTCTTTGGTGTAAATGATTCACCTAGGTTGGCACCTTACAGAGCAAGTCATAATTGAAGACCAGGCTAAGATACTGTGCCTTGAGCACTAGCATTTATAATGTAATCATGTAAACAGTAAGAGGCAATTTTGCAACAGCAGCATGACTGGAGCTACCCTCTTTGGCTTGTTCGATTACTTCTGAATTCCCTGAAATTAATTATAATAATGCTCATGGACTCTAGTGACAGCTCTAAATAAGAAGCTGATCCTCTGCACTGTTCCCTAGTTCCCTACATGAATCAGCATCCTAGCTGAGATGAGAAGATGTAGGGGGCCATAGCTCAGGGATGATTTCATTATATATACATGGGGGCGGGGAACCCAGTAAGATATCTTTTTAGCAAAATGCCAGTGTAGTATCTGTCTCCAATCTGTTTGTTTTGTTTTGATCATACTAGCATAATGGTACAGCTGATGGCATACAGCAGTGTAGTAATAAATTTTGAAGTGTAGGTCAGGACTAGCATCTGGAGTAGGCATAGTTGGGCACCTGCTGAGGGCCACACCTCAGCAGGTGCCCATTGAGAAGAACCCCCTGGAATTGCTCGTCATCTTTGCCATTGAAGTCTGCTTATTCACCTGCCTCTAGCTCTGGCAGTAGTACTGAGAAGGACGAGCAGTAGACGCCACTGCCTACTTGCTCACTGGCTCTCTGCCTGTCAAGCAAGCAAGTGGTGGCAGAAATGAGAAAGAGGAGGAGGAGCAATAACAGCTGATGACAATGGAGGTAAGACAGTGCATTCACTGAGGGAGAGGGCCCACTGAAGGGGTCTTGTCCAAGAGCCCTTCAAAACCTGAAGCCAGCACTGGTGCAGATGCTCATCATGATAACCCCCTTAGCTATACCCCTAAGGAGTGTCAAAAATTGCAGGCAGCTGAGTTGATCCATAGCAACAAACCAGGTCTGGGAGATTTCTTCTGTCTTTTGTAAAGCTAATGAGACAATTGCCCATTCAAGACCAAGAGGGGATCTACACTAGTACATGAAACATTGTTTTTACAGTCATTGAACGTTTTGTTTTTGAACGATTTAAAACATAGCAGTTTTTAAAACGTTTACTTACTTTTCTCTTTCCATGGGAATGCATTCCTTTTGGCCACACTAAGAAAACAAATCCGTTTGTTCTCCCCCACCCCCATCTGCCAATTTCCCCTCCCACTTCCTCTTCTCTCCACAGGCAAACAAACCAGGAAGCAGCCTCTCAAAACTGAAATTAAAAGAAGGCTGCAAAAAAGAGGCTTGGGGGGGGGAACGGCTCCAGGTTTGGGCACGGAAATTACATAAACATGTCCCCCAGGAATGCAATTGGCTAATTAAGAATTGCAGGAAACCCATTTAAGACTCATACCAAATAGAACGACTTATTTCAGAGAAGTTCAAAATAAAAAACGGAGAACAGACAACAATGTAAGTCTGAAACTGAACGTCATGTGGCGAAATACTACCAAATCCACACTTAAAAACGGTAAGACACGTTCTAACTTGACTAGTGTAGATCCCTTCCAAGCCACCCCAAAGTACTTTATATACTACAACAAGGAATAATGGCAGTATGCAACACTACTGTTTGGCTTATGCCACTGACATAGCACTAGTGTAAGTGACCTCGAGCACAACTCCGATAGAGTACAGGGAAACACTATTGCATTACAATACACTATTGGCATTGTGCTAGCAGTGGCTAACACTAGCACTATATTCCTGGTGTAAGTAGATATTGCCCCATATATTGTTGCTGGCTCCACTACACCACTATAATAGGAAATTATGCCACAAATAGGTTGTTTTTTTTAAAAAAAAAAAAGTTATAATTGTAACTTTGTAACAATTGTAACATTGGCTTCCAATTCACTTCAGAATCCAATATAAACTTCTCCTGTTAACCTTCAAAGCTTTTCACGGTCTAGCTCCTTCCTATCTCTCCTCTCTCATCTCACACTATTGCCCCGCTCGTGCTCTTCGCTCCTCTGATGCCATGTTTCTCGCCTGCCCAAGGGCCTCTACTTCCCTTGCTCAGCTTCGTCCATTTTCGTCTGCTGCCCCTTACGCCTGGAACGCTCTTCCAGAACATTTGAGAACTACAAGTTCAACCACATCTTTTAAAGCTCAACTAAAAACTTTTCTTTTTCCTAAAGCTTTTAAAACTTGATGTTGTGCAGACTTCTACTGTTACTTTCTACTGTTAGTTTTTCCCTACCCTGTGCCTGCTTACCCTACCCTGTGCCTGTTGGCATTCTCTTCCCCTCCTTATTGTTTTACTATGATTTTATTAGATTGTAAGCCTATGCGGCAGGGTCTTGCTATTTACTGTTTTACTCTGTACAGCACCATGTACATTGATGGTGCTATATAAATAAATAATAATAATAAATAATAATAATAAGCAGATCAGTAAAGACCTTGAGCTGCCAACCACTTGTTTTGATGGTAGCTTTTATGTATATGTGTATGTTGTTTACTTCTATTCCACTGTTCCTTAGAAAACATTAATAAACCATAAGTTTTCTGCCAAAGGTGTCAATGTCCTGCCCAATTTCCCCTCCCGCCTTCATAATATCTCAAATAATTTCATGGATCTATGGATCACAATAAAGAAGTATGTATGTATCTCAAATAATGCCATTGTGCTAAATCTTTCCTTGTCTCCTGCCACCTAGATATGTGGAGAGGGATAAAGAAAATGAAAAGCATAATGGCATCAAGAACAAAATTGTACTAGAAGATCTGGGGCCGGTCTACACCAAGCAGGATATAACACTTTAAAAACGGTATGGAAACAGTATATGTAATGTGTCCTGAGCCTGAACAGTTGTCATAACCATTATAAACCGTTATAAGCAGTAGTGTAGATCCTGCCATGGAAAGGGAGAGGAGAAGTCGGCACTGGGTTGAGTGCATTTTATAGAAAAGGGGGGCATCCTTTACTGCCATTAATTTAGTGGCAGTAAAACATAAAAGAAGGACTTGAGACCCCAGAGGTCTCTTGTCTGCCTTTACCACCATATTTTTGCAGTACTTTTGCTCTGGACATCTAAAAACTGTAAAGTATGAGAAGTCTTTACAAAGCATAGACAACTAAACTGGCATCCTATTTAAGTATCATTATAATATGCAATGTTGAACTAAATCTGCCGTGGTAAACACACCTACTAGGAAGTAATCCTCATTGAACACTGTAGGACTTATGTCTGAGAAAACATGCATGGGGTTATGTTGTGAGTGCTATACAATTACTAACAGATAAATCTCTGCCAACTGTTCATAATCCACAGGCATCTGAAGGACCAAACTAGATGAGACATGGGAGATCCAGAATCTTATTTTCTTTTTCCTAAATGAAGGCTTGAAAGGGGCATTTGGAGGACAGCCAAGGTGCAGGGAGAAGAGGGGACAACTCCACCCCCCCACACACACACACACACATACCACTTCTATTGATGGAAATCCCCTCCCCAAGCTCCTACTAGCCTGGGGGGAGTGGAGCATGGGTACCATGTGGGTGCCTGTGTCCCACATACACACGCCTGCCCACTCTGCTAACAGCAGCTTGAATAAGTAATTTCCAGAATAGAAATGTTGTGGGGAGGAGGGATAAAATCCTCTTTCTCCACACTGCAGGCTCACTCCTGTCATCCCCCCTCCTCCTTGTCTGCTTTTTGGCAAAGAAAAAGAATTGGGAGATTTGAACACAGATTTCCCATGTTGCCTTTAGTGCAGTCCCTAAGATTTATTTATTTATTTATTTTAGGCTAGGCATTCTGATAATTCTTCAATCCACCCCACCCACACAAACAACTGACATAGAGGATCCAAGGGGCTTCCTGGGGTTTTTTACATAACATTTTAGTTTTTGTTCTCTTGTGTAGTTCATTACAATTTGGCTGAGATTTGTCACAACTTGAATTATGGTTTTCTAACTCCTACAGTCCAGAATACAAATGAAGCAGATGTTCAAGGCTGTTACCCTAAATGCATTTCTGCTAACAGAACCATTTCAACTTCAGTGGGATTCTGCCAGTTCAAATACATTTGGGATTGCTGCCAGAACCTTTAATCAGAAGTTCCTAGAATTCATAATGAAACAGGATATTTTTGTCTTATATAAATGAGACATCAATATGATATTAAAAAATGTTTTCAAGCATGTTCAGCTGAAATCAAAGGAAAGTTTAACCACTCCTTCTTTGCTTTAGTTAGCCTTTTAGCCTTCGCCTTTCTACAAAAATAGAGAAAAGCTTTTTATCTACTTCATAACATATGCATATTATATGTATAATATATGCATTCTCCTATAAAGGGGTGGAGTGTCAATTGCTCTGTACTGCTTTCACCTCCTCCCTGTGTGTGTCTGTGTTTTAATTTGAGGATGCCATTAAAAGACCCCAATTAAAATAAACAGAGGGAAATAAAATACTGCAGTTCAAGTTACTGGGACTCTAAATGACTCCAATATGGTGCAAACTCTCATTTAGCACAATAGCTGGCTATCTTATGTTGATGCAGCAGTTAACATAAGAAGGTGCTAACCATTCCGGTTTTGGGGGTTGCCTGTTTGTTTTGCTATTCATACCACCAGGAAGTCTGACCTGAAAGAAAAAAGCACTCTAACATTGCAGTCCAATACATGTCTACCCAGTCAGAAGAAAACTCCAATGAGTTTTCTTATTCCGTGACACGGAATAACGGGCTCAAGTTAAAGGAAGCCAGATTCCGGCTGGACATCAGGAAAAACTTCCTGACTGTTAGAGCAGTGCGACAATGGAATCAGCTACCTAGGGAGGTTGTGGGCTCTCCCACACTAGAGGCATTCAAGAGGCAGCTGGACAACCATCTGTCAGGGATGCTTTAGGGTGGATTCCTGCATTGAGCAGGGGGTTGGACTCGATGGCCTTGTAGGCCCCTTCCAACTCTGCTATTCTATGATTCTATGAGTTCAATGGGACCTTCTTAGGTAAAGGTACATAGGATTGCAGACTAAGCCTCCCTAATGGGAGGGCCAGAGGTTCCCCATCAGGACCTCTTTCAGCCTGAAAGCTGGTGAGCAGGAATGAGAGAGCCAGGCACCCAAGGCAGAAGTGGAAGTGTCAGTACAGCAAGGAGGGAGGGAAAGCGAAAGAGAGGGGCTGGTTGGCTAGCTGACCAGGTGAGCAGCCGCAGCAGCAGTGGACCATTTGGGTGGAGAGAGCTGTACAATTTGCCACTCTTCCCATTCCTTGCCTCCTGATGCACCCGCATAAGGCCATATCATTGAGCTTCATCCTGCGTACCTGTTTCCCTCGAATTAACTGCTACAGCGCTAAACTGTCACCGTTGTTGTTGCTAGCTAAATCACTCCCTGGACAGCAGCGCTCCTAAGATTCTTTGCATACCAGGAAATGGGATTAAGGGGCAAAATGTAAAAAATCATTTAAAAAATCAACAGATGACCCAATCTGATTCAAATTTGGTATGGTTAAAGCGCTCCTTAATATCTATTACTGTGCCAATTTTGATGTCTTAATCTTTAAAACTTACGCAGATGTAAGCATTTGTTTAATTTGTCTTTAAACATATCAAATCCTGCTCCTGCGCCCCCAGTGGCTGCTTGGAAAACAACAAAAAATTCACTCGAAAACTAGTACCAAAATACCTTGATTCTTTTGCCTTTGAAGCACAATTAAAGCAGGATGCATGGGAGTACTTCACAGTCAAAGCAGATTGTAAGCTGGAAAACTTCGGAGTCCTTTGCACGCAATTCAGACTGATTGCACAGTATAATGCTGGTATGATAAAGCTCATTGTAGGGCTGCTACTCTTTGCTCCCCAGCTCTCCAGCATCTGCCACTTGAGGCAGCTGTCTCATACTGCCTAATGGCAGGGCCAGCTCTGGATTCCAGATACCATCCCTCTACACTATAATTATATTTCTTTATTATAAAGAATAGTCTTTAATAAACTAGGATAATTATCAATTACTTTAGAGTTGTTTTTAACTGCCTTAATTGGTATCATGGTCTTACTGACCATGATACCAGATTAATGCCTTGCTTTATCCATCTGGAGGAGTTTTAAACCAGCTTCGTAATTATACTTAATGCAGTCTCTTATTCTTGCATGTGACAGAGATTTGTGTTTTATTTTCCAGTTTCATATATTCATCCCCAGGCCCCATCAAACCACACACAAAGAAATTACAGCCATGTTACATTTTCAGTTCAAATTCCTGTAATTAACCAAGGTAGGGGTGTAGAGCTCAGCTTTTGGGAAGATGGAAATCAGGAAACATGGACTCAGACTTCTGAAATCATTTGTGCCTATTCTATCTGGAATCTATATCTTCTTAGGCAGGGAGTGAGAGAAATTGAATGATCTATGGGAAGTGGGCAGGAGATGGGGAGAAGAAAATCTAAGTGTAACTTGAAGCACTATGAAGGTTGCTTGCTTTATGAAACAAAATATATTTCACACATTACCATTATTATAATTATAATTATTCAATACCTATGAATCCCAGTCTCCTCAGTTCACCAAACAAACTGTTCACTAAATCTGGCGAGAGATAGTGATGTGGAACCAATGTATCTTTTGTTTGTAGTACTGCCATTTCCAAGACTTTAGCTTTCCTAAAGACCAAAAACTTACCAGTTAAAAAACACACACAGTTTGATGGATGTGTGTACAAAGGGGGGAGAGAGAGAGCAACATAATGATTCTCCCCCATCCTCCCACCCATTCTTTTGACAACCTAGCCAGATCTACACCTTGTGTCATAGAAGAGGAGATGAAGTAGGGGTCAAACAACGTTTATTCTACAGAATAAAGACGCACAAGAGCTAATTGCTGCAAAGCATGTGCCTACCTCGCATTCCTAGATCATTTTGGTAATCTAGGAATGGCTTCTCTTAGACATTTCAATTTTTGCAACATTTCGTTAGTAACTACCGTAGCATAGGTTACTCTGGTTCAGAGCTGGGCACTTTTCCAACAATATCAATAGATCCCATCATGGTGATGTTATATCCCTCTTGTGCATATATACCTCGTAGCACACCCAGTGATATCTGTTGCCGTATCTTGGATAATATGAAATAAAAAGCAGGAAATAACACTAAATAAGTGGTACAGTATGGAATGTACAATGTGTCCCAACAGTTATCAGTGCAGTTCAATACCATTAAAAAGTAGTAGTTTAGATCTAGCCCTAAAGTCATTGCACTGTTAAGTGAACGCCAAGTTTTATAAGCTTGGGGGTTACAAATTTACTTTCTGTGGAAATTTTGATGTTTTGGTAATCCTAATTTTAAAAAACTTTTTTTCCAGGACTTGCACAGCAAGGAGGCAAGCCCCTTGAGGCATGTTCACGCATTCCCTTGACTAGTTTATAGTTAATTTCCATGATTATAAATGTTACAGCTTCCCTCATACTGGTGGCTATTGTCCATATATGTTGAAAAGAACACCACACATGGAAAGCCACTAAGGTGCCAATCCTATATCCACTTACCTAGGAGTAAGCTCCATTTACTCAATGGGACTTACTTCTCAGTAGATTACATTTACTGAGTTTTATGATTACACTATAAAAGAAGTAGAAGAGGGCTTCAAATAACTAGATAATTGCAGAAGAACTGAGAGCTTTTTAATCTAATGTCTGGATAAAATATGGAGATTTTTCTTTTAAATCAATGTTTTTATTATTTTTCTGTTATACTAATTTCAACAAACTTAAATAAATCAATACAATAAAACTGTGCTTGGGTCATCAGTCTTTGTTACCTTCTTCATGTTAATAATTAGAGTGATTTCCCTTTGTGGCTATTTGCAAGGACAAAGGGGTGTGTGTGTGTGTTCAAATATTTCCAAGCAGAAGCTAATATTTCTTATATAAAAATATATCTGTAACTAGACAGAGGCAATTACTTATCAAGACTCTGTGAGGTCTACCTTACATATTTAATTGAGCATTAAGATGGGTTTTTTTTTGTGAACCTTAGCAAAACGGCAATTTGTTCTGTTAGCATGGAAGCATACGTTGAAAGACCAAATTAGTATATTGTACAGATGAGCACTACTCACTTCAGATTCTAATAAGTGCAGGTAATTGCCTTTTTAAAGAGACAATTGTATTCTTTTCTCTCTTTGACTATACTCATGAACTGTCTCCTTCAAAAATGATTTCTTATTTTAATCACATGGAACAACTAAAGGACAATAGCAGCAAAATGAACGGAATTATATAACTAAATCTTTATTTTATGAGGAGGCTGTTTCTCCTAACAAATGGAAGGCCAGTTGAGCATCAAGTTAGATAATGTAGATTATTTTTGTATTTATCTGTGACATTTTAAAAGCAATCACAATCATTTCCAAATTAGTTTTAAGGATATCAGGGTCAGACACAGAAAGTTAGTTTGTAGCAGTCATTAATAGAACATTGGGGTGCAATCCAGTGAGAAGTTCTCCTGATCAAGCTTAATTGAATTAGGGTGACAATCTGGAAAGGAGGACATGGCTCCTGTATTTTTAACAATTGTACAGAAAAGGGAATTTCAGCAGGTGCCATTTGTATGCATGCAGCACCTAGTGAAATCCCCTCTTCATCAAAACAGGTAAAGCTGCAGGATCCCTGCCCTCTTTTGTATCTGATCACTCTAGCTATACTAGAGCTATACTAGTGTGACCAGAAACTAAAGAGGGCACGGCTCCTGTAGCTTTAACTGTTTTGATGAAGAGGGGATTTCACCAGGTGCTGAATGCATACAAATGCCACCTGCTGAAAATTCCTTTTGAATACAACTGTTAAAGATACAGCCCTGTCCTCCTTTTCATACAGTCACTCTAAATTAGGTTCCCAAATACATGATAGGATTTTGATTCAGATGAGTAGGTATTCATCTTGAGTATGGCTTCTCTGCACTATTCTGGTTCATGGGTAGGTTTCACCTGAATGAGTATACAATGATTAGAGATGGTGGTTTCTCCGCCAGAACTCAACTTGTCAAGGGCAGAACCTACATGATGACTGTCAGCAGGCTTTTCAGAAAGAATATTCAGAGATTTCCCCTAATGCACGTAAGTACCATAGAAAGGAGAAGGCCTATGAAGATGTGTAATGCCATTTTTGCAGTAGTTATACCTTAATCCTAAATGCTTCTTTTGCTTATTAAATGTATTAACAAATAAGTTTTTGAATGGTTTTGGCATGGAAGAATTTCAATTGACACTAATAGGGATAAATCTGTTTTGAACTGTGGGTGCTAAATTTGGGGCTTAATTCAGCGGAGTTGACATTATGCTGCTCACAAGACTGGTCATGTGAAGACAAATCCAGATTGCCATTTGAGAATCATTACCTAAGGCTTAAAATCTCTCAGACTGAAGTCATACCTTCAGCATTAATATTTTATCATTGATAAAAGAAGCTCAATATATTGCCAAAGTTAAAAAATGACAAGTGGCATTTCAGTATTGAATGCATTAGGTGTAATTCAACCAAAGTGAAGCATTCATATCAATGGAAGAGAGTTATATACATGTTTGACCTTCAAATGTGGAAACTTCAGTTGGTGCAGAATGTAGCAGCTGGAACACTTGTAGGTGCTGAGCAATCAAATCTGATTACACTCTTATTCTGTGGCCATTGCACTGGCTGTCTGCTAGGGTGACCATATGAAAAGGAGGACAGGGCTCCTGTATCTTTAACAGTTGCATAGCAAAGGGAATTTCTGCCGGTGTCATTTGTTAAAGCTGCAGGAGCTATACTAGAGTGACCAGATTTAAAAGAGGGCAGGGCACCTGCAGCTTTAACTGTTGTGATGAAGAGGAAATTTCACCAGGTTCCCCATATATACAATTGACACCTGCTGAAATTTCCTTTTCCGTACAACTGTTAAAGATACAGGAGCCCTGTCCTCCTTTCCATATGGTCACCCAATGTCTGCTCATTTCTGGGCCTAATTTAAGGTGCTGTTCTTGGCCTTTAAAGCCTCAAACAGTTTTAGATCATGCTCTCTGAAGGACCACCTGCACCCATATGAACCTGTCCAGTCCTTGTGATCCTGCTCCCTAGTTTATTTATTTATTTATTTAATTACATTTATATACCGCCCCACAGCCGAAGCTCTCTGGGCAGTTTTCATCGATGAAGGGTTGGTGAGCATCAGGGACAGGACCTTTTCTGTGGCTGTCCTGCATTTCTGGACTACCCTCCCAAGGGAAATGCATATGGCTCCTGTGTTGTTGGTTTTTATTTTATTGTTATTTTAATAAGTCAAATTATTATTTTGTCACTAGCTGTACCCGGCCACGTGTTGCTGTGGCTCAGTCTGGTTAAATGGAAAAGAAAGAAAAGACAAAGTGGACGTTTCTAATATGTTTAATTTCACAATGCTTGTGGATATACAATATTTTTGTTGTTCCATTGTCTGTGTAGATATAGAGATTGTCTGGTTTGCCGACTCTAGAACACGCAACATATAATTGTCCATGTGAGAAGCAATCTGTGTCTAGATCTAAACCGCACAATTCTAAAGATTGGCCCTGAGCTTTGTTGATGGTGATTGCAAACGCCAATCGAATTGGCAATTGCAATCTCTTAAATTGTAATGGCATATCCATTGGAATCATAGGAATGCGAGGAATGAGGACATCTTCACCTTTGAAAGGTCCTATCAAGATTGTTGCTTCTACGATGTTGCTTAGTAAAAAAAATTTACTGCAAGCCGCATGCTGTTGCAAAGCTTTGGCTGGTTGATATTTCGCAACATGATAACTGGCACGCCGATTTTCAATTGCAGTACGTGCGGTGGCATCCCTGGCAGATCGAGTGAATTCAAAAATTCTGTTGGATAATTAACCGCTTCATCTGCTTCCACAACAGTATCGACGGACTTGTATGTGACTGCCTGGCTTTGAATGTTAGACTGAATAATATTGTTAAGTTTGTAGACGTTTTTGTTCTTGGCCGCAAGAATAGCTCGTTCACTCAGCCAATTGTGATTCATATAATTAGTTTGAATATTGGGAAATACTTTTTCAACCAATTCTTCTTTTGACGTCACTAAATTGCAGAAGTTATGAGGCAATGAAATTCGTCCTGAGTCAGATCAACTGGCACCTTTCCGTTCCCAATTTCCAGCAATTGACGTGAGAATATCTCAGCTGATCGATCGTTTTGCAGCTGGACACGCGTATTTGTAGTTATTTGGAAGCATGAGTTGTATTTTCTGATGTTAGATAGGAAATTATTATTATTATTTATTTATATAGCACCATCAATGTACATGGTGCTGTACAGAGTAAAACAGTAACTAGCAAGACCCTGCCATATATCCGGCAAGCAAAGTTTGTAATGGCTCTGGTGGTTCTCCAAGTTGAGGTAGTTTAATTTTTCCGCCGGCGCAACACATTCCTTTCATTTCTCCATTAAATTTCAGAGCCTTGCAATAAGGACACACTTCAGTCATAGTGCCGATGAGAACATGCCGGCTCAAACTATAATCATCAGCTGGGTTGTACCAGAATGCAAGGCGATTGTAATCACTTGATTGTTGAGTATGGAGTCGTGTTTGACGCTGATGTGCTGTTTCTCGTTGACGTCTTTCAGCCACTCTCAGCCTGTCACGTTCATTCTGTTGAGAACGAAGAAGATCTGAAGCTGTAGAACGCGATCGCTGTGCTCGCAACCGTGCATCCTCAAGTCTGGCTGCACGTCGCTCGGCTGCTTCCTTGGCACGTATTTGAGCCATTCTTTGTCTTTTTTGCTCGTTCGCTGATGCCCGTTCTTCCTCAGTCAGATTTGCAATTACTCGTCACACTGCTTTCGCTCCGCGACTACGACGACCTAAGTGTGATCTTCTGCTAGGCATTATTTGGATGAACTAAAGCAGATTGATTGCACTGAAAAAGAAGATAGAAAGTTATAACAAAAACATATAAAACTGCAAAACATTAAAAAAAAGGAAGAGAGATGAACTAAAAAACAAAGGTAAAAATTTAAAAACTAACGAAATATTTCAATTTAAACGCAGAAAATTGGAAACATTGAAATGGAATTGTACAGTATGTAGTATAGCATGTGTTCCTTTTACGTTACGTCCAACAGATGGCACTGTTTTTCAAAAAAAGCATGTTTTTACCTGTCACAGGTGTGGTGAGGAGGTTAGTGGGTTTTGCCCCCTCTGCTAGGCCGGAATCTCCTGGCAGTTACCTTTCTTCAGAACTTGGAACTTCCATAGAAGGCCGCAGTTCTGAGAAACATCGCTAGATGGCGCCAAATAGGAGAGAACATGGAAATAGGAGAGAAGGCAGAGGCAGTGGATTGGCCTACTGGTTGGTGATGTCACAATGACTTCTCTCCTATTTGCATAAGTGGCTTGGAGGAGGCCTCTGGGCTTTTATATACCCTATTTCTTCGATTCTAAGACACACTTTTGTCCCCATCTATAATATAGTTACATAAAAACACGCGCGTATTCGAATGCAACGTTGTGTCAAAATTTCAAAGCAATCGGTGAAGAACTTTCGGAGATTTTAGATTAGGAACAAACGAACATTTACATTTTTATTTATATAGAAGATTGTATTGTTGCTGTAGTTTGCCATTCCATGTATAAGATGCCTATGAAGGGGAGTTTACTTGTTATACTGTTACTCTAACTATAGGTGGCACTGTGTCCAAACTGAGTCAGCTATGCTGCTTTCTAGATCGTTCTTCACAATAAAGTTTTTGTTCTGTTCAGCATCCATTTTGGCCTGGCCTCTTCTCCAAAATAACCTGACAGATACTCTGAAAAGTGTGATAGAAATCTCTATCAGTCATCATCAATGAGTCTTTAGTGCTTAATAGTGGCTGGACCATCTAATTTATTGGCATGTATGCTCAATTATTTCAATATAACTTACTTACAAATAAGACTACAATCCTATACACATTTACTTGGGAGTAAGTCCATTTGTTTTCCACTTTGCATAGGATTATGCTGTAAAGGTGGTTTAGCAGTCATATCCTTTTCCCAGGGAACCTTGATAGTTGGAGTTCTGTGATAGAGGGATGTGTGTACCATCAGACACTATCATTTTTCTGGGGCAAATCCATTGTCCTTATGTTCTGGTCGCATGTAATGGCAACAGTAATCATCATGCATAGCAACAGGGATTTCAGTACTGACAACCTCCCCATAGATCTATGCCTACATGTAAAGAGGTAGCACATCTGATTCTTGCTCTGCAGGATCCAGGGCAAAGCAAATAGGCCATGTCCCACCATGCTATATGTCAGGGTGAATATTACCATGCAAATGTCCATGGGTTGGGTTGGTTTAAAAAAAGGGGGTAGTTAAAAATATATAAAAAGGTTAGTCTAGTCCAATAAGCACACAAGATCAGACCTGGGCAGGATCTACACTACTGCTTTAAAGCACTTTATAACAGTTTTGACAACTGTTGGGGCCCAGGACACTCTCCATATACAGTTGTCAAAACCGTTATAAAGAGCTTTAAATCAGTAGTGTAGATCCAGCCCTGGTCTCCCTGGTGTGGATCCCAAATTGGACTAGAAGCCTGAAGTAGACGAGCCAAGACTGGAAGCAGAGGAGGAAATTCTCCAAGACTTTCCAGAAATCAAAGAGAAATCTTCCCAGGAGCTTATCAAACAGGAGCCCAGACTCAGAGATCATCCTCCCCATCCCTAGAGCTTAATCTTTGTTGGAGGGGGAGGGAGCATCAGAACTGACAGAACCCAGAATCCACTGCAGGATCAAGTGGGCAGAGGTGAGAGGATGTGGGAGGTGGTCTGCTAGGTTAGCCACTTGCCAGAGGTTACAGCTTGAAAACCCTTCCTGAAGGTAAAAGTCTGTTGGGCAGGGTAGGAAACCATCCATTTAGTTGATAGGCTTTGTTAGGCTTATTAAGCTTGGAGAATAACTCCTAGCATTCATTCTCCTTTCAGGTGAGAAGAGATGTCTATTTACTGAATAAAGCTTTGTGGATTGCATGGCAAGCCTCTTTATTGTCTCACATCTCAGCAGGATGGCTTGGAATCACTACAACTTGTAAGAGTGTCACTTCCAATCTTCATAGGCACAGGAATTTTATATTGCCAAAAGCAAACTGGCAAACAGTGAGTACTCCAAAACTACTATGTCCTGAGTCAGTTTAGAAAGCCAACACAACACTGCCAGTATTTGAGGACACAACAAAAACATTGCAAACAATTACTGCTAGCACAAATTCTTTTATAGGTGGATTGAAGATTATATTCCTTTCTCTGATCTAAGTAACCTCAGTTACGGTCAATACACATACACCAGAGTTGAGTTGTTTCACTTGTTTTCGAAGTGGCTTCATCTTCAGTATTCCTGCAAGGAAGCATCCCCAAACTCTTTTCCTTCGCATGTGTGTCCCTCCACTGCTTTTTTTATGGATGCACAGTTGGCCAGGTATTTTATTCCATTTAATCAAGGTTGACCAGCTGAAGATGTTTTGCCACCTGATTGTACTATCAGCAGTGTGTGTGTGCATGTGTATGAATAGAAGGATACGAGAAAATGTTATGTCTATCCTATTCTACCTAGACTGAGATGCCTTGAACCACTAAGCAAAGTTGAGTAAGAAAGTATCAGGCAACAGATAGCATATTCCAGGTAGCAGGCAAGGCTGGGTTCTACATGACCCAAAAGAGCGCCAAGAAAAAACAAGAGTTGCTTTGGCAGTGGTTTGAACTCTCAGCTGAGCATCATAGCAAAGCAAACCTGCTGGACCTAGAAAGTTATTGAAAGGGGCAGAGCCTGTCCCCCGGAGGCATATACTGAGTGATCTCTGTGGACACTGTCCATCTTTTCTGCTGAAAGCTGACAGTGAACAAGAGGTGTGGGTGGTTAGAGAAGTGATGACAGAGCAGCGAATTCTGGTTCCTTGCTTAAGTCTGAACACCCAAGCCTCAGGGGCAGAGTTAGGTCCCAAATCCTTTTCATCTGGGTGCATTCCTTCAAGATAGCCTCAAGATAAGCTTGAGAGCTGCAAGGTCTCTTTAGGAGAGTCCTGCTGAACTACATCGATAAAGGCCCTCTATACCGTGGAGTCACTATCACTGGAATTGGCAAGGCACTTCACTTATTCCCCAATGCTGTATTAGAACACAAAAGAAGAGGTTGCCTGTCCTGAACCTAGGAGTAAATGAGGGGTAATTTGGACCTAACCGAAGCCTATTCTGGCTGTGAAATCAGATGGGAGGGAAGGAAGAAGGTGAAATAAAACAGTTTTGAATGGATGTGAAAAGGATGTGTGTGTGTGTGTGTGTGTGTGTGCGCGCACACACACACCCCTTAAAGGAACTGGACAATATTATGATTTGCAAGGTGATCTCTAGAACAGATTAGTATCACTGCCTCTTGCCTTTGGAATGCATCCTTGTTTGAATTATCTTCTTTTGAGCAGCCTCTTTCATGGTGATTACTTGTCTTAGATCATTAAAGACAAATGTCCTTCACTTGAGTCTAGCAATATATTGTAAACAAAACAGCAACCAGGAGGGGGTGAACATTAAAGTATTCTTTAAACAAAATCTTTAAAACTGAAAGAAAGGTATAGCAACTCACAGAAAACTAAATTATTAGGTTCCTTTGCTCATAGAAGTTTTTTTAAAAAATAATAATACAAGATGTAGAAATGAAGAAACATCAATATTGATGGCATGTATGTTGCCTCTCACATCAAAATAGAAGTACTTAATTGTTCCTGAGAAATATAAAACTTTATCTAAAATTATTTGACCCTGTCCCATATTTTTCTGTGTATGTGAACAGCATGCCATTAATTTTGTTTTTGATTCACATTGAAATTTTGGTCTTGGGAGGCAATTATGAAATGTTGCCAACATTAGTTCTTAAACACCTGAAAATGAGATATAAAAATATTCCCATAAAATATTAAAATTCACCATCTATGTACATTTTCTACTTCTCCACCCTGCCAAAACTCAAACCTCCTTCTCATGCCCCTGCCTCTTTCCTGTATTCTCTTCCCAAGGTTGAGGCCAGTACAAAAGTTAATGAAGCTTCTCATTCTTTCACCTTATCTCCTAGGCTACAATCCTGTGCACACTTGTTGGGAGTAAACCACATTGAAAATAGTGGAACTTACTTCTTAGTAGACATGCATAAAATGGTGCTCTTAACTTATATATTCCCTTTACGTTAAGGTAAGGTAGCAATTCCCAAATGATGATTTGTGAACCACCTGTAGGCCTCAAAGGACTTTGGAACAATGACATTAATCAATGTTAGCAGTATATGTAGCAGACTAATTTTTGATCTTCTCACCAGATACAAAGTTTAAAACAGCTTCTTTTGCATATGCTATGCAAAGCAGTGCCAAAATGTTTTGGTGAAAATATGGTAGATGCCATAGTAAGACCATAAGAAGCACCCTGCTAGATAAGATCCAACGTTGACCTAGCCCAGAATGTTGGGGGTGTCTATTTATTATGTGTCTATATGAAGCCACATTGCAAGGTGATTAGCTCAAAACCCCCATCATCACTGCTGTGAGCCAAAATAATAATAATAATAAAAATAAAAAGCTAGACAGGGCAGGAGGGAGCATAGGGTATCTGGCCAAGAAAAAATGCAGCGCTGGCAGCCATTCCCTTGTCAAGCCTGCCCCCTGCTCCTTATAGAGTTACACTCACTGGATAATCCAGACCGAAGCTGGGAAACAATGTGGTGACCTTGGAGCAAAGGTAAAAGTCATGGTAAATCAAGACTTTGGAAATGTGCAATTCAGGGGGAAAGGCCTGATTAGGCTGCAAGTTTGCGGTTGCATCTTATAAACAACACAGCACCACTGTGCAGCCACTACAGAGTTAATAGAGCATACGCATACACACACACACACACACACACACACACACTTCCCACAGTGGCCAACCAGGTGCCTCTGGGGCCTTAGCTAGACCTAAGGTTTATCCCGGGATCGTCCCTGTTCATGTAAATGCAGGCAGGGACAACCCCGGGATGATCCCGGGATAAACCTTAGGTCTAGCTAAGGCCTGGGAAGCCAACAAGCAAGGCTTGAAGGCAACAGTACCATCCTCTGGTTGCTCTGCAGCAATTGGTATTCAGTGGCATACTAACTCTGAACCTGGAGTTTCCATTGATTAGGGGTAGGCAACCTTTTTTGGGCCAATGGGCCCACATGGCAGTTTGAGAAACGTTCACCTTTTTCACAGCTGCCACACACTGGATCAGTGTTTTCACTCAGCTGTCCACCGCAACCCCAGAATCTCTTTTCAGGATAGTCACTGTTATTCAAACTCCAACAGTGTATATAAGAAATTAGGATCCTCCCCTTCTCAATGTGTGTCACTTTACACTTACTTGCATTTATTGTTTTTTGCTATTTTGTTGACCCATCATCCAGTTTAGAAAGATCCTTTGGAGCTCTTTGCATTCCACTTTGGTTTTACCACCCTGAATACTTTGCTACCTTTGGCAAAACTGTTTACATCACCTCTAATATCAGATAATCAATGAACATGTTTTCTTAAAAAAATAAAAAACGGTTCCAATATGGATCCTTGAAGGAATTTGTTTCTTACTTCCATTGTGAAAACTGTCCATTTACTCTTACTCTCCACTACCTGTTCTTTCCCATGAGCAGGTTTTTGGGCTTGGAGCTTAAGGAGTTTGGGGAGAATGGCAATAATCAAGTGCCCTGACTTGCATGGGTGGAAATACTTTCCACTGAGGCAAGGCCATCTTTGGATTCAACCCAACACAAATATAAACCAAAGGTAATCATAGAACAGAATAGAAGAAAGGAGGAACACGAAACAAATCCATAATAAGGGATCAATTCAGATAATGTCCACCACTAATAAATATGATTATATATAATTCTTAGCCTTCTGCGACTTACGCACTCGCTCTTATGTTTCTTGCTCTCCCAGTGCATTGCACATTCATTACGTTGGGCCTCTTCAGCTGGCTGACTATCTAAAGAACCTGTCGGTGGCTAAATATCGTATTGCTTTCTCCAAGACCAGATGCAATGTTTATTCTATTGAATTACTTCAGGGCAGATATGCTGGTGTCCCTTAGCAGGAACGATGCCCCTGTAGGAATATGGAAGTGGAGATGATGGAGCATATCCTTCTGTCCTGTAGCTTTTATAATCAGGCCCGCCATCTTATGATCACCCCATTGTTGAGTAAACTGTCCAGAAGTTCAGACAAATTTTATGTTAAGTTTCTGTTGGAAGATAAGTCCTCAAGAGTAACTTTGGCTGTTGCTAAATTTCTTACAGTGGCGGCCAGGATTAGAGCTCTCTGTGTATTAGACGAAAGTTGATAATAGCTCTAACTGTATGATTTCATGTTTGGTTCTTGTTTTTTCATGGATCGCAATAAAGTAGTATGGTATATATAATTCTGCCTAGAATCATAGACAGAAAGGGGCCTATAAGGCCATTGAGTCCAACCCCCTGCTCAATGCAGGAATCCACCTTAAAGTATACTTGACAGATGGCTATCCAGCTGTATCTTGAATGCCTCTAGTATGGGAGAGTCCACTACCTCCCTAGGTAATTGGTTCCATTGTCATATTGCTCTGACAGTCAGGAATTTTTTCCTAATGTTCAGCCGAAATCGAGCCCATTATCCCATATCCTGCACTCTTGAATGATCTAATTTTAAAACCAGCCATTGCAAATAATGAACCTTGGTACATAATATATTTGTCCTAATCAGCCCAAACCATACAGTTTTTCTCAAAATCTGACATCACCAGACAAGAGAGAAAACAGTATAAAAATCTCTTTCTAGGTGACCTATACAATGGGCAATACAGCAAATGATAACAGATATGCTCCACCTTTCCCTGCAGTCAACAAACACAGAGACCTTGGTCCACTGGAACTTTAAAAAACCCTTCCTTTCAAATAAGCAGAAGATATAGTTTGTAACATTACTATAATGCAAATAACTAACTGGGGATTTAAAATAAATTGTCGCATCTCTTGGAATTGTGCAACAATGCTTTTTAATGAGCGTTAAGTTCTGACCTGTAAATTCTATGAAATTAGACTGTAGTGAATGAAAAGTTAATAGTTGTGGAAGGTGCATCAGTGTCCTAGAGGCAATCTGGGTAGAAGTACTCTGGTTTTTGTCAGATGTATATTGTTGTAAGAAAGCTGACAATAGTTTGAGGCATCAATAGTATTTTATGTTCAAATAAATTGCTCCAGTTATTCCTTAGACAATGACCCAATTCACATGATCTTGTTTAAAACACAGTGTGTGCTGAGTGCCATTTTCCTAATCACCCACCGGCTTGTCATGACAGCAGAACCCAGATGGCACGGCTTGTTAGAGGAGGAAACAACCCTCAAATGAAACATGAGTGCCTAGCATGCACCATGGCCTAAACGAATCATCTTGGCTTGCTTAACCCATGTTGATCATGTGAACCAGGCCACTGTGTATATTATTAGAGTTCTATTAAAAGAAGCAGTGATGAGGACAAAAAGAACCCCTGTGAAGAAGTTCTGTACAGTTAGAGTGGCAGAGGGTAAAGGCTTAGCTGCTGAAAAATGGATTCCCTGCCAGGAGGAGCAGATTTTACTTTTGTAAAAGAGTCTGAAACATTCTTCTGTTAAACCCAATAATTTAAGCAGTTTTTTTTAGTCAGAGGTGTGCAGTTTGAGGGTAAACAGGGGTCTCTTTTTCTGTCTTCAGTGGGAAAGTATTTTTTACATCTCTGACTAGCTTGTTAGCCACCGATTTATCTGGAGATATTCCACTGGACACGTTGTTTCACACACTGCAGCAGCATTTTGAGTCTAAGGAAAGTGAGCTGATACATAGATTTCTTTTTGTATCAAGTAGGCAACAGACAACACAATCTGTGGCAGATTATGTGGTTTTGTTAAGGAATTGGGCAATACCCTGTTCATCTGCAGCTACCTTACAGGACCAACTAACAGAACAATTGGTCTTGGGGGACTCCAATGACTTGCATGCAAAGTTTTTTTCAGCCAGTTATCAAGCTGAACTCTCTTGGCCCAAAGCCATGGAGGTAGTGGGACTATTTGAGGCTAGTAGGTCAAGTCTGCAAGGTTGTGCTACTGCAGAAACTGTTGATTTGAGGAAGAATTCATTCCAGTGTTACAAAGGGCTGAGTTCATTGCTCCCATCTTCTTCATGGGTACACAATATCGTGACAAAGGACCAAAGATTTTACAGAAAAGAATCTGGTCAGCCATAACCTTTAGTGGAACAGGAGACTGGCCAGTGTTTCCACTGTTTGATTAGCCATCACCTCATTTCATGACATTTGTTTGCAACAATTGTAAGAAACGGCTCAGGCTACCCTAGCCCTAGCTGTCCCTAATGAACAGCATCAAGAAATGGAATCATTTTCCCCCTGATTCATTTCCCCACCCCGAGATCCACAAGAACAGGGCTTCTTTGCCATGCAGGGACCACTAGCGGTATCACCATATTGGACTGTGGCTCATATTATGGGAGTGCCAATATGCTTGGAATCAGATACAGATCAGCATTTATAGTAGCGCCACAGTCCTTATGCTAGATACAAAGTCTGCACCTTCGTTTGTTGCCAGAAGATACTCCATAGATGTCTTATACTGGACACATTATGCACTTGCTAGGAAAACTACAGGTGAATGTTTGCAGCAGATTTTATTTTATTTATTTATTTATTTATTTATTTATTTATTTATTTTATTTAAGTATTTTTATGCCGCCATTCAGCCAAAAAAGGCTCTCACGGCGGCTTACAAAAGTATTTCTTGACAGTCCCTGCCCACAGGCTTACAATCTAAAAGACATGACACAAAAGGAAAGGGGATTGGGAGGGAGGAGGAGGAGGGGGAAAAGGAAAGCAAACTCAGGCACTACAATCTTAGTTGGAAAGTTCAGCAGTTACACTTGGTAGCAGGAGGGAGGGGGCTCTCAGCTGGAGCTGGACCCAGGCACGGTGGAGAGGTGCCTGGCTGCTGCTTCCTCCCTCACTGGTGGCCTCTCCAGAGACAGTTGGTAGCAGGAGGGAGGGGGCTCTCAGCTGGAGCTGGACCCAGGCATGGTGGAGAGGTGCCTGGCTGCTGCTTCCTCCCTCACTGGTGGCCTCTCCAGAGACAGTTGGTAGCAGGAGGGAGGGGGCTCTCAGCTGGAGCTGGACCCAGGCATGGTGGAGAGGTGCCTGGCTGCTGCTTCCTCCCTCTCTGGTGGCCTCTGCAGTTACAGTTGGTAGCAGGAGGGAGGGGGCTCTCAGCTGGAGCTGGACCCAGGCACAGTGGAGAGGTGCCTGGCTGCTGCTTCCTCCCTCACTGGTGGCCTCTGCAGAGACAGTTGGTAGCAGGAGGGAGGGGGCTCTCAGCTGGAGCTGGACCCAGGCATGGTGGAGAGGTGCCTGGCTGCTGCTTCCTCCCTCTCTGGTGGCCTCTGCAGTTACAGTTGGTAGCAGGAGGGAGGGGGCTCTCAGCTGGAGCTGGACCCAGGCACAGTGGAGAGGTGCCTGGCTGCTGCTTCCTCCCTCACTAGTGGCCTCTCCAGAGACAGTTGGTAGCAGGAGGGAGGGGGCTCTCAGCTGGAGCTGGACCCAGGCATGGTGGAGAGGTGCCTGGCTGCTGCTTCCTCCCTCACTGGTGGCCTCTCCAGAGACAGTTGGTAGCAGGAGGGAGGGGGCTCTCAGCTGGAGCTGGACCCAGGCACGGTGGAGAGGTTTTTTTAGGATGTGACTGGATCAAACATTTTAAATTGAACTGGTCAGCTCTCCATGCATTATCAGAAGTAGTCCACTAGTTGTACACAAAATAGGAATCTGTATTTAGTCAAGAAGGTGTTATTAAAATGGTGGTAGGCACACCTAGCTATTGAAAAAGGAGCCACACCTACATTTTTTTAAAAGTCTCACCCAGTACCATATGCATTGAAGGGAAGTGATGGACAGGCAGCTAACAACACTGCAAGCAGAAGCCATAATTTCCCCATTGACTTTTAGTGAATGGGCAGCCCTCATAGTATGTATACCTAAGAAAGCTGGTACAGTCAGAATTTGTAGTGATTACTGTTAATTGAATACTAGTTGTAGAGCAGCATCCAATCCCTAGACCTCAAGACTTGTTCTCCATGTTGGCTGGAAGGCAACTGTTTTCTAAGATGGACCTTTCACAGGCCTATCAACAAGTAGCTCTTTGTCCCTCCTTCTGCAAATATTTATGTCAGGATCAGGCTTGAGGAGGAGGAGGAGGAGGAGCAGAAATTTACAAGCCAACACAGGAAGTGGGGAAAGAGATTCTCCAAGACTTTTCAGGAGTCAAGGATGAATCTTCCCAGCAGCTTATTTGTGAAAATACAGATGTCCCAGGGAGCATCCTCCCACTCCTGGGAACAACCTCTGTCTGAGGGGACATCAGAGTTGATAGATCCCAAAGTCTGCTGCAGGGTCAAGAGGGTGGAGTTGAGAGGAGGTAGGAGGCAGTCTCTTCAGGTAGCAGCTCATGAGAGGCTCCTCAGGAAAGACCCACCCTGACAAAAGGTGTCTGTTGGAATCCTGGTAACAGCCCTGCTTGAGCTGAAAGCAAATGCCTAGCTTTCTTAGTCAAATTAAGCTTAGAGCAAATCTCTTAGCATTCACACACCCTTCAGGTGCAAAGAGATGTTAAATAAAGCTTTGTGGATTACACAGCAGACCTCTTTATTGACTCCCAAGCATTTGACAGCATGTGATAAAAAATTTCATGGATCCTAGGATTTACTGTTGATTGTTTTAAAATTGATATATTTTTGTACATTGGTTTTATATTATGTGTTATATATTACGTATCTTAATAAACTCCCCAGAGAGTTTTGACTATTGGATGGTATAGAAATATAATAAATGAACACATTTGAAACTGTAAAATGCAAGCCTAAAAGTGAACAAGCAAAATGTGTGGTTTGTTGTTTTTGTTTGTTTCCCCAAGACCAGGTTAAATAGTTAGGCATGTAATACATCAACACAGAATTGGCCCACAGTGAGAAATAGTCTAAGCAGTCATAGATGCACCTATTCCCACCAAAATGCCACAACTTTATTCATTTTAGCATTGCTTATTCCAAGTCTCTCCATCATGCTGAAGCCATTGTATGAGTTGCTGATTCATGGGAAAGCCTGGGTTTGGTCTCTGGCTTGTCAGCAGGCATTTCCCTGAGACAGGCCCTCACCAGTGCCTCTGTTTAAGTGCACTTTGACCTTTCTCTTATGGTGCTGCTAGGCTGTGGTGTTTCACCAGTAGGGGAGGGGGCAGTTATCTCTCAGAGGATGCTAGATGGATCAGAACAGCCAATTGCTTATGTTTCTCAGACACTCTCCAAGACAGAGTCCTGCATATGCACAAATAGAAAAGGAAGCACTAGCTTTGATATTGAAGGTAACTGAATTCCATACATTTTGCCAGTTAGAGTGAACTGATCACAGACCATAAGACTTTGGTTCACATTGGGGGTCCCAGGATAGGAGTTCCCTCATTGGCAGTTGCTAGATTACAATATTGGGGGCTGATTTTAGCTTCTTCATAGATGCAATGTAGTGTTCAAACCATACACATTATGCAAATATGGATGCATTCTCATGCTTTCTTGATTACGGGTACAGCCCCGGCCAGTGAATGCACACTCTCAGGTGGAGTTTTGGGATAGGTTACCCCTGTCAGCCAAAGAGGTTGCTAATGACACCCAGGCAGAGCCCTTCCTGAATACAGTATGTGAGTGGGTCATAGAGAGCTCACCTGCTCATGTGACAACACCCCAGTACATGCAGGAGGAGGAGAAGGACAAGGAACAACTAACAGTAGAAAAGGGGTGCTTATTGTGGGGATTTAGAGAACAACTATTCCTTCACGATTTGTATGATGGAAATTGGGGCATTTCTAAAATGAAAGGCAGATTTTGTAGCATAGTTTGGTGGCCAACCAGCTCCAGATGCTCTTGGATGAGACCAATTATCTGGATCTATTTCTGTCAAGGTTCAGGCTGGGTTTTGGTCGCCCTGTATGATGACCAATGTTGGGAGAGAGACAGGGGAGTGTGACCTTGTTGATTCCCCTTGATCTCTCAGTGACTTTTCATAACATTGACCTTAGTATCCTTCTGGGACAATTGTCTTCATTGGGAGTGGGAGTTTCTGCATTGCATTTGTTTCACTCCTACTTAGATGATTGGCTCCAGAAAGTGGTGCTTGGGGGATATTGGTCAGCTCCATAGATTCTCCAGTATGAAGTCCCCCAAAGGTTGGCTTTGACCCTAATACTATTCAACATTTTCATGAAACTGTTAAGTTTGGTCATTCAGAGTTTTGGAGTGTTTTGTTATCAGTATGCTGAAGTCATGCAACTCTATCTCTCCATTTCATTTTCATCAGGTGAGGCTGTGTATGTACTAAGTGTATGCCTGGCTGGATGTGGGCTAATAAAATTGGAACTCAATTCAGACAAAAGTGACAAAACTGGATGGTTCTTCTGGCCAGACAGAGGGTGTTCAACCTGTTCTGGTTGGGGCTGAACTTACCCTGAAGGAACAGGTTGGTAGCTTCAGGTTTCTCCTGGAGCCATCATTGTTACTTGAGTTTCAGGTGGCTTCAGTGGTATGGTGTGCCTTCTACCTACACCCCTATCTGGACAGGAATAGCCTAGCTTTAGTTGTGTATGCTCTGGTAGCCTCAAAGTTACATTACTACAAAGTGCTCTGCTTGGGGCTGCCTTTGAAGATGGTTCAGAAGATATAGCTTGTGCAAAATGCACCACCCAGATTAATAACTGAGACAACATGTAAGACCAATTCTGGCCTGCTTGCACCTGCTGCCTTTATGTTTCTGAGCCAAAGTCAAGGTGCTGGTTTTGACCTTACATGGCTCAGGACTGATGGAACACCTCTCCCAGCATGAACTTACCTATTTATTACACTCATCAACTAAGGCCCTCCTCAGGGTGATTCCTCCAAGGGAGGCTTGGATGTTGTGAACAAGGGAGATGGCCTTCTTGGGTTATAGAATGAGCTTCCCAATAAGGCTTGCTGGTGCTAACATTGTTATCTTTTTGGCACCGGGTTGAGACCTTCCTCTATGCTCAGGCACTTTGCAGCAAATTGTAAGGTTTTAATTAGGTCATGGATTTTTCTTATTGTTGAGTGTGTGTGTGCGCGCATGCGCTATCTGCTTATATGTTTGAATGTAACAGTAGGCAGGCACCTCCACATTTTATTTATTCATGCTGAGTAAATCAATTGTTGAGGAGGAGTGTGGTGAGAGAGAAGTCATTCCTTAGACACTCTGTCTATCATTAGAAGAGTGCCTACTCCAACACAACTGATAACACATGAAATTTATTAATTATTTGTATGGCACCATCAATATGCATTTACTGCATAAATATTTGAAATTCTGGTATACACATCAGCACTGATATATGGGGCTGAATCTTGGAGACCCTTGAAAATCATTAATGACTGTTATAAGAAAAATTGCTAGCAAGAAATGTAGACTTACGAATTGAGATGAAATGTAAGAGTATAGGCAAAGAAATATATTTTTACAAATTATCACCTGTTTTATTTATTTAACCTAGTATGATGAGATGAAGCAAAAAAACAAAAACACAACACACAGAGAGAGACACATACCGACCTGGGCAGATGGTATGTGTGGGTAAACATAATTCAGATTTTGAAGGAAGGCCACATAATAAATGGCCCTTATAGAAGGACTCACCCCCTAAAACATGGTGTGAATATATGAATGTGGATGTTGATTTGTAATCTAGTTCAATGGGACTAACTCCCGAATAAATGGACATAGGATCAAAGCCTCAGCTGGATTGACCATATGTTTGAGTAGGCAGGAAGAACATCACTTGTTAATGACATCATAAGAAATCATCTTCTTTGACCTAATGATGCTGATGAACAGTAATTACACTTCAACAGAAATTCAACAGAAAATCCAACTGAAATAAACATACTTCAAAATTGTGTGTTCAGGGCATGAGTGAGGCATGGGTGTGGCAGTTTTGTCAGAAAGAACAACACTAATATTTTGCATTGAGCTCAATGTTTGCTCTGAAGTAAATCCCCCTGAATTCAATGGGGTTTACTTGTAATAAGTGTATATATGTATATATGATTGTCGCCTTTGGCGTATGTATCCTTACTTTTGTGCAAGCCCCATTGTATTCAGGGGGACTTATTTCTGAGTAAACAAGCATAGGAGGGTAGGGGGTATTTTTTGCATAACTAATCATAAACCAACATATAAAAAATAATAAAGACCAATAAACAATTCTGAAATAATTATTCAGATTTGTGTGTATGTAAATAGTGGGAAATGCTGTTGTTTGGAGCGGCTATGAAAAATCACCAAGCAAAAGGTGGCAGTAGTGAGTTTCTCTGAAATCTGATTTTATTGGTAATTATTATTAAGACAGAATTTACACTAGCAGTTCAAAGATTTAAAATTCACCTGTGTTAAAAAAAAAAAAGAAAGGGGAAAAAAGAAAGATACTTGATAATTGCTATCAAATTATTTAGGCATACTTTGAATAAAATTAGAACATAGGTTTCAACATAAATATTGCTTTAATATAACTCTACATATGTTGTCCCTTGACCTAGAAAATAAGTTTGCATACATTGTAAAAAGGAAAAGAAAAGAAAGGGTTGGATTAGACATGAAGAACTCTGCTAGGGGATCCTAAAGTGATGATAGGTTTTCTAATATTCTAACATAATTCCATTATAGGAAATGAAGCTAATACACAGAGAGATAAATTTGCTAAGCATTGCATTAAAAAAGAACATTACAAAACAACCATCTACACCTGTTAGCTCTAGGATTAAACATCGCATAGAGTTTTGTACCCCAAATACTGTTGTAATGTAATGAAGGAGTTAACATCTGTGCGACTGCCATTTTTCCTCAGCGCCTTTTGCAGTCCTGTCAGGCAAAGCGCGGCTTTTCCATTTCAGGATGGGGCTTTGAGAGAACGTGGGAAGGAAGGAGCCCTTGTGCTAGAAACGAACAGGGCTGCTCTTTTCCCTTTAGGCAAATCTGAAGCTTGAATAAACCCAGTTCTAGCCGTGGAGGAGAGTAGCTGGGCGATGAACTGCCTTTCATTTCGGCGCCTGCCAAACCCTGACTGAACTCTCCGCGCAAAGTGGTACACACAGACCCGGCTTGGGAACATTCAAGGGCATTGGCCGTCTCCTTTCCCTGGAGCGGCCTCGTGAGGCGCCGCTCTTTGCCCTCTGCCATGAACGCAAGACCCTGTCCGCGCAGCCGCCAGCACCTGCGCTCCTGACCTTTGAAGGAGCATTATCGTTAGCCCCTGGTTTATCCCAGCCTCAATGTTTAGCAGCTCTGAGCTGCTACCCTAGGAACGGCAGGGCTCGCACTTTCTCCTTAGCAAAGCTACTTTGAATGCTTGAAGGATGGGGTGAGGTTGGGTGCAAAGAGACTGGAGGAGGAAATGGGGGGGCGATTTTGTTTGGGCCACGAAATCAGGTTCCTGCTCTGAAGACAACTTTTAGCCTCGTGGGGGAACCTTTGTGGAGAAGAAGCTTCCGGTCAACCTCAAGCCGCACTGGCACCGCAGTTTAGAGCTGGCGGCTTGTCTTCGCTGTCTAGTTGGGCGCTCGCGCTTGCCCGGACGGGGCAATTGGAAAGCTTCGCGCGCCGCCGCCGCTGCCGCCTTGCCAGGCGCAGGTGGCGAAGGCGTTTCGCTGAGGGAGAGAGAAGAGAGCGCAGCCGCTTTGCTTTCTTTCCCGCCTGCCCGCCCCAGCCCGGCCTCAGGAGCAGCAAACGCAGCAGCAGCACCAGGCGCGCGCGCTCCTGCTGGCGAGGGGAGGAGAAGGGAGCGCAGCGGCGGCGGCGGCGGCGGCAGTAGTACAAGCAGTAGCAGCAGCAGCTGTCACAGTATCTTCTCCAGCGGCGGAAGGTTGCCAAGCTGAGGTGGCCGTACTACAGAGCGCCGCTGCCGAGCCTGTAGAGAGAACGTACCGGGGAGGGAGGGAGGGGGGGGCTAAGCCAGACGTCGAGCCTCGCCGAGAGAGAGAGAGAGAGAGAGACTCTCGGAGCAAGGCAGTGCATGAAGGAGCCCGCCTCAGAGCCTCCGCCAAAGCCCTCAGCAGGCACCAGCTTCGCTGTAAAAGAGGGAGGCGGCGGCGGCGGCGGCGGCGGTGAAAAAGACGACGACAACGGCAACGCCAAGGCAAGATGCTGCAATTGGGCAAGGTCAGGACCTTGCACTGAAGAAGCCCGGGGGGCGCCGCAGCCACCTCCCTCCTCCCAGCCCGCCTTGAGGATTTGTCTTTTGTTTATTGGTATATGCTCGGGAAACAGCAAGCAGGGGCGACGGCGTTGGGTGAGTCGAGCGATTGCCAGCAGCAGGAGCATCATGGATGATGATGCCCAGGCTTTCTCCTTTTTTTCTTGTGCAGAAGGGCTGCCTCTGGAGGAGGGGGGGGGGAGGAGGAGGAGGAGGAGGGGCCCGCATTGCAAAGCTCTCTCCCTTTCAGCACCCCCCCCCCATTTCTTTTAAAATTCTCCTTTGTGTTTGGATAGAGCGCCGTGTCCCGATTGTCTAGGATTATAAACGTATTTTAATTGATTGGTGTGTGTGTTTTGGGGAGCTCCGCTACAGAGGCAACGAAAGTGGGCTATTTCTGCTGCCTGCCTGCCTGCCTGCTCGTTCCTCTCCCCACCCCCTTTCTTTATACGCTCCCTCGCTGGCTTATGTAGGGCATCGGCAGCAACTCTGCTTCCCTACCACCCTGCAATAATGCACTCATTAGAGCAGTGAAGTCATAAATATATACTGGGGAAGGGGGAGAGGCAAGGCAAGGGGGCTGGTGGGAAATAATCCCCTCTCCCCCAGTCTTTAGTCTCAGACTGCTGAGGACCATGACACTCGCGCTCTGTAATAGTGTGGGGTGTGTGTGTGTGGAATCAACTAGAAATACTTAGTCATTAGTCATACAGCCATGGGTACTGCCTCTCCAGCCTTGGAAAGAGAGGAGGAACGCACCCCACACCCACACCCCACTTTTGTCCGTCGATATTTTTAGGGGATTCAAATAGTGCGATTTCAGAGCAATTCTATCCAGCTTCTCGGGCGTGGGCATATATCTTTATATAAATGGAGGGGGCAGGTAGAGTCCTTTATTTTGCATCACTGCCTGTGAAAGGGCTTTCTTGATATTTGGCTGATTTATAATTAATGGCTGAAAGGAAAGATGCCTCTTGTTCGATCCATTTCCTCCCCCCTTCCTTTCCCCGTTTCTGGTGTGTAATGTGCTTGCATCGATTGCTTCTAACCTAGCCTCCACTGTGAGTCAAGTCGCTACAGAGGAGGTGCAGCAGACGAGACAGTAAATGGTGGTGCACATATTCAGCTTTTACTGGGAATGTTGGAGAAATCTTTCCCAAAGGGACTGTATTAGAAGCTTGGTAAAGTTGTTGGGTGTGTTTTTTTTAATAATAAGAGGATACAGTGAAAGAGGCTGGTCTTGTCAATGTCTTGAACATCTTCCCTTTCAAAAACATACTTTAAATGTTAAGGGTGTGACTTCATTTAGCCGAGAAATGGATGGGGAAGCTTAGCAGTTAATCGCATCCAGGAAACTTTGCAGTAGCTTACTATAGATAATTAGAAAAAGATTGATCGGCATGTTATTAAAGTGCCAGCTATTAACTTTTATGAACTGCAGGGATGGGTATTTACAAACCCTTCCAAAGACTGGTATACAATTTCTCAAGAAAAGCAGCTTGGGAAGTGAAACTTTTAGTCCTCATCGATGATCTATACATCATATAAATAAATGATGTGTGTGACGTCATGCAGTTTGGTGCAGTTCTAATTCTTTGTGAGACGCACACATATGATTATAGGGATTTTTCATTTATTTGTAAGAGAGAATGTAATGCATTCCATGAGAAACAAAAGATCTAGTCAATTTGAAAGGTAGAGTGAAAATGCCTTTAAAACACTCCAATCCTTGCATCATTTTAGTAAAAAAAAAAAAAAAGGCCCACAGATTCCCCATCTACTTTCTGTCAGCTCTATTGCAGGGAATATAGTGCAAGATTGGTTATTTGCAATTGTGGTGAGGTACTGTCTGGCAGAATGAATATATTTAAGATTTCTCAGAAAATAGATTAGAACTTTTAATGCAATGTACAGTCTTCTTGTGGCCCTTGTAGCTCCTGATGGCTTTTGAGAGCATGCAGCAATCTCCTTAGCTGATTTGCCATTATGTGGAAGACTTAAGATGTTTGTGGTAAATCCTCAAAGTCTGTATAGCTGATTCTTTGGAAATCTGGGACAAGTATTCTGTTCTAGGTTTGCCTGAGTCCACCTTTTTAGGGCTTTCAGTGAATACTACTGTATTCAGTGAATACTACTTGCAAGTGAACTTTGCATAGATTAAGCACAGTTAATGAGTCCAATCAGTGGATTGGACCAGTTATACTTGAGGAACAGTTTCCTATCCTGATTGCTGCAGTACAGAAACATGAGATTCCATCTTGATCGTGTCTTCTAGAGGTGGTGTTTTTGCAGTCTGTTATATAAGAGAGGCTTTGAAAATGAAAAAGTGGACAGGGCTGTGTGCACTTGCCAAAGGAAAATGCTATTTAAAGCTGCAGGTAGTCTACACACACACACACACACACCTGTATACCAAGTTGCTTTTGTTATTGTAGATGATAAAGTCTAAGGACTTTGAGGTACGTTAAAAGTAGGTGCAACTACTGTATCTGAATGTTGGTTCTCATATGTCATATTTTAAAAGACAAAATAGAGATGCTTAACTGTGGTTTAAAAAACACAAATCAAGTTTTCCTAAACTAATGAATCTTTATTTCTTAAGATTGGTTTATGCTGCATACAGCTGAGAAGACTGAAATCTTATTTATAAATAACTGCAAAAAAAATTGAGCAAATTGCTCTGAATCATGGTAATTACCTTGATTTCTATCAACAGTAAGGTAACTTGTTTATGAAGAATTATAAGGAAAATCTCTAATGTAACTAGGGTTCATGGGCCATGTTATTTTTAAAATTGTTTTACATGTAATCTTAAAATTATGAATCTTGATCCATCAATGAAGGGGAGAGAACTCGGTATTGCCTATGAGAGTTAAATCTGGTATTTAACTTCAGATATATGTCCTTCTTTGCAGTTCTTTTCAATGTGATTATTGCAGTATAAAAGAACTTCCTGAAGGTTTATTTTAATTAAATATGTACATTTTCAACTGCAACAGAAGCAATATTGCCAAAGAAAGAGAGGAAAAATTATGTGTATTAAAGCCATTTTTCTGAAATGCTTTAGCTCCCTTCTGCTCTTAAAATAATTCCTGTTGAATTAACAAGGTGCTTGCAACTAAAACCATCAGCACTTATGAGTAACTTACAGTGAGTGAGCTGTGTTTCTCACAGGTGCAAGAAGGATGTGGTGAATGGAGGAGGGGTCAGGATATCTTTCAGCAACATTTCTTCTATGCTTTCCATGTAAAAGGTTTCAATGCAGGGGGACTGGCAATTCTGTTTATGGTCCTTGCCCTTACTCTGACAAAGTAAGGAGACCCACAATAGTCTGACTCAATTGGCTGTACAGACAGAATTGAATGAGAGCCAAGTAATTTGAAATGAGGTGGTGGTTGGTGGGTAGTGAATTGAGCTTGGATAGCATTTGGTTACTAAATTTTTGCTTTAAACCTCATTTCACTAACTTGAAATAAGCAATGTGTTTCAAAGTATTTCGGGACAGGGAGTTTGAAATTTCCCCCTGAAATATAATATGATAGTTACTGGCTCATTATTTTATATTTTGCAAATTGTACATCTTGTACTCATGCAGGCTAGATAAGGAGAGGGTTTGCTGCCTTCCATTTGCCAGAAGGGAGCAAGATTTACTGGCCCAATAGAAGAACATGCCACTCTCTCATATGAAGTCTAGGCCATGCCGTGGAACCAGCTGAGTCTTTTACTCACCAGTGCAGTATCCAGTCTACCCAATTTGGGCATAAAATGATGAGCCCATTTTGAGGGTGTCCCCCCACACACCTGTGGACTCATAGAAGCCCTTGTTTGGTCTAAGTTGCTATGCTGTTTGTGCTGAACCAAGAAGGCAGGGGAGTGCAGATTTGTGTTAGGGACTCACAGCTTAAGGCAAGGGCAGTGACAACTAGGGGGATGTGTGGTCCTCCAGGTGTTGTTGGACTACAACTGTCGTCAGCCCTAGCCAGTACTGCCCATAGCAAGGACTGATGGGAGTTGTAGCCCAATCACATTTGGAATGCCACACATTCCTCATCCCTGAGCTAGGGCAAAGGAACAGATAGTCCAATGGAAGTACTGCAAAAGTGTCTCCTGTGGATGTTGAGGGAGATATCTTTGCACAGCCACATAGAGTTGGAGAAGCTATAGGCTGGCAATGTGAATTCGTTAAGCCTGTTTTACCTCCATTCCCTGAAAGGGTGCTTGCAGGATGCTGGGGCTGGTAGACCACTTCCACACCTCTTTATAAGAGCTTTGTGGGTTCTGTAGCATTTTAGCCAGAACCCCTAAAAAGCTGGAACTAATTCACAACAGTATGACCAGCACTTCTGCAAACGTAATGAAAAGTATATATGCAGCTGTTGTGGGTACCTATTGCATGGGGTACCCATAACATCAGACAAAGTGAATAGCACACACAGGCCAGATCTACACCAAGCAGGATATAACACTTTGAAAGCAATTTGAAAACAGTATATGGAATGTGTCATGGCCCCAACAGTTGTCAATGGCATTATAAATCACTACAAAGCAGTAGTGTTGATCCTGCCACATGTACTCTTTCTCCTCTCCCATGCTTGAGAAGTTTTACAGTTGTTGGGTTTTAAAAAATATCTCAGTACTATGAAGGATGTGTGCATATGGCCTGAATCTTCTTGTAATGTGGGCAAGTAAATTTCACAAATTTGTATTCAACTTCGGGAATGAGTTGCAAATAGCAAAGAGGAAAACAATAAACAGGGTTTACTTTCTGCAACAGAATTTACTCTCCCCCATTTCTAGTAGTAAAAGTTTTTCATTTTGGCTGTTGGCCATAACAAAGAATTAACAGAACAAACTGAAAATGGTAGATAATGAGACATTCCAATGATCATGGAGCGAAAGTAATTACAAAGTTCCTAGAAATACTATACTGGAAATTGAGAGAGTGCCTATTTAGACATCACACTAAGCCACCATAGTTAAGGGTTTTGGACTTACTATGGTGGTTTAGCATCTCGTGTAGGGGAAGAAAAACAGCACCATATTGGTTATGGAACCACCCTGGCTAACCATCCTGCTGTAGGACCATTAAGGGACCTCAGAGTGGCTGATTGTAATGGGTGGTGGGCTCCAGGGCCTCTTGCTCTTGTTGTTTAAGGATGGACACTGTGATCCACTGCTGGTGATGTTTGTAATTTGGGGGGGGGGGGGTAATGATTTATTTGCAAACATTTTTGATATTTTGCTGTGGAAAAGTGGCCTAGACATTTTATAAATAATAACCAAATATATTTTGCAGTGCTACCTACATCTTCAAAGTCACTAAAGTTACCTTCTCAACAAAAGTGTTGTATTTGTATTTGTATTTTGGATAAGCAGGAGTAAGTGGAGAAGTCCATCTCTGCGATGTTAAATTGAATGTAAAGTAGTATGCACTGCACATTAGGCATGTGTGAACCTTTGGTTCCTCAAAAGCTTGCCATTTTTTAATGTTCTCACTATGCACCTAGGGTCAACTTTTAAAAACAATCTTCTTCTTGCTACCTCTGTCATTGTAGCTGGTCAGGGAACCTAAAGTGAAAGTGATGAGGTCATGGAGCCACATAGGCAGTTGGATTCAGCCAACATCAGTGAGGTGAAATGGCACCCTCACATTACTCTCATTGTAAGTAGAGGAAAGATGAGTATGGTCACCTCTACAAGTAGGCTGAGTGAGCTACCTGCCTTAGGTGGCTAATGAACCCCCAGCCATTCCCATCATTCTGGGCCAATATCTTACCTGCTGGTAGCAATGTTTGTTTGTTCCTGGCTGGCTACCTCACATAGTAAATGGAAGGGAAAGGAAAGGAAAGGAACCTCTCATGCAAGCACTGAGTCATTACTGACTCTTGGAGGGACGCCAGCTTTCGTTGATGTTTTCTTGGCAGGCCTTATAGCGGGGTGGTTTGCCGTTGCCTTCTCCGGCCATTATTACCTTTCCCCCAGGTAACTGGATACTCATTTTACCAACCTCAGGAGGATGGAAGGCTGAGTCGACCCGAGCCGGCTGCCTGAAACCAGCTTCCGCTGGGATCGAACTCAGGCCGTGGGGAGAGTTTCAGCTGCAGAAACTGCTGCTTTACCGTTTGTGCAAATTTAAAGCTTTTAAATTTGTGCACATTTCTACTCCACAGACTTCCCAGCCTCTAAGTTTGTACAAATTTCCCCTCCATTTACTTATCATCCTCTAATTCGTGCAAATTTAAAGGCTGGGTAGTAAACAGACAGAAAATCCATGCAACACAGTAATTACTCTGAGCCATGAGAATGGGGAAAACTAATAATTCCACTTTCTGGACTCACCAGAGACTCAAGGGAGTGTTGAAAGGGATGAGGATGCCGAAAAGTGTCAGTTCAGCACTTAATAACAAGAGGATTACATTGCAAAATGGAAGATATTCTGTGTTTCCCCCTCACTTTGGTGCACTTACTTTGTATGATTTTTCTTTTCTTTTTTGGTTCTTCTGAATTGCATAAATGTCTTACTATTATTATTTTTTCCATGGTCTTCCACAACTGTGCACAAATTAGTCTGTAAACAGTCATGCCCTGTCAGTTACCTTATGTGTTAGTTACTCCACTTTGGTGTGCCTGCTAACAGCTGAAACATACAAGGAAATTGACAAGGCAAGGCTACACATATAGGACAGCTTGCACACTTGTGAAAAACCAGGGACATATATCTATATATGACCTCATTTATGCAAATTTCAAGATACACCAAAAAAAAAATCCAATTCATGCAAATTACCATTTACATAAATGGTAGGAAACAAAAAAGCAAATGTGCAAAGGATTTCTAGAATTAGTGCTATAGTCTGTCACTGGAATGGAAACACTGCAGAATCCAGTTGGGCTCCAACAGAGCGGAATTCCCAGCATTGAACATCTCTAGCCACCTTCTCCTCTGCCTCAGGTAGCAAAATGTATTGGTTTGGCCCTGGAGAACAAGGAATCCATCAGCCCATTGCCAAACAATTGCGCTGCTACTCCCTCTCTAAACTGTGGTGGCCAATGCATTCACATCACCTCCACCCCCGGGAATTCATTTTGACCTCGGTGATGTTATCCATGGCTAACTCTGGCTACTTGCTACCATTCAATCATCATTGTTCCCCTTTCAGTGTAGAAACATGTTTGCACCCCTTTGCATGACCCTCACCTTAAAAATCACTCAACAGCTGACGCATTCTTGGGGGTATGTGAAAATATTCATGGAAATCAGCAATACGTTTCAGCTTTTCCCAATGTGAACATTTCGTGATCGTTGTTACTGCTTTCATGCATTTTTGACTGAATGCCAAAGCAACCACTTTTTATTTTAATATAAAATATTAATTACGTTGCAGATGAATATTTTGTAATGAATTCACTGCAAGTCTTTCTTGCTGTTTGATAATCTGCCTGTTTTTGTTTAGAGAACTCAATTACAGCAATGAACAGTAAGAATCAGTATAGAAGAAAAAAAAACTAGGAACTGATCTCATCCTGCTCTTTGTTTGGCACAAACTTATCAGAACTATCTATAGCTTCTGAATAAGTACTCAGAGATGTGCAAGGCTTATTTGCCTTTCAAGTTTATAGTATTGAAGATAAAAATGTGTTTTTGGATCACTGTGTATTAAATCTCCTGTGTACAATGCATACCTATGTAGTATTAGTTCTCATTTTCATAGTTTGGGCGTTTTAATGCGAGTAACCTGCCACTTCTCTGATTTTAGTTTTTCTTTCAATTATTTGGTGTCTAGTTTTTTTTATTATTGTGATAGGAATAAATTACTAACTAGCTCACTCACTCCTTCTTCCCCCATTAATTTTTAAAGGCTATCATGCCTGCCCCATAACACATGTTAAGTCAAAAGTCAGGATAGCAGCCAATTCTAGCTCCATAGAAGTCTACAAAACTAAAATGCTAATGTTCTAGTATAACTAGATATTGACTAAGTTGTTAGAGGCTTACACTTCATATCTTGAATTTATACTGCTCATCTTGTTTTTTCTTTGTCTTTCAATGCATTGAATTACATGGCCATCTGGTAGATCAAGAGTTTTTCTAGAGATTGCAAATGTCATTTGGAGTAAAGATCCATTTAGCATATCTAAAAATAAAATGTATTTCTTTGTAATTTATAGAATTCTTTGTATTTTCTTGGTAGCTCTTACCAGGCTTTTTGAAAAAAATCAAAAACGTGTCATGTATACTTGAGATTAAAGAGTCCAAACAAATGCCCCATGCCAACATTGATTCTCTCAATGCTTTGCTTTGAAAATCCTAACCTAATTTTAATATCAGTAGTGTAGTGAAGAAGGCAATACAGGGAGAGATTGTCCAAGTATTTTTTTCCCCCGCACAGGACTGGTGATGTGCCAGATTGACAAATTTCCCTTGATCTCACAAGTGAACAAGACATTCAAATTTTACTGTTCTTTGTGAGCAATTTGCATAGAGGAAGTCAGAGAATGAAGAAAATAATCAAATAGACTCTGGATATTCTTACCTTTTCTTTGATGAGGTTCCTACTTCACTCTAGAACTTTAAATTGTAACTTACTTGCAATACTGTTTGCATTTCTAATTAAGACTAGAATTCACTGGGGGCACTTATACCCCTACTGATTCTTCTCTACCCTGCTAATTCCCTTCCACAAGTGGTGAGTCCTGCCAATTCCACTGTGCAAGTGGGACCCACCTCTTACACAAGGGTGATTTAGCACTTCTTAGGGAACGTCCAAATTGAGAGGAAATGCTTATTTCTGGAAGGAGGCAGGTCACCGAAGCCCCCTCATGTGAGCTCTGCCCATTTGCCTCCTTCCAGAAACAAGTGTTTCTACTTATTTTGAGTTGCCCCAGCAACACTAAATTGCTGATGTGCAACAGCTGGGGGCCGCTTGTGCAACAGAATTGGCAGGACATAAGAGAATTGTTTGGGGTGTAAGTACCAAATTGGATACTGCCTTAAGAGATATAGGTTACATTTCAGCTGACTGAAAACCTTTTGTTAAAGCTTAATATGTTTTACAAGTAGAGCCTATGCAGTCAAAAGTAAGCTCCATTAACTTCAATGGTTCTTACTCCCAGGTAACCATGCATAGGATTGCAATCATGCCCCATAAAACTAATTATGAGATTAGTTGTTTGTTTGTTTGTTTGTGGGTCCTGCACTTCAAAATTTACCCCCACACCACTGTTAGTGTATCTTTGTCATGGACCATTTGATACAAACTCAGTTTTCAATCTGGGTTAATAATGACCTGAATAATATAATTTTTAGAAATATTTATATGGGGAAAAAAGTGTGTCCTAGAATTGAAGAAATACGGTAGCTGGTTCCCCTCTCCCTGCCTCTTCATTCTTCAAGGAGCAGCAGCCTTTTCTTCCTGGACCCAGTTGTGTCCAATGAAGCTATGACTGACTGTTGTTTCCTGTTTGACTAAGGAGGAATCAAAGTACAACTCCTGTCAGCCCTGACTAACAGACTGCATTCTTCTGATACAAAGAATGTACCAGAGGCTCTCTTGCGGGTGACTATGGCAAAGGCAAGATGGATCAGGAAAGTGATACAGGAATGACCTAGTAGAAAGAAGGCTAGCAGCAAATATCTTTTCTTCCTTTTTCCAATAGGGGTGCCAGAGTTCAGTCTTCCCTTCAGCTGTGCTTTGGAGGATCTCATATATGCAGTTGAACGGAGGCGTTTACATTTATAGAACCTCGAAATCCTGTCCGGTACCTTGGATTCTCAAAACTTTTTCCCAGCCTGATCTATCCTTTTTTTTTCCTGTCCACTTTACATTGTGAACTGGAAATTTCATATTGAAGAAGATAATATGAATCAAATAAAAATAACCCATAGTTTGTAATTCAATCATCAAAACCACAAAATACATAGGTTCCTGAGTCAGCATAGAGCAGACTTACAGAGAAACCTAAAGCTTTTAAAACTTGATGTTGTGCAGACTTTATACTGTTAGTTTTACCCTACCCTGTGCCTGCTTACCCTACCCTGTGCCTGTTTGCATTCTCTTCCCCTCCTTATTGTTTTACTATGATTTTATTAGATTGTAAGCCTATGCGGCAGGGTCTTGCTATTTACTGTTTTACTCTGTACAGCACCATGTACATTGATGGTGCTATATAAATAAATAAATAAATAATAATAATAATAATAATAATAATAATGGCAAAGATTAATTTTAGGTGTTGCACAAGGTAAAGTCAATTAAAGCTAAATTGTGAATATTGCCCAGTGGAATGGATCCCTCAGTGCAAAGTCCTGTCATGTATAGGTCTCAGAAAGGCCATGAGGCATTGCCATTTGCAGATAGCTTTATTTAGAACTAGTTTGGAATGTCAGAATCTGTGCAAACTTATCTCTGTCAGAGTTCTCAGGGAAAGGAGTAGCTTCACTCACTCCCTGTCTCGACTTTAAGACTACATGGCTTCTCTGGGAACTTGACAATGTTAGAAAGGTGGGGGGGCCTTGTCAAAGGAGTCACTCAGATTGTAGTGTCATCTTGGTGGGCTGAGCAGTGCCGCCCTCTTTGGAAAGGGCATGGCTTATGTGCCAGAGTCCTTGTCTGTCAAGTGGTTTTGAACAGGCCCACACCTCCCTTTATAAAGAGGAGCAAAGACAAGGAGTGTTTGCGAGGATCATCTTTCGACTTACGGTCCAAAATCCCTCCCCATTTGGATCCATCACTGTTTGGGACTTTGAAAGCACTCTGCACATGGACTCTCTTCTATTTGGACTTTGGATTACTAAGAACTGTGCCATAAAAAGTACTGTGAGGCTTTTCATAGACTTGAACCTCATTTGTTGTGGATTGTGTGTTAGTTCATCAACTGCTCAGAGTAAGGGTAAACTGGGGTTGATTTTTATTGTTGGACTTTTTTTCTGCAGACTCAGGTGGCGGGGAGTTCCCTGTGCTAAAGCATCAGCACGGGACTTCTTCTGACTGAGATTTTTACCTTCCCCGTGATCTTGTTTTGGCTTTGGCCATGATCCCTGAGCTACCAATGTGTGGTCTGCATATGTAACAGCTCCCATGGGATGGTTTTCTAAGCCTTTCAAGAATATCCCATTGTGATTGCCTTTTGGAACAGACCAGGAATCATTCCCCTCCCTTGGCCAGGTTTGGAACCCATTTTTGAACTGTTGAGATGGCAACTAGGAAACCAGGTGTTGACTGTACGTTATCTGGAAGCCTAAAGCATTGGATCATCAGTCAGCTTTAAGTATTTCTGAAGTGTGTAACCATTAAGCTTTTCACCATGAGATTTCCCTCAATAAAAGAAGTCTCACTGATGTGGATGTCCCATGTCAGTTTGCCAGAATGTTTGAATGCCAGAGGAAACGGGAAACATGATAAGTCCCTCTTCAGGTGATATAAAATCTTCCTTTGATCTGGTGGTAGATTCTGCTCTGAACAGCTAAATTCAATATTTTCTGAAGAACAAACACATACAAGATAGTGGTTCTGTTTCATGGGGCAGGGGAGCGAAAATCCATAGCTAGGCAATACCTTTATTAGGACCAACAAAAATTCCACAAAGTTGTGTAAGCTTTCGAGTTCTCCAGAACTCTTCATCAGGGTATGTAGTACAAAAATGAGGGGGTAGGGGAAGAAATAGGAAAGTCCAAGATATGAACCCCTGATGTTGCGGATTGTCTGTATATATTACACAAATAGAGTACACTGTGTTCTCAGTTGTTTACAAGAACTTGATTGTTTACAATATTTAAGCACCGTTCATTCTTATGGATATCAAGCCTGTATAAGAAGGGTATGAAAAAATTAATCATACCAAACTAAAACAAGATAATACAGTAAAAGCAAAGGAAGTAAAACAAATTGCAAAACTATTAAAACAACAGAACAACTAACAGATGGACCTTTAAAATGCCTGGAGAAATAAAATGGTTTTAACCTTGTCCTGAAAAGATCACAGTGTTGATTGCCATTGTAACTTTATGCAGAGGGTATTCCACAGTCACCACAGAAAAGGTTGTGTTATCCCTTCTGCTTTGAGCTAAAGGGACTCATAAAGCATGGACAGGTTGATAGGGGGAGATGAGTTCCTTTAGGTATTTGGGTCCCAAGCCTTGCAGCTCTATAAAGGTAAGTACAGGCACCTTAAATTGATCTCAGAAGTGATCAGGTAACCAGTGCAGTGCTCTTAGAATCAGTATATGATTCCACCTAGTTTCACCAGTTAAAATACCGGCCACCACATTGTTTGCTAGTTGAAGCTTCTGGGTTGTCATCAAGGACAGCCCCATGTACAAAGAATAGCAGTTAAGGGGTTGCCAGAATATGGATCACTATGGCCAAGCTATTCCCATCCAGGAACAGTAGTAGCTGGTGAACTACCCAAAGCTAGTAAAAAGCACTCCATGCCACTGGGACCTCGAATAACAATGCTGTACTAAGGAGTATGCTCACCTATGTGCCTGCTCTTTCAGAAGAAATGCAACCCTGTCTAGAGCAAATTATGCATCCTGTTCCTGGACATGGGAATAACCACAGTACCTTTACTTTCATGTCAGGATTCAGCTTCAGTTTAATGGCCATCATCCAGCCCATTACTAAATCCAGACACTGGTTCAGCCTCTGTAGCACTGGCTGATTCGAATGACAGAGTTAAATGACTTTCATCAGGAAACAGAGTGCAACTCACTTTGTTCTCCTGGACCTCTCAGCAGCCTTTGCTAGCATCAACCATGGTATAATTCTGGCTCACCAAGCTGTGGTAGGACTGGGAGGCATTGTATTACTGTGGTTCCTGTCCTTTCTGAAGGGACGTACCCAGAAGATGCTGGGAGACTCCTGTTGTCCCCCTTGGCCTTTGGGCTGCCACAAGATTCAATCTTGTCCCCCCTGCTTTTTAACATCTATATGAAGCCACTGAAAGAAGTCATCCAGAGGCTAAAGAATCATGAATACAATACAATGATGATACCCAGCTCTACCTTTCATTTCCTCCAACTTCTCTCAGGGACGGTATGGAAACCTTAAACTGAGAGCAGTTTTTCAATGGATGAGGGCAAACAAACCCAGGCTTAATCTATATAAAATAGATGTATAGTGGGTGGGGAAAACTGCTAATCTGAATGGAGGTGTGGGGCCAGTTCCACTGAAGAACTTTGTACGCAGCTTTGGGATTCTGGACTCCGTGCGATCTATGGACATACAGGTGCCATCGGTTACCAGGATTGCCTTTGGTCAGCTTCATCTGATTTGCAAGCTCTGGGGAAAGTGGATCTTACTACAGTCATTCAAGCCTTGTTATATTCACACCAGGCTACTGTAATGTGCTTTACATGGAGATACCTTTTGAAGATGGTTCAAAAGCTTCCACCTGGTTGCTTGTGGGGGGCTAAGTAATCAGAGTATATAACACCATTTCTGTACCAGCTGTGCCACTTACCAGTGTATTTGAGGCTCAATTCAAAGTGCTGGTGATTATCTTTACAGAAATGTAATAAATAAATAAATAAATATAAATAGGACCAGTTTATTTTAAAGGTTGCCTGAACCACCTTATGAACCTGCTTAGACTCCAAGATCTGTTATAGAGGCCCTGCTCATGTGCCCACTAGTGAAATCTATCAGGTTAATGTGTCTTTTCTTTGGTGACCCCATTCATATGGAATGTTCTTCTGGCATGAAATTTGCCCTGCCTATTTTTAAATGGCCCTTTAAAAAAACTGGCAGTCTGCTTTTTAATTAATGCTGGATTATATCCAATCTTTTATTTTATTATTAAAATAATAAAATAAAAGATTCCATATAATCCAGCATTTTTTTATTGCCATTGAAGTGCTATTCAATACTTGTGTTTGATACAGTATGTATCTCACTGCTTCATGCTTTTATTTTGTAAAGATCCTTTAAAACATTTTTACTTTAAAGGCAGGATAAAAAATATTTTCAATATTGATTCTGGATAAGAGAAGTCTCTGTGCCAAAGTGTTGTTCCTCCCAGATATTGCATTCTGAGCAGCTGTTCCTATGTCCAGTAATGCCATAGTAAACATACTTATTTTTGATACATTATTTTTCTTTAACAGAACCTTGGTGGTAGTATTGCTAGTTCCTTCACTGCTCTTAGTTTTAGACTGTGTGACTTCTCCCATGACTGTAGTATTTTGATAAAGGAATCACACTTGGCACAAGTTTCCTTGTCATATAGCTGTCAAAGGTAGTGGAGCCTTTTGGTGTTGGAAGTTTGAAATGCTAAGCCTTAGCAATCTTTTCCTCTAATAGGCATTCAATCACCTGAGTTGGTATCAGTTTAGAAGTGAACTGGGTGACCCAAAAATAAGGTGGTAGTTTCTACATACTCCCCTGAGGCCCTAGCTTTGCAGAACTATATAAGTTTGTAAATGAAAAGGACAATTTAAAATAAAAAATCCCAGAAACAGTATACCAGGAACTGTGAGTTTAATGAATGTTGATGGCACTTGAGCCTATGTAGAAGGGGGAAGTGAAGGATCTAAAAACAGAAATCAGGCAGACTATAGTTCTCTTCACACTTTACTCACATAAAAGGGATGTGAGGTGTCATCTCTGGCCCCGCCTTCAACAATGCAGCCTCTTCCTGGCCCTACCTGTGTTATCCATACTGGATATCTGAAGCAAGGAAGCCAACGTTCATAGAAGTCTATAACTGTAGGCAATCAGGATTCCAGGTAGGGCTGTGCACAGACCTCTCCCCTGATTCACCTCAGAGGCTGATTTGGGAGCTCCAGCTTGCTCCTGAATTTGTTACAAACATATATAGAAACATAGTATTATTGAAATTGCCCATTAGCCAACACACTAGGAAATATGGTATCTCTAGTCGGCATCTATTCAGATTTGACCAATTAATTGAATAACCAGACAAATCACCAAAAATTTTAACCAATTTAAGCAGTTGCTGAGAATTTTTCTAGTCTAATATGTTTAATGAAGCATTCATTTTTATCTGGGGGCACTTTGTCCTTGTACCTGGTCCTAATCTGAATTTGCTGATCACAAGTTTCTTTTATAAAAGTGTATTATTAATATTATGCATATAAGTACATTATCAGAAGTGGTAATTGTTTCCTATGGAGCCTATATTTTAATAATACTATGTTTCTATATATGCTTGTAACAAATTCAGCAGCTGCTTCCATATTTATGGTGCTGCGTTTTTTGAATTTCTGCACTAGCCATATGTTTTCCATGTTATTAATCCTGTATTATCTTTGGTGATATTGAGATGAAAAAAGACAAACAAGAGCAATTTCCATTTTTCCTGCTACAGCATTACTATACAGTACACGGGAACATCCTAGAGTTTTCCTCCTAGACTTTGTAAGGTTTTTTGTAATCAGCAATTCTTGCACTGTTAAAACCACACACACACACACACACACACACACACACACACACACACACAGAAGTGCTGTGTGTCTTATAGCCTATACTAATTCAACCTTAGTCGCAGGAACCAAACCTGCACAAGAGGGAATTGAGTGTTTCTAACCATACTGATTTGGAAACAAATTCCATTTAAATCAATAGGGCTTTCATCCAAATAAACCTATTTAGAATTGTGGTGGTAGAATGCTTCCAGAAGCTGTTCAGTTTCAGATTGTTTGGAAACTAAGAGCCTCTTGGAAGGAGAGCATTCCATACTTGTTAAATTTTTTAAAGTGTACAAATGTGCTGTTTTGGTTCATAATGACATAGACTCGAGAGCTTTCCTATGCAGTGCTACTTATGAATTCGAAGAACCCCTGAGGCATTTTGCCTGTAGCCCTGACACATCCAAATGCTATTGGATCAGGTGGCAGTTTCTGCCTGTTGCAGCTGGTGATGTGGCAGAGTGATTACTTTATTTTCATTTTAATCCATTTCCATTTAAGATGTTGCTTTGTACCTAATGGGATCTAAACAATGAACAAAAGCAAAGTCTCTTGGGTCTAGTCTGCTGCCATCTTTATTTATTTTTTTATTCCAAAATAGATACGTACTTAATATGAAGCACGAAGCTGTAACTTCAGGCAGCATTTTCCTATTGCCTCATTTCATCTCTTTCTTTTTCAAAATGAGCTCCAGTTCAGAGTAAAGGGACATGGGTACAAAAATTGTCCAAGGCCAGCATTGCTTCATGGCTTTCTTGACATTGGTGATCACTGTGAATGGGAAAAGAGCACTGTGATTTCCAATACATTTCTCTCGGTATTCTCCTGGAGTGGTGACTAGGAGCAAGCACAGATGGCTTCCTCGGGTATTGCCAAAGTGCAGATGGTTACGCTGAGATCAAGTACATAAAGGCCTAGATCCAGATAATTGTGCAGTTACTTCTATGCACCCAGAAGAGGATTTAGCAGTGTTTCCTCAAACAGTAACCCTTCATACCAGATGGCAAGTTACTACTTTTGATGCTGCCCTAATTTTCAGTAGTTTATAATATAACCCTGGAAACTTCTGTTCAAAAGAAGGAAAAACAAAAAACTGCTGGGTATCTACAAGCTGTTGAATCAACCTAAAAAGACTCTTTTAAACCGAGTGAAAGAAAATACTGAACTAAAGAAGTGATGGAGAAGGGTTTTATTTCACTTGGGTAATCTGGAATATGAACTCCCCATTTTTGAATTCCATCCTCTAAATTTGGGTTTAACTTTGGCTAGATTGTTCTCATTTGTGGTGGTTTTTTAACAAACAAAAAACAGTTGTAATTTGTTCTATATAGTCATATATTAAAGGAGCAGAGAACTCCCCCTTTAGTTAAGGTGAGTTGCAAAAAAGAAAAAAAAGGTTCTACCATTATAAACCTCAAATGTCTAATGCTTATAAATATGTCACCTGAGCTAAAGAGTTGAAACTTGTCATCCATAATCTACTGATAAATTCTACAATTGTGCAAAATTTAAACTAATCCAGTACAAATTGCTGCAGATACAACAAGTTAAAAAGTGCTGAAAATTGAGAATTTGTACTTTTTACTCTATGCTGCATTTTGGCATATCATTTATTTTTTACATACTGGGGGGGGTACTCCAGATGTTCTTTATTCAGGCTTGCCAAGGAGGTGTTTCTTTCATTGGTCTGGCGAAATTCTGAGGAGTGATTCAAAAGTTAGTTTTTTTCTGCCACATGAAATCCTATGGCAGCAACTGCTGACAAAGTTACGTCAGGCATGCTTAGCCTCACTCTGAAGCTAGAATGCTGTCAGTATTCTAGTGTTTTGAGAGGATTTCCAGAGTTTCTATCAGTATTCTGACAGTAGGAGAGTAGTAGCAGGAAACTGTCAACTGAGATAAGAGTGATGTAATTTTGAAAGCTGAGGGAATTACTCTCACTGATTGACAGATCACTGATGAAAAGAGGGAGAAAAAGAAAAAAAAGTTATGCTGGAATCCTGTGCAGGCTTCCTCAGAAGTAGGGCTGTGCATCACTTCAGCTCCAGATCTGAATTCCAAGCTGAACCAGGTCAATTTGGATCAGATCAATCCAATCCCAAAGTGGGTTGGGATGGGGCTGAAGGGCTTCGAAGATTGGGCCAATCTGGACAGCCGCCTGCCCAGCTGTGTGAGCCCCCTGCTCCTTACCTGGACTCATTGGCAGGGCCGGTACCAGACTATTTTGCATCCTAGGCAAGGTGAGCTACTTGCAAATCCCCCCACAAATTGCCAACTTCAATTCAGCTGTACAAGAAGAGTTTCTGAACTATTATTTCCTTTTGTTATGTTTTTTCTTAAAACAGCTAATTTGTATAAAACTGTGACCCTTAAAGGTCAGTACTGCACCCCTCTGAGGTCTGTACCCTAGGCGTCTGCCTAGTTGGCCTAATCGTAGCATCGCCCCTCATTGGGAATGCCCACAACCACAGCTGTAACCATTTTTTTCACAGCAATGAAATGTGGTAATGGCAGCCATAAGGTCATCATGTACACAATGTTACAGGCGTAAATGGGCTGGGTGGGGAGCTTGCACAGTTGGGAGGGGATAATTCAGATGTCCAAATTTCACTTCAAATCTTTTTTAATCAATTTTTCTTGTGGATTTTTAAACAAAATAAAAACCATAAATGGAAATAAAAAAACAAAACAAAAACAAAAATAAAATAATAAAAAATAGACATACATTGAAGTATGTAGTTGTATCTTGCTTCAGTTCTTGAGTCTAAATCAGGTTGGACTGGGTCTGAATCAAGCTGAGTGAGTCAGGGCTATTTCAGAAGCTCTGAACCAGCCTCCAAAATGGATCCGAGTTCTTGTGCACAGCCCTACCCAGAAACAAGCTATTCTGAACATATAAGGACATATCCATTGATATGAATGAATGACTTGTTTGTGTTTTGTTTTTAGTTTATATCCCCCCCCCACACACACAAATCACTGTAATAATAAACTTCCTTTTAAAAACTAAGGCAATTCAATGATTAAAAAACCTGCTGTTTTAAGACAAACAAAGTCAGGAAACTGGAAGCTAAGGCTGATTTCTTAGTAGACATGGTCTGTTATCAGTAATAATGTTGTGCAATGTCACAAACTATGCTTGCTTACAAGCAATAAACAGGCATGACTCAGATTCCTCTAGCAGTAAGGCTCATATGCGTCATAAGACAATACAGGATCAGGACAATGTGGGGTATCTTTGCTGATCCCAGGCACTCCACCTTCCCTATCTGGATTTGAGCCTGGAAAAGCAAGGAAAGATATTGGCACATGAACGGTAAATTACACAAGCAGAATTCATGACATTGTACTGATCATGAGATATGTCAGTTAAGGCATCAGCCTTAGCTTCTAATTTTTTGGTTATGTAGAGTTTGAGCCAACATGAGGTGGCCTTATGTCTGGACATAAACTGGCATTTTAAAAAAAAGTATATTTTTGTGTGTGTGTATCCTATATAGGTGTTACTTATCTCATTATCCTTGCACTATACATGACAAGTGGAAATAGTTTGGGAATAAACATATATAAATTATGTATACAATCATGACTGAGTGCTAGTGAGCTTTATAGATTCTGCAGGGGAATTTTTTAAAGAAAAAATCCACAGAAATATATCCATACTTTTAGAGAAAAGGAAATATGTCTATGTTAATAGGGCTGCCCCAGAAGTCTGTTAACTGTGACAATGATGTAACAAGCCTTAGGGGGATTCTGGAGCTGTCTGAGCTGCTTGCAAAGTTTTACAAAAGCCAGAGGCAAGGCAGAACATCTACTACTCAAACTATAATTGTCCTCCAAAGTAAAAATATAGGGCATCACATTTTTGAATTGCTAACTAGAATGGGAGGCATTTGGATACACTGTGTTTTTAAAGGATATAGGTCTTTGAATAGATCTCTATAGGGTTTAGAATTCATACGCTATTGAAAATAAAACACAGAAATAGCCCTACAGACTGTTATAGCAGAAATATGTAGGAATACTAACTGCTATTCGGGAATAGTGCTTAAAACAAATATTGTTTGGGGGTTATTAGATCCATGAAACAGTACTTCTGCCCATGAATGTGAAGGATAGTAGGAATACTGAAGAAAATAAATCCTAAACTCATTTCCTAGGGGAAAAAAGGACAGTATTCTGTCAGCCCCTACTACTGGTGGCCATAATGTAGAAATTCTGGGGACAAGCCCCAAAATGAGTGGAAACGCTCGTTTCTGCAACTGGCAGGGGCTGGCTGCATGTGGAAGGCCCCTGTTGGATCCATCCCACACAATTTATATGTTAGAAAACTACTGTATATGTAGATGTTCAGATCTTTTAAGCTTAAACTGTTTCAGTTCAATTTTGTCCACGCATTAAAGGAGATATTAAATGGAATGAGATTGGAGTGGCATGAATGAGGTAAATAGTGCTGTTAAGAACTCAGTTATTTCAATGGAAGTGAATATACACATGGCCATAGTTTTATATAGATTTTGGGCTAGTTGCTATCAACTACCTTGGCAGTAGGATTCTGTGGAGAGAAATTCTGCAGGAAAGATGGCTCAAACTAGTGGTTTTTAAACTTTAATCCACTGCTGGCTGGCTGCCCACACAAATACACAACATTGTCATCTAATCTAAACAGCACTTTCGAGTAAAGAGGAACATTTGTTCACATTTGCCTTTATTATTTTGAGCCAGGACTAGCTCTAGCTCAAGATTCCAGTGCATTTCAGAATTAGAGCAACTTAAACTAATATGGGTCCTGATTGGTATTTCCAGACTACCAATGTCATCTTCCTAGGCATAGGATAATCAGACTATTTGTAGCCCTTTTCATTTTCATGTATGCTCAGCCTTAAGTTTGTTTCCCCCGTTTTTGCATTAATCTGCAATTTTAAAAACTCTGCTCAAAATGTGCATATAAATACATAGATTAACACATTCTCTCAAAATACACAGTCTGGGAATTTAAGATTAAATTGGTTCATATCAGAATTTGCCAAGATTGTATTCATCAAGCATCCCTACTTCCCTTCACCTTCAATAGAAAGTATTAGGATGGTTACTATGGGACTTCAGCTACTAGAATAATCCTTTATTTACATAATATTAATGCATAGTTTGAGGTTATAAAACAGTACCCTCATGCTTTCCAAAAAAGTCACTATCCTATTTTTTAATGCAACTTATATATTTTTATGGCATGTTGCTGACATAAACTAATTACCTATCTAACTTACTAAAGTGTTTCTTTCCGGTCTAGGATTTTGTTCAGTTTGTTTTTTATAAGAACTTGCAAAATTCAAAAATGTTGTCAGAAATGGGACAGGAAGAACTTAGGGTGTAAAGGAACTGGATATGAGTGGGATTTATTTTAAGCCAGATCTTCCACTCAGAAAAAGTGATGGAATGGAAAAGTTGGAGAAGTGTTAAGACCAGTCTGGGTACTAAGATCAGAACAGACCCTATTATCAATACCACTGCCCACAGAGGTTTGTGGGATAGTGGCATGTGAAAGGGCGTTTTCTGTGGTGGCCTCAAGGTTGTGGATTTCCCTCCCCTCTGAGGTGTGTGTTCATTGTATGCATTTTTTTTTTTTTTTTTTGGCAAGCTGAAATGCACCTCTTCACCTTTGGAAGTGGATTTTGATTTGAGTGGAGCTTTTGGTGATTTTATTGAAATGTATGTACCTTCTCTTAGGACTATAATGTGAAGACTGGACTATAAATTTAAATAAATAGTGTTTATGCATGTGTTCAGAGAGAATGAATTAGAACCCAGATTTTGAGTGTTCTAAGTTGTGGTATGGCTCTGTTTTAGAACAGAATGTAATATAGGCTGCCTAATTTTTATATTTATTGTTGTTATTATTATTTTCCTTTTATTGTGAATTTAACAAAACAGAACAGAAAACGTATCATGGGAAAAGCAAAAAAAAGAACAAATATTACATGCATAAGAACGTCAATTTTCCCCCATCAAATATACCATTCATAAAAAAGGAAGAGAGCAATGCATAGGTTTCAAGAAAAGCTGACCAAATATCCATGTATTTATTCACTCACAAGTGGCGTTTATAGACCACCTGTTCAAATGTTGATAGTGTTGTCATGTCTTCAGTCCATTGCATTATGGGAAGTGAACATTTATTCTTCCAATGTAATATTATCAGTCTTTTTAGCTGTCATAAGGGCTCAGAAAATTCATTTGCACTGACCATGCATTAACTTCCAAGAAACTGGTAGGTAGTTTAGGAGGACATGCACATCATTCCATATTAAAAACTATTTCAATACAAAGTTTATCCTTATTATGACCTCCTCCCAAAGGGGGGCAACTATTGAACATAGCCGAAACATGAATAAAAGAAACATTGGGTGCATTAGACAAAACCTTATTAAAGAGGTGTTGTGGAGCCCAGTAAACCTGAACTTTTTTTTTGCTTAATATTGCATAGCCTAAGATCAGTAGAAGCTTCGGATAAAGATGGTAAGACAACAATCCATTGATTAGGCAAAATGGGATGCTCCAATTCTCTATTCTATTCCTGTCTTAGACCTTGGGTATCATATTTATTTACTGATACTAAATATATATATGGATTGTGGGTCAATGTGCCTGTTCAGCCGGCTATAAGTGTTTCCAACAGTAATGGAGGCTCTGAAGCTGTAAGAACAGCTGGACCAAACCTAGATTCCAGAAAATGTTGCAATTGCAAATATTGCCATTCAGCCATAGCAGATAAATTATATTTAACACTTAGGTCAAAAAATTACAAAAACTCATCATCTGGACCTATTAATTGATCCAAAGTAAAAATCATTCTGTCTGTCCATGTCCTCCAAAAGAACCCTTTATTTCCAATTCTTAAATCTGGATTTCCCCATAAAGTCAATTTTGTGTGAGAGACTGGATCAAATTATAATTGACATTATATAATATGCCACACCTCTCTCGTAGCCAAGATTATATGAGGAGGGTTATTTATTCTGGTATGTCAAGAGCCCAGTGCCATCCATTTGGGAAGAAGTTCCAGAACTGACCATGGTGGAAAATCTAAACAAACTGTAAAAGACCTAAACTTAGTGGAAGCCTGATGGTACAAAGCAAGGTCTGGAAAACCAAACCCATCTTCTTTAATTGGAAGCTGCATCCATTTCAAAGATATTCATGATGGGAAAGAACCCCAAAAGAATTTGCAAAACAGAGCATTGAGTTGTTGAAAATATTTGGCAGGTATAAGTAGGGGAATCCCATGCATGACATACACAATTTGAGATATAATATTCATCTTTAGTATGTTAACTTTACCCCATAGACTCAACTTTAACTATGCCCATCTATGTCTCATGCAATCTCATTAATCATCTTATTCAGATTTATTTTAAACAATTGAGATATAACTCTGGGAATAAGTATTCCCAGTTAGGTAATAAAATCAGGTCACCATTGAAATTGCCCATTAGCCAACACACTAGGTAATATAGTATCTCCAGCCAGCATCTATTCAGTTTTGACCAATTAATTGAATAACCAGACAGATCACCAAAATTATTAACCAATTTTATCAAAGCAGGAATACATGCCTGCAGTTTAGAAAGAAACAATAAAAGATCAGCATAAAGAATAATTTTAAATTCTAAACCAGCATGCACAAACTCATGAATACTACTATTCTGTCTAATTGCACAAGCCAAGGTTTTCAAATATAGATCAAATATCAATGGGGAAAGTGAACACACTTTTCTAGTACCTTCCCCAAGCAAGAAAAAAAGCAGACAACTAGCCATTGGTCATAACTCTTGCTCTTGGGGCCGAGTATAAAATTCTAACCCATTTCAAAAATTCCACTGAAAAACCAAAATTACTCAATGTGGCAAGCAGAAATCTCCAATGAGTTCAAGACCACCTCTGGGAGTCTGTTGAGCTGCAGGGTGGGTGGTACATCAACAGAATCCCTAATCTGTCCTGCTGACCCAACACAAGGTGCAAACACTCCAGACCAGTAGTCTCATGGACAGGGAGCTTGCAGAGAGAGATGGAGTTCCTATAGACCAGAGCAACCCCCCTCCCCAACCCTCAGGTCTACCCTGATGCTGAACCAAGTACCCCAGTGGGCATAGCTGGGAGAGACTGACTTCTCCCTGCTCACCCACCCAGGTCTCAGTTATACATGCCAGATAGGCTTCCTTATCCACAATTAAGTCATGAATGAGGGAGGTCTTATTATGCACTAATCTGACATTTAAAAGCAGCATCTGGAGGCCTGAGGACTGGCTAATAGCACAACCCACAAACCTGAAGTTGCAGGGAGGACTGGAACATGACACAGCTGTTAACTGTCTGGGCCACATTCCCCTTATCTGGCAAGTCCTCCTCACAACTCCATATCTCCCTCTACCCATCACTACACTGATTGGGGGGCCCTCAAGTCCCCAAATTTGGCTCTGTATCTTCCCTCCCAGGCACATAATTCAGGACCCACAAAAAGCCAAACAAAAAGAGAGCCTGCAAAGCTCATGGCTAGGTTGTGGTAGAGGCATCAATGAGCAGACAAGCAGCACCCCCTCTTCCTTGGGGTGGAGTAGCAATCCCTCCTTCTCCTGGAGGAACTGGCTCTCCCAGGATATCACAGCCACCCAGCTTATGTATCCCCTTCTAGGGAGGGGGCAGGTGGAAGATGTCAGAAGCAGCTGGCTGAGTACCTGGGGGCCTGGTCCTGCAAGCCATGGCAGTCTGCAGAGCAAAAATCCAACAGGGAGAGGGCAGTGGTGGTGGTAGCAGAGCAGCAGCAAGCAAGCAGCAGGTGGCTCTCCCTCTTCCCTGGGTGGTGGTGGAGAAGGTGGTCCCTTCCTGCTGCAGGCACTGGCTCTCCCAGGACACCTCAGCTAGCTAGCTTACATATCTCCTTCTAGGGATGGGGACAGGTGGAAGATGTCAGTGGCAGCTGGCTGAGTACCTAGGGCCCTGGTCCTGCTGGGTGTGGCAGTCTGCAGAGTGGAAGTCCAACAGGCAGTAGTGATGGTAGCAGAGAAAGCTGTAGCAATATGCTTTTTATTAAGGCACTCATGTCGTCACCTTCATCATTTGTCAAAGGGGTCTTGGCAGACTTAGCAACAGGAGGCTCAGAGGTGGGTATGTAGGCTCCTTTCTGGCACCTTTCTTAGCTTTCAGTGGTGCCAAAATCATAGCCTTCCTCGAAGTACAACAGGCAATTATATGAAAACTAAAGCAAAAACAAAGCCAGTGTGGAAAAAAAAACCCAAACTAAGTAGCTAAATAACAAGGCAGTCTAGAGGCTTTTAAAAGCTGATAGTTGGGAGCAAAGCAAGAATGAACTGACTACACCACCATCTCTATTCGGAAGTCCCTAGGCTGTCTAATCTTAGGCTGCTATTTAAGATAGATGAGAGCAAGAAGAGGCTTGTGCCATTGTAATTTAAGTGCCATCTGGTGCTAAATAGGAAGGACAGTCATCCAGCCCTGCCTAGAGATCGGGCAGAGTTTGAAATTGAGGTGGAGATTTCGACCTTTTTGGGATCCACTGGCATTTTTAAGTTAACTGATCATTTTGGTAGTTGACCTGGTATCCAATAGGGTTTTTAAAATAAATTTTTATTGTGAATTTTAACCAACAAAAACATAAGAAAAGAAGGGAGAAATGGACATATGCAACTATATATTTCAAAAGCCTCAGTTTCAAATATCACAACATTCTGAATTAAAAGAAAAAAAGAGAAAATGGAAAAGCATAAATTACACATCAACGTCCATGAAGGCAGTCCAAATGTCTGAGTATGTCCATTCATAAATTGCCCCTGAATACCACTCTTTCAAATATTTCTAATGTTGTTAAGTCTTCAATCCATTGCATTATGGGCAGTATGGTCTTATCTTTCCAATGCTGTAGAATCAGTCAAGAGGGTGCAAAAAATCCATTTACGTTGACCGCGTGTTACTTTCCAAGAAGCCGGTACATAATTTATGATGACATGTACATCCGAAAATATTAAAGAGCTTTCTAATACAAAATTGATGCGTCTGATAATTTCCTCCCAAAAGGAGCTGACTACTGATATCCAATAGGTGTATGAATGGTATTTAGAGATCATAAGTAATATAGAAATTCAAACACTTGTGAGGATAAAAGCTATAAAAATGCTTCAAAGGCTATTGAGGGTGGGGAGATGTGTGAGACAGAGAAGACTCATTGTAAAAGTTTTTGACTAAGAGCTTAGAATCAAAAAGAAGGTTAAGAACTGATTATATATTGTGCAGAAGAATGTTTCTGAAAAGAAGTAGTGGATCCTAAAGGGCTCTTTAATCCAGCAGAGAGAGGTATTGCTAGAGTCAATTGGTTGATGTTAAAGCTGAATAAATGCAAGGTGAGGAAAGGGCACACACGTTTAATAATGGTTAATGGCACTCTACCAAAAAAGATCTGAAAGTGTAAGTGAGTGTGTGTGTGTGTGTGTGTGTGTGAGAGAGAGAGAGAGAGAGAGAGAGGGCTCATCTACACCAAGCAGGATATTCCCCTATGAAAGTGGTATGAAAGCAGACTATAAAAGGCAGGAGCCACACTACTGCTTTATAGTGGTAATGAAATGCACTGACAACTGTTGGGGCCCAGTGACACATCTACACCAAGCAGGATATTCCACTATGAAAGTGGTATGAAAGCAGTATATGGTATGTGTCATGGGCCCCAACAGTTGTCAGTGCACTTCAATACCACTACAAAGCAGTAGTATGGCTCCTGCCTTTTATATACCACTTTCATACCACTTTCATAGTGGAATATCTGTTTGGTGTAGATCAGCCCAGAGAGAGAGTTAGTTTATGGGTGTATTTCCATTGTCCAAGTCTGGATTCTAACTCTTGCATCCATTTTGATAAAACTGGTTAAATAAGAAACTTGCATTGCACAATATTATTTCACATAAGCATTTCTGAAAACCTGCAGTAGCTAGGGGCAACTTCACAACTGGACATTGATTTTTTCAGTAAAATAAAATGTGACTCTTGAGAGTAGTTTATTACATGCTGTCAAAATAGCCCCTTTTCTAGCAATGTGGAATGGGCCTTCAATAGGCCTGGAAATTCCCAGTGGTGAGGATCTTTTAGAAATCTCAGCTTAGAGACAGTTGGAAGAAACAAAGCACACTCTCTTTTTGCATTCAATGTATAAATGAATAAAAATACGTATAAGAACCCCAGCATTCTGGCATTAGTTGAATAGGCATTGATTTGATTCTCCTTGTTTATCAAAGTTCGAGGGTGAAACTACATGTTACATGTTTTTCGGTGTGGGTGGGTGTTCCGTAGTGTATTTTCTCACAGAAGGCTGAGACTATGATTAGAAGTGGTATGGTGGTACTTGGAGAGACTGGCATCTTAACCCGATTTCCCCTTTTTAAAAAAAACTTTCAGTTGAAATATCCACAGGCCACATGTCTGAGTAGATTTGAGTTCCACAACACTTCCAAAATGTTTGATATGAGATTATCATTGGAGTTTAAAGGCCTTTTACGAATGGAGATAACATGTTCTGAGCCTTCTCCATAGGGTATAATGAAAAAATTCTAATGAAGTTAGAGCACTGGCCATCTTGGGCTGGATATAAAGTTAGGGGCATCACAAATGGACAGTATATGAACTATACAGATTTAAATGCTTCCACTAGACATAACTAAAGAAGAACCCTGCCAAAGGCCTATCTAGTCCAGAATTCTGTCCCCACAGTGGCCAACCATATGTCTATAGGAAGCCCACAAGCAGGACATGAGTGCAAAAACACTCTCCCAGTTGTTTCCCCCAGCAGCAGGTGTGCAGAGGCCTCTGATCCTGGAGATAAAATATAGCTGTTATAACTAGTAGCCATTGCTTGATATTGATAATTGACTTTAAAAATGTAACCAATGCACAAAATATCTAACAAGTATTCTGAATACTAGATAGAATATTTTGTTACATTGTTACTTTTGTGAGTTTTGTAAAGTGTTTCATTTCTTATAATTAGTAAAGCTTTGTATTCTAAGACCTGGCACACTCCATTTATATGTTAAATATCCAATTGTGGAATCCAGTCACAAATTAGATCCCCCCAAGATGACATTATTGTGGAATCAGCTTTATGTTTCTCCTATATGCTTGGAATCTTTGTATGATTGGTATGTAGATGCCTAAGAAGCAGAAGTAATGTCCTTCGCCCATAGTTGTAACAATGCTCTGCCAGGCTGATGGCTTTTGCATCATGTTTTGAAGACTGAGCCAAGCTTTCTCTCCCCCCCCCCCCCCGCAGTAGATTGTTCTACAGTTGGGCACTCTTGACTGGGAACACTTTATTTTCTGCACTCGTGAGCTTTGTCTTAGGCTTCATTAGCTGTGTTGTCACCCAAGAGCAAGTTTTTTTCAGATATATTGCTTTTGCTGTTTTTTGATGGTACACAGGGCACAGAACTAGGTTTCATCCTTTTAGTAGTAATAGTTTCTCTTTAGTAGTAATATAGCTTATTAATATAGCACACAGTGGTTCTTAGATTTTATAGTGAGGGAGTAAAGGGAGAAATGAGATGTCCTAAACTGTACATCTTAGGCAGTTGCTAGACGAGGTCTTAGCATGGTGTGAGGACCGGTCTCCCTCCTGTGCATCCAGATGTCGCACAGGGGATTCTGGGGTCAGGCCGAGCTAAGACCTCCCTTAAGTCTGCATAAGCAGATTCGCTTATGGCCCGGTTTTTCCGCAGCCTCAGCCTGAGGCCGGGGCTGCGGAAGGTCTAGCAGGGTCTGTGGCTTTTCCCGGCTGCTCGCTTACTCGTGAGTAGCTGGGAGAAGCCACGGACTGGACACAGCACTCATAGGAGCGCTGTGCCCATCGGGCCGGGGGGGAATCATGGGGAGGGAGAGAGATAGGGGCCGGGGGAAAGGCCGGACCCGGCAGGAGAGGGGGGGAGAAGGACGGGCACGGGCATGGTGGATGGGGGATGGGGGGCGGGGGAAGAAGGATGGGCACGGGCATGGTGGGGGAAAGAAGGATGGGGGACAGGGCATTGGGCATGGTGGAGGAAAGAAGGACGGGGGACAAGGCATCAGGCATGGGGGGGAAAGAAGGACGGGGGACAAGGCATCGGGCATGGGGGAAAGAAGGACGGGGACAAGGCATCGGGCATGGGGGAAAGAAGGACGGGGACAAGGCATCAGGCATGGGGGGGAAAGAAGGACGGGGGGACAAGGCATCGGGCATGGGGGGGAAAGAAGGACGGGGGACAAGGTATCGGGCATGGGGGAGAAAGAAGGACGGGGGGACAAGGCATCGGGCATGGGGGGGAAAGAAGGACGGGGGACAAGGCATCGGGCATGGGGGAGAAAGAAGGACGGGGGGACAAGGCATCGGGCATGGGGGAAAGAAGGACGGGGACAAGGCATCGGGCATGGGGGAAAGAAGGACGGGGACAAGGCATCAGGCATGGGGGGGAAAGAAGGACGGGGGACAAGGCATCGGGCATGGGGGGGAAAGAAGGACGGGGGACAAGGTATCGGGCATGGGGGAGAAAGAAGGACGGGGGGACAAGGCATCGGGCATGGGGGAAAAGAAGGACGGGGGACAAGGCATCGGGCATGGGGGGAAAGAAGGACGGGGGACAAGGCATCGGGCATGGGGGGAAAGAAGGACGGGGGGACAAGGCATCGGGCATGGTGGGAAAGAAGGACGGGGGACAAGGCATCGGGCATGGGGGGAAAGAAGGACGGGGACAAGGCATCGGGCATGGGGGGGAAAGAAGGACGGGGGGACAAGGCATCAGGCATGGGGGGAAAGAAGGACGGGGGACAAGGCATCGGGCATGGGGGAAAGAAGGACGGGGGGACAAGGCATCGGGCATGGGGGGAAAGAAGGACGGGGGACAAGGCATCGGGCATGGGGGGAAAGAAGGACGGGGGGACAAGGCATCGGGCATGGGGGAAAAGAAGGACGGGGGACAAGGCATCGGGCATGGGGGGAAAGAAGGACGGGGGGACAAGGCATCGGGCATGGTGGGAAAGAAGGACGGGGGACAAGGCATCGGGCATGGGGGGAAAGAAGGACGGGGACAAGGCATCGGGCATGGGGGGGAAAGAAGGACGGGGGGACAAGGCATCAGGCATGGGGGGAAAGAAGGACGGGGACAAGGCATCGGGCATGGGGGAAAGAAGGACGGGGGGACAAGGCATCGGGCATGGGGGGAAAGAAGGACGGGGGGACAAGGCATCGGGCATGGGGGGAAAGAAGGACGGGGGACAAGGCATCGGGCATGGGGGGAAAGAAGGACGGGGGACAAGGCATCGGGCATGGGGGAAAAGAAGGACGGGGACAAGGCATCGGGGATGGGGGGAGGACGGGCAAGCGAGCGGGCAGGGGGGCATCAGGCATTGTGGGGGGGAATCAGGGGCAAGGGGAGCAGGGACCCTATATTTATTTTTAAAAAGCATTTACCTTGTCCGGCGGTGCACTCCTGCGCACATGGCCCTTTAAGAACTGAAGAAAATGGAGGACGCGACGGGGCTTCTCCTTGACCCGTCGCGTCTTACGTGTGGAAAAGGGCGACGGTGCGCGCTAGTTGCAGCGCGCCATCGCCCCAACTCTCGGCCGGATTATCAGGTAGGTCTAGCAAGGCCCTTAGTTACCTGCTGCAATAACACAGCTTGTGTTCAACATGGAGAGAGAAAACATTGCTACCAAATGAGAGAAGCAACAGGCTGTTTCTCTTGCCTCAAGAACAAGACCCCCTCATGGTAGTAGTGATGAGGTTGTTGCTTCCCCTAATAATTGTTCCCACAAATGCCTATACCATGCCCTAAACTAGTGCTAAGTTTATATGGATGTTAAATAGTATGAGGATTCCTTAAAGATCTTGCAGAATGTTTTCTTGGGAGTTCTCACTTCTGGAATAAGGAAGAGCTGTTGGTTGTTACCCTTCTGAGTCTACAAAAGAGCAAATTGCCAAGGTGTTGCCAGGGTTATATCACACAAAAAAGAACCCATAATGGATCCCATAACTGGATTGCATATGAAATGCAAGCAATACTGCTTGACTATCTTTAAGTCTGCTAATGTCATTTGGCTTTTGATATATAATACTGTGATGAGGGAAATTTTATTTCTTCCCTCCCTTCTGCTGCTACTACTATTTATGAAGTGGTTCAGCCAAAAGTAAAAGCACAAGAAATTGAAAAAAGGAAGAAGAGGAGAAGATTAAGTAGCCCCCAAAACAAGCAAAAATGTTAGTGTTCTAATGCAGCTAAGCCAGACTGGGATGGGAGCTCTAAAAGTCTGTATTTATTTATTTATTTATTTATTGCATTTATATCCTTCATTTTTCCTCTTGCAATGAACCCAAGGTGGCTTACATCGTCCTCCTCTCCATTTTATCCTTACAACAATCCTGTGAGGTAGTTTAGGATTAGTGATTGGCCCAAAATCACCCAGTGAACTTCATGGTTGAGTGGAGACTAGAACCCAGATCTCCTGAGTCCCAGTCCAACACTCTAACCACTACACCACACTAGCTCTCACTAATGATTCTAATGCCTTGATAATGGAAAAACCTGTTTCCTGCCTGAGAAGAGCCTATAATATTTGCAAGGATTCATTTGAAAAAGGAAGTTGGTCTACATTCAGTGTTAGAGGGAACAGTTTTCATCTTTCAGTGCCTGTTTGAGAAGATGTCCTAGGCTGCAGGATTGTCACTTTAGATGTAACTATCTCAATGCAGTTCTTGAATTACTAGCGAGATCTGTGTTGCACATAATTTCATCATCTGCTCAAAATATTCTGAACACCTGCCATAGTTGGGTCTGACAAGATTTCCCACAGATTCAGTAATTCAATGAGGTGTGATTTTATCTTACATTCTGCAATTACATTATTTGGTTTTATTGGTCTTGACTAGAATATGGCATTTGAATCCTGACTTTATGAAGGATTGGAATGTCACTTGATATCAGCTGTCAAGTGTTTTAGTTAATAGGTGATTTAGACTTTAGCATAAGAAATACATCTATAATTAAGCACTCAAATGGCTCAAAAGTATGACTGAGCATGCCACAAACGACAAACAGGGATGTGGGACTTTGCCTTATGCATTCAAATAGGTTCCACTTCTGCCCATACATTAATAGAGTCAGAAGGTATGTTTGTTTGTTTATTTATTTATTTATTTATTTATTACATTTTTATACCGCCCAATAGCCGAAGCTCTCTGGGCGGTTCACAAAAATTAAAACCACAATAAAACACCCAACAGGTTAAAACACAATTACGAAATACAGTATAAAAAGCGCAACCAGGATAAAACCACACAGCAAAGTTGATATAAGATTAAAATACAGAGTTAAAACAGTAAAATTTAAATTTAAGTTAAAATTAAGTGTTAAAATACTGAGTGAATAAAAAGGTCTTCAGCTGGCGACGAAAGCAGTACAGTGTAGGCGCCAGGCGGACCTCTCTGGGGAGCTCGTTCCACAACCAGGGTGTCACAGCGGAGAAAGTCCTCCTCCTAGTAGCCACCTGCCTCACTTCCTTTGGCAGGGGCTCACGGAGAAAGGCCCCTGTAGATGATCTTAAGGTCCGGGTAGGTACATATGGGAGGAGGCGTTCCTTCAGATAACCTGGCCCCAAACCGTTTAGGGCTTTAAATGTCAATACCAGCACTTTGAATCGGGCCCGGACCTGGACTGGCAGCCAATGAAGCTGGAAATGTTGGAGGTCATCTAGTCTAGCACAATGCAGGATATAACTGCAGCACCCCTAAAAGATGGCAATCCAGCTTCTGCTTAAATACTTCCATTGAATGAGAGCTCACCACTACCTGAGCAACTCATACTGTTTGGAAGTTTCTCCTAAAGTTTAGCCAAAATCTGTTTCCCTCAATTTCCTCCCACTGGTTCTAGGCATATCCTCTGGAGCTACAGTGCTCCACCTGTGCAACAGCCCTTCAAATATCTGATATTAACCTTCTCTTCTCCAGGTGATAAATACTCAGCATTTATCATGGGACTTGGGCCATGGCTAGACCAGGCCTATATCCCGGGATCATCCCTGTACATCCAAATGACACACATGGGATACCAGGAGCAGGCAGGGATGACCCCTCTATTTGCCTGGGATAACCCTTAGGTCTAGCTAAGGCCTTGGTTTCCAGACTACTCTTCACCATCCTGGTTTCCATCCTCTGAAAATGTGTCAGTTTGTCAATGTTGTGGTGCCCAGAACTGGACACAACTCTAGTAATGACCTGGCCAATGCAGAATACAGCAAACTATTACTTTCTGTGGTCTGGACACTATGCTTCTGTTAATGCAGCCTAAGATTACATTAGCTGTTTTTTGTTTTTGCATCCACATCACACTGCTGTCTCATGTTCAGCTTGTGATCTAAGACACCTAGATTCTTTTCACCTGTATTACTATTAAGCCAGGTCTCTCCCATCCTGTATTACGCCTTTTTGGGGTTGGTCACATAAATGCAAGACGTTTATCTATGTTGAATTTCATCTTGTTGGATTATTTTAGTTATCAGGGTGTCTTGGGCCAGATCTACACCAAGCAGGATATAACAGTTTGAAAACAGTATATGTAATGTGTCCTGGGCCTGAACAGTTGTTAAAACCATTATAAACTGTTATAAAGCAATAGTGTAGATCTTGCCTTGGACTACACGTGTACCAAATTCCACATCTCAGTCTTATGGAGAAGTACCTGAACAACTTTGATTCCTTCATTTTATTTTAGAAAAAGATGGAAATCATGGGATGATTTGGTAAAGATATTGTATTATATGGCTGGCATTTTAATAATAATTAAACAGATTATTGTTGCACCGGACTAGTCTGCCAGCATATTGAGAGCCTAAATTTTGGTTAATGTGGTCTACCAGAATATATAGAACCCAGGATTAGGGATTTCTGAAGCCAATAGTAGAGGGTAATACTACAGTACATATTCTAGATTTGCTATTGCATAGTTTGTCGTTAGCTAGAGGGGGGGAAATCACATTGTGTTTTTATTTTTTCATGTACATGAATCTGAAGAATTTGGTTTGATATCCTAACGTTTTGTCAATTAATATCTAATAGCAACAAAATCCTCATAACAGCTCAGGAAAAATATCAAAACTTCAACAGAAGCTCAGATATGAACTGGCTGACACACAGACTGAGGTTTAGATACTTTCAGTGTGTGAATTATTGTACAGCAGGGAATACATGCTTGACTTTTTGTTTAGATTTTTTTATGGGGGGGATTTCCATTCCCTCAATTTATACACTGCTGATTGTCACTGTTCACTAACAGTCTGATGTTATAGTATGTCAAGTGCAATATGTTTTGTTTATAGTGAAAAGAAATGTAGTTTTCCTCTACTTTCTCTCTCTCTTTCTCTCTCTCTCTGTCTCTCTCTCGCTCTCTGGTGAAATGGTTTGTGTAAATCAACTTTATACTGTTAGATTTACAGGGGGGATTCTTTTCCTTCATATCTATCTCATTTCAGACATGCCAAACCATTCCCCAGCATCACCATTTCTTGAACTGATTATTGTAATAGCTAAAAGAAAGGTGGTATAAAACCTCTAGAGGGTGCCAAAAAACTTTGTTTAACATTGGAATTAGTATCGTGACATGAGTTACAGCTAAGAACACAACCCATAGGTCCTTTGATATGCAGAGAAATCACTCTTAAGCAAAATAATACTAAATACTTACTCTCTCTTTTTTTTAGTGAGCAGCTCTTTCACAGGAATTATACTCTTACATGGCTTAGCTCTAAACCTTATGGCACACAGCCAATATTTATAAGAACAAATTATACAAAAATATGTATTTTGTAGTGAACAGAAATGTTCAAGAGTCATTTGTCACACCACACATAGGCAAAATAAAGAAAGCAACCCACAGCCTGTGGGCTGCATACAGTCCTTGGAGAGCTTGGCTGTGCCCCCCAACCACCCATATGTGCCCAACGTCCTGCTATAGCCACCTGCAAGCCCACTGCTCAGCTGTGTAGTGTGCTTGGAGGAGCAGAATTGTGATGGGGAATAACCATTCCTGTGCACTGTCCTCCCCATGTAAATCATGCTTTCCCTAACCCACCAAACAGCTGTTTGGTAGGCTGGGGGGGGGGCATGATTGAGATGGTAAGGATAGCATAGGGGAGGTCATCCCTGAGTGCCTTTCTCCACTGCTAAATAGTGTTCCAGCCAGTCTGACAAACAGATGTGGGCTCTCATGAGAGCATTTGGAATAGGGAGGAAGGCACACAGGGAGAGTCATCCTCATATGCCATCCCCCTCACCAGCTGATATTTTCTGGGGAAATCACTAATCCGTCAGTCAATGGGAAGCGAGGCAGAGCAATGGAACCTCAGTGCACCTGGAGGGGAGGCTTTAAACCTCCCCATCCACATACATGGAGATGGGTGTGGGAGGATGTGTCTGTAAGTGATAGAAAGAAGGGGGAAAGACTGTGGTAGGATGTCATGTCTAATGTTGCAAAGCTGTAACCAATAAAAGTTGTGGCAAGTCTTAGCCCATTCACATCAGTGATCCTTCACTCTCGTGTGTGGCTATGCTCCCTGCTACAGGCACAAATAAAATACTTTCTTTTAAAGTATATGTTCATTGCATGAGGTGGATTAGATTGAGATGTTGCTTTGCCCAAGGCCACCAAAGAAAATTTGTAGCCAAACAGGGATTTGGATGTGGCTTTTCTATGTCCGAACCAGTGCAAACCACTCTTTTTAAAAAAACATATTAGCCCTATTTGGTCATTCATACTCACAATTAACACTGGGCTCATTCATGTCAACCCTGTTCTCCCACTCTCCAGTTACTGGAAGAAAGTGTTTATAGATGAGAGAATGCTGTAGATGTGTGGGCTCCTCCTGTGATATGGAAACCTGCCCAATCAGCAAGAGATAGCAAGGACATGATGGGAGGGGAGAGGTTATGGCTTTTGCCCATGTGATTGTTAATCATATGCATAATCATATGCATAAAACAATTTTAATCTACAGGCATAATTCTTTACCATTTTTAGAGTTACCAAAAGGCTAAACTGTATTTAGCAGTGGTAGCTTCAAGCCAAGAGTAGCCACCGTGGAATTCTCTTACTTGTTCAGGACAAATAAGGAAACAGTAGTGTAAGACTTATTACTCAAATCTACCAGACCAATTTTGCTCATTATTATTTTTAAATTGAAACAAGCAATGGAGCCATGCAGAAAATGGTGAAAATTTGAAAAAGTTCAAAGCTCAAGCTTTAATAGCAATTAACTTCCTCCTTGCCAAACAGGCAGGCCAGCGGGATGACAGGCAGCCCTGCATGGCCAATCAGCATGGTGTGAAGGCAGGCCCTGGGCACATCTGTGTGCCTAGGCTGTTGCCACCAGCAGGGATGGGGAAGGGGATGGAGTCAGCCAATCGGGGTGCACGAGGGAGGGGAGGGGCTGCGCCACCTGCATATTTTGGAGGGAGGATTCACTATGCATGAGACACATTTGTATTATTCCTGAGCCCCTCTGTGGTGAGGCAACTTAAAGGCAAAAAAGCGGAAAAGGAGTAGGACTACCACTGCCGATGGTGACTTGGCTTTACATTAGTACAATTATATTATGCCAGTTTCACAGTGGAAAGATAGTTTTACTCTGTTCTTCTCTCTGTACAAATGCACACTTCAAAACCAAATGCAGTTTGGGGCACAAGAAAACCTGCTTGTAAGTCAGTAGGAGCAGATGTTGAGTCTGATAACTGGCTCTTGTAGATTTCCCTGCTGAGACCACATTAAAATCTCCCTGGGGGGGGGGGGAAGTACTGTATTTCTCCATAATATAGTCTACACACCTTAGAAATGGTTTTGGCAGGGTTATCAACTCTATTTGTGTTAGTATTAATTTGCTTTCAAAGCCGTTTTATACGTTTCACCTTTGCAATAAGATAGCTAGCAAAACCTAAAACACTTGAAGTCAACAATGTAATAGCATATTGTTCAATATCATTAATCTCTTCTAAGAATGCACTTTAAAAAATACATCACCTACAAGGTTGTTACTGTCTTATTAAGATAATGACATGCTAATGCAGATGAAATGCAACTCAGGAAAAACAAAAATGCATGTCTAGAAAGCACTTCCTGGCTGGACCAAATCTAGCCTCCAGAGAGGCAACCATAATCCCCTCTCATTCCATTACCAACTGAAAGACAAATGAGAAAAAGGTAATGGAGGAAATTACTACTGCAGCCTAGCCTTGCTCTCTCTTTCCTTTGGAGAATGCTTCTCTGTCCATGGTGCTAGTCTGTCTCGCTTTATAAAGAATCCTTCTGGTCAAAGGGCTTCTTTGTACAAGACATACATCCTACAATTCTTTCCTGTAAGAAACTGTGAGTTGCCTGTCTACTTGTCCGTGTGTACACATGGAAGGAAAATGTGATTGGTGCTAGTTTTCTTTTATATACAAATGAATAGACCAAAACACCTGTGATCACTACACAAAATGAATTGTGTGTAGGATTTGTGTAATTATCTCCTCTTCTTTAGAGTAGGTAATTATATAATATGCCATCTTCTCTGAAATGGCTTTAAGAAGTGTTGGCTAACTGTCACTATTTACACATTTTAGTACAGGTTTATAAATAGTCACATGTCTGATCACCTGTGGTAAGAATTGCCTTCAGGTGACCAGGCAGCTGAACTTTTGTAAATGAGAAAATAACTGGTTCCTTTTGTTTCAGAGCATTGGTGAGCTGCAAATGACTAACACTGTGTGTGAGGGATGCTGGAATAGTAGGTTAGTGAATTTGCAAAGGGTTATATCTACACCATCTACACAACTTCTGATGTCTGGTGATTTACCAGATTATCATGATTAGTGCACACTGATTCTTGGAGTAAAATGCTGAGCTTAATTGAAAATAACTGCTCCTCAATATTCAATGTTCTCAAAATGAGTTTACTGCTCATTGATTTTTTTTCCTGTTGAGTTTAAATAGGGCTCTTTAAGTATGAACAAAACATCTTACATGAAAAATGGGTAAAGCAGGAACAAAAAGGGAAATGTGTAATAAATATGTATCTGTCTTTCATATTGGATACAAACTTGGGCAGCCATGAACAAATGGAACAAAGCAGAAGAGATTTAATGTCAGCATGCCTACAGCATATAGGGTCAATGCAATTTTTTGATGTTTTCTGGAATTATAATCTGTATAAGGACATAAGAGCTATGCTGGATCAGATCAATGGTCCATCTAGTCCAGCACTCTGTTCACACAGTGGCCGTGTATATAGGCTTACCGCTTCTGATACTGAAAGTAGCATATAGCCATCAGGACTAGTAGTCTTCTCCTCCAGGAATTTATCCACCCCCCTTTAAAAGCCATCCAGATTGGTGGCCATCACTACATCTTGTGGTAGTGAATTCCATAGTTTAACTATGCGCTGTGTGAAGATTTGTACCCTGAGAAAGATAGATCTGGTTTTATCTTTTCATCTTCCTTATTGCCAATTATAAGACTAAATGCAAGCACCTGGGTGGATGGCAGACTCTTCTACAAAACTACAGTGCTATTATATGTGCTATTACATGTGTTATTATATGTGTGTGACTATACAGGGAAGCTGAATAGTGATATACTCAGCAGTGTAGGAGAAGGTTTTTTAAATTGGCTCAGTTCCTATTGGGAATGTTCATAATTTATATTTTAGATGGAAGAATGCACTTTAGTATACTCATTCCAATCCTTTTAAAAAACTTAATGTGAAGTAATTTATTTTAAGTTGTAAATAAGTTTAAAATAAATATTTTTTATAATTAGTTCAGCTTAAAAATAAATGTCATGATTAGTATGTCTCTCACACTTATAACCTAATCCAGTGATTATGTTATAAGGGGAATAATGGATTGTATCAGAAATGGTTGATGGCGGTAGGGGAATGGTTTTGTGAATAAGGTAAACAGGTACATTCGCCACATAGGGATATGAATTAAAAAAGCATACATGTCACATACATTCACAGTACAGTGGAATCTTTCACAGGAGGCAAAGTAGATCTTTCATCCTTGGTAGCAGTTGGTGGAATTGGTAGTTCTAATTCTTCACAGTTCTTATTATATACAAGTGTGATAAACTGATATGAAAGAGAAATTATATTAAGTGGAGCCATTATATTTCATAATAGAGAAGTGCTGTCAACTTTCCTTAAGCAGTAGTTTCCCTGAAACTCTATCCCATTTACTGAACTATGAGTTCAGGCTTATGAGACTGAATAAAACTTATCCAGGTATGTGGTGCATAGCTCTTTTGTTGTTAGGCTTTGCTTAGACTCTAAGACCTAAATGATATAAGCTTGGATCCTAAGTTGCTCCTCCATTCACAATAGGGAAGTGGCGATTTTCATCAACTTACCCTTCCATCTATAACACCCCACATAATTCTTAAGATCTCCCCAATCTCCAGGAGCAGATTTTCAGGGGGTGCAGGTGCCTGCAGAAAGAAGTATACGTGGGAAACAATTCCAGAATTAGCACTGGATCCAAGAGCAATGCCAAGCTGGTGTACCCCAAGTCTTCGAGAGAGTGGCACTACATCCAGAACAGGCTGTACAATCAGTCCTGGGCTAGGTTGCATAATTGTCAACAGGACTTCCATCTTGTCTGGATTGAGATTGTTTTGTTACTCATATCCATCTCTTACTGCATCCAGTCAGTAGTTTAGGATTTCTACAGCCTCCTTAGGATCACTTGAAAAGAAAAATTAGAGCTGGGTATCACCAAACTCCAAAAGACCTTCCTCAAGCAACCTCACATAGATGTTAGAGTATAGGGAACAAACCAGAAGCCCTAAAGCTTTTAAAACTTGATTTTGTTCTGACTTTATACTGTTAGTTTTACCCTACCCAGTGCCTGTTTACCCTACCCTGTGCCTGTTTGCATTCTCTTCCCCTCCTTATTGTTTTATTATGGTTTTATTAGAATGTAAGCCTATGAGGCAGGGACTCGCTATTTACTGTTTTACTCTGTACAGCACCATGTACATTGATGGTGCTATATAAATAAATAATAATAATAAAGGGCAAGGGACTGAACAGTAGTACCACAGCACCACATTCTGGGAATTCTCAGCCAAATAGGACTAGAAGCACTGAAAACTGGTACCCCCAAGTCCCATGTTAGTGTTGTGATTCCAAGCCCCCCTGCCAGTACAAGACAATAAAGACATATGCTCTGTAATACACAAAGCTTTATTCAACAAACAAACATCTCTTCTCACCTGAAGGGTGTGTGACTGCTAGGAGCTATGCTCTAAGCTTAATTTGACTAACAAAGCTCGGTAGTTGCCTTCAACTCAGGTAGGGATGTTTCATTATTCCAATGGACACTTTCTTAAGAATGCTCTCATGGGCCCTTTCCCAAAGAGACCACCTCCCACCTCCTCTAAACTCCACCCTCTTGACCCTGCAGCAGACTCTGGGATCTGTCAACTCTGGTGTCCCCTCCCCTTCAGACAGAGGCTGAGTTTCCAGATGGGAAGGGATGGTCTCTGGGCCATCTGTATTCTCACAGCTAAGCTGCTGTGATGGTTCATCCTTGCTTCTTGAAGAGTCTTGGAGTCCTCCCCAACTTCCTGTGTTGACTAGTAAATTTCAGATCCTTCTTCTTCTTTGGATTCTGATTGATGCCCCACAACCCGTTCCCCTACACTAGGGAGAACAGGCCTGAACCTGACAGTTAGCCAGACATCCCAGGAGGATACTATGGTTGATGGTATCAACTTTCACTGAGAGGTCCAGCAGAACTAACAGGATGCACCCAGCTTACTTAATTCCTTCCATAGTTTATCTACCAAGGCAATGAAGCCTGTTTCTGCCCCCAAACTGGGCCTGAATCCAGATTGAAAGGGATCTGGATAGTCAGCTTCATGCAAGAAAACTTGGAGTTATGATACTACCAGTGATTCCAGGACTTGACTCAAAAAGTGGCAGATTTGAGACTGGCCAGTAATTATTTGAACCGCAAGAACAGTTAAAAAATGAATTTTTCATTTTGGCATATGTAGTTGAAAAGGAATACAGAAAGAACTGGATGTTTAACATTCATTCTGATCCTGACTGCATTTTCCAGCAAATGAAGTCTGGCTTACAGAATACATTTTTATGGGCAAATGTTATCAATAGCATACAGTGGGAAAAGCCCATAATGCTTTAGAAGTTGCTGTTACAAATGTACCCCATCTGATGAAATCAGATAAAATTCTTCCTTTGATAGACTATACCACAGCTTAGTTTATTTTAAACAAGCACCTCTAAATGTGTTAAATGTTGCCATTTTGAGCAAGAATCAATATTGCCAATGGGAGTGCTCCACTGTCTTCATATTCTGGTTAGAACTGAAATATAGAATAAACTTAAGTTTAGCAAATTAGATTGTAATAACTTTATTATTTTTCTATATAAAAAGTGAACTATTCCACTTAAAGGTCTCTGTTAATACATGAATAATTTTACCTTGGAATTGGAACTGTAAGGCATAAGTGATATTGAACCAAAGCAGAGTAAATCACAAAGTTACATGTGGCATGTGAAAGTAACTATATAAATTGCAATTCTGCATTATGTTTAGGCTGTACTGTACACATTCTAAAAGGAGTTAAAGTCACTCAATGTTATTATCACCATGATTAAATTGAATGGAAGGGGGGAAACTTACATGAAGTTATTCCATGCAGAGTTTACAGAAGAGAAGATGACAGAGAACCAAATCAATAAAATATTCAAGTAAGTACCTCAGCTAAATAATTAGCACTTTGACCTCAAACTCTGAATACCCATTAACTGTCGTTATTTCCCATTTAAATTAACTGCTTTTATGCTAATTTGTATAAACTTGGCGTTAATTCCCATGATTTGCATATCAGAATTCCATTTACTCATCGAAGACAATTTAAAATATAGCTAGGAACCTCATCTAGTTTCTGTTTTGAGGTGTTAACTAACTGATTGAAATACCAACCAATATATTGCTTAAGCTTATCCGAAACAGTTGCTTATTATACCTACTCAGAACATTGCTAGTACCCTGATATGTGATACTTTCATTAGAGAATCAATAAACAAATAGTGGAAATCAGATTTTTGGCTTTGAAATCCATTATAAACTAAATTTAGTACCAAACTGAGTAAAAATAAATAAATTAGAAAAGGGGAAATTGAAACATACTTATAAATTGAAATTATTAACAGTAAAAATAATTCTATCCAGAAAATAATTATGCTAGAAAAGTAACATATCAGGAAAGTTTTCAGATATAAGGACTATGGCATATTCTACCAAATGGAATTGAATATCTTCTAGTCAACAATCTCAAAAGTAAGATTTGTCATTTTAAATTACAGTTCTGGCCTCAATGAGAGTTGAGTGTTTATTTTCCTAGGGTTTTCTACCTGAAAGTATAAGCCTTAGTACATAGACAGGAAGTTGTAGAGGTTGCTATGTAAATTGAAAGAATTATTATTATTATTATTATTATTATTATTATTATTATTTGGCAAAAAGTATTATATACAATGTTGAGTTCTTTAAATACAAGAAACAAGCTTAGAAATACTTTGGTACCAGGCTCCTAAAATGTCTACCAGTCATCTGATTCATTAACATACTTTGTCATTGACTAATTTAATATTACAAGATGCCAGTACCTTGTAAAATGCGAGGTACTGGAAAATTCCACAACACTGACATGGGTAGTTAATCTGATCAAGTCCTCTAGTGAATAAATCTATGGATCTCTTTGATATGGATATCAGCATGGTTGAGATTAACCCTAATCCTTTGGAATGTACTTAGCCCCATCTTTTTCATTCCCCACCCCAAAAAATTTACATTTGCTTTAATCCTGATTAAATCCATGCTTAGCTGAAATTATGTTGTGTTCTACGGACTCCTTAAAATGGTTTGCATTCTATGCTTTGGATCAGAGCACATCATAATTCTAGCATGCTTTTCATTTTAAATGGATAAGTAAAGAGAATCAATCAGAGCTAACTGGCTGATGATTTAATAATGCCTTATTTGTGTGATCGTGACCATGGTAGAAACAGATTTTGTGTTTTTTTAAATCATAACAAGAAGGCTATAAGATATACTTTGCAGGTGTCTTATCATTAGAATATTCTACATCAATATATGTAACCACTTGGTTCCTTATTTCTTTTGTTGATATTATGTGATTTAAAAAAACCCACTGTGATTCTAAGTATTTTTATTTTATCAAAAATCTTTTATAACCAATCTCTTAATATGCTCGGTTTTCCCTTTCCAAATCTACTCTAGTTGTTACCAAAACATTTTAAAACCAGTAATCCCAATTGTCTGTGTGCATCCTTTTCTTTCTAGATGTTAAGACAGCCAGATGGATCACATTTTAGCTTGTTTGTAACTATTTATTTTATGGCTTCATTATTTTCCAAAATGTTTGCTCTCTAAAATACTTCTACTACATATAGATAAAGTCTCCCTTGTCTTTCTCAACATACCAGCCAGCGTGGTGTAGTGGTTAGAGACTTGGGTTCCTGGTTCTAGTCTGCTCAGACTAACCTATCTTAATGCAGGATTATTGTGAGACTAAAATGGAGAGGAGAATGACCATGCAAGATGAAAAAAGGCAGATTATAAATGTAATAATAAATACCACCATTTCCCCAGTAGTTGCTTTATTTTTCATGTTATTAAGTACCACTATAGTCATTTTATAACATTGCTCTCTAAAATGTAAAAAAGTGCAATTTGTGATTATTCTATGAATGAATAGGAATTTCTAGACCTTCACTCTAATATTTATTTTGCAAGTGTTAGTCCTATTTCTTCATATAACAAACACATACACATACGCTGATGCATTATACTATAGAATTTTGAAAAGAATATTTGACAACAGATTCAAGGCAAGTAAGATAAAAGGTAAGATTATCAAAAAGTGGACTTAACTGATCACTAAAAAAGATAGCTGAATAGATTTGTAGTGTTTTGAAAATATTTTATGTCATGGTTAAGATTTTGAGCTGTTAGGTTGCATCGGGTTAATTGTGGTATATGAGGGTATACAATTTATTGGACTAGGTGTTTTTCGTATTAATTTTTTGCATATTTTGATTCTGTTTTTGCAGATAAACCTATTCTTTGATAAAGAAATGTTTTTTTAGAATGTATCAGGAATATTGCCAATCTGTGTGGCTGTCTCTTTATCCTATAGATGCCTGTCTTACAGCTGTTATTTATCCCATGTTGTGTGTCAATGATCCCTTCAATGAAGAGGTTTGGAGGACAATATATGGAGAAAACTAAAGAAACTTTAAAACCATTTGTGGAACATTCTACTTTGTATAAAATTTTATAATCCCTCTAATGAAAGCACCAATGAATTCTTGAATAACATTTAATCTGCCATGTATATAAGATGAATAAATAAGATCTATACAAAATGTTATTAAACTGTGAATGATGCTATATGCACTTACATGGATGTAAGTCCCATTAAACACAATGAGGCTGATTTCTGAGTAAACATGCAGAGGATTGGAGGGCCATAGGGCTTTCGTTTTCATGGCTATGAGGTCGAAGCCCTGGCTCTGACCTTGTAGCCAGGAAACCATACTCCCTGCTCCCTCCATCTTACGTGACCATCTTCTAGATGAACAGAGGGAGCTAGCCCATGTATTCCAGTTTCAGGCTTCAAAAATGGCATGTCAGCAGATCAATACAGCCTGCCATCAGGTGGACTGCGACTCCAAGACCATGGTGGGAGTGATCGTGCTCTGTAGGCATGCATGGCTACAGTCATCTGGACTATCACAGGGAGCCCACCCACAAATCAAGGACCTTGCATTCTGTGGGGAGGGCCTATTTAATTCTGGCATGGATGACACAATGGATACTATACAAAAGGCTAAGATGACTGCCAAGAAGATAGGTCTGTCTCAACCCCAACTTCCATACAGACAGTGTTGTTGGTACCGTCAGTCTTCCTTCCAACCAGCCCAACAGCACACTGATCATTCCAGACAACAAACATCTTTGCAACCTCGTCACTCTTTTCAACTCTCTTCCAGGTACCAGTCATCACAAGCAGACCAGATCCCAACAAGGAGCAGCATTTTTTACTTTAAAGTCACATCAACCGGAACTTCCATAGAGGAGCCAGCCTTTGTTTCCTGTCTCTTGGCCTTCTATGAGACCTGGAAAAACATCACAACAGACTCTTGGGTACTTAAGATCATATAAGAAGGATATAAAATTGAGTTCGACACCTCCCTCATTTTTCAGCATTAAGAACCACAAAGCCATCCCCCATACTTGAGAAAGAAATACAGACCTTATTGTTGAAGGGAGCTATCCAGCCGCTCCACCCAGCAGCATCCAATGTGGCTTCTATTCCAGATACTTTACAGTCCCGAAACAAGATGGAGGGCTTTGATTGATTTTAGACCTATGGGGAGTGAGGACTACGCTGTCCTCAATCATCCTGTTACAAACTTGGGGTTGGTTCGCAGCCATTTATTTGAAAGACGCGTATTTTCATATTGCAATACACAGTTCGAGTCAACATTTCCTTCATTTTTCTGTAGGAGATCAACATTTTCAGTTCACCATTCTACTGTTTGGCCTCGCCATGGCCCCAAGGCTCTTCATGAAAGTTATAGCAGTTGTATGCATCTCCCTCAGACTCCAAGGGGTCCAAATTTGTCTGTACATTGACGACTGGCTCCTGATGGCTCAATCCAGACAGTGGAGATATGGACATAAACCTGACATTAGACTTGTTACAGAGCCTGGGTTTATTTGTGAATATAGACAAATTGACATTGACCCCTTCCTGGACTATACACTTCATAGGCGCACTCATAGACTCCACCGAGGGTGGGGCCTTCCTCCCTCAGGATCGAGTGGTGGTGATCACCCAACTAGCTGGGGATATTTGCTGTTCCGTTATGGTGAAAGCTTTCATCATTCTAAGGCTTCTAAGTCTAATGGCATTGATGACCTCAATTGTCAAACTCACTCGTCTCAAAATGAGAGTTCTCCAAATTAGGTTCATTCACCGTTTCAACTGTCAGGACAACCCAAGAAGACTAAGACTAAGACTGCCATCCCTAGTGATAGACTCTCTTTTGTGGTGGACAAAACTCAACAAATTTCTTTGGGGAGTCCCATTCAGCCCATCGATACCATCCAGATCAGTAACTACAGACAGGGTGCAGGGCTTATGGACCAAAAAAGCAAAAGCTGTTACACATAAATCTACTGGAAGTGCTCGCAGTAGAAAAGGCAATATGCACGTTCGAGACTGTGCTCATAGGACACCATATCCAAATAGCCTCAGAAAACACTACTGTTGTTCACCATCTAAACAAACAAGATGGAAACAGATCACCTCCTCTTATATCTCTAAGGATGTTGGAATGGTGTATCAACAGGAGCAATTCACATATCCGGTGAAGACAATGTAATAGCCAATGAATTGAGCAGGCAGTACAGCCCCTCTCACAAATGGGAAATAGAACTTTCTGTGTTGATACACCTGCTCAACTTGTGAGGGCATCCTGTAATAGACTTATTCACAATGGAACCAGGGTGGATAAAAATCAATGATATATATATATATATATATATATATATATATTTAATCAGATTTTTTAAATTTAAATCAGATTTTAATAAACTGACAGTTTATTTGAAATTATTGTATTACATGCAAGATAGCATTAAATGCATATAGCTTTGGTAACAATATAGGAGAAATTTGGTAAAATTGCTCTGATAAATTTGGTAAAAAATGGAAATCAGCTTGAATGCCATCCATTAAAGAAAGTTATGGGAAACTATGTATATGGATAAATGAACTGTCTAAGGAAGCAATCCTATTTCCCCTAGACAGTGTCTGGAGGGACATAGGATTATTTGGTTTCATGGCTCCAAGCTTGAAGACAAAGCTTCTAGGTGGGAGCCAGGAAACCGCACTCCACACCCACACCCATAGCTGGCACAGAGAGCAACGTAGTGGCATGCTCACAAAATGGAGCATGAATATAGGGGAAAGGAGGTGTTATGGGGTGGGAGGGGAGAAGACTGGGGATGTGGGGATATGAGGTATCTGCAGCCATTCTGAGTCTCCTTCCCTTCCTCTGGCCTCTGCTAAATGAGTGAAATTGTCCATCTAGCTAAAATGCAGAGTGGGAGGGACGTGGCACCTTCTGCTCTGCGTTGGATACTCATAAGCCCTGGAAGCTTACAGTTAGCCAGGGCGCATCACCTTGGATTGGGCCATATCAGAGATATCGGATGTGCTATGTACTCTTTTGAAGCATATGGAACCTTTATTCAGTATTGGAATGTGACCGGAAAGAGATGTGAGCCTTTGAACCATAAATTCTAAATGATGGCATTGACTAGAATGATTAATTTGCTTTTCTTCTGTTTTAAATTGAAAATTAACTAAAACCTTAACTTTTCAGTATCAGTTCTGCTAAATCCAGCATAATGAATTATGGAGCTTTAGTTTATGTCAATCTAAGAAATGAGTGATACAGAATTAAAATTATCGTGAACAGTGCTTTGTGCTTTCAGAGTTTTAATAAAAACTGCAGAAAGGTTCTTTTCCTGACTCTTTCAATAACTGGCTGTGCTGGAGAAAGTACATGCTGAGAGGTTCGCCTGCAGACCTAATAGATTAAATGTGATATTCTCTCCATACAAACCAAATCCTGCAGAAGCATACTGCAGGCAAAACTATCAGTTTTGTTACTACTTTGATGTGTTTAGTGATATAAGTGTACTTGGGGGGTGGGGGGTTTAACTCTACTTGTGTGTGTGTGTGTGTTTGTGTGAATTTTCAGTAATTCTACATGGTATCTGACCTGATGAAGAGATACGTTATTAGTACAACCACATGGTTGCTTTGCTGATACAATTTAAAATTAGATGTGTACAATGCACACAAAAATGCATGGAGCTAGGCCTGTAAAACTAACAGTGGCCGAATCTACATTACCGTAGCTGCAACATTATAGATAGCTCTGGATGACGTCAGTGATCACGTGATGTGTTCCTTATAACGTTATACAGAAAGGTTTTGTACCGTTTTACCTTTCGTTGCAACACTTTCGCATCATTAGACTTCTTTCAATGTGCTCTGTTGTTACGATGTCTTCTGTGTCATATTGTGAAACTAATGTCACATGATCCCTCACCGGGCTTCCTGTCTGATGTAACTTCCTCTACGCGCCTTCAGTGACCGTTGTTAGAACTGGTGAATGGAATGTGTTAAATCTTTCTCATTTTTTAAACATTATTTCCATGGCATTACATGCAACCTACCTCGGGTAAAAACTTTTTTTAAAAAAAATAATATTAATTTAATTTTTTTAAAAAAAATAAATTAAATTATGCACATATGCACATCCTTTAATAAAAAAAAATAATAAAAGTTTTTACCTAAGGTAGGTTGCATGTAATGCCACGGAAATAATGTTTAAAAAATTAGAAAGATTTAACACATTCCATTCACCAGGCATCCCTATACTTTCCTCAAGAGACAGACAACTCCAACAATCCACAAACCACTCTCTCTGAAGAACTCCCGCCACAAAGATTTGAAATTAAGAGCATGCGCATAAAGGAATGTTAGCTAGAGAGGCACAGAAAATACAAAAACAAGGAAGTGGGAGGCACAGAGAAAGGACAGTCTGGGAATTGCAAGGATCACAGAAACGAGAAAAAGAAACAACACTGACAATGGCGCAACGAACAGTGTGCTCCACAACAACATTACAAGAAAAGGTAAATAACGCTACTGAGTAACAGTATACAAGGTAGCGATACAAGTTACAACGTTACAAAGGCTCAAAAAACTGATATAAGCAGAAGTGTAGATCCACACAGTGGCTGATATGGTAGTTCTTCGGTGAAAACTAACACCAACTGTTCCTGCAGGGCAATCAGTGTGTTGCAGGGAAAACCCATCCTTGACAGAAACCATGTGGAGATGTGGGTGTAGGCCCTATGCAAGTGTTCAGCTGCTGAGTGACTAAACCTGTCTATGTTGGGGGTGGGTTTGCTAGACAGCTTGCACAGTACTTTCTGAGATGCCCTTGCCTCTGCAATTGCTTTATCTGTAAGTCTGTGCTTCCCTTTCCCTCTTTGACTGCTACATAGTGGCAGCCAGCAATTCCCACCAGTGAACAACATCATTATGGAAAACACTACAATTTGCACCACATGTGAGCTGAGTATAGCCCTCCAGTCACATCGTGATCTGCCAGATGTTTGACAATCCCCTTGTTTTAGCTGTCCCAGTTAGCAGCAGAAACTGGAGCTACTGTTGTTTATGGAGCTACTGTTGGTTTGTGATGAGTTTGTGGGATGACAAATTATGTGGAATTAATTTAGGCCATTTGGAGGGGGAACAGTTTATTTATTTATTTATTTATTTATTGCATTTCTATACTGCCCAATAGCTGAAGCTCTCTGGGCGGTTTACAAAATTAAGACAATTAAAAACAAAACAACAGTATAAAACCATAATATAAAATACAATATAAAAGCACAATCAAGATAAAAACAGCAGCAATGCAAAAATACAAATTTAAAATACAAATTTAAAACAGCAAGGTTAAAATTAATTTATAGACTGTTAAGATACTGGGAGCATAAAAAGGTCTTCACCTGGCATCTAAAAGAATATAATTTAGGTGCCAAGCGAACCTCCTTAGGGAGTTCATTCCACAGATGGGGTGCCACAGCAGAGAAGGCCCTCCTCCTGGTAGCCACCTGCCTCACTTCCTTTGGCAGGGGCTCACGGAGAAGGACCCCTGAGGATGACTTTAGGGTCCGGGCAGGTACATATCGGGGCCGGACCCGGACTGGCAGCCAATGAAGCTGGAAAAGGACTGGCGTGATGTGGTCTCATCGGCCAATCCCTGTTAGTAACCGTGCTGCCCTGTTTTGTACCAGTTGAAGTTTCCAGACCGTTTTCAAAGGTAGCCCCACGTATAACAAGTTTAGCATGTTGCAGTGGAAGAGGGGATGGGCAGGGAGGGAAGATCAATATAGTTAGTCAATGCCTGCCCTGCTTTGTGCAAGGCAATCAATGGGAGGTGGATTGAGAACCTGCCTTCTTGAAACACTTCACATTTGACCCAGTGCTGCCTCCTCCCTCACAGATAATGCAGCACAGGCATAGCAGGTTGCCCATTTGGACTGAGTAGGAGTCCCCATCTCCACCCCTTTTTGACCTTAATTGGCTGTATGGCTTGTTTTTCATTTCCCCCCCACCCCTGCTCTATACTGCTGTGCTGTAGGGAAGCCTGTTGTAACCTGGGTTAGTGGCACTACTATACATGCTTATTTTGGCCACTGCTGACAACATCGGTGCTTACTAATGGGGAGATTGGGGAACATTGGTGAGTACCTAGAATAGTGGTTCCCAAAGTGGGCGGTACTGCCCCCTTGGGGGCAGTGGGATTGCATAGGGGGGGCATTAAGAGGCAAGGGGACAGCAGGGAATGCTAAGAGGCAAAGGGGCAGCAGGTGGGGCTTTTCTGTACCAGGAGTTTTGGGTACAGAAGGAAATTTCTGATCACTATCCTACACTATGGAGAGTGGTTCAGAAGCTCCTGGTTGCATTTCCAGCTTCATATTTGGTGGAATGTAGTTTTAGTGTGGTCTGCCTACTTCTCTCCAAGCAAAGTAATCGACTCCAGGTTACTAAACGTGGTGATTTAAGACTCATGTTAAGTGACTTTAAACCAGACATTGGGAAACTGTTATTATTATTGTTGTTATTATTATTTATTTATTTATTTATATAGCACCATCAATGTACATTGATGGTACCACTTCATCAAACCCATCCATCACATTAAGAATTTACAGAATAGTGAGGTACTCTACCCTAGTTACTAAATGTGATATCTAATATTTCATACGTTGAAAAGATGATATCACTGGATCCAGTTAATCAATTATGTTTAATTGAATAAACTAAACAAATGTAATTGGATTTTGAATAAATATTCAATTAAATTGTTACTGTTTTGAATTTTATTGTTATTACCTTCCTTAGTGGGTCATTGAAAACCGCTATTCTGAATAATGATTTTTATAGTCACTATGATTTTATGATTTTATGATTTTATGATTTTATGATTTTATAGGGGGCACTGGGCATGAGTTTGTGGAACCAAGGGGGCAGTTACCTGAAAACGTTTGGGAGCCACTGACCTAGAGGCATCATATGGAGGGTATTCAGATTTTTAAAACCAAAGAGCTACTAGACATTGGGTCCATCTCCATGCTGACTCAAAGCTGCGGGACAGTGATGCAGCTGAGACTCAATACCATCTCAATACCATTTGTAATATGTTGGTTGGCAGAATTCTGAACCAGTTGGGCTCATTTAGGCATGAATGAATCAGCAGAGGATGTCTGCCTTCACCTTACCCACAATAGGCGAGTATTCGGAGTTGAAGCTCCATTTTTAATAGGGTGACCATATGAAAAGGAGGATAGGGCTTCTGTATCTTTAACAGTTGTATTGAAAAGGGAATTTCAGCAGGTGCCATTTGTATCTATTGAGAACCTAGTTAAATTTCCTCTTCAACAGAACAGTTAAAGCTGCAGGTGCCCTGCCCTCTTTTAAATCTGGTCACTCTAGTATAGCTCCTGCACTTTAACTGTTGTGATGAAGAGGGAAATTCACCAGGTTCTCCATGCATACAAATGACACCTGCTGAAATTCCCTTTTCTATGCAACTGTTAAAGATACAGGAGCCCTGTCCTCCTTTTCATATGGTCACCCTAATTATTAATAATTCAGTTACTCTAGTCTCTCCCAACCTGGTGTCCTCCAGATGTGTTGAACTACAACTCCTGCCATTCCCAGCTAGCATAGTCATTGGCCATGATGGGAGTTGTAGTCCAACACATCTGGAGGGTGCCAGGTTGGGGAAAGCTGAGTTAATCTGTTGCAGACCTTGTTAATTGTTTGATAAAGTTGCAGCCATTTCCCCAACAACGTGACTGCACACAGACAGAAATAAAGAGACCAAGCCTCTGATAATGAAAAATGAGCTGAGATATTTGTCACCACTAAGCAACTCTTCTGGGAATATAACAACTTTTTTATATATAACACGTGCAACCACTTTTCTATTACTTTCTGAAACACCCTCATATGTTGTTACTCCATTAGAGTTATAATAGGCTCATCAAATCAATATGAGGGAATTGAAACAAGTATATATTTCTATCAACATATTAGGAAAATAGGATTTATAGTTGCAATCTAGCTGTGATAGCCTATATTCTATGCAGAGGTGGTTTTTTAATTTCTCTCTGTCTGCATAATAGAGATTGAGCTCTGTGTGTTGATTTCTCCAAACAGCTGTTTTATCAGCATCAGCAATTTTATTCTCCCTTGCAATCTGCTTCACTTGCGTGGAATTACGTTGTAATTCTTTTTTTCTTTTCTTTTCTTTTTGTGGCATGTTACTGCAAAGTACTTACACTAGTAACATTTGTATATAAATGTTAATTGCCATTGTGATGCTAACTCCAGTACTACTTTCATAGCCAGCAGGGGGTAGTGCAAGAAATATACTTTGTAAGTCTTGAAAGATTGAGGGGAGACATGATAGCACTATTCAAATACTTAAAAGGTTGTCACACAGAGGAGGGCCAGGATCTCTTCTCGATCCTCCCAGAGTGCAGGACACGGAATAACGGGCTCAAGTTAAAGGAAGCCAGATTCCAGCTGGACATCAGGAAAAACTTCCTGACTGTTAGAGCAGTACGACAATGGAATCAGTTACCTAGGGAGGTTGTGGGCTCTCCACACTAGAGGCCTTCAAGAGGCAGCTGGACAAGCATCTGTCAGGGATGCTTTAGGGTGGATTCCTGCATTGAGCAAGGGGTTGGACTCTATGGCCTTGTAGGCCCCTTCCAACTCTGCTATTCTATGATTCTATGAAAACCTGAATGTACCAGTAGGAGCCTGCATCAAAATGCTCCTATCAGGTATACTGCTGTTCAGGTCTCTAGCTAGTCTCGAAAAGAAGCCTTTTAGCACTGTCTGGCGCATGCAGAGAGCATCTTCTTTTTCCATCCCCAGCTGGGCAATATAGTGATAAAGATCTCAGGACTGAGAATATTTGCCAGTCCTGAACCCAAGCACTTTATTACTATATAGTATTTTGTGTGTATAACACGGAGGAGAGAGGGTTTTTTTAAAAAAAGAAAATCTCATAGCATTCAGCCTTCTCATTTCCATGCTCATTTCCTGGATACTGTAAACTATTAAGGGCTCAATTAGGCTAATTGTATCTCTCCCCATCCCATTCCATTTTTCTTTTTCTCAGCTGACACTTTAAATATTCTATGGCTTGAATGCCATGGACCATGATTATCATCCTACATCTCTGAGTGCTAATCCTTATTCAGCTAAATGGCACTATTCATGCATAAGCAGAAAGTATTAATAGACTTGAGGGGAACCACAAGGTTTACAGAAGTTTTTTGTTTTTTTTAAGTTAGAACCCTCCTAAAAACAGCAATTAGCATTTCGAATACCAACATAAGAAATGCCATTAAATTTAGGATTTCAGACATTAGAAGTCAGACTGATATAGCTGCAGTGTCAAAATCAAGGGCCATGAAATGGCTAGCCAGAACAAAATTCCACTTTAAAGAAGAAAAATATTTGTTCTTTGATATGAAACGGGTCCATTGAGTAGCCTTTACCCGGCTTCGATTCGATGGACACAATGATGTTACAGGGTAGATTCCAATGTATTCCATCGAAAGATAGACTATGTATATGTGGCAACCCTGAAATAGAAGATTTAGCCCACTATTTACTTGAACGTTGTTTTTTATATTCAAAATGTAAAGAACATTATCTATCTATGGGCCTTGCTAGACCTACCTGATAATCCGGCCGGGAGTCGGGGCGACGGCGCGCTGCAACTAGCACACGCCATCGCCCTTTTCCACACGTAAGATGCAGCGGGGCAAGGGGAAGCCCCGTCGTGTCCTCCATTTTCTTCAGTTCTTAAAGGGCCATGTGTGCAGGAGCGCACTGCCGGACAAGGTAAGTGATAATCTTCCGTATATTCTTGCCACCTTTTCTTGATCTCTTCTGTTTCTGTTAGGTCCTTGCCATCTTTGTTTTTGATCATACCCATTTTTGCCTGGAATTTACCTCCGATGTTTCTAATTTTCTGGAAGAGGTCTCTTGTCCTTCCTACTCTATTGTCTTCTTCCACTTCCACGCATTGCTTGTTTAAAAATAATTCCTTATCTCTTCTGGCTAACCTCTGGAATTTTGCATTTAATTGGGTATATCTCCCCCTATCACTGTTGCCTTTTGTTTTCCTTCTTTCTTGGGCTACTTCCAGTGTCTCAGCAGACAGCCATCTTGCCTTCTTGGTTTTCTTTTTCTTTGGGACATTTTTTGTTGCCACCTCTTGGACAATGTTGCGAACTTCTGTCCATAGTTCTTCCAGGACTCTATCTACTAAATCTAGTCCCTTAAATCTATTCTTCCCTTTCACTGCATATTCATTAGGAATATTAGTGAGCTCATATCTAACTGATCTGTGGGTCTCCCCTATTCTCTTTAGTTTGATTCTAAATTGTGCAATAAGAAGTTTGTGATCTGAACTACAGTCAGCTCCAGGTCTTGTTTTTACCGTCTGTATAGATGTCCACCACCTTTGGCTGCAAAGGATGTAGTCAATCTGATTTTGGTGTCGGCCATCTGGTGAAGTCCATGTATAAAGCCATCTTTTAGGTTGTTGGAAGAGAGTGTTTGCTATGCACAGTGAGTTGTCCTGGCAAAATTCTATCAGCCTATATCCCACTTCATTTTGTTCTCCTAGACCATGCTTACCTGTAATTCCAAATGTCATTTGACTACCCACCTCAGCGTTCCAGTCTCCTGTAACAAAAATAACATCTCTTTTTAGTGTATTATCCAGTAGGTGCTGCAGATCCTCATAGAACTGATCTACTTCTGCTTCTTAGCCCTAAATTCATTCCAAACTGATAGGCACTTGACAACATGAGTTCAGTATTAGAAGGAATGATATCTTCGAATTTGGCATTTCTGAATAACTAAGCCAATTTGCATTGAATTATATATTAAATGTAGTTATGTGTAACTTAAAAAAAAAAAAAGGATGCGAGGAGCCAAAAGGCTGCTATCTTGAGTGTATCACTGGTGGGGGAAGGGGTTGCTTTTGAAGACCAAACCTGCTTGAGAGGGTGAGGAAAGGGTACCTTAAAGGATTCAAATGAATCACTTGTAATAGCAGAGGTATTGTATGCTAACACTTGCTACTTGAATTGCCAGAGCCTCTGCCAGTAGCCTTCCCCAACTAGGTGCCCTGTCAAATGTTTTAAACTACAACTCCCAACATTCCTGATGATTGACTATGACTGGCTGGGCTGATGGGAGTTGAGGTCCAAAGCATTTGGAGGGCACCAGGTTAGGGAAAGCTGGGACAGACTAATGGTCTCACTCAGTTATAAGGTGGCTTCCTATGTTCCTAAAAGTGAAGTCAAAGATTTGTCTCCCGAGCCCATTATAAATCTAAAAAAAAGGAGCTAAAAATAAATAAATAAATCATTTAACACAGACCCAGTCCAAACTGAACTGGGAGGCATCTCATATCATTACTTGTATACCTATTTTTGGCATATGATAGAGCAGAACAACTTTGATTTTTTTTCCAGATTTTTAAATGGTTAAGTGTTGTGTAAAGTGAAATGGAGAAATAGAATTCAGTCAATAAATCGTTTTGGCAATCAGCCCAGAGAGTCTGATGATAAAGTTCACCCTATACCAGTTGCCAACTGTTATAGCGATTCATTTATATTTCTCCTTGGAGATTAACATCCTTGATACTGTTTCTATAGCTTCAGTAGTTTGACTTCTAAAGATATCTAGATAAGCTGGCAACAGCTACAAGCAGTGGGACAAAGGAGCATTTGCATTCCACTTCAACCAAGGGACACATAAACATTGTTTTAAACATGCTAATACTTCACAGAAGGCCAGTTACCTACACCGGTTGGCCATTCCATTCTTATTTCCAGTGGAGGGCAGAACAATTTACCTCAAATCCGGATCATTGTTGAACATCTGCTGCAATGTTTATTAGATACAAGATATTTTTGTGATACCAAGATTTGGTACTGTTGTAAACATTGTGATCACTCTCTCTTTAGTTCAGTCGAGTGGAACAAATGATCTCCTGAAGATAGTTTACTGAAAGGCACATAAGTGCTAAATGAATATTCCTTTACCAGTTGTATCATTAATCTGATGGATGACAACCTCTATACAGGAGGGGGAGGGGAGATAGAAGTCATAATATGTTCTCAAATAAGTGTTCTCAAGAGTGTACCTGTCTTCGCATTGTTTGGAACATTACAGTCATTCTTTGATTGAAAGAAAATGTACAATGTCAGAATTTCCATACTAAATTTTATATATAGCCTATAGTGAAAGTTATATGGGATACTCTGTCTGCCTTTTTAAATTGCGTTCATGACATTTTCAGACGTATTCTAAGGACCAGTCCTGAAGTGATCGGAAAGAATTACTTTTGTGTGTGTTATAGTAAAGGATCCTGATCTAGCTAAAGTTGGTTGTGATACAGTCCCATCAAAAGCAATGAGACTTAAGTTAGTCCCGTCCAGTTGGTTCAATCAGTTTCAGTGGAACAGCCATGATTAACTGAATCAGAACTCAGTGAATGTTATCAGTAAATTGTAATATTTTAAGAGGCCAGTGGCAAAATTCAAAAAATCCTTGCGTTTACCAGGCTAATGTGGAAGACAACAATGTGCTTTTATGCTGCTGACCAAATTTCATCCCTATCTCCATTAACAATATTTATTGGGGCAGATTAGTGAATGCCCAAAGCAAGCTTCATAACAAACATTTGTAATATTTTACAGATAAATATTGAGACCATTGGTTAGATAGATGGCACATATTACAATTGCTTTCTCCCTCTCTCTCTCTCTCTAGATAGATATATAAAGATATATATATACACACACACACATACACACACTATTCAGTTGTTCAAAAAGGGAGTAAAATCAACCCACAAGGAGAGGGAGCACTCCAGCCCCACTCAAATCTGATTTGTAGGCATCTTCTCATGGAGGATAACTGTCTGAAGAAGTCAGCATCCTGTACTCATGGGGGTTCTCCATGCAATTGAAAATCCTGTAAAATCAAAGTTCCCAACTGCTCGTATTCTTGATAATTCTATCATCTTTTGTAAACCGTCCAGAGAATTTCACCTATGGGGCAGAATAATAATAATAATAATAATAATAATAACAACAACAACAACAACAACAACAACTTTTCTATACTAAAATATTTAAATAAAATTAGTGTGTGTTTATTAATTTTTTCTTTTTATTGTGAATTTTACAAAACAGAAAACAAATGGTGAAAAGAAAAATGAAAGAAGAAAAAGAAATTGCATGCATAGTAATATCAATATTCCCACAAGTACAACATTCTTTAGTGTGTATGTGTGGGGGGGGGGGAGATTATACATAAGTTTCAAGAAAGGCAGACCAAATATCCATATACCACCTATATACTACCCATTGATAGTGTTAAGTCTTCAGTCCATTGCATTATGGGAGGTGAACATTTATCCTTATTACATTGTAATATCAGTCCTTTAGCTGTCATAAGGGCTCAAAAAATCCATTTGTACTGACCATACATTAACTTCTGAGATAAATAGTTTAGGAACACATGTACATCGTTCAATATTAAAGACTGTTCCAATACAAAGTTTATCTGTATTATGACCGCCTCCAAAAGGAGGCAACTATTGGGCATTGCCAAGACATATGGATAAAGGAATCCCTTATTAAAAAGATGCTGTAGAGTCCAAAGAACTTGAAACAAGTGTTGTTGCTGTTGTAGTTGTTTTTTTGCTGAATAAGGCCTTATTCAGAGTGTGTGTTTTTAAATGAAATAAGTCAAACCAGATTTGCCAAGAGGAAAATCAAAGTCAAATCAGATCCTAAGCCACAGTTTGCCATTTTCAAATGAAATGGGAAACTCTGATTTGATTCAAATCATGATAGGAAACATCTAATCTTTGCCCAAAGAGAGAGGGAGGTGGCAAGCCTATCACACTTGCCCGTTCTTGTAACAACAAACCACCATTAGGTATGACTAAACTGAGCCATTCACTCCTACACTGAAAGCAAGGTGTCACAGCAGCTGGGCCTGCCACTCAAGAGGGTTACATTTATCATTTTTAACTGGAAATTGTAAGGATTGTGGCAGGACGTAGTTGTATGTAACAGAAATAGTTGTGTTCTGAAGTTCAAATGCCACTTGAATTGGTGGTGTTATCTCTTTTTAAGAGAAGTTGGGTTGTAGGAGAACACTGAAGAAAGACCAGAGCAGTACACACCAATAAATAGCAGAGAGCAAGGAGTGTGCATCTGAATACACTTTGCAGTGAATCTGGAGGAGTTTCAGATATATGTAGGTTTGCAAAGGATTGGAGTCAGTGGCTTGAATGCATAAATGTCACTGCATGACCGGAGGGATTGTCTGCTTGTGTGCCATTTATTTCCTTCCTACAGCTCCACCACACTCATACCAAAGTTGTTCTGGAGGTCCTCCAATCTTCTGAAACCAGTTACTGGTGGGTGCAGGAGATGCAAATGTGTGTGTAGTGGAGGTGAAGTGGGGGAAGATTATCAACCTTCTCAGTTCTAACAACCCAATACTATATTTTAATATGTATTTATTTATTAGCTGATCTACAGTGTACAAAAGTGACATAGTCATGACAAGCATTCCATAAATTGAACTGAAAGAATAAAACTAAAAAGACAGAGTTCTGCAGCAAGGAAGTGAGAGAGTCTACTGACAAATTATCAAGGTGGGGATGTGAATCTGGCTGCACTGTCTTCTCAATTTCTTCAATAATTTTTTAAATTCTTTAAGAATTGGGCAGTATAGGAATGTCTATGCCACCCAATAGTCAAAGCCCTCTGTTCTCATTCCAGAACAGAGCAAATACACACCAAAATAAAGATAGCTATGGCTAGCAAAGTCCATAACTGCTCGGTCCTTGCATATAAATGTATAAACCAAGGTGGCTATACAGATAATTCTCAAAGTTGAATAGAGCTGTAATTGAACTTCCCTATAAAAATGGATGCAATCAGCCAGTAGCAATTATTATAACAGTCTTCTAGGTTAGTAAATTGGTTTTAGCTGCAAGCAGCATTTCATAGAATCCCTGTCGTGTGTTTTTTCCTGCTAATTGCAGAAACAAGTAATGGGAGCATCACACCTGGCATTTACCTTAAGTTTCTGTTCTAATTGTTTCCCCAAGACAGTATTACAAAGAATAGTTTATATGTCCTAGAAAATAAACATGTTCCAGTTTCATTCTGCATTACTCTAAATCTTAGAAGTTGCCACAAGACATTTGAGAGCAATTGCATACAAGATAATTCATTAAATATTAATTGAATTGACATGTCTTTAGTAATTTTATGGTGCATACTTGCTATCTCTATACAGATTATTCAGCATTCATTAAAATTGGCTCATGGACACAGCCAACAAAACCTCTTTTGCTTCTCTTAAAATTTTACTCTGGATACCTCTCAGTTATAAAACTTCAATGTGTGATTCATAGATGTGCTTATAATATAAGCAAACAGATTACCTCAGCGGTTTTCAAAATGTCAGGGAGCACTTTTCCACATGAGTCTGTTGAGGACACCCTGAGCATCTGGCACAGAACACCTGCACATTGCAGATGATTCAGGGGAATTTTCTTGCGCGTTCGCACACTACATGTTATAGTGAAGCCTGTTGATCCTCCACCAGGATTATGCATTCAGAGAGATCAGTAGTGGTGGACAAGCTGACTTAGGCCATGTCTACATCATGCATTATCCTGGGATCAGCTCAGGAGCATCTCTGTACATCCTTATGATGCATAGGGGATCCCAGGGGCAACCAGGGACGGGCAGAGTCAGGATAACCAGAGACCTCGGTTATCCTGATTTTTCTCATGGTCTTAGGAAGATGTTGAACTCCACTGGGGTGTGGGCAGCTGTCCCAGTTTCTTCCCACCTCCTCTGGCATACAAAATGAGCACAGAGCTGTTCATGGAGGGGGCAGCAATTTTGCCATCCCTGGGATGGCGGGGGGGGGGGAAGGGTTGGCCACAGAGTTGTTGTTTTTCTGCATCTTTTTCTATCTTTTCTATCTTTTCTGCATCTTTTCTATCTTTTTCCTTGAATTGGGGTCGCGTGACCGGGCTTGTTTTCTTAAAAAAAAAAGGCACCTGATGTCCCTCTTCCCTTCTGGGATGTCACGCAGCCATATACAACCTGGGGGAGGATTGCAGAAGCAGGTAAGCCTGTGATATCCCCGCCCACCCGCCACACCCTTAGCTGCAGTTGAGCCCTTACTGTGAAACTTTGTATGCTTTCACCTGTATTTGTAAAGAATACATCTTCCTGGAACACAGTTCAAAATCTACTACCTTTCCACAACAGTTCCTGTCTTCCTGCCGTACTATGCCCATTTGCTCTTCCTGCTATCTCAAAGTGGTAGTGAAAAATATAGTAACCCTAGCACTTGGTTGTACAGACTCACACGGCTTTAGAAAGAGAGTTAGTGTCTCTCACCCTTCACATCTTAAATCCACCAGCAGATATGGGGGCTTAGGTCATGATGAGTAGATGTGAGCAGAGGCGGCTGATTTATATGAGGTGTCTGAGTATAATGAGTGTTATGTGCACATATTTAATAAGCTATTCTCGCTGTCAATGTTTATTTTTAGAATTTTGTTAGAGAACGGCTAACACTTGTATTTGATGACTAATAGGTCTGGGTGGTGAAACTAAGCTTTTCTCTCTTTTTTTAATGAGACATGAGGAGTTCTTATCAGCAGACCAGTTCAGAATCAAGTGCAGAATCAGGATCCTAATATGTGTATGTGACGTACACTGGTGTCACTCTGGATCTGTTTCAATCCACTCATGCTACTACTGCTCATTTTCTTGTGGTGTCACCCCACCTAATACTGCTCTTTTATTCTTCTGCTCCTGAACACAAGGATGTAGCTCAGATGCAGGTGACAAGGGGATTTTGGACTTGCTGCAACCATCTCTGTGACTTGCCTCTTTCTTTCAAGCTTCACAGCTACACAGCTCAGCAACCTAGCCCCCAAATCTCTCTTTCCCTGCCACTATTTACTGAGGTTCTCTCAATGACCACATCAGGTTAATGTAATTAAATGTAATATATTAACAAGATGATTGCTCAAGTAGATAAAGCTTGATGGTTTCCTCAGTTCAAAAGCATAGTGGTAACAGGCACAATGCTTAATGGTTTCAGTCAGTAATTTTCTTAAACCGTTTCAAACCGTTCTCTTTCCTACTCTACCCCTCTCTGGGCTACTCTGTTCTCTTTACGTCCAACCAATTCCACCAAAATAATAAAACACACAGACCCTTCCTAGCTCTAGTCTCTCTGGCGATACCCACCTTTCTGCCCCTTAGGTACGTCTGGAGTTTGTATGTCTAGTGAGTGCGGAATGTTTGACTGAGTGGGTGTGGCTGATGATGCTGTGAGAGAGGGGGAGGGAGGAGTATAAATCGGCTGGCTGAGGAGATTGAGGTTTAGTTTTGTTTGTTTGGTGGGAGGTTTGGTTTTAGTCTAGGAGTTTTAGTCTAGCTTGTGCTTCGTGAGAGTGTTTGGTGTGAGGAGTGAGAATTTTAAGGGACTTGGGATTGTTATTTTGAATATAAAAATATGCAGGTTTGATTTAAATTGAACTACTAAAGATTTGTTAAATTTCAATAAACTTTACTTTGTGTTCTGTTACCACAAACCACGTGTCAGCTCAGAATGATTACCTGCTATATTACACAGTGTAAAAACATCTAAAAATAACACCTGCTGTTCCATACTTCAGTAATTAACTAGACTCTCAATCACTTGTCAGCAAAACCATATATATACACAGAGAGAGAGAGAGAGAGAGAGAGAGTCCTCCGACTCCTCCCATTCTCTCACAGCCAGCCAATCCAGGCAATCCACACCAACATCTAATCAGCACTCTCTTTCCATCCAGGCACTCACTCACCACTCTAGGGCTCTATACTTACCAACTTCTTGTGAGTACATCTTTAAACTTTTTACATACTTATACTAATAAACATTAATAGCAAACTTTACAACAGTTACTGTATAATGCAGTAGAACATCACAGTGTACAACTGATATCTTTACTCCAGAGGTAGAACCTGACTCCACCTTCAACACTGCCATAGCAGTAGTATCCATCACAACCACTTTTATGGTGTTTTCCCATTTCCTTTGCTTAAGTGAATGTGTGTTGTCCCTTTTATTTTATTCTGAGAATCAATGCATGCCAGGACCAGTTTTACCCATCAAGCTGCTAGTACGAAAGCAATACCTGTTAACAATCTTTCAAGCATGGGGGCAGAGCTGTTTAAGAAGGTGATTCGAACTAGGCTCATATTGGATGGGGAAAGTGTTAAACATCCATCCTTGTGCTGCTTTCGAACTCTCCATCATCCCCTCCCAAAGTTGCTTTTCTCAAAACACACACACACACACACACACACACACACACACACACACACACAGGCTCACAGTTAACTCTATTAGATCATCTGTTTTCTATATTTCCATAGCAAAGCAAATCCAAGGGAGAATAGTTTGGTTGTTTATTTATATGTATTAATTATATTTTTAATCCACCCAGTAATGAACATTCTCTGAGCAGATTATAAACAGATAACGGTGACTATAAAGATAAAACAAGATATTTTAAGATTTCTCAAGACCAATGATAAAACTTCAATCTCTCTGGAAAGATGCCAAGCAAGTAGATTGGATTATTGTGGCTTAATGAAGCAAAAGACTTCCCTAGAGAGTGTAGTTTTAGCCCAATCATGGTCTTCAGGGTTCCAGGAAAAGATTTTTCATGTATTTCACTTGTTCTGTTTCAGCTGCTGTAATGACATGCTTTCAACCTGTGCTGTCAGACTTTACTTTGGGGAGATCATAAATGTAACCATTCTTGCCCTTTGCCTGTTATCAGACATCTCTCATGAAAGGAAGATGCACCCTACATCAGTCTTAAGGAAACATTTGTCACAACAGACAGATTTATAATACAGAAGGCACTGAAGGGCATTTATGTTCCTAATATTTTCTCTGCCTTATAGATCTACATAATAGCTTGGGAGCATGTCCAGTTGGAGACATGGGGAACCATAAATCTATGAGAAACTCTGCAGAACTAGATGAGAAAACTAAAAATGATGTTAGAAAGGGCCTGCAGTTCTTCTATGTACACACATCCATTCCATCCAATCAGCTTTGCAGTAAACTTTCTATGACTTTGGTGCCTACCGAGCAGGAAAAAAAGCTTGAATTGTATTTAATCTATAACTCCCAAGCCATTGCATCTATTCTTCTGAAAATGTGCATGTTATTTGCTTAGAGGCACCTCTATTAATTCTTCATACAGATGGTCTTCAAGAACATGGAGTAGTTTGAGGAGAAGAGGAAGCAAATCCCACTCACATCAAGTTTAAGGCACTTGCACAACCTCCCCACCCTGAACCTATCCCTAGTAGGGACACGTCTGTAATGTATATAATTTTCATACAAATAGCACAAATCTGTAAAAACTGCTCTTGCACAAACCTCCCTGCACCAATCTGTCTGACATTGTTCACGTTTCACCCCCTCATCCAATTCTGCTAAAGTTATCAGCAGTTTTCTTTTTTATAAAATTTAAAATTAAAGGCTACTTGCACAACACGGTTATTCCCACGCCATCCAATATGGGGATGAGGGGATTGTTACAGTCAGGAAGGAAGAGGCAAAGCAAGCTCTGAGACTGTGGGAGTGGAGCTGGAGGTTATATAAGCTAATTTCTCCCCCAGAGAGGCCACTTTCTCTTCTAGTTTCCACCTTCCCTCCCTTGATTCAATGCAAGACTAGCCAGTAGCTCTCCTTACAAATTGGCCCAGTGAATAGGGATGTTTTTTGGTTAGGTTTTTTGCCTACTCTGTATGGCAATTTGAAGTTGAGAAATGAGGGGTGGGGTCATGTTAAATAGATTCATCGGTCACTTTGGCAGGAATTGATCAGGTAAGCAGAATTTGGTGAACACTGTGAAGGGCCTACTCCAAGGCCTGCTGCTTAGAGCTATGGGACCTATGGGCAGGATACAGTTTGCCCTTGGAGCCAACCAGACCGAACTGGCTGGAGTTGGGTAATAGGAAGGGGTGAGTTGGGAAGGCACCTGCAAGGTGTTTCTTTGGGGACAGGGCAGGGATCTTCTCCTGTCTTTTCCCTGTACAGAGTTTGCCTCATCCAAAGAATGCAAGCCAGATGCCTAAAAAAATTCAGGTCTTGTTCATGTTGAGATGTTATTTTTGAACAAAAGAGGCTCTAGTTCATGCAACTTCTTGTATCAGTATTTTTATTCAGGTCTGCTACCAGCAAATAGGAATTCTGTGAAGTCCACATTTTTGCGCACTAACCACTCACTATACTTCTGCTTAGCTCCTCCCCCATGAGCAGTATGCCAGGATTCTCGGGATTTCTAGTGTTGAAGATGGCCACTGTTGTTCATATGAAACTGCCAATTCAGGAAGAAAAGTTAGAAGTTCATTGTGTATGAAATTTTGCATTGCTGAGCTATGGCATATTTGAGTTTGAACTTTATTCACAACTGAATGTCCTTTACCCTCAGCATAACACTATTTTAGGCCTCAGTTTGTGAAATTTAGTCACAATCCCATTTCTTTTTTCTGTGTGTCCATCTTTCTTTTTCTCTGTCTTTGTAGTTTTTTCCCCTACTTCCTCTGTCACCTACTCTCTTTTCTCTCCATCTTTTTTTTAAACTTAACTAAAAAATAATCGTGGTAAAGTGACCCACCCTTAGGACCTCTTAATTGAAGATCAGTGTTTTTTAGATGAAGCCTGGGGCAGAAGATAATTTATTTATTTACTTATTTATTTTATTACATTTATATACCGCCCCCCAGCCGAAGCTCTCTGGGCGGTTTACAACAATTAAAAATAGTAAACATTAAAAGTACACAAAATTTTAAAAAAACATAAAAACAGTATAAAAACAACAACAGTATCCATTTAAAACAACAATTCTGGGGTCCATTAAAAACAAACTTAACGTTATTAAATGCTGCTTAAAATGCCTGGGAGAAGAGAAAGGTCTTGACCTGGCGCTGAAAAGATAACAACATTGGCGCCAGGCGAGCCTTATCGGGAAGATCATTCCACAGTCGGGGGGCAACCACTGAGAACTCATGCCTCCCCCTGAAAGTTGCTTTCATTGCCTGAGCAAGATTTACTGTTCACTTTAAGATGTTTAGGGTGCAGACCTATCAGTTTCACCCTCATTGGTTGGAAGCCTCTGAACTTGGAAGCTTCCAATCATCCAAAGCCCTGCTGGGCTGATGCTGGCAGGGCGGGAGGAATGCAGGAAGTGATCTTCACCTCCCCATTCTCTGTCTTTGCTGTTTTTGGCTAGATGGGCATGTCTAGCAAGAACTCTCTAGAAAGGGGTGAAAAGCGGCTGGAGGAGCCCTCTTTCCCTTCCCACCCACTGGAACACCCACTTTCCCTCTCCTCCAAGGTCATTTTTCCAACCATGGTGGTCAGCCGGTGCACTTCTCTTCTCCCCACCTACTGCAAGGGGGTGGGGGCAGGGGAATGTCCAGGCCCCCATCCCAACATTAGAGTACTGTCTCCGGCCTTGGAAGGGGGATTCTAAACAACCCTGTAGTCTCTGGGGATGCTCTCCCAGAGATCATAGGATTGTTCCTTTAACTGACAATATGGAAAGTTCTCTTTCCTGTTGATTTGAACACTGTAGTCCCCTTCACTTGTTAGGTTCTCTCCCCCCCCCCCCCCGCGCAATTTGAGAGTGGACACCTATGTAGAACACTATCAATAGAATGGGCTTCTGGCAGTTTACCAAGTGACCATAAGCTAGAGAGGACTGTAGATATAATACCTGTCTCCTGTAGCCTTTTCTGTAGTGGCAGCATCAGTAAGGCAGCCGAAGCAACTCAATGAGAAACTGGAAGCTCCGTAGGAATGTAGGCCAAACTGATCACAGGTTGTCCATCTACCATTTCAAGCAAACTATATATGAACAACATTTATCCTGAAGAGAGAATATTTATCTCTATCCTAAAAAGAGAGTGTCCTATTACTGCAAACAGTTTTCTAAGAGCAACCTGGTGTGATAAGAACTGTTTTATCTCTTTGGGAATCTCATTTGAAAGGTAGTAGGTTGATTTTGCACTGATGTTCATCATCTAACACATAATAGTGCTGATGTGTTCTCATTTCTTTTGCCAGTTTAATTGGCAATTAGGATAAACAAGCTGAGGTTTGCAAAAGTGGAATGCCTCTGCAGGCTAGTTAACCATTGTATCTTGTGGTTGCATGTTAGTTTGGTACAGACAGTAAATATATGTTAGAGCATTGGTCTTCAACTAGGGGATTGCCATAAACAGTGTTGCAAAAGAAATGAGAACACGTCTCACTGTTATACTTATTTCACGGAAAAACTTTCATTTCTAAAACTACATCACTCCCTAATATTAATTAGGGCCAAACCAACTGTGCTCATATTTATTAAACATGTCTTTCCATTTAGTGCTTGCTAAAGTATACATTGTTTTAAGATGTTCCAATACATTTTGCTGGTAATCTTAGCCCAGCAGATAAAACCTTGTCCTGAATTTCTGATTAGCATTGGCTGGTCTATCACAATGCAGTTCTCTTAACTTCAGAGGCATTGTTGAGAGAACAACCCTATCCCCCATTAGTAATGCCATATGTATCCATGATAATCATGAAAAAAACAATAGAAAGTCTTGTGGGAGCCCAAATTGCAGCATTTGAGGCTTGACCTAAATATTAATTTTGGTATTATTATTATTATTATTATTATTATTATTATTATTATTTATTTATTTATTTATATAGCACCATCAATGTACATGGTGCTGTACAGAGTAAAACAGTAAATAGCAAGACCCTGCCGCATAGGCTTACATTCTATAGTATCTTTATTGATATCACAGAACAGAGAATAACGAGAAAGTGAGAAAAACTCACTAATAGCCCAGTTAATGTTCATACTACTGGCAAATCAACTTTTGAATGAAAGAATAAGTCTACAGATATAGGGCTAGTTCGCACAAACACTGTGGGTTCAACAAGGCACAGTGGCTTATTTAAGCTGTGCCACATGCCAGGCACTGTGTGCCAATCACCTGACTAGGTATGGCTTGTTGTGTCAGCTGAACCTGGGTGGCACGGCTTGTTGAAGTGGGAAACAACCGTCAAATGACCCAGCAACAGCCCATAGGTTTGTTTAACCCATGGTGATCATGAGAACCAGTTGTAGAGTTCAAAGCAATCTTGATATGTCCAGGCTGATAATAAATTGCATGAACTTGGAAACAATGTATTTTGGTTTGTCTTCCTTGCCACCATACATTGGGAAATTGCTAAAGGAACATAGTGTAGTAAATTATACGCACATGCTTAAGCTTAGACCCAGCATTGGTACATGTTAAGTCAGCTGCTGGAGTCTAAAGACTGGCAAGACCCCATAGTTGTCCAGGGACTGCAGAGTGCTCTCATCTTTGTTAGGCCTTTGTGCATCCCGCTACAAGAGCTAACTGGTCATTAGAAGCTGCATAGCCTGATATGCAGCAAGGGGTGTGTCATAGTGTGATGATCGTAAATTTCTTAGATGGTTGGCCAGCCAGTTGCAGCTGCTCACTAAGCCCCAGCCAGTTTTTGTTTGGGGTGGTGCCACTGCTGTTGGGGTGGGGAGAGGTGCTGCTGTCAGGAAGGAGAGAGGAATGAATGTGAATTCTGTATATGAAGGAAGAATAGGAGGAGGCCAACTTCAGCTCTCTTGTCTAGGGCCATGCCTGGATCCAGCCTACTCCCATTGAATTCAGTGGGACCAAACATTATTTAACTTTGGCTGGTTTGTGTTCATGATTTGCAGAATTGTCTACCCTATACAGCAGCCATCTGTAACCTGGTGCCCTCCAGATGTTTTGGACTGCAACTCCCAAGATTCCTGATCATTGGCTATGCTGTCTAGAGCTGATGGGAGTAGAAGTTTGAAACATCTGGAGTGCATCAGATTGATGACGGCTATATAGCATATTGAAGGAGGGGGGAAATTCCATTTCTAAGTCCAACGTGCTAACTCTGAGGCACCTGATAACTGTTGCTAGCAATGTATCCATCTTAGTTTTGAAGCTAATGGTTTGTTGCTCCCACAAATGTTATTGCAGAATATACCTGGGACGTCCACATAAGAATCCAAGATGATAGGCTCAGTTCTGATTCTTTCGGACATTTCACAAAGATCATTCTGAAAATATTAGCAAAATATTTGTCTCACTCTCATATTTCATACTTCAGAAAATCCTTCAATCTAGGCTTATATGGTTTTGCTATTGCATTAAACAACTGTGTATTTGGCAAAATCTAGATGCTTCCAGTAGGTTTATATTGTGTGATATTAACATTTTACCCTCCTACATATTTCAGCTGAAGTCACCAACAACGCTAAATAAGAAAAGCAAGAATGAATCTGAGTTGCATGCCAATATGTATGCCGAACCATTTTCAAAACCTATTATGCTGTGTGTCTGTGCATGCTGTGCCTTAATATAAAGCCTTCACAATATTAATTATTTTTGTTGGCATGGCATAGCACTTCATGCTGTTGCAGAGAATTCCCTGCATGGGCATGAAAAAAACTGCCACTCCTAACTCACGTGAATTTTTCAGTCTTTCCTTTGAGGTTTTCTTTCAATCTCTCCTGCTTGATAGCTCGATCTCCTATATGTTGTATCACCTATTCCTCACAGAGGGCTGGAAAACATGATTACAATCATGCATGGAGTGGGTCAGCATTACAGAGGCAACCAAAGCAGTTGCTTGGGGCACCAGACTTTGAGTGCCACTATCACACACACACTTTTACTATGTACAGTATGCCTGCATCTGTCTCCCCATCATCACCGTTTTAACTGAAGAACATAGAATCATAGAATAGTAGAGTTGGAAGGGGACTATAAAGCCATTGAGTCCAACCCCCTGCTCAGTGCAGGAATCCACCCTAAAACATACCTGACAGATGGTTGTCCAGCTGCCTCTTGAATGCCTCTAGTGTGGGAGAGCCTACAACCTCTCTAGGTAACTGGTTCCATTGTCATACTGCTCTAACAGTCAGGAAGTTTTTCCTGATGTCCAGTCGGAATCTGGCTTCCTGTAACTTGCGCCCATTATTCCGTGTCCTGCACTCTGGGAGGGTTGAGAAGAGATCCTGGCCCTCCTCTGTGTGACAACCATTCAAGTATTTGAAGAGTACTAACATGTCTCCCCTCAATCTTCTCTTCTCCAGGCTAAACATGCCCAGTTCTTTCAGTCTCTCTTCATAGGGGTTTGTTTCCAGACCCCTGATCATCCTGGTTGCCCTCCTCTGAACACGCTCCAGCATATACTGTTGCTGTGCCATCTCACATTTGCTCTAAAACCATAAAAGTGATGATCCCTGAGTACAGTGTGCATGTTTTTCATTTGGACTGGCATTGAGTTTATATTTCCTTTTCTTTCCCCACTCTTTTTGGTGCGATTTGTGAGCGGTTTGGGTGAAATGGTTGCTCAGCATTGTAGCTATCAGTATTGCTTAAGAGTTTCAGGATGCTGTACAGAAAGCAGTACCAGCAAACGATGAAGCTGCCCTTGTAGAGAGCCATTATGCCTCTAGCCTCTATGCCATACCTATCAGACATTTTGTCAGAGTAAGAAGCATATATTTGGTCCAGGATGGTGAGTGTTTATGGGCTGTGTTTTTATGGGCTACAGGCTTACATGGACATGGACTTGTGCATACACACACCCATTTTTGATAGATATTCTTTTACACTCTTATTATGTGCATTCTATTTCTCACACTGATACACTGAAACCCTCCCCCACTATACTTTTGCACTTACAGTTGCTCATGCACACAGACAAATCAGGATGGGCTCAGAGCTTAGGTTCTTCTTATCTCTAAAGCAGTGCCTCATTTGAGCCATGAAGGAGAAGAAATGGCTTTACTTTTGAAACTACTCAGGCCCAAACCTCCACAGTAGCTAGCTGGGCTGAGAACCCTCTTCCTTCCCTGTATATATGTGAATGGGCAAGTGTACACACACAAACATTCAAATTAAAAAAAACCTAGGTGCCAAATATACATAACACACAGCTTAGAGTATAACACAAACCAACTAACAGTCAATGAGTGGTTCATGTTCATTTATTTATTTATTTATTTATTAAAACATTTGTATCCAGCCCTATATCACTAGGATCTCAGAGTGGCATGCAGATAAAATTACACAACAGTATAAAACAATAAATATGCACAGCTATTCTGCGCATACCAAGTTGAAAACACATTTTATGACACACACACCCTGCTAAAAGTGTATGCACTATCTATACAATGGACAGTTTTTTGAAAAAAAACCAAATTGAATTGTTTGTATGTAATTTCTTTGCTTGCATATTTAGCACTATTGTTGCTGGATTTTAGGTAAACAAAAAACAAAAATAAACCAGAACAGTGAACTCTCTTGCTGTAAATTTATTAACACAAAAGGTTTTGTGTACTCCTACGTTTAATTGTAGAAATAATTGCGCACCTAAGTCTAAAAGGAACCACTCTCTTTATTCTGCTCCATTTAACCATTTAAGAACAAGTCACTCTGGCCAGGTGCAATAGGTTTTTATTAATCTTTCTCCAAAGAATTAGCAATTTTCTATTGCTGGTGGCAGGATGCCAGATCTGACAGAACTACTGTCAGATCTTGTACAGTGAAATCCTCTGAGAGCAATGAATTTAGTTCTGCTGTGAGCACTTCCCAACACTCTAAGTAATATTATTTGGTTTCATGATTCTTATGGCTTACCAGCTACAATTCTTGCTTTCATTTTTCATACAAAAAAGAGTGTTGTATAACTGTAAAATTCATAAGCAGTTAAAAATAGTTATGGTTTTTACCACCAGTAAAATCCGTTTTTATATGCTCACCAGGAACAGCGATTTCATCTCTGAAATTGTGTTCATAGTAACATATTTAAGTCCAGCAAGCTCTGTTAGATTCATAGGTGTTTCTGCACATTCTTTTTCATTACAGAAATTGATTTGAGGGGGGACGGGAGGTAAAGGGATTGATACGGTATTGGCCCCATATGCAGCAGTCGTTTGGATTAAACAGTATTTTGCATTTCTGCTCAAGCAATCTTCATCTCCAATATACTTACTTATAAGAGCTTGGATCCAGCAATGTCTTACATGAAACAGAAAAACACTTCTGCTTGTACAAGCAGACCCTCTATGTCCCATCGTATGCAGTTCTAGAGAGTCCATTGATCTTTGGAGCAGCTTTCAGGGTGGGGGGGCACAGGTGGAAGTGGAGCCAGGAAAGCCTGGTTGTGCCAGCAGAGTTCCATTCAGTGTTTTCTGGATCCAACCCAAGAAGTATAAATATATATAACTGCATTCTAATTTTATTTATTCATTACAAAATGTTCTACCCCATCTTTTGGTTCTTCTTGCAATGTTAAATGTGGCTTTCGTTAATCTGTTATCTCTTATCTTTACTCTCCTTTCCCTTCTTCTAGCCTCTTCCCCACTGGTAAATGTTAGTCTGCAAACTCCTTAAATTGAGACCCTTCACAGTCAGCATTTTTTTTCTTATGTTATAATCTGATGTGTAAATTAAGGGTACTATATAAATAACACTCCTACATACTCTGCTCCTCATTAGGGATGAGTGGAATGGATTCCATAATTGTTCTAGAATTCTGACACTAGATAAGTTCCACCCCAGTAATTCTGGTGGGAAATCCAGATTCAGGAATGTACCTGACAGAATTCTGGACATGGACAATTTACATAAAGCAGAATATATGATTCATTCTTTAAAATCTGTCTCAAAGGTTGTGCAATGCTGAAATTGTGTCAATATCAGTCCCTCTGTCATTAGGGATTTTGCCATACTTTAAGTGTTTTGCTGTGCAGGAATAGTCTTCCTTCTGGATTTTGATTTTTAAAGAGAACATTGAAATAACCGTTTGTTTTTAACTTTTCCTCTTTTTTCAATTTGCTCAAGTATGAGCTTCATCATTTCATCTTTGCACCCTTACAATTTTGCAAATTAAAAAAATGCAAAAAGGGATAAAGCAAACTATGCTTTCAAAATTTTAGCTCTTCAATTTTCCCTTGGAAAGAATTCAAAAATGCTCCTGTAGAATCCAACTGGATTCTAACCTATTAAGTTTCAGTCTGGAAACAAATTCCAGAAATGCAAAATCCAGAGTGGAGCACAATTGACGCATATTCTCTCACTATTCCTCCTACTCAACCAAGCTATCAGGTGTGCTTCCTCATCCTGGCTTTCTTTAACTTATATTGCAGGGGACATTGCTATAGAATACTTGTCGGGGATAACAAAATAGATTTAATTACATTTGGATGCCACCCTTTTCTTCTAGGACTTCTAAATTTTTAATACCTGTGTGATAGGGAGAAATTCAAGTTAAGTCTTCATGTATAAACATTCTGATTTCTGATAACTTTATGTGGATTTTCCTCACCAAAATAAAAGATTTCCAAAGCAAGGAAGGACAATCCTGGCAGATTTTCCTTACATATATGTGCACAGGCTGACCCTGTATGACCTTTCAATTTTATAGCAGCAAAAATAAAATTTCTGACTGTTAAGGTGTCCACTTTAGTAATTCACAATGCTCCACAAACAGAAGACAAAAGAGAACACAAATTTGCCTAAAATTTGCATGTAAATGTGTATGTGTAAATTTATATATTAAATACCTCTTAAATTATTTCTCCAAATAACCTAATCAGTAATCCCAGATCACCCCTAATCAACTTACCCAAATGCATTATCCACCCAGATCCTGCCCCAAATCAACTCCTCTTCAACCTTCAGTTCACTTATTTTCCCCTCTGCTCCCAATTCCAAAAGAGAGGGGGAAAACCGATATTTGTCTTATTTTCCTGCACCAAGAAGCATAGCCTAGCACAGGCCTTGAGTTGTCACACTTGTAGAATGATGAACATTCCAGGGGTGTGGTGGGGGAGTTTGACTGTTATTTACTAACTAGCACATTGACCCAACTTCTCATGGGCTGGAATAGCCCTTGGTTTGATACAGGCTGACAATAAATGCTTATCACTTGCTCTCAGTCAGTGCTTTGCCAATACTTTAGCTGCAAGACTGCTCTCCATGTTCCTGAAATCAACTCCATATCCCAGGCTAGTATTTGTGGCACTGGCCATGGTACTGAAATATCTCCTGATCCAGTTGCCGGTCTGATGGTGTGCTTCCTCACTTGAGCCATCACCCAGAGCAGAGAATGACATTTCAGATGGAACAGGACATGAACCACTGGCTACTCAGCTGCTACCACGTGCTTTACAAACTGAAGGCTCAAATACCCCTGGGAAACAATGTACATGCTGATGTAGATGAGGGCAGCAATCTACTTTTCTTTAAAACATCTCTGGAAAACTGCATCATCACTTACCATCATTTCCCAGTTAAAGGGCATTGGAGGTTTTATTTGTAAGCTGTATGACTGCCCACACAAATAACTTCTTTTCTCTTTCTCCACTGCGTAATGGCAGGTGATAATTGTTTCTTCTGGCACTGTGAACCTTTCTGTTTTCACATTGTTTCCACTCCTTTACAGATCGAAGAGGGTGAAGGAAACATAAGCTACTACCACCTCAGACCACCTTTCTGTCCTCCTTCTGTCACTAGTTAAGCTCATACTCCTTGGACCTCATTTAATACCAGACACACCAGGCACAACTTCAAATATCAGAGTGTCCAGTGTGTAAGAGGATACCTAGCTGCCTTATACTGCCCACATAAAGAGTATGTGTGTCTAAAATTTAGACTGACCATGTAACATTCTGTGTTATATTTTCTTACCTTTCAGAAGGATTATCTGATTTTGCATATCACAGAAAATGCTGTCAGTAACATCAAAGTATTTTTAATTTTGTGTTCTAATTGTAAAATCATATTTTTAAAAAAGTAAGGGTTTAGTTGGAAAAGTGATTTTAGGGTAACAGACAGATGTTCTAAAGACAGAGTAAATGAAATGAAATACATAGATAAAAATAATGTGGCAAATCTCTTTTCAAGGCAAGAGTGCTGGGAGCATATGATTAGCAAATAACTAAATCATATGTAAATAAACTCAAGATCCTAGAAAACTTCATCAAAACTTTACCATATTTAAAATGCCTAGTATTTTGTTCTGTTTCATAATGCAATAGATTATTTTCATAACATGCATTTTAAAAAGTAAACCCCCAAAAGCATCAGGGCTACACCATAATCTCTGAAAAGGGCAGAAGTGAAACCACTGAGTGTGAATGTATTTATTATATAACACAAGTAGCCCCAAAGCATTCTAAAATAAGTTTGGACCACTGTCTTATATAATTAATTATTGTTCCTATTTTATTTTTTCAATTTGTGAATTCTTATCTTTTTCTATATGGGAAAACTACTCTGTCAAACTGAAGGAATTCCTTTATTTGGGAGCCCAGCCATCATATGGACCAAGGTATTCAGAAAAGTCCTCAATAGTTGGCATTTTCTAAAGCAAAGCATGGATTTATTAAAATTAGGCCTTTTAAAATAGATATGTATGTTCCTATGCAGGAAACCTTGATGTTAATAATTTATTTGCAATTTTCAAATAATATACCAACTTCTTACCAGTTGAGGTAGGCATTAAAATGCCATTTACAACAACAAAAAAGGCAGACATTTCAGTCCAGGAATATATACACCATAAATATTGGAGTAGGATTTAGTTAGATATCAACTTAATTTTGTAGCTACATCAAAAGACCAAACAACTTCTTTAATTGACTATCCCTGCTTTTCCTTTCACCCGTTACACAGCACATGGGTAATGTATGGAATTCGTGTCCAGAAAATGTGACGGCCATTAGCTTAGATGGCTTTAAAAGGCATTAAATTTAGACAAATTCATGGAGACTGTCAAAGGCTACTAGTCATGACGCTTATACGCTACCCCCAGGATCGCTGGGGAACAACAGCAGGAGATTACTATTGATTACTTTTATATCCTGTTTGTAGGCTTTCCATATTTTCATGAATTTTTAAGATGTATTGATTCTTGTTCTAATGTTGTTCCCCGCCTCGATCTAAAAGGAGAGGCGGGTAAGAAATAATTTTATTATTATTATTATTATTATTATTATTATTATTATTATTATTATTAGCATTAGCATTAGCATTTGCTTAGCCTTTGTATGAAAGGATTCTGTACCAAGCAAGTCTTTGGTCTAGCCAAGCAGGGCTCTCCTTGTGTTCTTATAATGTTACACTTCTGTACATGCAAATTCCTTTGGACTTCATGAATCATTAGGGAAGGAATATGGTTGGGAGGACAAGATCATTGAGCCACTAGAAAATTATTAATACTACAGCCTTAAATTGTAAAATTAAAGAACAAAAATATTTTTGAATATTAATAACTAATTGTTCAATAACTAGAATCATTTAATTTATTTATTAAAACGTTTGTATCTCACCCTATTATCACTGGGAACTCAGGGCAGCGTACAGATAAAATCAGAACAATATAAACATAAATAACAACATAAATCATTAACAAATTAAAACTGGTAGGTTTTTTTAAAGCAATAAAGCAATTAAAAACAATTAAAACTATGTGTAACCATGGAGAATTTAACCCTCGATAAAAAGGCATGTTTTAACTTGGTGCCAAAATGAAGCCAGTGTTGGTGCCCGTCAGGCCTCCAAGGGGAGGGTATTCCACAAGCAGGGTGCCACAACAGAGAAAGCCCTCTCCCACGTCCCACCGTAATGTATGTCTTGTGTTGGTAGGACACAGAGGAGGGCTCCTCCAACATATCTCTGGCAGGCATAGATAGGGAGAGGCTCTCCCTCAAGTACTGAGGTCCCAAGCCATTTAGAGCTTTAAATGTCATTGCTAACACCTTGAATTCCAACCAAAAGCGTATAGGCAGCCAATGCAATTCTTTTAAGACCAGTGTTATATGGTCTTTGCACTTTGCACCAGCTGCAACTTCTCAGTCATCTTTAAGGGCAGCCCATATAATGTGCATTGCAGTAGTCTAATCAGGAAGTTACCAGTGCATGGACTACTGTGGCTAGGTTGTTCCTGTCCAGGAAAGGTTGTAGCTGGCAGATCAGCCAAAGCTCACCCCAATTACTCTAGGCCAGAGTACACCTGGGCCTCCAGTGACAAGGATGGATCTAGGAGTACTCCCAAGCTATGCACCTGCTCCTTCAGAGGGAGTGCAAGCCCATCCAGAACTGGTCATATACCCAATTCAAAGACTCGAGAGCCACCAATCCACAGAGCTTCCATCTTATCAGGATTCAGCTTAGCCCTCATCCAGCCCATTGCAGCTTCCAGGCATTGCTCCAGCACCTTCACCATCCCAGCTGACTCCAATGACAAGGAGAAATAGAGTGGAGTATCATCAGCATAGTGATGGCACCCAGCCCCAAAACCCCTAATGACCTTTCCCAGTGGCTTCATATAGGTGTTGAACAGCATGGGGGATAGAATAGAGCCCAGTGGCACCCCACAGCTTAATAGCCATGGGGTGGAACAGGAATCTCCCCAAATCAGCCCTGTTCCCATTTCACAGAGCCGATATACAAATAGTTTAGCAGATAAAGAAGCCTATAAAATGTCAGTAAGTGATTTTGGCTACCTATCAATATTCTTGCAAAGCTGATTAATGTGAAATTGCATGAAGACCTTGCTTTGCACTTAATTTATACTTGGTAGATAACATACAAATGTAAAAATGTACTGGGCATTTACTGAATTGAATCGGTTTGATCTATCCTCATCAGCATAAAGACACGGTTTTGAAAATCTATTGATTAATGCTGGTGATAGCACTGTGAAACACAGTTTTTCTTGTGAATTAGTCAGCTGACACCATATTTTATTTATTTTTTTATTTTTTATTTTTATTTATTTAGTACATGTCTAATCTGCCCAATAACTAATGTTCTCTGGGCTTCCCGTAGGGTTTGTTTTTATTTAGCAGGTTTTTATACAACCCTTCAATATATAATTACCAGGATGATAAAAGATGCAACAAAACCTTTTGTAGTAAGCTTGCTCTGACATCAGAGAGCCAGACCCCAGCCCCAGGTGCCTTAGGCCATGGCTAGATGACAGGGGTTGAAGGCAACAATCTAGCAATTTTATGATAGCGAGATCGTCGCCCTCGTCTACACGTGGCGCGTGATGTCCCAGGGAGAAGAGGCCATCACGCCCGCCATTTTGTTTTGTTTTTCTTAAAGGAGAAGGAGTGCACGAGCACTCATGTGCAAAATGTGAGTTGTCTTTTTAAAAAAAATCCCCACCCCACCCCAATGGGCACCGTACCCGGGTGGCGGCTCCTCGCGGTTACTCACAAAGAGCCAGGACAAACCACGACACTCATCTCGAGACCGTGGAAAAAGCGGGCTAAAAGGGTAGGGCGATATCCCTGGGCAAGGGAGGAATCATCCCTCCCTGCTCCCAGGATCCCCTGTGCATCATGTGAACACACAGGGATGATTCCCGGGGCGATCACTGTGATAGAGAGCTTCGGCTATTGGGCAGTATAAAAATGTAATAAATAAATAAATGATATCACCCCGTCTAGCCATGGCCTTAGTCTCTTTAGCTGCTCTATTGTGAAGTGAGCCTTGCAAGACTTGGGCTAGACAGCTGAGACCCTTCAATTTCTAGTTTTAATTGAAGAGAATCTTTGAGTTAAATTAAATTGGGTTGGACTTTATTTACTTCATGGTTTTTCATATGATGTCTTGCAACTGAAGTCAAGTTGAGTATCGCTGGAATCTTTCACTAGAAATACAGAGAACTTGCTAATACAGGACTGGACCCAATATTGTTGTTCTGTCAGTGGAACTGATTCTATTGGTGGAATGGGACTTCCCCGTCCACCCTCCCACTTGCAGTCGCCCAAGCAGCCTCCAAATCTATTCTGGTACCAAATAGGCTTCATAACTTAAATGACTGTCTCTTCTCTCATGAGCCTGTCTGGGTTACAGTCATCCTCAGAGGCCCATTTATGGGTACCTCATGGATGTGAGGCACATAGTGAATAGAAATAGTGCCTATTTAGTTGTATCATCCTGACTTTGGAATTCTCTCCTCAGGGAGGTTTACTTGGCAGAGAGTATGTTTTCTTTTTGATGTCAGGTTAAATTCTTCTTGTTTTCTCAGGCCTTCTAGACTTTTGTTTTTAATGTTGTTTTATTGTTTGAATTATTATCTGCTCTGCTCTTAATTGGTTTCTACAGTGTTTATTGATTTTATGTTTTATTACAAGCCATTCTGGAGCCCCTGTAGGTTGAAGACCACGGTAATGCCTGAATAAATAAACGTGAGATCTATAAATGAGTCTGTATAGGCTTGAATGAATACCATGGGTTTTCTATTTAATAATAAAGATTTTCTATGCAATAGTAAATATTTCTCTTCTATTTCTTTCTATAGTGGTACCATTTTGCAGTGCATTGTTGCCTCTTTAAGGTTATGTGATACCACAAATTGAACTGAATCTTTCATTGTAACATACCTTTATTTTGCAAATTTTCAAATCTATTTTTTAAATCTATTAAACTGAGGCATTCTTAAAATAAAAATAAATTGATTATTGGGATCAGATGCAAAGATACTGGGCATTGTCCAGACAAAGATAAGCACTTTAAATTCCCATTGATTTCAGTGTGAGAGAGAGAGGGAGGGAGAGTTATGCACCTTAGTGGCCTAACCATGACTTAGTATGTTGTCTGAACAGGCCCATTGAGTTAAATCCCTATCATCTGAGCTACAGTGTTGTTTGAGTAACAAACAGGTATAAGACTATTATTCCATGTCAAAAGTATACTTAAACATTTTCACTTATAATTTAATGAGCAAAGACTATTGCAGAAGGTATACACATTAAAAAAAACTTTATATATGGATGTTTAGAAAAAAATATCGACTAAGGACTCAATCCTATGGGATGTGCCCTGGTTACTCGTAATCCTCCTAACTTGGAACCTTATGAGTATCCAATGCAGAGCAGGAGGAACCTCATGCCGCACACTCTGCATTTTAGTTAGATGAACGTTTTAGTCTGTCTAGAAGAGGCTTCGGAAAGGGGAAGGGAAGGAGACAACTGGAGATACTGTGTAGCCTCTGCCCCCAATTTCTTCCCCTTTCCTGGGAATGGTGCTATATAAATAAATAATAATAGTAATAATCTCCACATTCCATTTGCAAGCCCAGAGAGATAGCCAGGGCAGTGTTCTCCATGAGGGCTATTTCCTGGCTCCCAGCTCAGAGTCCTGTTTACAAGCTGCACAATTCCATATTCCCCCTATATGCTGTGTAGGGGACATAGGATTGTTCCCTTAGGTAAAAGTAACTATTTTTGAATAAGCAATTACCTTCTCAAAGCTATAATTCAGAATCCACAGTTGGTTTATCAATGGTACCTTCTCAAACTAGGGGGAGATAACGAGTGGGGTACCGCAGGGCTCTGTCTTGGGCCCAGTGCTCGTCAACATTTTTATTAATGATTTGGACGAGGAGGTGGAGGGAACGCTTATCACATTTGCAGATGACACAAAATTCGGTGGGATAATTAATACCCCGGAAGACAGAAACAAACTAAAAAGTGAGCTTGATAGGCTGGATCGCTGAGCTGAAAACAACAGAATGAAATTTAATAGGGATACATGCCAAATTCTACACCTACGAAAAAGAAACAAAATAAACAGCTCCAAGATGGGGGATACTTGGCTGAGCGATACTACAAGTGAGAAGGATCTTGGAATTGTTGTAGAACACAAGCTAAATATGAGCCAACAGCGTGATGTAGCTGCAAAAAAAGCAAATGCTATTTTGTATAGCTTCCAAACGCGTGAGGTACTGGTTCCACTCTATTCAGCACTGGTTAGGCCTCATCTTGAGTATTGTGTCCAGTTCTGGGCACCACACTTCAAGAAGCGTGCAGACAAGCTGGAGTATGTTCAGAGGAGGGCAATGAGGATGATCAGGGGTCTGGAAACAAAGCCCTATGAGGAGAGACTGAAAGAACTGGGCATGTTTAGTCTGGTGAACCACCCAGAGAGCTTCAGCTGTGGGGCGGTATATTAGGGTGACCATATGAAAAGGAGGACAGGGCTCTTGTATCTTTAACAGTTATATCGAAAGGAAATTTCAGCAGGTGTCATTTGTATCTATGGAGAACCTGATGAAAATTACTCTACATCATACCAGTTAAAGCTACAGGTGCCCTGCCCTCTTTTAAATCTGGTCACTCTAGTATAGCTCCTGCAGCTTTAACTGTTGTGATGAAGAAGAAATTTCACCAGGTTCTCCAAATATACAAATGACACCTGCTGAAATTCCCTTTTCTATGCAACTGTTAAAGATACTGGAGCCCTGTCCTCCTTTTCATATGGTCACCCTAGGTATATAAATGTAATAAATAAATAAATAAATAAGATTGGGGGGAGACATGATGGCACTCTTCAAATACTTGAAAAGTTGTCATGCAGAGGAGGGCCAGGATCTCTTCTTGATCCTCCCAGAGAGCAGGACATGGAATAATGGGCGCAAGTTACAAGAAGCCAGATTCTGGCTGGACATCAGGAAAACTTCCTCAGGAGCCACACTACTCCTTTTTAGCAGTGTTGAAGTGCACTGACAACAGTTGGAGCCCATGACACATACCATATACTGCTTTCATACCACTTTCATAGTGGAATATCCTGCTTGGTGTAGATGTGTCATGGGCCCCAACTGTTGTCAGTGCACTTCAATACCGCTATAAAGCAGTAGTGTAGTTCCTGCAGTGCATTTCAATACCGCTATAAAGCAGTAGTGTAGTTCCTGCAGTGCATTTCAATACCACTATAAAGCAGTAGTGTAGTTCCTGCAGTGCATTTCAATACCGCTATAAAGCAGTAGTGTAGTTCCTGCAGTGCATTTCAATACCACTATAAAGCAGTAGTGTAGTTCCTGCAGTGCACTTCAATACTACTATAAAGCAGTAGTGTGGCTCCTGCCTTTTATATACTGCTTTCATGCCGCTTTCATAGTGGAATATCCTGCTTGGTGTAGACAAGCCCTAAGCTCTCCTTTAAAATGCGGACACTTGTTAAGTTATTGAAATGTTTAGAATATCTCATTTTGAAATATATGTATAGGAAAAAATATATTTGATAGTTGAAGTGGGGATACATTTATTGCACTAGTTTTTATTGCTTTGGGTTTAAGCCAATATGATACCAAGATGATTAGGGCTTAGTGTCTGGGACCATCCCTCAATTCAATATGTCATCTGCCAGCTTCTTCAAGTAGGTGAAGGAACTCTATTTCCATTAATATTCTTTAGACTCCTGAATGCTTTGGAAGAAAATGTTTTAGATCATCCACTTCTTCCAATGTTTTAGATAGCATAGAGAAAAGGAGGCTTTAATTTAATAACGATAGGCCTATGTTACATATATTTCTTGAACATTTTGAGTAAATATCTATCATATACTAATCTGAACTCTTCTCTTTAGTATCCTTGTAGGTTTAGCCTGAAATGTAGGTTATACTTGCTTAAACCTCCAGAGTCAATTTATGGAATTGGAAGGGGCTGCAGGAGGGAGGGGAAATCCATTCTTCAAGTGGTTTCCATTCCGCTAGCAGATGACCAGTGTTAGATCAACCCACCTGCCTTCCCCATCTTGAATTCCCTCATGGGCAATGAACTGACATATAAATGGCTGAAACAACTGGCAGTTCTAGTATTATAGAGTTCTAGTATTATGGGAAAGAAAGAGAAAAAAAATCTCAATCTCTTTCTCCACTATCTCTACACCAGGAAATGGTTCTATAGATTTTTTTAGACCTCACCTCCCAGAAGCCTCTGCCAACATGGCAAGTGATCAGGAATGCTGGGAGCTGAAGTCCAAGCCATCTGGAGATCTACTTTCTGTTCATCCCTGCTCTACATCATACATCATGTTCCCATTTCTTTCTTTTTTTCCTAAATGAAAAGCCCAAATGCCCCATTTTTTTCTCTTTGGTAATGTGCTTCAACCGCTTGATAATTTTATTTCTATGGTATTCTTTTTGAGATGGGGCAACTACAGCTATACATAGTTTTCCAAATATGGCCACATCAAAGCTGCTATAAGTGATACTGTTATAACAATTAAAGATGCAATCCTGTGCATGTTTAGACAGAAAATACCATGGCTGGGTGGGTAATGCTGGGTGAGGAACGTAGGACTTTTTTCTCCCTAAACATGCGTAGGATTGCACACTAAATGGGTCTGTGTATTAGATATGCATGTAATGCCTTTGCTTTTTTTAAAAAAAAAGTTCCCAAATCCAAAGTACTGCATTATTAGTTTGTGTGCCTGAGGCGGTTTGAACTGGCAAACGTCTTTTTAAACTGAGGTCAGTTTCATATGGATTTTGTGATATGGAATGGGAATCTGCTATTCAATGAAAAGTCAAGGTTTGCACTGGGTATGTCTAAAATCTTTGGATCCCAGCCAACGTTGCTTCAGTTATTATATAACGTCAAAATGTAGGCACAACAAGTTGTCAATATAAAGTGCTTTTGCAAATTAATCCTAAGAATCACTCGCAACCCTAACATCTGAAATGGCACCTCAGGAAAGTAATTTCATTAATGGACTCTATAGTGTAGTTTCAAATCATATGCTGAATGTTCTAGACAGCTCAGTCAGTATTTACTGTTTTGCAAAGAAACTCTATTGAAGTTTGGTGTTTCTTTATTTTATTCACCTTTTTATTCACTCAGTATTTTAACACTTAATTTTAACTTAAATTTAAATTTTACTGTTTTAACTCTGTATTTTAATCTTATAATCAACTTTGCTGTGTGGTTTTATTCTGGTTGCGCTTTTTATACTGTATTTCGTAATTGTGTTTTTAACCTGTTGGATGTTTTTTGTGGTTTTAATTTTTGTGAACCGCCCAGAGAGCTTCGGCTATTGGGCGGTATAAAAATGTAATAAATAAATAAATAAATTAATAAATTTATTGATGATTGAAATGAATAATCAATTATTGGTGCATCTAACTAGGGACTAGCCACTTCTTGTGTATGTACCTAGTATCTATTAAAATATCTATTAATATATATATATATATATATTTGTGTGTGTGTACGTGTACGTGTGTGTGTGTGTGTACACACATACATACATACATACACACACACACACTCTTTCCATAATTTGAGATTTGTGGAAAACTTGTGGTTTTCATCGATTTTCCCCAATGCTGGAGGCATGCTGGGTGAATGGTATGACTCTGGATTCATGGATCCAAAGCCTCCCTAATCCACACACACCCCAGAACACCACCTATTGGCCCTCTTTGATGGCAAAAGAGGAATGGTGGGGCACACCTTTCCACTGCAGCACGGAGGAGGCACCCTAGGAGGGATCTCCTTCTCTGTATACAAATCTGCCCATGGAGAGGAAGTCATGCTGTATCCTATTGCCCTTGAGATTCCCTCCCAGGTACCATATGATTGAAGCCTTAAACTATGTCAGTCTTCGTTTATTGATCATTCTCCTAAATGTTGTTTGAAGTAAAGATTAGTAATATTTGCCTTCTAGATAGTAAACTAACATTACAGTGGAGCTGAAGCTGTTTAGCACATTACAGATGTTTAGCAGGAAATAGGGGGAAATGATACAATTAAAAATATATTGTACAGTAAATGTAAAATATATGCAAAACAGAATTAATTAAATATAGTATAATAAAATGAATGCAATGCAAGTTTAATTTTCAGAATATTGCTTGAGGCAGCACTTTGACATTTTCATGAAATCTGATTAGTTTTCAGAATTATACTGAGAAATAACATGTCTGAAAGAAACTACCATTTAAGTGATGAAGCTCAGCAAAATTAGGGGAAATGCTTTGATATTGTTTCTTATACTTTCTGGTAAGAAGAGGGGGACAGAGGAACATTCTCGTCCTCCATCTACGTTAAGGTCTTGTAAAATTGTTGTGTGTTTTAAATGTTTAATGTTTTAATATTGTAATTTCTAAAAATTATTTTATTTATTTATTTATTTATTTTGTACATTCCTTTTCCTAGGTTTAAATGTATATGTTTAAAAATTTTAAGGCCACCTTGAGGCCCAGTATTGGGCAAAAGGCAGCATACAAATTATTATTATTATTATTATTATTATTATTATTATTATTATTATTTATTTATTTATTTATTATTTATTTATTTATTACATTTTTATACCGCCCAATAGCCGAAGCTCTCTGGGCGGTTCACAAAAATTAAAATCATCATAAAACAACCAACAAGTTAAAAATACAAATACAAAATACAATATAAAAAGCACAACCAGGATAAAACCACGCAGCAAAATTGATATAAGGTTAAAATACAGAGTTAAAACAGTATAATTTAAATTTAAGTTAAAATTAAGTGTTAAAATACTGAGTGAATAAAAAGGTCTTGGAGGACATCACCCAGATTGTGGAATGGCCTGCCAGAGGAGATTCATAAAATTAACTCTCTGTGTGATTTTAAGGCAGCTTTAAAGACCAGCCTTTTCTGGCAGGCCTATCCAGATCAATGTTAAATCAAGAATTTTTAAGATGTATTGATTCCTGTTCTAATGTTGTTTCCTGCCTCGATCCAAAAGGAGAGGCAGGTAAGAAATAAATAAATTTATTATTATTATTATTATTATTATTATTATTATTATTATTATTAACATAAAAAATCTCATCGTTAAAAGGCCTTGAAAAATATTTTTTTTTAAAAAAAAATTACTTCATGATTAAAAGCCATCAATGCAGTCACTAGGAAAGCCTGCCTGGGAAAAAGAAATTCATAAGCAGGGTGCCACAATTAAGATGTCCTGCACTCCAGTTGTCTTCCACCACAACTCAGACGGTGTTCAAAAATTTAACACATTATTTACGATCTAGGCTTATGCTGACAACTCCCAGCATACCTTGGGGGGAGGAAAGATTTATTAGGCTTTGGGAGCCATCACCTGGAAGTGGCTCGTCATCCTGGGCCTGAAGGGAGAGCGTCTGGGTTGGCTGCCTCAGTTACTAGGTTCCGTCGGGAGCAGATGGGAAGGAGGTTGCAGCTCTGGGCCAAAGTCATGCTGGGAGTTGTAGTTTTTGTTTTCTGTGGGGACAAGAAAAATCATGACTTTCAAAGCAGCACTGACCAGGCATTGAAGGAGAGAGAGAGAGAGAGAGAGAGAGAGAGAGAGAGAGAGAGAGAGAGAGAAAATAAAACATATATTTAGATTTGCATCTTTTTTTAGCTGGTAGAAAGGGTGTCGTGTGTCCTGGTTGTTTTGAAGTTTAGACGGCTGCTCCAGCCAAGGCATGGTGGGAGTTGTAGTCTTTTCAGGTAAAACAAAAAATGTAGTTTATTACGAAGCTCTAATTTAAAATACAGTTCTTATTAACACCATTTCCCATTTATTCTAACAAAACAATTTACTAACTCAACCAAACTAATAAAAAACAACCAACCTAAAGATGAATAAGTTGCAATGAAATTTATTATATCAAATAAATGTTATAAACATTATTCATGGACCTGAGCAACGCCAGGCATATCAGCTAGTTATATATGAGATGTATTATATATGTATTGTATTTGATACCAAGGGTTGTCTAAATGGTGGCGCGGTGGTGTTTATACAACACAACTGCTATCACGCACCCACCCTGGAGCTTTCTGCCGAAGCTGTGGAGAAAAAAACTTGGGGACTTACCCCGACTTGTTTTTCCGGAGTGAGATAAGGACACACAAGTTGATGTCAAGGCAGCCCCAAAGCCTCACTTGCAGTGGAGGCATGGCCGGGTGGTGTCTGGTGAAAGGAAACTGCGATTGGTCGCCTTCCACCAGGAAGAGGGCAGGGGCGGCTCCAATCCCTGGATGGCTGCCCAGAAATCGCACATTCCTTCCTTGGCAGTGGGATTACCTGGCGCCACCCTGGGGAAGTGAAAACACAGGGTTTCGGACAGATATGGCGCCAACCCAGCACTGTGAAGACATCCCTTTGGTATTTGACTGTGACTGAAAAAGAATTTAAAGTATGTGTATTTTCCCACCCACCCCGTGTCAAATATGTTTTTTCTCTGTTCCTTAAATAAATCCAAAGAGCAATGAGGCTAGCAAATGAAAGTATTTTCTTGTAAACTTCTATATTGATTGAATTTACTATAAATCCAGAATTTGATAGAATGTAGAATAAGTGATTATCAAAATGCGTGTTTCAGATAATAGCATTTTGATGGACTGAACGCAATATTGCATTAAAACTATAAAATCCTGTGTCTTAAACAAAATCATTTTGCTTCTTGTAGATGGTTTATTCTATATCTTCAGAATATGATATGATTTTTTAAACATATTTTGCTTTCTGGTTTTACATTAAAATCAATAGGACATATATTGGCATGGGTGGAGGAAATCTTATTCAGTGCTTTGGAATGTGGGACATGCTTAAGGGGTTCTTCACTTGAGTAAGAAAATTATTTCTTTTGACTGTTGCTGCATTGCAAGAGATGGAGGTGAACAGTTTTTAGTTTATTGCTCATTTAGAAGCTGATGCAGAAATGGCCTTTAACCAAATGTCACCTTTTCCTTTTTTCTCTGAAGAACTCTTAAAAAAAAAACTTGTTAAAATGCTAGTAGCAGTTTTCTGTTCGATTTCTTTTGATAGTTGTCTAGTTTTCTCTTCTTTTCTTTGTTGGTTCTACCATTTAAACGTGCATGAATAAAATGGCATCTTGTAAAACATGCCCTGAAAACAAATACAACTAATAGGCATTTTCTGCAAAATACAAAAAACACAAGAGATATTTCCATCATTTTTCTGATCTTTTTGTATATTCCAATATATATTTTATATACTGGCTCAGTTAAACCATAGCAGCAAAACCATAGTATGTCATAACGAGAATGACCTGGCATGAACCTTAACTTCTTGCGCTCCCAGCTTCTCTTCTTCTTTGATGTGTGGGAGGAGAGATCAAAAGCTGTTGTTGTTCTTTTTTGAACTTATCACAGTTCAACCTTATGTCCTATTAAAACAAACCATTGTCTGAAACCTAGCTTGGAGGTGAGGCAGGAATGCATGAGCCCAAGTCACATGGTATGTCATTATGTCTGAACTAGACCATTGATTAGATTATTAGTAATAATGATTTAGTTTTGCAAGTAATTGCAGTTAGCATATAGAGTTGCATCCAGTTTGTGTCCCTCCTTGTATGGAACACTCTTCAATCCAGTAGAGGCTTCTATGAATGGAAAAATAGCAGGCAATTTGTGCTCTCTCTCTTCCCACTGAAGGCCTTTGCAACCCACCAAAATCTGCTCCAGACAAGTGAGAGACTATTTAGAAAAATGTTGGAGGTGGAGGCTGCAAGGGAAAGAGGGAATTTGCTTCCACCTTCTGTTCAGTAAAGATGCCTCGTGTGGCGCAGAGCGGTAAAGCAGCAGTTTCTGCAGCTAAAACTCTCCCCATGGCCTGAGTTCGATCCCAGCGGAAGCTGGTTTCAGGCAGCCGGCTCAGGTCGACTCAGCCTTCCATCCTCCCAAGGTTGGTAAAATGAGTACCCAGTTAGCTGGGGGAAAGGTAATAACGGCCAGGGAAGGCAACGGCAAACCACCCTGCTATAGGGGCTGCCAAGAAAACATCGAAAGCTGGCGTCCCTCCAAGAGTCAGTAATGACTCAGTGCTTGCACGAGAGGTTCCTTTCCTTCCTTCTGTTCAGTAAAGCCTCTGCTGGGGCAAAGAGCCTTCCGTGAGTAGAGGATACAAACCAAAATTTTGCACGTAAATCCGGACAGACTTATGTTTAGTTCTCATTTAAATTTGTGGGACATACTCAACCACAAAGCTTACCAGGTGACTGGATACATACAGAATACATATTATATCTATATTGCCTTGAGCTCTTTTGGGGAAGGGCAGGATTTAAAAAATTGTTCTAATTATAAAAATGTCCTATTGGTTTCAGTAAGACTCAGATATTACTAATATCTATTGGTTTCAGTAAGACTCATTACTAATATTATTAAAGGACTGAACCCCTTGCAGTTTATTGTATGAAGTCTACATAGCCAGCAATGATAGAATGTGCACAAAGCATTATTATTTATGTATTATGGCTAGGTTCTCTTGTGGCGCAGAGTGGTAAGTGGCAGTTACTGCAGCCGAAACTCTCCCCACGGCCTGAGTTCGATCCCAGCGGAAGCTGGTTCTCAGGCAGCCGGCTCAGGTCGACTCAGCCTTCCATCCTTCCGAGGTCGGTAAAATGAGTACCCAGCTAGTTGGGGGAAAGGTAACTGTGACTGGGGAAGGCAATAGCAAACCACCCCGCTACAAAGTCTGCCAAGAAAACGTCAGCAAAAGCAGGCGTCCCTCTAGGAGTCAGCATTGACTCAAGTGCTTGCACGAGAGGTTCCTTTCCTTTTTCCTTCCAAAGAGCTATGTCAGGCATGCTCAAGAGTATGGGAATAGCCAGTTGGGTTTTGAACTTATTTACTTTGAATAATAGATGCCCATACTGTATCTAAATCTGATTTTGGTATTCCTCTCAGGTTCAAAAGTCTGTCATGCAGCTTGGTGGACTACAGCAGGGATGAGCCACTTTGAGGGGTCCAGGGACCGTTTTTGCCCCCTTGCAAGCTGTACTCTGTGGGGGTGCCTGAAAAAAATGGCAGTTTTGGCAACAAACTGCCATGGCACACAAAAAGAGTCATGTTTAATTTGTCCTAAAGCTAAATTTGATACTTTTAGTGCTCTGTAGCACAAAAACCTCATAAAAAACCCCACCCAATTTTAATTGTATTTTTCTGCCGCCATTGAATTCACAGGACAGCATGGGTTCCATGCAGCCTATAGGCTTCTGGTTGCCCACTCTTGGAATACAGTTCTGGAAAGAAGCAGCTCAGAGACCCCCTTGGGCATGCAGAGCTAATTTATGCAGTCATTTTGGTTCCAGGCCCATAATAAGATATGCTTCATTAGTTTACAAATTGATTAATAGGGCAGTGTGGTTTGCTTTGTATCTGTAGTAACACTCTATTGCAGTTGTCACGTGTGTATGTGCTCCAGAGCTAGCAGAAGGTATTTTTTAAAAAATTCCTTTATTGCTAGTAACACATGTGATACTACTGATGGAAGTAATCAGGTTGTGAATCTGTTCATCCTCTGAGATGAATCTGCAGTTGCTGTGCACACATTTAATTAGGAATGTTGTGGATGCCATTCTTCTCCATATCAAAAGATGGGTGGAAAATAAGTCAGATGTACTCTGGGTTTTTTTTATGAATATTGCCTTGTTTCATTAAAATCATTGTTTTATAGAAAATTATTGAAAACTTCCCTTTGTACACAAACAGTAGATATGAGCAAGTCAATCCCCAAATAGGAGATATAATAACAAAGTGGCTAAATTTTGTGCTGCTGCAATTGCTTGTTGGCATGGGATGATATTAAATGTCTGACAATGTTTTTACTTGCTAAATCTTGTATTTTTATGAGTGGGACATTTTTTTAATCTGCTTATTCAATTTTACTTTTGAAAATTTTACTTTTAATCAACTGTAACTGCTTTTATATCATTGTATTCACAATGCTATTCTACTTTGCTGGTCTTGTGACCGTAATAAACTACTACTATTCTTCTCCATAGAGATTCCATAGTAACTAATCCTTCATGAATACTATATCTTTAAAATTATGTTGTTGTTTTTTTAAGAAATCAAAGCAATGCACTGCGTCTCTATTTTCCTACAGATTTTAGGCTGTGATCCCTCTTTGGAAAAAAGTCACATTCAGTTCAGTATGCTTCCCGAGTGAGCATACGTAGGATTTTGTTGCTTAGATATACTTAGTTGATTGGATGGCGTGGGAAGCAAGATCAGGTCCTTCCTCCTAGTATGGAACCTATTCTCCCCAAGGTTCTTGAACATGTGCAGGACCTTTGGGTGCCTTGAACCCCATTCACACTAATACTGAACTCCTTCCTACAGACATATTGATATCAGGCCAGGTCTAGCATTATTTAGTGAATGTTTGGGGGTGGGGGTGGGGTGTTTACATCTGCGTACCATTTCTGAATGGGGAGGAAAAACGTTTCTGTTGCCCAGGCAATACTCCCTATCTAGCCATGCTGCTCTGTGCAGTAAAAATTCTGTCCCTCCAGGTGATCCCGTATATAGTTATACACAAATAATTGGGTCATAATATGAATTCACACCCACATCCCAATTCTGCCCCAACTAATTGGCTAGCAGGATTGTATTGGGTGAGGGAGCATTGGCCCAGTTAACATATGAAGCTCTAAATGATTTAAGACCAGGTTTCCTAGAAGAACCTCTTCCCCTGTGTAGATCCATTACTCCACTATGATCTTGCTGTCTGTGCCACATGCTGCAGAGATCCATCTAGCAGTTACATAGGAATAGGTCATCTCTGGTGGTGCCTGCCCTCTGGAATGACCTCCTCTCTGTGATGTGTGGGGATGTTTAAAATGGTAAGCAGTATTTATTTATTTATTGCATTTCTATACTGCCCAATAGCCGAAGCTCTCTGGGCGGTTTACAAATTTAAGACAATTCAAAACAAGACAATAGTATAAAACCATAATATAAAATACAATATAAAAGCACAACCAAGATAAAAACAGCAGCAATGCAAAAATACAAATTTAAAAAACAAATTTAAAAAAGCAAAGTATATAAATATTTTAAGTAAATGATAAAAATAAACATTAGTGCATTCCTCCTCCTCCCTGATACAAGCCCTCTTGCCAACAGTTTTCCTTCACCTTTTTACAATAGGGTATAACCATCACCAAAAAGGCAGGGTGTGTTCCCTAATAGGAGACCTTGAAGTCATCTAATAAAATTGATTGGCAGTAGTTTCAGAAGACACAAAAGGAAGCACTCCTTCACAAGATGCATTGTTAATTTATGCCGGAGTGGGGAACCTGAGGCCCTGTAGAAGTTGTTGGACTCCAATTCTCATCATCCCTGGCCAGGGACCTTGCTGGCTGGGGCTGATGGGAGTTAGAGTCCATCCCCATCTGGATGGTGATGGGTTCCTCACCCCGATTTATAGAATTTGCTGCTACAAAATGTGATGGCCACATTTAATGGGGGATTAGACACATTCATGGAGGATAAGGCAAAATGTGATGGCAACTAGTCATGATGGCTGTATGGAATCTCCAGATTCAGAAGTAGTATTCCACTGAATACCAGTTCCTAAGGAACAAGAGTGAGGGAGGACTGTTGCCTTGATTGCCTGCTTGTGGGCTTCCCAGAGGCATCTAGTTGGCCACTGTGGGAAACTCAGTGCTGTCCTATATAGACCCTTGGGCAGGATCTACACTACTGCTTTATAACGGTTTATGACAGTCTTGACAACTGTTAGGGCCCAGGACACACTCCATATACAGTTTCCAAACCACTTTCAAAGTATTATATCCTGCTTGGTGTAGATCTCACTTTGATCCAGCAGAGCTCATCTTTTGTTGTTTATAGTTAAATTGGCATATCAGCAAGCAAACATAACAGTTGAATGGGTTCTCTGAGCTGTATTTTCACCATTTAGAATCCTACGCACCATGTCTCTGTGTGTACAAAGACTTGAGTTCACATAAGAAACCCAATGTGATTGTCAGTTTCCGCACTTAATTTCCTTCTGACCTCACTGCTTGCGATTCTTCTCCTCCTCCCACCTATCACCAGCATATGTACTGTATATAAAACATCTGATGAAGTAGGAGATATTGAAAAAAGAAAAAAGAAAAAGCTTATGCTAGAATAAATCTGTTATTCTTGAATGTGCTAAATGTCTTTTTGTTTTTGCTATCACCTGGAAATCGTTACATTTCCAAATGTATTTTATCTTAAGAATATACACCTTTAACATATTTTCATACAATTTTTTGAGTTAAGAACTACATTGCAAAATTCAGAGAAGTGCAAAATTCAAAGGATAGTTACCATCTGATCTGCACATTAATCCAGGATCTGTGGATTCGGTCATTTCGCATCAGAATTTGTCAAAGATCGAATTCCTCAATTTCTTGAATCCACAGGTGGGCAATTGGTAGATCCATACTCACAGCACAATCCTCACACATATTTGAGCAAGGTAAACCACCTCTAACTCACTAATGGACCACAAAATAGATCCTTAGTAGAACTAAAGAGCAGTTAGAGGAACTAAGAGACATACCAGTCTTATATTTCAAGTGTTGTATTTGATCAAACCTTGTGCTTGAATAAGAGAACAAAGAGAATTATATAGTGCATAGCCATGGACACATAGAGTAGGCATCAGACATTGGAGACCACGTTTCCAACTTCCCCTCCACACTGTGCTTACTTATGAACACTTTATAGAAAAAAGGCAAGCAGAGAAAAGCACAACTATACTAAAGCAATACATCTATAGTCTATGCTAAGACAATCGTGCTTTCCACATCTCTTCAGCCTTTTCTCCTAGAACAGATTTATGTTTATCAAACCTAAATATAATCTCTCTAAGATTATTGTCCTCTGATATATTAAAAGTGACACCTACAAAGTCTGTATCTATTTCAGATCCTGTGGAATATTTATGGTGCTAAATAAGGTACCTTTGGGGGGAAATGTGAAATATAAATTTATTTCAGCCACCTTAATCCTGAGAATAATAAACTTGCAGATGTTGAACATCAATGAATCAAATTATATATTCCAGTTATCTGATTATTTGGGAATTTGCATAGAAATAAGAAATTATACAGAAATCAAAAGAATATATTCATTGGCTCTTTATAGTGTGCTGATAAGGGCAGTTGTACTAACTCACTTAAGGAAAAAACAAGGCAAGTCTTTCTTTCATCCCATTTCTAAAGAGAATTCATCCTTTAGACAAACTGTATCCGCTGCTTGTGTCTCTGTCCCTTAATATACCAGAGTAGTTGTCACAAGGATTAATGCAATTTCAGTGCTTGCATCTTACTTGTATTTGTTGATGAACTCATGTTGATACTGTGAATATATTTCTAATATCTTATTGATGAATTTAAGAAAGAAAACTATTACACAGAAATAAGCCCTAATCAAAATATCAGCCCCCAATATATTCAGAATGCAGTTCACTGGATGCTATAATTAATATCCAGTAAAAGTTCCGAATGCCCTTTACAAATCCTACCTCAAAGTCTACTTCTTCCATGAAGCTTTTAACCTTTTCATCCCTATCGCCAACTGAAACTAAGGCCATATGTACAATTGCTCATTTTTATTTATTTATTTATTTATTTTATTTTATTTTATTTTATTACATTTTTATACCGCCCAATAGCCGAAGCTCTCTGGGTGGTTCACAAAAGTTAATTCATACCTTCTTACTCTTGTCTCTCACACCTAACCTGATCTAATATTGATAATGTAAGCTCCCTGGGGCAGAGGGGTGTCTCTTGCTCATGTAATTATAAGGTGGCATGTACCCTGATGGTATCATATAAAAAGAGTGAGTAATTGCAATTTGCTTGTCCCCTTTTTCCTGGCATACTAAAAATTGGCTGCAGGAGCTCATGGTGAGAGAAGGTGAAGCAAGGAGACTGCAAGTGTATTTGGAATCTGGGTCTAGAAGTGAACTATCCTGTCTTCCAAAGTGTCTCAGTGCCTTAGGCTAATCCTGGCATATCAGTGGGTATTGACATTTAGAAACTCCTCATGCTTCCCTAGAAGCTTGAAGTGACCTTCACTCTCTTTAGAACTGCCTCCATGTAAAATTATTCATATAGCAGCAGTTTCGTTAAGAACAAAGCAAATTTGATTAACAAAATAACATTGAAATGAGCTGACAGTCCTCCCAGCCACTCACCCACTGACCTGTGCTATATAATAGGGTATTCAGACACTGTTGACTCTCTTGCCAATTCAGACTCCCCATCCATCTACTATAGTTTATTTTAGAGGGTTAACATCAGACATCTATTTCTGTGATGATGATATTAAGACTGGAAGTAACTGTAAAAGGTCATCTGGACCTAAATAGAACTCTTGGCAGATGTTGTTACTCCTGACCTATTTTTGAAACTTCCTTTAGCAGATCCCAGATGTTCTCTTGCAAATAGCATTACACAAGCCAATCCCTGTACTTTTAGCGGCTTTTTATATTTCTGTATCCTACAACTACATTGGCAGTAATTGTGACCACTTCTTATGAAATATTAAACTAGGAAGACATTTCTGTGCTTTTAATAATTGGACGTTGTCATTGTCTCCCACCCACCCCACCCCACTCCCACTAACTAACATTTCTGAGACTCCTGGTGCTCTGAGGTGAGAAGGGGGAAATTAGGGTAGTTTTAAAGCCTCTTGCCTTTTCACCATTAGAGCACCATAAAGGTATTCCCAGGTGGGAATAGGAATTTAAAAGAAGCTGCTTCTTTCATTGTCTGGCTTGTTCAACAAACTAATCAGGGAGTCATGGCTCAGTGCTAGAGCACCTGCTTTGCATGCAGGTTGCAGGTTCAATCCCTGGCATCTCCAGGTAGGGTATGAAAAATCTCTGCCTGAAATCTTGGAAGAGCCACTACTAGTCAGTGTTGATAATCCTGGGCTCGATGGACCGAGAGTTTGACTCAGTAGAAGGCAGTTTCCTATCTTCCTACATAGCTAGCACAATTCCAGCTAGAATTTAAATTCTACCTTAGTGTTACATTTCAACTTAGCCACTTTCTACCAGAAGTGACCCAAGTGTGTTTAAAGAAGTAGCCTAAATCATGGCATTGGTTTTTGCACACAAATTGGTAAGGAGAAGGCTTGGTAAGCTTAAACTAGGGATGTTGTGGGAGTCTGCTGGGGGTGGGGTAGAGTCCAGTCAACCAGCTGCACCCCACTCACTAAGCCACCGCAACCTACCAGACCCATTTGCCTGGTGCCTGCCCATTTTGCATAAAAATGGAGACTCAAGGACTTCTGGGAATCTAATGGTACATAAATGGTAGCTGTAAAGGGGCCATTTCTGCAACATTACAGGCATAAATGGTCCATTTACACCTGTAATGTTGTGTAAATGGCCCCTTTATGGCCACCATTTAAATAACATTAGATTTCCAGGGAAACATGAGCCGCCATTTTTATGCAAAATGTGTGGCTTGCTAAGGGGATGGGCAGGTCTGCAGCACTCCCTGGGCGCTTGCTGGTCTGTCCAGCAGCTCACACAGTATGGTGAGTGGACATAAGCAGCAGTGGCAATTCAGCAAGCACTTTCCAAATCTAGATGGAGGTGAGTCCATCCATCCCTACTTAAATTGAGCCACCGCTCAATCACAGTATCAATTTTGAATCAAATATATTATTTAAACAAGACAGTATATGCCTCTGAGATGGTGCTCTCTTCAACCCTGGAAGGTGTGATTCTCATTTAGGGCTAAGCTTTCAGTTTGGAGTATAGTAAAGCACTTTGCATTTAAAGATGCTTAATCCTGTGGAATTATGAAGTTAGCTTTTGTTTGCTGTGCCTCGCTGGACATTTCAGACGTGAAATAATTCATTTTGTATGCCCAAATAGCAGAATCCAGCCTGATGAGCAGTTGTATAAACACAAAGCTCTTCACATAGTGGTCGAAGGCTCCAGTATTAGTGTTTACATTGCATTATACTTCTGTTCGTATTTTATAGCATCAAGACATTAAAATATTAGAGAAGTATTGATCTCCTCCCCACCGTCCCCACTCCTTTACTTTCAACGATCTTTGTTGTTCATTTGAAAGTCTTCAAGATTACATTATATTATAGTACATCAGATTTGGGATTATAAGCAAAGTAAATATTGCCCTCAATTGCCATATAATGGTGGGGATTTGAGTTTGTTTTAAAAATAAGCCATTTCTTATTCATATTTCTGCTGGAAGTATCCTTAGAATAAGCTTGCATTAACTTCTCAGAATGTGTTTATTCAATAAGGAAACAAACCTAAAACTACTACTTCCCACAGTGAAGTGATAAATGTTAAATGTCTGGATTGATTGAAAGTACTTATTGTATTTCATGAACGTAGTTGTCAATGTCAAAAGGTACAAAATGTTTGCCAATTTATTTACATTGCCCTCTCTGAACTTGTTCCTAATTGGTTTTGTTCCTTCCCGTGACACTGTCTCATAGCCAATTTGCATTTTTTTTTAAATTGTATTGTGATATTATCCTGTTTACTATGTGATGCTAATTGGTTTGGATTGCTCGTCTAATTGATCCAGAAAGTCTTCTCTCAGTTGGCTTTATTAGCCCTCAGTGATATTACCAGGCAGTAATTGGAACATAGGAAGCTGCCTTATATCAAGTCAGATCAGTGGTCTGTCCAGCTTAGTACACTGTGTACACTGTACACGGACTGGTAGTAGCTCTCCAAGACTCCAGGTGTGTGGGGGGGGGCGGAGGGTTTCCAGCCTTAAGTAGAGATGTTGGAGAGTGAACCTGGGACCTTCTGCAGGCAAAGCATGTGCTCTACCATTGAGGCTCAGCCCTTCCCCAAATGTAATTGGCTATGTAGCTTTGTGATAAACTGGTCATGATATAAGCATGATTGAATGGGATCACCCACGTGTCTACTCCAGGAAGAAGAAAGAGTAGTAACTAGAACAGGGGGTGGGGAGACAAAGCTGCAGCAACTGATAGGAGAAACAAATACAGCAAACCGGATTTAAGAATATTTTTTTCTTATAATCAAAGGGATTTTCAGGGGGGGAAACAATTATCCGCCCACCTGAAAGCACTATTTCCAATTTAAAAATAAAACGGGAACATTTGGTCCCCCCCCCCTACTGCTAACTACAGTGAAGAACATTCATGGCCACTATGAAAGTTTCAAAACCTTGCTTTTATGCATTAGCAATAGAACCTGTAATTTCCATTAAACTTCCATCACATTTAAAACAGGCTGTAATCTTTTGAAAATATAAAATAAAAACTTCTATATCACTCTCCTCAATTATATGGATATTGGCATCAAGACATTTAACTTCCAAATAATTGATACCATGTCTGCTACCAGTGTTTTCAAGAGCAATAACTGGTAATACAGTATTTTGCAAGAATATTGTTTTGCAAATTGTCATGTGCCTTCCGTTCCATTGTCTGTTCATTGACTGAATCAGAAGTTTTCCAATTCCCTGAATTTGCACAAATGTGCAAATCCACCCCCACCCCACCCCATGTGCATTTTCATGTTTTAGCCTATGAGGGAGAGGCACATTTCTGCCTGTTCTTTTTGATTTTATCTTTTTTTCCATGACTAAATTTGCATAAATATTTGGAAAGTAAAAAAAACTGTAAGTCCAAGGAATCCGTGAGACTTGGAAAAAGCTGGTTCAGTGTGGAATCCATGGATCAGATTCATAGCAATCTGAAGTAATTTGATTCTGTTGCAGATTTCTCAAACACCCCTAACTGGGATTTTTAGGGCCTTAGCCATAATTAATGGCTAAGATAGTTAGTTGGCTAGTTAATTAGATAGTTGTATATTTAAAGATGTTAAAAGATTCCAGATGCATTTGAGAATTTTGATCTCCAGTTCAGCAATATAAACAGCCACTACACAATAAGAATTCATTACTGCTACACTTTCATAATATTGCTGTTGAATAATTCTTTACTATATAAGGAAATATCAAGGGATTCATATTATTTTGGTTATTGTATTATGATGGTTTAATTAAAGTTTTGTGTTCGCTTTTCCTGATGTTAATAATTCAGTGTAGTTGCCTTTTTGATAATTGGATCTTTACATACATTAACTGTAGCAGATTTTTAAATGCAATGTTTATTATATTGTTAGCATCTCACAATTATCAAGAATCCACAAATACCATAGTGAGCATGAATTTAATTCTGACTATCTATTTTTGGGCACAGTGCCCAGCTGGTTGTTGTTTTTTCTTGTTTTGTTGTGTTGTGTTGGGTTGATGCTACCACCATTTTCCATACTAAGTAGCTAAAGCTTCCAGCCTCTGTTGCTGTATCATGCCATACCTTTAGAGATCTTTAATGATTGGACTGGGTGGAGTTGTGGTAGCACCATTTATAAATTTCTCTCTGCAAAACAGTCTAGTGTCCTTCCTTCCTTCCTGATTCTTTGTGTGCTGTCCATCTTGCTTCTCACAATCCAGACCTAACATCCTCACTCTAGAAGAGTTTTTCTTTCTCTTCCAACCACCTTCTTGTCTCTCAGAGATGCCATTTTGTAGCATCAGATAAGAGATGTTTCTCCATTGACCTTCCCTTCCGAAATGCAAGAGAAGATCTGACAGCGAACCAAATCAAATCTCATTAAGTAAGCCAGCTCCTGCGACTCCATGTGCTGTTTGGTGTGGGGTGAATGAGTCTTGAATTGCTGAGAGAAAGGAACTGGCAGAAAAATCTGGAATGAGCTAGTTTTGTGGATAGAAAGATTGTGTTCATTGAGTTTAGCATAGGGGTTTGTTCACAAAATGGATAGGCATTTCATGGCAAATAGAGGGCTGATTCTGGAAGAGCTGTTGAAATGGAGTGGGAAAGGCACAGGACTGATTTTTGGGGAAGGGGGATTCATTCTCTAAGGCCCCTTTCTACACCTACAGGTATAGAGAGAGGGAGAGGGGGCGATCCCGGAATTACCTTTTTCCAGGATCATCGCACTCAGTCTAATCAGGCCCCATGTCATCACAGGCAGCGCACCCTTTGTGGCTGCCTTTTTTTAAAAAAGGACCATAGTTGGAGCGCACTCACACTCCAGCAAAAATTAAAAAGTATGGGGGAAAGCCCTGACCCTGCTCCCCACCCCACCCCTGAGGGCCCTGGACTCCCCCCCCCATCCCGGCTCCTTCCCTCTGAAGACCCACGCTACTCACGGGGAAGAGGGAAGAAGCCGGGACAGGCTCCCACACCACCTGCGGTCATCGGGATCGTCTCAGGACCACATGTAAAACTTGGATAACTGAGGTTGCAGTTATCCCGAGGAAATGGAGGGATCATGCCTCCCTGATCCCGGGATACCCTGTGCATTTGCACACACAGGGATGATCCCAGGATGATCCCTCCAAAAAACGATGGTGTAGCAAGGTCCGAAGTACAGTGTGGTACTGTACTGGTAATGGCGTGGGGCATTGTTTAATCTCTAAAAAGAGAAGTGCAAGGGAGTTGGGGCTAAGTGAACTTTATGGTATGTGTCCTGAAATCTTTGCTTTTCCCATGTGGGGATGCACCAAGCTGCAGTTGCTCACTGGTATGAAAAAGATATGCTCAAAGCACTTTTAACCCTGGATTCTAAAAATATTGCTCAGCGTTCCCACTAACCTCAACTAGAAAATACGACAGAAAATATAACCTGGAGCCAACTCGAGACTTTTTAGCCAAACCAGCTTAATACAACTTTCCCTCAGTGCTGAGTTTAAAAAACAAAACAAAACAAACCTTGTATTTGGAAAGAACAGCTCCTGAACTCCAATGTGTGGACTCCTGACAATAATTATATTGCAGCTCACCTAAATGATGGGAAACAATACAGCTGTGGTCCTAAGCAAACTTTCTTGAAAGTAACATATTGAAATTTGTGAGACTTGCACCTAGCATTGCATTGTCTGGACATGCTGAATTTTCTTCGCAAAGGATTAATTTTGAATTTATAATGCTGAGTTATTTATATTTAAAATAGAAGTAAAGGGACTGCTCCTCAAAGTTTTCACAACTGCAACCTGATACTGCTTCAGTAGCAGTGCCATTTTGGTTAAAGAACAGAGATGTAGAGAACTAAAGTAATAGCACTGCTTTGTCTCATTAAAAAGTCTTTTCAGTTCTTAGGCCTTAGCTAGACCTAAGGTTTATCCCGGGGTCATCCCTGCCTGCTCCCGGGATCCCCTGTGTGTCATTTACATGAACAGGGATGACCCTGGGACAATCCCGAGATAAACCTTATGTCTAGCTAAGGCCTTAGTCTCATTTTCCCTGTATCTCAGTGTAGCCATCATTGATGCAGTCAGTAACACTTTTGCAATAGGATTGAATGTCTATAGTATAAGAATTCTCCGTGCCCTTTGCTTACTAGAGTATGATATACCACATTGGAAGCTGCCATTGGTCTATGGAATTCAGTATTGTCGATACAATAGCCATGATGACTGGGCTGATGGGAGTTGTGGTCCAAAATATTTGGAGAGCACCAGGCTGGTGAAGGCTGATTGGCAAAAGCTCTCCAGAGTGTCAGACCTGGAGATGACAGGCATTAAACCTGGGAATATTTTGCATGCAAATCATGTACTTTGTTCTACTACTGAAAAACACCTTTCTCCTTAAAACAGAAATAGAGAAGAAGGTCATGAAATCACCTTGGAACTTTAAAACATTAACTTGTAATCTGACTGTCTGGGATGTCACTATACATCATTCACCTTCATATATACTGAGCAGAAATACTTCATATATACTGAGCATCAGTCCTCCTCGGGCTGATGTGCATATTAGCTATCCACAGGATTTTGCACTTCTCCAGATATTGCAACACTATTCTTGACAAATTAAATAGAATACTCATCTAAATATAGATTTTGAAAGGATTAAAAATGCAGATTAATGTGGAAACAGTGAAATTCTTAATAAAATACAAGGGCTAGCAATACACAATTTCAACCAACTTTATTATTAAGAGAGATAACCAAAATGTAGGGATGGGCAAATGAATGATTTTTGAGTTCATAGAAATTCCCCTTTCCCTGCTGTGATGCTTGTTTTGCCCCGTTCTCACTTGCAAATGTGAGATTTTTTTTTCTTTTTCATTAGGAAAAGTGTGTGTTTTTGAACATGAAAAATGTGGATTTCTACAAGTGTGCACCCAAATTCATACTTCTCCCTGTGGATTTTCTAAAAGAACACATTTTGAAATGTGTTCACAAGCTTGAGAATGCATGGAATTTTTGTGATAATGATAATCATGTTTGCACTCACATTTTTGAATGTTAACTAAATTCTCATAACTCCCTGCCTTCAACACAGATTACCAGCTTATTCACTGTACATTTTGCTTCTTTTAAAATCTATTTTAAAGTGTTTTATTCTGTTTTTATTTTATTTTATCTTGTACACCGCTCCAAAATTTTGAATGGGGAGTGGTATATAAATATTGTAAATAAATAAATAAATGTTTTGTCAGGTGTTCATTGAAAGTCTTCTCTTCTACCCTTCTCTGTCCTGATCATCTTGATGCTGGTAGTGGCAAGCTCAGCTCTTATTTTCTCCTGTTGTAACCACAGGATAGAACATTGTGACAATGAAATGTTATCCATGATGGGCATGAAGAAAATCTGGAAATATATGCAGATATATTTCATGTGTCACAATACAAAATAGTGTAGTCCAATTAACCAGACTCCCCACAACACCCTTCATACCACAACCAATGGATCATTTTACATGAGTCATCTTCAATCACTTCAGGGAATCTTTGGCCCAATTTATGTATTATGCCTGTTGAAATTGCTGCTTCAGTGAAATTCCAAAGTTTGGAAATTCTACTTCTATGTTTTTGTTTACCATACCAAGATCCATTCCTGTCTATTCATTCCATCTTTTTTCTTGCCCCTGTTTTAGGAGCATTACACAACTTGTATCAGAAACCAGGGCCAAAAAAGTACATTTTAACCATGCCTAATTTTTTTATGATTTTGATTACATTCAATCTATATATCTCTTGTTTTATTTATCCATCAGCATATGACTGCACAGCAGCGATACACTTTATATGGAATTGTTCAGTTGAACTGAACAGCAATGTTATAACATCAGATAATCCTTAGAGGCTTCCAACAGCTTCATCAACGAAAACTGAACAAACAACAAAATCAACCTCTGCTATTCATATATCAAAAATGTATTTTTCTTTATTGACTAAACCTTTCTTTTTATTAACTAAATTGGTATGTATTTTTGTCGGAAAAGGGAATTGGCACCATATATTTACAGTTATATTTTAAAAGTTTCCACTGTTATTAAGTATATAAAATTATATAACGTTGGCATTTGTATTCATCTACTTGATATGGTAGTCTGGTAATATTTCTATGTACTTTTAAAATATCAAATATAACAATTTCTCAAATTTTGAGATCTCATCTAATAATATATATATATATGTAAATGATATTGTGACTGGAACAATCTGTTTCTTGTGCTATATATGGACTTACCTTAAATTTTGAGGAGACTTTCTATGTGGCAAAGCTTCTCTTTTTCTGAGTTTAAAAGGTTTTCTGAATTACCAACCTGAATGTCTGTGAGATGATGATGATGATGATCTCAAACAAGTAGTATTGATTAAACATGTGAAAACAGTGACCCTGTTCAAATGACATGCTAAGCCACGGTGGTTAAGTGTTTTGAGCTAAACATTGTGGTTGAGCATGTCACGTGAACCATTCCTAACCATGGTGGCTACATATCCATGGTTTAAACACAACGATTAACCATTTGCTGCAAAAGGATTAGCAGCCTAACCATGGCTTAGCGCGTTGCCAGTGTATTGATGCTTTGTAACTGAAAATAGTGCCTGTTTCATTTTTTTCCTCCTCCCTTTTCCTTTTTTAAGCCAATGTTACAGCCTTTTTTTAAAAAAATTTTTTTTTGCTGAATGCAGGGTAAGAGCACTTCAGATAAACATGCAAATGTAGTAATTGACTGTTTACCTAAATATTCAGACGATAAGGTAAAGGTCTAACCTAAAATTACATTAATTGGCCTCTAAAAATGTCCTACTGAGAATTCTGCCCTTTAATAAATAGAGTCAGGCATTGCTAAATTTACTAGATATTCACAACGCTGCTGTTGTTTGTGCTTATTGTAATAACAAACACACCAATTTGTCTCTCGGCCATACTTAGCTCCAAGTTCAAGTCATGTTTCTTCCGTATAGAAAGCATATGTATACTAGGTATCTAGTGTGAAAGCTGACAGGGATATTGTAAAGCACGTCAGTGAATGCATAGAATGTACAGACACCTCCCCTGCTGATTCCCTGAATATGCACTGGCTGCAACTTATCACAATGACAGGCCATTTGCTTGAACACTGTAAGAAATGTGTAAATGCCAGAAAACAGATGAACCTGTTCATTTTCTATGATAATAGAACCATTTATTTTTATTTAGCTACATTTTTACCTCATCTTTCCAACAATACTTTTTCCAAGGCAGCTTACATCTGATACAACAGTAGTAAAGGATCAAGAAACAAAAGGAATTATTTGCTATCGGGCTCAGGAGAATAGGGCAGTATTAACTTCATGCATAATAGAAAGCAGCATGAGCACCTGGCAAAGATGCCTGTTGAAGGTATTTGATGATCAAGGTTCCACCACAGAAAAGGTCCTATCCCTGGTAACCATCTGCATAACCTCCAAGGTCAAGGAGCATGAAGTAGGTCTTCAAATAATGATCCCATCAGGTTCATCTTGGTGGAGGTTGTCCTTCAGGTATCCTGATAGCTGGCTGATTAACATCCACACCTGGGATTGAGCCTGGAAACAAACTGGGAACCAGTAGAGGTCTTTAAATACTCATGCAATATGCTCATTATAGCAGGTCCTGATTAGCATCCTAGGAGTCATATTCTGAACCAGGTTCTTAAAAAATTCAAATCAGTCCCATTGCTGTAGTCTAACTTGGATGTTACTGATGCATGGATCAGTGTGGCAAGGTCATCTTTCTCCATGAGGGGGTGCAACTGGCATATAACCGAAGTTGATGGAAAGTATCTTTTGCTGTAGAAGCCATTTGGGCAACTATAAGCAGGTCTTGATCTAATAGCAATCTCAAAGTGTGAAGCTGGTCTTTAACACAGTGGGTGGGATGCATTTCCATACAGCACAGACAGAATGCCATTTCCATGGGCCACTGAGCCTTCTTCCAAAAAGACCTCCATCCTGTCTGGATTGAGTTTGTTTATTAGCCCTCAGGGCAGCCCGTTACTAACTCTACACCTTTGTCCTATGCGACACCTAGTCTAGATGAAAGAGCAAAACAGAGGAGGTATCACTCCAAATCTCTGGGTAGTTTCATAGGGGTGACATTTGCAGACAGTGAAACGGGAGCATTCCTAAACACAGGTGAATGCGCTGTTGACTCTGGATGGGGAGGTTTGGTTGTTTTTCTTAGACATTTATCAGCTACCACTGGGTGTTCTGCTTCCCTCTGCTAAATTAAAGAAGCAAAACTTCCTTGTTGCAAAAGTTCTTAATATCATGTAAGCATTGTAAAGATTAGTTAAATATTCCTTTCATGCCTATTATACAAATTAGAAATCAAATACAGTATACACTGGCAAATTTCATTTGGAATATTCATTAGTGTGTTTGGGTAAGAAAGCTGAAGAGATGATATTGGAAGCAGTTTTAATCCTTGTGGGGATGTTAACATTATAAACCTTCTACTTTTTTTTTATTGGTGTGAAGCAAAAAAGATGGTTCTAAAGGGCTATAAAAATTCCCATGAGCAAGTACTAAATTTCTTTCTTTCTCTCCCCACCACCCTAAGTTTAATTAATGAATTAAAAGGAAGTGATGGGGAAAGAAATGTAGAAAATGCACATGACATACACAAGGGGTTGCATCCTGAGAATCATGAGCAGAAATAAGATTGAGGAAGGGGACTTAGCCATCCCTTCCTCCCCGCAAAGCTTCTCCAGAGGGTCAAGGGATCTCCTGAATGAGGTGGGGCATTGAGGACTGTGCTGTGGAGGGGAAATGGCCCCAAATTGGATGGAAGCAAAAACCTTGCATGAGCAAAGGTCTTCTTGATTTGTAGAAAATTCCCTCTCCCCTAGCAGCCCCCCATCCCATCCCATCCAGTAGGGTCCCAGTGCACCCCAGAGAGGCTTTTGGGGGGCATAGGATGCTGAAGGGGATGATGAAGTTCCCTTCTGTACATTTCCAAACCTAGGTGATTTATAGCTTCATCCCACGTACCTGTTTGCCTCAGATTATCCCCGTAGCACCACGCTTTCGCGGTGGTTGTTGTTTTTGCTACCAGGCAACAGCGATCCTTTGCATTCCAGGAAGTGAGTTTAAGGGGGGAAATGTAAAAAAAAGTCATTAAAAAAATCAACGGATGACCCAATTCAATCCAAATTTGGTATGCTTAAAGCTCTCCCTAATATCTATTACTGTGCCAATTTTGGTGTCTTTATCTTTAAAGCTTACACAGATGTAAGCATTTCTTTAAAATCCTGCTCCTGCACCCCAGCGGCAGCTCAGAAGATATGCTCAAAATGTAGGGGCTAAATACTGCGAATCTTTTTGCTTTATTGCACAATTAAGGCAGGATGCATGGGAGTACTTCACAATCAAAACAGATTATAAGGTGGAAAACTTCTGAGTCCTTTGCATGCAATTCGCAGTGATTGCACAGTATAACTCTGGTGTGATAAAGCTCTTAGTATCCTTAACTGTATTTTATGGCACAATATCCACATTCCACTGTTTTAGTAGCTTTTAAGGACTTCGTTTGTCAAGTTCAGTCCAGTTCAGTTGTTTAGGCTGTGATCATATACACACTTACTATGGACTAAGTCCCACTGAACTCAGTTGGACTTACTTTTGAGTATACATGCATAGGATTGGACTGCATATTACAGAGACTTACTAGTTATGTAGTTGCACAGAACTAGGGAAGACTTGCTGTGCAACCTCTATATAAAGAGTGATCTCAATTATTGAAGTATACTAGCTGGCTTATTTCAACAGGACTGCCAAAAAAACAACAACCCTGTAATGCCAGCTTTACTTCTCTTAGCTAGTGGTAAGAATGTAATGCATATTGCAATGGATGAAGAGGGCAGTGGGTGTTTAATTTTCTGAGCATGTAAAGGGATGATATTACTTTATATTAGCTTGTCAGATTATTGAGTAAAAAAAAACAATCATTAGGCAAAACAGAAAGGAACCCTGAAATCTCTCAACATAAATTTAAATAGATGTAGATTTAAATGCAGCTACATATACTTAGGTAGGGATTACTGTTTCCCCAAGTGTGTGTGTGCGTGTCTGTGTGTTTGTATGATGCACATTTTTTTTGTGAGAGAAGAGTCTCTGTCTTCCCATTTCATATCTACCTTTGAATTATTTAAAAACGTTTAGGAAATGTCTGACCTATGAATGGAGGCAGTGCCTTATGTTAACATTAACACATAGCCCTACTTTGGCTGACTACATGTACAACTCAATATCTCAGATTGCTATAGCCTCAAATATTGCTTGGGAATCTTCTTTAGATGGAAGGTGGTTTATAAATACCTTAGAGCCAGCTGAGGACAGAAATGAGAGGAGCAAATTCCAGCTTAATATTGAAGGGACAAGGTGGAAGAGGGGATGAAGGTGAACAGAGCATGGGGGCAAATAATTATTTGAAAGACTGAAATTATTATGATGGTTTCAAAGAAAAGATAACGGATTTGTTTTGAAATACTGAATGGTTTAAATATTCTTATGCATTGCTTTTGGGGATATTTTCCTCTATCTCCCCATTTAAACCTTTATTTGGTCATCCAACTGTGTCATTCTGTTAGCGCAAATGATGTTGCGCTAGCAGTAACTAGGTTCTGAACTATGCGCAAGAGAAGAATCCAAGTGAAGTTATCTTTGCACAAGGGCATTTGCACAACTCATTATGATTGTGCAACTCATTGTGCAACCCACTTGTGCTATTGCACATTCTGCTGTGAAACTGCTTGCACAACTGCTTGCACAAACATAATGGGCACAACAGAAAGATTCAGCAGAGCTGCGCTAGCGCTTTTGAATTTTGTGGAATATCAGCATTGAATACTGCCCATTGAATTCACAACACAAGCAAGCATGTAAGGCTAGAATCAAAAGAACTGCACAACTAGTTCCACAAACTCAGTTACTGGACTTCTCTATTCCTTGAACAGCATCCACTCATGTTGTTTGAGGCGATGTAACATTGCAGATAGAATATCAGACTTGGACCAAGAAACCCAAGTTTAAATCAACCATAATCTTGGGATAGCCTTTATCTCTCAGCCTAACCTACTTCACAAGGTTGTGAAGATTAAATGGGATAACCTGCTTTTATGCTGCCAATGCAAATGTAATAAATAAATAGCAAAGATGTTTGATAACAGGTGATTGTTAAAATATATGTTCATTGTTATGGCATAATGATCTTTTGGGGGCGCGTATAAAAATGCCACGGGACACAGAGAAACCCTTGAGCACAACTAATATATTACTTTAGAACTCAGTTTATGTCACCATTGACACTGCATGAAAAAAGGAAATCTGAGGTTGACTATATTGCATCATTACATTGTATGAGAACATAAAGAAGTGGTTTTCAGTGACGGTAGGATGGGGAATGGGAAAGACCCATCAAAGAAAAAAAACCTGGCTGCCATCAAAACTAAGAAAATTTGTTCTGCAAGACTTAGGACATTCCTTTCTTTGAAACTAGGTCAGCTATTTCTGCACAGATTAAATTCTTGACAAAAGCAGACATGTAATTATTTGTTGTTCTGCAATTATAGGAGCTATGCCTGTTCCAGACCAGCCATCGTCTTCTGACAAGACAAGTTCCCTTAGCCCTGTACTGAATACATCCAATGGAGATGGATCTGAAACAGAGACCACATCCGCCATTCTGGCATCAGTCAAGGAACAAGTAAGCAACTGCAATAAATTCTGAATGAACAGTCACACTATTATGTTTTATGTAATGCTCATAAGCTTCCCTGGTTACATCCTTTAGTGCCATTAAGTTCTAAAATATATTTTGTAAATATTTATTTTATATGTTGTATAAACATTATCATTTTTTCCTATTTACTTTAAAGAGATTTAAAATTAGTTTTGGTTACATCATTGGCTTGGCATTGATTTTTTCCCTTGGTCTGTCGGTTAAGAAATATATGTTCCTTATATTTTCTATAGGTTTGAAGTGGGATCACTTAAGTGTAAAAAAAATCACTGACATTTGTTTATTTTTGGGTTGATAATATCTTCAGTTGCTTTTTCTATATTATATGATTAGAATTCATGTGTTGAAAATTATTGGTTTCCTTGGTTTAGCAAAATAGGGAAAGGGAATTTTTTGCTATGCTGAACTATTTTGATAAGCAACCACTCACTTTTGACCCAAACCCTTGAGCCAAATAAATAACTTAGCTAAGGGTGCAATCTTATGCAAGTCAAGTTTAGGCAAAAATCATAGAATCATAAAATCATAGAATGCTAGAGATGGAAGGGTCCTATAAGGCCATCAAGTCCAACCCCCTGCTCAATGCAAGAATCCAACCTAAAGAATACCTGACAGATGGTTGTCCAGCTGCCTCTTGAATGCCTCTAGTGTGGGAGAACTTGCAGCTGACTGTGGAGTGCTGGGAGTAGTAGGACTTCATTCTGTAAAAAATGCATAGAATTGCACCCTAAGAAAAGTAAAGCTTAAACTTAAAGGGTCTGCTGTCTGTCAGTGGTGAATGCCAAAGAGAGTTAGTGCCCCCTCTAAGGCCTTAGCTAGACCTAAGGTTTATCTCGGGGTCATCCCTACCTGCTCCCGGGATATCCTGTGTGTCATTTACATGAACAGGGATGACCCTGGGACGATCCCAGGATAAACCTTAGGTCTAGCTAAGGCCTAAGTGTGTCCATTTAAAAAGCTTTATTGCACTTCCAAATTTCACCTCAACAGTTTTGGATTGCCTGGTCCTTGCTTTAGATTTTTAAGACAGAAAAACAGATATTAACATATTGCTCCCACTCCAAAGTTCTGGGTTTTTTCCTTATGTGCACACAGGGTGGCTTACACCCATTTACTCCAGTGTGGAAGAGCTCATTGCATGCATTGGGGATACATATGCAGAGCTTTGCCTGATATTATAGTAAATGGGGAAATTCTCTGATGTGTATGGTGTCCTACGTGCACGGGTTGTCTGGATCTGAAGACTGGATGAGCGTTTTGGCCTTTACTGGAATGTTTGAAATACTAGTGAGCTAATGTCAAAGTACATTTAAATACCACTGATTTCACTGGGGAGAGTTAATCCAATGTTTGACTCTTTTCTATTGAAATTGGCAAGGCATGATTTCTGCAGAAGCTTTTTACCTTATTTGGATACAATCCAGCCAAAGTTATTTTAAAAAACAGATTTGCTTTGCAAAATAATAATTATTATTATTTATTTATATAGCACCATCAATGTACATGGTGCTGTACAGAGTAAAACAGTAAATAGCAAGACCCTGCCGCGTAGGCTTAATTTGTAAGTAGTTAAACAAAGTGTAGATGTGTTAAGAACTTGCTTTCTGCATATATCTAATGTGGTAGCCATGTGGCAAACACATTGGGAGGGTTTGTGTTGCTAGTCTGCCTTTGTGTTGCTAGTCTGCTGTGTTGCTTTTGAAAGTCACTTGACCTTTTGGCTCTGTTCCTCTCTATGTTTAAAGTTCTTTGAGAATCCATATGCAAAGTAGTTTATCTGTCACTCCAGATTCTTTTGCTGGCATGTTTCACAGTAGGATGCAAGAGCCTTTCTATGAGAGCCAAGAATTATTAAAAGCCTGCATTTTTGTGCCAGAAAACCATTGCTTGTGTAAGTTAGGTTTTAGAAAAAAATTATGCCGTGCACTCATCTTTGCATCAACTACTTGGATGTTTCTTGAAAAGTTCTCATAGCCTCTTCTTCAGATTTGCACAAATTTAATTTTAATATATGCCTTTCTAAAGCCTTAATGCATATAAGTAAATGTAGAGAGATAGTATATTTTCTTATTGATAATTGTGACTTATTAATAGTCATTAATCCTGCAAAATGAATTACAGTTTGGTTGTTGTAGTTAATGTTGCCTAAAAAAGGCAAGTACAGAATGTAGGTACTTCTTCTCATAGTATAAGATATTTACTTATTGAGTGGGGGGGATGCAAAGGAAATGCCCATGATGCTCACATCATTTAATATGTTGTTTTAGCCCATATCTATAACAACAGACATGTGTTTACTAGAAATACCTTCTGATTTTTCATTACTGTGAACATAAATAAGTAGGTATGTGCTTAGAGGCATCCAGACATCTTTACCAAGTGCAAAAGTTCTGATCTGTGCATGAAAGGCTCTCTTCCCACTACTGTTTCCCAGTGGAGGAAGCATGCAGTTCTCCATTGTAAAGAATAGGGAAATCAGTGCACGCAGGAGAGCAGATGCAAATGTATTTGGGTTGGGGCAGCAGCTGCCCTCTTTTGGTCCTTCATCAATTAAACACGTATTATTGCATTTGTGTTTTCTGTATAACCCAGTATAATGAGTAATGTTTCTATTTCCTGTACAAAAGAGTAAAAATGTTTTCTGTATAAATGGTACTTCTGTAATTTCTCTTTCTCAAGCCATTATTTGTATTTGTAACCACTCAGGGCTATGTTTGTTTTATACATAATTTGTTTTGTTTTATTATTGTGAGGACAAAACTCGAGTTCTTTATCCAGTTATGACAAACATATATGGATTATTTCCTCTCAATTTGTTAAACTAATGCCATGAATGCCAGGTGGCTCTTCAGGTTGCTGCGTTATATTTTCAGTAGAGATCTGTCTGCAGTCAGTGTTTTGACGGGTAATATGAGAGATGTCTAGCCAGAGCCTACAGTTGGAAACCAGTCCCATTGAGTTCATTACAGCTTACTCCCACATAACTGTGCATAGGTCACATAGTACCTTTTTTTTTTTTACCACTGCATGTGTTGTGCTCTTGCCAGGAGTAAAGAAGTGAAGAACTGCAGCATCCCCACTGTGAACCTCAGCAGTTGCAGCTATCTTTGGGAAGAAACCATTTGTCATTTGCTCTGGCAGCAACCAGCTTGAGAGCAGCTGCTGCCAGAACAAACGACAAATGGGTGCTGCTGCTTCTTTCTAAGGAACACCACAACTGCTGAGGAGGACCAGGTGGATTAAAGGAGCAAGGGTGCAGTGACAGCTTCTCCACTTCGCAAGATGTTTGATGACCACAATCTTATGCACAGGTGCAGGGGAGTAAATCATTGAGATGTACCACTGGGTAAACAGAGATTGGAATGGCCTGTAGTCAAGTGTCTCTTACACACGCTACACCTCCTTCTTCCAAAGCGATGCATGCACTGCTGGCGGTTGGAATTTATTGCAAAAAGTGTGCTACAGTATAAGAGGAGGATATGTTTTAGAGAAAGGAATAGTTCCAAACTCAACTAGAAACACATTTCAGTATCTATTCCATAATGGACACTTAAATTACTTCATATAAGGCTGCATAACTCCTATTTAAGTCAGTGGGATTTACTTCCAAATAAATAAGCACAGGGTCAGGCTGGAAATGTTCCAATTCAGCAGGCAGATGTGCAGTCACTGTTCTTCCTGCTGTTCCCTACAGTGGTCCTCTCATCTTAGTTGTTGAATATTCTACTTTTTAAAATGTTGGTCTCTTCAAACTAGTGTAAAGCCCATGTCACCATGGGTGCTAGTAGTCCTGTTCCTTTCCTGCTTTTTTGCGCCTTAATTCCCTCACAATAGAGGAGCTCATGAATAATGCAAATGTGGCTCATGAATTATGAATCTCCCTCCAAAATTTGCATGCTGCACAGCCCCAGCCCCTCCTTTGCAGCCCCAATTAGCTGCCTCTGTTTCCTCCCCCCTCCCCACTGGTGATGACAGCATAACTGCATGGCTGTGCCCAGGCCCACCTTCACGTCACACTGATTGGCAAAGCGGAGCTGTCCATTGTCTCATTAGCAGAGGGGCTGTCCTGCCTGTTTGGTGCTAATAAAGCTCAATCTTTGAATTTTTTTTGTTTGTTTGTTTTTTGGAACTTCCAAAATTTTCTGCATGTCTACACTGCTCAAGCTTGAATTTAAAACAAAAATGAGCAAAATCGGTCTGGTAGATCTCAAGTAATAAGACTTACACTAACATATTCTTATATAAAATGTGTGTTTTATAGTAAATGAAGGTGTGTGTTTTGGCTATTCATCATGTGTGCTAGTCTAGCTGTACATTCATATAGATACAGAAGCTGAAAGAGAATTACAAAACTTTTATATCATCAATGATACTGGTTTATTATGGCGCATTTAATGGTAATATGAGTAAAAGCATTTCATAAAATGTATTCTATTATTTGAACTTTTTCTTTATTAAATCATTCAAATATGCAGAGTTTGGAGGGAAATGAATTATTTTATCTTTAATTTCATAGACATGTCTGAATATTTTTAAGAAGAGCAAGATAAGGGTCTCCAATTTTATTTTATTTTTATTTTTTGCTGCCTTCCTTATTTCCATATCCATCTGCTATCAATATAGACAGAGTGAAGCTTCTTCTGATATGGTTAGATCATTGTTCTTTGATTATGTTTCCACCTAAAAATACACTTCTGTTGGTCAGTGTTATGGTCCTGAATAATTAGCTCATCCAGATTCTTGAGGATTTCCCCCCTAGTAGCTTTCTAAGTTCTTAATTTGGTATCTACCTGGTGATTGGAAAACTTCACACATTATTTGGTTTGGAGCAGGAAGTTATGGGCAACAGGCAACACTAGAGAATGCTCGGGGGGGGGATCTGGTCTTCCCCCCACACCCCAAGACTTTTAGTGCACAAAATTGCTGCCCCAGAGTACTCAAGCCCCTTGCCTTGCAAGTCCACCACATCCTTATCTGACAGCTGTTGTTGTAGCTACTATTATTTTGGCAGTAACTGCTGTATTGGCTACAGGTTCCTGACACCTGTAATGAATTTTGCTATGGCAGAAGGACTCCAGGGACAATGGGAAACTGGTATTTCCAAGGGTGCCAAACATCCTTGAGCTTATTTATCTCACCTTTCATTATGACAGAGCCTCGTGTGGCGCAGAGCAGTAAAGCAGCAGTTTCTGCAGCTGAAACTCTCCCTACAGCCTGAGTTCGATCCCAGCAGAAGCTGGTTTCATACAGCCGGCTCGGGTCGACTCAGCCTTCCATCCTCCCGAGGTCAGTAAAATGAGCACCCAGTTAGCTGGGGGAAAGGTAATAACGGCCAGGGAAGGGAACGGTAAACCACCCCACTATAAGGCCTGCCAAGAAAACATCAACAAAAGCTGGCATCCCTCCAAGAGTCAGTAATGACTCAGTGCTTGCACAAGAGGTTCCTTTCCTTCCTTCATTATGACAAGTCCAAGGAGGAGGGCCTTCTCTGCTGTGGCACCCTGGCTGTGAAATGATCTCCCTAAGGAGGTTCACCTGGCACCCACACTTTATTCTTTTAGATGCCAGGTGAAGACCTTTTTATTTTCTCAGTATTTTAACAGTCTATAAATTAATTTTAACTTTGCTATTTTAAATTTTTATTTTAAATTTGTATTTCTGCACTGCTGCTGATTTTATCCTGGTTGTGCTTTCATATTGTATTTTATATCATGTTTTTATACTGTTGTTTTATACTTTGAATGGTTTTAATTTTTGTGAACCGCCCAGAGAGCTTCAGCTATTGGTCAGTATAAAAATGCAATAAATAAATAAATAAATAAATAAAGGCTGTTTGCAACCATCATAAAACAATATGGTAGTATAAACCAAAGTACAAGATATAAATTAAAACAGTAAACACAGTAAAACAAAACAAGCGATAAAATCCAGTCAATAAGAACCAGCAGAATAAGTAAAACCTTTGTCAGCAACATTAAAAACATCTTAGATAACATGCTGGAAAGCCTGAGCATTAAATACAAAAACCTTCTCCTGGTGCCTTAGGGAGAGGTTTGGCACCAGCCAGGTGGGGTACCACAGCTAATGACCCACCTAAATTAACCCACCTAAATTAAGAGAGGACTCCTGGCAATTGTGACATAATTTTCTAGCTGCCTGGGGAAGGGTGAAAGAGAGAAGGACCACCTAAGTTTCTGTTGCTGCAAACCTGTGCTATTCCCGTCCCCTGAAATAGTTATTGTTTCTTTGAGCTTGCAACAGAGAGTGATCAAGACAGGGGACACCAACATTTGCCCACAGCTTCCAGACTGAGGGGGTTATCTTTAAATACAGATTCTTCATCAAATTGCTGTTTCTCAGAGATTTGGAAAGAAAAGCTTTCAAAGAGTATAATGGCAGATTTGTAACCCATTTTCTTGCATGGCTTTATGATTTATGTTAGGAAGCCACATCCATTATGTTAATATAAACTATGTTTCTTGTTGCTCCACTCCCCAGTGCATTTTTAACTTCCACCTGAATTCTTTATCCATTGGCTCAAAGCTGTCAGAAGTGCTCCTTGATAATACCTCATGATATTTGGAGCAGCTAATCCTCCACTTCTAACATGTTACTGAATAACTTTATGAGCTTTTTTTAATATAATTTGTTTTATAATTTGAAAGTAATCCGTTAATAATTGTCTGCAATGTACTTATTTTAAATGTAGAGTTTTCGGTGGAATAGTAAGAAGAGAGAGAGAGAGAGATGATCAATGCCAAACCTTTCATCTTAACCTAAATGCAATTTTTCAATGATTTAAAAAGAAGAAAAAATAAGCTTTGCACTTCCTACGTTTGTTTTGAATTTCCCAGGTGTTGATACTCCATGGTTATTTGTAGATTAAAGGAAAGTTTTATCTTTCTGAACAGCTGTTGTGGAACAAACCGTTAATTTTAATGTTGGATAAATGTGAAAAACATTTTAATGATTTTATTATTATCAAATCAAATAGAAAAAAATGCCTTTATGTTTTAAAATATTTGTTTTAACTCTCTGGTGGATTGGGATGTTTTATTTTTTTGCTATGATCGTGATCATTTGCATATTTACTTGGAAGTAGGCCCCATGTGTAAAAGAATGCAGCCTTAATTTCATCATAGATAGTTCAGTTGAAATGTTAGCAGAAAGACTGCTGAGGATTATTAGGAAAGGGATTAAAATACAGTAAAATATTATAACTCCAGGATATTATTTTGCAGCATATTTGAGGCTTAAGCTCTATATGCACCATGGTTTTGGGGAATGCTCCATTGAGTGCTGAGAGTAGACCAGCAAATTGCCCTTCAGTCAATTAAGGGTAACATCCTGTTTTACCATTCTGAATGGATTCCCCCCACCCCCGGTATGTCAAGTGCATGTACAAATCAAGGATTGAATTATCTCTATCTCTCTCTTTTGAGAAAAGATCATGAATACATGTGCATACACATTCTCTTTCTCTCTCTCTCTTTCAATAAATTGATCATATTGTCCCTGTAGAGGAAGACTGAGTCAATCAATCTTTCCCAAGGGTCTATTCCAGGGCTCTCCCCGGGTCCCCCCTCAATGCTCTGTACTACGTGACCGGTATATTTCTGGAATAAAGGCACAGAGACACTCAAGTAAACCAAGATAAAAGCTTTAATGCACAAAAACAATGATTAAATGAAGACTTGGTTGGTAGCAGCTGCACAAATAGCAAATATAGGGAAAAGAGGGAGAAAGGGGAAAAAATGAGGTAGATGCGTATCAGGCCAAACCACCCATAAGTCCATCTAAAAAGAAACAGGCAGCCTCTCCACTAGTCTCCCTCCCTCCCTAGCGACAAAACTTGCCTTTTGGAAAACCAGCCTCTGAAAACAATAACACTCTAACTTCCCTTAAGCTCCCGGACCGGGCAGCTTCAGACGTCCATCGCCTCCAGGCTGAAGACCTAGCCCAACTTAATCCAATCAGCCTTTTATCCCCATTCTCCCTAATGAGGGTGCTTGATCTTTCTTCACACTCGAAGCCCAATTAGTCCAGCCAGGAGATAGCCCACAGGTGCGAGGCCTCTGCCTGACCTCGGGAAGATTGACTCCCACCTTTTCCCACATTCCAAGTTGGGTCCTGGCACCGACTGGCTCATAAACAAGCTGACCAGATACCCCCCCATAAACATATCAAACTACTCCTTATCTACCCGTCACCACTATGGTTTACTACCTAGCAGGAAGGCATAGTTTACTACCTAACAGGAAAACAGATATAATTCAGAATTCAACTGCACTTTACAGGCCCCTAGTCCTTCACAGTCCCAAGTTGTGTATTCCTGGTGCAAGTGAATATTGCCCAACGAATAGTGGTGACTGACTCACTCTTAATATAAGTCATGGTACCTGTTTAGTGCTTATGGAAAGGTGTTTTTTAGACTAGGATAAGCAAAACATCTCCTGTTTTTGTCTTCCCCCTTCCCCCATAAGAACCAAAGGCATATCTAGTCCAGGCAGCATTCTGTTCCCACAGTGGCCAATCAGATGCCTATAGGAAGTCCACATACAGCACATGAGTGCAGCAGCACCCTCCACCAGCAGGACATGAATGAAATGCCACCCTTCTCCTTGTGTTCTCAAGCAACTGGCATTGAAAGGCATATTCCCTCTGATACTGGAAGAAATCTTCTATGAATTTGTCTGAGCCCTTTTTATATTGATCTATGTTGGTGGCCATCACCACATCTTGTAGTTTAACTAAGTGCTCTCACGAACGAGGGGTGGGGGAATTAAACAAATAAACTAAGTGCTGTGTGAGCTTAGAAGTACTTCCTTTCATCTGTCCTGAATCTCCCCTCCATTCAACTTCTTGGGATGACCCTAGGTTCTAGTATTATGGGAGAAAGAGACAAACTTCCCCCTATCCACATTGTGCATAACTTTATACACCTCCATCATGTCCTCCTACTTGTCTTTTCCTAAGCTAAAAAGCTCCAAACATTGTAAACTTCTTTCATAAGAGGGTTGCTCTAGCCCCTTGATCGTTTTGGTTGCCCTTTTCTATACCCCATAATAAGTTCTGCACCACATTAATAAGGGCACTGATGGGAAAAGAGGAACTTCTATATGAACCAAGAGGAATAGCCACCCTTGCAGGTCAGTCTTGTTGCTGAAGGCTCATTTTCAAAACTGGGATAATTCTTGACAATTATATGACATGTGAGTAATTTAGAGAGGTCATAGTTTAATGCAATAGCATTTGCAAGACTTGATAATAATATCAGGAAATCCAATCCAGTTGTTCAGTTTTAGTTTCTATACATCTTAGAGCTGAGCCAGAATGAAGAGGGGGATTTGGAAATTTCCCCACCCCTATTAAACTTTTCCCCCTTCTTCCAGCATTTTTCTCATATCCTTGTGAAAGAGGACAAAAATGTGAATGGGTGGACAGATATTCAAGAAGATGGAATATATCCCCATTGCCAAGGCAACCAGGCTGGCATATCCTCATCCCAGTCATGCATGGTTGGCTAATTAGGGCAGAATGTGGATGAGGATGTTCATCCCAATGTACATTGCACTGAAAGTAATGCAGTGGAGAATTACAATATATATATGTTGTCTGGCGCCTACACTGTACTGCTTTCGTCGCCAGCTGAAGACCTTTTTATTCACTCAGTATTTTAACACTTAATTTTAACTTAAATTTAAATTTTACTGTTTTAACTCTGTATTTTAATCTTATATCAACTTTGCTGTGTGGTTTTATCCTGGTTGCGCTTTTTATACTGTATTTCGCAATTGTGTTTTAAACTGTTGGGTGTTTTATTGTGGTTTTAATTTTTGTGAACCGCCCAGAGAGCTTCGGCTATTGGGCGGTATAAAAATCTAATAAATAAATAAATAAATATATGCAAATGTAAATATTGTCTATCTGTACTGCATTATTTTCAGTGGGCTATGCATTGGAATATTCCTATCCATACTACTTCAAATAGTAATTCATAATTATACAGAAATAGAACTGGAGGGAGGGAAAACTTGGCATGCAGTTCTTGTGGGTAACAAAACCACCAGGGCAGTGTAGTAAGGAAGAGATTATCAGTGAGGTAGTCTTGGCCATGGAGATGATGAATTTCCTCCTCCTCCCTTAGAGTGAGACCAATGAGTTCTCCCCATGCTGATGCCACATAAGCAAATCTAAATGCCTATATTGCACTATGATATCATATTCACTGCATGATCCCTGATTGGTTGGATCATGCAGTGAAGAAGCAGTGAAGAATTGTGCTGAAGTAACCACTGATCAGGGAAACAATGACTGCAAAAAAAAAAAAAAAAAACAGTTAGAGGGTAGTATTTTTCAAGACTGTTTAATCTTCCTAAGACAGCAACTTTTCCATCAAAAATCATGCCACATGAAAGTTCAGGACAGTACTATCGGGAACCCATTTTCACAACCAGTTCTAACGTAACAATAGAAGGTTCTGTTTAGTAGCACTGGTAATACCTGTCATCAACATTGTTCCATTATCTTTTTTATGAATTGTTTTTAATTGATCGTGATAAGACAAGATTTGGTTCAGTAAGCAGCATTAAAGTATATTTTCTCTGCTTTCCATATCAAATACAGTGAAATTTAGGATCTTACCTATTTTGATTTATCTGGAATTATTCTTACCTTGGATGTTTGTGTAAATCTTTATGACCTACTTTTCCTTTCTTAATAATTTTAGAAACATTTCCTTGTTTTGTGTTTTTCTGTAGCTGGGTTTACTTGCTGCTCTACTTTCATTTCACTAAAGACTATCTGAATAGCTTGGGTATCTACTGCACTCCTGCATAGGCTTGGTTAGGTGCATACAATTCTTGAAGAAAGGGGTAACCTCGTGCTTCCAGAATGCCTTAGCATGCAGTGTATAGAATACCTCTGCTATTTGTAGGTACGAAAATAAATAGGCCCCCGAGGCTAAGAGCTTGAAAAAAATGAGAAACTGATCAGGTGAGGGAGAAGAGTTTTTCCCCCCAGAAACAACCACCACCCCAAAAGCCAGTCTCATGGTAGATCTACACTAGCAGTTCCCTTGCTTCACTAACTAGAAAGTGAATTCAAGATATTATACCTATAAGAGCTGGCACTGCAGTGCAAATGGACACATGACTAACACAAGCTTAATGTCAGGCAAAATGTGGATCGCAACAGATGACTGTTAGAGCACATCCTGTGTTAATCCAACCCCCAAATGTTGACCAATGCAGTATCCTTAAGTTGCATAAATAAAATCCCTTAAAAGCAAAATTAGAGAAACAGGATATAAAGATGTTTTCGTAATTTACCTGACAGGTGGTGTTGAACCTTTTCCATCCTTCTGAATTAAGTATTTCAGTCTCACAGATGATAACTTTTGATAATCAAAGGAAATCATGGGTTGATGTTATTATTATTTATTGTTATTATTATTATTATTATTATTATTATTATTATTATTATTATTATTTATTTCATTACTATACCACCCCATAGCCAAAGCTCTCTGGGCAGTTAACAACACTTCATAAAAACAAAAAATATAACAAAATAAAAATAGTTTAAAATTAATGTAGAAAAATTATAACAATGTAAAAAGCTAAAAACAATTATATAAACAATTTATATTTTTCTCTCTTCCCCTCTTCTTTTTGTACACCAGTAGCACTTAAGAAGTTACAGCACTCAAATGTTTTGTTCCCTTCCAATGGGCTTGAATCCAAACCTAAAGAAAAGTATGGAATGATCCCAACTAGATGTGTGCTGGTTTGCCCCATTTCCAAGTCAATATGTCCATCCAGTGGTTGTGTTTCAGAATTTCTTGTGTAATTAAATTTTAATGAAGAGCACTGTTCTTAGTCTGTCTACATCTTTCTACATCTTAGGATGTAGAAAATTGAAAGGTTTTATTATGCTATTATACAGCATTTTATCAAAAATATACTTTATTCAAGCAACGTAAACATTTGTGCTATTTCTGATGTGGATGTTATAATCTTGCTGGTAAAGACTTACTCATGTATTCATTTTGTATGAGCTGGAAATATCCAAAATATTTGCTACTGTAATTTACTGAGATCACATATTCTAATGGAAAGTGTTTGATACACCTCTAGTTACCCTTTAAATGCCAGTAAAATGATTATTTTACTTGCAAAAGGTGTCATGCTTACCTTCCATGTGATAGTTTCTTTATATGGCTTTTATGGGGTACATTTGACCCCAATATTGGATTGGGACACGCAATTTTTCTGTCAATGAAACGGTTGACACAAGGGTGGGCAATTTGTGCCCCTCCAGAGGGCCATAAGTTTTCCACCCCTGGGTTAACAGCAGGGTTGATTTGATTTAAATCACTTCTCTGAAGGACTCAACTTTAATTATTTAAATCAGTAGTGAGGAAGATTCTATTTAATCACCATTTTTGCTGTTTAATACATACACTTTAATATATAGTCAGAGGTAAAGGTTTCATTAGAAGGTAGGTACATACTAAGCAATTATTCTGAATTGTTTTCAGATTAATTTTCATCAAAAAATGGAATAATTTGGTCATTTTAGTACTATATTTTTTAAAAATCAATTTTCTTCTTCTTCTTCTTCTTCTTATTATTATTATTATTATTATTATTATTATTATTATTATAGAAACATTGATTTTTACCAACCCAATTAAGAGCACTTTTACTCCCCAGATATCTGGTGATGGGAGGTTGAGTAAAGCCAAAAGAGCTTCAATAAAGCTAACAAAATCCATTATGGGCATCTGGAAATCTATGACAGTATTTTCTTGTACTTTTGTGAAAAGATGTAGCTATTAAGGGAGAAAGCTAACATAACCAACCTTTGTCACACTTTTACAGCCTTTGAATCCAGTCCAGATTTATTAAAATAAATGGGAGTCACACAAATTCTTATTATTATTTACAATATTTATATACCACTCCATAGGAATGAATATAGGAATGAAACAGAAAAAGGAAGAAAATTAAAAACAGCAAATTAAAATTGTTCAATTTAAAACAAGGGACCAATAAAAATAGTGGCTTGTCAGTTGAGGAATGCTTCTTGAAAAAGTAGCATAATGTTGCTGCCTGCCTGACCTCCAGAGGCAGGGAGTTCCACAGAGAACGGGTCACTACACTAAAGGCTCTTCTTCTGGTGGACTCTAGTCAGGCCAGAGGTCCATTTGGAACCACACAGAACATGCCCTCCAATATCTTCAGTGACCGGGCAGGTTGGTAAGAGAGAAGGCACTCTTTTATTTATCCTGCTCCAAGTTGTTTAGGGCTTTGTACACTAGTACCAAAACCTTAAACCTGGCCCAGTAACCAAGAGGCAGCCAGTACAATTCCATCAGCAAAGGAGTTATATGCTGAAAAGAGGCAGCTCCTGACAACAGCCAAGCTGCTGCGTTCTGCACTAGCTCCAGCTTCTGGAGCAGCCTTAAGGGCAGCCCCACATAGAGCACATTGCAGTAATCCAGTCTTGAGGTTACTAATGCCTGTACCACTGTGGCTAAGCTATACCTGCCCAGAAGAGGCTTAAATGGGAAATAAATTCTACTTCTCATGGATACACGAAAATCTATTTAGGGTTAATTAATTATTTAAGCTAAGCAATTTCACTTTAGTGTTGCTCTTCTCAGCTGGAGTTGAGGAAGAAAATAGTTTGTGAAAAGGCCTTCTCTACTGCATCTGTCTCTAGTGAAGATGGACCTCTTGCGGCAATTGAGGATACATATTTGGCACTATAATTTCTAAGTTGTACATTGTATGATTTCTTCATTTTCCTTCCATTGTGGTGGAAACATAACTTGTTTCTTTTAACAGTCCCATGCACTGTATTTTTCATTTACAACTGCACAAAAACATATTTTAAACTTTTGTTAAAGGTAAATTAAACCATCACTCACTACTTCCTCTGAGTTGAAAATTCAACACAAAATCTAATTTTCTATTAAACTAATATTTAACTTTCTGTCAAAACTGCAATTTAAATACCAATCTCATTAAATTACTGGCATACTATTTTTGATGTAATTTTCTTTTCTTTCCCCCCCCTCGAAGGTGACCAGATTTATATAATAGTCTCAGCTATGTTTTCTTTTGATGCAGATTATGAATATTTATCTGTTATCTACATTGAAAAAACTAACACTATCAGCAGTAGTGTTTGCTGACTGGCTTTCTCAAGATTATGTACCATTAAACCACCGAAGTTAAACACTTTTCAGTTTTTCATTGAACAGATCTAAGTATGTGCTTATCTGTACAGCACCATGTACATCGATGGTGCTATATAAATAAATAAAATAATAATAATAATAATCTCTCCTATTGAAAGGAAAGGCACCTGAAAGTTCTTATCCAACTTTGGTGGGAAGTTCCTGTAAGGACTAGGTGGTACCATTAATATGTCTGTGGTGTTTATTTATATAAGGTTATCAGTATATATGATTCTTTACAACATACATGTTGATGCTTCATTTTCTGACTATATGTCTCTTCATATGCATGCTACAATGCTTTGTGTATATTTTGTATCGTTAGTTTTGATACCGATTTGTGGAATAGGGTTTTTTAGAAATTTATTGGGATTCTTCAGTATGACGATCAATAAATTGGACAACAAGCTACTCTAAGAAGCTGACAACCAACCATTCCTGACCTTCTCCGGGGATATGCAGTTGCTAGAGAGTGTTGAGTGTGTCCTTAATAGACCAGGCCAGTGGCAGAGTCCTACATAAACTGGGTGTGTAACCTACAATATACACCATAATCCTTTGCAACACACTAGGGTACTGACACAGACATTCAGGTTCTTTGGCCTACGAGTCAAAATAGACTTCCCTGAAAATAAAAAGCTTGAAAATGAGTGCTTTATATAATAATTAGTACAACAAATGATCATAGTAACTCCTGTCAAGAGTGTGTACGTGATGAAGAAATATGCAGCTCTTAGTTGGGCTATACATTGTTTTAGCATTTGGGACAGCCTTTGCCTTGCCAAAAATGTCCATTCACCACAAGTGCTAAAGAAATAAATGCCTTAGTAATTCTTCATATAGCCAATATGTTTTAATTACTGCTTATTCCATAGCAAATATAAACTCTTGTATCTCCATAATATTAACTAGCACATCTGGAAGTGGAAAACAGTGATTCTATTATACTTTTTAATGACTAAAACATTCCATTGCGTTCAATGAGTTTTGGTTATGTATATATAGACCTTCAGGTGGATTTATTGGGTTGCTGGGCTACTTCCTAAGCTGAAATTGCTCAGCAATAAATGGAAAAAACCATTGCCTTTCTGACAGTAATTAAGACTAAGATCCTATGTGCCATTGTACTCAATAAGACTTCTTAGGATCATCCTGTGCAAACTTCTGTGTTAATGTAGTTTATTAAAATGTGCTTATTGGGTTCCCACATCCCCGACTATATAAACTTGTGTCCTGGGCCCCAACAGTTGTCACTACTGTTATAAACCATTTTAAAGCAGTAGTGTAGATCCTGCCCAGGTTTGGTGTATTGATATTTAACTTTTGCCATACTCCACAACTTTCCTGTTTCAGCCAGGAGTGCCAGATTTTTCAGAGTCCTGTCCCAAGGAAAATCCAACCCTCCAATCATAGCAATTTCCATGAAGCACCTACATTGATTTGCATTTTACTTGCTGAGTAGAGTGTGGACTATGGGCTCATTTGCACCTAGAGCCCTTTTGATTGGGGGGAGAGATGATCATGAGGTTTCCTGCTTCTGATATCATCCCTCATAGGGGTACATGTGAGGGAAGTTTCCCAGGAGTAAAGGAGAGCCGTTGTGGGAGGACATGCGCCCTTTGATGGCGCTTTCAAAGGTGTATCGGGAGAAGTGAGCGGGACTGGACAGATGGGTACAGGGCATGGATTTTTTTTAATACCTCCTCTGATATGTGCACCAGCACAAATACACAGAAATGCAGGGGGGATAGGTACTGTATCGAAGATGCACTCCAGTCCTGTGCATCGATATGTTTGTGTTAAAAAAAATACACACGGTTGGCACCAAAACACACTGGTAGCCAATCAAAAAATGTTCCAAAAAAGGCAGCCTCCCACTTCTGCACATGTCCGAAACCGCTGGACACACCCCTGACAGCGGGCTGGCTGTTCGGTGAGCCAGGAATTCACGCCGAACAGCAACAGCTTCGGGAAAGGGGTCACACCAGCCATGGATTTCAGGATCGTAGTGAGAGTGCCAAAAAACCCATGTCTGCAATACCCTGGGGAAATGGAGTGGTCAACCCTAGATCACTGCGGGAGTAGGTGAACGTCATGTGGTGCAGTAGGGACACCCTCAATATTATTCCAGAATAAACGGCTGGTGTAGATTAGGCCTATGTTGGACCAGCTTTATCCACCATGCCATGCCAATGAGTTATCAGACTCTGCCCTTAGCCTCAGTCTCACATGTACAGGACTGCCCCTATTTTCATCTGTAAAATGTACGACATCAATACACTATTTTAACGAAACACAAGCAGCAACTATAGCAACCATAAACGTGGCTTATTTCACAATTTTATGCAATGTTTGTGTTTTAATTTTCTTACAATTGATTTCAGTTTCTTCAGTACAGATGTTGTATTGGCTTTTCACCCTCTTTGGTTGATCTGCATCTTACTAATTTCTTTCATGAAGTGTATTTATTCATACAAGTGTTGTTCTGGTTTCAGAAAGAGCTGAGAGTTACAAAGCTTAAAATAATTCCTTCTTTTAAAAATAGATGTGACATTTGTTTCTCTCCAGTACAGCTAGTTAGCAGCGGGTTTCCAATTTGTTTTGCTTTGTTTCTAAGGTCAGTTGGCTTAGAATGACTTCCTCTATTTTAAAGTGTATACAGTTGGAAGGGGAGTGTGTGAAGGATTTAATAGATGAATGGTTCTTATTTTTATGTCAAGGTTACTATTCTCTACTAGACCTATTTTGAAGCTCTTTGATTACCTCTCACGTACTGATAGGTGGGGGTCAACTGACTAGCTCAGAGTTACATTGAACCAGAAATGGAACTCCATCACATGATCAATATTCCTTCCTTTACTGCAGAAGTGGACAATGTCAGGATAGCAAGTTCCATTTTGTTTTTGTTTTTTTACTAAAACACCAAGATCCACCAATTGGAGCCTGGTACAAAAGACATAATTTAGAATTCAAGAGTTCTCAGGCCAGAAATTTTCTTTTGAGTACCAGAACTGAACTAAAGCTGCAGTCCTTCCATACAAAAATCCACTTCTGCTTACCCCCACCACTCAGGAGTAAGGGAAGCTTATATTGTTGCTGCTATTATTAAATCAGGGGTTCAGAACCTCAGGTCCAGGGGACAAATCCAGCCCTCTAGAGTTCTCCAGAAGGCTTAACCCTGCTTCCCCCACCATCGACAGTTTGTTGGCTTCCTGGATTTTGTGCAGTCTACCGCATTCCCAAAGGTTGAAATGCCTCTCCAAAAATTCAGATACTGGCAATAAGAACTTTACTTTAAAATAAGCTGGTATATTTGGCCTTCCTCTTTTCCCCTTGGCTCCATCTCTTTTGCCTTTGGCTACACTCACCTAAGTGTGGCCCCTAAGTGTGTCTCCAAAATGTAATTCAGCCTTTGGACTGAAAGAGGTTCTGTACCCCTGTGTTACTTTTTTAATTTATTTTATTTTATTCCACCAATGTTTTCTGGGGAGATTACAAATGGTTAAAACATGTAATGCCATACAAACCAGAGAAGATCTCTGAAGATGACCTAAGGGTCCCAGTAGGGACACACAAGAGATGTTCCTTTAGATACTCTGGTCTCAAGCCATTTTGGGCTTTAAAGGTCAACACCTACACTTTGAATTGGGCTTGGAAATGGACTGGGAGCCAATACAGTTGAGAAAGCAGTGGTATCATATGATCGTATTAGCCACATTGTATTGGGAGTCAGAAATCCATGCCGATCTGTTGCAGATCACTCAGAGATCTACCACTAAATCCAGATCTACCTACTGTCCACCACTACTTTATTGGATGCCTCTGAGAGTCAAACTAGATATGGTTTAGTCATTCAATTCAACATCTATGTTTACAAAAAGCAGCCATTGGGAGTAGGAGTAACTCTTTTCCATTCCATTTTTGGGCAAGGTATTGGAGCGTGTGGTGGCTACCCAATTTCAAGGATTTCTGGATGGGACAGATTATCTAGATCCATTTAAGTCTGGATTCAGGCCTGGTTATGGGACAGAAACAGCTTTGGTCACTTTGGTGGATGACCTACACCAGGAACTGAACAGGGGGAGTCTGTCCCCCTGTTGGTTCTACTGGACCTCTCAGCAGCATTTGATACCATCGACCATGGTATCCTTCTTGGCCGCCTTGCTGGGATGGGACTTGGAGGCACTGCTTTACAGTGGCTCCATTTCTTCCTGGAGGGGTGGACCCAGAAGGTGGTGCTGGGGGACTCCTGTTCAAATCCTTGGCTGTTGGACTGTGGTGTCCCTCAATGTTCTGTTTTGTCCCCTGTGCTATTTAACATATACATGAAACTTTTGGGGAGAGGTTGTCCGGAGTTTTGGGGTGTGGTGCCACCAGTATGCTGATGACACCCAACTCTACTACTCCTTTCCACCAAATTCCAAGGAAGCTGTTTCTGTACTAAACCAGTGTCTGTCGGCAGTAATGGACTGGATAAGTGCAAACAAATTGAAGCTTAATCCAGATAAGACAGAGGTGCTCCTGGTCAGTCAAAAGGCAGATCGGGGAATAGGGATTCAGCTTGTGTTGGATGGGGTTACACTCCCCCTGAAGACATAGGTCCGCAGCTGGGTGTACTTCTGGATTCAGCCCTGAGCCTGGATGCCCAGGTTTCAGCAGTGCCAGGAGTGCATTTGCACAGTTAAAGCTAGTGCGCCAGCTGTGCCTGTTCCTAGAGATGTCGGGCCTGGCCACAGTGACACATGCCTTAGTTACATCCTGATTGGATTACTGTAATACGTTTTACATGGGGCTGCCTTTAAAGAGTGTTTGGGAACTTCATCTGGTTCAAAAAGCTGCAACCAGAGTGTTGATCGGGGCTAGTTACAGGGAGCATGCAACTCCCCTGTTAAAACAGCTCCATTGGCTTCCAGTTTGTTTCCAGGCACAATGCAAAGTGCTGGTTATGACCTATAAACCCCTATTTGGTTCGGGTCCAGGTTATCTGAAAGACTGTTTTCTCCCTTAAGCCTGCCCATGCTTTAAAATCTTCAGGGGAAGCCCTTCACTTAGTCTCACCACCATCACAGGCATGCCTGGTGGGAACGTGGAAGAGGACCTTCTCGGTGGCTGCTCCAGTGCTCTGGAACTCTCTTCCCAGGGAAGCTAGACTGGCTCCATCCTTGATGTGCTTTCAGAGGCAGGCAAAAACGTTTTTGTTCCAGCAGTCCTTTGGCAAATAATCTGGACCTCCATCTGTGCCAAGAACTTTTAAAATTGTCATCTTAAATGTTTTAATATTGGAACATATTCAATATATTTTTAACTTTTGTATATTTGTATTTTTAGATTTTAAATGTATATGTTTTAAATGTTGTAATGCCACCTTGAGACCCAGCATTGGGCAAAAGGCAGGATATAAATTAACAACAACAACAATTTTCCCCACATCATTTCCTTACTGGAAATCACACACACCCAACTGCTGTTTGCCCTAAATCAAATACAGGCTCCTTGCAGAGCACGGGGGAGGTAATTTCAGCAGAAAAACACATGGCGGAAAGGGTTAAGCTTCACCTAATCTGCAGGGCCGGTGCTACCATAGAGGCCACTCAGGCGGCCGCCTAGAGCACCAAGGTAAGGGGGGCGCCGAATGCCGCACCCGGAAGCCGCTCTCCCACAGCGGCTCTGAGAGGGCGGCATCCGGGCGCGCCGTTCTGAAGCTGCCCGCGCCCCACCCCCACCCCAGCGTTCTGGCTTCGCTTTGGCTGGGCGCCCACCCAGCCGAAGCGAAGCCAGAATGCTGGGGTGGGTGTGGGTGGGCGGACCACTTCAGAATGGTGGGGTGGGGGTGTGAAAGCAGCTCACCTGCCTAGGGCACAAAATAGTCTGGCACCGGCCCTGCTAATCTGGATTTGCTTTTTGTAAACAAAGAGGCATAACTAGCAATGACATGATTCAAAAACATGCTTGAAGTTTCATTTAGTTTGATGCATCATACTACATATAACTGAAATTTATTTATTTATTATTGCATTTATATCCTGCCTTTTTTCCTCCAAGGAACCCAAGGCAGCATACATAATCCTCCTCCTCGCCGCTTTATCCTCTCAACAACAACCCTATGAAGTAGGTTGGGCTGAGAGTCTGTGACTGGCCCAAAGTCACCCAGTGAGCTTCCATGGCGGAGTGGGGACTAGAACCTGGATCTACAGACTCCCATTCCAACACTTTAGCCACTACACCACACTGGATCTCCATAATTTTGTGCTTGTCATATCAGATTTAATAAATGTAACCTCACTATTGTGATAAGTAGAGTAGATTATATACTGTAATTCTAGTTATGATATGATTAGTGATATATTAATTCTAATACATGAGCCGTCTAATTTGACAAGTGAAGTACCAGACATAATTGTGCTGTATTCAATAGAAAATATGTCTTTGATTTAAAAGATAGCATCAGTAACAATGTTGAATGTTTGCCCTAGTATAGTCCTTGTTGACTGTATAGTGCAGTATAAATGCATCAAATTGATTTAGCTTTTTGTGGCATATGAGTTTCTGCTGTTAATAATTAATTTCATCTTGTAATGAGATACGCCTCATAAATATCTCAGATTTAAGAGGAAATATGTTAGACATCAGTCTAAGCTGATATTTCTTTCTTCCTTTAAAAACAACAACAGTTGGGCAGAATAATCTGCATGAAATAGCCATGATGTTGCAACATTTCTGGAACATTTTTTAAAAAAAATTCTATGGAAACATGAAATAGATCACTGCCTAGCATTCTCAACTTCCCTGATAATTCTTCATCTTACTACTTCTATTGGTTGGCTCCCTCTCTGCTGCCTTCTGCCAGCAGGGAAAGATATTGTTTTTGTTAGTTTTTTCAAGCAGGCCTTTGTCATGTAAGCTGTTGGGTTTAGTATTGTTTTTATTCTTTTATTGTTGTGTTGTAATGTATTTGTTTTATTATTATTTTGATGAAGGTTTTATTTTAAAGTTTGGATTTTATTATTGTAAACTGCCCTGAGCGTTGGTTTCCTTGTTAGAAAGGTGAGGTATAAATCGAATAAAATAAATAAATAAAAATTGCCACTCAAATTACAGAAGAGATGCCCTGTATTCCAAATTTGCTGATTGTACTAAATGTGTCTTCACAATTATGCTGATATCTTTATTCAAATCCCACTTTTCTCTGTGATGACATCACAAATAGCAACTCTCAGACATTGCCTTCTATTGGATGCCTTTGGGAAGGGGAGCTTGGATGTTTTACTTTGTTTCAGTAATGGGCTAATATAATTTTTATTAGTAATGGGCTAATGGAATTGTTCAGTGCTGCATCCACCCTCAGGAGGTCAAAACAGGGTCTCAGGGATCATGCACGTGTGTATAAATGCACTTTCCATAAATGCACTCTTATTCAAATATCTAATGAGTCCCTAGCGTATATTATACCCACATTACACTGTTTCAGAAATGCCATGAATCAGGCTTAACAATTAAGAAAAGGCAGCCACCTTGGGTAAAACAAAGATGAGAAAGGAACATTTTTTCAAGTTTTTTTTTTTTTTTAAAAAAAAAAAGAGAGCAGTGAAGTAGATTTATTTTATTGTTGCTCATTTGTGTATTTCCTAGATCTGGCAGGAGTGCAGATGTACTAAAATACAATGGAGTGTTCAGTGCTTATAGTATTGCCAATGGCGTGTCTGCAAGGAAAACTGTCATATAAGAGAAACTGTCACATTACTTCCATGGTAAGGGCAAAGAACCAAGAGAATCAAATAAACCCAAAGCCCTAGGCTTTATATTCATAATGAACCTCTGCAGTGTTCTAGTTCTGAACTCTACTTGTAGTGAATTTGATCTACTTTCTTTACTTTTAAGATGTCCTCTTCATGTTAGGGCTTTTCAAAACAAAGAATTATTTTGTTTGTCTTATTTTTCAGCATTGTGGAGCTACTTTTGAAGCAGCCATATTGAACTGAAACAAAGGAGTGCTCAGACATTTAGTAAAATTTAAACTAGAGTTTAAATTAGGCAAAAGTGTTATAAACCACAGCTCCTGGGACCCTGAGAATAGCAGGTATTCACCTGAGATAGTGGAGTGGTAATCTCTCCTGCATGTTTTCTCTTTCTATCTCCATAAAGTTGGGGCGGATCTACACTAGTGCTTATTACGTTTTTTCCTACCACTGGAAATGTTTTAATTTATGTCATTCTTAAATGTCACGGGGCACACTCCAGTAATGTCACGTTACTAACCTTTTGCTTTCCCGGTATTCATTGATTAGAGCAGGACACACTGTTTGTTTTATTGCTGTAGCTTGTACTTCCTCTTCATCACTGGTCTCTTTGCTCTGCCCACATCCTGATCTCCTGGCTTCGCCTTCCCCCCTGTTGATTTTTATGATTTTTTAAAATGGAAATTAAACAAATGCTTATATCTGCGTAAGTTTTAAAGATAAAGAGTTCAAAGTTGGCACAGTAATAGCTGTTAAGGAGGGATTTCAGCATACTAAATTTGAATTGGATTGGGTCATCCATTGATTTGTTATGATTTTTTAATGGAAATTAAACAAATGCCTATATCTGCATAGGTTTTAAAGCTAAAGAGATCCAAATTGGCACAATGGCAGGTCTTAATGAGGGCTTTCAGCATACCAAATTTTAATCAGTTTGGGTCATCCATTGATTTGTTATGATTTTTTAAATTTCCTCCCTCAAGCCCTTTGGAGCTTATAGTGCACTAGTTTTAGGCACCGAAAGGAAGTATCCATGCCCTGAGGAAAGTGATTGGCTGACAATCGACAATTCTAAAGTCTGTGAGATACAACTATCACGACATAAGGGGACACATAGGAACACGTGCAATGCTATTTAAACGTCACAACGGAAGAAATACAACGAAAGAAGGAAGGAAAATACAATGACGATAAAACATAAGAACCATAGCATCATGTGACCCAATAAGTTATCACAACCCTTCCTTAACATTTTAAACCATTAGTATAGATCCCACCCTGGTCTCAGGATTTGTCTAAGGCACCAGAGTTCACAACTATATCAACGTAGCATGCGTGTACATACTTTCCTTTGTTTTGAAAAGCAAGCTTTTATCTATTTTCTTATCTCTATTACCCAGTTGTTGTTTCCTAGAGACTGATATTGAGAAGTATGCTGCCTCTGATACTGGAGGCACTATGAAGCCACCATGACTAGTGGCCATTCAGGCCTGGTGCCAGGTTTAAGGAAGGCCCAGGAAAAGTGGCATCTAGGTCTCTCACAAGCATATCCCAGGGAGTGATTTTCTCCAGCCCCTTGCAGGGGCAATTCTCTCCTAGATTACTGGGTGGCAGTGGCATGGAAAAGTAGCAGTGGGAGGCTGTAGCAGCTGAGTGCCCTGGTGCTTCTCCTTTCAATGCCAAGCCTTTAGAAAGAAAAACTGTCATGCCAGCCCAGGTTGGATAATTGGTCCTGTGCCCAGTAACTTTGCCAGCAATCAGCATATCTCTAAATTAGTGTGCTGTGCCCACCTGGCCTGCAATCGTGCCTTGATCTCACCCATAGCTGCACAATTTTTTTTCTTCCAAGTCTTCTGGCACAAAAAGGAGGGCTGCCTAGCTGCAGCCACCACCATCTTCTTTCTTCCATTCCTCTGGGCCCCCAACATACCATTATTGTGTTGGTGGCAGCACCCTGACATATGTGGGTGGGGGGGGAGACACTTGTCAGTGGCCATTGCAGCTGCCTGTCCTGTCCTTTTAGCACTGAGCCTTTAAAATAAAATTAAAAGGTGTTTGTTTTAGCTTTTAATTCCTACCATCAGCCATCATGGGCCCTCTGTTGCCCATGGACTCTGGCATTTGCTGGACGTGACCCTGGAAAATAAATCTGTCTGATCTATTTTTAAAGGATGTGACAGAAGGTGAGGTGAAGTCTTTCCCTGCCAGCCAGTTCCCCTTTTTTGTAAGATTTCCCAAAAAGGAATCACAAAGGCTGCTACCACTCAGACTGAAGCCCGGCTAAGAAACCCTGGCTGTTTGGCTATTTTGGGGGGAAGGCATTCTAATCCCTATTGATAAGGGTCCCTCCCACATGTCCAGCTCTAAAAGTAATTACAAGAAAGGAGCTTTCAATCTGCTTTCCCAGAGATAATAAAGTTAACAAAACCTTGTGAAATACCCATAGACTACAAGAAATAGCTTAGCACCACTACAGTCTATCACATGGGGGAGGATTTTCATGAACACTTCCACAGAAATAACCTTTTAAAACTAATGAAGACCAGTGTCAGGTCTGGTTATGGGGAAGAAACTGCTTTAGTTGCCTTGGTGGAAAATCTATGCTGAGAACTGGACAAGGGAAAATTGATACTAATTTCCCCAATCACATTTTTAGTTTTAGTTTTGCATAGGATTACACCAGCACTGTAAACAACCCTGTAAACATTTGTAAGAGTTCTTGGTATAGTATCCTGCTAAACTGTTGGTATGTGTCATACGGCCAGCTCTTCTTGCAGGGTAATACAGCTTGTTGTTGTTGTTGTCGTTGTCATCTCTACCGTATCATTGCTGTTAACACTGTTTTGGCAACCAATCGTTACAGCAAACCTTGAGGATAGCTGGGGTCCAGACAATGCTTGGGCGGGGCGGGGCGGGGCGGGGCGTTATAAATAGTTGGAGTAATCATAACAACTCTGAGTAATAATCCACAAGCCCATGATCCCCAGTTCCAGTCGAGCTGCTGTTGTGATTGCTCCAGCCACTTACAAGCACTATTGCCAGGGCTCAGTAGGCAGGACTGAAGGGTATCTTGTTAGTGACGTACAGGAGCCTTGTGTATTTCACTTCAAGTTAAGGTTCCAGAGTTAATTGATTAATCAAGCTGATTAATGGATTAAAAAGCTGAGGATCCATTAAAAATCTGGGTTGATTAATTAGGTATTGTCTCTTCATCATTCAACCTTGCATTTTAAGCTCTTAGAGTTCTGTTCTGCTCAACCTCTCTCCTGTCCTCACTAGGACACTGCTTCCATCAGAAAAATGGAAGATCGCTAAATGTTTTCTCATATTAGTGGCATTAGGGCTTTTCCTAGGTCTAGATCAGTGGTTCTCAACCTGGGGCACTCCAGATGTGTTGGACTGCATCTCCCAGAATGCCCCAGCCAGCAGCTGGCTGGGGCATTCTGGGAGTTGTAGTCCAACACATCTGGAGCGCCCCAGGTTGAGAAAGGCTGGTAGATGATCTTGTATTGGCAGATGGTACTAGCTGGACCAAAACCCTTGCAAGAGACCTGTAAAGGGCCTGGCTCCCATGTCAAACAACACGCTAAGCCATGGTTAGGCCACTAACCCTTTTGCAGGAAGTGGTTAGTGAGCGTGTTTAAACCATGGTTATGTAGTCACCATGGTTAGTAATGGTTCATATGACACTCTAAGCCATAATGTATAGCTCAAAATGCTTAACCATCATGATTTAGTGTGTTGTATGCACAGGGCAGTGTATTTAATCAGGTTGCAGCCTTGCCCAAAAGATATGTCAAACTGGTGTATAATTATTCAGGTTACAACTGTATCCTGCACTTTGCAGCAAATATACCTGTAGATGCGATCATCTATCCTAGAAATATTTCTGCCATTTGCACTGTATACGTTCCGAAAAGTTCTGCAAGAGAGACTTGGAAACCTACAAAGAGTTGTTGCGATGACTAATAACTGTTAAATTCACATTGTTCGCACTGCGAATAGAAATACCATCTAGATTGCCTATTCCAAATATTAATTATACCGAAGTGTTAACATGCTTTAAATAAAATAAGGCAATATAATGTATGTAATTATTGGAGAGGCTGATTGTATAATTTGCAATTAATTTATTATGAAATATACCCCTATGAATGTCAAACCTATAATTTATTTTATTAAGCTTGGTCTCGCTAGGTTGAACTCTACCTTTCACAGTTTAGTACTTTTTCTTTTCAATTAAGTTTCACCATGATTTCTACAATTGACCCAAAAGGTCTAAAGCCAAATTGCGTTAATTATGGCTATTTGTATAACAATTCTATGAAAATTAGAACTATAAATCAAATATTGAAAGTATCTACTTAAAAATATATTACATAGGACCATATATACCCTGATACTTTATTTATTTATTTAAAAGTATTTTAGGCGATCTTTAAGGGTAAAGGCCTGTGATATATAAACAGAAATCTTACACTGGGCCAGTTTGCACATCACAACAGTAATTCTTGAGTTAGCTAAATAATCAATCCACAATTTCCCAGGCTGTGCGCTGCATGGGAGCCACTTCCATTTTCTGAAAACAACTTCTAATTGGCCCAATCAGAGTGTGTGAGTGTAACCTGCAAGCCCAGACCTAAAGGTTCTTTTGGGAAGAATATAGTTACCTGGACTTTGAAAAGTGTTATGATGAAGTCCCTTATCAAGGCGCCTGAGTAAATTTTGCAGTCATAAAACAGGCCCTCTTATAGATCAGAAAGGAATTAAAGAACAGAAAGCAAAGGATGGGAGTAAACAGACATTGCAGGAACCGAAGCTGAAATTAGGAGTCCCTAAAGGGCTCTGTATTGTGACCAATGTGATGATCAAGTTTGCAGATGGGTTGTGAAAATGAAACTGGACTTCGCAGGGTTCCGAAATATGGGCAATAAAACGGAAAGGAAGTTAATATAAGTCAGTGTAATGCAATGTACCTTGGAGCAAAGACATCCTAACTTCACGTGGGTGCTCTCTTCATGGTGCCAAGTTGGTGCCACTCTACTGCCAAACCCCGTAGTATTGCTGGTGCAGGGTGGCGGCAAGTTATTTACATGGAGGGAGACAGTGTGGGCTTTTCAGAAGACATTAGGCTTGCTGGGCCTGCTCCCTCCCCTTCCTGCAGTTTCTGGCGACCAATGAGAGGTTGCCTTCTGCCCAGGAATGCCCCCTGGGACAGCATCCGAGGGAGGACAGATGGGGAAGAGCTGACCTCGCTTTGCTAGGAAAAGTTGGGGTAAGTCCCTGACTTTTCTGCTATGGGTCTTTGGCTCTTTATCACAGGGTGGCTCCAAATCAGTGGCTGCATCATATAACTATGCAGTGTGGATTTGGAGCCACCCTGGGGCTTCCAGAGCATAGAGACAACCCCCTACATCCTGAGAGGATCTGAATTAAGCAGGAAAGAGGTTTCATGGGCATAGTACAGAAGTGGGAAACTTCTTCCATCCTGAGGGCTGAATTCAATTTCAGAGAAGCTCACGGAAGGGGGGCACGTTCCAGAGATGGGCACAGCTTAGGGTGACCAACTGTCAGGATTTCCCCGGATTTGTCCTGGTTTTTGTTCTTTCCATGGTGTCAGGGGGGATTTTCTATAATTTTCAATAATGTCCTGGAATGACACACCTTCCCCTTTAAGGCTGCCATTAGCATGGCAGGAGTGAATGACATGCTTTCTTGAGGCACATCATTCCCCCACCCCGAGCTCCAATTGAGGTCTTAAAGGGGAAAGTGGGTCATTCGTGGACATTATAGAAAAGGCCCCAATTGGAGTGGATGGTGGTGGTACAGAATGAAATCCCTTCCCCTCCTCCACTCCAATCGGGTTCTTTAAGGTGGCGGGGGAATAACGTACTTTCTGCAGGACTCAGAAAGCTGCTTCCCCACACACACACTAGGTGTCCTCTTTTTTGGTTTCCCAAATATGGTCACCCTAGCACAGCTGAAAGCAAAGGGATTGAGCCAAAGGAGAAAGGGCATAACAAAATACCCCCCCCCAAATAACCACCACAGAAAAACCCTAACAAATTGTGGTAGGCTGGGTTGGTACCCAAGGAGAAGCCAGAACCCAGGCCTGAGGTTCTCCACCCGTTATAGCAGATACCTCAATTAAAATGTCAGCTCATTGTGCAGTGGTAAAAAATAATAATATATCCATGCAAGGGAAGTAGGCTGAAAATAAAACTATGACATATCTAGCTGCATTTGGAATACTGTGTATAGTTCTGGTCTTCCAGCCTCAAAAAGCATTTCACAATACTAAAATGATCAAAAGGGTTTGGACATCATCCATGATGAAAAGTTAACACTTTTTAGTTTAGAGAAAGACAACCATGATACAATATGAGAAAGGTTTATAAAATGTATGCATGTGTCAGAGATAGTTAAGGCATTTCATTAGGGTCTTGCAGGGTTTTTTAGCTAAGATTTAATTAGAGGTAATCTGGAAGGCTTTAGGCCTGTTCAGCCTCTGGAATGTTAGAATCTGTGTGAATCTCTGTAAGCATTCTCGGAGTAGGGATTTGGGAGTGGTTCTACTCCTGCAGCCATCTGCTTGTTTTGGCCTTAGCAGACAGGCTGTCTGTAAGTATTTGTTAGAGAAAGGGTGGGGTTTTGCAGGAGGATCGCCCAGATTGAAGCATCAGTTTGGTGGGCTGAGCAGTGCCACCATGTTTGGACAGGAACATTGCTGAAAGGCCAAAAGCCCCTATCTGTCAAATGGTCTGGAAGAGACCTACACCTCCCTTTTTAAGCTGGTGCAAAGGCGAGCGGCCTTTACTAGCAATATCTGGTATGTATTTCCGGAAAATCTCAGTGATAGATCCATCATTGTCTGAGACTCTGGGGTCACTCTGTACATGCTCCCTGTTTTTTAGGCTCATAGTTTTTAAAGTTGTTATAGTGGTTTTAAATGTATGTGTATATTATGTTTTTGTGGTTTTTAATTTTTGTATATTGTTTTTTAAGTGTCTTAATATTATGTAAACTGCCCAGAGAGCTTCGGCTATGGGGCAGTATACAAATGCAATTAATCATCATCATCATCATCATCATCATCATCAATGGAGAAAGGATATATGAATAGTAATTAGTGATGATGGCTAAACGAAGGTGTTAGGAGGCAATGGTGGTGAATATTGCTTTCATTCCCTCCTTGGGGGCTTCCTCGAGGCATTTGCCTGGTTGTTTTTTGTAGTAAATGGGTCATTGTACAAGATGAATATTTGGCCTGATCCATCAGAGCTGCTTGTATGTTCTTAAACTTTGGTTAGGGCACAATCCACCCTGATCCACCCTGGGTACTTGTAAGTCTCCAAACTTGGAGCTTATGAGTATCCACTGCAGAGCAAGAGCCTCAATGTACCTCCTACTCTGCATTTTAGCTAGATGGGCGATTTTGCCCATCTAGTAGAGGTTTCGGGGAGAGGGAGGGGAGGAGACAGGGGACAGCTGGTGATACCTTGTATCTCCATGTTCCCAGCCTCCTTCCCCCACTTTCACCCTCTACAAGTGTGCATTTGTGAGTTCATAACAGCAGCCAGCTTGGATCTCTCTGTGCTGGCTTGGAGGGGGCAAGGGAGGAGGCAGAGAGCACAGTATCCTGACTCCAAATTTGGAGCCCTGTCTTTGTCTAGGGGGCATTTGATTGTCTAGGGGGCAGATTAACTTAATTATAGAAAATTTAATTACTATATTGAAAACAGAATTTTCAAATGATATTATAAAACAGAGTTGGCCAACTAGTCTTCAGGGCCAGATGTATGATGCATTTTTTTTTAATCTGGCATTTTACCCTCCAATGTCTGTACAAGATTTTAATAAAGGTGTGGTTAAAAAAAAACACCTTTCTCCACAGTTCAGCTATAAGGAAAAGAACACTGAATTGAATTGAGTTTTATTTGTCTATAGCACAAAGGCCATTATGAAATACAATATTATGTGAAATATGTCAAAACAAAAACAAAACAAAAATATACAATATGGCTGTATAAAAGCAACCACATAGTAACACACTTTACAAAATGTCTGTAACAGATCCCCTTTACAGTCCACTGCAGGTATCTTTAAAAAATTATTGAAAAAAACACTGTTCACAAATGTTGTATCTATGCATTCTTTACTCTTCACCATCTATCTTTAGATTTTGTATGAAGTTAGGGTGACCAACTGTCAGGATTTCCCTGGATTTGTCCTGGTTTTTGTTCTTTCCATGGTGTTGGGGGATTTTCTATAATTTTCAATAATGTCCTGGAATGACATACCTTCCTCTTTAAGGCTGCCATTAGCATGGCAGGAGGGAATGACATGCTTTCTTGAGGCACGTCATTCCCACACCCCGAGCTCCAATTGAGGTCTTAAAGGGGAAAGTGGGTCATTCGTGGACATTATAGAAAAGGCCCCAATTGGAGTGGATGGTGGTGGTGCAGAATGAAATCCTTTCCCCTCCTCCACTCCAATCGGGTTCTTTAAGGTGGCAGGGGAATAACGCACTTTCTGCAGGACTCAGAAAGCTGCTTCCCCCACATACACACTAGGTGTCCTCTTTTTTGGTTTCCCAAATATGGTCACCCTATATGAAGTGCATGTGTGATCCATAACTAAATGAAATCCTAACAGTAATATGCCACAGACCAACCCTAAAGGGGACTTTGGACTGCATTCTGAAAAGGGAAGTGCCCCAGACATTGGCCATCCCTGATATCAAAAACTGGTTTTGGATAGAAGTGAACATGATAAGGCAATAGATATTAGAACATAATAATAACTGCAGCTTCAGTAATCTCACATGTAATTGCGTTGGATCCACATTAAGTTAAACACACTTTATTTTCATTGGAATCAATCAGCCATGACAATTTATTTACTTATTTATTTTGGAAACTTGTATCTTGTTCTTTTTCAAAAAGAAACTCAAAGTGGCTTACAACAGGAAAATATTCATGTAGTAAAACCAAATACAATAAATGCACTAAACCAACATAGGGTACCAACATCATAAAAACAAAAATTGAAATCAAGAAAAACAACTACACAGAAAGCCAGGAAAAATAAAACAGCCGTAACATATTCATGATGAGGAGAAAAGGGGTTTTCATGTGAAAGCCTTCCTAAAGAATGGCGGGGAGGGGATCTTCACAGGCAATTTGCTGTGGACAGGGAGCATTTTGTGTTTGTTTGTGGTACATTACATCATGGCCAGTCCACAACCACCTGCAGATTCTTTCTGGAAAAGCTGCATTTTATCAGAGTTCTTTTATTCTGTCCCCCCCCCTTAATTTGACTCCCTGGTAGTTCAGCTGCTGTGTGCCCCATTCCTCCAAATTAAATTTGGCATGATAGGCATAGCCAGGAATGTGTCTTTCACCTGGCTGTGACCTTGGTCAAGGGGTGATGCCCTCCCTTTCCCCCTTCCCATTTTTCCCATCATTTCATGGTGACGTACTGCACATACAGCACATATCCCCTGTAGTAGTTATTTCCCCTCTCCTGCGTTTCTACCTCTCACTACTTCCCTGTGCTTTGCTACTCACTGTATTTTATTTTTCTATCCCTCTTCCCTTCTCTACCCCTCTGAAATAAATGATCTCCATTTAGCAGCCCATTTTTCAAAAATCAGTTTAAAAAAAGCAGTAATTCACTATAGCGCTAAATTGCCATTGGGCTTAATTGAAGTAGTGCTAAATCGCTATGCTACAAAGTTGCTATAGAGTGCAATGTGACTGGTGGAAGCCCCTGGCTTGGTAGTGGAATAGTCTGCTTTTTCAGCTCAGTGTTTTGCTGACAGACCAAAGCTGAGTTCAGAGAAAAGCAAAAAAAAAAAAAAAGCTGAAAGTGATTCTCAGTGTGTTGCCGTGAAGATTTCCCCCAGGTTTTGGCCAAACGTCTAAACTATATAATGTCGGCACTTGGTGAATCTCAACTAGAAGGACTGCATGCCACAACCTGTCCCATTGCTGCCAACCTGTCTCATTGATTCAGTGGGACTAAAGCATGTTTTGCTCATTATAGTTAAGGTGCTGACTGTAATTTCTCCTGAATGGATTCATTTTTTCCATACTGAATTCAGTTGCCAAGCTTCTTAACCAGTCAGAGTAACAGTTTTATACTCTCTGTTTGATGCATTACATTTAAAAAGATAAGAAAACTGTTTTCCATTTCCATCATGCCTGAAGCGAGAGATGCTAAATTATTTTTCTACTCTATTTTGAAGTTTATTCTTGTTGATTGGTAATTGTCCTGTCGTAATGCTACATAACACTATTCTGCAGAAACAGATAAAATGTACTTCTAAGTATCATGGACACAAGATTATATTTGTAATATATTTTACATTTTATAACTGACTGATGATTATCCCCATGACGTTCTTCTGTGCAAATGTTTACTGTAGGATCTATATATTGGTTGCTATTGTTTAAAATATAGTCAGTTTTTCTTCCTTCTGTCTCAAGTCAGTTAATGCTGCAAAAATCATAATACTTGAATGTGTGGGTTATTTCTCTGACTTGTCAGGAGAGAAGACAAGCCAGAGTTTCTAGTTTGCATGTGATAACACACAACCCAGGGAACTAGCACACTGGGCAGATATGCACACCGAGCCATTGCATTGGAGGCCCTGTTTTCAGGAGAATATAAATAAGCCCATATAAAGAGCCTCCTCTACTGCCCTTACATGCTGTTGATGTTTTCTCTTCTTTCAGCTAATTATCAGTTAAATTTCTAATGCTGTATATGATACTTGAGCTTCAGAAATGATAAATTTTGAACTTTTTTAAACATCAGTGCTTTATTTTCTAGTGGCTCTGAAACTTCCTACTGTAGGTTTGCACATTACCAGTAGATAGTTCAAACCCTGAGGTTGCCCTCTTTAAATCATATTCCATTTGACTCCCTGGAATTATTCTGGTAACAGAGGATGAGTCCACAAAATCTTCAAACTATGAAGATGAGTAGAATCAATTCTCTTGACAGGAAGACTGAACTATTTCATTACATGGAACTGTAGGTTTTGTTATTTCCCAAGTGGGGAGAATAATAGAAAAACAAAACAAAAAGAAACATAGAAATGGAACTGAACAAACGGTATATAAAAGGAACAGAACATGAGAGAATAAAAAAAGGAGCAGTTATTTTAATTTGTAAGGTTTGCCTTGGTTATATGCTCCATGTCCTTTTCCCTCCCACTTGCTGGAAGGTATCTAACCATTGCAGCAATAAAGATACCCCATTATTTTGGAAGACAAGAGTTTTTCCACCAATGAACGATTAAAGATGTGAAGATTTGCTGTTGTGTGAAGGATGAATAAAGAGAAATGTTGTGGAGGTACACTTTAAATAGGGATAAAACTTTAATATTGCGGCTTAAAAAATAATCTACTTTATCTTTTTACAAAGTTTCCACTGTGACCAGATGAAAAGGCGAACAAGCGCTTTATAACAGTTTTGACAACTGTTGGGGCCCAGGACACACTGCATATACAGTTTTCAAAACGTTTTCAAAGTGCTTTAAAGTGCTTTAAAAGCAGTAGTGTAGATCCCCCCCAGGGCAAGGTGTGTGTTCTTTCTGTAACTTTGTAGAAGTGGGACGTTACAGAAAGGGCAGCTTTTCTCACCTCTGCCTGACAAGTTGCAGTTACGAAAATTCTTCCTGCAGGACTATTAAGGGAGCATCAGACTGCTCTGATCATTCAGCCCTAAGTCTTTCCGTAGGAGGCTACTATGTTTCCCCAAAGTGTGCCTCCCACGCAATATTGCCATTGATTCACTTAGCACTTGTCACTGATGCTTTGGTTCTTGTCAGCTCTCTAACCTTGTTCATGTCTATCATTGCTCATACACAACAATTCAACAGCAATTTTAAACCCTTAGCAAGGTATTGTGGTCCCAAGCCTTACACGGCTTGGGACCACAGTACCTGATGGAATGCCTCTCCCGATGTGAATATACCCAGTCACTACCCAATATCTAAGGTCCTCCTCCGGGTGCCTACTCCGGAGAGAGGCTCGGAGTATGGCAACGAGGTACAGGGCCTTTTCGGTGGTGGCCCCAGACTATGGAATGATATCCCTGACGAGGCTCGCCTGGCACCAATGCTGCTATCTTTCCGGCGCCAGGTTAAGACTTTCCTCTTTGCCCAGGCATGTGGCAGCACATCTTAATCACCCACATGTTTAGTTTTTTAAACAGTTTTAAATGCTTTATGTGTGTATGTTCTGTGTTTTAAAATTTTAAATTTTGTATACTTGTTTTTATCTCAATTTTAGAATTTCTGTAAACTGCCCAGAGAGCTCTGGCTATGGGGGTGGTATATAAGTGTAATAAATAAATAAATAAATAAATGCATATAATTAGTGTGTATAATAAGCAAGATTTAATAAATATGGTAGCTGGAGGGGGTCAATAGAGTTGTGTAGGTAGGGATAGGGCTGACACTTATCAAAAGATCCAAATCTTTCTTATTACATTGTAAAATGTCTACAGGTATGTGGTTTAAATTGCGGTGGAACCCCACAATTTTTTTAAAGGTATTTAGAGATGTACAGGTGCCCTCTTGTGTTATCTGTGCAATCTATGATTAATTAGATGTTTAATCAGACTGCTGCCACATTAGATTAAATGACTGGTAAAACCAGCCTAGTATATTTACAGTACACATCACTGAATGTGTCTGCGGTGATGTGTGAGAAATCAATAGTCTGTCATGGAGTAATCTAAGGAACAGAATGCTTCTTAAGTGTTTGTAAAAGTAGGACTTAGAGTATATTTGTTAGTTAGGGGCTCTTGCTAACTACTGATGAAGCAACTTATAGTGAACAGGTTGAGGCAAAAAGTCAGTTGAGGTGGAGTGCAATAGGTATAGGTCACAAAAGGAGAGTGTAGTGTAGCAAGTAATGGGACAACAGAAGGACTATTTTTTTTTTATGACATGACGGCTTGTTTCCTAGATAACTATAGCAGCCTTACAGGGATGTTTGCTTCAATTAATAATGATTGTGTGTGTGAGAGAGAGAGAGAGAGGGAGAGAGAGAGAGGGAGAGAGACCTGAGTAAAGGTCCATATAGTGTATTTTTCGACTTAGACTGGAAAATAACTGTTGTTGTTGTTGTTGTTGTTGCTATTTAATTAATTTATACCTTCCCTCTCCACCAGAAATGGTAGAAGGCCTTCTCCTACATCCCCTCCAAATGTCCCTCCCATGCATTATTGCCATTGATTCACTTAGCACTTGTAACTGACGTTTCGGTTCTTGTCAGTTCTATCATCTTGTGCATGTCTATACACTACAATTCAACAACAACTTTAAAGCCTTAGCAAGTGCATATAATAAACAGCATTTAATGAGCCTGAGAGAAGGGCCTCCGCAAAAGACTCTCTATTGGGCAGTACAGAAATGTAATAAATGAATATATAAATAAACCCAGACAATGGCCACTCCCTGTTTCCCTCCACCTCCCTGCACCTTTTGAAATATATCTCCCTTGCCACCTGGTGATAATTGCAGTGTGTGTGTGTGTGTGTGTGTGTGTGTGTGTGTGTGTGTATATATATATATATATATATTATATATTATATATTATATATATAAAAGCTAAGGTAGACAGGGCAATGTTACTCTTCCTTATTTTGAGTTCTCCCCACTATTTATGATAGTGCACTTCGCTCTTCCTAACCACCTAACCAAACCGCCTCCTAACGATTCCCTAAGCATCCTTTTCCCTCTATCTGTGTAACAGTCAAGCAACAGCGTTCCCAGATGGCAAATATAATTGCTTGGAGACCAAGGGGTTATTTCTGCATAATGCGGAGGAAATACATAAAATGAAATAATGCAAAGAAGTGTCTGTCATTGTCTCTTACCTTCTTATACTTGTTTAGTAGGTATTTATCACTCATTTAAAAATATGGTGTCTTACCCATGACAATCTTTGGCTGGACTTTAAAAAAAAAACGCCTTCGTTTTATACAAATCACTTTCTTTTCTTCTGATATTTATTTTTTCTATTTTTGATAAATCTTTTGTTTGGTTGACCTGTTTGATTAAACTCCAAATGTTTCAGAATGATCATGCCTAAAATTATTACTTTTAGAACCTCATGTTAGATTATCTTGGGCATGATGTGTGTGAAACCTTTTTTGCAAATTGGGAAAAATAACCATCAGAACAAAAGAAAAGGGTAGTTTGTAAAAAAATAATAATCTTTCCTTTCTGCTAAGCTTATGTCACCCAAAGTAAACTCAGGTCTATTTGTGTCCTCCGTCAGAAATAGACCAGGATCTCAGAGGGAAGCGGCTTCCCTAGCACCTCCGAATTCCCCCAGTCATTTCATGTTTCTGAAGCGCTTGCTTCCTGAACATGGACTAGTTCTCAGACATATATTGTAGAGATGTGTGACTTGAACAAGTAGAGTAACAGAATTCTTATACCAAAGAACAAGCAAACCTTCTGTGGGGTTTCATTGGGAACAGCTCATCAATGAATTATAAAAGGTAATTGTAATTTTGCTGAATTACCTCTTGGAGATGTGTTCTCTTTCGTTATTGCTACCAGTGAAGTGGAAGATGAGGCAACCATGATTTCCCACCACCTGTTCCTTTTGTCTTCTTCCTCTCCTTGCTTGCTGTGCTCTACAGCTGAAGTGGTAAGGAGGGGTGACAGAAGGAGAGCTGCAACTGCTTTGTGTACTACTTCATAGGAAATTTTTAGTACAAAGTACATCTCTGGATTGCAATCTGACAAACCTAGGTGCAGCAGACCAGTAGGGAAGGGAGAATCTGTCAAGCTTGATTTTGCTCAGGTACTAATTGTTGTACTGCTAAGTTTGTTCCATCCTGTTTTGGCATTGGATTGCATTTCGGGGGGGGGTGTCCATGTGAGAGTTTGTATGTATATGTGTATGTATATTTTTGTGCACAGTTTTTCAAATGCATGTTTTTTTCCTAAACATTTTTCCATAGAATAAATTGTGCACATTTCCCCAAACATACTCATTTTTAACATACTATTTCAAATGTACACATTTTGTGTGCATTTTGCAAACTAATGTTTGAATGAACTGTTGCGAATACTTTTTTAAATATTACTTGATTGTAAACTACCTTACGCTTGCAGTATAGATAGGCTTGGTTTATAAACAAGAGCAGGTATTGACAAATTGCATCTGTTCGTTCTGACGTCTTAAAAGATTTGATAAACAAAATTGTACAAAACCTCTGTGGCTTCCATTACCAAATCAGGTAAAGAAATTGTTTTGGTTTTAATGCAATATATTCTAAAATTCCATAGGACCTTTATTTATGTCTTCATAATTTGTTACAGCATATATTCTTAAAGGTGTATACTTAAAAATTTGCATTAGTTTCTCACTAATGCATCCATTTTACAAACTTTGCTGAACAAATATCATATCTTCTCATGCATTCTAAAAAAAACCCAAAAAGGTTCTATATCTTCCAGGTCTAATATATTTTCAAGTATGTGAATTTTGTTTTGTTTGGTTCTGTTCTTGATAATGATAACTAAATTATCATTAAAGGTAATTCATACTTCTGCTACTCAACTGTGTTGGTGTTATTTAAACCAAGGAAATGATTTGGGAGTTATTTCAGCTGTTTCTTCTGTACATGCATGCACATGTATGTGTATGTTCAGTCCAGACTTAGGCCACAGCTAGACCTCAGGTTTATCCTGGGATCCTCCAGGGTTCGCCCCTGCCTGAGCACTGGATCCCGTGTGTGTCACCTAGATGAACAGGTTTGACCCCTGGACGATCCAGGGATAAATCTTAGGTCTAGCTATGGCCTGAGTCATACCCAAAGTAAACCCACTGAAATGAATGGGTTTACTCCAAGTGTGGCTAAGACTGGCTCCAACCCATAGTATATAGACATAGCATTATCCATTCTTTTATTTGAGTTGGCCTGATAAACACTAATAAATTATGAGGTTTCTCTGATACTGCAATAATACAGTCAACAAAATATTCTTGAAGGTGAGGTTCTTTTCATTTGTGATGAGGGGTTTACTTCCCACTTTATTCAGAAGACCTGTTTTTAGTGTATTCATTACATTTGAAAACTCTAAGGGAATTATTTCTTGAGTAAACATACTTTGGATCATACTGCAGGCTATGTTATATTACTGATCTATGATAAACAAACGTTATCTGAATTGTAAACATTTAGCCAATACGTTAAGGACTTCTCTGTGGTTTAGCTAGGGCATGCCAAGGTTGTTTCAAGAAATTACCTTGCATTAAGGAAAAGCTGCTGGATATCTGCAGGGTTAGTGAGATGGCGTTGCCAAATTAAACTGCTAACAAACAGTAAATAGACTGAAGTATCTCTAATCAAAATTTAATTTCTAACCATGAAGGTGGCAGGCAAGGGGAAATAACAGAAGCAAGACTTATTGCAAATAATGTAGAGGCAATCTCAGCCAATACAAAAACTATTCAGTGTCGTATGCATCACATTTTGCAGTGATACAGTAGCAGTGATACAGGAACAAGAAAAATGCATTCCCACATTTCCACCAACTAGGAACATAGGAAGATGCCTTGTACTGAGTCAGACTACGGGTCCATCTAGCTCAGTATTGCTGACAGTCACTGGCAGAGCTTCTTCAGGGTTTCAGGCAGGATTCTTTCCCAACCACATTAAGTAGAGATGCCAGGGAATGAAACTGGACCCTTCTGTATGCAAAGCATGAACTCTACCACTGAGCTATGGCCTCCCCCCCCCCATTCAGGAGGCCATAGAACTCCTGAATAGGTGTTTGGAGGTGGCTTTGGGATGGGTGAGGGCAAAATAAACTGAAGCTTAATCCACAAAGCAGGAGGAGGGCAGTGTTGCAGTTCATGGGAATTTAGGCCACAGCTAGCCTTATGGTTTCTATACCCTACAGCGTGGTTTCCTGTGATTTCTCCCCCCGCCCGCCCCCCGTGACTTCCACCCTTGCTGAGAGCATGTGTGTTTGCTCTCTCACTTCTGCCCATGTAATACACCACAAAATGGACCAAACAACTCTTCTTTGAAACTCTACACTATACCAGCATTCTAAATGCAAGGACATTTGGAAGTGGTTTCTGTGCTAAATCGGTGTTTGTTGGCAGTAATGGATTGGATGAGGGCGAACAAATTGAAGCTTAATCCAGATAAGGCAGAGGTGCTCCTGGTCAGTCGAAAGGCAGATCAGGGAATAGGGATTCAGCTTGTGTTGGATGGGGTTACACTCCCCCTGAAGATGCAGGTCCGTCCCTTGGGTGTACTTCTGGATTCAGCCCTGAGCCTAGATGCCCAGATTTCGGAGGTGGCCAGGAGTGCATTTGCACAGTTAAAGCTAGTGCGCCAGCTGCGCCCGTTCCTAGAGATGTCGGACCTGGCCACGGTGACACATGCCTTAGTTACATCCCGATTGGATTACTGTAACGCGCTCTATGTGGGGCTGCCTTTGAAGAGTGTTCGGAAACTCCAGCTGGTTCAAAGAGCTGCAGCCAGATTGTTGACCGGGGCTGGTTACAGGGAGCAGAGAACTCCCCTGTGAAAACAACTCCACTGGCCTCCAGTCTGTTTCCGGGCACAATTCAAAGTGCTGGTTATGACCTATAAAGCCCTATATGGCTTGGGTCCAGGTTATTTGAAAGAACATATTCTCCCTTATGAGCCTGCCCGTGCTTTCTGGGGAAGCCCTTCTTTCGGTCCCACCTTCTTCACAGGCACGCTTGGTGAGAACATGGGAGAGGGCCTTCTCGGTGGCTGCTCCGGTGCTCTGGAACTCTCTTCCCGGGGAAGCTAGGCTGGCTCCCTCCTTGATGGGCTTTCAGAAGCAGGCTAAAACTTTTTTGTTCCAGCAGGCTTTTGGAGAATAATCTGGCCCTCCATCTATGTTAATGTCTTATAATTTTGTTGTGTATTTTAAATGTTTATGGTTTTGTTTTCCCCCCCCCCATGTATATTTTAAACTTTGTAAGGCCGCCTTGAGTATACAAATAATAATAATAATAATAATAATAATAATAATAATAATAATAATAATAATATCATCACTGCTGCTGATTTTATCCTGGTTGTGCTTTTATATTGTATTTTATATCATGGTTTTATACTGTTGTTTTATACTTTGAATGGTTTTAATTTTTGTGAACCACCCAGAGAGCTTTGGCTATTAGGCGGTATAGAAATGCAATAAATAAATAAATAAAGCCATTTCACCTTTTCTTCACCAAAGAAGGGTGTGGTCTCCTTTTGGTTCAAGATAGCTTTGTGTGCATGTGGGACTGGTAAATGCTCATTTTGATTTGCCTTTTTGTTTTTCTCTGCTCATTGCCTTTCTAACAAGAGGCACACTTACTAAATAATCCTATCAGGATTCAACTGGTATTAGATATGGTGGCATTCCACTTTGGAGCTTGGAGGTCCTAATGGTGTTGCCACAGACTGTGGAAACAGTCACCAGGGGTGCTGTTTACCAACATTGGTTGGTATGTCACATGTGAACATATCTAGGAAAATGGATCTGGTCTCAGTTACTGTAATGTTCTGTGTGAGGCTGCCTTTGAAGAAGACTTAGAAACTTCAGCTTGTACGGAATATGGCTACTCTCAAGTCCTCATTGGGACTAGATGGTTAGATTAGTGCTGTGCCAAAAAAATGATCATTCTCATTTAATTTGATAGAAAATAAATTACTTTCAAAAAGAAATTCAAAAAAGAAGACATTTCAGAGAAATTCTCATGGATTCAGTTCAGAGTTCTTGTTACATTTCCCAGACAGGTGGTCTGGCCTTCAGAATCATCTGGATTCAGTCCAAATCAGTCCAAACCAAGTCATATCCAAAGCAGCTCAAAGCAGTTTGCTGAAGATTCGGAATTTGGATCCAGAACCAAAACAGTGCACAACCCTAGTCTATAGTACCTAGAGCAGGGGTACAAACCTCTTTCAGCCCATGTGCCAAATTAAATTTCAGATATGCTCTCAATGGCCACATTCCTGTGGTGGGTGTAGCTGAAGGCAAAAGGGTGGGGCCAAAAATAAAAAAATCTCTTACTGCCTGTAATTAAGCCCTAAATGGATTCTCCATGCCCTTTTGACATCTAAAAGACTAATATTACAACATTGGGAAGATAAATATTAACCTCATATAATGCAATGGATTGAGAACCTTACAATGCTCTCAGTATTTGAAATGGTGACATAGATGCTACATTCAAATGTATACTTATTTGGATATTTTGCCTACTTTTGTTGAAGCCTTTGTGTAATTGCTAGAACAGTGTATGCATTTTATATGCATTCATTGCTAGGGATATATACAAATCCATGAAAACATATTAAAAGTGTTTTGTTCTGGGGGTTTTTTTGTTTTGTTTTTAAGCATTTTGTGGGTGCCCACGGGTGCCATACTGGGAACCTCTTCATGGCCATCATTTGTTTCGTGGTGTCCATGGGTGCCATTGGGGGGGGGGTGTTATAAAGGAACATAGGGTTAGATTTTTTAGGCCCAAGCCATTCAGTGTTTTATAGGTCATCACCAGCATATTGGTTTAAGAGCCCAAACTCTTTTTCTATCTGTCTGATCCCCCTCTAGATTTGAGGAAAAATAAAGGCTGTTCTTAGCAGTGAGCTTTTTAGAAAACTGATATAATTTCCCCTTCTGCAGAAATGGGCAACAAGACTGGAAGTGTAGACATGGAAAGAACATTGAGGGTGGCTATCTGGGTACACATGCCATGACAAGCCACACCAAGCCAGGTTCCCAGAATGACATGACAGCCCCTGTAGGTAAATTAAGCCATGGTGGGCCCAAAATAATAATTTGCAAGACCAGGAAGCGACAACTGGTAGTTTGGTGTATTAACTCATGAACAGATCCAAGACTGAAATTGCCCCAGTTTGCCATTTAAATGTCCAGGGGCATGGCTAGATGAGGGCCTATCCCGGGGATCACCCCAGGATCATCTCTGTGTGTCCACATGATGCACAGCAGATCCGGGGAGCAGGGAGGGATGATCCCTCCATTTCCCCGGGATATGGCCCTACCCATTTTTCCCGGTTTTTCCATGGTCTCAGGATGATCCCGAGACTGTAGAATGTGTGGCCCAGCATCGTGGTTTTGTCCCAGCTCCTCACGAATAACTGCAAGGAGCCGGGACCTGGGGGTGGGGTGGGGAGAACAGGAGGTGTTTTTTTTAAAAAAAAAAAACAACCCTTACCTTTTTTGTAGGAGCACTTCTGTGCTCTTTTCTTATTAAAAAAATAAAAATAAAATGGCGGCCACGACATCTTCTTCCTTCCTGGACATTGCATGCCACATGTAGATGAGGGTAACGATCTTGTGATCATAAAATCGTGAGATCATCATCCTCAAACCTCCTCGTCTAGCCATGCCCCATGTGTGCTTCAAGCAAGCTTGCAGCAATCCAACATTTCCATTGTGTTTCAACGGTGAGACAGGCATTCATCAGGAAAGGATCTTTTGACAATGGGTCCTCTTTCAAAAATATCTTTCTTCCTTGCAATATTTCCTTTTGTGGAATGTATTTCTAGCAGGCAAACTCTTGTAATGAGTGGATTGATCTTCATCAAATTGAGATGGAATTGGGTTTAAAAATGCATGCAATCACTGGTCATCTGAGTGGAGAACTTCTCTCTTCAGCGCATTTGGGTTTTCACCCTTGCACTAAAGGTTGAAACCAAAAGCAAAGGGAAGTGTTCAATCAGTATACTGGAAGAGGAACAACAATGAGACTATGAGAAAATGAGACCCAGGGCCTTGCTAGACCATGCCGGATAAGGCAGCGGGGAGGCAGGGTGACGGCGCGCTAACTTTAGCGTGCGCCGCCTCAGCTCCTACACGCATGACGCGCAGGAATCCGGAAGCCCTGTAGCGTCAGCCATTTTTGTTTTTAATTTAAAGGGGCCATGTGCGCCCCGAAATCGTCGGACAAGGTAAGTGCCTTTTTAAAAAAATTAAGCCCCCCCCGCTCCTGATCTCCCCCTGCCATCCCCGATGCCTCCCTGACCACTCTTTCCCCGACCGTCCTCCCTCTCCTCGATGCCCGTGCCGCCCGTCCTCCCTCTCCCCGATGCCCGTGCCGCCCATCCTCCCTCTCCCCGATGCCCGTGCCGCCCGTCCTCCCTCTCCCTGATGCCCGTGTCCCCCGTCCTCCCTCTCCCTGATGCCATCCCGGTGCCCGGTCTTCTCTCCCCCTCTCCTGCCGGGTCCGGCCTTCTCCCCCCCCCCCCGGGATCCCCCCCTGGCCCGATGGGCACAGCGCTCATATGAGCGCTGTGCCCAGTCCGTGGCTTTTCCCAGCTACTCACGAGTAAGCAAGTAGCCGCAAAAAGCCATGGACCTTGCTAGACATTCTGCAGCCCCGGCCTCAGGCCGGGGCTGCGGAAAAGGTGCTCCATAAGCGACTTCGCTTATGGCACGTTAGGGGAGGCTTCAGCGTGGCCTGACCCCGGATTCCCCTGTGCGTCATCTGGACGCACAGCAGGGAAACCGGGCCTCACAGCATGCTAAGGCCTCGTCTAGCAAGGCCCCCAGTCAAATCAGATCTAATTTCTAGCTTTCATCCAGTCCTAGCCAATACAGTGTTTATACAACCAAAGACTGTGTTAATCCTTAAGCAGTCTATTCACTATGAAATTTGCTGTGATAAGAATTGCATGAGGTGGTTTGAACCAAGCACTCTTAAAGACCTTTACCAATGCAGAACAATGGTGAACATCTCTATACAGATTGCTTTTCTAAGAAGAATCTCACCTCACCACCACCCTCACCCTGCCCTAAACAATGTCATTCAGTTTCTATGTGCAGTTGTGTCACTCAGCCAGGGGAAAGAATTCACCCACTGCATTAGGGCATCAGTGGGGGTACTGAGCATGATAATAGAAACTGTCATTGTTGAGTTTGCTGCTGGGAGGAGAAAAGTATTGGGCTTCTAGCGGTGGAGGAGAGACAGCAGAAACAGCTTTTCATGACTTCAAGAGAAATCATTGTGATTAGCCAGCCTAAAAGTAGAGACAATTCCAATACTGAAAGTGGAATACTGAGCAGATAGCAAGGTCAAAGGCTATTTTGGACCTAATGACTGGAAAGGAATCAGCTGTAGCAAATAGGGTTGAAATGGGAGAGCATTTAGAGTTTACTGAACAGAATCGCCAAACAAAAAGGGCTCATTGCTTTCTAATAATATTAAATTAGTAGTGATATAAAAAAATTTTAAAAGCAGGCTCTGAAAGGACATAACATATGAACTTGAAGTAAAGAAATATGGATGGAGATATAGGAGACATCTGTAACGGAATGTCATCGGTGCTGAAAAAGTTCTGGTGATGGCTACCAAATTAGATGCCCTCAAAAGGGGATCATACAGATTCATGGAGGATAAAGCTATCAATGGCTATGAATTACGATGGCTGTATACCACCTCCAGAATCAGAGGCAGCAGGCTTCTGAATATTGGTTGCTGGGGAACAGCAGCAGGAGTAGGCTATGGTTCTGCTTGTGGGCCTCTGTTTGGCCACTGTAGGATGCTGGATCCTGGACTAGCCAGGCTTTGGGTCTGATCTAGTAGGGCTTTTCTTATATTGTTACTGTTTTGACTCTGAAGTGATCGATGATGTTAAAGGGCCTATCCTATTATCTAGGGGGTTGTCGGATTAAGAGTTTCCAGGTATGGCTAATAGGAAGGGCAAAAGTAACTTTAATGTGTGTGTTTTGCGTTTGCATGTTTTTACATGATTGGGGTACCCATAGTATTCGAGGACATATATTAGAAACTCACTTAAATGATGCATTTAAAGAACACCTGGAAGAGCAGACTTTCTGATGATGGATAGCTGGCATGGATTCAGGCAGAGAAGGTCATGCTGAACTAATCTGCTGGAGTTCTTTGAAGATATTACTGCAAGGAAAGATAAGGAAAATTTAGTGGATGTAGTATTGTTATATTTTCAAAAAGAATTTGACACGGTTCTACATCAGAGACAAACGCCTTAGGTAAAGAATGCTAGTATTTGCGGGAAATGAAAATGCTGGACAGAAAGAGGGTATAAGGAAGAGGAAACAATACAGATATAGACAAACTTTTGAAGTTGTAAAATGGTTATATATCATGTACCCCAGGAATAAGGACCCCCTAGGTATCGCTTCATTAAACTGTATAAAATATGGCCAAAAATGAAAGACCTTTGCTGTTGTTTAGCTATGTATTTCAACTAGGAAACACAGTGTGTGACAGAACACTTAAGCAAGCTTTCAAGTGTGATGTCTTAATGGTGTCTTTTGCACATGGCCAATAGAAATGCTAACAAATGTGATAGAAATGCAGTCGTACAGATGCCAGTTGAGGATTTTCCTATACAAATATGGCAAAACCGTCACCTTTCAGAGCTTCCCACCTAGCCTGTTCATGCACCTCTCTCATTGCGGCAGACTCAGCTACATCAGAAATGACTTAAGTGTGCATGTGAGTGTGCATGTTACATGGAGCCAAACTACACAGCATGCAGTTTACAGCTATCTTTTCATTTATTCTAGCATAAGCATCAATTGATACTTTTTTCACTTTTGGTATTTCAGAAAAAGTTTGATTTCAGGGAGGCGGGAATGGGGGAAGATTTAATCCTCCTCTCCCAGAGCACAGTGGTTCCAATCCAAATTGAAACCACATGAAGCAGGAAAATCCCCAAGCGCATTCAGGAAACCATTCAGACCCATCAGGTGCCTGGGGTGGACCATTCTAGCTGGTCCTTCAGCCCTGTGGAGGGCCATGTTGGCTACCAGTCCAAAACTAACTAGGGTCAGATCTACACCTTGTGTCAAATCATTACAATGCTATCAGAATAACGCTATATTCCTGTTGCTCATTAATACCTCATATGACATACAATGACATTTGTTGCAATATTTTGGATGATGTGGAATAAAAAGCAGGAAATAACATGATGAAAGCAGTATATGGAATGTGCAATGTGCTCCAACAGTTATCAGTCCACTTCAATACCGCTATGAAGCAGTAGTGTAGATCTAGCTCAGACAGTGATCTCTCCATGACAACAGTCACACATAATTCCTCCACCTTGAGAGCACCAAATCTGCCAGAGCAGAATATCAGATCCAGAGTGTGCCAAGCTGCATGTGTAGGGCCAGATGCTAGTTGGTTGCCAAGGTGGACATGAAATCCTGAGCCACTCCTGACTGAGCAACCTGATCATGAATATTGAAATCCTCCAAAATAAAAAGCTTGAGATGATCCAACATCATCCTCGAGATTGCCCCAGCTAGCTCAGGAAGGGAGACTGTTAAGGAGCAACAAAATCCCTACTCTGTCTTGGCCACCCAACCACAGCAGCACCAACCCACAGGAAGAAAAGGTTGGTTAGGTCCACATTGCCTTTTGATTTGGGGTACTAGGAATCCTCCATCTGAAAGCACTCTAGGAGATGCATCCTGAGGGCACAATGAGACAAGTGCAGTGTATGCTTCCATAACTATAAAGAATAGTAATAGCTAGTAACAACAACATTAAGGCATATTTCCATTTGCTAAGTAATCCAGAAGTTTATCAGGTAAAGGAGATTTTTCAGTGTTACGTCTTTACCAAACTCCTATATTACCATTAAAAGTCTAATATTTAATTTAGAAATTTATCCAAATGTATGTAAACCTGGTGTAGATAGGAATGACTTTTTAAATTAATTTATTGTAGAACATTTCTATCCCACCTTTCAGCCCCAAAAGGCTGAAATGATTTCCATTGAATGGTTTGAATCTAGACTTAGTCATACATAGAGTAGACCTATTGAAATCAATGAGACTTAAGTTAACAATTACTAACTTGAGTCCCATTGATTTCAATGGATCCAATCCGATGTGTGTACTTTTCAAAAGTTGCTATATCATACGTAGCTGGAACAACAATTACGTAAAATATGAGGACAAGGAAACAAAGTCTTTTTCACTGTTACACATAACAATGGATATTCCAGATCAGCCTTCCCCAACCTGGTGCCCTCCAGAAACCAGAGCATTTCTGACCATTGGCTATGCTGGCTGGGGCTGATGGGAATTGAAGTCCACAACATTGGGAGGGCACCAGTTTGGGGAAGACTGTTCTAGTCAGTACAGTTTGTTGGAAACAGCCATTTATAATTGAATTTTGATACCCTGTAGTAGTCATTGTGGGAATCAAGTATTGTTGGCCATCCTTACATATTGCTTGATAATTAAATAACAACATAAACCCCATAGAACTGTATTATATGCACTTGCTGGAGAGCAGAGAGTAAAATAAAGGTTTAGAGAAGGGCAAATGTTTGTCCAGGCCATTGTCAGCTTGAGTGCATGAAAGAACTAGGCCAAATAATTGACATTATGGGTAGGTGAAAAAAAGTGTGTGTTTGAAACCAAAGGATGGTGATGAATAGAAATCTTAGCACAGAAATCAGGAACTGTGTAATATATAATATCCCATCCCACATTTCAAGAAGGTGGTGAAAGCTTTCTTTGGGCGTATGCCTGGTTACAGCTATTGTTGGAGAGGGCGGAACAAATCTTATTTATTCATATTTATTTTTAATATTTACCTACTGCCTTATTTGCTAAAGAAGTTCTCAAGATGGTGCCAATGATGGGGTAGAAAGAATGCAGATTAGGGTGTACTGGTAAAATACTGCATTTAGAGTGGATCAATAATAGTTTCTGACTTCCAATTATTTAACATCAACAACAGGCCTCTCTTTCTTGTGTCCTCCACCCACAAACACAGTTGTTAGAATCCCTGAGATAAAGGAACAGATGTGAAGGTCAGCCTTCCCCAAACTGATGCCCTCTCCATGGATGGATGGAGATGCTGGGAATTGAAGCTCAACATACCTGTAGGGCACCATTTTGGGGAAGACTGTTGTAGATTATCCTAAAATATGTGGCTTATAGCATGCAGTAGACTCTGGCCCTGAGACACCATGCATTTAGCACTGCCCACGTCCACTATTTGTACCTGGATCTGGTTGGAGGAACTTCATGTTCCACGCCCAAGTAGATCACACAAGAATTAAGTCTGTCCATGCCTGTCAAAAGGGTATTAAGAATCGGAGGGATTGTACTTCATATTTTTATTTGTTATCACTGATGGGCCATTTGTGCAGCCGACATGTATTTCCCTTTGCCTCTGCTGCCACCACCAAAAGCAGCACACTGGAGCTTAGGATGTCCAGCAGACAGTCCACCAAACAACTCTTGGGCAAGCTGGCAGGAGCCCAATGCTGCATGGGAAGAGGGTGTGTGAGGATGGCTCCTTGTATGCCCTCTTTCCCTGGGCAATCACTATCATGGAGGCAAGATTAACGCCTCCCCCCACCCCAGTGATCGCTAGTAGGATTTGGGTGGAGTGTGTGCATGTGTAAGTGCACTTATAAATACCTTTTTGACAGGCATGGGCAGGCTTCATTCTTGTGTGTGTGGCCCCTGGTCTCTTGAGGTGTGTGAATCAGCAAAAGCTCATTGGGGTTCTCCAAATTCCACCTTGAAGTTCATTCCTACTTGTGTCCATATCAGATTGTGAGCTTTGTTTTTTATTCTCCCCATTCTGCATTAAAAAATGTGCATATTTTCGTGTGTATTTTCTCCAAATGTGTGCATCAATACTGCACATTTTAAATGTACACATTTTCTCTCATTGATTGAAACATTTTTTTTGCACATTTTTCAAAAATACACATTTTTCATATGCGTTTTTCAAATGTATGCATTTTTAACACTTTTGTTGTTCTTCTGCAAATCACATTGAAAGCTTGAAAATGCATGGACTATGATTGCAAATTGCATTTGGATTCATGTTCAGTTTGGGAAGGTTTGAACTGTGTAAATTCTGATCAAAAAGGAACTGAAATTTCTCATACATCCCTACCAGCCATCCAACACCCTCTGTGGCCCTAGACCCAAAGGAAATTGACCACAAGCCATAGGGGTCAAGAATACCATTCAGAGGAGCAATCACACCAGGTTAATTGTTTCACCGCTTAAAAGAGCCAACAGCTGAAATTGATGTTATAATAATTGCAACTTGCATCCCACTGTCCAACAGCATAAACAGTGTTGCTTTTTGGCAACTCCTCCTTCACCCTAAAGACTGAAGGAGCACACAGCATCAAAACCCTACTGTGATGTTTTCAAAACACTTGCTACACTGAAAGCTAGAAACCAACCTTATGCCTTTAAGTAGAAACCAAGGCACTTATATAACACATTTCCCATGGATTCTGCCTAGTATGATCAAGAGAATAAGGGTATAGCTGGGAGAGAGGATACATGAAAATGGGTAATGAATGCAAAATCAAACTACTTCTAATTATTAAATCAAATTAATTAATCCATATCATTATCAGTAAGGTAAGTATTAAGTAACTATTGAAAGAAAAAAAGTATTGTAAGAACTGAGGAAGTTTTTCTCTTTTCTTTCCCCCCCCCCCCAAATGAATCATAGGCTTTTAAAAGTAAGCATATGCTCAGACTATTTCAATGAGCCTAGAGATTTTCTTTTTAAGAATGGCCCTAGGGATGTTAGAATAAGATGGGAAATGGAATTAAGGAGGGCAGCAAATGTTTTTCTGAGTTATCCTAGCCAGAAGTTAGTTCAGATGGAGTGAGGGAATAGCATGCAGTTTGCTTTTAGTATAAATGTAATATATTAGGTGATAAAAGTTTCTAGAACATGATGTTCAGAGACTATTTTGCCTTCGGCGTTTAATTTTTTTCTTTGAGAGCTTGGGATATTGCTACAATTAATACTAGAAAGAGACAGTGAATTTCGTGGGTGAGTGGGGAAGAACTGAAAACACTGAGATTAACACATACAAATCTTGAATTTACAAAATAGGTGAAACAAGTGGGGCCCTGAAACAAAATGTTGCACTGTCGAGTGCTTTTATTCAGGGCTGCAGCTACTCTACTCCTTCCTTCCATTCTCACCCCCGATATCCATCCACCCACAACAGTGAATCAGCATTCCATGCCCACTGAGCTTGCTCAGCCCTCTTTGGACTTCTTTGGGAGTGTGGGGAGGTAGGGTGGACACATTGGTGCCCAATCCCAGCTACATTAAAAGCTTCGACTTCTCCTTTGAGGTCTATGGGCAGCTTACTCCGTTCCTATGGCCATTTAACAATAGCTTGTTAAATGTCAGTGTGAGCCAGGGAATGACTTAGTTCTGTCTATCCTTTTAATATCTGTGTCTCTTTCTCCACCCTCATTTTCCTTCCATTCCATCCCATTTCCCCTCTCACCCACTTTCCAGTTTCTCTCCCTCTGAACTGTCAGAATTCTTTGGGCTTTGAGCATGTTCAGTCCTTATTGAACATGCTGTTTTTCTGGGCTCATCCCATCATGTGTCCCCCATATATATATTGTATTTTTGCAAACCTTGGAGGTCTCACCTGAGTCAACTAATACCTCTCTCTTGTGCATAGCTGCTCCAATACGTTCTCCAATACAAACTTATACACACACGCACACACACACACACACACACACACACACACACACATACATACACACACACGCATACATACATACACACACACACACATTGTCTGGTATAAATTGTGAGTAAATTTTGGTGTGTTCCATTTCCTTGGACTTGTAACTTGAAGGTATTTTCAGACGGCTTGTTTACAGTATAGAATTACAGTTGGTAGCTAAGTGAAATTTGGTTTTGATTCTTTCACATTTGTTACACAATATGATAGCAAGCAAGAGAGCAGGGCTCCTGCAGTTTTAACTGTTGTGATGAAGAGGGGATTTCACCAGGTGCTCGATACATACCAATGACACCTGCTGAAATTCCCTTTTCTATGCAACTGTTAAAGTTACAGGAGCCCAGTCTTCCTTTTCATATGGTCACCCTAGATATATCTTTCCACTACACCTCTGCCCATTCATGACCCACTGTTAGCACAAGACAAACTAGCATTTTCTAAAAGGAATCCCAGAAATGAGGAGAAACTCAAGTTTTTAGAATGGAGCAGGTCAGCAGAGTTTGTTATGCAGCAGAACAAGCTCTGCTGACCTGCCCTCTTCTGGAAACTAGCTTTTCTGTTCCTTTCACATTGCTTCAATAAGGACTAGCTTCCCATTGTGCTAGCAGTAGGTCCCCAAGCCTGGGGGCAATACTGAATACTGCCTATGGTTGCGATCACTTTGCCGCATGGCTATATCAGATCTTACCACACATTTATTATGGCCCTGTTAATCTATTTGTAGAAGTATTGTGGTGACATGGTGAATGTGCTACGAGGTACAATACTTTGCTATGCAGTATGGAAGCATTGTTAAGCCATTGTAAGGTGGCTATGCCATGGATGTAACTGCAATTGTTCATTATGTAACCCACACCTCTACAGTCTCATTGGTCATGTTAATTAAAGAAATTATTTTTCTTCATATGTAGATAGCTTGAATATGTAAATTGTACTTTTAAAAAAGAATTTTATGTATTTTCCAAAACAAAATCAACCAAAAGAATGAAAAAAATAAAAGAAATTAAGTAAATACATTTAATTTAAATCAAATTATTGACAGAGGGTGGTATATTTAACCTGTATTCATATTTTTCGCTTTGCTTTACAGACTAAAATATATGTGGAGTACGTGTGCTGCTTAGAAGATTTCTTTATAATTCTTTTCTATATCAAACTAAAATTTAGTCTCTTTTCCATAATCTGAGGAAAGGCTTTGATATATACTGCTGTGTATGTCCCTGATCAGTATATAGAATGAAATCCTGCCATGTTTTATAAAAGTCAGACATTTTGACTTTGCCTTTAGCTAATTTTAGTTGGTATTTCAATTTTTCTGCCATGTCTATTTGCCTTAATTCCATATACCATGATTTCAATGTTAGAAGTTCTGCAGTTTTCCAATTTTTCGCCATGAGTCTTCGGGCAGCCATAAGCATGAACTCAATTAAGTCTTTAGATGTCACTTCTGCATTTTGTTCTTCGAATATTGTTAGTAAGGCTAAAGTTAGTGTCGCCTGTATGGTTAAATGTTTAATAGTTGCCATTTATGAAAATAAGATGTTTCAAAACTGTGACACAATAGGACACGTCCACCACATTGAATATATAACTCTTGCTAGTTGTAGTTCCTCCCAATGCTTTGTATTTGTGTTGGCTATTTTTGCAAATTGTACTGGCGTGATAATACCATCCTTGTAACAATTTCAATGTGTTCTTCCTGAGAGTTATTGATACAGATTTCCTTGGTTGGGTAACCCATACTTTATTGCATACCTTTTGCTCTATTGATATCCCAATATCATCTTCCCATATTATCTTCAGCCCATCTGCCATATTCGTGTCTATTTCAATAATTTGTGGATAAATATTTGAAACCAATCATTTTGTTTTAACTATGTGTTCCAATAATAAATATACCTTCAAACTTTGTCATGTTTCTGGTCACACTTTGGGCATGTCTAGACAGGGCGATATCCTGGGGATCGCCCCAGGGTCATACCTGTGCATCCACATGACACACAGGGGATCCCAGGAGCAGGGAGGGATGATCCCTCCTGTTCCCTGGGATATTGCCCTACCCTTTAATCCAGGTTTTTCCCGCTGTCCCGGGCTGATCTCGAGACCATGGGACATGTGGCCGGGCATCCCATTTTTGTCTCGGCTCCTTGTGAGTAACTGTGAGGAGCCAGGACCCGGGGTGGGGGGAGCAGGAGGTTGTTGTTGTTTTTTTTAAAAAACTTACATTTTGTGCAGGAGCACTCCTGCGCTCTTTTCCGATTAAAACAAACAAACAAAATGGCAGGCACGACCTCCTCTTTCTCCTGGGAGGTTGCACTCCACATTTAGACAGAGAGGGGGATCACACGATCATCATATCATGAGATCCTCCCCCCTCTCTCCATCTAAACCAGTATGCCCTTTGTATTCCTAAATGATTTGAAATAAAATTATCCATTTGATGACGGAGCATTCAATTCACTTGCATTTCCTGGAGCTTTTCTTCTAATTTTGTGACAATGAGAGGGATTTTATTTTCCCAGAAGTCTCTCATTCTGTAGAGTCCCTTTTGTTTCCATTTTGCATATTACTCTAGTTTATCTATAGAGGTGAAATTCAGATGGAATGGAAGCAATGGGGCTTTTTCTGGAATTAATTTATTTGCGTCTTTTCCAAATGTTTAAAGTAGCACATAAAAGGGGCCTATATGCCCATATCAAATCTTTTATATTTTTATAAAATATAAATTTTATATTTGTACACATCATTAGGAAAACTTACTTTTGCTACAATTGGTAATGTACAAGTCACTTTATCTTCTTAAAGTCATATTCATATTGACAGCTGCATTCTATGATCCACAGATTTCATTGACATTTACGTACAAATAACTTCAGTCAGAATTGTTTTACTGTAACTTCAGCTTGCCATTTCTATTTCATTTCCCATTTCTGTTTTTGTGCTCGTGTGGAAAAAATAATAACAAAAATAGATACAAATTCAGATTGTATGTCTCAGGACACTTACTGTGGAATGTTTAGCATCCTGTATATATTCTGTTTTGATGTTCACAATTTATTCATAGTTGCAGATCTCAAGATCTCTCACCCTAGAAGTTGTAACTTCGTTGTAGTGCAAAATCCAGGAGTACAAGTGATTTTTTCCCTTTTCATTGGGTATTTGTCTAATGTGAGTTTAGCATCCCTTATAACTGAGGAGGGGGGTGGCCAAAAGAAGAGAGACTTAATGGTGTGTGTGGGGGTATCTGCCTCTTTTTCCTAGGTAAGTAGGAGACAGGAACTGGAGGTAGAACTGAGAATCTCCAGTCTGTTATTGTTTGATTTGGAATCACTCTTCCTTGGAGGGGGAGGGATGAACACATCTGCTGTTTATTAGTGATATGCCTGATTTTATGTTCTCTCTTTTCCCTGGATGAAACTTTTAATTGCTTAAGAGTGTCCCTGATTTTTGCCTTGAGGATTCAGCTTTGGTGTAAGCCTCCCAACTAATGAGTTCCTACAGTTCCTAGTCAACATTTGTTGTAACAGTGGCTCTGAGTTTGAAAGATTTCTGGATTAAAATCAAAAGGGTATATAAACTTCATCTTAGTCCTAGGTAGTCATGTTTGTGCTAACCTTGGTCATAAAATGGCAGCAGCAACCCTGAGTTAGGTGCTAACATGAAAACTACATATGCATTCAAAACTATTTGGGATCAATAGCTAGTGTACACAAATAGCAGACACAGGTCAAAATGTTTTCTGAACGTAGAGAATTAGCAGAGCATACAAGCCTCTTAGCCTTTTTCCAGACCACTTTACTCAAGCAGCATTTGATCGGTTGTTTTTTTTTAACGAAGTTCTTATAAATATACAAAATTAAAGTCTTTTTGGACTTGGAGCCCACAATTTCTTAGCAGGGAATTGTGGTGTTTTGTAATACTGATGCTACTATTATATTTCTGTTTTTCATAGCTATGATTGTTTATGGGCTAGCTTGTTTTATCATGTATAATTGTGCATTGTAAGTTGGTTGTCACAGAAAAGTGGGGTAAAAATACTTAACAATTTTTTTAAAAAATAGCTGAACCTTCTCTCTGAACTACTTTCCTATGAGCAGGGTTTTTCTTTCCTGAAAAAAAACCATTCAAGCACATGACTGCACACTTGCTATATGAAATGGTACTGGCCAGAATTATTTTTTTTACCATGTGATCTGCTGTTGGTGCAGACCAGGGATGGGGAACCTCTGGCCTGTTGTCCTGTTCCTGATCCAACCAGCAGCTTCTTTCCCTGGCCACACACCCTCTGCTAGGAAGGAGAAAGCTCTTATCTTCAATCAGCAGCTGATCAGAGATAAGTGCTTTCCCCTGCTTAGCACTGAAAGTCTCTCTTTCTCATCGCTTAGCAGAAGAAAGTATTTATCTGTTTAATTTCTATCCTGCCTTTCTGTCTTAAAAATAGCATTCAAAGCAGCTAACGTTTACATCCAGATTGAAACCAAAAGCATTATTAAAACATAGCACAGAAATAAATACATTAAAAATGGAAGAATAAAAAAATAAAGAGCTCTAGCCAATTCAACCCCCCTTCAGTGACAGGCTAGCTTATATGTCAAAGGCCTGCCTGAATAAAAATGTATTTGCTTGCCGGCAGAAGGACAACAGAGAGGGATAACCTAGGGCTAATCTACACCAAGCAGGATATTGCACTATGAAAGCAGTATGAAAGCTGTATACCCTGCTTCTAGTATAACCTAATAGGATCTAAGATGGCATTGACCGAACAAGAAAGAGATCTTGGGATTGTGGTGGACATCTTGATGAAAATGTCTACCCAGTGTGCGGCCGGTGAAAAGAAGGCAAACTCCATGTTAGGCATTATAAGAAAAGGAATTGAGAATAAAACTGCCAGTATCATACTGCCCTTATACAAATCGATGGTGCGACCACATTTAGAATACTATGTACAGTTCTGGTCACCACACCTAAAAAAGGATATTATAGAGCTGAGGAAAGTGCAGAAAAGGGCAACTAAAACGATTAGGGGGCTGGAGCATCTCCGCTATGAGGAAAGGTTACATCAACTGGGATTGTTTAGCTTGGAAAAAAGGAGGCTAGGGGGAGACATGATAGAAGTGTACAAAATTATGCATGGTATGGAGAATGTGGATAGGGAGACATTTTTCTCCCTCTCTCAAAATACTAGAATTCGGGGTCATCCCATGAAGCTGATTGGTGGAAGATCCAGGACAAATAAAAGGAAGTACTTCTTCACACAGCACATAGTTAAATTATGGAACTCATCCACCAGTTTGGATGTCTTTAAAAGGAGGTTAGATAAATTCCTGGAGGTGAAGGCTATCAATGGCTACTAGCCCTGATGGTTGTGTGTTATCTCCAGTATTCGAGGCAGTAAGCCTGTGTGCACCAGTTTATGGGGAACATGGGTGGGAGGGTGCTGTTGCACCATGTCCTGCTTGTTCATCTCTGGCCGACGGCTGGTTGGCCACTGTGTGAACAGAGTGCTGGACTAGATGGACCCTTGGTCTGATCCAGCATGGCACTTTTATGTTCTTATGTTCTTAGTGTATACCAAACATATCTAGCATATCTAACCTAGGAATCAGTGACTAACCTTTTCATTATTATTTTTTATGAAGCTTTTACACTCAGAGGCTTGCATCTCAAGAAGCACCAGTGGAAAGTGCCTCTTGGTCACAGAAGGTGCATCAATCCCATTCTCAGTGATGCCCCTCTTCCCCCTCAGTCCCCTGTTCCACAGCACACCCCATTCAGGAGGGTCCCCCAACCCTCAGGAGAAGCTTTTGGGGTGGCTGCTGAAGGAGATGGCAGGAAAGGCACCTCCCTTCCATCCCCTTCCAGCTGTGCCTCATAGGATCCAAACCAGAGCTACAGTGATCAACTAGAAATGGCTTAGTTTCTGCCTGTTCAAAACTGTCTCAGTGTCTCATACTGTGTTGATGCTGTATTGTATTCTATCCATAGTATTTTGGAAATAATGGAAAAGTGGTTACACCCCTTATAATCTTTATGGGAAAGTTGGTAGGGGCTTTGTTTTCATTGGGTGTGTTTACATTTTGCAACAGTTAGACAAATATGCAAAACTGATGAAAGAAAAGTGAGGAGGTTCACCAGCAAGAACTGACAAGCCCAGGAAAGTGGCAGGATGCCCTATTGAGTTTAATATAACGGCAGCTCTCACCTCACCAGGGATATTTTCAAATAGGCTGATGTCCACATGGTGAGCAAGTTGACTATACAGAATGCACTTGAGGCTCTAATTTCAGATTTCCCAAAAGACTGAAATAAGATACCTGGCCTAAAACATTGCAGAGAAAGCTTTGAGAATTTGACTGCACAATCTCCCAGGAACTTATTCACATAACCACGTGCTTATTTAACATGCCAGCACCTTTTCTTTGTCATCCACAAATAGTCAGTTGAGTGTACTCCCATGGCCTCACATATCAATTTAGCAGTCATTGCTACAGTGGCCTCAGATACCAATTTAGGCTGCAATCCTACATCCTGACCTGGCAATAAGCTTCATTGAACTTAGTGGGGCTTACTTTTGAGCATATGTGTATAGGTTTCACTGTTTGATTATTCGTGTTATCCATTTTTGCTTTGTATTGTTAGTTAATTTGTATAATTAGTTAATTTTTAACTTCTACTGCCTATTACTCTGTAATTTATATTTTGCCCATTGTTGTAGTGTACACGTGAAAATGCATTTCTAAATTTGAACTCTACCTTGCACTTTCATCTTAATTTATTTTTTTTGCCATTTCAATTACAATGGTTCAATATTTTCTATATATCTTGTATTGACTATAAAGTTTTTCAACACTTGCTGGCTCAATCTGCCCCCTTACTGTGTTTTGAGAAGAGAAGGGGGGGTACAAAAACAGATTCTGAATATTTTATACAAATTGCTACTGTATAGTAGCAGTTAAACACTGGATGAAAGTTTGGACTATTTTGGTACCAGAAAAAAAAATGCTAAAACTGACTTGGTAATATTTAATGTTTTTGATGTTTCAAAAAAAATTGTTGTGCTGTAAATTAATGTTTGCAGTACAAAGATAATTTTCCTAACCCACATATTTTTCTTATTTCAGTACTGCGAAGATGTGTTATGAGGCACACTGAGTTTTGGAGTGGAATAATTTGATCTAAAGCAAATGCTTTCTTGAAGTAAAAGAAAATAACATGTTAACCGTGAATTGTTTTTGCTTTAAGGAAAACATTTGATGCTGAATTTTCCTTTGTGAGTTTATTGAAAATTAGCAGTCAGAATAGAGCAAAATGAAAGACAGCCTATCTATCATAACCCATTTAAGAATGCTAGTGTATTAAGAAATAAATAAGTTGCCTTCGTTTTATAATCAAGCATACTTCATTCAATTTTGTTTGTGCAAAACTCCCCCTATGTGGAAGGAGACAGAAGAACTAAAGTTGTTTTCCCCAGCTGGTAATGTACCAGAAAAAAGAGGAGTAACTAAGCATGAAGCACAATAATTCCAGTGTTTTTCAAAATGCTTATGTAGCAGAGAGAGACAGGAGGAGTTTGGCATATTGGTTCTTTGTTGCACTTGGAGGCGGGGAAGTAGATCATGTAATGTTCAGACTGCTATCGCACCAGGCTTTTTAACCTGCAACTTACCAAGCCTTTTACTTTCTGATTCTATGCAGGATTAAGATAGACTCCTTGACATGGAAGACCACGTGTTTTGATTATGGGACTTAATTTGTCTGCAAGCTCTATATGTTTCATTATACAGTAATTTGATGGTGCTACTGTATAGCACAACACCATCATTACACATTGCCAATATATCGGATTAACGTTCCTTGCTGCCTGATCTTTTTAAAAGTGGTATAAATGTCAAAATGTTCAGGAGATGTCCTGGAGTTTGATGACGTCATGTAAAGGACCCACAAACCTCTGTGAGTGATCAATTGCGTTTGTGCAATAAAAGCCTCACGCAGAAATGCTCTCAATCAAGAGAGGAGTAATACACATGGTAGATTTCCATTTATGCTGGATAAAGTTCAAGAGGGGAGGAAGAGAAAGAGAAGGAAGGAGGGGTGATTGGGCAGTGGGATTTGGTACACCAATACTAGACTTAGACTGTAGAAGAGTTGGTTTATCTTGGCAATAATTTAGGAAGGCCTCAAGATTTCTTGATTTGATAATAAATTGTAGAACAAACAACAAAGGAGTCTGCTTTTTTGGATTTTTTTTAAAGTAGGAAGCTAATTTTGTGACATTACATTCATTCCAGGCCTCCAATAATTGAACACTTTAAAAAAAAAGTTAAATATCCAAAAGCATCCATCTTTCAGAGTGTCCCTCTTAATTTGGGGGTTATCTAATTTTGGATAACATGCTATACAAGTAAAACTCACTGCATTAAATATGTAGTCTGCATACATAGCAAGATATGGTTGTATATATGTAAATATAAATTATCTTGCACCACCTAAGAACTATGCTTTAAAGTAGCTTTGCAAGCCTGTACCTCCAACAGCTTAGACTAAATGAAATATCCATTCATTAATTATATCTGATTATATCTAATTATTTTTTGGGGATCTTTATTTCTAGTCCCTGAATTTAATTTGCAGGTAACTAATAGGTATTACAACAACTCTGAATTAACTTTTCTAATTTTATGCCTGAAGGAATTGGTTTAGTCACCCCTCCAAGTTAGATGTACGCTTTCAATTACTTTTGCAATTAAACTTCCATGAAATCAGCAGGATTTCATGGATAGTCTTCTGTATTGTTCAGAGCAGTTAACCACAATGACCGAAATTTTGTTGCTGTAGTTCATGCTATGGATTTTTAAGACAATAAATGAACTAAGTAAATCTGAAAAAAAAGGTTCATTCTAGTAAAGTGGTACTTTTGTATTCATGCCCTGTTTCTTCTAGCTTGACATGATCCTATCAGCCTTTCGAATCCTATTAGCCCGGTTGTTTTCACTTTCTTTTATTGATCTAGCTATTGATCCAGCTATTAATGAAACTTTCCTATGCTGAAGCAGAACATCAAGAATGAACAAAAAAGCCATCTCCAAACTATGAGTTCATTAATTTACAGAGAAACAAATTACCCTTTGGAGATTATTTTGTTTTGTTTTAAACATATATCTAAAGGCCACTTCATACATTTCTTCTTCTTATAGCAAGGCTTTTCCCCACCCCCATATCTGGTTTCTAATATACCCCCCTGAAACCAACCTACCATGCAAGCAGGGTGAATTGACATGCTTTAAGTGGCATTTTGCTTTGCCTGGAGATGGCAATGGACTCAGTGAGGGCTAAAAAGAATGGAAACTGAATTCTGACATGATAGAAGAGCTCATTGGTAGTAGAGCTGATCTTGGAATTGGGGTTCAGCTAGTGTCGGATGGGTTAACACTCCCATTGAAAATTCAGGTTTGTAGTTTGAGGGTTCTTCTGAACACAGCTTTCACCTTGGATGTCCAGGGCTCAGCATTGTCCAGCTGAGGCTGGTGTGCCAACTGCACCCATTCCAGGAGAATACAGATCTGGCCAGGGGTGACACAGTATTGCAATGTGGTCCACACAGGGATGCCTCAGAAGAGTATTCAGAAACTTCAATTTCATCCAGAAAGTAGCAGCCCGGTTGTTAACAGATTGTATACAGGGAGCCTGTGACTCCCTTGTGGAAACAGCTGCACTGGCTTCTGGTTTGTTTCCAAGTACAATTCAAAGTGTGGGTGATGACCTTTCAAGCCATGAATGGTTTAGGCCCAGGATATCACTTCTCATTAATGACATTCCAGTGAAGACCTTCCTTGTTAGGAAGGCAGTTAAAGTGTAGTTTTTAATGTGCTATTTTAGTCTGTTTCTGAATTGTACATATATGCTGGAAATCTTGAAATGAACCTAGGAGCCAATTTTTCCAGACAATTCCTAGATGTTACCATTAGCCTTTGTCTGGCAGGGTGGTTGATTGTGGTTTCCACATGACATTAGCCTCTTATCAAATACTTCAGTTGTGATATTGTCCAGGTGTTATGGATCTGGAAGAGGGATGGCATTCCCTACTTGCAAATCCCATTCTTTACAAGAATTCTTCAAAGAAAGAATTAGGATAGGTGTCCACCGCATGCTCATCCTCACCTGAACACTCTTATGCAGTCCACCTGCTTGAGAAGGTTATGAGAAGATCCCTACAACCCAGCTCTTGTAGAAACTAAAAAGGAAGGTGCTTTGGGTTGGCTTGCCCCAAAGACACAGAACTTAATAAAATGTTGTGAAATATCCTAAGAATACAAGGGGTAGCTTAGCAACCATGCAGTCTGGCGTGTGGGAAAGGTATTAGTGAGAAATTTTTCTATTTTAAAAATACAGCAGAATGTCCAGGTATTTAAAGTTTTATTTGGTAAACAGTGAAGAAAAAGGGAAGGCAATAATCTCACTCACAATTCCAAATACAATCAGCAATGTCAATCCAACTCAGCTACTACATTTTACCTGGTTGAATAGAATCTAGGATTTCAGAGCATATACAGTGTTCTTGAGAACCGATGATCTGAGAGACAGCATTTTTGGTCTCTTTATTTAGGTAGTTTCAAGAGACAAAGTATGAGGGTGGTCTGACATTTTTATGGGCATTCGACCAGTCCCTTAGGGAAGACAGACTGTTAGGTCAAATGCTGAGCTTATCTTTATTTCTGATGTCAGTGGTCTAGCTAGCAAATCAGAACATTAGAGGCTGGACCAACCTTCTTAACAACTGTAAAGTTACATTATAAATGACATTGCCATTTCCAACTAGGTGGGGTATTGTGAAAAAGAGCTAAGAGCTTAGCATGCAACTGTTTATTAGAGAACAAAAAAAAACGAATATCTGTCTATTCAAGTCTACATTTTGGATGGGTTAAATCGCAGGCCCTCTAGGGGGCAATGTTGGGCAACTCAGAATATGTTGGGCTACTTCATCACACCAATGTATGGACGAAGTCTTTAGATGAGAGCATTCCCTTATTTTTGCAAACATTTATGGCCTGATCAAAACTGCATTCTGACAGGAAACTTCTACAAGGGCAGGCTCCAACAAAACTGCTTGGCATGGTAAGTATGGAATTGGTCTCTGGCAAGTAGGAATGTCTGGATTTTGTGAAATCCATCCTGTTTGTGCACTGAATTGTGCGGTGTCGTTCATTCTACCATCTGTTTTCCCATTATGCGGGAAAATGTGCAAATAATTCCATAAGAAAGTTCACAACAATGTGCATAATTAATATTAGTACATAACATTTAGCATATTGTACATGTACACTTTCCAGCATGGTATGTATCTCAGCAGAAATTTGTGAATTTTCCTGCGAATGAATTTGCATACATTTCAGGAAAGTAAAATAAAACATTCAGAAGTCTGTGGACTCTGCACAGCCTGGGGAGGTCAGTCTGCAGCCAATTCCGCAGGTCAGATTCTTAGAAATCTGACCTTATTTTCTGCAGGTTGGATTCTTAGAAATCCGTCTCAAATTTCTCCATTGTCCCTAATAATGAGTAAGCAGCCTCCCCCCGCCCCAACTTTGAATCTGCAGAGATGGGTGGGGATAGTCTGGGTGGTTGTCTGGTGAACTCCACCACATGCCCAGCTCTATTGCTGAGAGGACATTTGGGGCTATGTGGCCAGGCCACCCCTATTCCTGCTTGCCTTTTTTACTCCAGAGAAGAAAAAGCATTCAGGTGGACCAGTGGATATTGTTGCATGAAGGTGCTCACGTGGCTTTCAGGCAGTGTCACCCCGCCATGCACACTCCGCACCTAGCCTTTTCCTCAGGAAAGGCTGAAATGCAGGGGGCTTGACAGAGAGAGAAGTATGATTGCAGTTTTTAGTTGGCCAGCAACACCAGCCAAAAATGGTAGACCACTGAACAAGTGTTATAAAAGAGCAAACTTCAGAGTTTTATTTGTATTTCTTTCCCCTTTTGTTGTGCCTTTATCCAATCTGATGCTCTATAATCATCTGTCCATAGTTTGCTGTGGGTTTATAACCCTGTCCACCCAGGCTCAGCCTTCTTGCCTTCCTCGGGGGGGGGGGGGGGGGAGAGTCCGCTTTTTATAGTCAAGCACTGATACTCTACCCTCATTTGGGATGAGACAATATATGAAGCATTTGAGGCTTAATTTCTTCTCCTGATTTGATCACATGTTTGTTCTGATAGGCCTAAAAGGCTGCTGCAATAGTATTTTATTCCCTCTGGGTTAATTTGGACAGGTTCTTGGAGTGAGTAACCGCTGAGAAGCAAGAGTAACCTTTAAATGGGAGCAAGTGCCATGTTAAGTGAAGCCGCTCCTACTGGAAATATCAGTCACAAGAGGGAGGCATTCCTTAAGAGAAGTGCTACTTTAGCTGGCATTCTTTTATCTATTGTCTACTGTATTCAACTGACACTAAAAGGCTGATACCACAACACTGGGAAGATAAAAGCTCACTGTCTATAATGCGATGGATTGAAGACCTAACAACACTAGGAACATTTTAAAAAGTGGTATATAGGCACCATTTATGAATAGACTTACATTTGGTTATTTGGTCTGCCTTTATGTGTAATTTACTCCTCTTTCCCTCTTTTTCCCATTTAGAACATTGTAATATTTGAAACTGAGCCTTTCAAGTATGTAGTTACACTTGCATTTTTTGATTTGTTTTATTGTTTTGTTAAAACAATAAAAATTGGTACTGTGTTCTACTGATGCGTTGGTAGGGATATCAAATTTATGGTAAAGAGAAAGGAGAAAAAGAGAAGACATGTTGTCAATCAATGTATTTGTTTTAGTATACTTGCATTAAGCTTTTGAGTATAACAAAGTTCTATAAGGAATTGGTAATGTATGGATGTTTATATTTCATAGTCTATATGAAATAATTTTAGAACAAATAGACATTAAAAGTAGAGAGGAAGTTGTTTCCCAGGGGAAATTGAGAATGTAGTTATGCAACATTAGTTTTCTACAAAGTAATATGTGTGAGAGAGTATGTGCACCAATGCCCTGGGATGGTTGGCCTTTCCTTTTAATATATAATGTGCGCCTTTCAGAACAAACACCTTCATAAATATACAAACTACTATTGTAGGATAACTATCATCAGAATCACACAACACAATATTTCCTATTGTTTCATTACTTTGACACTGTGAATGATACACCAATATAGTGCATATGTTATTATATTTTCTCTTTTTCACTTTTTATATGTAACCATCCCACTGGCAAATAGCTAGACAACCTGGATATTGTCACGACGACATGGCTCTCATACATCTCCATGTGTATTCGTGTGTGTGTTCATGTAAAGTGGGGGAGGGTGCTAAATCATGTTTTCGAACACGTCAAGCTAATTAGATGAACGCAGAAATATTTGATTGGATTGTTTCAAGTCAATAGTGTGGGTGGGTGGCAAACTTTTTGAAGATATATAGTCTCTGCAGGAAGGATGGATGAAAAAATAGTTCTATCAAGGTGCTCCCCCAAAATTACCGAATTCAAACAGAAACGTACTGAAACCTGCATTTTGTGAGCTTTGCAATACATCCCGTCTCATAGAAAATGAGCAACACAAATGCGCATAATAGGGGGAAATCAGCACACATTTTAAATGTACATGCATACATTTAAAAATGCACACAAGATGTATACATTAATGTATACGTTAAAGGAAATGTGCACAAATAAAGTACCCATTTTTTTAATCACATGCTGATACAGAAATGGGATGCAACAAGCTTGAGCTCAAAAAACTGTCAATCTCAACTCAGATTGACAGATTCATCCATCCTTTCCAGTAGAATCAGGAGTCAAGAATGTGCAGTGTCTTTTTAAGAGTTTGTGTGCAAACCTTCATTACTTTAGGATGCAGTTCATCAGGCTCTGGAGATTTGAACTCTTTCTAAGAACTTAGGTGTTCCTTGACCATTTGTTTATCAATCTCAAACTGCAATCCTGCCCCCTCAGCTTGTGCTTCACCCACACGTCAGGAATTTCTTGGAAGGGCCGCTTTTGGCAATATTTGTCTCCCAACAGATATTGGGGCAATTGAAGTCCCCTATCACTACTACATCAGACTTCCTTGAAACACTGGCAATATCATTTGTTCCCACATGGATGAGAAGAAAAGGGTATGTGTCAGCGGGCTTTATGAGCTTTGGCAACCCTTCAGTCACATCTCTAATCTGTGTTCCAGGGAGATAGCATACCTGGTGAGTCCATGGGTCTTCATGACATACTTGGGTTTCAATCCCACACAGCAGGGAGTCTCCCACAACAACAACTCTTCTCTTCTTCTTGGTCGACTGACGTTGTGCCTCTTGTTCACTGTTGTATGGTGTTCCCTGTAATTCTTCCTCTGCAGGCTGTCCTCCAGTCTCATCTTCCAGTAGCTGAAAGCAGTTACATAGCTCTAGTGGTTCCACTGGTACAGAATATCTTCTAGTTCGTCTGCTCCTAACTGTCACTCTTTTCCAGGGAGTTTCCTTTTCATTGGCTTTCCTCACCTCAGCATTCTTCACTTCTGCTTCAGCTTGCTGTTGCTTTTCAATCTCTTGTGCTTCTTGTTGCTGTTGCAGTTCCACCATTTGGACTAAGAACTCCTCGCCTTCTCTTATTCCTTGGAGGGTGGAAACTCGCCGCTCAAGTCCTCTGAGTTTTTCTTCCAATAGTGTAACCAGTTTGCGCTTGTTGCAGGTGTACACCATGTTGTTCTCAGGCAGGAACACAAACATTGCACACACTTTGCAGGTCACCACCACTAGAGACTCCTTTCCGTGCATATTCTCTATTTCTGTTTTGACTCTTCCTTTCCTATTGTATTGGAATTGCCTGTGCTTTGTCCTGTCCTCTCTGAAAGTACACAACAAATTTCCCTACTATATGAGTGTCAATTAAGAGATGAAAAATTTGTTAAGGATCTCCCCCTTGACCTCCCCATCAAACACCCCTGACAAACTCCTGTTTGTTACCTCTGATTGCTCGCTCTCTGAGAGCTGGCTTCCTTTTGTAGCTTCTAGTTCAGCTGGGGCAGCTCCTCTTCTCTACTTCTCCTCAGCTTGGAGTCAGGAATCAGAATGAGACTCTCCACTCACTCAGCTGCTGAAAGCAATCAGGCCACACCTCTTCAGGCCTGCAGCAACTCTCAGGACACACCCCTTGACTCAGCACTCAGGAGTACATGGCAAGCACATGGCCTCTTTGAATAGGCAGCCTCCTGGATTTACTTGAGGCCTCTCTTCTCCTCCTTGCCTTGGTCTCCTCTTCCATTACACTTCCCTCTTCCACTACACTCTCCCTGACAAACTCCTGTTTGCTCCCCCTGCTCCCTCTGAACGCTCACTCTCTGGGAGCTGGCTTCCTTTTGTAGCTTTTACTACAGCTGGAGCAGCTCCTCTTCTCTGCTTCTGCTCAGCTTGGAGTCAGGAATCAGAATGATTAGGGATCATGGCCAACCCATCCATTGACTAACTCATGGTATTTTTGTCTGTACCTCCTTGCAATATTGCATATTGTTTTTGATACTTTTAAAAATGTCACACACAGACACCCCACACCCCATCTTGAAGGCTGAAACTCTCTTTGTGTGCTACTAAGCATGACATGAAAAGCACAGAGAAGAGGATAGGAACTTTTCTAAATTGCCCTCTAACCCACAGTGCTGTAAATGTATGCAAGCTTCCAACTTCTGGCATGATGCAACTTGAAATGAGTTGCTTTAATAAACAGTTATCAAAGCACTTGAGGACAATGTAAGCGTTGACCTTATCTGGATAATTATCTCTTAGTCTGCGCTGAGTGATCTAGTTAATTGCTCTTGGCACCCTTTGCAGCCATGCATACTCTTAGCCCCAACCTCTCTTTATTGCTACAGCATCTTTTTGCTTGTCTGAACTGTTGCTTGAAATTTGTGATACCTCTTTTGTGTCTATGCAAAGCATTGCTTTTCTGGAAAAAAAATCCCTATGCCTATATAACCTTGCAAATGCATGGATGTTTTTTTTTAAATTGCTCAAAGATTCAAGTCTTTGTAAACTCTTTTCCCAGCATGCAGACAGGCAAAGAGCAGTGCAAGCCAAACATGCCTACTCAGAAGTAAGCTCCGATGAATATAATGTGTGTACAGGACTACAACTGAGGATACTGAAAAGAATGTGTGGCAGAAATGTGAAGTATTATTTGAAAAATTGTACTCCCTTCCTCTGCAGAAAAGTTAAGTTGGGGGAGCGAGAGAGTACCACCCCAAATTTACACACACACACACACACACACAATTATCTCACTCTTTTACTAAAAGTATCTAGAACATAATCACAAACCGTAATATAATCAATAAGAATGCAGTACAAACAAATAATTTCTAAAAAGCAAATAATAATAATAATAATAATAATAATAATAATAATAATAATAATAATAATAATAATAATATATTTCTTACCCGCCTCTCCGTTTGGATTGAGGCGGGGAACAATAAGTATAAAATACATAAAACTGAATTAAAAACATAGCATACATTATTAAAACATCCCCAAAACAAAGCACAACCAACACTTTAAAAGGTATACATTAAAACGGCATACTTTAAAAGGGGTGAGCAAAACACAAATCTTCCTTAGCAGTATTGAGATAAGCAGAGAGTAGGGTGACCATATGAAAAGGAGGACAGTGTTCCTGTATCTTTAACAGTTGCATAGAAAAGGAAATTTGAGCAGGTGCCATTTGTATATATGGGGAACCTGGTGAAATTCCCTCTTCATCACAACAGTTAAACCTGCAGGTGCCCTGCTCTCTTTTAAATCTGGTCACTCTAGTATAGCTCCTGCAGCTTTAACTGTTGTGATGAAGAGGGAATTTCACCAGGTTCTCCATATATGCAAATGACACCTGCTGAAATTCCCTTTTCAATGCAACTGTTAAAGATACAGGAGCCCTGTCCTCCTTTTCATATGGTCACCCTAAGTTTGCAGCAAAATACACTTCCTGCCTTGCAGGCCATTGACTGGAGAATAAAGTGGCCTCTCCAGTTAGAGAAATTGGTCATCCGTAGTATAAACAAATATATTAATGCATATTAATTTCTAAGCAGTTAGTATGCTATTGTGATATTTCCAGCTCATCTAACTTTATATGATCACTCATTTAATGGTATTCAAAGTTTAAGAATAGTATATTGTATGTTGGCCAAATCTCACAGCTAGCCTTATTGCCTGGTAAATATATTCAGTTACTTAAGATGGCCATGGGGACTGGCAGCACTAGATGAGGTATGGGTAGAAAAGTAGCCTATTGTAGCCCAAACCCATGATTGACATTAGTTTACTGAAAGAATCATGGAAGGTTCTGATGAATGTTACAGTGGCCGAAAAAAAACAGCTCAGGGTTGTTTGTGGATTTAGGACAAAGAAATATTCTGGGAACCATGCAAGTGCTCTGTCATCAAAAAAATTTATTACTTTCTTCAGGTGAAGAAGATCTCCAAAGGTAAAAGTACTAATAATTTGGAACAGGTCATTAGTTTAGTTATGGTTACAGAGATATTATGTTTGTTATTTTAAAATGTCCTTATAAACGTAAAGAAAAGAGATTCATAAAAGTAATGTTATCTAATACAGATAAAAGTATCTATAAAATGTTATTTATAGATTGTGTGTGTGCGCAACTGTGCTAAAAACAGATTTCAATCTTTGTATCATTTCAACTGTACCAGCAGATATAAGGAATAGTAAAGGCACATATTATTATAAGGACTTTTACTAGTCCTTATAATATAGATTCTCTATACCTTATGAGGCAACCATTATTGCTGCACTTTGTGTCTTCCAAAAAGACTATGGATGAATGGGTTGCCAAAGGTTTGGTCAGCGGTTTTTCTGCAGACACTAGAAACTTCCTTTTGTAATATATGCATGTACCAGATGTTGCAAGCACCAATTTTTTTTACATTAGATTTATTAGAACATTCAGAGAGAAATTTGAGTGTTCTGTATCTTATATTTTACAACTCCCAAACTTCAACTATTTATGAACCGCCCAGAGAGCTTTGGCTATAAAAATGTAATAAATAAATAAATAAATAAATGATACTACAAAGACCAAATTTTAGCCTTGCTATGTAAGGATAAACTTAACTTTGTCCCAAGGCATGGGTTGAAGGTGCGTAATGCAGCCAAGGACATGGGAGTCCACTCAGTGCCTAGATGGGAGAGTGACTGGAAACTCCATGGGCAATATCCTGTGTTTCCACTAATTTCTGGGGTTCCTTCAGGAAGCGTTGGTTCCTGCAGGCACAGTGGAACTAGTGGAGGTGCAGCAACAGTATTGGATATTCCTTTATATGTATTGTCTTGACAGAAAGTTTGTAAGAGTTTTATTTATTTTATCAGGGTTAAAGATGAGTGAGATATTTGTTTCAGTTTTGTTTTTGACCAGAATTTATACAGTTCGCATCTCCTAGAATTGAGTGTGGACTCAAAGGCAATCTGTGATATGAAGTCCATACATTTCCAATTTGTGCAACATAAAATGCAATCAATAAATATGTACGTTTAAAAAAAGGTGCACAATTGATGTGAACAATTGGGGAAATGTGCATGAAAATACACCAAATTCTTAGTGCAAAACAACCCCCAAAAGGCATGATTGCAACAAACATCAAGGTGGAAATCAGAGAATATTGATGAGCTCTAGTGTTGCTGAATCACCTATCCCTAATTAGGATTGCCAGATATTTATTTTATTTATTTACTGAATTTCTAATCTTACATTTTAATATCCATACAGTTGCTTAGAAAATTCTAGATACTTTATAAGCGTTAAATAATTACTATCCCGCTTTCCTTCATACAGTTGTATCCAGAGTTGTGTAGTGCAGAACCCCTCAAATTAGAAGTTCCTGTGGGCTGGAGGAGGGGAGGCAGTTTTCAACAATTCCCTTTCCACCTTGCAGACTCTTGGACTCAATGGCCTACTCTGGACCTAACCCATAGAACTAAAGGTGCTATACATGGAGTTCCCAACTGGTTTCACCTCTACCAGGATGGTTGGGGGACCTTCTGGAGCAGACTTGGGTATGGGTGGGCGTGCATGGGAGCTGTGGGGTGAGGAGAGCAAGGAAAGTCTTGTTGTCTGTGCAGGTCTGTTCATGTGATGTTGCATTTAAGTCATTGACTTGGTTCGCATGTCATGATATGCCACTGTGGCTCCAAGTTGTGTACCAGCCATAGAAATTGATTGCTTGGGGAATTGTCTTTAATAAGATATCAGGATTCATGAAACTACTTATAATTCAAAAAGGGCATCCAAAAACATTCTCTAAAGAATGTAATAAAACATATGGAGGCATATAATTATGAAATATTGTTCTGTCTATATGTAGACTGGTTTGATACAAATCTATTATTCATCACTGACATACTGTACAAGAACTTCATCAGACACCAAAATATTATTAAGCCCTTCAAATGTACATTTTATAATACTGTTGTATTCACATGAAGCAGCATACAAGCAAATAGGGATCTTAAAATGGCAGATTTTGTGCAATCAGAGATGCAGGGCTTTTGTTTGCTCCAATACTTTTTTTTTTCAAGTTCTAATGATGTGAGTATATTTGGATGCCATGGTGCAACTATGATAAGAGAGAGCCATGCTGGATCAGACCAAGGGGCCATCTAGTACTGCACTCTGTTCACACAGTGGCCAACCAGCTGTCAACCAGGGACCAACAACCAGGACCTGAGTGCAACAGTGGCCGCCCGCCCATGTTTCCAAACAACTGGTGTAAATAAGCTTACAGCCTCTGATACTGGAGGTAACACATAGCCATCAGGACTAGTAGCCATTGATAGCCTTATCCTCCATAGTTTCGTTCAATCTCCTTTTAAAGACATCCAAATTGGTGGCCATCACTACATCTTGTGGAATTGAGTTCCATTTAACAATGCACTGTGTGAATTTCATTTAATGATCCCAGCTCTTGTAACCTTCCCTAATAGGGAAGATGCTCCAGCCCTTTGACCACAACCACAAGATCTCTTTCTTGATTGGTCACTGCTCACTCAGGGCTCATCTACACCAAGCAGGATATTCCACTGTGAAGGTGGTATATTAAAGGCAGAAGCCACACTACTGCTTTATAGCAGTATTGAAGTACACTGAGAACTGTTGGGGCCCATGACACATGCCAGATATTGCTTTCATACCACTTTCATAGCATTATATCCTGCTTGGTGTAGATGTGTCATGGGCCCCAATAGTTGTCAGTGCACTTCAGTACCACTATAAAGCAGTAGTGTGGATCCTGTAGTGTACTTCAATGCCTCTACTGAATGGTCCTGATACAGATCCCTGTGGGACCTCAATATTTATTTCCCTCCATTGGGAAAATTTACCATTTATTCCTACTCTCTGCTTTCTGTTCTTTAACTAGTTACTGATCCATAAGAGGACCTCTCCTTTTATTTCATTACTGTTCGCTTTGCTCAGGAGTCTTTGGTGAGGGACTTTGCCAAAAGCCTTTTGGAAGTCCAAGTAAACATTGTCTACCTGATCACATCATCTACATGTTTATTGACACTCTCAAAGAACTCTAAAAGGTTGGTGAGACAGGACTTACCTTTGTGGAAGGGGTGTTGATTCTTTTTCAGCAGGGCTTACTAAATTTATCTTTAATAATGCCATCAAACAATGTACCCAGAACAGATGTTAAGCTAACCAGCCTGTAATTTCCCAGGTCCCCCCAGATCCCTTTCTAAAAATTGGTGTTACATTGACCATCTTCCAGTCTTCTGGTACAGAGTCTGGTCTTGCATATTTTGGTTCGAAGATCAGCAATTTCATCTTTGAGTTCTTTGAGAACTCTAGGATGTATACTATCTAGGCCTAGTGATAATTTAAAGGTGTGTGTGTGTGTGTGTGTGTGTATGAGTAATTTTGATTGTATTACTGTTATATTATTGGGTTTATCATTTCTTTATTGTGTTTTGTGGTTTTAAATTGTGTATGTTGCCTTCTGAGGGTTTTCCCAAAGAGGTTGTGGCTTATAAATCTTTTAAATAAATAAAAATAAAAATTAAATAAATTATATGTTAGGTTTTTTTAAAAAAAAAAGGCTATGGCAGCAGGCATAACAGAACATTTGTGCAAAAAAGCTATAGTAACAAAGTTAGATTAAACTATATCAAAATAGTATTCCTGAATTAGACATAAAAATGTTCATGTGGTTGAAAAGCACAAGAGAGACCCTTACTATTGCTGATATATCTCCCTTTACTTTGCCGCATTTACTACTTACTTCTTTTCTTACTTGGAAGACAGCTATGGGCATAAATTATTTCCAAAAGAAAAAGGACCAGAATTTTGCACTTTTAGATGTCAACCAGTATGAAGGCAATGTGATATGCATGGTATAGGACTCCAAAACAAAATAAATGACCACCAAAAGCTTATCTAGTTTATACATTTAGGGCGCAATCCTATGGATCTGCCCTGGGTACTTGTAAGCTTCCGAACTTGGAGGAGGGAAAGGAAAGACGGCTGGGGGATGGCTGGGTATAGCTCAGATCCCTACGACCCCAGTCACCTCCCCTCCTCGCCCACCAGCACGTTGCTTTTTACTGTAAGGGTTCAGATTTAAAAAGGAAAAAGACTAAAAATAATAATAAATAAGGGTTTCATATATGTCTTTTCTTGTTTCTAATGATATAGTTATTGAATTTATGCAAGATAAATTTTTAATCAAGAAATGTACACATTTCAAAATTGAAAATAGGAGGATTTTCTCTTCAATTGAAATTATGCAGAGTGTTGGTTGATCACTGGAGATTCTGAGACTTGTATTGCTAGTTGTTGATGTTGTTGTTATATTCATTACATTCTTGTGACACAAGTTACAGTCCTTGATAGGAAAAGATTCTTCACTGCGCTATGGAAGTGCCACCACCATGTTCCCCTGCCTCAAGCTAAGTGTTTCAACCTTGGGGTAAGGGGAGTCAGTAGCTCGCAGGATTGAGGTGATGAGCACGGCTGTGCTTACCTTGATAATATTCACAAGTGTTAAAGCAGAAGTGCTCGGTTATGCGAATTCCATTGGTGGAATGCTCACAAAATCTCTTGTCCACTAGATCCTTGAGGTGGTAAAGATTATTCTGAAGAACTGGATGGTTTTACCAACTGTTACAGCTCTGTTGCAATAGTATGCTGAAACACATGTCCATCTGTTTCTAGTGTAGACTCTGTAGGTCAAGTGCAGGTCAGATGTGCATTGCAGATGCTACAATTCAGCAACTCATGGCACACAATTATTGCAGATCTGTCCGTACATCTATATTTGGTTGAGATTTGAGAGTTTGAGTTACTTTAATTACATTTTCTTCCATTAGTAATTGAAGTTAACAAATCCCTCACTGCCTTCAAAGAGTCTAAATTAAACCCGCTACACTAATAATAACAACAACAGTAATAATAATAAATGGTAGATAAAAATGAATTGCCTTTCTTTTATAAGTGGAAGATAAGAATAGGTTTACTACCAGTACTGCATATAAGCATGAAGTATCTATCACCTACTTCAGTCTCTTCTTTCTTCTGTAAAATGATCTCTGAACACATTTTTCTACAGGGTGTGCTTTCTAACCACATGCAGTTGCAATGCAGCAGAAAGAACTACATTAAAACATGGGGTTTGTTTGTGAAATAGGCATTTTGAATTTCAAAGCAGAAATGGCATTAAACATAAACTGTATGCAAGGTTCAAAGTGCACTTTCTGTCAGGGAGACAGAGCATTAAGTGACAAACTGAATATATTTTACCATAAACCAAAGGCCATATAATTTTATCTTGGGGATCTAAATAATTTGAGATCCATTGATTACAGGGGGAAAGAGCCTGGGGGTTCCAGTTAGGCTAATAGGGGTCCTTTTGTGATGAAATGTTGCATAAATAATAACAGAGGGGAGGGCTCTGTTCACTGTTGCTATGGAGACCTTTGTGCCTGACTGAATTCTATTCTCTTCTCCTTTAAGGCTGCAGCCACTGAGTCTTTGAGTATCTCTGTATTTTACATCCTTTTTGTCTTTTATTTTTCTGCAAATGCTTGCATGGTTACAAACCAAAGAAGACTGCTGATCTGTGTTACTTGGATGGTCAAGATGTTTGATGGCAAATCATGATTTTAAATCCTGTACATTTACTTTTATATAACTAGAACTGCTTGAATACTGCTTTGGAAGGAGGGAAAACTCAGCCGTCAGCTTTGTTGACCTGGTTTGTTTACATAGAGTGCTATTTTATTTTATTTTTTGGAACTGATCAAGAAATATTATTTTGCAAAGTGTACGACAAAGGTAAAAAAAAAAAGGCTATATTGATTTGTGTTTTTCTTGTAGCTTGCTTGTGGCACTGGCTTGTTAAGGTTTTTATTAAAGTTTTTGCAAACTAGGTTTCTGGAACATACTGCTGTAATACGTTAGGAACAGATCAGCTGATTCTTATGAATGGTACTTGTAAATGATGTTTAAAGCTAAGTTTTTTAAATGTCTTAGCAAAATTAACATTTACTAAAGCATATTTGTTGTATTGGATTGCACATTATTCAGCTTAAACATCAGCAGTTTGAAGCATCTTTAAGTAGTTGAGTTTTATTCTCTATTTTGCTCTCTTTAATTTCTAATTAATGCTTTGTGGTAATAAAATGTCTTTCTTATTTTTGTATTAAATGGTATGTAGTTAGAAGTAAAATATGCACTTCATGTAATCAAAGAGAGACCCTAAACTATTATTTTCTTGGGTAGTCTACATTCAGAGATTTCAGCTAATATAAAATACACTATAGACTGTTGCAGACAATAGCATATGATTATAATGTCATGGATGAACTGCAGTGCCAGAGCCAAAGACTGTGAGTGACTGTTCAACAAATTAAATAAATGAACTGATCCTACTAGCTGGATATGCCTAAAATACTCACAATGCTTTTCTTTACAAGTTGTACTCAGAACTCAGAACTGTATAACTTTTAAGAGGAGAGGCTTAATTTATTGAATTCTTTGTGATGCCTGAATGTCAGTGCAAAACACAGTTAGGATGGGGAAGCCTCATTCAAACTTCTCCACATTCCTCATAATGTTGCAAAATAGTACAGTAAAGCATGCCAGTGCCTTTTTGCAGAATTAATTCCGACAAAGCATACTAATCTATTACATCATTTTACAGGTTTATGATATATTGCTAACAGAACATATTGGAAGAAATTATTTGAATAATAATAGATTTTCTACTTTGTTTGTAATGAATAAAGCACATAGCCTGTAATTTATTGGTTAGTACTCATTTTAAAAACAACCAAACCCATAGAACCTGGGCAATCAGCCATAGTGGGCAGGATGGCAATCATGAAACATAAGGAATTCAATATTTTTAGTATGCCCTTGATAGATAAATATGTGGCATTTCTTCTTGTTCTTTCTTTCTTTTTGCTGAATTTAGAGGGGGGGGGAATGTTCTGACATCAGTGCACCTTAGTTGCTTAATCAGTAGCCATGCTGCTAAGAATGCTTGGATGAGTTACTTTGGGTCCCTAGGATCACCATGTGTCCTTTTTTACAGAGGGCCTTCTTGAATTTGACGGTCCCCTATTTGAAAGCATCTTCTATTTCAGGGATGGGCAACTTGTGGCTGGTTTGCCTAAAACTCCTATTATCCCTCACCGTTGACTATGCTAAGGTAAATAGAAACTGTGGACTAAAACATCTGGAGGGCCACAAGTTGCCCACCTCCAGCGATTTGAGTAACTGTCCTGTCTAATTCCAGTTTTAAGTTAAAAGAGCCATAAGAGCTGTTGCATATCTGAAAAGCAGACAACAGGCAGGCACAGAGTTCTCCTGGTCATAGGCTTCTGCACTATGGGGAGATGTACTGTATTTCTGTTTATATTATAATAATTATATTGGTTCTATACATATAAATTAGCATATGCAGACTACAGCTCACTTTTGTCCTCTTTTCTGAGCATGTATTTCCTCGTTTTTTGGCAATTCATAAGTGGCCATCCTACTTACTCATCCTTAACATGTGCTGCATTTTGAATTAAGTAAGAGCTGAGGGGCTATTAATATTGGTTCCCCCAAATGACCCATTTCCTGGTGACTGACTTCATCGTTCATAGGATGACTGTGAATAGCATGGCAAGAGACTTTTCTTTAACTTTGTTTCTGAGGCACCTATGCATGAGCAAGGAGCTAAGAAGCATATAGAAAGAACTCTGCCAAAGCCTTATCTGCTGTTCACCTTAGGATGGAAGAATTAAGGAGTCCTTTCCTGTTGTTTTTAACAACAAATGTTGTTTTTAAATGGATACTGTTGTTTTTATACTGATTTTATGTTTTTTAAATTTTTGTATACGTTTAATGTTTACTATTTTTAATTGTTGTAAACCGCCCAGAGAGCTTCGGCTGTGGGGCGGTATATAAATGTAATAAAATAAATAAATAAATAAATATCATTTGCATTTGCAACAAAGCTAGTGTGTGTTACAATTAGGGTTGTCTGCTGCTTGGAAGTCCGGGTTCCACTGCATGCCCAAATTGGCTTGCATTTGCAAGGTGAGATGCAGGTTTTCCCTGAACTCCAGGGAGGTTTCACGTTTTTGTCTATCTGTCTGTCCACAATTTGCACAAGTAGAGATTTGCACAAATTGCACCTGAAATTTGCATATTTTGCAAATTTGTGGCCGTATTTTGTGCCATTTTCACAAAGTATGCAAATTTCCACAAAATTCAGCCTTAATTTGTACAAATTAAAAACACACACATAGGAAATCTGCTAATTGCCCCAACTCAGTGCAGACCAAATGCTTGTTGAGTCTCATCCCCCAACAGATTCCTCTGAAATCCCTAGGCACAATATGATATAGCTGCCTCTGTCCCATAAATTTCAATATACTTATTTACTTCCCTTTCCTGTGTCTCAGGGGTAATAGCTGGGGCTGCTTGCAGACCCTCGTCTTGTGTTTGTTAGAGTGTAGAATGGGATAAACTTTAATCCCTTTAATGCTGATAGGAACAGCCATTTTTAACACCACCTGAGGCAGGGGTTTGTCTTACCTGCATAGATGTTCATGGAAGCATGGAGTAACTTAAGCTTTCCTTCATTCCATCAAGCATTCCTTCATTCCATCAAAATGGTCTCTTATATTGTTTTCATTCTAGCTGTTCTGCTTTTTTTTTAACCACTTTCCTCAGTATTGATGAGAGAAGGGCTTCTTTATGAAATAAATCACCCAAAGTCACTAGTGTTTTTGTATTTTTTTAAAAAAACAATCAAAATTAATAAGTGTAATGAGAGATCTATATTTTATGTGAATTTTGGTGTCATCTCTGGAATCTCTACTGAATTCATTGCAGATTTGGAGAGCCTTACTCATGAGAAATATCTGTAGGAAGCTGAGTGGAAGTTAAAATAGTTTCAACATTTGCTAGGTATTTGTCGCTTTTTATGCGAAAACAGCCCAAGGAATCGTTGAGAAAAGCATATATGTGAGAATTTAACATAGTAATATGTCCTTTCTAACTGAGTATATTTGTTACATTTTTTTATCCCATCTTTTTCCTCCAAGGAGCCTAAGATGAGAAACATGATCTGCCTCTGTCCATTTTAGTATATCCAGAATTACTTGTGGTTATTATTAATATTTACATCTTCTTAGAGGGATTGTTGTGGTCTAGAAAGTCACCAGTGGCAGCAGCCATGAAAACTACAAGCCTTAGGGCAGCACTTGCTTTAGAACGAACCAATTTTGTTTGGCTATGAATGAATGATGTGTATTTCTACTAGTAAACATAAATTCAATTATCAAAACAGCTGCTGGTTTAAAAGACCAGAGTTAAGGCTATCTCATGTTGGCTCAAATTCCAGAAAGTCAGGAACTGGGAAGCTAAGGCTAATGCCTTAACAGATATGTCCTGGGATCAGTGATGATGTTTTGCATTGTCACAAACTATGCTTGCTTACAACTTATTGAGCAGGGGGTTGGACTCAACTGCATTGAGCAGGGGGTTGGACTCGATGGCCTTGTAGGCCCCTTCCAACTCTGCTATTTTATGATTCTACCCTCTCTGCACTCTCATTTTTCCTGGGTCTTTCCAGCCCAAATCCAGATGGGGAGGATAGAGTGCTTGGGACCAGCAAAGATATATCATGTTGTTCTGGTCATGTATGGTATTCTGAAGCATCTGAGCTTTACTGTATCGCTAGAGGAATCCTCCTGAGGGTTGTCCCATGCCTGTTTGTTGCTGGCAGGATAGGTGGAACAATGAGAGAGAGCCCTCTTCTAGTACATCCTAACATCCTTATTCTGTTTTTGTTCTTGTTCCACTTGGTAAGGCTGGATTACATGAGACTTCAACTTTCTTATTCTGGGTTTTCAATTGCACCATCATGAATGAGACAAAAAAAACCCTTTCAAAACCACACTGAGATTTCCACTAGCAGGCGTGCTGAAAGTTGTTTGGTGTTGCTTTCGAATCCAAGACGCTTGTTTGAGATAGAACGGGCTGAGAGTCTGAAAGAAAAATACTCATTCTGTACTATATTGAAATTTCCCCCCTCCCTCCCCTACTTGCATGCTGCAGGACCTATCTGTGGTTGCTTTGGAACAAGAGGAGCCTGGTGAGAATAAAACACTTTTGCTGTTACCATGTTGCAGTTAAAACAAAGTTATGTGGAAGGGTTAAGCACCCTCTTTAAGTGCATTACTTGTTTCCTTCAAATTGCATCCTCCCAACATCACTTCACACCAGAAAAGATTAATGTTGGAACAAAAATCCTCCTGGGCCCACAAGGACAGCAGATACTCCCATGTCCGGTCCTCATGGGCCCAGACGGATGCACCCAGCACCAGGGCAGGTCCATGCCTGACTGCTCTGTTTCCTCTGCCCCCTTTGTCCTTTCCCCTGCTGCATTAATGGCAGCCACCATTAATGCAGCAGGGGGAAATATGTAATTTCCTCAATAATGCCAGAGTGGAGAGAGAAAATAATTTCTCTTCTCCCCCCCCCCCCCCAGCATTGATGCAGGCCTTAAAGGCCCTATTACGTAATTTCCCCCTCTACTCTAATAGCGACAGCTATTTCCCCAGCCTTGGGGAAATCACACTCTCCCCCCCCCATGCCAATCATGGCCTTAAAGGCCCTCTTAACCTTGCGTTAAGAGGGCCTTTAAGGCCCTGATTTGTGGGGGGGGGGAGGCAAAGCACGGTTTGCCTCTCCCCCTGCCACTCAGGGCCTTAAAGGCATTCTTCTTCATTAATGGCAACATCATCAGCCATAATTGTGTTCGGAAATACAGCTACAAGCACCTCAAGTCAATAGCGAGAGTACCACCCTCAGCCCTGCTGCATCAAGGGAGACCCCTATCTCTCACTGTCAACTCACCAGTAAAAGCGTGGGTCAACTCACAGAATAAAGGCTTGAGTCATATCTAGCAACACAGTAATGCACAGAATAAAAGGCTGCCTTTATTTACATTGTTTTCTTCCTCTTTTCTCTCATTCTAGCTTTTCTGGTTATTTGATTATGTATTTATTGTGTATGATTGAGAGTTGCATGTATGAATGGTACACTTTTTCTGAGGATAATGGAAGTGATCCTTTGGCTCCTTCTCTTTGACCATTTGAGAATGATCATTCTTCCTCTACTATAAACGCTCTATTAATGGTAATGGGAGAAGTGAGGTTATAGATTTGTTCCCTGATCCAGTGCCTCACCTTATAACCATGCCACTATCTTCTTTCTGCAGCAGAGAGATAAAAGTAGAGCAAGGAAAGGAGGAAGACACTGTAGGGAATGGTCTTTGCATATCTGATGAGAGAAAGTGGCCCTTTGTGTTTTTCTAGATTTGTGGACATTTCAGTGTGGTAGTGGTAAATTTATACATACAGGTGGTCATCATGACAGCCCCCATAGCCTTGCCCTGAAGGAGAGACAGTGTGTGTGCGTGTGTGTGTTGTGTGTATGGAGATATGTGTAAACAGACAGACAGACAGACAGACCCACACACCCCAACTCAGTATTTTCCAGCTGTTTCTTTTCCTAACACCAAGGGGACGTTTACCTGGTATCAAATTATATCACTTCATATCCCAAAACAAGCCAAAAATACTGCATTTTCTTAGACTCACACCTATCCCAAAAGAGGGCTGTTTGAATCTACCTATATTTAGATGTAAAATAAACCAGCAGTTCTTGCACAATTAAAAGAAAATGCTCCAAAATGCAGATAAACTATGCATACCCCATGGCTATTATGAATAAACGTAGCATTTTAACTAATTCTATAGCAAGTGTTCCAAAATAGTTTCCTCTTCAGCAGCCATTAGATTTTTATAAGACTTTGGGAAGGCATTGCTAGAATATTTTGTAGAGCTTTAAATGCTAGAGGTTCCAATGAAAATGCTAAATCATTTGAAGTTATGTATTGAACAAACGTAGAGAATATATTGGAAGAAACATGGAGAATATTTTAAAAACACGAGTTTGTTTCACTTGACTATAAGAAAATATATGCCACACGTAGTTGAACTTTCATTATGTTTCACTCCTCAATGAATTTGTTTTACTGCAGATCATTTTAAGCCTTCTTTGTTGATATATAGGTGCTAGGAATTTCAAGCAGAATAAAAGTGTGTTCAGCTAGTAACGCTATGAATATTCAAACAAGGGCCAAACTAGATCGTCTCTGGAAATTTTGTAACTGGAACTCTCCATGTTTTTTCTTTCTTAAAAAGCTGGTAAAGGGGATAATTTATTTTGGATCAAATAAAAATAATTTATTTTATTTTACTGTCATATGGGGTCCCAGATCCAAGTCCCCTCACTTCCAGTGCTGCTAATAGCTGCAGAAGAGAAAACATTTAGATGCAAAAATGTGCCTTCAGTTTTCCACCCTGGGGCTAATATTTATTTATTTATTTATTTATTACATTTTTATACCGCCCAATACCGAAGCTCTCTGGGCGGTTCACAAAAACCATGAAGAGCGTAAAAACAACCAACAAATTTAAAACACAAATACAAAATACAATATAAAAAGCACAACCAGAATAAAACCACACAGCACAAATTAATATAGGTTAAAATATGAGATTAAAACAGCGAAGTTTAAATTTAAGTTAAATTAGGTGTTAAAATACTGAGAAAATAAAAAGGTCTTCAGTTGGCGATGGAAAGAAAACAATGTAGGTGCCAAGCGAACCTCTCTGGGGAGCTCATTCCACAACTAGGGTGCCACAGCAGAGAAAGCCCTCCACCTAGTAGCCACCTGCCTCACTTCCTTCGGCAGGGGCTCATGGAGAAGGACCCCTGTGGATGATCTTAAGGTCCGGGCAGGCACATATGGGAGGAGGTGTTCCTTCAGATAACCTGGCCCCAAACCGTTTAGGGCTTTGAATGTTAATACCAGCACTTTGAATCAAGCCCGGACCTGGACTGGCAGCCAATGAAGTTGTAGAAGGACTGGTGTGATATGGTCTCGCCGGCCAGTCCCTGTTAGTAGGCGGGCTGCCCTGTTTTGTACCAGCTGAAGTTTCCGGACCGTTTTCAAAGGCAGCCCCATGTATAACGCATTGCAGTAATAGCAGCTTTGGGAGGCAGAATAATATAAGTTGAGAAGTTGGCATGGAGATAAAGGGCTAGACTCCTCTCTCACTGTACCATGGCCTTTTCCAAATCTCTCTCTCTCTCTCTCTCTCTCTCTCTCTCTCTCTCTCTCTCTCTCTCTCTCTCTCTCACACACACACACACACACACACACACACACACACACACGTGGTCAGTTCCAGTCATGGAACTACCATGAAATGTGAAGTTTGACCCTGATATACAATCATTTAGTCAACTTCATAAAGCATGATTCTATATTCCTGTTCTTTGCTGCAAAGATGAAGGGCCATTGGTAGCTCCCAATCAATTCAAATGTTGCTCTCCACCTCTCTCACACACTCAGTGGGCTGATATGCATGACACAACAGTCTACCATGTTTAACCCATAGCAAGGCTGCCATTTTGCATATCCAAATTCTGCTTGGGGGTTGTCATGTTCTTTAACCCTCACATAACCCACACCCACCGGATTCACACGACACAATAACCTCTGAGCAGGAATCAGCTATGCAAAGTGGCACCCATGGGCATCGTGACTTGTCAAAAAATTATTAAGCCATGCTGAGATGTACTGTACCACGCGAATCAGGTCAACCATTCTTTATAGTAGCTGTTCACTCTCAGAAGGGGTTCTTTATCTTTGTCGTGCTTTTTGCTTTAGCTGTGGGCCGGCTGCTGTGATCTGGGCTGCCAGAGAAGACTTTGTGGGTAGGGATAACACAGGAGCTATCAGCCATTTAGCTATGGTATGGGAGGAGCCCAAGAGGAAAAAAGCAATGTAATTAGCTAACGGTAGTGGTCCATGCACAGGCACCAGAGGTGGAGGGAAAATTAAATGCATGGGCAAGAAAAAGAGCAATGTGGACTAGCACTGGGAAGCAGATAAAAAAAAATCCAATACAAGGACCAAGTGAGTCTGTCAGAATTTGCTTTCCTGGTGACAGACTGACGAGACCATTTAACCATCAAATAATCCCTGCCACCTGAGTTCAGACAACATGACAAACCATGGCACCCAGAGGTAGAATATTCAACACGGCTGCCAGCACACACTGCAACCCACCATGCCTTAAATAAGACACGGTGGTCTGTGGCAATTGTGTAAACCTGTTACAAAGCACTGACTTGAGCACTGCAAAACAGTTATGATTTGAGACTGTAAAACATCCTCTAAAGAAAAGGCCTGGAACAATGTATGTGTATTTGCATAATACCAGCAAATCTTTCTGATTGCAAGAGAAGTTGTAAATTCTGTTTTCTTTACAGAAACTGATATCAGATAGAGTTGCTGATCCTATACATTTTTGCCATCAAATGTTATCACTCTTAAAGCTTCCAGGTTTTCTTTAGAGATGCAAAGACAATGTCCAGTGATCTAGATTTGGTATTTATGGATGATTGGTTGTTTATTTCTTGAGAAAAGGGTTAACAATGGAAATTTGAAAGGCACCTTGAGAGCTATTTTTAGTAGAAAGGTGGGTTATCAATTTAATAAATTGGGGTGACTATATGAAAAAGAGGTCAGGGCTCCTGTGTCTTTAATAGTTGTATAGAAAAGGGAATTTCAGCAGGTGTCATTTGTATGCATGCAGCACCTGGTGAAATTCCCGCTTCATCACAACAATTAAAGCTGCAGGAGCCCTGCCCTCTTTTGGATCTGGTCAATCTAGTATAGCTAGCTAGAGTGACCAGATCCAAAAGAGGGCAAGGCTCCTGCAGCTTTAATTGTTGTGATGAAGAGGGAATTTCACTAGGTGCTGCATGCATACAAATGACACCTGCTGAAATTCTTTTCTCTATACAAATGCAGGAACCCTGTCCTCCTTTTCATATGGCCATGCTAAATAAATAACAAATAAATCACATATGTAGATGTTACCCAGACACTGTTATTTAGCTATCTCTGGTGTAGATAAAAATTAATGAAGGAAATCAAGCTCATGCTTTACATCTTTTATTATTATACAAAGCTGTAATGCTTATCTCCATTTTAGTCCTTCAGTTTCTCTTGTTTTAAAATCTGTTACTATATTTTAAATCTTTATACTGTACCTAGTTTTTAGTTTGTTTTTATACTGCAGTTTGAAACTTTTAAAGTTTCATATTTTTTTAATCTCATACATTTTATGGTTTTAATGAACTGCCCAGAGAGGTTCAGCTATTGGGCAGTATAGAAATGTAATTAATTAATTAATTAATAGCCTTGAACTGTGCCAAAATACTAAATGAAATAGCTCACACCTGATGATTCATTCCTGCTGTGGTTGCATCAAGAAATATCTGAGAATAAAAATCAATATAAAAGTTATAAATAAAACCACAAGGAAGACTAAATCTGGTGCCTAAAGCTTACAAAAGTGAAGTGCTTGCATCTCATCAAGCATGCAAGAGATCAAAGCGAAACCCTTAACAATATCTCTGTACAGACTTTTAAAGTACAGTTACTCCATGGTTGAAATGATCTTTGTGAGTAGAGAGGGAAGCATGGAATAAAGACACAGACAACAGAGCTTGGGATATTCTAGGGCAGTGGTTCCCAAAGTGGGATTGTGGGCGGTGGGATTGCATAGGGGGGCGTTAAGAGGCAAGGAGGCTGCAGGGTGGCGTTAAGAGGCAAGGGGGCGGCAGGGGGATGCTAGAGGTGGTCTTTTCCGAGAAGCGCATCTCCAGAAGGTCTTAAAACCCAGGGACATTTTTATGGAAGAAGGTAGTTTGGTCCCAAGCCATATAGGGGAAGAATCCACACATGTACTAATACCATTTAAGAAGAGTCCTTTTAACTGTGAATTGCTATCCTGCACTATGGAGAGTGGTTCAGAAGCTCCTGGTTGCATTTCCAACATCATATTTGGTGGAATGTGGTTTTAGTGTGGTCTGCCTACTTCTCTCCAAGCAAAGAAATTGACTCCAGATTACTAAACGTGGTGATTTAAGACTCATGTTAAGTGACTTTAAACCAGACATTGGGAAACTGGTATCACTTCATCAAGCCCATCCATCACATTAAGAGTTTACAGAATAGTGAGGTACTCTATCTACCCTAGTTACTAAATGTGATATCTAATATTCTTGCTAAATGACTATCAGACTTTGAAAAGATGATATCACTGGATCAAGTTCCTCAATTATGTTTAAATGAATAAACTAAAAAAATGTAACTGGATTTTGAATAAATATTCAATTGTTACTGTTTTGAATTTTATTGTTATTATCTTCCTTAGTGGGTCGTTGAAAACTGCTATTCTGAATAATGATTTTTATAGTGTAGGGTAGGGGGCACTGGGCATGAATTTGTTGAACCAAGGGGGCGGTTACCTGAAAATGTTTGGGAACCACTGTTCTAGGGCCTCTTTATTTAAATATGGGAACTTTACCCCTCCTGGATCTGCACGTGAAAGGGCGGGAATCTCTTAGTACCATTCTTCAGGCACCTAGCCTGCCAATAAGGTGAGCCACTCCATTGAACACAGGAGTCAGGTAAACCCACCCCCTTATTCAAGCAACAATACAGTGTATGGGGGGGACCAACCTACATCTTCCCCACTCAGTGCTGCACAGGTCCAAGTAGATGAGACAGGAAGGTCCCCAAAGGCAAATCATACCCTGACACAAGAGCTGCACAGCCCCCAAGGAGCAGGACCTCTGGGTGCCAGAATGCTCACATCCCTATTGTAATATCGTGCAAATTCCAGCACACCCAACCACAGGAGGGTGCCAAGCCTCTGCTTCGGTACCCTACCCCCACCAGTGCAGGGGAATCCCACAGGCCAACATGCCCCGCCAACACCTCACGCTGCCCACATGCTATTGCATTTGCAGACTTTCTTTCCCCCACCCTCCCCCCATAAAAGCCACCGCCTGCCCCAAGCCATTCCGGCTGGGCGGGAAGTGAGCGCCTTTGTGACCTATCTCAGCAGAAAGCAGCACATCTGCCAGGGTGCCATGGAATGAACAGAATTTCCTGGAAAAGAAGTATTGTTTACTTGTGCTCAACTCATATTTCACTGCTGTTGCTCAGTGCGAGATAGTTGCTATTGAAACTGGCTTTGTTTTTCCATCCATACATTGAGTAGAAACACTTTTGAGTGGATGCATCCTAGCTTACTCTCTCACATCAATGTAATATCAGGCATTCTATTGTTAGATCAGATTCCAATATCACAAATAAGCCTCTGTTGCATGTACTGGCAAATTTAGACAGGATTTTGTACAGAAGTCTATTGTTGATCCTAAGGAATGTGAAACCAACCAGCATGTCATTGTCCTTGGTTCCATTATTCATGCATGTATTGTTGTGTGCTTTTTATTGTTACGTGGAGTTTTTTTTTATTCTACATGTGTAGGTGTTGTAGCTTTTCCCCCACGACAATACAAACCTTAATATTATTGGTATGCTGTCTTCTCTTCAAAAGAAGAAGACTGGATATACTATTGCTCAAAGACCTTTTCTGTGTTTACCTGTTAGGTTATATTTTGTTTTGTTTTTGCAAAGATGAGTTTTCTGTATCTAGAGGCCATAAATTCACACACCCCCTTCCCTGCTGTGGGGTGCTTCTTATTGACCTTGTCTCACTGGTGGTATTTTTGCTGTAGTGTATAAGGTAGTAATAGAGGGATCAGGCATTGTAGACCTTCAATATCTGTCAAATGAAGCATGCAGAGCTCTTAGGATTTTTTTTCCATTGCTCCTTCACTCAGCAGGAGAAGGTATATATGAAGAAGAGGTCTGAAAGAGATGGGAACTAGAGGAGGGTGAAACTGCAGTTACACTCAAGAACTTGTATAGAATCCTTCTTTCTGTATTGCAGTTTTATGAACACTTCTCTTTCCACAAGGACTTATTTCTTTTTTTGTTAACATCACAGCAATGTCATCTTCCCATAGTTAGTTAAATCCTAGTCTTTCTGAAGCATAGGCAGCAGATTTGCAATGATCATCCTGAATTATACAATTGGGAAATTATCTCAAACTGCTTCTCTCCTGCTCTGTGACTAATTTTTCCTTCTCTTCATTGTCCTAATTTGTATAGTGGTATTATTGTGATTTTTAATTACAGATGACTTTCTGTTTGTTTGAAGAGTTTGCTGTACATACACTAATGTTTGGGGACTATGCGATCACCTTTGATTTTTAATTGCACTTTTTATGAGAGAGTGCTGCTCCAAAGAAACAAAATATGCATGACAACTATAGAACTAGATGTTGTATGAAACATGCTACTTGGAGAATGTGTTTTTTGTTGGCTGGACTGAGGAAGCCCTTGTTCAAACTTAATCCACAGGTTTCCCTAGTACACAGTGATACTATCATCTTCATTATGCTTTTAAGGGTGTGTATGATAAAAAAAAAATTATTTATACTCAATCTAAATAGTGGTGGTCATACTTTAAAATGTGATGTTGGTGCTGGAGGTTTTTTCAATTCCAAAGTAATCTAACGCTTCGCATGAAGAAAGTCTGTTAGGTATTGTGGTGATGTTTATTCAGAAAGAAATGCATAACAATTTACTGTTCTTAGTTGTGTATAGAAAGACATCAACTGATTATATTCTAGAACTTCCCCAATTTCTACTTTCTAGTGATGGTTAGAAGAATAAAGTCCTGTTTTGATAATGTTCCCATGTAGTTCAGGTATATAAACCCCTGCTCCACCTTCATCTGAACAATATGTGGCCTCTTTTACACATCCAATTTTGATTTGGGAAGTGTCATGTTCGGGCCTGTTCCCTCTGGCGTTCACACGTGCTGGCAAACTGACATGAAACACATCAGTGAGACTTCTTTTATTGAGGAAATCACACAGTAGACAAGCTTAATGGTTTCAGAGTCTCTAAAACACACTTAAAGCTGAATGATGGTTAGAAAGGTTTAGGCTCTTTTTTCTGAACAATCCTTAAGGCAAACACTTGGAGAGGGTGTGTGTGAATAGGGTACACCAGTAACTGCTTTGAGCTTCTCCAGATGCCGCATATGCTGGCACCTCAAAGGAACATGGCCAATCTCCTAAAACAAAGACCCTGGAAAGGTTGCTCTGAACCACCAGAGCCGGGCAGAGAGATCCGTCACTCATTTGTTAATCTCAGCCTACCACTACTGAGCTGACCCTGTTACCACGACTTCAGGAAAGGTTAAGCCTCAGGCCCAGGAGTCCCATCCTTCTGCTAAGGACTGGGGACTCCCTGCCACCTGAGTCTGGGCACGAACACAGAATCCACAGCATATGCAAATCCAGGTCTATGAAAAGCCTCACTACTTTTCGTGGCACAGTTCTTAGATATCCAAAGTCCAAATAGCAAAGCGTCCATGTGCAGAGTGCTTTCAAAGTCCCAGGCGGAGAAGGAATCCAAAGTAGGAGGGAGCGTCAGGCGTTGCATCGAGAGATGAAACCCAGCAAAGCGTTTTCAGCTTTGCACCAGCATTTAAGGCCTATTCACTTGACAGACAGGTCCTCTGACCTGTTAACCATGCCCACGTGCCAAGATGGTGGGATGTTACAACCCACTTGAAAGAACGGCCCCCACCTTTTCTAAAACACTCTGAAGTTCCCAGAGAAGCAGCAGCTTCAAGGCTGAGACAGGGAGTGAAAAAGCTGCCCTCATGGGAACTTCTTATAGAGATAAGCTTGCAGAGTCCTCTGACATTCTCAAACCATTTCCTAATAAATCTACCCACTATACATGACAGGAAGTCACCTTGATTTCCTAATATAAAGGAGAATATTAATTGTGGTGAGTTTTTCACATCAGCAATGTGCCTCATTATGAGTTCTCCATGTCAGGCTTCAGTAGAAATAGGAGGGGTTAAAGCTGATTGTCATAGACTATGCTGTCCCACTGTTTATTCACCCTTGGGCTTTTGAATGGCTTGGGTACTTATGAATTAATGTTACTTAACATACAATCCTGCTAGAGATACCACATCTACATGTCAGCGTGGGAGATGAATACGGGGGAGAGGGGAAAATCATTTGATGTAGCAAGAAAGAGAGGGATTTTCTACTCATGGTTGTTTACGGGTTCTTTAGATGATGATGATGATGATGATGATGATGATGATAACCCGCCTCTCCCTCTGGATTGAGGCAGGGTACAGCACAAATAAAAACACCATAAAATACATTCAACTAATTCAAACATTTAAAACAGTGCATCATTAAAAGCAGCACACCATTAAAAAAAAAAGCATCTTAAAATTCAACTGGGTAGGCCTGCCTGAAGAGATCAGTCTTTATGGCTTTCTTAAATTCTGGAAGACTTAAGTTGACGAATCTCTCCCAGCAAGCCATTCCACAAACTGGGTGCGGCAGAAGAAAAGGTCCTCTGGGTAATAGTTGTCAGCCTTGTTTTTGTTGGCTGGAGTAAATTCTTCCCAGAGGACCTGAGTGTGCGGGGCGGATTGTAAGGGAGAAGGCGATCCTGCAGGTAGCCTGGACCCAAACGAAATAATAAGAATAAGAATAATAAGAATAATATGATGATGATGATGATGATGTCGATGTCGTGATCCTCCATTTTCACTTCTGCTTCTAACTAGCACTTTCGGTGAGTTTTTTAGAGCAAGGAAAATGCAGCATTTAATTGTGAAAGCAAAAGAAAGCATAATTTCCTTTGGTGTATTTGTGTGATTCTGCTACAACAGTGCCGCTTAGAGGTTATGGAGTAGAAAAGCAGGAAAGGAAAATGCTCTTCATGTAGTGCTTAGATCTCAAATCTGCAACAAAACTGAAAGCAGATATAGTGGATTAATGGCAACAGCCTCCTGTAAAAAAGCTCAGAGAGAGATGGCTGTCAAGAAAGAGTTGAGGGTGGCATGGGAGCTGGTTCTGCAGAAGTATGCCATTGTTCAGGAGGAGTAATGATGCTGTGAAGCAAATGTAGCCTGTGAATGTATCAAAGCCCAGGTCTCCAGTATTTTCTTGACACATGGAGACGGACCCTGTAAAACTGCCCTGCAATTTATTACAACTCAAGGATTAGGAAGTGTGAAATGTTGTTTGGGATTTGTTAAACCAAAATTACTCTTTCTGCAAACAGAAGCAATAATGATTCAAGTGGTTAATCTTTTCTCTGCATAGAGCCATAATAACTGTTCTCCATTAATCTCTTCTTAGTTCCAGTTTCTTCAACATTTATTGTAAATATCAGGCTTCCCTTAAGGTTTTTCATAGTTCTGACGATATCTTAAGTACAAGATTCCCTCAAGGGACATCTTTCCATTTGTACGAAGTTCCACGGACACATTCAGCAACCTGCACAATTTCAGAAAGGTATTTGTTGCTTTAAAAAAAAAGTAATTTAGTAAAACAAAGCAAAGAACTATCAGCATATGGCAGGGCTTCCAATAGATGATGATACCAAGTTTTCTTATGTTGCTGTTAAAGGCTTTTGTGGTTTTTTAGCTCATGGGAGTTGACAACTATTATTGTGGCAATATAAGCAAGCCAACGTGGATTTAAACATATGTATCAGGTGCACTCACAGAAGACTTAACATATTTCAGCTTCAAAGAGTTGTGTTTACAAAACTTGAATTATATATGCTTTATATTTTGTGAGGTAGGGGGAGGGGAAATGAAGCCATTCATCTCTCATGTAATTGCAAGGAACCATGTTCTCTCCGGATGGCATTTACGTTGGCTTTTACCTATACAGCAGTGGAACAAATAGTTAACTTTGTTTTCCTTCCTTTATTGGAATCTCTGATCTAACGAGGCATGCTGTGACTTTCTGTACCAGATCCAGGCTCCTATTTTTTATATGTACAGTTTCCCACCACTGACTTTCTCTTGTCTTATATCTTCTTTTGAGGCTCTATTCACATTCAGGCTCCTTTTTCTTCCTCTTGTCATTCCAAGCTCTCTCTCCCCTGTGCTACTCCCTCTACCTAGGATAATCTTTCTTCTCTTTGTCTAGCAAGCCAGTTCCCCGATATTCCTGTAAATTGCTCCTAAAATCCCAGAATTTGGATTATTAGGGTGACCATATGAAAAGGAGGACAGGGCTCCTATATCTTTAACAGTTGTATTGAAAAGGGAATTTCAGCAGGTGTCATTTGTATATATGAAGAACCTGGTGAAATTTCCACTTCGTCACAAGAGTTAAAGCTGCAGATGCCCTGCCCTCTTTTAAATCTGATCACTCTAGTATAGCTCCTGCAGCTTTAACTGTTCTGATGAAGAGGGAATTTCACCAGGTTTTCCATATATACAAATGACACCTGCTGAAATTCCCTTTTGTATGCAACTGTGAAAGATACAGGAGCCTTGTCCTCCTTTTCATATGGTCACCCTAATTCCAGTTCATACCTTCCCCATTTTTGCTAATCAACCACCAAGCTTTGTCTAATTTATGCTGTATAGATTTGCATGCCATGATCATACTATTCTGTACTGATGTCACATTATTCTCCTGATGTGAAATACTTACGATGGCTACAATTGGAAAGTAAGGCAAGCATCCAGTTAATTTTTTAAAGGATTTTGTTATTCAGATTAGTATATTACATTTGGGATTTACTGTACCAGGAGTCATAATTGACTGACTTCCTCCTAGCTGTATCTGCCCTGCTTTTATTTAAAACTAGGACAAAGAAAACTTGTAAAGCCATTAGTTACTCTTACCAAAAAAAGTAATCCTCTCTATTCCAAATGTTCCTTTGTACAAGAATTCAATATTTCTACTCAATAAATCTTTCGTATAGACCTAGTTAAGTTGATTGGTGAGCAGCAGTTTATAATCTCTTAGTTTTTAAAAATGACAGTGTGATTTGAGTTTGTTGGTATCGTTTTACAGAATTCTTGCACTTAGATCGACCCCTTCTGTACCTTGCTATTGCTTCCTTCCTATAGCAAAATTCTTATGAAAGTAATGTGGTAACAGAAACAGGGATGTCAACCTATTACTTAATGTATAGTTGATTAATCATCTGCCTTTTAACTGACCTGATTTAAATACATCTAGGGGTGGAGTCAATATAGGTGCCCTTTTAAGATTCTGGGGGAAGAGAACATGCAAGTTAATAAAAAAAATTACCATTCGTTGTTAGCAGGGAAAGCCATCTCATGTTGATTCTCTTTTACAGTAATTGGAGCCAAAACACACAACCCCAGCAAATAAATATGCCCGCTTCCCTCACAGCCCTATCAGTTAAACTTTTCCATCACCAATTGCTATTGTCCCCCATAAATTCATCTACTAAAGAATTGGTTGATTAATTTACCAATTATATAATTCCAGCTTGTTGGTTTGGTGCTGACTTTGAGCTGAGAAGCAAATTAATACATCTAAGGGTTGTACAATTTCTGAACTATCGTGTTTTGTTGTTGCACAAGAAAAATGCATATTTCATGGGGTTGGTGTGAGCTGAACCATGCTTGAACAATAGGATGAGAAGAACAACTCTTACATAGCAGTGCTGTTGGAATGAAGGATAAATAGGGAATAGGGATGTCAAGAAAGCACCGGGAAACTCCTCCTTTCAACTAATGTCTGCCTTCAGTCCTTCCTCCCCTTTTTTATTTCTTCCTCCTGCACTGATAGAGCAATAGACAATAGTACCAAAATAGATATGTGATTTAAGTGGGTTGGAAAAGTAAGGGAATGAGCTCTCTGAAAGAATATGTGGGGAGTTGGTGTGGGTCATTAAAATAAAATGGGGGGTATGATCAACCTATTGTTGAACTATTACCACAGAAAGGTTTGATTTTTATATGGTTTGTAAAATGGCAGAACTATGATAACACTGTGGAGAGACGGAATGTTTGGAGGTGAGAGATGGCAGTAACAAACATGCATCAGTAGAGAAGCTGGTCATTCCAGGTTCAACATCCCTGCCATAGGCCATAGCTAGACGAGGCGATATCCCACGGCGATCCCTGGCATCATCTCTGTGCGTTCACATGACGTACAGGGGATCCCAGGATCAGTGAGGGATGATCCCTCCCTTGCCCCAGGATCTCGCCCTCGCCTTTGAGCCCACTTTTTCTGCAGTCTCGGGCTGATCCTGAGACTGCAGAACATGTGGGTGGGTGTTGCAGTTTGTCCCAGCTCCTCGCGGTTACTTGCGAGGATCCGGGACCCGCGCATGGGGCGCAGAACTCCTCAGGAGCTCTGTGCCCATCAGGGGTGGGGTGGGGGGAGCAGGTGAAATTATTTTTAAAAAAATAATACTTACCTTCTGCGCACGAGTGCTCGTGCACTCCTTCTTTAAAACAAAAAAATGGTGGCCGCGATGTTGCGCACCACGTGTAGACGAGTGCGATGATCTTGCGATCATAAAATCACAAGATCGTCGCGGAACAACCCCCTGGTCTAGCTGAGGCCTTAGAGATTGTATTTGGAAGCGCTGAACCCTAAGCAACTGGGAGTTGTAATCTAACACATCTGGAGGGCACCAGGTTGCACAAGGCTGGTATAGAACAATTACTGCAAAGAGTTTGCCACAAGAAAAAAGTAGGAGCAAGACATGTAGATCAGCTGAGAACAAGGAAAATGTTTAAGGCTGCTAGGCATGGTGGACTAAGGCAGTTGAAACTGGAAGACAAGAAATAAGAACTCCTGTCATTTGGGACTTTGATTAGAGAATATTACAGAGAGAAGATAGTGAGTGTGCTCCTCAAAGGTTACAGAAGGTGCACATGTTTCTGAAATCAAAGGATGGGAAAACAACTAATGGAATTACAGGAGACAATAGGACCGAGGGGACAGGAGCAGGCCGAGGAAACATCGGGGCCTGCTCCTGTTGGACTCTTCCCCCATCCCCACAGGGCAAACTGCCATCTTGGCCCTGTGGGGAAGAAGAAGGATCGAGGGGACAGGAGCAGGCCAAGGACACATCGGGGCCTGCTCCAGTTGGACTCCCCTCCTTCGGGAGCAGGACAATCCCATCAGCCCTTTTCCCAGTCCACTTAATTTCTCTCTCTCTTTACCTCTTCCCTCCTGAACTCCTTTTCCTTGTGTGTCATGTCTTTATTAGACGGTAAGCCTGAGGGCAGGGACTGTCTTTTTTGCTAAGTGTAAGCCGCTCCGAGAGCCTTTTTTGGCTGAGGAGCGGGGTATAAATATGATAAATAAATAAAATAAATAAATAAATAAATGGTCACTTTAACAGTACACCAGACTTCTAGGATATCATCTGCACAGACAGTTCAGGCGCAAAATCTTTACCCCCTTGCTTGAAAGGGAGGCTCAGGTGCATTGTGATGCAAGTAAGCTGATCTTTTACCTGGGTTACAAATAGCTAAAGGCCTAATAAACAGGACTGAGGATTCATTCTGCAGTGGGCTCTGTTGTTTTACTTCTTCCAGAAATGTCATAATATGCAGCAAACTTTCCCTTCCTTAACATACAGTGTTTGCTTCAGAAACTTTCATGTCATCACAGCCTGTTCTTCTATTTTTAGCTGCACATTTTATCTTTCTAAGTGCTTCCCACTGTCATGATGGGTCACCACACCATTGTAATGTCACCTCCCTAGGCTTTTTTGGCATTGTTGCCCCATCAATCTGACCCTGGGGGGGGGGGGGTTTGGACATAACTTTGTTTATGTTCATCTGCATACTGCAGCCTGGCGCCTGCAGATTTACAGAGATGTAGCTGTTCAGTTGTCTTAAAAAATGGGATATAATTTGCATAAATCTTTCATTACCACTGGGATTTTTTTTAAAAAAAAATCTGTCACTGCAGCATGGCTCCCTAGTCTTGGATTAACATTTCATGAGATTGTTCATGGTGAACAGGGGAATATGAACAAAGAGCGTAGTCAAACTAATAAATAAAAGTTGTGACAAATGGCAGAACAGATTCACTAGCTATTTTTCATCCAACCTAAGCAAAAATGTTATTTCTAGATCCTATATTTCTTAATGCCGTAGCAGCTGTAAGAAAGGATATGGGATTTTCTCACACACTGGCCACAGTTTTAATTATTTCTGGATTGGCAGAAAGGAAGAGTTTACTGGTTCATTCAAAGTAGTGTTGCCATTTTTATTTTATTTTGCTTCAGCCAGTGTAGAATGTTTTGTTGTGTACAGCTAGGTTGCTTGTGTTAAGTGTAACTAACAGAGGGATAGTTCCCGCTTAATCTTTTTCTGCGGATTCATTGGAATTAACATCTTGGATGAGTGCACACAGAAATATGTAACTGAATTGATTCATCACCATAATTCACCAGAATAAAATCCATAACCTCTTCTGTCCAGGAATCCAGCATTAGCCAATAGTAACTTTTGTATAAGGGGCTGTTAATCTGCTGCATCTACTTTCGTTTTCGTCACAGAATTGAGATCTGAGCACTGCAGGATGGGTGTTTCCTGTCCTGCTTTTCTGCTACATACATAACCTCTAGGTGGCACTGTGGTACAGTGGAATAGTGCAATAGTCTACTTCTCCTTGTCATTGGAGTCAGCTGGGGCTGTGAAGGTACTGGACCAGTGCCTGGAGGCTGTAATGGGCTGGATGAGAGCCAATAAACTAAGCTGAATCCTGATAAGACGGAAGCTCTGTGGATTGGTGGTTCCCGAGTCCGGGAAGTAGGTAAGCGGCCTGTTCTGGATGAGGTGGCGCTCCCTCTGAAGAAGCAGGTTTGTAGCTTGGGAGTACTTCTTGATCCATCATTGTCACTGGAGGCCCAGGTGGACTCTGTGGCACGGAGTACTCGGGGTCAGCCTCGGCTGATCCGCCAGCTACGGCCTTTCCTGGACAGGGACAACCTAGCCACAGTCACTGGTAACTTCCTGATTAGACTACTGCAATGCACTCTACGTGGGGCTGCCCTTGAAGATGACGTGGAAATTGCAGCTAGTGCAAAATGCAGCAGCTAGACTGCTGGCAGGTACATCTTACAGACACCGGTTTTAAAGGAACTGCACTGGCTGCCTATACGCTTCCAGTCGGAATTCAAGGTGCTGGTAATGATGTTTAAAGCCCTAAACGGCTTGTTATTATTATTATTATTTATTTATATAGCACCATCAATGTACAATGTACATCAATGTACAATGTACACCATCAAGACCTCGATACTTGAGAGAGCGCCTCTCCTTATATATGCCTGCCCGAGACCTTAGATCTGTTGGAGGAGCCGTTCTCCGCATCCCACCAATACAACATATACATTATGATGGGACAAGGGAGAGGGCTTTCTCTGTGGTGGCACCCCGACTGTGGAATACCCTCCCCTTGGAGGCCCGATTGGCACCAACATTGATTGCATTTTGACACCAAGTAAAAATATGGCTTTTTAACAAAGCCTTTGATGGTTAAACTCACTGGCACATTGTTTTAACTGTTTTAACTGTGTCTATTGCTTTTAAATTATATAGTGTTTTAACTTGGATTATGGTTTAATTTGTTTTTAACTGTGTATATTTATTATTTTATACTGTATGTTTTTATCTGTACGTCGCCCTGAGATCTTAGTGATATAGGGCGGGATATAAATATTTTAAATAAATAAATAAATATAGGAAGCAATTGTACTTTCTTTCACTTTCACAATTAAATGCCACATTTTCCTGCTCTAAAAAACTTATCAAAAGTATTTATTAGATACAGAAGTGAAATTGGAGAGTCACAACATCATCTAAAGAACCTGTAAAAACTGAGTAGGAAATGACAAGGGTACAATAAACGCCTCATGTAGAAAAGGCCAAAAATGAAGTTGCATTATTTGTTTATTTATATTTATATCCTCCATTTGGTCAAGGATCTCAGGATGGTATATGTGGTCCTTCCTTCCTCTTTATCCTACAACAACCCTGTATGGCTGAAAAACAGTGACTAGTTCATGATCATCCATTGACCTTCATGACTGAGTCAAGATGTGAACCTGGATCTCCTCAGTGCTAGTCTAATGATTATTCCAGACTGACTGTCAATAGTATATCAATAGGTAGTTGTTGTTTTTACCTTTACATATCAAAGGCATGGACAGGAAACCTGTGTTCCTCCAGATGTTGTTGAACTACAGTTCACATCAGCCCCAGCTAATATGGTCAAGGATAATGAAAGTTGTAGTTAAGCATCATCTGGAGGTCCACTGGTTTCCCATGCCTGATCCAAAGGAATTATCCAAGGCTTATCACATGGAGTAAAGGAATTATTGAAGAACTTGTTAATACCTTGATGTCACTATTAAGCACTGGTTTTGAATAGGGACGTCGGAGGAATCTGGTTTGGGTGGAGCTTGGTGAGTTTTTGCCAGCTCAGCCCCCTGGACACCACCTTGCAGATATCTGAGCTGGCTCAACTCAGTGTGCACTGAGTCTGGCAAGATTGCGGTTTCCCACCATTTTTATTTGTGCAAATCAAGATTTGCACATATTGGGATTTGTACAAAATCGTGGCACGGAATATTTACGGAAATTGTGATTTGTGCAAAATTACAGCTGTAAATTGCATTATTTGTGGAAACTTCCTTTATGCCTGTAATTTTAAGCAAATTGTGCTATTTACAACTGTGATTTTGCATGAATGTTGATTTCTGTAACGATTTCCAGCTATGATTTTGCACAAATTGTGGCTTGTGGACAAAAAAATAAAGACACAAGCTCTTGCTGGGTGCCCGCAGACCTTCTGGCAGCTTGCCCCATATGTACACCTGGGTTGGGCAACCAGTGTGGATCCAGCGAGCAGAGCATGAACAGGATGTGAGGGAGTTCGCCCATCCCTAATTTAGAATAATTAGATTAGGAAAATGGTTCATCTTCTCCACCTAAATTCCTCCATTTTATGAGAGTGTTTATGGGGAAATCTCCCTCCCTCCTACCGATATTGGATAGTAGATACCAGAGGCCAGCAAGGTAAGGTGAGAGATGGCAGTATCATACATGCATCAGTAGAGAAGCTGGTCATGTGGTGGTGTTAATTTCTGGAGCCCATGTAAATTTCTGTCATGAGTTATATGTTCAACAGCCTGTGCTGCTTTGAATATCTATCCATGACTTCTTTATTCACACAACATCTCATTACGTTGTTGTTGTTATATTGTTTTTACGTCTTTTTATCCTATGTAAACTGCCCAGAGAGCCTCGGCTATGGGTCAGTGTACAAAATAACAACAACAACAACCACCACCTTCTGTTGCATGAGCCTGCTTTGGAGAAGAGATGTCAGGGACAGTGCTTGATTTGAAGGCAATACTAGGGACTATGTTCATCTGACAGTCTTCAGAGGATGATACAAAACGTTTTGTTTGCGTTGTTTTTAACTCAAGCTTCTAGCTAGTTGCTCTGATGTTTTCTTAATTAACATCATCCCAATGAGCACAACTATTCAAAAACAACTTAAATCTTATAGAGATTTGTTTCTTTGTTTTTACAATGTTAATTTTCAATGTGTGGTGCGATGTAGATGTATAGATACAATAAGGACCTTGATCATTAAAATAACTTCAACTGAGATCAGTTTAAATATATATATTAAGGCTTTAATATTCTGTGGTTGTCTAAAATGGAGGAAGAGAGGGGCTGAAGGAAGTAGAGACTAGAGCAATCTTCCCCAACTTGGCGCCCTCCTGATGTTTTGGACTTCAACTCCTATCATTCCTGGTAGTGGCCTTGCTGCCTGGGGTTGATGGAATTCTAAATTTGGGCTTTGTGGTCCAAAGTATCTGACGGGCATTTTGCAGGGAAAGCTGGACTAGAGTGTGAAAGCACAGGCGTGCTGCTGTTGAGTTGCAAGTTTTTGAACACTAGAATCCTACAAATGTTTTCTGGTTGGGTTGTGCGCAATCAAATATACCGGCATTCTTCACTGCAAAGCCTGAGTCCTACTGGTGACTTCTAATCACCTGCAGTAGAGTTTTCCATGCCTCTCTCTCTCCCCCTCATATTCACTTATCCTCTCTCTTCAGTTGCTCTCAGCTTTGTCTTGTTCTTTGCTTTAGTGGTGGATCAGTTGCTAGTAGGAGGCTTCAGGGTTGGGAAGTCAGAAGATCTGCCACTCCTCAGGTGCAAGGTGGATAGTGGTGTGAGGAGAGAAGAATGCAGAAGCAATGAGCTAATTAGTTGTAGCAGGGAGGAGAGCCCAGGGGGCAAAGAGAAACATGATTGGCTGTACACAGTAGGGCACTGTGCAGGTGCTGGAAGGGGAGGGGAAATTGAGACAGAGGAGAGAGCAACATGGGCCTACGCTGGGAGATTCTGCGACACTCAGAGCACTCTTTCAGTAGCAAGAAGAAAATCCATCACAATGCCAGGAACAAGTAAACTTGTTGGAATTTGCCTGCCTGGGGACTGACTGATGAGGCCTTGCTTGGACAATGTAGAGGGGAATGAGGAGGAGAGGCCTAAAAAAGCCTTCAGCTGAATCTGGTGCACAGCATCACTACCTGAGTGGAGGTGCAGGAAGGAGAGACCCCCTCCACAGCCGAGGAAAGACCACCAAGTGGCCTCAGTAGCAGTGCCTAGAGCCAAATTGGCGCCTGAAGATCACTGAAATATACCATGGGGCTCGTCCTTTCAGACAAGAATATACTCCTGTGCTTTACTATGCAGACAAGAAGTGTTTTCTCATGTCTCTCTCTACTCACAAAGGAAGGGATCTTTCACCACTTGACACATTCTGAACAGGTGCCCTTTTACTGAAACGTATACTTGGAAAAATATAAAGGCGATATTATACAGTGGAAGAGCACTTAGGTTGATTGTAAAGATTTTATACTTGGAACTATGGATATCTTTCCCTAGTGATTATATTTGAAAGCCTGATATTTTATTCAATTAGATGTATTGCATAGAAAATTATTGGGGGGCTTATATTTTTAGCAGGCATATTTCCACAAGAATGCCTGTCATACTGGAATGTGGCTCTTGCAGTATCGAAGGCATTCAAAAGTAGCAGCCCAAGCCATCTTTTCATTTTACTGATTGTCACATCAAAAGCAATAGAAGGTCATTACTGTTAAATTGTTCTAATTAAACAGTAAATCAATAAAGACTTTTTGTATCCATATTGGAGTTCATTGCTGTTATCAGCTCTGCATTCATTCATACATATCTGACTACAGAGGTTTTCATCCCTTTGGATTATTTGCTTATGTTTATGAACATTATCAAAAACCACCTGTTTATGCTCAAGCTGGTTTTGTAAGCACACAGCTCAACAGTTAAGTAAAATCTTGTTTACTAAATACATGATGTAATTTTATCTTTGCTGGTAAAAAGCGAGGAGGTATTACGCAAAACTAGATGCCATGCGTATTGCGTTAGTGGGTGACAGTAGATTAATACGGGGAGTAGTGTTGTTGCTCACAGGAAATAAAACTTAGGTTCTAACTTCTAAAGCATGCCATGGTGGAACTTTTTGTTATTATTAATGATTGCTTACAGTGCAAATTAAATGCCATAACTCTATAAAGAGTTTGAAGAGAGAATCCTCATGTTTAAACGATATAGGCCATGGCTAGACCAGGCGATATCCCGGTGATTGCCCCGGGATCACCCCTGTGCATCCACACGTCACACAGGGCATCCCGGGAGCAGGGAGGGTTAATCCCTCCCTTGGCCTGGGATATCGCCCTACTCTTTTAGCCTGCTTTTTCCGAGGTCTTGGGATGCGTGGGCAGGCGTTGCGGGTTGTCCCGGCTCCTCGTGAGTACCTGGGGTGGGGTGGGGGGAGCGGGGATTTTTTTAAAAAAACCTCACATTTTGTGGTTGAGAGCTTGTGCGCTCCTCCTTTTTTTTAAAAAAAAGGCGAGCACAACATCCTCTTCCTCCTGGGACGTCGCGCGCCACTTGTAAATGAGGGCGAAGATCTCACGATCATAAAATCACGAGATTGTCGCCCTCCAACCTCCTCGTCTAGCCATGACCATAGCTTCAGTCCAGATGTTTAGTCTATGTAACATAAGTCATGGAATTCTAAATTTAATTAGGGTTACAGAGGACAGTCTTGTATTTTAAGGGCTTTCAGAGGACAATCTGCTTAAAGCTGCCCTCTATTGGAAAAGCTGTCCGTTGCAAGTCCAGTTTAAAGAAAGAAATTATAAGAAGGGAGAACAGGGGCCTTGAAATTATAGTAATCAGCACATGAAAATGTTATGCAAGTAAGTGTCCTCTTTTGCCCTCTTTTTGGTGATGCATTTCTATTTTGGGAGTAGGGGAACAATCTATAAATGACTACCCTAGCTGCAATCCTAATCACACTTACTAAGGTCATGGCTAGACTGATAGGTCTAGCACAACGGAGGAGGGAGGATCTCACGATATGGTTATCGCGAGATCTCCCCCTCTGTCTACACAAGGTGTGCGACATCCTAGGAGGAAGAGGATGTCGTGCCTGCCATTTTGTTTGTTTTTTCTTAAAGGAGAAGGAGCTCACAAGCACTCGATCACAAAATGTAAGTATTTTTTAAATAAATAAATTCCCCGCTCCCCCCCACCTCACCCCCAATGGGCACAGAGCTCCTGAGCACTGTGCGCGGCTCCTCGCAGTTACTTGCGAGGAGCCAGGAAACCCGCAACGCCCGCCCACACGTTCCGCAGTCTCGGGATCATCCTGAGACCACGGAAAAAGCAGGAAAAAAGGCTATGCCAATATCCCAGGGCAAGGGAGGGATCATCTCTCCCTGCTTCTGGGATACCCTGTGCGTCATGTGAATGCACAGGGATGATCCCGGGGCAATCCTCAGGATATCGGCAGGTCTAGCCATGGTCTAAAACTTAATAAATTGCAACCCTAAACATATTTACTAAGCCAGGAAGAGTGAGACACACTAAAGACAGTGGGACTTACTTCTGAGTAAACATAGTATGACAGTGTTGATCTTTGAAAAATCTCACTAGACCAAGAATGTCAATAAGCTTCCATTAGGGCTATTCCATTCCTCAGCCAAATGTGTTGGTTTTTTTAAAAAAAGATTTATATCATAGGGTGACCATATGAAAAGGAGGACAGGGCTCCTGTATCTTTAACAGTTGTATTGAAAAGGGGATTTCAGCAGGAGTCATTTGTATATATGGAGAACCTGGGGAAATTTCCTCTTCATCACAACAGTTAAAGCTGTAGGTGCCCTGCCCGCTTTTAAATCTGGTCACTCTAGAATAGCTCCTGCACCTTTAACTGTTGTGATGAAGAGCGAATTTCACCAGGTTTTCCATATATACAAATGAGACCTGCTGAAATTCCCTTTTCTATGCAACTGTTAAAGATACAGGAGCCCTGTCCTCCTTTTATTATGGTCACCCTATTATATCAGCCACAGTGAGACTATAGCACTGGGGGAGGAGAGTTAAACTCTTCCCATTTGCCATTTTCTAAATTAAGATCACTCCCCTTTGCCCACAGGAGACAACACACAGGTAACCACATGGAGAACCCCTCTCCCCCAGCACCATGATTCTGAGCTGATTGGAGTACATATTCACTATACACTTTTTAAAAGGAGATCCAGTTCATGGGTTTCATATGCCTTGTCTAGTTTGTTCCTGGGAGTGTCATCACACCGGGGGGGGGATTGTGTTTCCTTACCGCCGCTTCTCCGCCCGCGCGTTTGTCCCTCATTACTTCCTCTTTTGAAAGAGGAAGAAAACAACCTGCACATGGCCCAGTCAGTGGGCCGTTTCTATTGCATTGCTTCTCCTGCACACAGCAGGAAATAGAGGCAACTTCCATCTTTAAACATAAGTTGGACTTACTGTGGTGTTTTTTTATGGAGTCAAGAAAGCTAGAAGGGGTAGGAGGTGTGCAGGAGGCAGACAACATCATGAGAAAGACCCGCAAAAATCCGTGAGTGCCCAGTAATGTGTGGGCAATAAAACGCACATCTCATGGAGCTCATAGTCTCTGTACTACTATCATGTGATTTATTTGTTATTGATTTTAGTATCTCCCAAGGAGAATTTGAGGTTTCTTGGGGCATTGATGCACAAGAAGGTCTTTTTCCTGTTGTTGTTTGACTACTGAACTTACAGCCCAACTTTTTGTGTTTCCTATTAATTAACGCTATGTGATTAACACTATGTGAGAAACCTGGTGTGCTGCAGCGAAGGGTGAAGCGAAGCTGGAATGTACTTACCATTGGAGTGAACCCTGACAGAAAGGGGCACCTTGTATGCAAGGAAACCCCTTCTCTACTAGCAGTAATAATACCTGAGAGAGCGCCTTCTCCCTTACCAACCTGACGGATCACTGAGGTCATCCGAGGGCCTGCTCCTGGTGGTTTCACATAGATCCATCCTCCGATTAGAATCCACCAGGAAAAGAGCCTTCCGCGTGGTGGCGCCCCTCCTGCGGAATTCCCTGCCTCTGGAGGTCAGGCAGGCGCCAACCTTGTACTCCTTTCGGCGCCTCCTGGAAACATCTTTAGTCCAAGAAGCCTTTCTCTAACATGCAGCCTTGAATCTGTTTTTGCTTCTTTTAAATTTTGTTTTAACTGTTTTATTCTGTTTTTATTTTCATTTTACCTTGTACACAGCTCCAAAAATTTTCAATGGGGAGCGGTATTTAAATATTCTAAATAAATAAATAATCAGGAAAATTATAATCATGAAAAATTCTTTCCACTCTTGCTAAGATGGTAACTAACATATGTCAACAATCACTCTCTAATTCATAAAATAATCAGACATCTGTTGATACTCTTTTGCCTAATGTAGCCTTTCTCAAAAGAGAACTTCTCTTTGGAGAAAATGTTCACATAATTTGTGACTTTTCCCATTGCCTCTTTCTTTAAACTACTGCCATAATCTCTGCAGCCAGACTTGTGGCTAGCATTGCCAACTGTCTCATTTCTCTAGTCAGACCAATAAAAGTTCCATTGTAGCAGGAAACTACTATCAAGGCTGGAAAAGCTAGTACACCTCACAGTTGGCCCAGCAGATTTATTTATTTGTTTTGCTCTTGGGCTTGTTTGCATATGACAGTAAGGCACAATGAAAATAAGTCATGGGGGTTGGCTAATCGACAGCTAATACACGATGCTGCTGTCAGACAATCGGGCGCTTCCTGGTTTGTCATGATTCCCCCCTTTTGTATTACTACCCACACTCAGCACATATCCCATGAGCTTCTACAGCACAATTTGTATCCCAGGAGCATTTGCAGCTTTCCTACATTAGCAGTCATTTTGCTAGTGGTCCACTGTGTGTTCTGGGCATGTTTTGCATTTGGGGGCTCCAGAGGGGAACTTTTTTCGCTGCCTTTTCCACCCCCCCAACCATCTGATCACTACTTGCAAAGATTTCCCTGAGTGATAAGAGTAAAAACAAATATGTTTTGTTGTTGTTATTAAGGTTTTCATTGCAGTTCAATCTGGGTTGATGTGGGGCTTGCTGCACCTGCCAGAAAAGTGACTTCCATTCCTCCTCCTCCTCCTCCTCCTCCTCCTCCTCCTTCTTCTTCTTCTTCTTCTCACCCTCTGGTTTACATAGCTTAAATATCTCAAATAGGCACTTTTCTGAGCAGCTTGGAAAACACTCTCACAGGGTGCAAAATAGTAATATAGATGAGGTTCTATAGTATTATGGGGGGACAGGCACTATTAGGTTTATATAGGATGCTGTTGGGGAAGTAATATAGGGTTCACCTGTATGGCCAAGGTGGCCAAGCAAGTCATATAGGGAGACTAATAAAGCAAGTTGCATGCTTATAGAGCAGCAGGATTGCTCTCATATGCTAGCAACTGCTATACTTATAGGGTGGATGCTTATATGGAGTATGCCAGCAACTGATATAGTCTGAGGTTGGGAATGCTTATATGGAATAAGTAAACCACATCTGTGGGGGACCAGCACTTACATAGTTGGCACTCTTCGAAGATTAAAGTGCGGTATTTAGTTGTGGATCATGTGAGGGCAATGGTCCCAGATGTAATCAGCAATAGCTGAGTGGGTTGCTTGAGCTTCATATTGTGACATTGTTTCTGACTATGGATTCAGAGGGTGCAGAGTGGGCTGATGTTGCCAGAGATCATGGGAGACTGCATAGTTCAGCTCACAACGGAAAAAACGCCGGTTGCTGTCAAAGGAGAAAGGATGGAAGGAACTGACAAGGGAGGAGGGAAGTGGCACTAGTGCATGCTCTTGCTAAGCAAAGTCCAGCAAGAGGAATCATGAGGAATGGTCAGGTATTTTTCCGCTCCTGCCAGGCCATGCACATCCCATGGTGACAAGTTCACATGTCATAACAAGCCACCATGAACAGCCCAACAACGAGCCATGTGTTGTTAGTGTGGTTTGTCCGTGGTTAACAACTCATGTGTACGAGTAGAGGGAGTTATCCTAATGCCAGTAACAAGCGAACAAGCTCACTATTACGTATGACCTAGCATTCCACGTGGACCATAACATGAATGCCTGTGTTTTGTTTTTCAGGAGTTACAGTTTGAAAGGCTTACACGAGAACTTGAAGCTGAACGCCAGATTGTAGCCAGCCAGCTGGAGAGATGTAAACTTGGATCTGACACTGGAAGCATGAACAGCATTAGGTAAGTATTGTATGAGGGTCACTTTGTTATTTCTCCATAACTGATTGGCATTACTAATGGGTTTTATTAATCATCCTGTGACATACTGCATACTGGTGGTAGTGGTGGTGGTTTTCCCTTGAGGGTTTTTTTTATCAGAGAGACAAAATTATTTTTGTTATATTGGTATTACTTTATATATGTTACCTGAAATGAACTTTGGGTAAAAACCGATTGCAAAAATACTCACTGTGAAAACTGTAGAGGTGATGAAATAGTATGACTTACAAATCTGCTAGATTTAGTTCCCTTTTATAAAAGACTGGGCTAAGAAAACAGTGTGAAAAATAAATGCAGTTCTGTAGAATATGGAAATGCAAAGAGCGCTCCAGGTCATTTACTGTCACACACACGTAATTATGGGGAAACATATTATTGGATAACCTTTTGGTCATTCTTCCAGTTAGATCATTTTAGTAGAGAAATTATTTATGTCTCTTAAAATATGTATGGTTTTAACTGTAATATCCTGAAATCTGGTTCTTCTGCTATCTGTGCTAAATAATTAAATAATGTTCAATTTTAAAGTGAGTAGCATGATACCATATGCAGAATTATAATGCTGCTATTAGATTTCATTTTTAAAGGTGTAGTCTTTGTAGAGACCTGCATGGAATACTAAATGTAGGTTAGTTTCATAGGTTGCTTGGCTGAAGGCTTGATTAGGCTTGTAAAGTGAATTTATAGTAGAAGAGCATTCTTGTAAGAGAGCTAAATGCACACTAGGTGATTCTGTAAACATTTCTTCATGTCTGAAAAATTATGTAATATTAATAAGAAGCTGACAGTTAAATAGTTCAGTTATTGACTAATAGGGCAGACACTTCATAGAGCAAAATCTGCAAGTAATTCAGAAAAATATTCAAGTTCTTAATAGATGGGATGAAATGCTGGAAATCTGATAATTTCATAACAGTCAAAATGCTTTAAAAATAATAATTGTTTTAAATAATTCTACAGTTGCTGGAAGTGTTTTAAAAGGATTGTTGTTCGGTTGATACTGCAACTCTGTTACTTAAATGTGTGTATTGGTTCATGAAGTTTTATTGTAGATTTTGTTAAAGTGCGCAAATGTACATTTTCCCCTGATATTGTACATAACAATAGCAAATTATTTCATCTGTGGTAGATAGAGGTTTTTATCTCTAGGAAGACATACTGCTTAGATTTCACTATTCCCAACATTCCGAATTCTCACTTTCAAATATTGCTTAATTCTTTCAGAGGTTGTTGAATATATATCATGGTTTACTTGGAGATATGGTAGAAGTTATATCTCAAAATATTCCTTTGAAAATTATACAATTTAGATATAAAGGTCCCAGTCCAATAAGTCATGGTTTATCAGCTCAGGAATGCGCCATGTGACTGTATACTCCCACCTCACCTCACTTGTTTTTTCCTCCCTTCATGCACTCAACTTTAGTGGAACGATCTTGGTTTCTTAAATCACAGTTTCCTAGGATGCCTAAGCTGGGAAAATGAAGTTTATGGGTTCCTTCAAACTAGAACCAGACAATGCCACTGGCCTGTTTTGGGTCACTGCTACTGTTTAATGTCACATGCAGAAACCTTGGGTTTCTGTGCTCCCCCTTCCCCTAACTTCTTCTGGTGTGGCCACAAAGAGGAGATCAGAAGCATTTCCTCCTGTGTTTAATTATTTGTAGTTTATCATTATGGCAATGTTTGATTTATCTATGGTTTAGAGGAAATTTAACTTCATAAGCCATGGTTTGAAGTTGGCTTATTTCAGTAAAACATGGTTAAGACTAAATACAGTTTGCCTTGGTTCTGGTATAACAGTAAGATGTGGTTAGTTAAAATGGAAGTGAAAGCTTCCATTCTCCTCCTCACTGGGGCTGCAGCAGCGGGAGAGGAAGTGGTAAACCCAAGGCTTCTACACCTAACACTAAACTATAATTAAGAGTTATGAGAACATATGAAGTCTGAATGAGGCCAATGATGGCAAAGAAAACCATTTCAGAATGAAAGCAATCTTCATTTATTGCATTGCTCTCACTGTGAATGACTGAACACTTTTGCCCCTTTTTGATGTTACCTCCCCACCACAAAAAAATGAGAAGTGGACACTATTTGCAGCTGCAGCATGTGTTCACAAAAAGCGCATACATGTGCACACAATTCAGCTCAGCGTTAGTCAATACCTGTAATTTCCAGTTTTAAAAATTGGGGAAACATTGTGGAGGGAAGGAAGAGGGAGGACGGTTACTTTGAAGCTAGATTGAGTTGAGTTGTTGGATATTGGGAATCAATTACTAAAGAAACTGTATTAATATTTTTGATAAATAGCAAGAAAGTGGATTATTATTTTCCTTATGGGGTGTTATTGTCTACATGGTTATGCAGGCTCTTTTATGATTGTTTAATAGACATGTAGTAAAGCAGCACAAATTAGGACTTTCACAGAGTTTTATGAACCAACACATAGACTGCTTGGCAGCATACAGCTTCAACCCTTGACAAATCTCATTCAAAATCTATAGCTGTTATACTTCGGTGGGGGTTTATCATCTTTTAAAAAGCTATTATTCTGAAGACGCTTGTGTGAATACTTTGTGTTGAGCAGGGTAGCAGAATGTTATCCTTCAAGAAAGTCAATGCAAAATACAGTTTTGCATTCCTGCATATTCTAAAGACAATTTAAAAAATACTCAAAAGTAGTTGAAAGAAAATATTGTTCTTGTATTTATGCCTACCATTTATGTCTTTGTGATAGCAGCACTACCATCAAGTTAGCAGGATTAGTGATTGCACTTCACTGCAGGAGTATGCTTAGTTAGTTTTTTTAACCAATGTATATTATGTTATAAACATGGGAATGAGGGGAGAAGCTGTAAGTGACATTGAGAAATGAACCAACCCTAAATCATAGACACTTCCTTGTTCAGCTGCAGTTTTGTGGCAGGTTTTTTTTTACATTATGTTTTATGTAGGTTTTGTTAGTGTGTGCGTATGCACGTATGAGTGTATCAATGGATGGGGGCATTGATTCCCTGCTCTTCAGCTGGAAAGGCTCCCAGAATGGCTTACAAATTAATAAAAACAAGATGGGTTTAAAATCTAAAAATATGTGATATGAAAAGAAAAGGGATTATGCAGAAGGAAAGCAAGAAAACTCTTCATAATTTGAACTAGTTTGCAATTTTAAAAGGTTTTTATTCTAACCAGCTGTAATGCATGTGTAATGGCAGTAATGCAACCAGATCTTGTCAATCTTCTTATCAGAACTAGCTCAAATGAAAACAGTTGAAAGAGAAGAAGAGGAGCCCAACATTGCTTCTCTCTCACCTGAGCTGGTGGAGTTGACCTGTTTGCCGTCTCTTAGTATTGTATCAAAAATCTGCCTGGGTCCACAAGACCTGCCTGGCACTAGGGAAGGCCCACACCTGACTGATCTTCAGCCTTTGAGAGTGGTTGGGCATGGGTCTGTCCCTTTTCCCCCTGCATGTTTTTCTATTAAGAGGGTATTTAAGACCCCCATTGGCAGGGGGGGGGACATGTGTACTTTGCCAAGGACTCAGCAAAGGCTCAAATGGTGCAGCTCCTTGAAGCGGTGCCTTGCGAGCAGAGCGTGGCAAACTCAGAGCACCCCCCACAAGTCCTCCAAAGCCTACTGTCTCTTCCCTCTTCTATACCTATATAATACAAACACACACATGTTGTAGAAGAGCATGCAAAGTAAGCAAACTGAATATAGCAAGGTCCACTGTATTATAATGAACCTGCTTTTTTATTATTATGTTCATGTTTCAAAGTCAAACTATGTTTTGACTCAGTGAGAACTCAAGGCAGCAACACTAGTACAGGTGACATATTGTTTTCAGTTTTCTACAGTGTAAAAGTAGAAAGTATTGTCACATACTCTCAGAGTTCTAATATTTTGCTAAATGTTTGCTAAATGTAATTGTAACACAAACCAGGCTAGGATAAAGGTGGAAATCCAGAGTATGACCTCTCACTACGTTATATACTCATTTTATAATTTTGTAGTGCCTTTCACAGCAGTTAGCCATCCACACTCAGATTAATTATAAGGCATGAAGCTGATGTAAACTGCTTTCTTTTCTTGCTATTTTAGGAAAAGATCACATGAGTATTGAATTGAGTGTTTCCTCTGGAATCTGGAACTGAACTTTTCTTTTCTTTTCTTTTTTGCATCTCTTTACTTTTGGCTGTGGTAGTGTGCTTTTCTTGCCTTCTTGACTTTGGCATGATGTGAAATGCACAGTGGGACTAGAACTGGCACTTGAAAGGAGATGGACTCCGTGTCATAATAAGGCTTATCCATTTGTATGCTGCTACAACCCTACTCATGAGGAAAATCAGTTACCATGGGATTCAGTGTTAAAGACTCTTTGTGAACCAGAACAAAAGCATAATAAAGCTATTGTGAAGAGCTCTATTGAATGGTTTAAAAAGAGATGGTGGTGATTTTTTTTAGACGTCGGAGGTCTAGAAACTATGAAGTTGATTATTTTATAATAAAAGTGGAGAATAAGTTGAAGCCCTGAACACTTTTTTAAAGGAAAACTATGGGAAAGTAGTTAACTATGGGACAGTAGATTTCATAGAAGATTTATTGTGTAGAAGAATTTAAAATTATGAAAATTAAGAATTTGTTCTTCGATGCACAAAAATATGTTAATTACAGGGAAAGGCCATTTAAAACATACGTTTTCTACATATAGTGAAAGACTATCAGATGTTTATTTGTCTCCCAAAATGTTAAAATATTTATGAAGTATCAGGGCCCCAGTACAGTTAGACGTTATTAAGTGTATATAGCTGTCCCGTGAGTATAGCACTCCACGCATAGGAGGTCTGCTGAAAGGAAGAGAAGGATAGTGTCAGGAAATGTCTGCATGCAGAGCAGTATCTTTTGGAGGGGATTAGGATTATGCACAAGACAACTGGACTAGTTTTTGTAACCATTTCTCATTATACCTTTTCAGTGCAATTCTCCTGGACTTCAACTAAGTGAGTTAAGTGCTCATAGATGCATTGCTGCATGTTATTCAGTCTCTTCAAGACAAATGTTTAGCCTCCCAAATCATAGAAGCTCTAAGTATCAGAAACTTTATGTCTGTGAAGGATACTGTTTCTTGCACACTAAACTCCGTAATTTCCTCTACTTATTGCTCCATAGGATGAGAAATCCACTGCTGGAGCATTATACTTTTTACTACCAAGGAAGTCTTCCATGGTGGTTTTCTGAAATGGAAATGTGGCTCTCAGTATTCGCAAGTATCTCCTTAAATGGGTGACAAGACTTTAGGCCCATTATCTGAGATCTCAAGGCTGATATCCATATTTTAACTCATCCATACTCTATTATGGTTGTCTCTATTAATCTCTTTGAGAGCCACCAGAAATCCTTGCTCATCCTCAAGGATAGTGGCTGCCATTTTGGGCACATGCAGGAGCTTTTTTAAGGACATTTCTGCCCTCGTCCCCTTTCTAAAATCAATGGAGTAGGGCTCAAAAGACACCACCACCACCACAACAACATAAAATAAGTCAGAGATTATGAATTAAGGGATGAGTAGCTGCCAAAGTTTGGGAATTCAGGCAAGCACATTCAACATAGCCAAAAAAATTGCACCAGAAGTCCTAGACTACATGATTTGAGGAGGGGCTGTTGGATCACTGATAGGGCATATGCGTTGCATGCAGAAGGTCTCTGGTTCAATCCTATCTTCAGTTTAAAGGATTGCAAATAGCAGGGCTAGTAAAGAATCCTGTTTCAGATGGTGGAGAACAGACAATGGTTTGAGACTATGAACTAAGTGGCCTACAATCTTACATCCTTATTCTCAGTATTGTGCAGATGCAAGGCATTTTGAAATGAATAAAGCAGCAGGAGGCTTACATCCATAGTACAGGGAAAGAGGAGGGGAAGTCAATGAACACATTACAGGAATTGCCACATTATCAAATATCCATTATCTTTTTAAAATCTCCTTTAATTTTTTCGGTAATGAGTTATCCTCAAGTGTTCAGCATTAAGTGTTGTGCCTGTTTTAATCTATAAAATGCAATTTATGGTTCTCTAACGAAGTAAACACAGATGTTTCACAATTTAAACACATTTAAATCCCTAGAAAGGATGCCCAGGATACGGGGTGGGGGGAATTACATAGTCATGAATCTATTTTTGTGCAGTGCTTCTAATAATATTTATTTTGCCAAAGAGGTTACAGATACATTGTAAATCCCTGGATGGCTAATTATTACCGTAAGGTCTCCACTTTTAATGATATAATTATGATCTCTTCTTTTATTGCATCTTAAAGTCTTGGTTGATTAAAAGTGTGTTATGCTTGGCAATCTTTCTTTCTCAGTATCTATATTATTTTTACCATTTCTGTTAGAATGTTCTAGGAAAAGAGATTAAATTCATTGTATATAATATGGTTATTGGTGATTAATTAGGTAATTAAAACCAAGTTTTACAGTGCAGAAAGCCAGAGAGAGTATGTTAAGTAGAATAATACTGCGCCAATATTGTATCTAAAACCCTACTGTGCTATTTATTGACCGTTACAAAGGCCAAATGGAAACCAAGGGCCTTCCTAGACGAGGCCTTAGCGCGCCTTCTGTCCCGGCTTCCCTGCTGTGCGTCCAGATGACGCACAGGGGAATCCGGAGGCAGGCCGCGCTGAGGCCTCCTCCAACGCGCCATAAGCGAATTCGCTTATGGCGCGCCTCAGGCCGGAGCTGGGGAACGTCTAGGGACTTCCGCAGCTTTTCGCGGCTCCTCGCTTACTCGCGAGGAGCCACGAAAAGCCGCGGACCTGGCACAGCGCCTATAGCAGCGCTGTGCCCATCGGCGGGGGCGGGGGCGATCGCGCCGCGCGCCGCCCGGGCAATGCCTGGCATGGGGCGGCATTGCAATGCCGCCCCATGCCAGGCATTGCCCGGGCGGCGCGCGGCGCGATCGCACCCGCCCTCCCCCCATGCCACCCACCCTGGCACCCACCCTCCCAGCCTTCGCCCCCCCCCCCCCCGGTAAAAAAAACCCAAAAAAACCCACTTACCTCTCCGGAGTCTTCGGGCCGCACCCGGCCCCTTTAAAATTTTAAAAAAAATGGCGGACGCCGCAGGGATGCGACGTCCCTGCGCGTCGTGCGTCTAGTAGCCTGGGGGAGGCGCGCTAACTTCAGCGCACCTCGGCCCTGCCTCCCTGCCGGCGTAAGCCGGCAGGTCTAGCAAGGCCCCAAATGATTCTTAATAGCAAAAGTGGGACTTCATTTCTTTGTTTTAAATTTGTTAAGAGGGATGCCATTTCAAATCTCAGTGTGGGTGGGAGACAAAATCCCACTCTTTTATGTATTCAAATTTAATACAAAAAGGCAGCATATTTTAAGAATATGTGATTAGGCTTTGGAGAACCCACCAGGGGGACGACACCCTGTGAGCTCGCCGAGCCCTGCTCATGCAACCCCACTTCAAGGAGCCCTCCACAAAGTGCACTTTGGAAAGTGCGTAATTCCCCTGGCCGTGCCATTAGTGTGGCTGGGAGAAATGCGCATTTTCCAGAAGCTCCAGAAGGAGCGCTTTTCTGTCGTCCCTGTGCCAATTTGTTCATTGTAGGTTGCCCATGATGAACAAACCATGGTTCCAGTGCCACCCAGCACTACAGTAAATCTGAATGGCATCTCTGGGGGGGAAGGAGGATGGATTGTTTGCAAGGATGCTTGAGGAATTGGATCTTTTTCTGTACAGATTGACCTGATACACACCTCTTGGGCCAATATGAAGGTTGGAACTTCACTATCCACTGGATTTTGCACTTCTCTTAATGTTGAAGTGCAGATCTTAACAGTTTAAATGAATCAAAATATACTTTTAAATATATATTTTTAGAGAAAGCACATTTGACTATGTATTTGGAGTGAAAATGTGTTTTGAGAGAACACTATACATTTTAATTCATATTAAAATATGCATATAAATATATCTTGGGTTATTTAAAAATGGCAGATTAATGCAGAGATAGAATGGAACAGAATTACCGGCAAAATGTGTAAAGGTGACACAGACCATAGATAGACATTTTTGGCTATCCCTAGTTGAGTGACTACACAGAAAGCCACTCAAATAAAAGCAGTTAGGAAATGATAACCTTGATTTCTCATTGTGATATCTTGGCACGTACCAGAACTGGGAGACTAATGAACTTACTTAGATGAGGTGGGTAAAATAATGTCTGAAGCACCACTTTTGTATCTGTGGCTTTTCTAGGTGTTAACATCCACTTCACAATTGTGGAGGAGTTTGACCAAGATCTATGTTGAGAACAAGATGTGCCTTTTTCTTCTGCAGTCATTGCAAAAAATAATTACATTATGGCATTTAAATTATCGAAATCACGTTATCTAAATTGCATCATTGCGGATGAAACATTTTGAAATAAAATCACATGTAACCAGTTCTTACCCTTCCAAAGGTCCTTGCATGTGATCTATTTAGGGTGAGCACTTTGCCATTTACTTATCCAATTTTCTTTCTCAACTTGATTAATTGCGGGGGGGAATAGAAAATAACACCTGGAAATTCATCGCTACACAATTTGTCAACAAGTAGTAGTGCGTGCAAATTAATACATAAAGTCCTTAGGGAAAATAACTATTGCAAGTTGCTGGTGAGAAAAGCTGAAATCATTAACATGAAGAAATCACATAACATCTACTCATCATGATGTGTGATTGTGTATAGTAGGCCATGCTAAAATACACTCATTGTCCTCTTTCTTCATTAATAATTATCAACAGTTAGGACTTCCTCGCGGTATATAAAATGTGTTAAAAGTAGGATAGTATTTGTTACCTTCTGTATGATTAAATGTAGCCGCTAATTCATTGCATTAGAGTGCTATTTAGAAAAGCGAGATAGATACTATATTCTAGTTTTGCAGCAAGTTTATATGTAGTAGAGTTTTCTATAAATTCATATGAGGATGTTGATCAAGCATAATTTGTGCAACATGTTTTGTGATTTACCGGGCATGTGCACTGACATATATTTTGATTTAAACCATTTTAGAACCCCTGGCACCAATGGGACCAAGCAGAATTAAATCCTATTACGTTACCTAACAGTTTTGTGATACAGTTAATTTTATTTGCATTTATTTATTTTGAAGATATATATCGTGGCCTTTGATCAAATGATCCCATGGTGCCTTACAGCAGATTACAAAAACACAAACAACTACCCAACACTCCTTTTCCCGCCTTTTCCTTTTCCTATGTTATTCAGTTTCAGGGCAACAGCAGTTAGTGAGATTTATTCTGGTTTTCCATTTAGTATTTAGGGTGTTGCCTTAATAAATGAGCCATCAAGAGATTGATTCATTATATTTGTTTCATTTGTTTGGTTTAGTTTTGTCTCATATATTTGTCAAGATTTTAAAGAACTGTGGGGTGTTTGGCATTTTTCTTAAGGTTCTGCTAGCTGTCTATTCAGTTATCACATTTTCTGATTTTCAATTGGGGGCTGTCTATATGCGGTCAAAGCCCCGCAGTGGCTGTGAATCTGTACTGCGTCAGTTAAATGATGGAGCCACAGATTTGCAGCCACCACGGGGCTTTCTCACGAAGCAGTGCAGAAAAAAAGTCAGGAACTTACCCTGACGTTTTTGGTGGGATCGAGGTCAGTACGGCTCTTCCTCTGCCTGACCTCACTCTGTGGCTGATCCGGGGGGCAATCCTAGTGGAAGGCGACTAGAAACCAGGAAGAGGGCAGGGGGTGGCTCCAGTACCCAGATGACTTCCGGAAAACCCACACTCTGTCCTTAGCGCTGCCTGACCTCACTCTGTGGCTGATCAGGGGGTGGGCAGTCCTGGTGGAAGGCAACTAGAAACCAGGAAGAGGGCAGGGGGTGGCTCCAGTACCCAGATGACTTCCGGAAAACCCACACTCTGTCCTTAGCGCTGCCTGACCTCACTCTGTGGCTGATCAGGGAGTGGGCAGTCCTGGTGGAAGGCGACTAGAAACCAGGAAGAGGGCAGGGGGTGGCTCCAGTACCCAGATGACTTCCGGAAAACCCACACTCTGTCCTTAGCGCTGCCTGACCTCACTCTGTGGCTGATCAGGGAGTGGGCAGTCCTGGTGGAAGGCAACTAGAAACCAGGAAGAGGGCAGGGGGTGGCTCCAGTACCCAGATGACTTCTGGAAAACCCACACTCTGTCCTTAGCACTGCCTGACCTCACTCTGTGGCTGATCAAGGAGTGGGCAGTCCTGGTGGAAGGCGACTAGAAACCAGGAAGAGGGCAGGGGGTGGCTCCAGTACCCAGATGACTTCTGGAAAACCCACACTCTGTCCTTAGCACTGCCTGACCTCACTCTGTGGCTGATCAGGGAGTGGGCAGTCCTGGTGGAAGGCAACTAGAAACCAGGAAGAGGGCAGGGGGTGGCTCCAGTACCCAAATGACTTCCGGAAAACCCACACTCTGTCCTTAGCACTGGGATTACCCAACGCCACCCTGGGTAAGTAAAACTGCAGTGTTTGGGGGGAATGCAGCACCAACTCGGCACCATGAAGACAGCCCTATGAAGTCAGGGATGGCCTACCATTCCTCATAGTGAGGGGAGAAGGCCATGGCAGAAATAAATAGCATGCATGCATCACAACGTGTTACGCTGTCATCATCTCGTGTGCCAAACCCCCAAACTTCTTTTTAAATAAGTCATGGAAGTTCAGTAGAGGGTACTGCTGCTAATCAGGAAATGTTTGAGATAATCCTGTGAACATGTCCCTCTGACATATGCTCAATGGCCTTGATCCAAAAATTCTTCAGTGCAGCAACGATTTGTGCTGGAGAAAATAATGAATGTTTACAACAGGGGTAGGCAACCTGGCGTCCTATATGTATTTTGGACTACAACTCCCATAAGCTCCAGCCAACATGACCAATGGGCCATGATTGTGGGGGTTGTAGTCCAAACCCTCTGTAGGGTACCAAGTTGTCTATACCTGGTTTACAACATTCCCAACCCATTTATAGGTTCCCTGTTTGTCCTGGAAACACCAGAACAGGCATAGGACATGAACTGGAAATTGTATGTTGCTGAAGTGGCAGTTATGCTGCATAGGTAATAACAATGAACGGCAAGAGTGAAATGCTCTTATTGCCTGAATGAGCACTCTGGTTACCCACTTTATTAATTTAACTGAAAGAAACAATGACTTTGTTCAGATGACACGCTAAGCCACGGTGGTTAAGCATTTTCAGCTAAACATTATGGCATAGTGTGCCAAGACTTTTCTCTTCTCCCAGGCATTTTAACAGCATTTAACAATGTTAAGTTTGTTTTTAATGGACCCCAGAATTGTTGTTTTTAAATGGATACTGTTGTTTTTATACTGTTTTTATGTTTTTAAAATTTTTGTATACTTTTAATGTTTACTATTTTTAATTGTTGTAAACCGCCCAGAGAGCTTCGGCTGTGGGGCGGTATATAAGTGTAAATAAATAAATAAATAAATAAATGTGAGCAATTCCTAACCATGTTGTCTGAACAGGCCTAGCGAAGGAATTTTTATATTTATATTTATATTTTATATTTATATTTCTTAATTTAAGAGTAAGAATTACAGAAGCTAATTAGCACAGATTTCTGATAGCTCTCTTCCATGATAAATGATAATAACGCTACACAAAAAGAATGGCAGATAGTGGGTGAAATGTGTTTAGAAAAATCATTTTTTCGAAATACATTTAATTGATTGCTGAAGTTGGAATTCACTCAATGTCTACTGGAAAACCTAGGAGAAGAAGATTTGAGGATTTCTGCTAAACCTATCCCAAGACATTTTGCTGGTTGAGGTGAAGGAACAAGATAGCATCTCCTAATTTCATGTACAAAAGCTGCCCATAATAGTGGTTGAACCTTAGTTCACTATTGGTAATGAAACAGCATCCTCCCTGTACCTCAGGGCAGCAGGCTAACTTAGGGGGCATAGGGCAGGCTACATGGTACACTCACCTCTTTCTGCTCCCTCCCATCTTGATAGTGGTTAAAGCAATCCCCAAACTGCATTGTTGTTGTTTTTAGCTTGGGAGAGTTTAAAAAATAGTTTCATGAGAAAAAATATGTGCACTGGATGCATGTTCCTCTGGATGCATATCTATGTCCCATGTTTATTATCTGGTTCTCAAACATTCCCATCCTTCTTTGTTTATTTATTTATTTATTTAAAGCATTTTTATAGCGCCGCCTCACCATTTCTGGCATCGAGGCACTTTACAATAACACATAAAACAATTCCATTAAAACCCTCAACCCACATTACAACAATTCCATTCAACTTACTTTGTAAATAGAAAAGTAACAGAAAAAAATCCTACCTTTGTACCAATTTAAAATATGCAGTGTATATCACTAAGTGTGTGAGAGAGATCTTGGAGTAGAGGTTTTAGCCTTCAAATGAAGGATTTTTTTAAAAAAAAAAGTCTGTGCCACTCACTAACCAAGTTTCTCAGGTCTGCAGAGGCATAACAGCTGACATTTGGTTAACTATAGTGAAGAACAATATACAGTTTGGACAGCTGTAAATGTCACCAGTTTTAAGTGCATACAGTAATTCTTCTGAAAGATGTTGTGCTCATGTTAGCATCTACCGTTCTCACTCTGGCATTTGATGATTTCAGATGAAAGGTGGCACCTTCTCTGGGTTGTTACTAATAGGATGTTCTCTAGTGAAGGTTGAGAGATATATCATCCTGTTCCACTTTCACTCACAGCCTGTTTGAATTTGTGCTTGTGCCATTTGAGGTTAAGTAGCAACCCAGTGCTCTGCAAAAAACAAAAACAAAAAAGATATAAAAACAATCATTGGTTATAATGTTGCAAATGAAGATGGATGGTGTGATAAATAATGAGGGCGAGGCAATTTATGTTAAGTGAATTTGGGCCCCTTAGCAAGAAGTGATTTAATTCAGAAAATGGCTTGTGAACAGGCACGTGGTATTACCTTCATAATGGGACTGGAAAGCCACAACTCCTAAAAGAATGAGCAAATAACGTAATTAATTACCAGTGCAAAGCTATTGCATAAAAGAATAATTCAGATCTGTCGTGCCAAACAGTGGGAGAGGTTTGTAAAAACAGAAGTGGTTTAATTCTATATATGACCATTTTGAGACCACTTCTGGTATGTTGTGCCAAGTTCTAGGGTCCACTTTTTCATAAAACGTTTTGAAAAGCCACAGACATTCTAATTAACAGCAATGCAAATGATTCAAGGTCTGCACATCCAGTGCTTTAAACTGGTGGTATGCTTGTTTGAAAAGATGTAATAAACAGCACTGTGCTGAGTTTTTTCACCTGTTTATTTTTGACCATTCATTGGAGGAGAAACGACACCTGAAAATTATGGGAAGGGTTGAGAATTTCAGAGAAATTTCTCTGGGCGTAGAGCTTTAGTGGTTACCTTATTGTAAGGAGGTGGTTGAGGGTTTTGTACGTGCTCTTTCTTTTACCATTCCCCCCCCCCGCCCGCATTCTGCCTTTGCAGCCCCTCCGGCTGCTTTCTTGGAAAGCCCCCTGGAGGACCTAGCCAAGACTCTCCCTCCCTTGTGACTTTTCAGTGTGGCTACTTGCTCAGTGCCTGAAATTTGAAGGAGGCATTTTGGTTTTGCTTTGTTGCTATTAAAAGTCCTTTTAACAACAACTATTACTACTACAACTATTACTACAAATTAAGCAGGTGCCAGTACCTTTTCCAACAGGCATTCCCAGGAATGTCCTCTGTACGTTGCTTAGAAAATTCTATAATATAAATTATTCATAAATATAAATAAATGAATCAGAAAAAGCAATCCAGTCCGAGGGAAGTCCACATTTCGAAGCCGATAGCAGCTTCTCTCCCAGAGCAAATAGCAGCTTGGGGTGATTCTCATTGCATGGGAAGAAGGGTGTGTGTTTGTTTTAAAAAAAAATTCCTCTGCATCACAGTCCTGATCAGGATGCTCTACAGGTATTATCTAAAACTACACAATATATGTGTGCATTTAAATGTATACACACACACAGTGTGTATTCACATTAATGTAGGGTTGCCCTGAATGTCCATAACACATAATAGCCCACCAAAATCCCGAGTCCCAAGTCCATCTTCTGGACTGCTAAGAGCCATCTCAGAACTAGCTCAGTGCTAAGACTCCTGCATAAATACTAGCAACAAACAACCTTCCAAATGTGTCTCTGGAGTTATTTTAAAGTTAGAGGCTGGACTGAATTCTGCAAACTGAATCCATGTTATCCACTTCTGGCTTCACTGCAAATTGGCACTCCCAACAAATTCCCTGGTATCCAAAATCTTGTCGGACCATTTTGAATCCCTCTGGCCAAATGCTGTGATGAGTAAAATCAACCCGGCAATGCTTTCATCCCTTATGCTATTATCTAGGGATCTAGCAAGTGCAAAATCAGTTGTGAAACAGAGGCTGATGGACATAGATTTACAAGACCTCCAGAGTGCTGCTCGAGGTTCATGCTCCCCTCAGTTATTAGGTTTACCGGTCTCTTTTTGCAAAGATAGGATGCCCTATCTGCACAGGTGAACAATTTCCAAATATAGGAGAGCATTCTTGTTAGCTAGGGTTAATGTTCTTCCCTCAAAACTTTTAGATGGCAGATATAACAAAATCCCATTGCTCAACAGATGCTGCCCTTTGTTGTTATTATATTGAAGTGGAAACCATATTGCATGTGTTACTGTTTTGTAGTTTTTATCAAGGGGCTAGGAATGATCTTCTGAAATCCATTTTACAGTCTTTTCCTGGTCACCCTAATGAATTCTTAACAACCCTATTACTTTATAGATCGGACAAGTCAATTACCGAGCAAGTGGCCAAATTTTTGAACTTGGCTATTACTATTAGACCTTCTATGACTAATTGTCTTTTTAAAAGATAAATGAACACGCTGTCCTTTTGTTTGTAACTTATTTGGTGTGTCAGAATGGTCTATTGACTGAAATAAAGAGTTGTTGTTAAGTACTAGCAACAGCACTTCCATGTGATGGCATTTCTCAGCCATTCAGTTTCTTAGCAAACTAGTGAAGCATCTCACTCCAGTGTAGTCAGCCATCCATGAAATGGTGATACTTTGGAATGGTGGCACTTTACATAACTAGCCTTAACCATCTGTTCTGTACAAACATTATTGCTTCCACATGTGGTAACACCTTTAAAGAGCATTTTTCAGCATTATTTACTTGGGAGCCTTAAACTTTGAAACCATCAATCTGTTTCACACCATAGAATGTGCTACTCTGAGTAGATGCTCCCGATCGCACCTTTCATGTTAAACAGGTGCACTTCCCAGTTGGCATTGACAAGTTGAACTGACAGCTCTCCCCCCTCAGCTCTCCTTAATGGACCCTGGATGCTAAAATGTGAACTGTAAGCCTTACTAGAAATATCAAAATATTAATAATTAAAGCAGACACTGCCAAAACCTCCTTCCATTCTCCTTCAAGAGTGGCTTTTCGTGATATAAATGGCCATAACATCAGAAGACAAATCACATACAACTCATAATTGCTTTAACATTTTATGGTTGATTTATTATGCACATTTGTATCTCACCCTTCCTTCACAAACCTTAGAGTGAATTGTTGTTGTTTTTTACATTTTATTGTGAATATCAACAAACAAAACAGAAAATACATTGTGAAAACAAAAAAACACACCATAGATTGTGTATATAGAATTATCATCATTTCCATTGTATGAACTGTTAAAAAAAGGGGGGGGGGAAGAAGAGAAATATGCAAAGGTTTCAAGAAAAGCAGACCAAATATCCATGTATTTATCCACTTGCAAGTTGTTTCTATATAACACTCGTTCAAAAGTTGATGATGTTATTAGGTCCTGGATCCACTGCACTATAGGAGGTGTGAATTTGTCCTTCCAATGTGATAGTATAAGTCTTTTGGCTGTCATAAAGGCTCTGAAGATCCATCTGTGCTGACCAAGCGTTAACTTCCAAGAAACCCGTAGGTAATTTAGGAGGACATGCACATTCTTTCATATTATAGATTGTTTCAGTACAAAGTTCATCCTTATTATAACCTCCTCCCAAAAGGGAGCAACTACTGGGCATTGCCAAAATGTATGAGTTAAAGAAGAATTAGATGCATTACATCTCCAGCCAGTATGCAAGTTAGACAAACCCTTATTGAAAAGGTGTTGTGGAGTCCAATATACCCAAAACATTTTTTTTGCTGAATAAGACATAACCTAAGTTACACAGAAGCTTCAGAAACAGATGCTAGAGCATCCGTCCATTGGTTAGGTAAGATAGGACAATCCAATTCCCTATTCCAATCTAGTCTTAAACTATTGGTATATTTACTTGCTGCTATTAAATACTTATATATGTGGGGTTGTTTCAATTCACCTTAGAGTTAGTTGTACTCTCACAGCCCCATCTTGGTCTGATTCCCAACATAAAATAATTGGATATACCAAGAGTAGTTTCAGATATGTTTGGGGGTAGGAAAGTGAACAGCACAAGTGCCATGGTCTCATTTGAAATATATCCTTTTCCTATCCACCCACCCAGTGCAAATGGTCTGCACAAGAACTTGCACATCTCTCTTATCAGATGTGATGGAGAAGCATAGACATAAAGTATGGCATAACAGCAATTACCCCAATGTCAGGGTTGGAAGTTGTAGACATTGCCCCTACTTCAGTTGCCTGTCTTCCCAATAGTGATCTCTTAAATGTCTTCTTTACAATTTAATGAGGAGCATTGTCTTCGATGGGAGAAGAGGATTAATAAGAATGATGGGGAACCCATATGGTTGGGAGAGACAATGGGACTGTGGTTATGAATATGAATGTTACACACTAAAACTGAATGGCAACCACAAAATATAAATAGCATGGCCTTGGGAGAATTATATTATGAGAGGTTGGTACATCAAACAATTCTGCCATCGGTGCACTCAGTCAAGGCTTTGGTTTTAACTTTCCTTTAAAATAAGCTAGGCATTTATTAAGGGATAGCTTCTTTGAATATAATCCAAGGTTTTACCTGAAGAAAACATATATTGCCTCTCTGATGAATGAGATTGTCATCCAGTTGCAAGTACTGTAGCCAAAGCTACAGTATATTCATTCCCTGAGACTCCTGAATAGGAAGACTGTGCCTGAATAGTGATTGTTCAAAGTGACATTGATTGAAAACCTGCATTTGTGTCTTCTCTTGTTGCTTTGCAAATGTGCAGCTGATGCAGCAAGGTTGTGTTCAGAATGACTGTGTTAACGTTAGACTAGACTGCCGATAACTTTTAATGTCATTTCCATTTCATGATACTTTGGGGTGGGGGGGAATTAGGGCCACAGCTAGACTTAAGGTTTATCCTAGGATCATCCAGGGTTCGCCCCTGCCTGAGCACTGGATCCCCTGTGTGTCACCTAGATGAACAGGTTTGACCCCTGGACGATCCAGGGATAAACCTTAGGTCTAGCTATGGCCTAGGTCACTTCTAATGGGACTTTTCCAGCTGCCGACGTGGCTCATTCATATCTCTTAACATTTATAGATGGGCAACTAAGGTGGAGTTTGCATTTCTTACCTTATCTATAGCATTGCTGTTAATAAGTGGAGCACTGTGAACACATCTTCATACCATATTCATTTTTTTCTCCAATGACCCTTAGACGGAGAACCTGTCAGTAAAACCTGTGATGTAAAGTACAGCTCGGCAAGGTTTTACTATTTTATTGTTTTACTCTGTACAACACCATGTACACCGATGGTGCTAAATAAATAAATAAATAAAAATAATAATTTGAACTTAAAGACCCAAGTGCGATGAAATGTAAATTCTCTAAGAATGTACAATTAGGACCGGTTCTCATATCACCTTAGGTGTGTGGTGGCTTCTATCTGGCTGCTTCTATAATATATCATTTATATATATTATATATATAATATATTATATATATAATATATCCCCATCATTTAGGCTTGGGATACCTTGAGATCAACAAACCGCAATTTGTCTGGGGCCCAAAGAGGGCCTTCAGCCATGGAGCGTTTGATAGAAAAAGAAGAAGACAGGAATTGCAGATAGGCAGAGACTTAGGAAGCAAGAGATCATGCCTCTACATCCTTTGAAAAGAATGTAAGGTTGAAAAGAATTTATTAGATTGTAAGCCTATGCGGCAGGGTCTTGCTATTTACTGTTTTACTCTGTACAGCACCATGTACATTGATGGTGCTATATAAATAAATAAATAAATAAATAATAATAATAATAATAATAATAATAATAATAATAATAATAATGTTGCTATGTGAGAAGGACATATTAATGTAGTTGTTCCCCGTACCAGCACCGCCTTCCTTAAGTAACACTATCATGTGCCTCTCTTACATTGGTGAGCTAAGAACAAGGACTTCAGAGAAAAGATATACTCTCCCACCCCCTCTCCTCAAAATCTCAGTTTAAAATGGGCCCATTCTTTTTAACCTTTTTAAAGGGAATTCTCAGTGCACAGCTCCCGGAGAATTGTAGTTTGTCAGGGCATACAGGTCTTCCCTAAGGGCCCAGAACCTGGCTGACTATAACTGCCAGTGGTCTTTGTGCTACTAGTGTCCTGTGGATTAAGATGCTTCCTGTTGAAACCTCTTGTTCTTAATGAATGCTTGAGGAGTAACTCCTCTTTTGCACGCGCACACACACACACACACACACACACTCCACTCCCATGATTGGTACTGGAAGGTAAACTCTGGGAAATAGAGAAGTACATGGAGAAGGGGCTGAGGTTGTTTACAACCTCAGGGCTATAAATAAATGTGTGTGTTTTTTAATGGGGCTGAAATTATTTACAAGCTGAGCTCAAATTCAAATATGATAAGGACTGTAAAATGTTTGTTATTTATAAACTGCAAAAAGGTTATTTTCACCACCCTCACCACCGCAAAATTCTCAAACTCAGCAACATCTCCACTTGTTCCACCATACACACGATTTGTTTGCTTCTTGATTGATTGGGGTTTTCCCCACACTTGTTCTGTGTGCAAAGAAGGCAAAGGTAATTTATGGGATGCAAAAAAAGATAATTATTCACTAATTGTTATAAAAGGCTCATAATAAGAGAGCCAAAATACTGAGAGTTTGGAATTTGGCAGTCACATTTTACTTGTGCCCCCCAACTATTGTAGTATTGAGAAGACTTAAGTTGCTGCATCAATTATCATAATTTTTGTGATGCTTTGGCTATTGGGCGGTATAAAAATGCAATAAATAAATAAACAAACTTGGCAGCAGTGTAAAAGACAGACTTTAACTTCTTTTAAGTTACTATTTCAGTCTGAAGCATATTCTTTGAAATCCAGATATTGTTTCATGCAAATGTCCCACAGGATCTTTGTTTAATTTTAATAAGTGCTCCAAAATAGGTATATGATTTCTACAATATTCTCCTTAAACCTGGCCTTTTATGCTATGAAAGAATCACCAATCCTCTCAGAAATATATATGAAATATCAAACTTAGTTTGTCAGTCCTTGCCTCTTATTGTTTTCCTTGGAAGTCTTCTGGGTTGCTTTCAGCCTGCATGCTGAGGAGCATCCCTTAGAGAAATCTCATATAACTTCCCCTCCCACATAAACCCACTGCATCATTCGGGGCACCACTGCGGTGGTTCATGCATTCCCATGCAGCCAGTTTATGTTAAAGTTGCCCACCTCAACTAGGAGCAATTGGCAGCTTGTATTTTCCCATGCCTCTGCATGTGACTCTTCTCTTGTATCCCAGGAGAGCACCTTATGTGCCCTGCCTGGGCAAGAATGAGGTGCAAGTGCTCTTGGTGAAATACAGGTAGGCTTGCTTTTGCTAGTTGTGAATTGCCGAGTTGCATCAGGAATGCCTGGCGCATCACTTGGAGGCCCTCCTGTGGCTTAACTTCAGCATCTCTGTACCCATTTCTCCCTTACCCTCTGTACAAGGGTCTTCTTGTTGCAAATTAATCACATAGTTCTTATTAAATTCTGCTGTGGTGGTTTATGATTTCCACCCATCCACACCTCAAACTTTGTTTGGTATCAGTATTTACTTTTGATAAAGCAAGTATGTATGAAAACCAAATAAAGCTGAGGGAGTCTTTCCAAAACCATAATTAGTAATGTTGACTCTCCAGGAGCAAAATTTCAAAATGCTAGTATAAAGAATTAGAAATATACATAGATTGGGAAATTTAAAAATAACAATTATTAAAATGCCAAAATCTAATATTCAGTCAAGTAGTAGCACCATAGAGGAAGCATTATGAGATCATGATGCTACTGGTGTTTAGTTGTCTCTTTTATGAATATTTTATGTCAGGTTTTACTCAAGGATGGCTGGATAGATAGGTGTAAAAACAGTAAATAGCATTTCCCCCATCTCAAATGAAAACACATCTCTGTTTAATATTTAATATTCACTGTTGACATTGTAGTCACTAGTTTATAATTGATATAGAAGGAGCATGAACTGATGTTTTCCTGAGCAGTGGCAGCAGAGTGTAGGAGCACCTCTGGTGTGGGGGCTTCTTGAACTTTGTGCTAAAGAAATAGCAGCTGGAATGGTGCAGGAAAAGAGCCTCTATACCAGGGGTAGGCATCCTGGTGACTTCCAGATGTTTTGAACTACAGCTTCCATCAGCTACAGCCGGCATTGGTCAAGGATTATGGCAGCTGTAGTCCAAAATATCTGGAGGCCACTGGGTTATCTATCCCTGCTCTGTACGCATTGTAGGAGCATTGCACGTTGTCAGGCTGGTAGTTAGAGAAGTGGGAACTTCTTTTGTGCCACAATAGCAGGCTGATGATATTTCCATCTTGTCAGAGAAGGGTGCAGAATGACAAATCTGGCCTTCCTGGGGTCCCAGGGTTTCCCAGATGGCCATGTCCCCTTTCCCCCTAAACACCAATCATTTGACAGTTTCCTGGTTTTGGTGCAGTTTTTCAGGGTCTTGCTATTTACTGTTTTACTCTGTACAGCACCATGTACATTGATGGTGCTATATAAATAAATAATAATAATATAATAATAATAATAATTGAAATGCCTCTACTAAGGCTTAGTTACTGGCTCTAAGAAGCTAAAATATACTAGCATTTTTGGTATTTTGGCCCTGGCCCTTTTGTCTCTAATTTTAATCACAAAAGCTTCACTGAAATGGAATTTGGCCTTCTAATTTTCTGTCACAGCGCAGGGTTTAGCCTGCACCATTAAATGGAAGGAAAGCAAGCAAACCAACTAGCTTAGCCTCCTCTTTGCACTTTTTCTTGAATAAGACTAAAACTAAAACATCCTTTTATCCTTTATAACTTTGGCGTCACCTATGCACTTCCTTTCTGACCACGTTTCTGTGCTGCGTAGAGTGGGAATGGAACTAGGCAAGAGGCAAACAAAAAATCAAGGCATCAGATGACAGTTAAAGTGCAAGAAATTTAGTTTTGAAAAGCAGCAGAGTTGAACAGTTATTGTAATGGTATTTCTAGGGGGGAAATCCCCAAATAAATAGCAATTAATCATAAGAGCAATTATTAGGCCATAAAAATAACTTTAAAAAGCATCCCATTGAAACTGTTCTAGACTATTTTTCTACTTAAGCTAAATCCTTATAATAACGCCATTTCTTCCAGCTCATCCTAGTCCTTTGTCAGTGCTGCTTTCATCCTTTTTGCTTTTAGCTCTGCTTCTTTTGTCCTAGGAGTCTGGGGCCTTTCTAACACTGTCCATCTTGGCTTTTGTTGTTGATGTTATTGTTGTTGTTGTTGTTCCTTGTCCCTAGCAGCTTGCTTTTCAGCTTCTTTTATGTATGTTCCAACTCCCCCTCCCAAACTCTTGGCCCAGGTGTGGACCATGTGTGGCTCTCCAGATATTTTGGCCTGCCACTCCCATTGCCTCTCACCAATAGCTATACTGGCCAAAAAGTCTGGAGGGCCACAAGTTGTCCACCCTGTCTTAACTAATCAGAAGGGCAGTTTGCTAAGTTTCTGTTTTCCTGAATAACTAATTTAATTTCGTCACACCTGCTTTTAGCTAATTCTTGCCAATTCCCAGTTATGTAACAAAAGCAAAATAACTCCCCACACACTATTGCCCCGCTCGTGCTCTTCGCTCCTCTGATGCCATGCTTCTCGCCTACCCAAGGGTCTCTACTTCCCTTGCTCGGCTTCGTCCATTTTCCTCTGCTGCCCCTCATGCCTGGAATGCTCTTCCAGAACACTTGAGAACTACCAACTCAATCACAGCTTTTAAAACTCAGCTAAAAACTTTTCTTTTCCCTATAGCTTTTAAACTTTGAGTTTGTTCTGACTCTATACTGTTAGCTTCACCCTTCCCGGTGCCTGTTTACACTTCCCTGTGCCTGTTTGCATTCTCTTTCCCTCCTTATTGTTTACTACAACTTTATTAGATTGTAAGCCTATGCGGCAGGGTCTTGCTATTTACTGTGTTATCTGTACAGCACCATGTACATCGATGGTGCTATATAAATAATAATAATAATAATAATAATAATAATAATAATAATAATATGAGAATTTCATTTCAGTTCTGAAATCACTTGAAAATGCCCCATTCACAATATCCCAAATGTGAATAGGATCACATTTTCTCTGAAATGTTCACAAATTCCCAAACTTGCCTTCATGTCCATAAAATGCGTGCTTGAAAAATAGGCAAGTTTCTCAAAATAAGCATATTTCAGATCACCCACGTTTTAGTCTAGGAGGGAAATAATTTTTGTATTTTTGGATATTTGCACAAATTTGGGAATTGCTTGCACACCTTTCGTGTTCAGTCCCTGTTCATTTTGTGTAATTTCCCCATTCACACATAATGAACAGTGATCACAAATGCCAGTGCAAACTGAGAAGAGATGAGCAGCGAGCTGAGGTTCGGAGAATTTTGGCAAGCTTGAACATGGCTTGGTCACCCGTCCCTACACACAACCACCCTAAATTCTATTGCTAAAATGAAGGGACCTTGGGAGTGGATTTCTGGGAGCTCTACTCAAATCTGCACTCAAAACAAATTCTTGGGTTCATAAGTCTTTAATTGTTAAGTGTATGACCTTTACACCAGGCTCTACTTGGAGGATCGTGGGGTTCTCATAAGAAAGTAGTTCCTGCAAGCCTGAATTCTGCTAAGCCCTGTAGGCATGATATCACTGTCTGTTTGTATACAATGCCCTTTACAACCCAGGAATGAGTAAAAACATATTCTAATAGTCTCTTCCAGAATTCTCATTTTTCACAATCGAAAATAGAAAAGGAAAAGAAGACAAAACTGGACAGTTAAAACATTTTTAACATTTAAATAATTCCTTACGGGAAACCAGCAGTTTCATCTCCCACAGCTTGCTACAAGTTGTGCTAAAACAGTAGCAAAGGGGATTATGTGTTGCAATTATGTGAGATTGGTGGCACACTGAACTAAAATGACAGCAATTCCACAGATCATGCTTTTTTTTTTTTTACACAGTTTTCTTCATACTGTTATCTCAGGAGGTGCTAAAATAAATGCTGAAATAAATGGGAAAATGTTGTTTTAACATTTTGAGAAATATCTCATTTAAGTTAAATAAATGAAAAAGACATGAAGACAATACCAGAGTTTCTCTGCAATTTTCTGCAATTTTTGTCTTCTTATTTTAAATTTCTCCAGGCATAAAGCAATCATAACATATAGAATAAGTTTCAATGTGCTTCATGTTAATAAATTATTAAACAGGTGCGGGCTTTCTTAGTTTTTGCTAGAGCAAGGCTATTCTAGACCTAAATTTTCAATGAAAAATAAATTAATTGGTCATGAATTCAAGATTTCACAAAAAGATTGGCTCCGTCCACTCCTGCTTGTGTTACATTGGCTACTTGTGGTGGCAAGTAGTTCATCTTATTTCTGAACTAATCTTAATTCAGCTCCCTAAATCTCACTCATTGAGTCTCAGAGCTCTGATTTTTAGTCAGGGATCATGGAGGCTTTGAAGGATCCAGAAATGATAGCTCCATGGCCAGAGGAAAGAGCCTGCATGACAGCAGAGAGGAGCCCGCACAGTTAACAAGCACAAAACAGGGGACCATTACACTAATATGAATACAAACTGTGCAACTAGATAACTACATTAGCTAAACATTCAATTCTTTATTGTTACAACACTTACAAGTAAAATGTGAAGCACCATACATGAACTAACGTTTCTGGTACAGAGTGACTGATGAAAGAATGAAACGCAAATACAATCCAGAATAGTTGTTTCACTCTGTATAGAGTTTTTATAGCAGATTTGTGCTTTATAATAACACGTCTCATTTTGGGCAGTTTCTCAGCAAACATATTGCGTCATAACTATACATCATCTGTGCATTATATTTATAGCAAAAAAGTAGCTCTGATTTTTCTCATACAAAAAATTCTATAACATTCTATGGTTTTATACACATTGTAAGCGTTGTAACAATAAGGAATTGAATGTTTAGCTAATGTAGTTATCTAGTTGCACAGTTTGTATTCATATTAGTGTAATGGTCTCCTGTTTTGTGCAGAGGAAAAAGCCTGCCAGCAGGATCTCTCCTTGGCTCTGGAGCTGTCATTTGCAGCCCAAGATCATGGGCACTTTTTAATACCCCCCTGTGCAGTCCAGGGACCATAAGAGTCTTCCTAAGATGAAAAAGTATAAAAAGGTTTCTTTGGTTGGTAAGAGAAGTCAGTCAGTGAAATACCCAATTTATCTTGTAACAATATTTTCCTGCTGTTATCTAAATGTGATGTTACCAATCCATAGTGTTTATATTAAGGGGGGGATACAAGATTGAAGGGAAGCCATATATATATTTTCCTAGGAGGAGGCATTGATCCCAAGACAGTGATTTTATTTCCATTATATTAAATGACTGATACTGATTTCATAATCTTCCAGATCGACGTTGTTGGTGCAGTAAAATAAGAGTTGGTTGTAATTATTAATGCATTTTGATTTGTTTAAAAAGTGGGCTAGTTTCATGATTCGGAAAATGGATCTAAGGACCAGCAAAACAAAAAACAAAAAACTTTAATAATATTTTACATTTTCAGGAATAAACTAGTTTTATGGTTGACTTTAAAAATGAATTGAGTTCAGCCATCAAATAATGTTAGCAGATAAATTTAGTTCACTTACACAAATACAAAATTTAAGTGACATTTACTGTTCCCTGCTGATCCTTTTTTGACAGGATAATTTTGAAATTCAGTTATTAAAAATATTGTATTTTGATCCCATTGTGCTGAGCTTCATGGGATATGCAGGCGAAGACTGAAAATGTTTCATAAAGGCATACTGATAAATCAGAATGGAATTTGCCCTGGGCACAGAACGTTTTGAAAGCAGGTTTGCAAATTCTGTGGTTCTGCTCAGCAACTCAACAGATGGGGACCTGCAAGCTTCACCATGGGGAGTGGCTTTGCTGGTTGGTCTGATCAAAGTTCAGTTAAATCTGTGTGATGGGTACCTATTTGCGTTCAGCAGAATCTGAAAGCCTTCTCAAAATGTACAGGGATAGAACATTTTCCCTTTCATTACTGATCTTCTACTCCGTTTCAAAATCTGGTAGTTGTTTCCAGAAATGATGTCCCTGCTTCCTTGAACATGTATTTCTATGCATAATATGTTTTTAAATACTTGGCACTACTTTCTGTCCACACTCAGCCTACCAAAATTGTCAATTTCGGTGTGACAATATTGGCCATAAATTAGACTTTACATGCTTTCCATTTAATTGTACTAAGATTAGGCAATGCATCTAAATTCAGCTAAAACACTGATTCCTTGATTGATCTTAAATATGTGCTATTCTCATGCTTTTTGCTTTGATTCACAGAGCACTTTCATCAATAGTACTTTAGCTAATATTATTAACTGTATGCTTGCGGGGTGAGGTGGTGGAGAAATCTCTTTCTCTCTAAGTGACTAAACATGATGCAACCTCGAACATAGTTGCAGAATCAAGCTAGCATGCTTGCTTTATTTAACATAAAGCAGTAGAAGTATAAATCCTGCTTTTAAGATCACTGTCCAGTCACACATACTTTGCCAGCATCCTTCACAAAGACATTGCTTTTTAGCTACAGAACAGTGGGGGTTTTTTGTTTTGTTTTTTAGAATTCAACAAGTTGCTTTTAGAACTATTTTTCAGCCCAGCAGTGTTCTAAATAAGTCCCAGATATTCATTCATTCATTGTGTGCATGCTCTTTTATGTATTGGTAGTTCCATGAATGTCAGGAAAAAAATTCCCTGTGTATTATAATCCTAGATTTCTGTACCAAAGTAATGCCAGACTATTCCAGAACCAGAAATGACTGAGATTAGTATAGTATTCCAGAAGCTAATTCAGGAATAGATGTGCCCTATCCTTTAAATTATTTATAGTGAAATATTCTGGGAGAAATCAGAATGGAAAAGAAAGGAAACACTGTTTTATTGCCCTACTTTATGGAACTCCTTTATGTATTTTCTTGTCATCCCTTCCCCTGGTTCAGAGATGGAAGAATCTGATTTAGGGCCTAGTCAAGGGATGGCGTGGCAGGGTGCTGGGAATTTGTCTGTGCCTGGTTTCTCAGAAGACTGCAGTTGGGAAGGCAGCTACTCCTTCCCAATTACAGCAAGACTCAGCCTGTGGTGGGGAGGGAGCCCTTGTGAAATATTTCTTCACAAAGTGTTTAGTTAAACTATCAAATTCACTACTACAAGACGGCCACCATCTGGATGGCTACTGAAAATCCAGTCCAAATGGCAAAGGGTTACAGAACTTCTGGAAAACACTTGTACTAAGCTTACCCTGGTGGTAGTTGGGGGGGGGGGGATAATAATTGAAATGCCTCTGTATTCCTTATCTTGCCTTTCCAAGGAATGGGATTGAACCCTAGTTATTGCCTAAATAAATTAAATAAGTAAAATGTAGCACTGAACATCCCTAGTGTTTATGAGAGGAATTAAAGGAGAAAAAGAATTTTTAGTAAATTGGGAATGGTACCACTTTCGATTTATACCCTACTTCTTTAGACCTATCTAACTGTGATGGAGCAAAAAGCTCTGCCTGCCAATGTATCCACAGCAGCAGCCGGTGTCAGCCAGCCATGCATTTCCTTTCAGTTGCAAACCCATTCTAATAATTTGGTATCAGATGTTAGGCGCCTACTGTTTGTTCTGATGTAGCAGGCTGTTCTACTTCCGAACAGCCTTGATCATAGATTAATTGCCTTTTGTCCTGTTTCATCCCCACCCAGTTTTGGTCTAAGCAATTTCATGCAATTGAGTTATAGCTGATTTTTGTATAATAGCATGAGATTAACACCAATGCACTCATTGTGACATCCTATTTGCTTGCACAACTGCCAATAAACTTGAGTCTTTGAGAACTTTCTTTTGCACTGTAGAATGCTCAACTTCTGAACTTCCCAGCAGGTGTCACCTTGCAGCAAATGAAAGCTGGAGATACATTTTATGCACTGCTTACTTCAGCAGTTATTATAGAGCTACTCTTATATTCTGAATCCATCATGTTTCTGTGTAAATTGAGTAAGACCAATTGCTCCTCCCTGCCATTTAGCAAACAATGCTTTTTGTTCAGGGTATATAAGTGGCTGGTAGAAATTCCTCATGATCTGTGCTTCCTTCTAAACCATAGATATTCCTTCTATATATATTCCATTTTTCATACTATTTTGCAGTATGGTTGTCAGCAGAGATTGTAGCAGCTTCATTTTGTCTGCAGAGTTTCATGTCGTTAACCTTGCAGTGACACTTTTATTACATATGGGAAATGAATGTGCTAAAATTTGAAAGGGGAATTATATTGTTCCTTGTATTAAAAATATGTATCACAAAAATACAGAAAAGGGTCTTTTCAGTCTTAATAGTTTACCTATTGCTTTTAAAACATCATGGCTCAAGACTAAATTCAAAATAATGAATTAGCTATTGTGTTGAATACGACTTTTAAAAGTGAGTGATTATCAGCCTCATATCCCAAGAAAATCTCAAATTATTTCCAAGCATTCTATAATTATGTGCTGAAACCTGGTTGGATAGTTAAATTAAACCTGGTTTAATCTCTCCCAAATGTATCCACCGGGGTCTGTTCTGCAGCAGCAATTTGACTAGAGGGGTGGGAGGGGGGTAGCCTTGGTCTTTATGGATTCTATCCCCCTGGTCAGATACTCTATCCGAATGCAGCCAAAATAGTGCACAAGGCACAACTACTATAGTATAAATGTTTAAGTCAAAGATGGGGTGAACAGTTATAACGAATCGACTGTAACCACATTATATTGTATTGTTTATTAGGTTTTGAAATATTGAAGAGAGCTATACTTGTCTCAATACTATTGATTATCACTACAATTGTACAACATTGCAATTGTTACAATAATGAGGTCATCCGAGGGCCTGCTCCTGGTGGTTCCACATAGATCCATCCTCCAATTGGAATTCACCAGGGGAAGAGCCTTCAGCGTGGTGACGCCCCTCCTGCGGAATTCCCTGCCTCTGGAGGTCAGGCAGGCGCCAACCTTGTACTCCTTTTGGCGCCTCCTGAAAACATCTTTCTTCCAAGACGCCTTCCTTTAACATGCAGCCTTGGATTTCTGCTTTTGCTTCTTTTAAATTTTGTTTTAACTGTTTTTATTCTGGTTTTTTTTTTGTTTTCATTTTACCTTGTACACCGCTCCGAAATTTTTCAATGGGGAGCGGTATATAAATATTCTAAATAATAAATAAATAAATAAATAAATAATGTTGAATTTTTGTTCTTATTATAAAATCTTTGGTTCATTATAACTGTTCACCCTGTCTTTGACTAAAACATTTATAAAATAGTAGTTGTGTGCCTTGTGCACTATTTTGTCTGCATTCTGTTTGTATCAACTACTGCCTTCTCTATTTAATACACGCAGATACTCTATCCAACAGTCAGCCAGTTTTAAATGTCTGTACCTGGTGTTGGGCACCCGAGATATCATAGGGATTCTGTTGTTGTACTGTCCATTAACCAACAGTCTCCCTGACTGAAGCAGTCTTGAGCGTAATGTTGAGGACCCCAACATTTATGGTCTTGGCGACTTGGGAGTGGCCTGGGAGGTATAAAAGTACCATGACTACTGTAGGGTATTTTTCATGTCCCACCTTTTAAAGGACAGAGATACAGATTCTCTTACTCAAGTTTTCCAGTAATTAGGGTATCTGGAAAATAGGTGTACCAAATAGGTGTACCAAAGCTACCTTAACCACTTTGAATGATACACTTTGCATCCTCCATTCTCTGATTTGTCTTGTTTGAGAGGGGTGTTCCTAGTAACTGTATTGGCTTATTCTGTATGTGTACCAAATTTCAGCTTTCAATAACATGTGGCAGTATCCAATTTTGATGTCCCCCCCATGAGTGAGTCAGTTATTCCAAAGCGTCTTAATTTTAATCATCACATGATATTTATTTCTCTCTCTCAAGTTTTTATTGTTTATAGCCAATGGCCATTACAATACAAACACAAAGCACACAAGTATAAAACAGGAAAAAAATTGATACAATAAAGCAAGAATACAATAAAATGATAAGGATTTAAAACATTCCTTCTGTTTAACCCCCTTAGGATTTTACAGTGGCATGGTTCAGAAAGGCTGCTCTTATTTTTCTTGCAGCTAGCGCAAATAAAGCTATTCTATTTAAAGCTATCCTGTGTATTACAAATGATATACACAAATCTATTTGGCACAAAAATTAATATAAATGTATTTGGTGTACTATATTATTATTGCTATTATAATTTATTAGATTTATATACCTATCCATATTTTTAAAATATCTTTAAGAGGTTTACAATGCTTAAAAACATTAAAATACAGTTAAAATACATAATAATTGCTAAAAGAGTTATATGAGACATTAATATGAACATTAAAGCCAATTAAAACCTGTATTAGGGAAGGCAGTCTGCCAAGCAACACGGTCCCAAGCTTCATAGCTAATAGGTACCCAGTGTAGTTGTTTTAACACCAGTTAAATGGACATGTATATTTATATGTACATGTATATGTACATGGTCAGGCCCTCTACTCAGCATCTTGGTTGCTGCATTCTGCACTAGCTGCAGCTTCCAGACCAAACAAGGTGGTAGTGCCACATAAATGCACTACAGTAATCTAACTGTGAGGTTAATAGTGCATGGGCTACAGTGGCCAGGCTATCCCTGTCCAGGAACGGGCAAAGCTGAAATACCAGCCGGAGTTGATAATAGGCACTCCTCAACACAGAAGCCACTTGGGCCTCTAATGATAATGATGAATCCAGAAGCACCCCCAAACTACATACCTGTTCTTTCTGAGGGAATGCATCCCCCTCTGGAAGAGGCAAACACCCCAGTTCCCATACCAGGGAACCACCAACCCATACAGTCTCTGTCTTGTCAGGATTGAGTCTCAGTTTGTTGGCCCTCATCCAATCCATCGCTGCATCCAGGTACTTGTTCAGAACATGCACAGCCTCTCCTGTATCAGATATTAGAGATAAATAGTGTTGGGTGTCATGATACACACACACACACACACGTGCCAAAAATAGAATTACTGGTCTGTAACACAAATGAATTATTAAAATTAAGGCATGTTTAAAGATACATCCTGAAAGAAAATGAATGCAAATGAATCAAAACCCTTATATAAATATATTGGAAGATAAAAGACCAATAACAAATATTCTGGTGAATGTCAGAGCATTTAGAATCAGGAACTACTTCAAAAGAACAAACCACTGGTAACTTACTCTTCTTAAACACAAAATCACGAATTCAATTGTTTCTAATGATTGCAGTCTTTATATTATCACTGTTGGTTTTCTCAGATTCAGGTGTGTTGATGGGGTTTGGGAAACTAGATTCCTCATGATTTTGGACTAGATGATTCGAAACAGTTTCTTTAATACCAGAGACCTGAATTGCAGACTGAGTTACTTTATAAATGCTGTCATGTGATCACAGTCTAGACATTTGGAACAGCCTGTAAAAGGCTCTTTGACGTTTACCCTCCTTTTCCTCCTTCAGCTCTTTGAAAGGATTAGAAATGGCTCTACTGGAAGCAGGAAGGTAGAAAGTAATATAGAACATTAATCTGTATTTATAGTGAATGTTCATATTGGGTAAGAAATGCTTAAGACTACCACTAACGGAAGTGGTATTTGCAAACTTGTGTGGCACTGAAGTCACAGGAGTCTGCAGAATGTGTCAACCTACCCATGTAAGCAGTGTAATTTAATTTTTGTCGCCTATGTCAGCAGGGTCACGTAGGTACATAATCTTTACCCTGGGAATATTTTCTCCATGCCATTATTTGCCATCAGTCTTGAGGAAGTGAAAATTTGTAGCACTCATTTGTATTTGTCAGTGCAGCATTTGCAAAAGAAGTCAAGACACTCAAACCCTTATTAAAAATGCAAATGTGCTCTTATCTTGTCCAAACACTTGATAGTGGATGAGTTGCGATAGGGCAGGTTCTGTGCTACATAGTGCGTAAATCTGCATGTAGTGTCAACGTGAGAGCGTATATTGTACATTACTGCTTGCATCAAGACTGATGCAAGCAGTAATATGATTACCAAATCCTGACCTCTGTTACGTTGTAAAGACTGCAGGATTTCTAAAGGCATCTTAAACATTGGTAAACATTTACAGATATAATTTCTGATGAAGGTGTGATCCATCCCTCTATCAAATTGAAGCAAGCTTGGTTTTGAAATCCACTGGTGAACATTCATATCCATGTTTCAGACAAGATGCAGAAACATGGAAGCAGAAGGCATCAGTGAAGTCCATGTTGGATCATGTCTGAAGCCACTTTGTGTCGTGTGCTTCCAGACTGTTTTCTGACTCTCTAGGGTTCATATGCTACCTGTTGAGGGTTCCAAACTACCTCTAAGTATCCAGAGAGAAAGAAAGCATCCTGCATCCAGTTTCCCACAGTGACCAACCAAATGTTCCCCAGGAACTCTTTAACAAGAACATGAAAAGTAACAGCCCTCACCCTTGTGTGCCATAGCAACTTTCCTCTGATCCTCAAACTTTTCTTCAAAACTTGTGATGTCAAAAATGAAGCACTGCAAGTATTAAACAGCAAAAAGTTAAAATTTTGAAACGAATAACATGAGTAGAAAACAAACAATGTTTCTTCCTCTAACTCAGGTAAATGAACTTAAAAATTGTGATCTGTAAATTGCAGTTTGGATCTGGTTTAAGTGCCAGACTGTTTATTAGGCACACATATTATTAAATTTACTACTGGAGGGGGAAAATATATTGCCAATTTACAGTGTTTAATTGACTACTTACAGTAGGAATTGTATCCTTATTATAGAGCCTTTTGGTCATCCAATTTTAGCATGTATTTCAGTGACCCATCATTCTCAAGGGTCCTCATAATACTCTTGATTTCCCCATTATTGGCAGCACATTTCTTAACTTCCAGGCCCAGCTATGAAGTAGAACTTTGCATTTATGAACAAAAGTCTCACTTTTGATAACTATTTCCCTCTGTACTTATAACCACTCTAGACTTGACCTGGCCACAAAGCCATTTCACAACAATGATTCCAGATTCCTCCACGTATTCACAGAAGTAGCATATTCATGGCCAATAGGCTGTACTGCTATCTAGGTATGTTGTACATAAAGAGACCACAGATAACTTTGTGCCTAGTAGTTCACAGCAATAAATTAGAGAAGAAAGTTCTGCATTTGCTGCTGCTGTATCTTGTTGTTCTCTGGCTTATTCATTTGTTTTATTGACCTCTAGTGATGTCATTAGATTATCAGACCTGATGTCACATAAGATCTGGGCAGTATCTCTGGCTCTTGTTGGCTTAAGCTGCTCTGATCTCACAGAGAGGTTGTAAAATTTGAGGCCGGGCAGATAGGTACTAAGGATGATTTGAAAAAACTTAAAATCGAAATTCTAAGGATAGCAAGCAACGTTGTTAAACATAATCTTCAGTGAGATTTGCTTGCAGGGTACAGGTTTTCCAGTGGCAGCTTATTGGTGCAAATTATTTATTTATTTTAAATAATGTTATGCTGTCCTTTGGTAAAACTTCCAAGGCATTTTTCAAAAGAGCAATCTCTCTCATACACGTCCACTTACATATTTCAATGCGGAGGACATTCCTCCAGAGGGAAATTGAACTCTTCTAGTCACTGACCATAAGTAGGTAACATTTGCTGTTTATATATCTGATTATGTAGTTTATAAACAGTCTTAAAAGGGAGAGAAGACCCAGGAGTGTGCAACGGAAATAAAAAAAATACATGCTCTAACTGTTTCACATTGGTGAAGTAATGATTAGGTATACTAATTTTGATCTCAACAATGTCAGTGTAACTACTACACTTATGTCTACTCTAAGGTGGTGACAAATTCCTTTTTTGACAACTTGCTGCTAATGACATAGTTCTTTTCCTCTGTAAATTATTATTATGGGCAGAATCCAACATTGCACAAGCAGACATCCACTCGTGGAATGGGACTTTTTCCTGCTGTCCTCGTCAGCTACAGCCCCCTCTATCCCACTGAGTTCTAGAGCAAAAAATGAAGTTGCAGGGGGAGGGTGAATCTCCCACTCCTGAGTTCCACTGATGGAAGCAACTCCAACAGGGAAAAGACTTCATTGGCTTCCTCCCTATGAATTTATTTTAGTGGGTATCTTGTCTCTGACTTGACGTGCATCAACAGTCATGGTTCTATGCTCCAAACTTTAAAAAAATCATAGCCACAGAACGAGTCAATATGTACATATTGCTACATGAAAAACTTGCTTGAGTTTCCCTGCTGGATGTTTGATCACTCAGCTGTTAGAGTGATTTCAACAAAAAGCAATAAAAGTCACTGCTACAATTTCCTCTGCGCAGTACAAACTCTCTTGTTTCATCCCAGGACTGATGTTTTGCAGCTGCAGAGCTGCAAGGTTTGTTTAGAAAACCACTTAGCAAAGGGGAAGCATTTGCAACAGAGTAAAATTACTCAACTAGATCCAAACGAGAAGAAAAATACTTTTAAACGTGTGGATTTTACAACTTGTGACTATAGCTGTTCTGTGCTAGATAAGGTGATGTTACTTATAGAGCAGGATATTTTGACAGTATAGCATGTATAGCCGACAGATACCATAAGAAGCACAAACAACAGAAGCTTGTAACATTCTTGGGCTTAAAAGGGGCGGGGGGCTCCTGGCAATGGCATAGAGCCAGGCCTGTGTTCCTATCAGGGGTCCAGGTTAGACATCTTCAAGAGCAGCCTAATTTACTGCCTCCCTTACTTTGCCCTCTCTCGGGATGTAATTTCCAACCTCTTGGACCCAGCCTGATATCTCCTCCCTATTAGATATAATGAGCAATGCGGAGTATGGGCAGCACATGGTAGTTCATCAGACTTGACCAAGCACCTTGTCCATGTCCTAGGGCCTGAGAAACGTAAAGCCATCCAATAAAACTAAACCAGTTGGTGCTCTGGACTCCTGAACTAAAAAAACCCTGTATTAACTGTGATGTCCAAGTTGTGATGGGCTTTATCTTCAAATTGTAGTGTGAATTTGTCACAGTGTGCTACCAAGGGTTTCTCCATCTCTTTCCTTGCTCCTGTTACAACAGGATTTAAATCCCATGGAAAAGCTCCACTGGACAGCACTGAAAAGATGCAAAAGAACTCCCTCTTTAATGGAAAAGAACTCCCTCTTTGCACCATCACTGCCATAGAGTGGACTCAATAATGGGCTCTAAGCTGTGCTTCCTCTGACTTGGCATGACACATGATTCTTCTTCCACCTGTGCTCCTTCCATCTTCTCTCTTGCTTTATTGCCTTCAGCGGAGATGTATACCAAGGAGCTACCAGAGGAAGAGGGTGCTTGGGCACAACCACCCTGTGCATTCCACAGAGTGACGTACCATCAGGGAGGTCCCTCAGAGCCTTCTAGAATCCATTAGAACCCATCAGACTTTGTGGGTTGTCCATTTTAATAGATCCCTCACCCATCAAATCAAGTGTGTGTCCTCCTACATGTATTGGGCCAATAACATGTTGGGATAGCCCCATAGTTGTCATGGTGGCCATGAAGTCCTGACCCACCCCAGATCTGATGGCCTCAGCAAGATGCCTTCTAGGATGTTATGCCTTCCCACCCACACTGCTGCCTCTCCTGTGACAACCTCGTCTCTTTTGGTCTCTCCTCACCCTCACCTTTTAGCAAAATAGGAAAAAAGGCACCCATTCATTCCCTTCCTATAGCCTGTCAAGCAGCAGGGGATGGGGTGGGGAGAGAAACAAAATTATATTCTATTTCCAATAGGCTTCTTTTTCTTACAGAAAAGCTGATATATAACGAGAAAAGAATGATCTCTTCCTGATGCCCCATATTACACACAACCAGCCAAATGTTGGCAGAAGATACAACGAAATACAGTTCTTACATATCTGGTGCCTCTTCTGATAACTAACTATAGTGTATTTAAAAGAGAACAATGCTACTAACTCTCCTGCTTCGTTTTAGGAAAAATAAAGACTATTTTAAACTATAAACTTTGACTTATCTTACTTCTGGTGTTCTGTCACTAGTGAATGGATCATCATCCTTGTTGACAGGATCACAGTGAAAAAATAAATAAATTTCCAAATTGATTGAGTTAATATGTGTATAACTGAATTTATTGAGATGCGTTATTTTGCTGTGCATTCGTTGTTCCATGTTACTCTTGGAATGGACATTTCACAATGATCTGTGTAGGGTGATATTTGAAGCACTTGAAATCTTGTGATAGAGCTTATAATATGCTGGCCAAAATACTCCATTTTCATGTTGGTATTGTGGGTGCAGAGATTTTTTTCTCTCCATGGAAGAGTACTCAAACATGTCCCCACTACTTACACTTTGAATGGTTAAATCCCGGAAACAATCCCAGAAAGAATTTCTTACTTTTTCACAAAGAGACTCTCCAGAGATTATTGAATAAATCTGCTTTGGACTTCTCTTTAAATGTAGAGGGAGAGGGAAAGAGATTTGAAAGCCATGGAACATCTTGTGGTTCTCATACAATACACTTTTGCTGCATTTCTCAGCTGCTTTGTGTGTGTGTATGTGTGTAAATGAACACACATAATCCGTTTCGTTTCGCTAGTCGAAAGGTGGCAGCAATGCTTCAGCCTTTACTTCCGTTATAGTCTTTTGCACTTCATCTGTCAGCAATGGTATAAAATTTCTAACTCCCCTCATGTTTTATATGCTTACTTCTGTTTATAAACTGGAAATATTAAAATCCTTGCCACTCCTAATGGAGATTGTCTTTCACCATTATAAACCTGCATAAAATGACATCTTTGCACTAGAAATAATCTGTCCTATAGAGAGAGAAGCTAGTGAATGCTAAAAAGGAACAAGATGTAGCACTGATTAGCATGACTGAACAATATCAGTATTCATTGCTCAGTGTGCTTTCCATGACTTTTACACTTTTTGCCTAAAGGCTGGCCTCCTTTTATTTCCCAACTGCTTGCTTTTTAGGATGGGAAAAAAACCCTTAAGAACAAAATCTACTTTTCATATCTGATTTTAAATGGTGCTTGCTACTATACTTGATCTCTTTCTGAAGTAAACATCCTTTTAATTAATTCCCTCAGTGTTGCAATCTTCCCTTCTTCCCCCTCTCTAATTCCTGGGAGACAACACCAAAATTAGAGCTATCACCAGTAAATTGCTAGAATTTACTGCACATATTTGTAGGACCATAACAGATGATTCTTACTTTCATATATTTTTTAACATGGACATATTTGTAAGTTGATTTGTATGCTTGGAAAAAAATAGTTAAATTTTCACTACTTCTGCTGACATTTTTAATGCAAGACTAGTATATACAGATAATTGGCTTTTTTCAACTGCAATGCTTACTGAGAAAAAGACATTGGCTTGGCTCTTAAGATAAAGTTTATGGAAGGAAACATTCCTGCCTCTTCGTCCTCCAAGCAAACCCCTGCTCCCCATCCCACATTATTTAGGAGGGCCCATTCTACATTCTGGATAGGCTTTTGGAAAGGCTTAGGTGGATGCAGGGGGGAGGAGGAGGAGGAGGAGGAATGGGAACTTTCCTTCCATTAATTTCTGTAAGTTAAATTCAGACCTTAAAATAATGCCTGTGCTACAAGAAAAGAGGAGAGGCAGGGGAGATCTTCTGAGAATTCTGAGACTTTTGCCAATTGTAGTGGAAATATTCCCCGGAAAGGTCCTCATAGGTTATGAATATTTTTCTCCTGTTCTTTAAAAGATGTGTGATATGCAGGAATTAGCTTAAGCTTTTCCAATCACCTTTATATCATGCTAAATTTCTGCAAGTCAGGCAGCTGTTAAAGATGCAAGAGTTCTGTTCAAAATAAAGCTGGCAATCCCAGATCTCCAACTGTGTATAGTGAACATTGTCAGGTCATATCCATATACCTAAAGAACAATGTTTTAGGTATATTGTTCCTGACCCAGGCACTGAGATGAGGCAATTCAACAGATTTGATTAACATGGTCAGATCATCGTGGGCCCTTTTTTTTGACAGGGAATCGGTCCAATGCATGAAGCTCCTTCCTGCCCCTTGCAGAAGACTGTCCAGTGTTTCATATGTGTATAAGAAATGAATCTTGTATTCAGGTCCTCATAGACATATATATATAGTCGTGTGAAAAATAAAGTACACCCTCTTGGAATTGTATGATTTTACATATCAGGACATAATAACAATCATCTGTTCCTTAGCAGGTCTAAAAATTAGGTAAATACAACCTCAGATGAACAACAACACATGACATATTACACCGTGTCATGATTTATTTAACAGAAATAAAGCCAAAATGGAGAAGTCATGTGTGAAAAAGTAAGTACACCTTATGATTCAATAGCTTGTAGAACCACCTTTAGCAGCAATAACTGGAAGTAATCGTTTTCTGTATGACTTTATCAGTCTCTCACATCGTTGTGGAGGAATTTTGGCCCACTCTTCTTTACAACGTTGCTTCAGTTCATTGAGGTTTTAGGGCATTTGTTTATGCTCAGCTCTCTTAAGGTCCCGCCACAGCATTTCAATCGGGTTGAGGTCTGGACTTTGACTGGGCCATTGCAACACCTTGATTCTTTTCTTTTTCAGCGATTCTGTTGTAGATTTGCTGGTGTGCTTGGGATCATTGTCCTGTTGCATGACCCAATTTCGGCCAAGCTTTAGCTGTCGGACAGATGGCCTCACATTTGACTCTAGAATACTTTGGTATACAGAGGAGTTCATGGTCGATTCAATGACTGCAAGGTTCCTAGGTCCTGTGGCTGCAAAACAAGCCCAAATCATCATCCCTCCACCACCGTGTTTGACAGTTGGTATGGGGTGTTTCTGCTGATATGCTGTGTTTGGTTTTTGCCAAACGTGGCGCTGTGCATTATGGCCAAACATCTCCACTTTGGTCTCGTCTGTCCAAAGGACATTGTTCCAGAAGTCTTGTGGTTTGTTCAGATGCAACTTTGCAAACCTAAGCCGTGCTGCCACGTTCTTTTTGGAGAGAAGAGGCTTTCTCCTGGCAACCCTTCCAAACAAACCATACTTGTTCAGTCTTTTTCTAATTGTACTGTCATGAACTTTAACATTTAACATGCTCACTGAGGCCTGTAGAGTCTGAGATGTAACTCTTGGGTTTTTTGCAATTTCTCTGAGCATTGCACGGTCTGACCTTGGGGTGATTTTGCTGGGACGCCCTCTCCTGGGAAGATTGGCAACAGTCTTGAATGTTTTCCACTTTTGAATAATCTTTCTCACTGTGGAATGATGGACTTTAAATTGTTTGGAAATGGCCTTATAACCCTTCCCAGATTGATGGGCAGCAGCAATTGTTTCTCTAAGATCATTGCTGATGTCTTTCCTCCTTTGCATTGTGTTAACACACACCTGAATGCTCCAGACCAGCAAACTGAAAAAACTTTGGCTTTTATAGAGGTGGTCATACTTGCTGATGATCAATTAATCACGGGCATGTCTGCTACTTAACATCTTAATTCCCATGGAAGCAGTAAGGGTGTACTTACTTTTTTACACATGGCATCTCCATTTTGGCTTTATTTCTGTTAAATAAATCATGACACGGTGTAATATGTCATGTGTTGTTGTTCATCTGAGGTTGCATTTACCTAATTTTTAGACCTGCTAAGGAAAAGATGATTGTTATTATGTCCTGATATGTAAAATCATACAATTCCAAGAGGGTGTACTTTCTTTTTCACACGACTGTAGATCCTTAGTGTAAATTATGACCCATACAAAAGATTTTGGCCATGGGGTTTTTAAAGCCTTAAGATCTACCATTTTCCTCTTTACATTAATCATTTCTCTAACAGTTGCAGATGGAATGTTCCACATTATCTGATGTCATGGTGGATCCACTAGTGATCCATACATGGAACCAGACACTGTGTCTGAACCATCAGAAAACGCACCTAGCCCATCTAAACAGAGGCCTACCCAGCCTAGGGGGAGCAATCTGGTGGGGGTTAGAAACAGTACTGCCAGACTTGGACCTCAGAACAAGCAGGCCAGGCCAATCTAGGCATCAGCCATAATCCCTTGAAAGCCCCACACACCAACTGCCCCAGAGGCCATGGTCAGCCAGTTCCACTCTGCCAAAAAGCATGCTAAGAGATCTCCAAGTACTGGAGCAGTGCATGGCTTCAAGTGCAAGCACAGGCCTTTTAAGAAGCCAGTCCTAAGCCCAGAGAAGCAGGGCCTGCAGAAGTACATTAAAACTCAGTCTGGCTCTGATTATCCTTCTAACATGTTGTTAGACTCAGAGCTGTACAAAGTGAGAAGATGCCTCCCTTCTGGAGCAAGTAACAGCCTTGGGACAGGAGGAGTTTTATTGGAGAAATGGCATGAGCAGAAAGGCTTAAACCTCCCTTCCCCTGTATCCTGATCCAGATCAGGGGGCCTTGCAGCTGCTCTTTTGCAATCTGTCAGGCTTGGGGAGACTGTTGCTCTGCTGTGGTTTATGGCTGGATGGCAGCCCAGTCTCCTCAGGCAGGGGAGGTAGTGGCACAAAGAGCTCATCATGCCCTCAGCTTCTATGAAAGTAGTGTTTTTCCTCAGATCTAGTCATGTTTTAATTGCCAGTAATTATGATTGATGTTGACCTGGTGGTTCTGTAGTAGGCTTTGCTGCTTAGAATCACTCATAGTAATGTCTGGGGTCAGAGCTGAGGATAATTCTCTCCCCTACTCTGTCACCTTTTCTGAGTCCATGGCCTCATCCACCACTAGTCCTGGGACATTGCATTTGCCTCTTAATGGTGCTGCATTTGTAGACTGTTTGCCGTAGAAAGCATGTATTGCAAGTGCAGAAAAAACAAGATTGGATATTTGTTTCTGGAGAAAGTGCTGCTTTTGAAAGCTGAAGGCCTTGCTCTTTGCCCTAGTTTTTAAATGAGGCTTGATGCCTACTGCTGCTATTAAAATAAATTTATTGATTTTGTTTAATATTTTAAAACGTGTTCCATTTAACTTAATTTTGTTGAGGATTTTACTGTGATTGAGAGGTGAAACACAAATAATCTAAATAAATATAGAAATAACTACAAATAATTAAAATAAATAAAATCCATAATGAAATATTTCAACTTCATAAAACTATTTAATTGATGCTGCAGTAATAAAATGTTATATAGAGTACAGAACAGTAATAGTGGCTTAGTTAGTGTATAATGATTAAACAGAGCTACTTTCCTTTCAAGATTTAAGGACATAACAAGGTGAAACTACAGAAAGAGTAGTATAAGCAGGGCCTGGTTGTGCTCACAGCAATAATTAATGTTTTTCCTCAGATCTAGTCATGTTTTAATTGCCAGTAATTATGGTTGATGCTGACCTGGTGGTTCTGTAGTAGGCTTTGCTGCATAGAATCACTCGTGGAAACAGATGGAAACAGAAAATGTTGCTAACTTACAGTTAGAAGGCTGCCTGTTCAAAGCAGGTGCTAAGTTGTTTGTTCTTGTGCTGGTATTCCCTTCACCAAGTTGCCACTCTTCCAGTGCCATCCCAACTTTGACTAAAATGGGCTTGGTGAGAATAGGATATCAACTAAGGTTCCAGTTCTGTGCACATTTATGTAAGACCCATTGAATTCCTGTGTTATTCCAGAGTAAACATGCATAGTATTATGCTGCATGTCCATGTGCTCACATGAAGCCAGCAGTTATGCTGGCATTAGAGGTCCACTCTGGCATAACCCCACAGTTACGCTAGCACATTATTACAGCAGTATGAGGACCATAAATAATGTTGTTGTGGATGTGATGTGGTAGAAGGGGAGGAGTGGGCCTCAACTGGAATGAGATGTTTTATCAGAGGTAAGTCCCACCCCCGTGACAATATAACAGTATTTCAGCAAAAGAAGTGATATTAGTTGAAAACACTCCCAGTGAATTCAGTGGAGAACCGGAATCAGTTGCCCCCACCTCTTCCTGTTCTGCCTCCACACGTACACCTGTGCTTAGGATTTTGACTAAAACTGCAGTCAATCATGGCACACCAATAGCAGTGTGTAAAACTCAAGCCAGCTCAGATAACATGGTGCACTGCATAGGACTACAGTGCTTTAGGTGGGGAAATAAGATGCAGATTTCTTTAGTATACTATGCTGGTAGAATGTAATTATGCAGGCTAAGTAATTTAGTGAACTTTGAACAAGTAGAACTCATGGAAGAAAATATGGGAACATTTCTATATTGGGTTCCTAAGGATGTGTTCGTATTGCTCTGGCAGTATGCAATATTTTTACAGTGTTGCTTAAACATTCTACACACCTCATTTTCATCTCCACCCCCCATTGTGGTTTTGCATCCCCCACCCCCATAATGTCCCAGAGCAGATCTGTATTGCCATCAGGCATATGTACAGGCAGTGGGTAGTGGAATAATCTTCAGTGTAGACCAGCTGCCATATAAGCATGGAACCCCGTTGAATAAGGAACTACAGACATGACAGTACCAGAAACAGAAGGCATGAGTTGATCGTGCTATCTTCATGGCATATCACTGTAACCTCATGAATAAGGTTCTTGCCCCCATTGTCTTGTGGATTAATTTTTGGAAAGATTATGACCAAAGTTGTTAACACAAAAAGCTTTTAAAGCAATTATGAAGAACCCCAGAAGAATAAAACAAAGGCATCATTTTATGAAGATATATGGTTGACAACATTGTAATGTAAGAAAAAGCACAAGAATTTGGGCTCTGGAATTGCATTAGGTGATGAAGAAACAGTAAAGAACTTTTAAAAAGAAATATATACATTTTTTAAAAATGATCTACTGATGCATTACTTGTAGCAGATAGTATGGTCTGTGGGCCATTTCCAGCTTGTCAAGATTATTCCACTGGTCTGCCTAGCCCTGACTTAGCTAATGCTAAAAGCAGAAGTGAAAACAAACTCTTTAAGATGTGATACATTATCCTGACCTAGCCTTGTACCATTGGGTTTACCTATTGGCTTGTACTAAATTTTGGTCTTCTTCTGCTTCCTCAGAACTGCCATCATGATCAGTTCTGGAAACCTTATGGATAGAACCTCTTCCCAAATGGATAGAACTCAGCTGTCATCATATCAGAATAAGAAATTCCCCTCTTACAATTTTGGCAGCTAGAGAGATACAGCGTATAATATCACGTCAATTACAGTTTTATCCATTCTCTCATGCAAAATTGACCCTATGGGAAACCCAGATTTAAGAATTGGAAGGAAAGCATTTTTGTGGACGACATGGACAGATAGGATGATTTTTACTTTGCATCAGTTAATAGGCCCAGACGACAAGTTTTCGTCTTTTTCAGACTTGTGTGTTATATATAATCTACCTGCTATGGTTCAATGGCAATACTTGCAATTGCAACACTTGCTGGAATCTAGGGCAGGATCTACACTACTGCTTTAAAGCGCTTTATAACAGTTATAAAGCGCTTTAACTGCTTTAAAGCGCTATAAAACTGTTATAAAGCGCTTTAAAGCAGTAGTGTAGATCAGGCCTTGGTTTGGTCCAGCTGCTTTTACAGCTTCAGAGCCTCCAGCACTGTTAGAAACATTTGTAACAGCTGAACTGACACACTGATCCACAACCCATATTTATAAGTATTTAGTAGCAGTAAATAAATGTATGATACTCACAGTTTAAAACATGATTGGAATAATGAATTGGAATGTCCTATTTTGCCTAATCAGTGACTGTTGTTCTAGCATCAGTATCTGAAGTTTCTACGGACCTTAGGCTATGTCTTATTCAGCAAAGAAAAAAATTGTTTTTGGGTTTATTGGAGTCCACAATGCCTTTTCAATAAGGGTCTGTCTAAATTGCACAATTATTGGAGATATAATACATCTAATGCTTCCTTAACTCATATGCTTTGGCAATGTCCCATAGTCACCCCTTTTTGGGAAGAGGTTATAATAAGGATAAACTTCGTATTGAAACAATCTATAATATGGGACAATGTGCATGTCCTCCTAAATTACTTGCCGGCTTCTTGGAAATTAACACATGGTCAGTGCAGTGGAGATGGATCTTCAGGGCCCTCATGACATCCAAAAAATTATATTATCACATTGGAAGGACAAATGCTCACTTCCCATAATGCAATGGACTGAAGAACTAATAACACTATCAACTTTTGAACGGGTGTTATATAGGCTCAACTTGTGAGTGGACAAATACACAGATATCTGGTCTGCTTTTCTTGAAATCTATGTATAACTAACTCTCCCCCCCTTTTTTTAAATGAATGGTACACATGATGAAAAATGATATTCCTATATATGTAGTGTGTGTGTGTGTGTTTTCTGTTCTGTTTTGTTGTTATACACAATAAAAGTGGGGGGAGAGAGAAAAGATGTGATTCATTACATGTGAAAAGTAATGTGATCCACATATAATTTTGTCATCATGTTAGAAGTTAGAATACAAATGTTAGAGATGGGACTCTTCAAAAGGCTGTTGTTTGGTGAACTTGCAGTCTGGAACAGTATATTGTTGGCAAGGAATATGAAGAGAGATTGCAATTCTTATTGGCATTAGTTCAAGAAGTGGTATGTTGCTGATTTAGAAAATGTTAAAAAGGACTATAGAGGGGCTCTGTTTTGCTTTTAGTAGCAGCCAAATTATTAATTATGGCCAAGTACTGGAAACAAAGATAAGTAGAGATCCTTAGGGCTGAGCCTCAGACAATAGCTTAAGGTGAGCAAGGAGCCAAGAATCAGGTGTTGTAGGTCAAACGAGTAATCTTGGTCCTACTATTCCAGTATTGTCAGCAGTGACTGGCAGCAGCTTGCCAGGGTTTCAGGTGTGTTTTTTCATACCCTACCTAGAGATGTTATGGATCAAACCTGGTACCTTTTGCATGCAATGCAGGTGCTCTACTACTTTCCAAAACGCTGTATTTTCCCCTTCCCTAAATGCAGGAAATGCAACAAGCCATTGCAGTGGGGAGATCTGCAACCCCTCCTCTGCCTATCCCCATCCAGTCCACCCTCTCTGTCCAGTGCAAGTTATTCATGCTTGTTGAGGGAGGGCTGGATGAGAGTAAGGGAGCTCTAAATAGATCTCCCATCCCTTCATCATTCCATCATACTCTGTGTATGCATATAGGTGAACCCAATTAGGATCCTGTGTGCATGGGTGCTGTATGTGCAATGTGAATGGATTGTGCCCAACGTGTTCTTATAATATAATATTGACTATTTCCAAATATATATGATAAGGGAGCAGGCACACTCAGGAATATAGCACTAGTCTTTACAACAGCATCAGTTCCCCAAACCAAAACATCTTAACATTGTATCATTCCAGGCAGCTGCAAAAAACAGTTTATTTCTTACTGCCTTTGTTTAGACATCCAAATTGTTGTCTATTTCTTACTTTTCACCTCCTATACACACCATACACACCTAGAACACTGTTTTTAATCCTCATCATGGCCAATAGGTATGACCTGCAGATTCCAGGAAATTAGAATAGCCAGCAGCCATCATATGTACACCATTAAGCAAGCAATGGGGCTATACAAAATGTTAGCAACATTATTATCTATCCATCTGATGCAAGACATTAGCATTCCTATAACAAAAGGGCATCAAAGAGCAACCAAGGATGTACCTGGATCTGGATGTGACAATGGAAAAGCCATGATTGGATCTTCTACTGCTTAACTTTAATAGCAGCTAGGAGGGGTGGGGGCAGCAATCTGATTGGGACCACAGCACTGAGGAAAGAGGATTAACCCTTTCCCCAATGTTATTCCTCTCCCCTCCCATATGGTTCCTGCATGTTTTCCCATGCAGGACATACAGACCCCGGGGGAGAAGATCAGATTCAAGGCTACCTTCAGCTCCTATTAATCTTTTCTAAAACACCAGGAGATTCCTTCACATCTCTCACAGTCCAATCAATTTGTTCACAGGACACTGGAAAACTGAAGGATCTGGCTTGCAGAATTTCTTACCTAGTGTCTTTTATTGTTTGAAAACTCATGCCAGCATGATAGGGACCCAGCTGATCAATATTATAAGTAATCAAATAAAGCAGTGTCTCATTTCTAAAAAGAGTTTCTGTGGTTCAAAACTGCCTGGTATCTAAACTGTCCACCCTGGATGTTCCATAATCCTTAGTGTATGGGGACAAGCTGTGGTTACTGATTGGTGAGGCACTATGAACTTACCCCAAATCTTTCATTTATTATTACTTAATATTTGTTGGAAAGCAGACCTGATATTGAAAATGAATTATGGGACTGAGACCATTTCTACACCTGCCTTTTTTCCAGGGATCATCGCGGGATGATCCCTGTGCATGCAAATGACACACAGCGGATCCCGGGAGCAGGCAGGGACAATCCCTCCATTTTCCTGGGATAAACCTTAGGTGTAGAAAGGGCCTCAATCAAAGCACAAACTGGAAAAAATAATAAAGTTCCTTTCTTGAAACAGATAAAGATTCAGAATTTTGTGTATGAGATATATCCTGGCCTCATTTGGAGTTTATTGTTATGTTACATGCATGAGCCTAAGGGTTGTGTGTTCCCCTATTCCCTCTTCTCCTCTGGTACTATCAGGATGAGACTGAATTTTTTCTCTTTCTTTTTCAATGAATTACAGTTGAATGTTATACACAAAATCCGAAGTGTGGTTAAATTTAACTACGGTCTATTGAAACAAGCCAGCTTTATAAACCAAGGTTTGAAGTTAGCTTGCTTCAATAAACAGTAGTTAAAGGCTAACTAGTTTGATCTGGTTCAGACATAAAGCTAAACTGTGGTTAATTGAAAATGTAAGTGAAAGCTTCTGATCTCCTCATGGTTGTGCCAGGGTGGGGGGGAGAGGGGTTCAGCTGAATGAATGAGGCCACTGTGTTATAAAATGTGTGATATATATGTGTATCACCAACAAATTTCTAGTCTGGATTTTTGGGGGGAATTTTTGTAGGGAGAGAAAGAGAGATTGAGAGAGATTTTTCAAGCTTTCCTGGAATATGTACCTATATAACAAAGGAAAAGGAAAAGATGCATTTATTGCATACGCAAGTGAGGCCGCATTTTTGGTACACACAAAACACTTTGTATGTTCATGTTGAAAAGATAATACACAATGCAGCCCTTGTGCCATAATGCTGCCTGGGTTCATGAATTATTTATTTATTTACTTTTCCAGGTCAGGTGGGAGGGGAAGGCAGACATTGTCATAACTCTCGTGTCTTTCTCCACCATTGCTCCCATCTTTTCATTTGTTTTTTAATCATCTGTTAAGGAGAGAAAGGCGAAATAGCAGTACACAATATCTTTGGATTGGTAGGGCTAGAAGCCATCCACCTGGAAGCACCCTTAGAAAGACACAGCTTACAAACTGCACTTAAGAAATATTAGCATTTTACAAGAACATAATAAAATGAATGGGTCTCATATAAGTGACATGTGACTTCTAGGAAACTGTCAATGATCTAATAAATTGGAAAATGACTTGCCATTACACAGGTTTACCTGGGTGACTATTTACTGGCATACCCAGCATCCAGGCTAGAGCCAAAGAGGTTAATCTCATTAGCAGCTGATTTAGAAAAGTAATCAGCCTTTACAATAACAGGAGTTTTGTGACAGTGAGTAATATTGGATTTAAAACTCTCCATGAAACGGTAAAGCTCTCAATATCCTTACTAGTGGAAACCATTCTGTCTAGTGGCGTCTCCAAAATTGTCAGACACCAAAGGCACTGTGAGGGAAGAGGGCCTAGAGCTGAATTATATCAAGAAAGCAATAACAATAATTAAGACTCTAGTCATTATTTTATAATGCATTATAGATTCCTAGTAGGACCACCCTTGATCAGTAACAAAGCAGAAAATGTAATCACTTTTAATAACTGAGGAAGTCTTTAAGTAGCTAAATTAGCAAATGACTGGAAACTAGGCATAAAATAGACAAATAGAATGATCCCCAAATGCTACAGCAGAATAGTTTTTGTTTACTAGCAGAAATATCATCAGCAGAAACATACAAATGGAAAGTAATTTTTAATGGAAACTTTAGAAAAGCCAATTAAATCCTTAAAAATGGGGAATATAGCAATGGAAAAGAGAATTATCAAATACTATTTCAAAATGTACTATGAGAATGACTTCCTTTTAAAAATTGGACCTCAGAGAAAATACACCGTGTATTTTAATTATGTCTTTTTTCTCACACGACAACCCCCCAAATCACACACTCATACCCACACACACTAAATCTATACCTATGTCCCATTGGAAGCAATAGAATGGGAGTTACTTCTAACTTAAAAACCTTTTCAGCAATCTTTCAACAAATGATGGGGTGCAGTTGCGGGAGGATTGTGTACATTGTACTTTGCTCCATGCTTTCATTTGAAGGTTGGAATAGTTCCTGTATATGGGCAGGGTTCTTTTTCCTGTGGCTGAGATTGCTGGAAAAACAGGACTTTCAATAGTATACAGAGAACACTATGTTCATACAATTTATATGCGTGTAGGTTCTGTACCAGCTTTCATAGAATGCATGGAGATTGGAGGTTGGTAGTGGGAACAGCATTTGGAATTCCAGCTTTCCCCACTTTCACTATAATGCATTAAAACAAAGATGTAAAAGCCATTTACCATTGATTTAAATAAAACTTACTTGTGACTAACATTTGCTGGATTGTGCATATGGACCCCAGAATTGGGGGAGGGGTGCAAAGGAAACTAGAGGCCATCCTAAAATAGTCTGTCAGAACTGACCCCCACCACCACACACCTGACTTTTTTCAATACAGTTTGGATCCGTGGTGTGATGTTCTTTTAAGATAAAGTGTGTCTCTGCACAACTGAACTGTACTTAAGTAATCAACGTTTGGGGGTTAGTCAGTTCCTTGTATTCAGAGTCTGGACGCTGGTCTGCAATGGAGAAATAAACATTGTTTGCCATATGGAAGCCTCAATTGCTTTGGATTCTGCTCCACAAATCCCTCGTAAGAACCCAACATTACAGGATCCCTTTTTAATTCAAATTTTAATTTATTATTGGACTGTGTTGACCCCCACCACCACCAACCACTTCAAGGATCCCTGATTGTATGTTATTGGTTTTATGGGTGTTGACTTGCTCATGTTTTGCAAGCTAATTCGTTCACTATATTGGAATTGCTTTATCAGTTTTAAATGTATTGAAGTCTATGTAAGGGTACAGACTGATCTATCTGTTGGTACTTGTGAGAAAGACTGAAACAAAACAGATGAATCATTAGTTGAGTTGAGAAACTAAAATGGGAATGAGCTGCCAGATGACTGCCCGCCCGACCCTCCAGCCTTCCCCAACTTGGTGTTTTCCAGATGTCTTGGGCTTCAATTCCCACATGGCCAATGGTTAGGAGAGTTCAGATCTGCAGTCCAAAACATCTGGAGGGCATCAGATTGGAGAAGGCTGGCCTACATCATGGATGTAAATGAAATATTGCTTCCAAAAAGCATAATTTTGATTTTATTTTATTCCTATGTCCTTCTTCAATTCTTGCTCCTGTCGCAATTTTCATCTACAAGTGCTGGGTGAGGGGATCACATGTATAATAACTGTGGAGTTAGTCACATACACTACAAAGAATCCACATCCTTCCAGGAACCTTGTCAATTAGCTATTTGAGGGACACTTTGCACAATAAAGTTTTACTATATAGGTATTTGTTTTGCTTTGTAGAAAGGTTGCAGGAAGTTCTGTTGCAGGTTCCCATTGGTTTTCATTACACACTCTCCAAGGAGTCCACCATGAAAGGTGCCCTATAAATAGAATGAGTGAATGAATGAATGAATGAATGAATAAACAAGCAAATGAACAACGAAATAGATTGGTGTTCACTTGTCATGCATAGTGGCGTTCACTGAAGATACATCTAATTTCCTGCATGTGATAAACTATTTGGGAAATTCATCTTGTTATGAAGTGGCCAACAATTACATCTCATTGTGTTTCTTGCTCGGCACAGTTGTGGTTAGGAGTAGCATATAGAATAATAATAGGATTGCTAAAGGTATAAATTGTAAAGCCGAGACATTTGGATAGATTACTGTTGGCTGCTGGAGCTTAGTGCTTCAAAAACAGCCACACTTGTAAGTCTTTTTATCCATCCACTTACTGAAATAAGAAAAAAAAAGTCATAAAATATTATTAAAGGATTTCGTAAATTCAGAGCCAAATTCTGCGCTTGTAAATTCTCAGATTGATTACAGTAATGCACTCTACTTAGGACGGCCCTCGAAGGATTGGTTATAAGGTTCAGCTGATGCAGAATTCTGTATTAGGCTAATTCTCTGCCCTGACATCCTGCTCTCTAGGCTAGACACTACCCCCACCTTACTCTGTTTCTGATCCAGGCAGGCAGTGATTGTGGATTGCGTTATGGAAGACATTTCAGATTCCCTGATCCACTACAGTATTTGGACAAAGCAGACTGAAGTCATTCCATTCTCCACCTAAACATAGCAGAGCAAAAGTGTGCAGTTCAACCCATCCCTAAGATGAACAGAGAAGATGTATGTATATTGTGTTGGGGGATGCATAAGCAAGGGCAGTGTGTAGTTGTGGCTCAGGCAAAGACCAAGTCCTGTCTTGGAAGTATTTGTTCCTATGTCAAGAATAACCAATGGGCTCCTGAGAAGGGGCTGGGGGGCAGGAATGAAGCCATACTGAGACCCGGGAGAGCAATACAGGTGTTTTTGCCATGCTTACTTTGAAGCAGGTCACCACAAAGGCCTGTTCTGGATGAAGTGGCGCTTCCTCTGAAGGAGCAGGTGCGTAGCTTGGGAGTACTCTTAGATCCATCTTTGTCCCTGGAGGCCCAGGTGGATTCCGTGGCACGGAGTACTTGGGGTCAGCTTCAGCTGATTCGCCAGCTATGGATTTTCCTGGACAGGGACAACTTAGCCACAGTAGTGCATGCACTAGTAACTTCTGGATTAGACTACTGCAATGCACTCTACGTGGGGCTGCCCTTGAAGACGGCTCGGAAGTTGCAGCTAGTGCAAAATGCAGCAGCTAGACTGCTGGTGGGTACATCTTACAGAGACCACATAACACCGGTTATGCACTAGCTGCCTATACGCTTCTGGTCGGAATTCAAGGTGTTGGTAATGACGTTTAAAGCCCTAAATGGCTTGGGACCTCGATACTTGAGAGAGCGCCTCTCCTTATATATGCCTGCCCGTGACTTGAGATCTGTTGGAGGACCCTTCTCCACATCCCACCAGCACAACACATTCGCTATGTTGGGACAAGGGAGAGGGCTTCCTCTGTTGTGGCACCCCGATTGTGGAATGCCCTCCCCTTGGAGGCTCGACTGGCGCCAACGGTGATTTTATTCTGGCGCCAAGTGAAAACATGGCTTTTTAACAAAGCTTTTAATGGTTGAATTCACTAGGCACACTGTTTTAACTTGGTTTATGGTTTAATTTGTTTTTAGCTGTGTATATTTACTGTTTTATACTGTTTGCTTTTATATGTACGCTGCCCTGAGATCTTATTGATATAGGGAGGGATATAAATATTTTAAATAAATACATACATACATACAAAGGGCTTTAATTTGGGAACCAAGAGGCTTTCAGTATAATTACTGGCTGAACCTGACATAAATGTGTTTGTCTTTAGGAATGTCACAGGAAATCATGCTATTTTGTAAAGGGCTGAGTTTGGTGATGGACTGAGCTTGTCATGCACGTTACCCACATCAGAAATACTTTTCTGTCAGAAGCTATGTGTTTCTCCATGTTTGTTTTTTAAATCATAGAACTCAGTAGGGATAAATTCACACTGTTTAACAAATACAGATCTCCATTTCAGTAACACATCTTTAAATATCTTTTAGCACTATCACAATATTTCCTGTCATGAGTAGTCTGTCACATTGTATACAATAAAGCAACCATATACCAATTTCTTTGTTCCAGTAAATGAAATGAATGTGTTTTACCCCTTGCTCTTTTTATGTCTATTAAAAATGCCGTCAAGTTTGCCTTTTTGGACTAGATCACCAGGATTATATGGGTTGTTCCTTTCAAATTGTGGATAGGCTAGTCACCCTAGCATTCAAACAATACCATGCTGACAGTAGTCACCATGATAGGAGCGAATCTGCATATAGCACAGAATTTCACAGCAAAACCTGGGTTGTCCTTGACCCCTCCAAGGATCAGCAGAGCAGTCAGGTGATGAGAGAAGGTTTTGGTTTTCCCACCATAGATGACTATTGCAAAAGTGCAGAGTTCAAGGGGAGGGTTGTGTGTATGTTTTGAATACAAGTCTCTAACCTGTATAGACATTAATATGTGCTAATGTGTTTACCCACAGGTTTCCCAGTGCTTCATATGTGGTGTTTTCTTCATTAAAGCTCCATGTAAGCTATTCAGTAGGTGTGTCTGGAGGATACAATTGAGAGATTAACACTTATGCATATTCTGGAGGTTCCAGGCTTGCTGGCCAGAAGGTGGGAACCAGTCCTGTATTATGCTGCAAGTTTCTCATGGGTGCCAAACTCCCAGCTTAGTCTACCTTCCCAGACAAACTGGAGATTTTGAAGTTAAGGAGTGCATCCATAAGGACTGTATCTAGGATTTCCAGTCAAAAGACATTGTGCATCTATTCTGTCATTCTCTCCTTTATAGATTGTTTTTAATTTAAAAAATAAGATGTAAGCAGTGGTGGGAAAACATAGATTACAAATGGAAGATGAAGTCCGGACACACACACGGAAAATTCCACAAATGGGGCAGGGTGACTGCACAGTAAAAGCCTCACCTGGAAGCACCCAGGGAGCTAGGGAAATACTAAAAAAGGTAGCAAACTGAGCCTCTTGGTAACACTACACTATTGTGGAAATAAATCCCATTGAATAAAGTGGAGATTGGGATGCAAAGGACCATGTGTAGCATTTGTGTGACATTGTTTTTACATTACTGTATTTCATGCTGACTTAGAATTTAAAATTGTTCTGTATGCAGATGATCTTTTATGGTTTCTTTCAAAACTCCAGTCATCAGTTCCTGCTTTGATGAAACTGATTAATACTTTTGGTGATTTGTCTGGCTCTTCAATTAACTGGTCAAAGTCGGGAATAATGCCATTGGAGATAAAATACATTTTAGCGTATTATCTAACTGGCAATTTCACCGGTGCCCTAATTCCATCACTTATTTGGGAATAATCATTCCCAGGGACATATCGCAAATGATTAAGTTAAATCTAAAGATGTTGATTAATGATATTTCACAAATATTGATAGATGGGCATCCTTAAAGTTAAGTCTATGGGGCAAGGTTAATACACTTAAGATGAATACTATACCTCGAATTGTTTATGCAGTACATGGAATCCCTTTACTTATACCTAACAACTATTTTCAAAAACTTCATACTTTTTTTTGTAATTTTTTTGGGGGGTTCTTCTCCACCAAGAATATCCCTGAAAAGGATGCAACTTCCAATTAAAGATGGTGGATTTGGCTTTCCGGACCTTGCTACATACCATTGACCAGCACCAAATTTTGATCTTTTCCATTTAGATTTGATTTTCCACCTTGGTCAGTTTTGAAATCATCCTGTCTAGAGCCTCTTTCCAAATGGGTGGTATTAGGTTCCTGGCATATTAAGGTGGAAAGTACTTGTCCCACAATCTCAGCAGTTAAGAGATGTGTGGCATATAACATCATACCAATTACAGTTTGACCAATTTTCTCATTTTAAATTGACTATATGGGGAAATCCAGACTTAAAAATAGGAAAGAAAATGTTTTTGTGGTGGACTTGGACAAATAGAATTATTTTTACCCTGGATCAATTACTTGGTGCAGATAATGAGTTTTTGTTATTTTCAGCTTTGCGAGATAAACTTAAATTACCTGCCACAGCTGAATGGCAGTACTTGCAACTGCAATGTTTGTTAGAATCTACATTTGGCCCTATGGCTTTTACTGCTTCAGAATCTCCCTTGCTATTGGAAGCACTTATTGAGGCTGCCTGGGTAAATTGACCCATGATTCATATTTATAAATACTTATTATCAGACATTGGGTCTTCAGCAGGAATGGAACAGGGAATTGGAATGTCCTATTTTATCCAATCAATGAACCACTGCTTTGGCATCAGTATCTGCTATATCAATGAATCTCCGGTTATATCTCAATTCAGAAAAAAATATTGTTTTGAGTCTATTGGATGCCACAGCATCTGTTTAATAAAGGTTTGTGCAAGTTGACTAATGGTTGAATGCTTCTTTTGTTCATATGTTCTGGAAATGTCCAATGGTTACCTCCTTTGGGGAGGAAATTATCAAATGCATACATTTTGTATTAGAAAGCTCTTTGTTATTTTTGGATGTGCATGTCATCTGAAATTACGGTCTGGCTTTTTGGAAAATAACACACAGTCAATGTAAATGGATTTTTCACACCCTTTTGACCATCAAAAAACTGATTCTGCAACATTGGAAAGATAAAACCACAGTGCCTATAATGCAATGGATTGAAAACTTAACAACATTAGCAACATTGAAAAGAGTAGTGTAGAGGCGTCATTTATGAATGGACATTTGGTCTGCCTTCACAGACGTTTGTGTGTAATTGATGCTACTTTCCCTTTATTTTATTTTATTTTAGAATGTTGTGATGTTTAAAACCGAGGCTTTTGAACTATGTCCTATTATTATTATTATTATTATTATTATTATTTTCTTTTATGATTTTCATTTTGTTAAAAATTCACAATAAAAATTGATTTATGCATTGCTGTATTTCACTATCTACTGTCCATGTGTAGAACGTCTGTGCAGTTTCCATGCTAAATATATGCAAGCCCAATGAATTATATATTAGAAGACAAGGTTATAGTGCAACAAATACAATTTGCTGATGAGAAATAATGTTTTATTGCTAAATAGTTCAAGATGGTTAGTAATAGGCTATAGATCCTTTCACCTTGGTGTTAACTGTTCAGTTGTACTCAGGAGGATGTTAATAGGTTTTCAGTATTTCCCGCTGGCAACTATTCAATAGGCTGTTTGGAATGTGATGGTCATTTTAGCCTCTTCTCAAAGAAAAGGGTCGATAAATTTCAGACGATGGGAGAGACAGTGAAGAAACACAATGAATTGTTAAGGAAACATAAGTCACAAACCTTGAAGTCTGTTAAATTGTCTGCAAGGCTACATAACTGGAGGGTAGCTGAGGTGGAGAGAGGGGATCAGGGAAATCTGGATGAGTAACGTGGCCCAGCATTGCATCTAACAATTTGCCGTGCTCATTATAGAGTGCTTGCATGTTCCATATTTTATTTATTATTTGCATCGTTTGTATACTATCCAATTAACAATATCCTCTGGGCAGTTAACAACAAAAGTTAAAAACAATAAAACCAACCAAGAAAGACTTAAAAATTAAACAGAGTAAAATCAAACACAGTAAAATCTAAACAAATCAATCCAGCAGCAATAAAATATTAATGTAGCTAAGCTAAAATAGTGAGAATCTTGAAATTATTTCAAAACTATCTTAAAACGTCTGGGGAAAATAAAAAGATCTTCACCTGTGCCATAAAGGTGAGGCTCTCACAATCAAAGTATTGAAAAGGGCCCTTTTCTGGCAACCAATTGACACACCTCATTTGGATAGGGCACCCTGAAAAGGGTCTCTGAAAATTTTTTAAAGGACTGGTCAATGGATTCATATGGCCAGTCAGGAACTCAGAACAGTAGGGACTTCTACTCACTGTCTCAATGAGTTAGCATGGGCTGTTGCCTGGACTTGGTAGATGGGTGGGTGTGACTTAGCTTTGGCTAATTGCTGGGTAACTGCTGCTTTACTTTCACTTTTCATTGTTGCTTGGGAAAGTCTTCTATTGTAGCTATATGCTGGTGAGGAGGAGAAAAGATACGCCGGATTAGTTTTATTTTACTGTGAAGTTCAGGAATGGATTTGGAGGAAAAGGTGCCTTGAGGAGAAACTTCTCATTTCAATTTTTATTTTATTTTTTGGTGGCCATCAGGGGGAGAATGAAAATACTTTGAATATGTGTACAGAAAGAAAGAAAGAAAATCACACACTTAGGGCATGATCCAAGCAGAATTAAATACTTCATAGTTTAGCTCTACCACATTGAAATCAATGTGTCTCTAACATGCTTTCACTTTAGCTGCATCAGGCCTTGTAATAGTAACACTAGCTATAGCCTTGCTTACATACAAAAGTGTTGTACTCTCAAAGAAGTAAATTTTCAAAGCAGAGTATAATATCTGTAATTTTAGTATTTTAAATTATCATTAAAAAACTTTATAGATTGTTTTAAAATAGTTACTTCTCATTTGCTACAGATAATTATAGTGAGGGATTACCCAGTATTATACCATATGCAGCAGATAGGATAGTTATCAGAGTGCATTTTAAAGCTGGCCCAGAAGCAAGATAATGTAATTAGTGTGTTCTTGAAATGGAGTGTTAAAATGGAAACATTTAAATTGGGAAAACTATTATGTTGGGCTCATGTTATTAATCTTCAAGAAGGATGGCAAAAGGATTTAATGAGTTTTAAATGTGAGACTAAGATTGATGACTCTTCTTCTTTTTAATACTCAATGCAGAGAAGCATGCACAATGGTTGATGTGTGCAAATACCATGAAAAGTTCAGGTGGCAAATAAAATAAAGACAGGTTTGCAGATGGCTAACTTTTGTTTCTTTTTATTAACTGCTCCTTTAATTGTTTCTCCCTTAAAACTCTGCATTCTGGTCTCTTAGGGTCTAACCACACAATGCATTAAATATGTATTTATTTATTTGTTACATTTCTTCTATAGGGTGACCATATGAAAAGGAGGACAGGGCTCCTGTACAGTTGTATAGAAAAGGGAATTTCAGCAGGTGTCACTAGAGTGACCAGATACAAAAGAGGGCAGGGCTCCTGCAGCTTTAACAGTTGTGATGGAGAGGGAATTTCACCAGGTTGCATGCATACAAATGACACCTGCTGAAATTCCCTTTTCTATACAACTGTTAAAGATACAGAAGCCCTGTTCTCCTTTTCATATGGTCATCCTACAGTTCTATCCTTCATTTCCCCAAGGCAGCATACATGATCCTCCTCCTCTCTATTTTATCCTCATAAGAACCTTATGAGGTGGGTTAGGCTGAGAGTCAGTGAGTAGGCCAGATTATCCCAGTGAACTTTATGGCTGAATAAGGACTGGAATCCAGATCCCAGTACAACACTCTAACCACTACACCTCTCCATATATAACATGCAGCTGACCCTCTCTTCCTTATTTCTCTAAAGTATGTGTGCAGGCCCCAAGTCTGGTTTGGGACCACTACCCTTCAATAAGGGAGGTTTAAACCACATCCCCACAGTCATTTGTTTTCAGAAATCACCCCTCCACCCCATCAATGGGAAACCTCCATTGATGGAGGAACAAATTTTGGAAAACAAGTGGTGATGGGGAGGTTTGAACCTCCTCTACACACATGTGATGCGCCCAATCTGGGTGGGGGGCCTTCATGCTTACTTTATAATAAAGCCGTGAGAGTCAGCCACATACTACATATTTGATGTATCATGTAGCCTGAACCTTAAAATACCAGTCCTTGGCCTATCTTATTTTTTAAAGGTAGCACTGTAATGCCAAAAGCCTCTTTGCCATTTTTTACTTGAAAATAGGGATGCTGGCAACGCTAGAAAACAATAGACTCAAACCCTATTAGGGTGTAATGTTGGCTAAAAGCAGCAATTTGTACGCTAATTAACCCAGGAATTGCAGGGATCTGCGCTGTGCACAAGCCATTTCCATTTTCCTGGAACAACCTACAAATACAGCACTCGGGGTTGTTCATGGGTTAAACAACCCAAAGTTAATCCATGGCTTGTTCTTAATTAACCCATGATTGCCACTAGATACCGCCATTATATGCGAACAGGGCCTTTATGTGTGTTTTACCTGTTTGCAATTCTCATTTCATTTTTTATTAATAGTCCAGCACCCTTATCCTGAAATTGCTGCTATATTCATAATGACTAATGAGACAAGATGAAGTTCTACTCTGTGCCTGTGGAGTCAGCATTCATTCATTATATCAGGCCTGCAAGGATAGTAGCCATTGTTGGTACATACTCAGAACCTGATTATCTTAACACCTTATTTCGCCTTAGAAACTGTCCATCCTTCCTGATAACGGAAAACATCTTAAAGTTGTTCAAATTTAGGTATTTAGATAACTGTTTATATACCCCTTTTCTACCCTATTTGGTATCCCCCCCAAAGAGATTATAAGCATAAATTCAGATTAAAACAATAATCAACTTATTAAAAGACAACAGGAGTGTAAACAAAATTTATAATGCAATTTACAGAGTGGCCTAACTCTACCATCATAGAAGTTGTGCAAAATCCTGAAATGCCCTGAAGGCTGGGCATGCATGCCTCTAAGTGAGGAGTCACGGGGATAGGATCGCCATACACTTCCTCCAGGGGCAAATCTACACTACTGCTTTAAAATGGGTTATAACAGTAGTGACAACCGTTGAGGCCCAGGACACACTCCACATTCAGTTTTCAAACTGTTTTCAAAGTGTCGTATCCTGCTTGGTGTAGATTTGGCATTATTGCTTCATGGGCATTCACCCTAGTCCTGCAGCTACATAGCTTGCTCAGTGAGCATTTATCTTATTTCTGCAGCTACTTACCAGTGTGGTTCCAGGCCCATTCCATTTTATCCTGCAGCTACTTACTTTGATCCCTAAGAAGTGAGCCTAATCCTGCAACTACTGACTTGAATGGAACTGTTCTGTAACACGGGCTGATAAACTCTATAATTGCTGCATTTACATGGTCAAATAGTTGCTTTGGGATGAAAACAGGACAAAGTTAAAATCTAAACATACTAGTATGTTAATTAATTTTATATCCCTTCTGAGGCAACAACCAATCTTGCACAAGGACTTGATCTCTCTGTGTGTGTTTGTGTGTAAATCAGGGGTAGTATTCAACGGAGGTCTTATGCTGATACCTCAGGTCCACTGGTGGTGGCGTGTGGGTAGCACCGCCAGCGGTAGCGTGTGCTCGGGCAGGTGTGATATTGTGCCTCTGGGGGCAATCGCTGAAATGGGTGGAAATGCAGGCCTGTCCCCTTTCAGAAATGAGCACTTCTGCTCATTACAGTGATTGCCCCTGGAAGTGTGAGATCATGCCTGCCCGTGATAGAGGCTGAGCATGTGCCACTGCCAGTGGGCCTGGGGTGCCAACCTAAGTTCCCATTGGATACTACCCCAGGTACAAATCTTTACAAAACTCAGATTGCCGATACTGTTCATTGCCTGTACCATTGTCCTAGATTACAAGATCAGGTTTGCTGTTGTGAGGATAAAATGGAGAGAAGGATTGTGTATATCATGTAAATTCTAGCTATAATTCAAAAAGTTTTTTCCAACATGTTTTTACCAAAATATGTTCTCAAATCTATGAGTTCAATTAAAGCTCTTGTATTTGCCTGTTCGGTCTTTGATTTTAGATTCCTGAGAAGTAAGAATATCTTGGCTAATGAGTCAGCTATAACAAATGCAACAAATCACATTTAATTTATGCAAGAGTTGGTTTGCATGGAATCACAAAAATCATTGGAGGGCATTGGGGAGAATAGATGGTTTCACATTGTAATGATATACATGTGCTCATACAGACACACAGTTTTCCAAACTCAGAACAACTCTGGGTAGTTTCAGTACTCAAAACTATTGAATTACAAAGATACAAAATAGTTTTGATAGTACAGATAAGAGTGAGAAGATGCAAAAGAAGGCAGAGCTCTTGTACTTTTAAGAGTTGTGGAAAAGAGGGGACCCTGATACATGCTGCTTCTACTTCAATTGACAAAATTCCTACATAGCGGTTAAAAGTACAGGAACCCATCCCTCCCTTCCATCTAATCACCTTAGCTACAGAGGACAGTCACATGTTCTGTGTGAAAAAATCACTATGTCCAGAAATAGGTTTCTTGCAGAAAAACAGTATTAGATAAGAAGCACATCTGTCAAACTTCAGTTGCTAAAACCTTATAGCTGACTGAAACCAATCAAGTGTCAAAATAATCCATCTTTGGTATACAGAGGGTTCATCTTTAAGTCTTTGTAATCATCAGGCCAATTCTATGAAAGCAAAAATATATACGGTAGCAGTGGTTTTTAAAAAAGTAACATTCATGATTTCAATGAAAATTTAATTAAAGTCTGATTTAATATATTGTATAGTGATATTTCTCAGTAATAATAAGTACTTACCTTTTTTGTTTCACATCAGGAATAATGATCTGAATTGTTAACATCTACATTTTTAATACAAACCATTCAAAACATCTTGTTCTTTTGTGTTCATGTTTCAAGCAGCAGGCAGTTTTCAGTCATTTTGTTTGTGAAGACAGAGTACTGGAGGCTTACAGAGCAACTGCTTAAATATTTTATTATATTAAGCAGCATATAAGTATTACTAATAAATAAATAATAAATCCTGAGTGCTGAGATCCACAGCACCTGGGATTAGCCACCAGGAAAAGAAAAACAATGCAGGCAAGGGAATAAACAGGAATGCCTGAAGCAGCCATAGAAATTAATCCAGCAGCAGCCATAGAAATTAATCCAGCAGCAACCACTCAATAATCCCCAGTCATGTCAAACCCATAACCCACCCACTACCACAGGCAGCCAATGAGCCCCTGCTATCCACTTCTCAGCCCCTGCTTCACACATCACATAACCTCATCGGTCAATGTCAGCATTCTTTCAAACACGCATGCTAATGAGCAGACAAGGTGGCTGAGAAACAAGCACTAGCCCAGATGCCACTGTGGCAAACTTGGTTAACACACAGCCCTGAAGCACTGGTGGTACAAACAACCCATGGAGACTATTTTTGTGTAATTCCAAATACTGATGAAAGGATGGGCCCCAGCAGAGCAAGTGAGGGCAGCAAGCAGGGAGGGCTCCCATATGCTCGTAGAAGTTGAAATCTTAAGGCAACTGTAATGAAGGGTGTGCTCCTGCTAAACACACATGTGCACCTGGCACCAATACTATACACATTCCACTGCCAAAGATAGCACAGGGGAAGATAGGCGTGTGGCCATGCAGTCCAGGATTGTGCTGGGTGTGTGTGCAATGGACACAACTTTGACCTGAGATAGATGATCTCCCTCAAGGTGGTCAAGATGCTCCTGTGATTCCACTGGGTGGCAGGGAAGAGGGTGACACTTCCCAGGGCAGGATCTCAGTGGATCCCAGTGGTATTATTATTTAGAGAGTATTATTTGGCCCATGAGGTGTATCATCAGAAGTATAAGAACTTGAAGCATGCTTTCCCCCCACCCCCGCAGTCCCAATGCAGAGCTGGCCAGGTGAGCTCATTCTTGAGCTATGTACTCGTGCCCTGTGACCTATCCACCCACCACACTCCTGTGTGCAGCCCCCTCCTCCCACTGCTTCCTACCTTGCCATGTGCTAACTGAAAAGTACTCACTGAGTCTCTGACTCTCCCCCCTCTATTTGCAGCTTCCCATCACCTACTTCCTCTTGGGGCACCCTCCTTATTGTGAGATCAGTGAGCTCATGGGGGAATATTACCATATTTTTAACTTACAGATTTACTTATTGAGCCGTGACAGAGCTTCCAGGTACCCAGAGAGACAGTGTGAGTATGTAAAGCAGCATCAATTCCCACTAGACATCAGTGTGCCCTTGCAGCTCCTCATCTAGCTGTAAAAATTCAGTCTTGTCTTTCTTTTACTGGCTTTAGTCTATTGTATTTAAATACTATTGTATTTAATTCCCACTGTGGTAGAGAAGTGTGATCTACATTTCCCATCCCTAGGAGTATTGTCTGATAATCAAAGCCCAATTCTATACAGGAGCCTTAGAAAGATAATTCCTTCACTTGGAATAACATGATAGCATTTCCATACTGATATCATTTGGTATCTGCCCTTATTTATTTATTATTTATTGCATTTATATACCGCCCCCATAGCTAGAGCTCTCTGGGCGGTTTACAGAAATTCTAAAATGAGATAAAAACAAGTATACAAAGTTTAAAATTCTTATACTAAATATTGTAGATGACTCTTGTTTACTTATGTAATCAGGGCTGGCCAAACGAACCAGCACTTTAGATATATTTGGCCTTTATGAAACATTGGTCCACTTTAGGCATAATGGGAAGCCATCGTTTTTCATTCCAAAATTTGCTGTAGTGAGTGTTGAGTTATTGTGTCCCGTCTCCCGCTACTTTACATGTGAAAGGAGACTACTGAAAGCTTCCATGTCTACTTTTGCATGAACTACAGTTTCCTGTTACATATGAACTCAGGAAACTGGATAGATAAAACAAACCAGAATCAAATTGAGACTTGATATCTTTGTCTTTCAATTAAGTGCATGTAGAATAAACCAGTTCCCTAGGTTTGGACATAACAGGAAACTGTGGTTTATTCAAAGGAAGCTTTCCATTCTCTTGTGAATGGGGTAGAGAGGGAAAGGGGAAAAACAAGAACATTTTTATTAGGGAAAACCATGGTTTCTTATGTTTAAAAGAGGCCACTGTACAGCTACATGGCAAGAGCTACCACTACTCTCTCCACAACAGGTCAGGTTAGTAAGCCAACTAACAGTAGACAGAACTGGAGAATGCTCAGCATTTCCCTCCTGCTATGGACAGATATTCTAAAGTGTGTTAGAAGTGATTTGAACAATCATTCACAGTATTTCAAAGCACTTGTTCTGAGGATAGAGAATATGTTCAAACTATTTCTCCCACATTTAGAAAATATGCCTGTCTTCAGCCTATCTTTATATTCTAGCTGCTATGTTGAGGTTAATGGTTAGTACTAGAAATGGTAGGTTAACCTCCCAAGATAATGGGGAACGACCAAGGGTTGTGAGATGCTGAAAGGCCTTTCTTTTGGGTAGCAAACAAGGAATGACCAGATAGTTTACAACCTTGGCTGATAACTAATTTTGCACACAGAGCATTTTATTTTGAATTAAGCAAGTGCTGAAGAACCAATGGCACTAGCACCACCCATTGATTCATTCCCACATGAGTTGGGATGCAGGCAAGGATGTCTCCTTAAGCTTCTTTTTTGAGAAAGGTGTGTAAGAAATTTTAATGATAATAGTAATGTTGTTAATATCAAGAACCACAACAGCCTGATCTGTATGCTTTTATCTGTATGTCGTCCTGAGATCTTATTGATATAGGGCGGGATATACATGTTTTAAATAAATAAATCCTCCCTAACATGTAGGGTGACCATATGAAAAGGAGGACAGGGCTCCTGTATCTTTAACAGTTGTACTGAAAAGGGAATTTCAGCAGGTGTCATTTGTATGTATGGAGAACCTGGTGAAATTCCCTCTTCATCACCACAGTTAAAGCTGCAGGTGCGCTGACCGCTTTTAAATCTGGTCACTCTAGTACAGCTCCTGCACTTTAACTGTTGTGATGAAGAGGGAATTTCACCAGGTTCTCCGTATATACAAATGACACCTGCTGAAATTCACTCTTCTATGCAACTGTTAAAGATACAGGAGCCCTGTCCTCCTTTTCATATGGTCACCCTACTTGAGCACTATGTGGTGTTTTGTTACAGTTTCTCATCCTGGTATAGCTGCTATCATGGAGCTTTAACTGTTGTGATGAAGAGGAAATTTCACCAGGTTCTCCATATATACAAATGACACCTGCTGAAATTCTCTTTTCTATGCAACTGTTAAAGATACAGGAGCCCTGTCCTCCTTTTCATATGGTCACCCTACTACCATGCATCAAAGGCTGTATCAGAATTCTTCTCTTATGCACCTCAGCTGCAAACTCCTGTTCATGAGCCAAGACATAAGCAAAGAGGAATGAGCAGATGAGCTGCATAGTAAGGTAAGGAGAATAGGTTAAAAGAGACTTTCTTTGCCTGCATCTTGGTTCATGTTGGAGAAAGTGAGAGCTGTTGAACAAGGAGATAGGTTGTAGGGTTGAGATTACGTTGAGGGCCAGTGGGAAGCCCCTTGTGAGGGAGAGGGGAATTGAGTGCTCAAAGCACCAAATGCCTATCCCTCTTCTCACAGCAGGAAACTAATTCGTTTTGTTAGCTATTTAACATTCCTGGAGATTACAGGAGGCTAATCAGTTTCACCTTTTTCAGTGCAGCTGGGCACAGCTGAAGCAAAAGAAAGACTTGTTGCTTTGACTTCCATTTGCCTTTGAAATGCTGGGATATTGTTTATATTAGAGCAAAATGGAAGAAGTCATCCCTGATTGCCTTTGCTGCTGTTTCTCATAGGAAGCCATTTGATTTGGTGCTTTAAAATGGTTATTAATTGAGAACTGCATTGAGCTAAGAACTATAACTGAAATACAGGTAGATAAGTGCTGTGCCTCTTATAGCTGCTGGCAAACATGAAGTCTCATTAATTAGTTATAAAAAAAAATTTGTGAACCGCCCAGAGAGCTCCGGCTATTGGGTGGTATAGAAATGTAATAAATAAATAAATAAATAAAATGTATGGCAAGCCAGAGAAGTCCAATAGTAGCTGACCTCTATTCATACATGCCTGGAATTCTGATTGCCTACATAGCTTCCTATAGGCAATAACTTACCAGGTTCTTGGAGAAGCATTTTTTTTTGGAGGTCTCATAGGGTGAAGTAGCAAAATGAAAGCATAGCGCATCATCAGATGAGCGTTTTATGGCATGCTCATTACTGGTTATTCACGAATGTTTGTGGTTCCATTTAATGATGCCATCCACTTCCTGCGCGTCTCCCAATCTTTCTGTAAATTTTAGAGTCACAAAATAGACCTTTTTTATTCCGACTCTTCTGAGGTTGTGCTATGAAATACCCACTAGAGGGCGCTATCCCCATTGAAATCTGCAGGCCACGTGGTCACTGGTCTCTTCTCCGTGAAAAGTGCTCAGTTTGAATGCAGAAGAGAACTAGAAAGAGAGCCCGCGGTAAAGAAACACGATTTCCCCTTCCCTGTCTGATGATGCTCATAGTATCTTGGCATAGTTTTAAACAGCAGGGTCAGGCTTGAAATATAACAGCATAATTGTAAAATGCAATGTGATTGTTGCTGTTACCATATATTCATGCTTTAGAGAGAAGATATGTTGAGTCTCTTAGGCAAGGGACTCAACATATCTTATGTATTGTCTAATACATAAAACATATTTTATGTATTAGACAATACATAAAATCCCCACCTTTAGGGAAATTTATGGTTTACAAATAGGATAAGTACTACTGAGTGTTTCTGTGATGATATATGATGATCCATTTTTCCATGGATGTTGTAGTTGTAATAACTTTTTCAGAACTAAGGCTAATATTGATATTTGTCTTCAGCTGCTCTGATAGATATGTGCCATTATTTAGTTTTTTAAAGATGGTGTGTTTGCATTGCAGATAGAAGATTATCCACTAGCAACTATTAAACTAGTATTTTTTTCATCTATATCACCCTGGAGTAACTTAACCAATCAGAAACTAAACTCTTATGCCTTGGCCATCCCCTTGTGTGTGTGTCCTCTTCTTTTCTCCCAGTCACTTGAGTTTCTGCAGGAGCAGTAATTCATCCAAAGTCTGGACCAGATAGTATTGTAGCCTCTACCAGAAATGCTGTAGCTCTGGTGAGACCAGTCTCATATGATCTATGGTTTTTAAAATCCCATATCCCAGTTGTCAAATTTTACGTTCATAAAAACAAGAGTACATATTTACAACATCTAGCTGTTAGGTTTAACAGTAAAGTTGTAACCAATATATAATCGCCTTTGGGAGGGGACCATTGCTCAGTGATAAAACACCTGCTTTGCATGCAGAGGGTCCCAGGTTAAACCCCTGACAGGTTGGCATCTCCAAGTTGGGCTGTCTGAAATAATGGAGAGCTGTTGCAAGGCACTGGACCAGTGGATCAGACCAAAGTTCACTTGAGCTAAGATACAAGAGTCCTTAGGTCATCTATCAACAAACAGGTCAGTGGCCACAATCTGCCTTCTGTCCACTCCTGTTCTAGTCAGCTAGAACACAGGCTCCATCTTAACTTCTGGGTAAAACGTTTCATTTTTTATCAATAGAGCTGCATACAGATTGAGCTCTTCATCCTTTACATTCTATATACATCTGCATGGTCCACCAATTTATAATTATATGTTCATTGTTCTTTTATCCCACTCTTTCTCCAAGGAGCTCAAGGTAGTGTATATATGGATAACATATTTAATCATTACAATACTAAGACAGTGAATGGGTTCTCACAAGACATTAACCCACGATGTTTTATTTTCTGGAACAATCCATGATGGATTAGTGTGTTGTCTGTGAGATTCCTCACCACCACGTTGTTGTTTTTCTCCCAAATAAGCCACCCTGAGAAACCATGGTCTGCATAAGGGTTATTTTACCTATGATGAGTTAGCACGTTGTTTGTCACACAGTGTGGGTTATGGGAATTGCCTGCAGAGCTGCTCGGCAAGAGCAGCCATAAACACTGCTGCTCTCAAGCGATCTCTATTCCCACTGCAAAGGAAGCGAGGATACTTGCCAGGCTCAGTGAGGGGACTACAGTAGGGTGACCATATGAAAAGGAGGACAGGGCTCCTGTATCTTTAACAGTTGCATAGAAAAGGGAATTTCAGCAGGTGTCATTTGTATGGGTGCTGCACCCAGTGAAATCTCCTCTTCATCACAACAGTTAAAGTGCAGGAGCCTAGAGTGGCCGGGTTTAAAAGAGGGCAGGGCACCTGCAGCTTTAACCATTGTGATGAAGAGGAAATTTCTCCAGGTTCTCCATATATACAAATGACACCTGCTGAAATTCCCTTTTCAATACAACTGTTAAAGATACAGGAGCCCTGTCCTCCTTTTCATATGGTCACCCTAGACTACAAGAGGGGGTGAAATAAACTACTCTGTGTAGCTTCTTTGACAAGTGCACTTTAGGTTGTTTAGATGAACAAAAAATGGCTCATCCAACTGTGCCATCCCATTTGCAGACTGAGAAGTTGGTGGCCCATTTCAGTGATTTGCAGCGAGGGAAAGCAAATAGGAGCAAAGTGTTCCATACTTACCATAGCCAGCATTCATGCTACTGGACCCTATTTTTCTTCACAGTTGCTAGCTGCTGCTTCTCTCACTCTGATTTGGCTTTGCAGCACACTCTGGCATTTTCTGAAGGAAATGTAAAGAAAAATGACACAGTGCTTCAATGAACAGCATTGAAGAGCACAATTGTTGCCTTCACTGCAGGACTATTTTTAAAAAACAACAACACATTTTTATAGTGCTACCTTGCCATTTCTGGCATATACAAGCTAACACCAGCATATACAAGCTAACTATACAAGCTAACACCACCAGCAACAACAAAAGGATGAATGGGGAGGTGCGGTTTTGGAGAAACTCTCAGATCCCATAGACTCCAAATTTGAGCCATTTTTTAAAAGAATGTTAAGCTCAGTTGTAAGTGACAATGACTTGCCCAAGACCACCAAGAAAGCTTCATCACCGAGTGGGGCTTTGGCCCAATTCCAACTATCCTGTATACAAGGAAGACAGTTGGAAGTATCACAAGGTAGGCAGGTTGGGAAGCACAGGGTAAGAGCTTAAATGCCAACCTATCTAGGCTGTTGCTTTGGTGAAACCTTCCATCTGACTTGGTAGTATTTAATCTCCAAGAGGGACTCTTAAAATAAATGAGAAGTGGGGCTAACAAGGCAAACATGGAGGAAAAAGTAAGCCACGTTTTGGTACGGTCGTATAAGATAAGGGGCTCAATCGCATAAGAAGTTAGCTGTTTGGTGTTGAATACCAGTTTAAGACCCCCTCAGTGTAGCCAGAGTAAACACAGTCTGTATTTGAGTGTTGTTGTTTTTCAGAACTGCTATAAGATGACAAGATGCTAAATATGAATAAGATGCTGACTATCTTTCAGGAATATATGTGTTGAGGCAGCAGAACCCTTTTGCAGCTACCCTTAGAATTGTTCTCTTCTGGGGAAGCTGTTTTGCATTTGTTTTTGGGAAAGAGCTATAGCTCAAATGACATGATACCCAAAGAAACCTCGAATTGAAGGAGATCAATGAAGAGCAGTTTGGTTTTGGAGAGATACTTCCAGTGATACTTCATTTTTGCATACATTGCACATCTCTGTTGAAACCAATTTTGTCAAGCATCTGGGAAATGATTAAATTTCAGATCTATGAAGCTCCCTTAGGAGTTTATTTTTTGAAAAGTCTCTGTGTGAAGAATAGATTCTTCACTATTTTTTAAATGTTTTCAGAGTGAAGAAGAATGGTAGACCATCTGTTGTATAACGTGTTTTTTTTTCCTGAAGTATCTAATTATTTGTAGCTTTGTCATATCATTTCATAGATGTTTTATCTGCCTAAAAATAGTTGTATTTGAAATTCATACTTTGCATGTCAGACTCCAACATTATATATCATTTATTTATTTATTTATTCATTAAATTATATACCGCCCCATAGCCGAAGCTCTCTGGGCGGTTTACAAAAGTTACATCTACAGTTTGACCAATACTGAATTTAAAGTGTAAATTATTGACTTGGAATCCTAGAATCCTAGAATAGCAGAGTTGGAAGGCACCTACAAGGCCATCGAGTCCAGCCCCCTGCTCAATGCAGGAATCCACCTTAAATCATCCCTGACAGATGGTTGTTCAGAATGCCTTGTAACTGAGACTTTGGGGAAATGAAGTTTCCAGTACACTAGTAATTCTTCATCATAAATTTCTCAAGAAATCACAACTTTTCAGAGCAGCTCATATGAATAAAGAAGACTGCAGCTATAACATCCAGTTGTTCTGCAGAGTCGTCTGCCCATTCACATTTTGGGACATTTCTCCCTCTTATGTGTATTGTCCAGCTGTGACTGGCGATTGGTTGCTGGAAGCTAGGAAGAGGGCGGGGGGTGGCTCCAGTACCTGGATGACCGCTGGAAACCCCACGCTCCCTCCTTGGTGTGGCGATTACCCAACAGCCCTCAGGACAAACGTGTATGGAGTTGAGGTTAAAGGCTTGGGCTTGTTCTATTTGTGACTTTCCACATGTGAGAAATCCTCCAAATTACATTTTTGCATAAGAACTTGAGAGAAAAACATAGCAAGGCTATTCATGTATGTAGGGTTCAGTGGCTAGAGATGTACAGAATTATGCATGGTGTATAATACGTACTATCGTACTAGTCATAGTACTAGAACCCAAGGTCATCCCATGAAGCTGAAAGGTGGAAGATTCAGGACCAATAAAAGGAAGTACTTATTGTGGTAGCGAATTCCACTGTGTGAAGATGTAGTGATGGCCACCAAGTTGGATGGTTTTAGAAAACGATTAGCTTTATCTTCCAATTTGTCTACCAGTTGCTATGTGAGGGTACTACTGCATTCATGTCCTGCTTGTGGCCAATGAGAGACTAGATAGCTCTTTGGTCTGATCCAACATGGCTTTTCTCAAATTCTGATGATGGCAGCTAATATACCAATCCCAATTCTTCTTCTCAACATGTTTTCATGATTGCATCACTCATTGCTAATTGACAAGTGGTTGCTGCGCATTTCATGGTGTAAAGAGAAAAGGCTGTCTAGTTACTGACTGGCTATGCATTGGTGTGGCTATTGAAAGCTTCAGCTGGTTCTGCATGCCCTGCTCCACTCGAGTGTGGAGAGCATCAAACCTAATTGTAATAGTAAGAAATGGTTACTGATCAATGTGTTACCATTTTAGAGAGAAGGAAGTAGGGGATGTATCCATGCCAAGAGGGGCCCTGGTTGTCATGTGTGAATGAAATGGAAAATAATGGTCAGGGTGGAATAAATGTGGGCAGACAGAGACAAGCAATGCATCTACAGTCAGGGCATGCACGCAATGGCACATCATTTAGGGACTTTTTCAAATAATGAAGTAAAAGGGAGATGTGATGTAGAGGAGAGGTATTCTTGCATATATATTTGGACATTTTGCTATCAATAATATTAAATACAGAATTGTTAAGGGAAGGATATGAGAAGCAGCCCAATGCATGCTGTATTGCAAGTCCACAGAGAGCACAATTACCCCTTCAAAATGTCCATACTGTAAACTTCTATTACAAACCGCATTGAAATTACTTACAGTTAATCAGTCGGAGGAGGGACAAGGGTGAGGTAATATATATTACCTTAAGTCATGACAAAGTGTGCTAGTTTTGGTCTAAGCAGTTGTCTACTATAAGCATTTTAAAGACATTATACATTTCAAGGGGGGTGGGATCAACCCCTGAAGTTATAGCTATAAATGGTTTCAGCAAAATATCATAGACTTTGAAGTGTGTTAGAATGTGTTTTCTCTTTACAGCACAAACCCAATATATGTTGGCTTAGATCTGTCATCGTGTTTTGAACAAGTCTTTTCATTAAGTGGTTATTCATTTAAGTGGACTGTACTAAACCTAAAAAGGATTAGGTTGTAATTGCAGTGACAGATGTGAATCCATCAATCCATTTTTATAAAGATCAGAACACAGGCCACAGAAAGCTGCTAGGAAGGTAAGAAGGAGCTGAAAAGGCTTAGGGAGATTCTGGGATGGAATCCTAGAAAGACCAAACTTATTGCTATAAACCTAATTTACAAAATAATTTCCTAACATAGTTGAAGTATGAATAATAAAGGAAATATTGCACCTTTGAACTCATGAAGCCGGATTTTAATCTGTGTGATCTTTCCCAGGATTTATTGTAATGTAACTGGGTCACTTAACCTTCACCCTCTGGTCAGCCAATTTTCTTATACTAATCCATAACCAGCTGTATGCATAAATGTTTTTTAATACACCCACAATCTCAGTTGAGAATATGGACTAAGTAGGTCAAACCAAATAGTGAAAGTTGTTTGAGATCAAATATTTATTTGGGAAAATAATAACCCTTTTTATTCATGCTTAGTATTTTCCTTTGGGTATTAGGGATGGTGTTATTGTAATTTCTCATATGTTTTTTATTGAATAAAGGCATGTTTTCCCACTCTGACAAATAACAATATGCAAATACCTTGATGAATCGCAGCGAATTAGGCTGCAATTCTATGGCCCCTGGGAGGGCATCGCAAAGGCCATAGAATAGACTGGTTCTTCGCCTCTAAGGGTGGAGAGAGAGGTCCACCCTCAGAGGGGGGAGATCTGACTTCAGATCTCCCTTCTCAATCCCAATGGATAATTTCCCTAACATTTGTAACACAGAGAGACAGATCTAGAAGGAAGGGAAAATGCCTTCTCTCTCAGTTCTGCTCTGCTGGCAAGAGCACTCCAACACATCAGGTAGAGAGACTTAATTCCTAAGGATTTCAGTGTGTCTTTCCTAAGTATGACTAAGCCTGTGATCCAACCTAACCACTAGAACAGCTAGAAAATCTTAAATCATGGAGCTTCTTCGTTCAGAGGGAGTCTTCCTTTGAGTATTAGATGCTGGAGACAGAGGAGGGATATTGCCTTTCCATTCTAGTTGGGAGCTTTCCAGATGGTTACTGCATGAAATGCTGAACTTGATGGGCCTTTGAACTCGTCTAGGAAGGTATTTCTTCTCATTTTCATCTTTGTGTCCCTTTTTTCTTTTTTGGGTTGCCCATTGGCACTCCACAGGACTGGACAAACTTAGGACAGCTGTGCTCTCCATCCCTTCATTCTCTGTATCAGGATTCCAATCTCTAGGGTTGAGGTGCTGATCAGCTGTACCTATTTTTATGGTTCAGGGGAGAAGGGTTTTTTATTGGGAAGTTCTAAGCTGGGAGGAGAGATTTAATCCTTCCCTCCCCAGCTACGGTTTTGCTGAGAATCATTCCCCATCCTATTCCCAGAACAGCTATAGGGCTTTTGGGGGGGAAAGTCCCCATTTGCACTAAAGCAGTGGTTCTCAACCTTCCTAATGCCACGACCCTTTAATACAGTTCCTCATGTTGTGGTGACCCCCAACCATAAAATTATTTTCATTCTTCTCTACACGATCCATTGTCATGGGATGGTTTGCTAATGAAAATAATACATAACAATAGCTTTAATAATACAAAAGATGATACATGACATAGTTCAGTCAGTACAGTTTCCTAAGACCATCGGAAATATGTATTTTCCGATGGTCTTAGGCAACCCCTGTGAAAGGGTCATTCGACCCCCAAAGGGGTCCCGACCCACAGGTTGAAAACCGCTGCACTAAAGGGTTGTGTGTGTGTGTGTTTTGCCCTAAAGCCCAGTTGGGGCAATTTTCAGTAAAATGAGGGAGTGCTGGAGAGCCAGCCCTCAGCCAATCACCTCATCTCACTCACCAGACCACATGACTGGAGCCTGCACAGTGCAGGTAGGGAGAAGTGATAGTTACAGGAACAGCAGCAGCTTCTGAGGAGTGAGGGAGAAGGGGGGAGAGACAGTTTGGCAGCAGAGCCAGCAAAACTCCTGTGGGGGGGATGGAAGAGGAGAAGCGAGGGAAAAGATACAAGGGTGTCAGGAAAGCTCTTTTTAAGGGGCATGGAGGAGGGGAAGCAAGGGGAGAAGGTTCAGCAGCATGGTGAGAGTAATTTTCCTTGTAAAGCTGACTGGACTGGTTTCTTCCAGGAGAGATTGGATGGAGGGGGAGTATGTGTCTGTCTGTCTGTCTGTCTGTCAGTCAGTCAGCCACTGCATCCCCACCCCCAAAAAGAAAAAAATGCTCCTTCTTTTGCACAACTGAGTGTGTGAACAAGTGATTCCTTCAAGAAACAAGCATTTCTTTAACATGAGTGAGTGAGTTATAGTGTTTCTCTGGTCTGGTGTGTGTGTGTGCCCCATAAACAAGTGCCAATCACACCCTCTCAGTAGCCAGTTTTGTGGTGGTGCCCACGGCACTTCCTCAAAATTCTAAATGTCCCCACAGAACCACAAAGGTTGGCTACCCATGGTCTAACATCTCCAGATGGGCTAATTATTTGAGGATTGATCTGTGTCAAAATAAATAAATAAAATAAAACCCTAACAAAGTAACAGCCAGCACCAGTCCAGACAGACCTGATATTTCAGAAGAAGGAGAAGAGAAGGGTGAGAAAACAAAGAAAGAGACACATGTTGAAGGACACGTGTAGTGGGTGGTTTTTGTAGCTTCATACATGATTTAAAAAAGAAATAAAGAAGACAGAAACACACTGTTAGTATTTCCTGCATGTTTTATTTATATTCTGTAACATCTCTGGAGTTTTAATTCCATTTATTTATTTATTTATTTATTTATTTATAGTACTTTTATCCTGCACCTCTTCCAAAAAGGCTCCTGGAGCAGCTTACAATCAATCAGTAAAGAGGATAGTCCCTGCCCTCAGGCTTACATTCTAAAAAAGGCATGACACATGAGGAAAAGGGCTGGGGAGGGAAGAGGGGGAAAAGAAAAACAAGTCAAGGAGACTGTTCAGCAGGGCTGGTGGGAAGGCCCTGCTTCCCCCTCTCATCCCAATGGAGGGGCAGAACAACAGCTCCTTTTTCCCCATGGGGTCATGATGTCAGTTAACCCTGTGCAGGGGTGGTGGTGTTCCAACTGGAGCAGGCCCTGATGGTCTCCCTGCCTGCTCCTGTCTCCCTCACTCTGATGGTCTCTCTGCCTGCTCCTGTCTCCCTCACTCTGATGGTCTCTCTGCCTGCTCCTGTCTCCCTCACTCTGATGGTCTCTCTGCCTGCTCCTGTCTCCCTCACTCTGATGGTCTCCCTGCCTGCTCCTGTCTCCCTCACTCTGATGGTCTCCCTGCCTGCTCCTGTCTCCCTCACTCTGATGGTTTCCCTGCCTGCTCCTGTCTCCCTCACTCTGATGGTCTCCCTGCCTGCTCCTGTCTCCCTCACTCTGATGGTTTCCCTGCCTGCTCCTGTCTCCCTCACTCTGATGGTCTCCCTGCCTGCTCCTGTCTCCCTCACTCTGATGGTTTCCCTGCCTGCTCCTGTCTCCCTCACTCTGATGGTCTCCCTGCCTGCTCCTGTCTCCCTCACTCTGATGGTCTCCCTGCCTGCTCCTGTCTCCCTCACTCTGATGGTCTCCCTGCCTGCTCCTGTCTCCCTCACTGTAATGGTCTCCCTGCCTGCTCCTGTCTCCCTCACTCTGATGGTCTCTCTGCCTGCTCCTGTCTCCCTCACTCTGATGGTCTCCCTGCCTGCTCCTGTCTCCCTCACTCTGATGGTCTCCCTGCCTGCTCCTGTCTCCCTCACTCTGATGGTCTCTGCCTGCTCCTGTCTCCCTCACTCTGATGGTCTCCCTGCCTGCTCCTGTCTCCTTCACTGCTGCTTCCACACCGGGTCAAGATGACTGTTAGCCCTGGTGGGTTAGGGGTTCCAACTGGCACAGGCCCTTATTGTAGCCTGGGGAAGTGGGAGCATTTCCTCTGCCTATATCCCTCCTTGTTTCAAACAACAACAAACAAAAACAATTGGTAAGTCTGCAATCCTGTAACCATTTCCTTGGGAGTAAACTCCATTAAATTCAGTGGGGCTTATTTTTGAGTAGGTATGAATAGGATGCACTGTTAAGGCTAAATATCCTTGCAGCAGGGCCACAAGTATATTTAGAGCCAAATGTGCTTGCCATCAGTCTGGGTTTTTTTCTGAATCAGTTGTAGTGTGTGGCGGCCATTTTCTTAGACATTTATGCTTGTTATGGTATTACTTATACAATGCAATACACTTAAAGTATGTTATTATTGACCTTGGTGTGGCTAATTTTGGATCTTTAGAAAGTGTGTGCTTCAGTGACCAACTTTTCTGCCTCCCAAACTTTTTTTGCATTTCCAGTGTCTGTGTTGTTGCACCAGGTAACATGTAAAAACGGCTATGCTGCATATGCTTATCAACCCGTGCTTTTCAAGACTCTTCCTCCTTTACTCAGTGCTTTACCATGTAATGTTGTTTAAGTTCCTATGCTGCAAGTTCTTGCCAACTGTTTTGCCTTTGCTCTGGAGGCTGTATAGAAAAATAGGTGTAGTTGGTTCTGCCCGTGGTGACCCCTTGGCTCCCCCTCTAGTGACTTGCTCTCTACCCCACCAGTCAGGTTGGCGTTGGCCACCACCTATCACTGACCTAATGATGTAATCTCCTATCCTCTCCATTAGAATTGCCCCTGAGCTATAAAATAAAAATGCCTTAGAAAGACTAGTGTGGGGGAAGGGGTTTCAGGGGGTCAGTTGAATCTGAAGTAGGAGGAGGAGCAGAAATTTACCAGCCAACACAGGAAGTGGCTGAGGCAATTCTCCAAGACTCCTCAGGAGTCAAGGATGAATCTTCCCAGGAGCTTATTGGTGAGAATGCAGATGACTCCGAGACCATCCCTCCCCCACACTCCTGGGAACTCAGCCTCTGTCTGAGAAGGAGGAGACATCGGAGTTGACAGATCCCAAAGTCCACCACAGGGTCAAGCGGATGAAGTTGAATGGAGGTGGGAGGTGGTCCCTTAGGATACCGTCTCATGAGAGGATTCTCCCTGAAATAAAGTGTCTATTGGACTGTAGGAAACAGTCTTGCCTTAGTTGAAGGCAACTACCTAGCTTCGTTAGCCAAATTCACACTCTCTTCAGGTGAGGAGAGATGTTTATTTGTTGAATAAAGCTTTTTGGATTACGCAGCAGACATTTTTATTGTCTCGCATTGGAACCATGACATTCTTCAGTGTTGTATTGACGGATGTTAAGGAAGATAGGGCTACACAAATACTAAAAGTACAGGAGTGATGTCACATTCTTTTAAGTTCTATATTTCACAAGTATTCAACTTTTTGAAGACAAGGATGCCTTTAATCTAGAACTGTCTTTTATTTTTATTTTTGTATGTATATTTCCATTTCTCTATATCTTACACTCCTATTTTCCTCTTTCCCCTCAAAAAAAGGAGATGGGAAAATGTTGATGATGTAATTGTGTACCTGAGGTCCGGATATGACTAATCTGTAAGTCACAAACTACCACTTGAAGGCTGGTATTGCATTTGGTAATATTTAGGGCTTTTCTCACTCTCTAGAACCTGATTCTAGACAGGGGTGGGCAAGTTGTGGTCCTCCAGATGTTGCTGGACTCCAGCTCCCATCAGCCCTAGCCAGCAGAACCAGTGGAGTGCCACAAATGGCCCACCCCCTGCTCTAGACATAGACATTTTTAAAAGTCTGTAGTGTCAATACTCATTCTTTATAATGAGTATGAAAAATATGCAAGGATAAATGTTTTAAAATATGTTAGTGACAAAGAAAGATGAGTTAAGCAGCAAGACAATGCAAGGCTCATTTATTCATTGCTAATGTGGAACCCCCGTGTCTTACTTACAATTTAACTGTGTTGATTTTTCTGATGAATCATTGTACATAGCTACAAGACATTAACATCACCATAATTAAAAACTGCACTTCTTTAACTATGTCAGAAAGCCACTTGAGTATACTCCCTATTGTCACATTTGTTTACAGTTCACAAGACAGAATGCAGTGCCAACACACAGCCTAGGATTAAGTATAATGGTTTCAGTATAGATTGGGAGAGGAATTTTTTTTCAGTATTCACATAAACTCATTACTCAGTTTATGATAGCTTGTCCTGATTATTTGGCTGTGTGAAAGCAACAACAGTGAATATAATTTGCCTAATAATGTACAAATTAAATACATTGCAGATTATCTGGTTACATATTAAGTTTTTTAAGCAATTCTTTATATGTTAGGTGTTCCTCGCCATTATGACTTCCCTGTGATTATTATATTGGCCATGTTAATAAACTGGGTGGTATTTTTTAGCATGCTCGTCCAGCTTGCCTATTTTTTTCCTGTTGTCCAGCCTGTTAAAATCAAACCTTCTATTTCTTCACAAGCATAGGAACCTGCCAACACCTCCTCCTGCAACAAAACTAAAAGCCTAAACAGGAACTCATTTGTTCCTTATTCTTTAAATGCATATCTCATTTACACTCATGGCCCTCCACACAGCGTCAAGCCAAGACAATTTGCTGCCTGAGAGAATAGCTGCTTGGGGTGGTAGGGAAAACCCTTAAGTGTTGGGGCTGTGAAGGAAAGAAAAGAGAAAGAAAGACCAGAAAGGGGAGAAAAACAGGGAGAAAGAGGAGAAGGGGGTAACGGGAAAAGGAGAGAAGAGAAACAGGAGCAAGAAATAAGAAGAAAATGGGCAGGAAAGGAAAATCAAGGCAGAGGAAAGCTCCTGCTGAAAAGGCAACTAGAGCCAAAAAAAAAAAAATGGGATGGGAAGAGACATATTATAAGAGCTACCTCTGCCTGCCTCCTACTGACAGCCATATAATTTCATGCAGTGTGCAGGAAGAAAAAGGGAAGGAACCTCTCGTGCAAGCACTTGAGTAATTACTGACTCCTAGAGGGACGCCTTCTTTCGCTGACGTTTTCTTGGCAGACTTTGTTTGCCATTGCCTTCCCCAGTCGCGATTACCTTTCCCCCAGCTAGCTGGGTACTCATTTTACCCACCTCGGAAGGATGGAAGGCTGAGTTGACCTGAGCCGGCTGCCTGAGAACCAGCTTCCGCTGGGATCGAACTCAGGCCATGGGGAGAGTTTCGGCTGCAGTAACTGCCGCTTACCACTCTGCACCACATGAGGCTCTAAGTGTGCAGGAAGGAGCAGCAATAACCTGGAACATTAGCTCAGAGGGAGTGGGGCAGTATGGTGGGTGCATGGTGTTACCACTGTTCTTCATCGTGGTCTCTATGCATCACACATATGGGCTCTGCGCCTGCGCGAGACCTGAACCGGAACCTTCTAAAGCTTAGGGAAACGTTTTTGGCGGGAACCCCTCCCCCACACTACTGCGCATGTCCCTGGGGTTCCCATCCTTACCTCAGTTCTTCGGCGTCCGCCATTGTGCACTGACCTAAAAAACGTTCCTCTGCGTTTTCTCTCTCTCTGAACTCTTTTTTCCTCTCGGGAAATTTTTAATTATCGTAGCTTTTCTCCTTTTCTTCTCTTTACTCTCTGTTTAAAAAAAAAAAAACTTAAACTTTACTTTATATATATATATTATTCTCTCTCCTATTTCGAGCGATCTTCAATCGCAGGCGCCTCAGGCGCATGGCCGTGAAGGCCCCTTTTAGAAAATGCGTGAAATGTGGTGCTAAACTACCGCCGAAGGACGGACATTCACTTTGTGTAGTTTGTCTAGGAGAAGGACACAAAGTTCAACAGTGCCATCACTGTATGGCTTTTACAAAACAAACCCGCAAAAATAGAGCGGACAGGCTTCGTTCCGTGCTGTGAGAAAAAGCCCTGAAGGCTACCGAACCCGCGCCTCAAAAGCACGTGGAAAAATCCTCCTCAAGGACAATGAGCAGGGACCGCAGCCCTGAAATCCAGGCTTTTGTGGTTACTGAGGAGATGATGGCGGAAAATAGGGCCATACCCCTGACGCCAGGCCGATCACTTGCGGTATCCGCAGCCAAAAAGATTGCGAAAAAGGCGCGGACCCAAAAATCGGCAGAACAGGAGAAAAAGAAGAAAAATAAAAGGAGAGATGTCGACAAATCCTCCTCTTCTAGGGCTGCGACCGTAACAACGGTATCGCCTAAGCCTGCTACCGCATCGAGACCGGCTACGGTACCGAAGCAAACCTCGGTACCAGAAAATTCATCGGTACCGACTCCCATACCGACGGCCAGAAGTTCAATGTCGGAAGGAGAGATCTGTGACTCGGTATCAGCTGTCTCCATACCGTGTGCTGTTGATCAAGAGCAGGCACGCCAGCCTACGGTACCAATGTCGCCTGTTTGTCTGGAGAGGCCTGTACCCTCTCGACCAGATTATGACCGAGTCTCTCAATACTCGGGCTATCATAGACAGGATTTGTATGACTGGGAGTATTATCGATCCCAAGAATATTATCCGGACGGATATAGGCAGGAGGAGCGATATAGACCCCCTCCTGGCCCTACCAGGATTGTTCAAGTTCCTTCACCAACAACATCACTGCACCGTACCGTTGCCGAGACCTCGATACCGAGGGCTACTACATCGGTTTTGGCACCGCGCCATGATCAAGCGCTGCAGCCAATCCAAACAACGATGCAGACTACGGTGTCGAACTCACCTGATGACGAGTACAGGTCCGATTCAGACTTCTTGGTCTCAGTCGCAGCCTCGATGCCGTCACCTGACGACATAGTAAATACCCATGATCCTGCCTCCCCTTCCAAGGATCTGGGTAGTTTTTCGGATCCGTCCTCAGGATGGCGCAGTCGTTATGCCTGGACATCGAACAACCTGCGCAAGTAGACGATGATCCCATTTACGATGTGTTGAGGACTGAAGCTAGTTCTACTGTGGCAATTCCCTTTCCGCCTACCCTGAAACATACAGCACAAGTTTCTTGGAAAACACCCTGTGCCTGTCAACCTACTTCCAAGAGACTGGAAGCAATGTATAAAATTCAAGAGGCCGATGCGGAATTCCTGTTCCAGCACCCAAGACCGAATTCGATAATTGTTGAATCGGCTCAGGGCAAGTCCAACAAGATACATTCAGCCCCCGTTGATAGGGAAGGTAGGAAACTGGACTACCTTGGAAGAAGAGTATATGCTTCCTCCTCACTGGGAATACGCACCTCAGCTTATGAAGCCACTATGGCGCGATATCAAATTTTTCTTTGGGAGAAGATAGGCTCCCTTTGTGACCATCTTCCTGATGACAAGCGTGAACTTGCCAGGATCTTCCAGTCTGAAGCTACGTCCATAGCAAGACTACAACTCAACTCTGCGAGACATCAAACTGATTCGCATTCGAAGTCCATGATGGGTTCGATTGCACTTCGTCGCCATGCCTGGCTAAGATCTGCTAATCTTGCCAATGAGACGAAGCTGAGAATAGAAAGCCTGCCATTCGATGGCGAAGGCCTTTTCAATACCAAGACTGATGAGTCCCTAGACTCTATCTATAAAGCAAGGACTACAGCTAGAAAGATGGGGTTCTCGCAACCTCTGCCTCAATATAAACAGAGGCATTGGACAAGGCAGCCTTACCAGCAATTACAGCAGCAGCCACAATATGATAGACAGCCTGCCAAACAGCAGCAACAACTGCAAAGGAAGAGGCCTTACCAAGGCCGATACCAACAAAACAGATGTCAGCCGGATTTCTCCAAAAGGCAACGTCTTTGACTCCCCTGCCCCAGGCCTACTACCCTTTACCAACTGTCTAACACCCAAGTACCATCAATGGGAGTCCATAACATCCGACTCCTGGGTGCTCACCATCATCGAGACGGGGTATGCCATCGAGTTCGATACCCTTCCTCCCTCTTCGGGGGTGAAAGTAACAGCGCCGTCCCCTCCTCTCCTGCTCGAGGTACAAACCCTACTAGCAAAGGGAGCCATCTCGCCTGTACCCGCAGAAGAGATCAACCAAGGGTTCTTCTCGCGCTACTTCACGGTCCCAAAGAAGGATGGGGGTCTTCGACCGATTATGGACTTAAAGCAGTTGAACAAGTACATCACCCCGAAAAAGTTCCGTATGACAACGGTTGCTTCTATTCTCCAGCTGTTGCATACGGGGGTGTGGTTTGCGGTGGTAGACCTGAAGGATGCATATTTCCATATCTCCATCAGGAAGTCGCATCAAACTTACCTGCGTTTCTCCATCGGCGCCCAGCAGTTCCAGTTTACCATTCTTCCTTTCGGCCTCGCAACAGCACCGAGGGTCTTCACGAAGGTGATGGCGGCTGTATGCGCACATCTACGACAAAAGGAGATTCACATTTATCCATATATAGACGACTGGCTCCTGGTGGCAGAGAACAGTTATACACTCCAGGAGAACATAGTCACGACTCTCAACCTTCTAGATTCTCTAGGACTATGGGTCAACGAGGAGAAATCCATATTGACTCCTCAAAGGACAATAGACTTTATAGGAGTGACTCTATCGTCTCGGGACGGAAGAGCATACCTTCCTATGGCAAGAGCAAAGACTCTTCAAGACCTTATTCTCGATATCGAGACTCAAGCAAGACCCTCGGCATGGACAATCCAGAGATTGTTAGGTTTGATGGCAGCGACCACCGCTGTGATCACCTTCGCAAGGCTGCAAATGAGGGTCCTTCAAGGGTGGTTTTTGAGAACATTCGATCTTCGACGCAACACCCACAGAACTTACCTCTCGATACCGAGACAGGTACGGGCATCCTTGAAATGGTGGCTGTCGATGGACAATTTATTGGAAGGAGTTCCCTTTCAGCGGAAGGCACCATCGGTAACGATTACGACCGATGCCTCTCTAACAGGATGGGGAGCTCACTGCAGCTCTTACACCGCCCAAGGTCGTTGGCCTCCTCAACAGGAAGAGGAGCATATCAATCATCTGAAGCTCCTGGCGGTAGAAAATGCGTTAAAAACCTTTGCTCAGATCATCGAGGGCAAGAATGTCCTGATCGCAACAGACAATACCACAGTAGTCTGCTACATAAACAGACAGGGTGGAACGAGGTCACACCCCTTGACCCGATCTGCACTCAGAATCTGGAACTGGTGCATAAAAAGAAAAACTTACCTGACCGCGATCCACGTAGTGGGCAAGGAGAACATCGTCGCGGACTCCCTCAGCAGGTCCTTTCACGTCGACCACGAATGGGAGCTCGATACCGAAGTCAGGGACTATCTTTTTCGGTACTGGGGCCACCCTGCTGTCGATGTTTTTGCCACCGCAGAAAACGCAATTTGTACCAGATTCTGTAGCAGAGCAGGAAGAGGAAGGAACTCGCTAGGAGACGCCTTCACAAGAACATGGACAGGGGACTTGCTCTACATTTTCCCCCCTTTTCCACTCCTCACAAAGGTCGTGGCCAAGATACAGGCAGACAAAGCAGACTGTATTCTAATCGCTCCTTGGTGGCCTCGACAACCATGGTTCCCTCACGCCCTTCGACTGTCGAGAGGGGACTACATCAAATTACCGTCGATACCGAGCCTCCTGTCTCGACACCAGGGCAGGGTTCGACACTCGGACCTGTCGATGCTCAGGATGACGGCGTGGAGGATAACGCGGCACTCCTCCATACCGTACAATTGACTGTGCAGAACATCTTAACGGCATCACGAAAGCCTTCGACAAGGAAATCGTACACGGCTAAGTGGCAAAGATTCTCTAAGTTTGCACTAGAAAGGAATCAAACAGCAAGGACTTGTCCTATTTTAGTGATTCTTGAATATCTGCTCTCACTGTACTGAGCAGGATTAGGACTTTCGTCGATCAGAGTCCACTTAGCTGCCATCACAGCCTTTCACAACGGCGTGGAGGGGTTCTCGCCTTTCACTCACCCCACCTCGAAAGAATTTCTAAAGGGACTTAAAAATACTATGCCAACAACTAGGAACATTATACCAGCATGGAGCCTATCAGTCGTGTTGCACGCGCTGATAAGAAAACCGTTCGAGCCCATGGCCACAACGGATTTGAGACTCTTGACCCTCAAGACTGTGTTCCTGGTTGCCATAACCTCGGCAAGGCGCGCAAGTGAGCTCAGAGCTCTACGGATAGATGCGCCTTATACGATTTTTCATAACGACAAGGTAGTGTTGCGAACAGACCCATCGTTCCTGCCTAAGGTGGTGACACCTTTTCATCTGGCCCAAGAGATTGTCTTACCGGCATTCTTCCCGAATCCTACGACGCCTGCAGACGCATCTTTGCACATGCTGGATGTTAGGAGGGCTCTCGCTTTCTATAAAGCGAGGACTAATAATTTCAGGAAGACCAAACAATTGTTTATATGTTATGGAGAGCCTCATAAGGGACTCCCAGTGTCATGTCAGCGGTTGTCACGCTGGATTGTAGAGACAATTGAACTTGCCTACTCTATATCCAAGCTGAAGCTACAGCTTCCCGTGACAGCTCATTCAACCAGAGCGATGTCAACATCTGTGGCTTTCAACAGGGGTGTTCCACTTCGGGACGTTTGCAGGGCTGCAACCTAGTCCACCTCTTCCACATTTACACCAGCCCACCTCCAAGGTATGTTAGCTTGCTACTCGCCCATATGTGTGATGATAGAGACCACGATGAAGAAATGCAGGTTGCTTACCTGTAACTGTAGTTCTTTGAGTGGTCATCTATGCATTCACACAACCCACCCACCATCCCCACTTGGTGGTGTGAAAATTACAAATGGCACAGTTAAATGTATAATTGACTTGACTTTATTTAGTATACACTCATGTTTATGGGGGCACAATGTCGGACTCCTGTAAACTGAGGTAAGGGCGGGAACCCCAGGGACATGCGCAGTAGCGTGGGGGAGGGGTTCCCGCCAAAAACGTTTCCCTAAGCTTTAGAAGGTTCCGGTTCAGGTCTCGCGCAGGCGCAGAGCCCATATGTGTGAATGCATAGATGACCACTCGAAGAACTACAGTTACAGGTAAGCAACCTGCATTTCCCCTTATGCACCACTGAACAAACTGGTTCATTTTGCCCTGACACCATACTTTCCCAGTGGCTCTCAAAATCCTGCTTGCTCTCCAGGTAAAATGTTTAAAGGAAGCATTCAGAAGCCAGAAGGGGGGAAAGGATTGGAGAGCTTTTTTAAAAATGAAGCCAAATAAAGGATATCCCTCATATCAAAGGATATGTATTTATGTCCATGCACATGCTCCAATGTACTCTGGTCCACAGACTGATGTACCATTCCGCAAACATGATATCCATTCCTCACTCTCTTCTGCAGGAAAGACAGTGAGCCTCCTCACTGGATGGATATTATCACTGCATGTTTTGTCTGTTTTTAATGGGCCTAGTGTATTCTGGAAATTGTCAGCAACTGATTTTTCATGTGCAGAACAATCAAACTAGATCTAGATCCATATCCCTTTTGCCTGCTTGACTAACATGTTCTTGGGACTGACAAACTCTTAAAATAGTGTGATCTATGCTATAGTTACAGTGAAATTTCACAGTGACATGTAATCAGTCCTTTTATTTATCATTTTTTTATTTTATTACAAGTTCTCTAGGTGGTTTACAAAGATTATGTTTGTGGCAGCCTACCTAATTTTACTCATCAAATAGAATGTAGCCCACCAAGCATATATACTGCTACCATACTGCTTGTCTTGGTCTGAAAACCAAACCAACAAACCAAGGAAGTTGCTAAACTGCAAAAGCCAGCCCTTTATTAGGAAGAGTGAGAAGGTTGCCCCAAGAAGGAAATGCTGAGGGCTGAAGAGTAGACAGTGCTATATGTGCCATGCAGCCCCGTCCTGTACCCTGAAGCTAGCCTCCTTTGCACAGGCGCTGCAGAGTTCAGTGTATCATTGTCAGTATTAAAGGATGCTGCAACTGCCAGTCTGGTGAGATTCGGTATATGGAATGTGGGAGGTGCCATCTTGTCCTTTGCCCCAGGCAGCAAAATGTCTTGGGCCAGCCCTGCAAGCTAATGTTCTGTGTAGAGCTTGATGAGTCACGGGTTATACAGGCCTGCTTTTGAGACTTTATCATGGGTGCACTATGTAATCATGTGACAGAGAGTCTTAAGTCACTCTCCAAGCATGGCTGTAACAAGTGGTTTTGATGGGGTAGTAGTGTTAGTCCATTGTAGCAAAAATAACAAAGACTCCTGAAGTACTCTCAGCTACTGAGCAGGTTTGCAATCTAGGGAGGAAATGTTACTGGGCTGAAATATTTAAGATTTCAAGAAAAATGTTTTAGATCCCTCAGGGTGGCATTTCATTCAAGATTATCAGATTAAATCCCTGCAAGGAACATAGTGTGAGGGGCCATTTAAAAATAAGAGGATTTACTTTTTTTCAACAAGTGGCTTGAAAGGTTAAAACCAGTGGAAAAATTATGGCAGGAAGAGCTATTTGACTTTCTATCCATGATGACCTTGAGGGAGCAGAAACAGATACCAAATGAAAAAAGGAAAGAACTTGGTTTATTGATTAATAACAAACTTTAGCTGTGATCAATTTTTATATCCCTCACTCAATGGCTGAATCAGAACTCTTTTCTTACTGGGGTTCATTAAAACATCTTGCAGAGAGAATAAAAGAAAACTGCCTTGAGGTTAAAATCATAATTTCAGGAGCCTTAATGCTAGAGTATGTAATTTAAGTGGTTTCCCTTGTTGAGATGGTGATGTGTAAGATTAATTATAGGTTAGGTCCCCAATATGTATCCTGGATAAAACTCTAAATATGTCTGGAGAGTGTTTGTGAATTTTAATTGCTAAACTAAATGTTATAATTCTGATTGAATTAGTCAGGAGTGATATTTTAGCAGTTTATACTTTGTTTTAACCGTGGAAAATTAGCACTAATCAATAAATTTTGGAAGAACTACATAGATGTTTTAAATATTTTTTTAAAAAATAACGCTTAGGCTGGAGAATGAATATATTCCATGATGACTTATTTGCTTCTCTATACACCAAGTCCCAAATGTTGAAGTAATAAATAAAAGAGTCTATTGAAGCCTGGAGATAAGAAAACTGAATTAAATAATTCATGGTATCAGAGAGGAATGCTAGTGGATAATGATAATTTTGAGGGCTTACGTTTTATACTAAGAGCACTTCAACTCCAAAGTGAAAGGGGAAATACCTTTTCTAGTATAGTCCTATGCATATCTACTCAGAAGTAAATCCTATTAAATTCAGTGGAGCTCATTCACAAGTAAGTGATATAGGATTGCAGTTTAGAAGTGTTACCACTTACTATAGTGAATTGAAAACACCATTGTTACTCTTACTGGCTGCTGTTTGTCACACACACACACACACACACACACACAAATACACACTTGCACTGTTCCTAATGCTGATGATAATGCTTGCCTTACTTTAATATCACACTCTAGCACTTGTCTAATTACCTCTGGCAAGTTACCATCACTTTCAGGTAATCACATACCTGTTGCTTCAAAGAGAGCCACCAGTTTACCAAAGAACTGCCCTGGGAATATACCAGTGGCCACATCAATAAATTATCCCCAGAGTGAGCCATTTACTGTAGCTGTATACTGTAACGAAAGGAATGTTTGAGGTGGGTGATCTACGTCAATGCCAGATTGCACGGAAGACATGCTCATGCAACTTCCCCTCATGTTTTTGAGAGGAAGAAAAATACATTTCTCAAACAGCAGTTCCTTATTCCAAGTGATTCATGGCTGGACATTAAGGAAAGGCTTCCTGGAATAATGATGTTTTCAGGAGGTGCCAAAAGGAGTACAAAGTTGACCTCCAGAGGCAGGAAATTCCACAGGAGGGGAGCCACCATGCTGAAGGCTCTTTCCCTGGTGGACTCCAATCGGAGGATGGATCTATGTGGAACCACCAGGAGCAGACCCTCGGATGACCTCAGTGACCAGGCAGGTTGGTAGGGGAGAAGGCACTCTCTCAGGAATCCTGGTCCCAAGTAGTTTTGGGCTTTGTACATAAGTACAAGAACCTTAAACCTGGCCCGGTAGCAAATAGGCAGCCAGTGCAGTTCCCTCAGCAGAGGAGTTACATGGTGGAAAGGGGAAGCTCTAGACAACAGCCGAGCTGCAGCATTCTGCACTAGCTCCAGCTTCCGGAGCAGCTTGAAGGGCAGCCCCACATAGAGCGAGTTGCAGTAATACAATATTGAGGCTCCAATGCTTGTACAACCGTGGCTAAACTATCCCTGTCCAGGAGAGGCCGTAGTTGGCAAACCAGCCGAAGCTGGTAAAAGGCACTCCGAGCCATAGCAGCCACTTGAGCCTCCAGCGACAGAGATGGGTCTAAGAGTAGCCCCAAACTAAGAACCTGATCTTTCAGAGCCAGTGCAACCTGCTCCAGAACAGGCAATGAGCCTGTCTCCCAGACTCGGGAACCACTCACCCACAGGGCTTCTGTCTTGCCAGGATTCAGTCTGAGTTTATTGGCCCTCATCCAGCCCATTACTGAGTCTAGGCACTGGTCCAGGACCTGCAGAACCTCACCTGATTCAGTTGTCACAGGGAGATAGAGCTGCATGTCATCAGCGCATTGATGGCATTTAGCTCCAAATCCCCTAATGACCGCTCCCAATGGCTTCATATAGACGTTAAATAACATTGGGGACAAGATGGTGCCCTGTGGCACTCCATAGCTCAATTGTCAAGGGGCCAAGGAGTGGTCACCTAATGCTACTCTCTGAAAACGACCCCGTCGGTAGGACCGGAACCACTGTAACACAGTGCCTCTGATGCCCATCAATAATCAGTATCTTCCAAGAGTGCTTGTAGTTGCTCTGACAAACCCTCTCAAGTACCTTCCCTAAAAAAGGGGTGTTTGTGACTGGGCGGTAGTTGTCTAATACCAACAGGTCCAGGGTGGGCTTCTTCAAGAGTAGTCACACTACTGCCTCTTTAAGGACAGCAGGGACCACCCCTTCCTGGAGGGAAGCATTTATCACCCCCTGGACCCACCCAGTCAAACCCCCTCGGCTTGCTTTTATAAGCCAGGAGGGACAGGGATCGAGAGGGCAAGTGGTTGGTCGCATTGCTGCAAGCACCTTGTCCACATCATCAGGCCGCAATAACTGGAACTGATCCCACAAAATTAGGTAGATGGTGGCATCGGACATTTCAACTGGAGCTGCACTAACAACAGCATCAAGCTCACTGCGGAGAGAAGCGATTTTGTCCTCAAAGTGTGATGCAAAAAGGTCACAGCGGGTCCTCGACGGGCCCATTTGCTGGGGAGGATGTTAGCAGACCCTGGACCACCTGGAAAAGCTCTGCTGGACAGCTACTCCAGGATGCAATGGAGGCAGCAAAATAAGCCCTCAAAGTGGGAAAAAGTCAAAAGACCCACTGGGCATTCCCAAGCTCTTTAGATCTCAACCAATACGAAAGATAATATAAAACTTATTCCTATTGTAGATATTCCTATTGTAGCATAAAATCTAGCATAGAACAAAGTGGATAAATGTTGTTTTGGTATGGCTAATTGGCCTAAATGCTTTTGTAACTCAGTTTTACAAAAAAAAAGTTAATTTGTTGTGAAACAAAAATGTACTGCAAACAGTTCATTCTGAATTCCTTACAAGCTGTAGCTTGAAGTGATATCTTTATCAATCTTTCTTACTAGTGGTGACACATTTACATGAGAAGGCAGGGTGATGAGAAAAAACATATCAGGCAACTTGTCTGTGCCTTTTACGGTTTTGATTTACGATTTATAACAATACATAGTAATAATGATACCATGCCAAAGTGGATTATGCTGATTATTTCTCTTTCACAAGCAGCAGCATTGGAGACTGTTATGAAATCATGCAACACACCATTTTCCCATACTCAGGAGAACTTTAGGGTTGGTGTTTCTCAAACAGCTGTCTTGGAGCTCCATCAGACGAGCATTTTATTGCACACTTGTTGCTGGGCACTTGCGGATTTTCGCAGGTCCCTCTCATGATGTCATCTGCCTCCCACCCTTTCTGGCCTTCCTCGCGCCACAAAAAAACACCCAGAAAATCAGATATATTTTTAAAAATGGAAGTTGCTGCTGTCTCTTACTGTATGCAGGAGAAGCACTGAATGGGCCACATGCATGTTTATTTCTTCTTTTGAAAGAGGAAGTATCAAGCAACGAAAGCGGGGGTGGAGAAACGACAGTAGGGAAGCGTGATTTCCTCCCGTCTGATGGAGCTCTTGAACTGTAAGGCAAACCTCTTTTGAAACTGAGAAGAACTTCAAAAGCAGATTGTGATATAACATAGGAGTCTGTGGCTCAAAGGGAGAGAAAAATACTCTACTGATCACATGGAAGCCTTTGGCCATGGCTGTAGTAGCTCTTTGACCTCTGCCCATGTAATATATTAAATATGCTTGATATTACAGCGTTGTTTTTCCTGGAAATGAGGAAATTATTAATGCAGATGGTAGCTAGGTGTTGGATTTACTGTTCTGATTACATGTGGATTTATACAACTATATGGATGATTCTAAGATGGGTTCTTATGCTTTATCCCTTTCCATAATAATTTTGGCAATTGCCCCTTATGAGAATTATGTGGAGCTTGATGTTATGAATGGACAGATTGTATTTGTGGTCTGCACAGAAATCACATGAATGGCAAGTTGAGTTTGGATTACATCCTTGGCACACTTTCCGTGACATTTGACTTGTAGTTAAATCAGGAGGTTAACTAGTAATTAAGGTAGGGAGCCACATGGTATACAATGCTAGAGTTGACTGACATTTTGTTGTATTGCTATAAAGTAGTAGCTACAAACATTATTCATCTATTGGATCCCAACATACATTTGTACACTTAATTCAGTTCATATGAGCTTTTAAGAGGTGGAATATAAATGTTTTCAATAAGTAAATAAAATATTTTTACATGGTATGTATCTCAAAAAAGAATTTGGAGTATAAAATGCTTGATAACTTGCATGCTTGATAACCTGTCAAGATTTTTTTTACCTCTTTAAATTAAGATCTAGATAGCCTCATAGATTAGGATATTTGGTTTTGTTTAACTAATGTTTTTACTTTTGGGGTTCCAATCTGGACACCTTGAACCCAAAAAACATAAGATGTCAACTTTCAATATTCCTGCACTAGACTGATACAGTAATCATGCATTGAACCTTTTTCTGTCAGGACTAATTTGTTGGGGGCCACATGGTGGTGGTGGGCGGGGCCAGAGCCAATAAACACTTTTATATTTATATCTCTCTTGTTTTTCCTATCTGTCCAGTAAGCTGTTGGGGGAGAAACAAATTGCATTTATTAGAGGTCTGAACTAATACTTGCAAAAGACTTTTGAAATTAGGCTGACAGCCACATGAAATTAGGCCATGGGCTACATGTTGCCTACGCCTGTTCTAGATTATGTATTTTTAGCCATAGGTTAATTATTCTACTGAAGGAAATGGTGCCTCTGTCTTGCCCTAGAACAGGCAGAGCAAGGAGTGAGCAATAGGCCCTAGCAAGATATTGGATGTTGGGAAGCAATGTGTCTTTCAGCAGAGGGAAAGAGTCAGGTAAAAATAAATATTTTACTAACAATTTGGTAATCCTAGGTGAGTTGTTCTTGAAGCGTGTGTGTATGTGGAGGATTTTCTTGTATATGAACCTAAGAAGTGCCCTGATGCTGGATCAGACCAAGGGTCCATCTAGTCCAGCACTCTGTGCACACAGTGGCCATCCAGCCATCGGCCAGGGATGAACAAGCAGGACATGGTGCAACAGCACCCTCCCACCCATGTTCCCCAGCAACTGGTGCACACAGGCTTACTGCCTCGAATACTGGAGATAGCACACAACGGTCAGGGCTAGTAGCCATTGATAGCCTTTGCCTCCAAGAATTTATCCAATCCCCTTTTAAAGCCATCCATTGGTGGCCATCACTACATCTTGTGGTAAAAGACATCTTGTATGTCTTATGAAGTTTTAAGTTCCCATGTTGAACGCTCTAGTTTCCTGTCTATGTTGTTTATAATGTTTGCAAAAACACAAATATGATTTTAAGTATTTCTCAAATATATGCCCCCCCTCTTTTATGTCCTTATTCTGATACAAGAAAGAAAGAAAAATACACAAAGATAATCTCATTGGAGTTTAATTGATATCAGTAAGTAGTCCTGGTGGCCCAGTAGTGTTTTTTATATTTCCTTCTTATCTCTGGAACTGCTGCTCTTGTTATAGCTGAACAAATTGTGTGTAATTAATGTAGGTGAAAAACAAGGCGGAACATGTTTTGGAGAAAATATACAGTAAATAATTTGTTATGCAACATTCAAGGAACTGGGAGAGAGGTAGGTTGGTTGAGCAAGGAAGGGTTCAGGCATATTTTGTAGATTATGAAATTACAGATCATTCCGCTGTCATCATGTGTCTGGGAAGTACTTTAGTTGACCGGGATGGGGGTCTGTCTCTCCTCGTGGTTAATAACAGTTCTGATTTTGTTACTACAATTTCTATACATTTATAAGCATAGAGGGTGCAGACTGGTAGAGAATGCATTTATTCCAATATACATATTGCTCTTGTAATAAAATAAAATAAAATATGGCTCCTATATGCCCAACAGTAAGCAATTATGATAATCAGTGCATTTCACAGGATTGAATTATTAGCACTGGAGAATAGCCAACTGGTACTGAATTCATTCATGGGCCTTTGTGACTATAGTTTTTATATATGTAAAATAAAAACAATTATTAACTTTGATTCTTTTAATATTGGAATTATTATTACATTGACAAGATGAACATTACTTATAAATCACTGTTTTTATTCAAAAGGCTCATACTTACAAATGTTGAAATTCTAGATCATTTTCTTTAAAACAAAACTTTAAAACGATAGTTCAGCTAAAATGTTATAATCTAGTTGTGAGACTTTGTTCCCCTGCAAAAACTGAAAAGTGCAATGCCTTTAAAAAACAAAACAAAACTACTAAAAGAGCAGTTTTAACCAGGAAGGGTTAGGATGTAATGGGGTCCCCCTTCAATGTTAAAGAGGAACTCTACCATCTGAGGGAGCAGCCCACCCTAGAGGCCCCATTTATACCCATGAAAAGCTCTGCATGTGGTAGGTCCTGAAATGAAGCATTCTGAAGGCAGAAGTGGGGCAGTGCTGACTTTGGATCCACTGAATCCAAAGCCCCTCAAGAAGGGTATGGATAGAGCCCCTCAGCTATGCTAGCCTTGAGCCAGTGTAGCTATATTATTCTTTCAGTGGAGGCGGGATTACAAAAAGTCCTGCTGGTCTGAAAAGCAGAGACCCTAGAAGAGATAGCTCCCCCTGTCCAGATCTCTGTGCCTCCTGTCATGTTTAACTACATTTTATTTGTTACATTTATATACCGTCCCATAGCCGAAGCTCTCTGGGCGGTTTACAAAAGTTAAAAACAGTAAACATTTAAAAAGTATACAAAATTTAAAAACATAAAAACAACAGTATAAAAACAACAAGATCCGTTTAAAAACAACAGTTCTGGGGGTCCGTTAAAAAACAGACTTAGCGTTGTTAAATGCCTGGGAGAAGAGAAAAGTCTTGACCTGGCGCCTAAAAGATAACAGTGTTGGCATCAGGCGAGCCTCATCGGGGAGGTCATTCCACAGTCAGGGGGCCACCACTGAAAAGGCCCTCTCCCTTGTTGCCATCCTCTGAGCTTCCCTTGGTGTAGGCCCTCGGAGGAGGACCTTAGATGTTGAGCACAGTGTAAGGGTAGATTCATGTCGGGAGAGGCGTTCCATCAGGTATTGCGGTCCCAAGCCATGTTTTATCAAAATACTGCTCTTTGCTGTGGCTTTAGGGAGGGTGATTGGCATCCAGTGCTTTCCATTGACTTCAATGGATGTGCTTTTGCTTTTACTTATTTATATTTTATTTATTTATTGCATATATATTCTGCCCCATAGCTGAAGCTCTTTGGGCGGTTCACATAAGAGAAAAACACTTAAAAACAATATACAAAAATTAAAAACCACAAAAATATGCAATATACACATACATTTAAAACCCCTATAACAATTTTAAAAACAATGAGCCAAAAAATAATCCCAGGCTCATTACATATTGCTAAATGCCTGGGAGAAGAGAAAAGTCTTGACCTAGCGCCGAAAAGATGACAATGTCGATGCCAGGCGGGCCTCGTCAGGAAGATTGTCCCACAGTTGGGGGCCCACCACAGAGAAGGCCCTCTCTCTTGTTGCCAGCCTCCGAGCTTCACTCGGAGTAGACACTCGGAGGAGGACATTAGATGTTGAATGTAGTGTTCGAGTAGGTTCATGTTGGGAAAGGCATTCCATCAGGTATTGTGGTCCCAAGCCATGTAAGGCTTTATAGGTTAAAACCAGGGGGGATCTACACTACTGCTTTAAAGCGCTTTATAACAGTTTTGACAACTGTTGGGGCCCAGGACACATTGCATATACAGGTTTCAAAATGTTTTCAAAGTGCTTGAAAGCGCTTTAAAAGCAATAGTGTAGATCCCCCCCAGCACATTGAATTGGGCTCGGAAACATACAGGCAGCCAATGCAAGCGGGCACTATGACACTATTTTGTATGCACTATACTGTGGTGTTGGGGTAGGAAGGAGAACCCCCTGAGGAAGCCTAGGATTCCAACTCCACCTCTCCTTTATACTGCCCCCAACGCAATCTATTTCCCCCTTTCTCTGGTGGTGGTCTGTCAGTGTTACAGGTTCTTCCAGCTCAGTGGCCTCACTATGCTGACATAACTTTGTGTTCCTCCAACAAAAGCAATTTGGTACTGATCCTGTCCCAGCCAACTAGTGTAACTGGAAGTTAGCATAGTACCATTAAACATTTATTCCATTGGTTAAAATAAAGTGGGGAAATGCCTTCTCTGTTAATACCAGAACAGGTATTTAGCTGCAAGAGTCCACCATCGTGGCAGTGATGAAGATATTCTGATATAATAAATAATGTTAAGGATAAAGGGCCGTTGCTCAGTGATAGAGCACATGCTTTCCATTTATTATTATTATTATTATTATTATTATTATTATTATTATTATTATTTATTGCATTTGTATACCGCCCCATAGCCAAAGCTCTCTGGGCGGTTCACATAAGATAAAAACAATTAAAACAATATACAAAGATTAAAAACCACAAAAATGTCCCAGGTTCAGTCCCTGATGCTGGGAAGGACCTCTGGCTGAAACTCTGGAGAGCTGTTGCCAGACAGCTCAGTAGACAATACTGATCTAGATGGACCAGTGGTCTGACTTAATTTAAAGCAGCTTCCTGACTCAATTACATATATAATATTAGCTGTAGGAAAACTACCCAAGAGACAAGTATATGTAACCTTGAAATTAAAGCTTGCCTGTTCTTCCTTCTCTCTCTCTCTCTCTCTCTCTCTCTCTCTTTCTCTCTTTCTTTCTTTCTTTCTTTCTTTCTTTCTTTCTCCCTCCCTCTTTCTCTTATCTTGCATAACATTTTATTATATCTTTCCTCCAAAACATGTTGTGCCTTGTTCTCCATATTGTGCATTTTGTTTGGCTGCAGTAGATGTGCCTGTACATCTATTTTGCAATGCTGGTTGAATGTCTCGGAATCTGATTCTCCTTTTTATGTTAGCTTTCTGGGCTCTAGCCATAGTGTGATGTAATTGTTAAGAGTGTTTGACTGGGACTCAGGAGACCAGGGTTCTATTCCCAGCAGCTCATTGGCTAGATCCAGCTTTTAGGGCCTGCCCATCCAGCTTGCAACCTGTCCTCCTCTGCAGGCCCGGTGCTGCCATAGAGGCAACTCAGGCGGCTGCCTAGAGCGCCAAGCAAATGAGGGCGCCGAACAGCGTACCCAGAAGCTGCTCTCCTAGAGCGGCTTCCGGGTGTGCTGTTCCAAAGCCGCCACCCCAGCTTCCGCCCAACCCCAGCATCCTGGCTCCTTCGAAGCCAGGATGCTGGGGTTGAAGGCAGAGGCTTCAGTACTTCCAGGCGCGCCGCTTCATTTTTTTCTTTTTTTAACCAGCTGACCAGCCCGCAGGGGGGGGCAGCAGCAGCAGCAGCAGGGGCAGCTGGGCGGGGGGTGGTCTCGGCGGCCCCTCAGCAGCGGCGGCGGCTCCTCACGTCCCAGAGGTGGCGGTGGCTATGAGGGGGTCGGTGGGCCGGCCCACAGCGGCGGCCCCACCCTGCGTCGTCATCGTTGTCGCCGCCTCGCCCCGGCCCGGCTCTCGCCCGTGACGCGCTCCAGCTCCGTGACCCAGGCGCGCCACTTCAAAGCCTCTGCCCCAACCCCAGCGTCCTGGCTTCAAAGCCGGGAGTGGGCGGGTGAGCGGGCGGGGGGGGAGCAGTGAGTGAGCGAGCAGGTGGGCAGGCGAATGAGGGGGCGGTAAGTGAGCGAGCGGGGGGCGGCTTCAGAACGCGCCTGCCTAGGGCGCAATGTAGTCTGGCGCCAGCCCTGCTCCTCTGCACAGCGTGGAAGAAAAGCCAGTTGCCCGGGGAGCAGTGGTGATGTTAGGGCAGGACTTTAGGGCAGATATCCGGGGCTCACTCCTCAACAGAATTATCAGTAGGCCCAGAAATGCATTTTGAAGTAAGTAATACACATTGCCATCTAAGGAAAGGGTATTAGATCAAAACATTCAGTCCAGAATTTAACATTCCTAACTGCATTGTGTAGTTATTCCGTATTTTCTTTCTTAACGGATTTCCGTGGTAAGAAAAAGATACAAAAAAGTGATGGGAAAACACAGGAGGAGGAGGAGGAGGAATGAAAGACAACATTGTCTGCCCCCCCCCTTGCAAAACTCCGTGAATAAGGTAGGGTGATGCCACATGAAAAGCCTCATCCAGAAGCACATTATGACCCAATATTATTGGTTCATGGCAGTGTTCGTTCCTCATAGATCAGGCAGCGGGTACAAACTGCGATAGGGTATTGAATAACTTCATAGATTTACTGTGTGTAAAACAAATAGGGTTCTTACTGCTTGAATAATCAATCCTTTGAGAATATCTCAACCCCCTTAGCAATGGCTGCCTCTGTGGCATAAACCTTAATTACCATGGGCCAGTATGCAGCTGTGCTTTTCATGACTTGCAGTTTTGCAATCAGGGATTTCTGCAGGCTTCCTTCTATACAGAGCCAGAAATTTGGGGGACTGGTATTTAGATTGACTGAGAGCTAGAAGAGGCTATAAATGTTGACTACTCAGGTCACAGAAATTATGTCAATCCTTGTGAACAAGGTCTTATGAAGGGTAAAAAAAATGAAACCAAGTCCTTAATGTAGCATATGAAGAAGTGTCTGGTACCTATACTGAAAAAAACAGATATGCTTTGCAGGGTTGGTATTTACTGAAATATTGGATACATTCAGGGTTTTGTTTTTCTTGTTGTTTTAATAAAAAAAATGCATAACTCCTTGATAGAATTTGCTGTAAACATTCTTCTGGCTGATTACTGAATGTACATACATTTAGTTAGCTCAGATCAAACATACTGTAACAGAAATATAGAGCTTTTGCTGTATTATTGTCCCTGTGGGGGAGTATTATTTATTTGGCAATATGGAGACAAATAGAAAGCTCTTTCTTGTGGCACTGACCTTAGCAGGCAGGTAAACTTTACTATGATGAAATAGGTAATCCCTCAAAAACAAAATTCTAGGAGAGGATTGGAACTGAGGATTAAACATCAGAACAAATATTCTATGTTATGGCAGTTAAAAGCCCTACAGAGAAGTTATTTGGATAGATTGAGGACAGTCAGCTGGAAATTCACAGCTGGATTCACAAGGATACAAAACTTTATTGACTGTTCTGAGCTAGTTGGATGTTACTTTTAAAACTTCATTTTTAAAGTTTATCCAAGGCCTGATCCAAGGATTAAAAGATAGAAATGTTACATTTCAGAGGCATTTCCTGTTATTGCTGAAGTAGTTGGTATGTCATGATTTTATTACATATTATTGCAATACTAATCTCCACAGATGAAGTTATTACACTCAAGGGATACAGCATAATTGTTTTTAATTTGCCATCAAATATTCTTTTAAAGATGCAGGGGATATATTTTTGGGGTTCTTTTTGGTGTTTGAGGTGTATGAACAGCTTGTATCAGTTATTTTATTTTTTCGGTTTCATTTATTGACAGGGCAATGTCTGAGGGCCAAATTAAACATGATGCTAAGCACTACTTGGAAGTACATCTGTAGAAGTAGTAGTATTTGTTGTTGCTGAATAGTAAGTGCAGGGGGGGTTACACCGGGAATACAGGACATGGGGGAAAGAGGTCTAGCCTAAGGATGTATCAGAATTCCATTTTTGCTTGTAAAACATGTGATTATGCCTCATTGGAAGGGCCAGGCATGAGGACATGCCTGCCAAAAATATTCCCAAATTATTGAACACGTGCTCATGTTCATCTCATTCATGATTCCTAGTTCAATTTGGACAAATTTCCTCACCCCTGCATTAGTCTATTGAGCAAATTTGAGTAAATTTTGGGAGATACGTGGAAATCTCCTGTTCACACAAAGCAAGCAGTGATCATGAATATGAATGGGAATCAGGCCTGAGACAAGTGGTGAGACAATGTTGGGGAAATCCTAGCATTTCAAACATTGCTTGTTTTCCCTTCCAAAGGCAATCCTGATAAAAATATACACATACAGTTCTGCTATTAACCTTAGGAAGAAGTTTTCATTGGCGCCTAAATACCCTAAAGCTAATAGAATTGCAGGGGGGATTTTCATTGGGATCGTGGGTGGGTGTCAGGGTCCAGGACGTAGGCGTGGGCAGCAAGGCCTCAACGCAGGAATGCCAGGGCTGGGATGGACGGCAGTGGAACTGGCAAACAGAGTCCAGGCAGGGCCGGAGGCAAAAGGCCAGGTCCAGAGGCAAGCGAGGTTCGGAGTCCAGAGGCAAACAGAGTTCAGGCAGGGCCAGAGGCAAAAGGCGTGGTCAGGAGAAACAGAAGGTCAGGTCCGGGATTGCAGGTAGTCGGGAACAGGCTGCAGCTGGCACAGGAGACTGTGTTGCTGTGGCAAAGCTGGAGTGGAAATGCAGTTCTTATATGGCCCTTTCCTGGTTGCTTCCAGATGGTCTGCATCAACCCACCTGTGAGTGTTTGATGATATGAGCCTGGATCCTGCAACTACTCTGTGGCCGGCAAGGTGCACTGTGGCCACCAGGTGCTGCTGCAGGACAGAACCTGACACTGGAAGAGAGGAGTTGAGCCTCCCCTCCCTGCGTGCTGTGGTTCCAGTGAAAATCCTGCATTTGCCTACCATGAAATTAAACAAAAACCTGGCATGTTTTCAAGTGATGCATTCATTAGCATCGTGTGTAGTTTTGCCCTGAATTCATTCTGATTTCACTTTGGTGCATCCACCACTTTTTTCTGCTTCTCTTCTTCGGAGTGAATGCAGGTTACATGACATCCAAGAAATCCATTTTTAACCAATGAATTCAAAATGTGACCATATATATGCCAGGCATGAAAAGCAGTATGCTTGGTTCAGATCAGACTTTACTTGGTTTTTTGTGGGTTTTTTTAATCAAAAGGCTAGAACCATTGTTGTGCCTCTAAAATTTCCACTATGTAAGTTTAATACTCTAAATACTGTCCTAATCTATATGATAAGAACTCCAATACAAACATCACTATTAATATCTTATATCTTCCAATAATCTCTCTGCTATGCTGAAAGAAGCTATTGCTACTTGATTGTCAGTATCATTGCATTCAAACTTCATTGGATTTATGCAATGAAGCAATAACGTTTCCACTGCGCCACAATGTGGTATGCTTTTCGATACTAGGAAACAACTCGGGCTACTTCAGTAGTTAATACATGCAGTCCATTGCCAAAAAGCTATTTCTGCATGATGGGAGTTCCAGACTGCAGATGTGATATTAATAGGCAGCAACCAAATAGATGGGATGAACTTAATGTAAGATCCCACAGTGGCACAAAGACGGCCACCATGTAGATAGAACATGGCTACCACAATGTATTCCTAATTACATTTGAAGAACTGCCTACACGTCTATGGATCTATACAGACATTGGTCTTGAAGGCCATGCTCTCAGTTACATTCATGGAACAGGACTCTTTCCCCCTGTACCTCTGAAAAACTGTTCATGGGGCTTGTGGGGTGGGCTTGGGAGTAATATAGAAGATGGTGCAGAGAGCTGCAGATGGGGAAAGACTGACCAGAAACCCCCTTCCCCTTGTGTGGAGCAAATTAGGATCTGAGCCAATGTCTAGATATAGTTTAATTCAGTTGGTTTCAATATTGAAAATACCATGAAATGTAATAGAGATGTACAATTCAGTTTCAAAAGCAGTGGGTTTTAATAGGTTTTTAATAGATTCTCCAAGGCTTTTTTCTCTATTCTAATATGCATTTTTATGGGTTTTTTCTAGTTCAACTGAAGAACAGTTTCACTGGCAAACCCAAGGTAAAATAAAATTTTATAGAATTCTGTGTTGTAACATTTCTCTCGGAGAATCACAATCTCCATGTATTTTACCCAGACTATGCTTTTGTTATGGGGATGCTGCATTTTCGGAGCAACCAAGTGCAAATATTTTATAACTGGGAAAATTTTACTTCCCACACATAGTATATGTTTAATTTTATATACACCGTGTTCTCAGTTACTGACTAGATATACTTTGCAGTATAATTTATTCAGGGCTTGTGAACTGTCAATGGGTTCCCAGGTTCAGAATGTGTCTCATTCCCCAGAATACCAGTTGTTCATCAAATCTTCTGAATCATAAATCAAGCAAATAGAGTTACCAATTGTTTACTTCCCCCTCTAAATCAACAGATTATAATAAATCAAAACATGAATTGATTACTTACAAACAAAATGACTGAAGTATAGAATAATGTTCAAGCAAGCTTATACAAAAAATAGACCTTAAACAATTAAAACAGAAGATCAAATAAAACACGAAATGTCAATTTAACCTAACAGTAATAAGACTGACAAAATGTCTAGCTAGATTACAGATGCATATGAAATCCTAACCATCCATCAATTCTTAAATAGACTATGTTATTTATAGTTACCAATGCACAGTTGGTGTCGATGGTACCTTTTTGTTCATTCAAAAGTGCATATTTGGCCATTCCATGTTCTATTCCTTTAAGGAAAAACCCCTATATATTAAGGATTCAAGATTTTGAATATGCGTTCACCTGCTTTTTAATGTCCAAATGACTTTTGCCCCAAAAACAAAGATTAAGGGCTGTGTACCCCTGCCCCCCAGACGTCCAGTCTGCTAATGATCAACCATGTGCCTGGTATTTTTGGTTTTTCCATGATTCATCTTTGCTACTTGGTGTTTCATTAGTGTAGATATAGTATCAGATTTGCCCCAAGTTTGGCTAATGTGCTAGTAAGTGCGAAAAGAAGGAAAACCCCATAGGGGAGTAAAAAAATAAGGCAAAGGCAAAGGCGAAATAATATTATTAGTAAAAGGTTTATTAAAGTGCCAGGTGCCTAGCAGCTTCTGCAGACAACTGCACTAACATTATAAAGCCCTGAGGAAGAATGCAACCGTGTTCGAAACGTGTAGGCACCTGGCACTTTAATAAACCTTTTACTAATAATATTATTGCAGAAGATTCCTTGGTTCCGTCCTTGCCTTTGGCTTATTTTATAATATGCTAGTAAACCAACTGTTGAAATTGGCCCAGTCTGGATAATCAAACAACCTATCATTAACAACCCATGGTTTGTTTGTGAGCCCACGCCCATGGGTGAGTGGGATGGTACTTGCCTGCTTCTGCTTTCAGTTAGCAACTCAGGAGTGTCCCGTTCCTGTATTGTTTCCTGACTTATGAATTCAGAACTCTGGGATGTTTAGGGATTAAAAACACAGAGTTAGCACAACAATTTCTTTTTGTTGTTGTTGGGTTAACCTTTGCTTGTCTGATCTATAACAACCCATAGTTTCTATGTTTGCACAAAGTGTTTCTCGGTAATAAATTGAAAGTGGAAGCACCGAGTGGTTGGGAGGGAGTGTGGTCATGTGAGCACTACTACAGGCCCCCACCAATTCCTGAGTTAACCCAAGAATTGGCCATGACATATGAACCAGGTCATTAGGTGAAATGACATCTGGAATGTATTCTTTTTTTTCCACGGGAGCTGTTTCTTCTTCTGAAAGTAGTCTAAGAATCATCCTTCTATTACTCATTATTATTATTATTATTATTATTATTATTATTATTATTACATTTATTTGTATCCCGCCTTTTGCCCAATACTGGGCCTCAAAGCGGCCTTACAAAATTTAAAACATATGCATTTTAAAACCTATGAATAGAAATATACAAAAGTTGAAAATATATTCCAATATTAAAACATTTATACATTTAAAATACATGACCATTTTAAAAGTCCTTAGCACAGAGGGAGGCCCAGATTAATCGCCAAAGGGCTGCCGTTACAAAAAAGTTTTTGCTTGCCTCCTAAAACACATCAGGGAGGGAGCCAGTCTAGCTGGGTAGAGAGTTCCAGAGCACTGGAACAGCCACCGAGAAGGTCCTCTTCCACGTTCCCACCAGGCGTGCCTGTGATGGTGGTGGGACTGAAAGAAGGGCTTCCCCAGAAGATCTCAAAGCACAGGCAGGCTCATAAGGGAGAATACGGTCTTTCAGATAACCTGGGCCCGAGCCGTATACTTAAATGACATCATAGGCCTCCATCTTTCCTCAGAGCAAAACCAACATAAAAAATGACAGCATGGAAGTCTTCAAAATGGTTGAAAATATATGCATTAGGTAGCATATTTCCATTGAGCAACGTATCTCCCTTCCATCCCTTCCTCAGTCACATTTCAGTTGCCCAAAGACAGGACACAATTTTACAAATCATTTCACTCCTAGTAGCTGTTAATAAATATGTTTTATTTTTATGGTTATTGTTTTTAGCAAGTTGCGCATATGTTTGCTGCTCAGCCTGTGTGGAAGAGTAACTTTTTGTGGCAAATAGCAGAATTGTGCAACCCATTTATTGCTATCAGCTATTACTTGTGACTAGGATACCATGCTAAAATACAGTTTGCAAATAAACTAATCATTTAAAAATTATATCTTGGAAAGTAAAATATTGAAATAACTAAAAGAACAAATTCAACACATTGAAATTAACGGTTGTAATTGTGTTCATGTCAGTGTTGGGTTGTGCCTAATAGTGTAAAGAATACTACAAACTAGCATGGCTGATATCCAACAACTAAGCTAGTTCTGTAGGGAGTTTTAATGGTCTTACCTTGATTTTTTAAAAAATATTTTGGATTATTTAAAACTCTTAAAATAATCTTTTGTTGCAGATGGTCAGAAGGATATAGAAGATGAGCTTACAACTGGTCTTGAACTTGTGGACTCTTGTATTAGATCACTGCAAGAGTCAGGAATTCTTGATCCACAGGACTATTCAACTAGTGAAAGTAAGTTTCTAAAGAATTCGCCTTTCTTTGTGTCCTGCCCTAAATTAAAACACAGTGTATACAGGAGACTTTATACTTTTAAGATGAAAGGATACTGGGCCATTATGATGTTCTTATTTCATCTTTCATCTCTGAAAGCTGGCAGTATTCACTGAGCAATTGCCTGTGCATGTGTATATATGTGGATAACAATCTTCAAACTGTTCTTTTCACAATACAGATGAAAAACAGCATGGGGTGATTTTATGTGCAGATGGCCTTTGGGAGGAATTTTCAGAGATGGAAAAAATATTCAATATTTATGGATATCGGCATCAAATGTTCAGGAATCAGCATCAGTTTTTATACAAAAATGCTTAGCATTTTTCCTGTCTCAAAACACCTACTTAAGCTTTCAATAGGCCCTATTCAACACTGAGAACCAGTGATCACCAAAAGGTTTGCCCCCCTTTGATTTTTTTTATTTTATTTTATTTATTAAAACATTTTTATCCTACCCTATATCACTAGGATCTCAGGGTGGCGTACAGATAAAATTATACAACACTATAAAACAATAAACATACACAGCTAAAAACAAATTAAACCATTAATCAAGCTAAAACTAATATAGATGTTAAACGCAGTAAAACCAATTAAGTCAATTAAAACAATGTTTAGCAATGTATCACAGTCTTTCCCCTACCTGGTAGACTGCGACTCCCACCATTCCTGACCATTTGCCATGTTGGCTGAAGCTGCTAAGAGGTGATGTCCAAAACATCTAGAGGGTACCAGATTGGGGAAGGCTGCTATATAGTATGAATTGTCTTTATTCACCCTGGCCTTTCTGATCTAAAGTCCACTGATACTACTTGTCATTTCCTATTTCATTCCTATTACCACACATTATGGAACAGGTGGCAGGGGGAAACCCTCCCTACTGGTAGATCCCCTTCTTTACAGAAAGGAAGGAAAAGGAACCTCTCGTGCAAAGCACTTGAGTCATTGCTGACTCCTAGAGGGACACCTGCTTTCGCTGACATTTTCTTGGCAGACTTTTATAGCGGGTTGGTTTGCCATTGCCTTCCCCAGTCACAGTTACCTTTCCCCCAGCTAGCTGGGTACTCATTTTACCGACCTCGGAAGGATGGAAGGCTGAGTCGACCTGGCTGCCTGAGAACCAGCTTCCGCTGGGATCGAACTGAGGTAGTGGGGAGAGTTTCGGCTGCAGTAACTGCCGCTTACCACTCTGCCTGAAGTCCTCCCCAAAAAGACTTTTGATAGGCTGCCATAGGCTGCCATCATATTAGATTTCATGAGATACCAGCTGCTTGGACAGCTTTTAAGCCCTTCTGTCATGAATTCCTTCCCTTTAGCCATTCTGGGGAAAAGTAAAAACGAAGGTGATTTGTATTTACTTTTCCAAAGCCCATAAAACACAAAACTTGATTTTATTTATTTATTTATTACATTTCTATACCGCCCAATAGCCGGAGCTCTCTGGGCAGTTCACAAAAATTAAAAAAATTCAAAGTATAAAACAGTATAAAACCATAATATAAAATACGATATAAAAGCTCAACCAGATAAAAACAGCAATGCAAATTTTAAAACAACAACAAAAACCTTCATGAAATGTCCTAAGATTAGAAAGAGGTAGTTTAGCAACCATGCAGTCTTGCACGTAAGGAAGGTTTTAATGAGAAAATCCCCTTTTAAAACAATGTAGTCAGCTATTTTAAAAAATGTGTATTGGGGTGTCTGGAATGGAAGAACAAGGAAACGTAAAGCACCAAATCTCATACTATGGAATTACTTTATTTTATTTTGTCCACCACTCTGAAATTCTGAATGGGGAGTGGTATAAAAATATTGTAAATAAACAAATTAAAAATCAGTTAAGTCAATCTTAGCTAGGTACATGTTAACTACTTGAGTAGAATGTTAACTTTCAGGGCATATGCAGAGTTCCTTGTTGAGAGGGTATCTGAGAGAGATTTTCCCCATTGCTGAACTCCCCTGGAGGTAATAAAGCATAGATGCTCTGGGAGGCACTGTACAGAAATAGGAGTTTGTTACAGCAAATAATGATTTCCTAGAAGTGCATGGGTCTTTTCTGCAGAATTGGCATCCCTCTCCTTGCAGAGTGCTAATTCTATGGTTGGGCACAGTCAGTTGGTGCCGGCTGCACAGAAGCATTTTACAAAAAAGAGCCTCCAATACACTAAAATAATGTGTAAAGAACCCAGTGCTGCCATTTCGCCAAATTTTTAAACTCCAACAGGCAGAAATGCCTGGGGGTGTTTACAGACAATGTTTTTATGACACCATTTCCCTACCCCATTTATGGGATAGGCAAGTGGGAGAAGCGGAGTTGTCCAAACAATGTCATTTTCCATTTGTAGCCTTCCATGTTTTTCTCACCAGAAAATGAATCCATTAAGGATAAAAAGACTGAATAGCTTTTGACTGAAAAGCCCAGTTTCTGGAAGAATCTGAGCAGTAACCAAACAGGAATAACTTGGGAGTGACACGAATTTGAAGCACCTTGTTTCTATGTTAACACTTGGACCTTTCCTAGTATGCCACCTGCACTTTTTGTGACTATTTTAATGACCTGTAACTTAAACAAAACGGTAAAGGTATTTGCAGAGTAGACAACTTTATATTTGTTTAATGAATTCTCTGTTTACATGGGAAAAGAGCTCTACATACAAATAATGGTAATTGTTATATGTGTATAACTTAAAATGTATAAAATGTCATTTCAAATATATTACTATCTCTTGAACGGATATTCCTTTTCTTTTCTTTGATAACTTATTTGAGGTTGGTCCTGTGTGCCAGGTAACTTTTCCCCATCCACTACCTTTCTGTGGCCTTCATTTATCTATCAGGCCTAACTAGCAGCTGTTGTTTAGGAAGGATAGGGGGGATACATATTTTCAGCTCACCCTGTTCAGTACAGTTATTACTTTCTCCTCTATGTCACTGACAAAGTAAAACTATTGCAGTAAAACCACCAATCAGAAAGGGCCCCTTCATATATTACTTGGCAGCATAGGTATATTTGCCAGGGCATGTACATGCCATTTCGAGCCACTGCTGATCCCAGCACTCTGATGCATATATTTGTTTCAGGCATGAGTTTACATGCTATTATTTATTTATTTATTTATTACATTTATATACCGCCCCATAGCTGAAACTCCCTGGGCGGTTTACAAAGATTTAAGTACAGATTTTTGCTGAATTGCAGACATTTAAATTCTTCTATATACACATTCACATGAGGAAAGGTTGCAATGTTTGGAACTTTTTAACTTAATAAAAAGGTGAGTAGTGGGAGACATGACAGAGGCATATAAAATTATGTATGGTGTGGAGAAAGTAGATAGGGAAATTTTATTTCTCTCTTTCATAATACTAGAACCCAGGGTCATCCCATGAAGCTGAATGGTAGGGAATTCACAACAGATAAAAGGAAGTACTTTTTCACACAATGCATAGTTAAACTATGGAATTTGCTACCATAAACTGTAGTGATGGCCTCCAATTTGGACAGGTTTACAGGGGATTAGACAAATTCATGGAGGACAAGGATGCTATTGCCCTCATGTCCTGCTTGTAGACTTCCCATTCTGTTCCCATTTGGTGGGTCACTATGGGAACAGAACAATGGACTACATGAGCTTCTGATCAAATCCTGCAGAGCTCTTCTTATGTTCTTATAATGTGTGTGTATACACACACACACACACACACACATACACACACGCACATATATGAAGTGACTTTTTCTTTCACTGAGTCTGAGGAATCTTATGGATAGGATGCAAACTCAGTGGCTCTATGTGACAATGGTGTAGACTTGGAGACCTGCCCCAGTAAATGGAGCCTACCCCAGAAAATACCCCCCCCCCAAAAAACGAGCTCTGGTCAGCTCTTTCAAACTGTGATTTTAAAATAAGCAGTGGAGCCATCATATGGTAATAAGTGATCTTCTAAAGCTATAGTTATTATAACAGATGTCTGGTACATTTGATTTTAATGAAGGGAATCTGCATACATACAATACAAAACTTTATTAAGCCATTTTGACTCGTCTCTCTGTTAATGGTGTGCTTTCAGCATTTCCCCAATGAATACACTGCAAAAACCATCTTTATTATGGAGTCCCTAACAAAGCAGATGTTTGGTTCTGAAAAGCATTTGGTCCTTGATTTTTATTATGTTTTTCTTCTACCTGTCGTTTCCTCTGAAAGAATGAAAAAGGGTGCACAACAAAAGGGCCTACATCTGCATTGTTAGATGTATAAAAAGCCAATTCAGTACATGCTCTCCCATTTTTTAAAATAACCACCTGTCAGATGGTTGAAAGGGTAGAATAAGATTAAATCTGGCATCTTTTGAGCTAGCAGTCTGTTAATCAGTGAGAGCTATTTCCTTCATAATCTAGCAAAGGTTTGGGGATAACCTTGTGCTGTTGATTTTGACAGACGGCTCCATGTGGATTGCCTAACATACATCATGTTCTAATTAAAGACACATGGAGTGTGTCTGATACATTCGTTTGCTTTCATGCAGTAGATATCCTCTTATGTTTTCTAAATCTTGGCTATAGCCCTTCATTTATAAAGAAGAGAGATGCTGGGGCTCAGTGATGCCTGGAAGCCATAGCCTTTGTCTAGAAACACTTGTAGACTGGTTATGGTTTTCAGTGATGGGACAAAAATACTTTGCACAAGCTCAAAGACTCTCATAGCTAATATTGTTATTTAATATGACTGAAACTGCTTCCTAAGTTAAGACCCAGTATCCCCTGGCTCAAATTAAGCCTTCAATGGTTCCTTGATGTTCTTTAATCCACAATTGGATCCACAAATAATACACAATTTATTTATAAACTAGATAACGGACCCTTGTGGGAATAACTCTTATGTTGATTCACTGAAGTCTTCAAGCAAATTTACACAACTGAACACATTGTGTTTACCCCTTATGAGTGAAACCACCCCCTGACACCCTGCCTGATGCACCCTGAAAGAAGAGTTTGTCCCTGAGTGGGGCTGCCCCACTACAGGGGGAAGGGTCAGGCATATAACTATGTCCCTTGACCAACTAATCTGTTGCAGCTTCAAACTGTATGGAATGCAAAGCTTTGTGCTAGTTAGCTAAGTCTACCCCATTGGCTGAAAATTTTACTGCAGGCTTCAACCATATTGACAGGTTTAAATTAATAAATGTATTTTAAAAGCATAATAACTCTGAAGTGCACATTCCCAGGGTCCCCTTAGTATACATGCCACATTACAAGTGTCTAGCTTTCATAGTCCTGGAGCTATGGTGATGACGGAAAGACAGAGACACATCCTCTTTTACGATTATAGATAAACATATAGTTAAAATGTATGGTTACAATTTGCTTGCTGCAGTACTGAATCATTATGCCATGTTTGGTTGAAATCAGTCAAACGGTATTGAATTGATAAATCTTTAAAAAAATTCAATTGGCCACCATTTTGTTTAAAGATGGCAGACACAATTTTATATGGTGAAAATCTGCTTGTGGCAGTACTGAATCATGATGCGAAGCTTGGTTGAAATTCATCAAACGGTATTGAAGCAGTAAATCTTTAAATGGGTGAAATTTTTCACTATGCCAGACAGAGGTACAACAAAACCTGTAAGCCTCATAACTATCAATCAAATGGTATTGAAGCGCTATGACCCTGTTCAGACGACGTCCTAAGACATGGTGGTTAAGCATTTTGTGCTAAACATTATGACTTAGTATGTTGTGTGAACCACTCCTAACCATGGTGGCTACATAACCATGGTTTAAACATGTTCGCTAACCGTTTGCTGCAAAAGGGTTAGTGTGTCAACTAAACAGGCCCTAACCATGGATTACAGTGTTGTCTGAATATGTCCTTCATTTTTAAAAATTGGGATTGCCTGACATTCTCTTGCGGCAAAACATTGTTTTAAGTGGTCCACTAGGTTAAAAAAAAAGGGGGGGGGAGCAATTCAATCAAAATTGTGTAGCATTACCTACTGGTTGGATGGCTAATTCATAGTCTTGGTTCCAATGTCTTGCAAGCAGAAACACTCAGACAACAGGACTTCCATGTCCTCTCTGCCTTAGAGGTTCCCCAAACCCTCAGGAACAGATTTGAGAAGCTTGCAGTGGGAGGGGAAATCCATTCCATCAGTGATTTCCCTTCCACTGCCAGAACAATGCCACTTGGTCCAACTGATGGGATATATTTTGTAGAGTTGTCTGTCAACAAAACCACTTTGAATCGTCTGAACTCTGTAGATTTATCATGTATTTGCTCTCCTGGTACAATGAATATTTAAGTTTGCTACTCTGACAAGTTGTTGGGGTTTTGGATTTTGAAAATTATGATAAATGTCCACAAAGGGAGAAAAAGGGAGCTGAAAAACTTTCCCCTTTTTTTTCTTTTCTAATCTTTTAGTTGTGTGCTGTGACAATTTCATCACTTTTCTAGAAGTATTGTGTGTTTGTTTTTAGCTGTTAAGATATTGTTTATGAAATCTCATCTTTTTCTGTGATATTTGCCACTTTGACTTATGAAAATTTTCACTTTTTTCCCTGTGAAAAAAATTGCAAATGGACAGCCAGCCAGAATAAACAGCATCACAGCATCCAAATCATAGTCAACTTTGTAAATGGAATACTAATGTAAACCTTGATTTCTAAAACTAAAACTGGAAAATTGAAATATCATCCTGACTAATGGTCTCCTCAGATGTTGTTTTCTCATTGTGACTATCCCCAAGAGAGACCGCGATCAGATTTTCAGCTTGCCAGCTCCCTTCCTCACTAGTTTCTGACCATCCTCTATCTTTGCTGCAGGCAAAAGCAAATGACCAAACTATTGGTCATTTGAATATGGGGTCTTCCCTAATTTAAGGGAGTTTTATTTGAAAACAAAACAGTTCCAAAAGTATGAATAGTTCCTTCTGAAACATTGCTCCACACCCTGCCCTGCCTTGGTCCCTATAGCATAATTATAAAGTCATAATTTCCATGGTAGGTATAGTCACAGGGATGGAAGGCAGCCAATAGTCAACCATTCTTGAACATTTTCAGCAGTGAAACAGGATCCAGCCCCCCAACTGTCAGGAGAGGTTCTCTTCCACCCACTGCACTAAATACCACTCTATCTCCCACATCTCCGTGACATTTTGCAGGTCTCCACTTATTTGACTATGAGCTCCTAATTAAAGTTGATTTCCTTTTCCCATTCTTTTTTGGAAAAACCAACAGGCAAATCCTGCAAGCCAGCTATGCTATGCATTCCTTATACTATGCTATTGCATTCCTTGCATCAGTGGTAGTGAAAGCTGTCTGATTCTATGGTTGTTTCTTCAGATGGCCACGGCAGTGAAAGTTCTCACAGTAGTTTCTTCCTCCACCCCATGTGTGCGTATTGCACACACAAACACAATTTGCATAATTACCCAAGATGCAGCACAGGTTGCTATGTCATCTGAATCTGGTACAGTGCGCTTCTTACCCACACAACCCATGGCTTGCAGTAGGTTGTGGAGTGAGTGAGAAGCCATTCCTGCTGCGCTGTACCACATGTGGGGTTCAGACATGTGCAGGTAGGGAAAGAACCCGGTCTCTAGGTTTGCATGACATGTGCAGTGGGGTGAGAGCCTTGTTAGTGTCGGCATGGCTTTTCTTGACATGTGAGCCTGGCCTGGATGATTCAGTGTGCTTTGTTAACCATGGATAAGCCACTCTGAAAACATACTTCTTGTAGTAGGGTTGTTGAGGGTACTTTATACTCCGGGTTGCGCAAATTTAAAAGCTGGGAAGTAAACCTAGGAGTGTTTTGCACAAATCTTGTGGTGGGGTAGTAAAGTGGAGCACTTTGTCTCAACTCCCCCTTATATCTGTTGGCCAGAATGGTGCCCCATTCTGCCTGTCCCATGCTGCTGCCTTCTAAAGATTTTTTTTTAAAAAAAAGTGCTTCAAAGTTTACACAAATTCGCTGATGTAACCCTGGAGTAATTGCTCTGAAAAGGAGCCATGATGTGGCGGGGGAGAGCCAATAACTTCCCTTTGTTGAAAGGGAGGAGGACACTAACAACTGTTAATTCAAGGAGTAATAACAAGAGGGTGACAATGCCAAGTGGGAGTTATTCCACTCCCACTTTGGTCCTCCTTTTTGGAGCATTTATTTCATTGACTCTCCCCCCCTTTTTTGGTGCTTCTGGATTGCGCAAATGGGTTCGTATGCTATCTTAGAATTATTCTTTTCCGTGTCCTTCACAAGTGTGAACAGAATAGCCTGTTTGCAATTATACCTGGTTGATTTCCTAGAATATTACCTACTCTGCTTCCCTTGACAGCTGTAACATGCAAGGAAATTGACAAGGCGAAACTACACACAGAGGGCAGGCAAATCTGCACACTTGCGAAAGACCAGGAAACAATAATAATAATTTTAAAAATTATGATCCAATTTGCGTACTTCCAGAGCACTGAAAAAAGGTGGTGAATGAAGTTAGTGCTCTAAAAAGGAGTAGCGATTGGATTGGGGAGGGGGCCAGGAGAGTTTCCTGATGTAGGGTTGGGGATATGAGATGGCTTGCCATGCAAAGGACACTGGGATATGTGTAAGGAGCAGGATGGAGGACTGAGGGGGGAAAGAAGCCGTGCCAAGCCATCACTTGCCCAATCATCTGTTGGGAATAACGTGGGTTGTTCAGTGAGCAACGAACCAACCATGGTGTGTTGTGCGAACCTGCCTTTCCTTCCTTCCTTTCTTTTCTTCAAAGAGCCAAAGTGGTTGGCAAAGGACAAGACAGAGATTTATACAAATATAAATCCGCTATGTAAATAAATAAATAAATAAATAAATAATAATAATAATAATAATAATATCACTGCATTACACTGAGAGTACTTCTTTATAAAAGTAGACATTCCCATACGATACCTGTTCTTCATTTCTGTCTCCACTTTATATCCCTGGTACTATCGTAGAAATGTATTGGGAATCAATTTGAATTGGAGTAATTGTGCATCACTCACTTATATCTGAAAATGCCTGGCAAGTTCTTAGTATGTTGTTGGGGTGAGGGGGGAAGGGAGAAGAGGCATGAAATAGAGATACATATATGTGTAACATACAACAATGTTAAAAATAAAATAATTGTTTACTGAAGGTTTTTAATGGCTGATTTGGGTTTTGTTGTTGTTTTTAACAAAGCTCTAGCTTTTCCTTCCCTCCCTTTTATGGGAAACAAACCATCTCCAATAATCCTCATGGTCTAACATTAGTAAAAGAAATGATCCATGATAATGCCGTTTAAAAAAAGAAAAGACATTGCATACATCTTGAAGTTACGTATTACTCTGGAGGCCCTTTGAGACTTCTGTGATTTATAAATAAATAAACAAAGTTAAGTTTTTAAAGCAAAGAAAGAAAGAGAAGCTTTGAACTATTCTAAGCTTTGGGTATTATACAGTATAATGTAATACTGTAGTTTATATATCTAGATATTTCTCTCCATAGAGCTGTAGGTTTTCTAGTAGGACTTGGGTTCTTCTGTGCGTTTTGATGCACTAGGATGGAATGGGGGGAAGGTGGGGTGTCCAGCCGCTTTCCAGAACATTAGCAATAGGTATTTTGCTATCAAGAGAAATTGCAATGGTTGTCATCTGTACTACTATGGTATGTCTCATATGGCTGGCATGTACCCTAAAATAGCTGTGTTGAAAGGTAGCTCGCTTTGAAGATCATATTTATGTACCTTCCTTCCCTTTGTTCCTTTTTTCCCTACTCCTTCCTGTCCCTAATAAAATATTTCCTTTTCATTTCTAAGAACCTATGAAGATGTTCCTCATAGATACACACAAACACACACACAGAGGAGGTGCTATGTAATAATCAAGTAAATAACATGCTCGGATATGCTACAAGCTTCAGCAGATTATTGTGTAATTAGGCTTAGTAGATCTAAAAGCAATTACTGTATAAGAGGCAGTGCAATTTGGAGGACTGAATTAATCATGCATTTATCTGGTAATGATATGGTATCATGTAAATAACCTGACATTACATTGTAATTACCATGGTTTAAAAAGCCTTGGTTAAAAAAATGGAATAAAAAAGAAAGGATCAACCTCAGCCCAAGAGAAAGTGAATAATACCTACAATAGGGGAGAGGAAGAGAATAGGGATATTAAACATGATCTCACTGCTATGACGAAGTCAGTTTTTGAACCCAGTTTCTCAAGGGGGATAGAGGAGGAGGAGGAGAAGTTATAATGCTTTGAATTTATAGAACACCTTAAAGCAGGGCTGGACAGAAAGTAGATCTCCAGATGCTTTGGACTTTAACTCCCAGCATTCCTGACCATTGGCCATGCTGGCAGGAGCTTCTGGAAATTGAAACCCAAATTTATTATTTATTTATTGCATTTATATCCCATCTTTTTTCCTCCAGGGAACGCAAGGTGGCGTACATAATCCTCCTCTCCGTTTTACCCCCACAACAACAACAACAACACTGTGAGGTAGCTTGGGCTGAGAATCTGTGACTGGCCCAAAGTCACCCAGTGGGTTTCCATGGCCAAGTGGGGACTAGAACCCGGATCACCCAACACTTTAGCCACTACACCACACTGGCTCCAAAACATCTGGAGATCTACCTTCTGTCCTTCCCTTCCTTAGAGCAGTCAAAGCATTTCATATATGGTCTCAAAATAATCCTTGCAATGCAGCAAGAAGTTCATACTTTATTCCCACTTTATAGATGGGGGTTGAGGGTGAGATGGTTTGCCTAAGGGCATCTGGCAGAGGCAAGATTTGAACCAGGACCTTTGCAGCCCGTGGCTTAGATGCTATGCTGCAGGAGTGCTTAAGATCTCATTCAGAAATGTATGGATTGAACTAATACAGAATGTGGTATTATTGATTTATACTAACAAAATGTGTGTCACTAAGAATGAAGAGTTTAGTTAGACAAATAGCCTTGCTGGATTACACTGAAAATTTATCTAATTTTTTCAATACTCTGATATTGTTCAATCCAAGGACTTCCAGGAAGCCCACAAGCAAAGGAATAGAAATAGCTGTAAATTGAAAACTCTAAAAATACAATTAAAACAATGGTATTAAAATAGCAAGTATATATTGAAATAGTGTCTTCCTTTAAAAATTATTATTTTCTCGCTCTGCATTTGCACAAGTCTGCAGGTTCAAATCACCCCTTCAGTGCACCTTGTCTTTATTTACATGCTTGCTTCATGATGAAAGATACAGTGGTAGTTTTGGATATGTGATTACATTGTTCTACCATCTAAATTGCTTTTGCTATGGGAAACAGCATGATGACAGCTTTCACTAGTTGCCTCATGACCACATAGGTACTTGCTAGATTTTCTTGAGTTTGCTGTTCCTTCGTCTTCTTTCCATTTATACCTAGTACTTTCTTTCTTGCTAACTTTGAATATCTAAATTGACTTTATTCTCTTTATTGTCAGACATACAAATATGCTGAACATAGTTTTCTGCTTGTGCAGTTTGCATTTTTGTATTACTAGACAATGGTTTCTTTTTAATCCCGTGCAAATAAACATGAGTAAATCGCAATTTAAGATCAGCTGGGAAAAGGTTCTGTTGGTGCTGTATATAAACAGTTTGTATTTCAAAAACTGCTAAATTTTGGAAACATTTGTTCCAGTTCAGGGATTCTTCTGAGCTCAGGAACTTTGATGCACATCTGGAACTCTACTATCCTCAAGGGTTTCTTTATTCATTTCAACATAGGGAACAAATCCATGTGTACATTTTATATATGTAGACTGGGTCCATTCTTTGAAATGAACATGGAACCTCTGCATGCAAGAAATCAGTGTGCGCATCCAGATACATATGGATCTCCCAGATAGCGCTGCCTATGCTAGGCTAGACATAGGTACAAGCTTTCCCTAACCTTTCCCTAATAATATGTAGAATTTCTTATTGTTTGTTGTGAATTCATCATATTGTACATTCCCCACCCCAATCAGTATCAGTCAGTGATGAAATAGGGAAATCCATATTGTGTTGATGTCAACATGTACAAGGGTAATTGATTCTAGAGGTTATGGGAGAAAGGTGGAAAACTTGACATAGAGGTGCAATTTTTTTGTGGCAGCATAAAATTTAGTTCCACACTTATAGATATAATGGATTTAGATATAAGGGATTGAGATTTATGGTTTGCTTGGCACCTACACTATATTCTTTCAGATGCCAGGTGAAGACCTTTTTATTCTCTCACTATTTAACAGTTTATAAATTAACTTTGCTGTTTTAAATTTGTATTTTAAAATTGTATTTCTGCACTGCTGTTGATTTTATCCTGGTTGTGTTTTTATATTGTATTTTATATCATGTTTTTATACTGTTTGTTTTATATTTTGAATGGTTTTTAATTTGTGTGAACCACCCACAGAGCTTCGGCTGTTGGGCGGTATAAACATGAAATAAATAAATACTGAGAATGTAACATTAATGGGAAAATAATTAGTGCTCATTTGAGTGTTGCTTCTCTCACTTTAGCAGTTCCAGTTTCGTTTAACTATATCTGTGTTGTTAACTGCTGAGCACTATTGTGAAAGTTAGAAAACTTCCTTGGTCTACACCAAATGCAGTGTGAGCAGTTGTAATTGAAAGAAAAAATGACACAAGTCCCAGTATATTAATGGAAGGGTTTAGGTGTGTGTGAATCACTTTTTCAGTATCCTGGTTGTGCTTTTATACTGTATTTTGTATTTGTGTTTTTAACCTGTTGGTTGTTTTATTATGGTTTTAATTTAATTTTTGTGAACCGCCCAGAGAGCTTCAGCTATTGGGCGGTATAAAAATGTAATAAATAAATAAATAAAAATTTGTCTACTCAACCATTGGATTTAAGAAACAGTAATAAAATAATAAAAATTAAAGACAGAATGGTTTTTGGGGGGGAGGTTTATATAGTGTGTGCAAGTGTGCTCTTGCTTGACAAATTTGACAGGTTGGAGCAGAACGTTACAAGAAAAACAGGACTATTCTGTGTCAACTTTTCTTAAGCCCTCTGTGCTAACCCCATGTCCTGATGTTGTCATACTGTGCGTATCCCTACTCCACATCATTGACTGCTGGGATGGGGAAATGTTATGATGCCAGAAACGGGGAAAGCACAGTATAATTACATCAGACTATAAAAGTGGAATGAGAGCTCGGTACAGTCTGCTTTTTTCATTAGCAGCCCTGTGTGTTCTGTAACATTTAGTTCTTCCCCACAGTTTATTTCATTTTACAGTTTGACGTTTGTTGCACTTTTATGAACTTCAATACAGTGGTAGTTTAAAAGTGGCTAGGTATTCTGTGATCTTCTTGAGAATGGCAAAATAATGATGTTTCAGTAATAAAATGCCATTTTAAATTTATGTAAGTTGATGTTATTGCTGAAATGATACGACGCAGAAAGCAGGAATCCTATGTAGTTGATCATCCCTAACTACTTTGTGAGAAATACATGCTTTTCCTCCTTCGTTGTGGCGCTCACTGACTACTTGAAATTATTTTCAACACAGGGCCCAACCTTCTATCCCAGAGTGCACTTCAGCTCAATTCCAAACCTGAAGGGTCTTTCCAGTATTCATCTAGCTACCATAGCAACCAGACCCTTGCCCTCGGTGAAACAGCAACATCACAGCTGCCAGCCCGCAGCAATCAAGCCAGAGCTGCTATACAGAACTATAACCAGGTATGTTTTGAGAAGGAGCCTTATTCAATTATACCAAATGCCATTTTGAGGGGAATTCTGCATGAAAATAAGGGTATTTACACAAAACATATGCACAGGCATATGTACATGCAGACAGGTTTGCTCATAGAGTTTTAGTTTATAGGGTTTATGCCTAAGCACAAGATAGGTAATAAAATCAAGCCAATCTTTTAAGGAATTATTCAGCAGAACAAGTTGGTTTAGAATCTGGTCATTAATGTTTTAATTTTGTCAAGAGTTATATTGTATCTTTATTTCCGTGTATATTTTTTCAGACTCACACGCCAGCTTCGTGTGTTCATGGCATTCATCCAGAAATAGCAGATATATGATTTTCATACTAAAAATCTGGATAGTTATACATTACATGTGTGTGTTTTCCATAACTGGCTTATACCCATCATGTTTCACATTTTAAACCATTAAATAGTATAAGGCTGTTCTCATGACATGAGAGCCCACTGTGGATTATTTAATCCATGGTGCTGCAGGGCATGGGTAGCTGCCATTTTGAATAGACAACCCCTGCTTGGGGTTGTTGTGCTGTGAAAACCTGAGAAGCATGGATTAAACAATCCTAGCATAACCCTAGAACAGACCATGGGTTATGCAAGGGTTAAACACACTTGCTAGGTTTGCACTACATGACAACATCCATACGGGGCCTGTATACACAACTTGGTGCCTACAGGCACAACAGCTTGTCCTGAGTTAGAAAACACTTGATGAACAGGTGCGTCATCCAAACTCAACCAACATTTCATTTCTGAATCAGTGTTACACTGTGCCATCCACTTAATTGTGCAACAGCTTCCACATATAGCTGCTGCTTTATTCCTTTTTGTGGATTTGATGAAAATGTTCTCAAGCCTGCAGCGTGATTCTATGCAACATCAAAATTGCAGTAAATCACCAATAGTTTTGGCAATTTTATAGTCACTTTTTCTTTGTCCATTTGTTTTGCAAGAAAAAGTTGCCTTCTAATATTATAGTTATTACAAGTATACCATGGGAGGATATACATGTAGTACAGTCATCTTTGGAACGTGGGTTCAAATATCATCATGACTAACTTAAGTCCCATTCTTTTCAATGGGTCTACTCTCAGTAGGACTTCACTTGGATTCTACCAAGAGTGTGTTTTGGTCATATGGGATTTCACCCAATATTGGAGTGAATGGAGTGACTGGGACAGCTTCCGCTTACATAGAGCTCCAGGTCACATTTGACTGAGGCCCTTGATCTCTTCCTCCACTATCCTACCATTTATTTATTTATTTATTTATTTATTTATTTACATTTATATACCGCCCCACAGCCGAAGCTCTCTGGGCGGTTTACAACATTTAAAAATAGTAAACATTAAAAGTATACAATTTAAAAACACACACACACACACACACACACACACACATAAAAACAGTATAAAAACAACAGTATCCATTTAAAAACAACAATTGTGGGGTCCATTAAAAACAAACTTAACGTTGTTAAATGCTGTTAAAATGCTGTTAAAAATGCCTGGGAGAAGAGAAAAGTCTTGACCTGGCGCCGAAAAGATAACAATGTTGGCGCCAGGCGAGCCTCATCGGGGAGATCATTCCACAGTCGGGGGGCCACCACTGAAAAGGCCCTCTCCCTTGTTGCCATCCTCCGAGCTTCCCTTGGAGTAGGCACTCGGAGGAGGACCTTAGATGTTGAACGCAGTGTACGGGTAGGTTCATGTCGGGAGAGGCGTTCCATCAGGTATTGTGGTCCCAAGCCATGTAGGGCTTTATAGGTTAAGACCAGCACCTTGAATTGGGCTCGGAAACATATAGGCAGCCAATGCAAGCGGGCCAGAATCGGTGTTACATGCTCAAACCTCCCGGTTCCAGCTATCAATCTGGCCACCGCATTTTGCACAAGCTGCAGCTTCCGGACCGTCTTCAAAGGCAGCCCCATGTAGAGGGCATTGCAGTAATCTAATTTGGAAGTTACCAGAGTATGGACAACTGAAGCTAGGTTATCCCTGTCCAGATAGGGGCGTAGCTGGGCCACCAACCGAAGTTGGTAGAAAGCACTCCGTGCCACTGAGGCCACCTGAGCCTCAAGTGACAAAGATGGTTCTAGGAGAACCCCCAAGCTACGAACCTGCTCCTTCAGGGGGAGTGCAACCCCATCCAGAACCGGTTGAACACCCCCCATCCGATCAGAGGAACCACCCACCAGCAGCATCTCAGTCTTGTCTGGATTGAGCTTCAGTTTATTAGCCCTCATCCAGTCCATTGTCGCAGCCAAGCACCGGTTCAGCACATCCACAGCCACACCTGATGAGGATGAAAAGGAGCAGTAGAGCTGCGTGTCGTCAGCGTACTGATGACAGCGCACCCCAAAACTCCGGATGACCGCACCCAACGGTTTCATGTACATGTTAAACAGCATGGGGGACAAGACCGATCCCTGCGGAACTCCATACTGAAGAGTCCACGGGGCCGAGCAATGTCCCCCAAGCACCACCTTCTGGAGCCGTCCTGCTAAGTAGGAGCGGAACCACTGCAATGCAGTGCCCCCCACTCCCAACTCAGCCAGACGTTCCAGAAGGATACCATGGTCGATGGTATCAAAAGCCGCTGAGAGATCAAGGAGAATCAACAAAGTCACACTCCCCCTGTCCTTCTCCCGACATAGGTCATCATACAGGGCGACCAAGGCTGTTTCCGTGCCAAAGCCGGGCCTGAAACCCGACTGAAATGGATCCAGATAATCAGTCTCATCCAAGAGTGTCTGGAGCTGGCCCGCCACCACCCGCTCAAGGACCTTGCCCAGGAATGGAACATTTGCTACCGGCCTGTAGTTACTAAGATTTTCCGGGTCCAAGGAAGTTTTCTTCAGGAGTGGTCTCACTACTGCCTCTTTCAGACGGTCTGGGACCACTCCCTCTCGTAGAGAGGCATTAATCACCTCCTTGGCCCAGCCGGCTGTTCCATCCCTACTAGCTTTTATTAGCCAAGAGGGGCAAGGATCCAGTACAGAGGTGGTTGCGCGGACCTGTCCAAGCACCTTGTCCACATCCTCGAGCTGTACCAACTGAAACTCATCCAAGATTACAGGACAAGACTGTACTCTGGACACCTCACTAGATTCACCTGCTATAACACTGGAGTCTAAGTCCTGGCGGATGCAAAAGATTTTATTCTGGAAGTGCCTAGCAAATTCATTACAGCGGGCCTCAGATGATTCTACCGTGTCCTTGGGACCAGCATGTAATAGCCCCCGGACAACTCTAAAAAGCTCCGCTGGGCGGCAAATTGAAGATTTAATAGTGGCAGCAAAGTATTGTTTTTTTGCTGCCCTCAGTGCCCCTGAATATGCCTTACTATAGGCACTTACCAATATTTGATTGCATCCACTAGGAGTTCGTCTCCACCTGCCCTCAAGCCTTCTCCTATTTGTTTACTTTGATATTTTAAAAAGTATGTTTTGTTCTTCACTCTAAGTAGAATTATAAAATTTGAAAAGAATTGTTGTAGAATTGCAGCCTTACATTGCTACACTTGCTGAAAAGAAATTCCAATAGCTTCTCCAAATATATTTTATAAAATACCAATTTAATCTTTGGATAGGGTTTGAATGTGGGTTTGTGAGCCTGTTTCAGATGAATTGACTTACTTTAGCACTTACAAAGATGTTTTATATAAGACAAAGTTGATCTTAACAGTACTGCACAGCTCTTGTAGTATAAAAGGATATACAATGTTCAGTTCACTCATCAATGTAAACAGAAAACAAACACCTTAATTCATGAGTAAAACACAAAATAAAGCACAGAACATGATGTTATACTTGTGCGTGGGTGGGGTGGGTGGGTTTCCTACTTGGCGGGTTTCCATTGAGCAGAATTAGCTATGGATTGATTATTGTTGCATGAACTCTGAAGATCCTCATTGAACAGTGAAGACAGTTGAACAGAGACTGTCCCAGGAAGGTACAGAAATTCTTAGGTTTCAATATACAAAGCCTGTACATTTAAAGAGAGTTGTATGAACACAGAACAAGCCCTGCTCAACCAGACCAAAGCTCTGTCGAATTCAGCATCCTGTTTCACACAGTGGCCAAACAGATGCCTCCACGAAACCCGTAATCAGAGCATAAAGGTCAGACCCCATTACCCTCAGCAGCTGTTATTCAGTGGCTTACTGCCTCTGAACTCAGAGGTTCCATATAGCCATGGTGGCTAATAGCCATCAATAAACATATCCTTCATGAATTTGTCAAATCCCATTATTAGTCTAATCTATTGTAAAGCCATCTAAATAGCCATTGTCACACCTTGTGACACTGAATTCCATAAATTTATTAAGGTTTGTATGAATATGTACTTCCTTTTATCTGTGCAGACTCTACCACCACTGTATTTCATTGAAGATCCTGAATTTTAGTATTATGAGGGAGAAAACTTTCATGCATATTTTTTTCAACCTTTATCATGTTCCCTCATTCTTCTGAACTAAACACTTTTGTTTAGTAGAGAAATTGTTCCAACCCCCTGGCTTTTTTTGATTGATACATTTTTTGTACATTTTTTAGCTCTTTGGGACTTCTTTATATATAGAAAAAGGGACAACCAGAGTTATAAACTGTTTTCCAGATGTCGCCACATCATAGTGTTACATGAAGACCCTATGATGCCGAGGCTTTACATTGCTGGTAATTTATTTTGAATTACTTTACTAGTATGTCATTTTCTTTTTTCTCAGATGCAATGCACTGAGTTGACTTTTTCACTGATCACAAGTCAAAACTTTTGTTCTTAGTCAGTAATCTCTAAGTTAAACAGCACTGGTCCCAAAATAAATTTTAGGGGACCTCATAACTTACTTTTCTCTATTGTGAGAATGTGCATTTACTCCCATTCCTGTTTATCATTGATTAGCTGATTACTAATCCATAAAAGAAGTTTCATCTTACCTTATGACTGCAAAACGTCATTAGAAGCCTTTTCATTAGAGGGCTTTAGGCATTTTGAAAATCCCAGATACAAAAACTCTACTGGATCATCACAATCTACATCCATGTTGATTCTCAGAAAGAACTCCAAAAGATTGGTTAGGCAAGATTTCCCTTTGGAGAGGCCATGCTGATAATTTCTCAGCAAGGCTTGTCCTTCTGTATGCTTAACAATCCTGTCTCTAGCAATACCTTCCACCACTTTATCTGTAACAGACTTTAAGATCAATTTCCTGCTTCAATGCCCCAATAATGCCTTTTTAAAAGATGATATTGACTACTTTATGATATGCAGGCTAATCTTAATGATATTGCATATGATTTTATCAGAAGATCAGCAATTTCACATTTGAGTTAAGAACTTTCACCATCCAGAGTTGATAACTTAATTTAAAATTGGTTGTCTCTTCTATTTGATTTATTTTTTTCAGATGCTCTTTCTGAAAATCTTGGTTTAGGAGTAGGTTACCTTGCCAAATTCTCCCACAATGAAGACAAATATAAAACTTTAATGTAGTTTCTCTATAACCTCTCTTTCCTCCTTTAGTTATCCTATCACTTCTTTGTTATCTAACAGTACACTTCCTTGGCTAGATCCTTGAGTTCCATGTAGTTAAAGATGATGATGATGATGATGATGATGATGATGATGGGCCTTAATGTAGATAGTCCTATAGATTGGACCAAAGCAAATTTAAACTAGCCCCATAATATCTAAGGGTCGGGTTATGATGTTAAATACATTGTGGCACAGCAGACTTTGCTGGCCGGTACTGGCATTCCATGAGGCAGGATAAATCCACTGCATAGGTGTCAGATCAGAATGGGTGGTGGATTGCCTTTCCCTGCAGTCACTGGAAAGGCCCCTTTGGGAACTGTTGCCACACCAACCCCACTGGCCAGCTCTGGCAAATGTCTTGGAACAACTCCTACCGCTTGCTCTAAGATTACCAGAGTGAGAAATCATGTGGGTGGACTCTTCAGAGAGGCTGCCTGGCTACTCAATCTCTCACTTTAGGAAAGGGCTCAGAGTGAGAGACTGGGTAGGTGGGTTGTCTGGAGAGGCCCCCTGCCCAGCCTCTTGCTTGCACAACTCTCGCAAAACAAGAGGTTGGGCAGGCGACTTCTCCAGAGAATCGCGCCAGTCACACAATGTGGCTAATGCAGCTCTCTGGAGGGGTCACCGACTTGATCTATTACTTTGAGGACTCACCCAGAGTGAGAGTTCAAGAGGCAGGCAGTGTCTAGGGCCTTCTCAGAGTACTTCACTTTGTGGAATGACTCCCCAAAGAGCAGAATTCAGGCCAGGGTGGTTCTCCAGAGACACTGACCCTGATCTTTCATTTGGGATGGGTGTGGGTGTCACAGCAGTGAGAGTGGCAGCGTGCCTCCTCCAATCTTGGACGGCAGGAAATCTTGCACCACTGCTGCTTGCTGATGCCCATGTGCAAGTGTCTCAGTTCTTATCTCATGTCATCCTGTTCTAACACTGCAATCCTATAACCCAGAGATGGAAAATTGTGGCCATTCAAATGTGGGACTGCAGCTCCATCATCCTTCACCAGTAGCTATTCTAGCTAGGACATTTTCCCCACCCCATTATACAAAACCAGCCCAAGAGTAAGTTCCATTGAACTTAATTCAGAGTAAACACACTCAAGATTGTGCTTTAAGTGATCATTCTGTTCACATTATTTTAAGGTCTGATACAAAATGGAAATGATGACTTAAAAAAAAGGTGTGAAAATGGCTTATGAAGTTCTTCACATCCATTTGTTTAGCAGCATACTTAAATTATATTGCTGTAAAATTTACAACTTTTGTAAACTCTCAGATCTGAGAATTGTAAGTAGCTGTCAACAGTGTTATTAAGATCAGAGAAAGATGATGAAAATATGAGTAATTCTCTTGTTCCAGAGCAGTGCTATTAAAGTCAGCGGATCACCACTAGAGCAAGTTGTGAGTTGTAACCTCAGAAGACGGTGTTTACATTTTAATTTAAATCTCAATTCAGATGTAACACACAACAGATGACACAAACAAATTATAGAAGGGGTATTATACATTTTGATCCAGCTACTTTTTAATATGGTTGATCTACCAGCCAAATACTAAATTGTCTAAAAAAGAGTAAACAAATTTCAGAAAAATAATTTATTTGCCTTCTGTTTATTAAACTAAAAAGCTCTTGATTCAATTCCTACCCTATTTTCTCTTTAGCTATGAAGAATAAAAGCATTCATTTTGAAAAGTGACCTGAAATTCCTGTATAACAATCTCATTACATTAGCCAAAGCATGAACTATAAAAAAATGTACAAGCTAGGAATACCTGAAGGTGTGGGATTTAATTTTTTCTTTTTATCACATAAATTGCTAAGTATATTGGAAGTATAAATTGCTTGCCTCTTTGAAAATGATGTGTAGTGATTACAATATCTCTTGCTTGGCACAAATGTAAGGAGCTATATCTTCTCATTGCCAGGCCTCTCCTGTATCCTAACACAGCAGGCTTCAGACATACTGTTTCTGATAAGGGATTTCAGTGTCCTCTTCTTCTGTTAACTATCCTGGGGATTTTGCTTCCAACCTAGTCTTGGAACAGGGTTAGCCCTTTGTACATACATATATAACTTCATTTACAGAGTAGTTTCTTAAAGCACAGTTGTTGTATATATAATGACACGAAAAAGTACAATATGTGTATAGTAGAATGCATACGAATGTGTTAACCATGCTTCCAGCTTATCTACTTCACACTGTTAACAGATAGTCTGCAGGACCATATTAATTCATAGGGCATAATGCAGTTTATTGTAGAAAGGCTGGTAACAGGAATAGTAATTGTATGTCCACAGCATGACATCTGAAATCACACATTTATTTTGCTCCTACGAAATTAAATGACTGACACATTTTATCACTGGTAGACTGATCCAGTTATCTACATCAAGGCTCACACTGTATTGCCTAGAGATTTTATTACAAGTGTAGCAGAGGACTGAAATCTCCAGTTAGGTTTTCTTAACACCTCCCATTATACCAAGCTATTTTCAGAGGTTTTTAAAATGAATTTTTAACTTATGGATAAATATTTTCCATTTCTCAGATCTACCTGAGACAGATTCTCTCCACCCACCCACCCACCCACCTACACACACACACACACACAAGTTGTACAAATATAAGAATTGCCAGATAGGGCCAAGTTTCATGTAGTTCAGGAGTTGTTTCAGATGTCTTTCAAAGCTCAAAAGTAAAGCACGAAGGTGATAGTTATTCGCCATTTTTTCTCCCCAACATTGGTTATCTAAGGTGTACTACCTCTGCAGACAGAGGTTAAGAACATAAGAAGAGCCCTGCAGGGTCAGATTAAAGCCCATCTTGTCCAGTATCCTGTTTTCCATAGTGGTTATTAAGACAGGTACCCAATGGAAGACCAAAAGCAGGACATGAGGGCAGTAGCCCCCTCTTACTGTTGTTTCCAAGTGACAGCTATGCAGAGGCATACTGTCTCTGATCCTGTGGCATAACGAGGGCAATGCTTCCTGAAAAGCCAAACACTTCCAACCCTTTTTAAAGCAATCTTTAAAAAAAACACGCAAAAAGGAATGGGTGCTTTTTTACACTTACAAAAATGTTTGCAAAGCATCCACCCACCCACCTTTTCAGCTCAGCCATGTAGGTCGGTGGCAGCTGTTATGCCATAGAAAAATGTCTGGTACAGCAATCCCAAGTGGGGGTGGGAAGAATGAAGTGGCAGACAATCCATCACTTCCAAAGCCCTTCTGGCCCATGCCAGGCAGGGGAGCAGAACAGGCAGGTTTTGTCAAATAGTTCTCCTATACCAAGTCCAGGTTGACATAGATATCAGGCCCGGTCCTAGAGTGTCTCGGGGGAATGTAGGGTGATACAGTGGATCTAAGTCTATCTCCAACCTGCTCCTGGAATATGCTGTTTTATAGCCTACTGCCAGTGGAACCCTGACAGTGGTTCTGCATCACAGAGCTTTCTCTACCTGTGGCTGTTGGGGGCAGATGTCAGTAGTACTACTGATGTCCCATAAGCATGCACACATGCATACCAGAGTTCCTCGCTCTCAGTGGAAAGGCACATCCACCCCATCCTAACCCCCTCCAGTCAACAGATCTGTGGGGTAGGATTACACTGTTAAGCAGAATGCTCTCTTAGTGCCAACAGATGGACATTGTGAAGAAGAGAGCTAGCTATGAGCTTTGAATCCTAGTTTTGTGGCACAAAATCTCACCACAACAACTCACTCCATGTTGTCACAATTACAGCAGAAAAAAAAGATTTTGCTGCTATTATCCAGCGTCTATTCACAGGGAAATAGAAGATGGCAATATTAAGTTTGCTAGCAGTGTTTTATGCTGGTATAGCTGCATGCGTAAAGTTAATTGGTGCCAAGAACATGGAAATATTTTACTCTTGAGGAAGACAGAAAAATAACATTTTACATTTCAGCCAAGTGTTGGCTGAAATTGCTACAAGAAAAGTAATGGATGAGACCAGTACAGCTAAATGAATTGCATAATCTCCTAGAATACAGTAGACACCCATTCTAAGGGCAGTGTTCCAATTCCACAATACTGCACAAGGCCAAGAAGCACAAGTGTCAAATAGAATCAACACATCTCCCCTCTTCCAGAGGAGCACAAACTGTTCCCACAGTGGGAGCTTAAGCATCTCTGAAGTGGGGAAAATGCAAAAATCTTGTTTCAAAAAGAGTGAGATGCAGAGGAAGGATAAGGGATTCTTCTACAACAACCTGGCACGGGAATTCTGGTAGTTGAAGGACTTTTTCTGTCTAAACATCCATAGGATTGCGCTATAAGAAAAGTATCGGTCTGAATAACTCCTATTCCACTGTCAACTTCAGGCGCTCTTTAAAGTTTCAAATAATAAATCCTCTGCATGATCAAGAAAGAAAACTGCAAGGGGGCAGGGATTGAGAAATGTATCTGAAATCAGAGTGTGCCTTTTGACAGAGTGCTCAGCTATCTCTCACTCCAGTGTGCTGTTATTAGAGGATTTTAATGTTACGAGATTAACAGCCACAGATGATCTCTTGAGCCTAAGATCCCTGATAAAAACTGGAATGCAGTCTATGTCGAGAGATAAGAGGTACATTCTATTCTTTGCTGTTCCAGAAGGGGCTCAGGCACATAATTGAAATTTTTAATAGGGAGCATCTGCTGTGGATTTTCTCTTTCTCTCTCTCTCTCTCTCTCTCTCTCTCCTCCTCCTCCTCTTCTTTCTTTTTTCTTTAATTGCAAGATTTAGAGGAAACTTTTGCAGGAAGATCTAAGACCTCCTGTGCAGATGTGCCTTGACAATGTACTGTTTTAATTCAAATGCAAATTTCTATCTGGAGTCTGGACTGGATCCAGAGAATGGACCCACCCTTTCCATAGCTCCACCCCTGCCTTCATTTTCTTGTATGTCTTGTAAATAAATAATCATCAACTGCATTTCACTCTGGAAGGGGCAGCTTCAAGGGGTTCTTGGGAAAGGGTGTGTGTGAGAGAGAGAGAGAGAGAGAGAGAGTTTGTGTTGTGTATTCATGTGCAAAGGATGGGTCATGCATATTCTCTTAATGGGATGAAAACTAAATGGTCATGCACAAGGAAATGACCTTTTGGAGGATTTCCACTCCCCACTTACATACATCCCAGTTTTCACTATATAATTCCTTTTGAGTGATAAAATTCTTCTACAGTGTTATTAACTAGGTTTGAATCCACTCACTCACTTTATCCTTAAGTAATGACATCAGGAGTTCCAAGTTAGGCTTGCAGTGTATCCATACCAACTCTCATTGTTTTGTTCCAAAGCATTCCCACAGTGCTTTGTACATTTTGTAGCATGATACTTGCCATTTTAATTTAATTTTTGAAACTTTAGCAGTTGCATTCTTTACAACAGAAGTGATATACATGGGTAACAGCAATGAAAATATTAAAAATTCATTGCAGGAACAGGCAAAGGTCCTTTTATTCTAGCATGGTATTTCCAATAGTAGCCAATAGTGGCAGTGAATTTTTAAAGCTGATTGTGGATTGACCTGCATTCACTCATGTATCATCACAGAAGTACTCCCTTGCAGTTTATTCCCCTTTCTCCAAGCCTGTGGCATTTGCAACCTGGAAAGAAATAATGGAAGAAAAAAGAAAAGAAAAATCACTAGGGTTATGCCTTCTTCTCTACAACAGGGCATCCTACCAATTTTACTGTAAAGATTATTTACAAATGAATTTGACATGACCAGTTCAGTTTGACTGCAGTTTCAAGCAGAAGGCTGGAACTCTTGTTTATAAGTAATTCTACTCATGAGTAGATCCTCCATTCTGTTTCTAGCAGTGAGATTGCAGGGGACATTGGCTGCCTTCCGCTTTCTCTTTTCTTGACTGCTTTCTATTGTTATTTCATGAAACCATGTTTAAAATTGTTGTAAGCTGCCCTACATTTTGCACCAGATGGGAGAGATATAGTAAATTAATATTCCTTTTACAGCTAGTGACAAACTCCAGGCTAAGCCATTGCACACATTTTATTTTTAATATATGCATACATGAAAAACAACAACTACACTTGTCATATGTAAATGTAAACACCTATTATATGTATGCATAAAATGTGTAGATGTATACACAAGAGAGACTGGGTTACCACTCATTCTTGCTATGTCTGTATACTGTAGTAAACACACAGTTGTTGCTGCCTAATGTGTGAAGCAGACCTTGGAGGTGATGCTTTTATACCAGTTTGTCAGGTTTTCCACCAAACTAACATGGGAAGTGTAGTTTGTTGAATGTGCTGAGTATTATCCCTTAAAGTGCCCTAGTGCCTGCACAGGACTACAGTTCCCAGGATTCCCTAGGGAGGAAATTACTTTAAAGACTAGGGTGTAGTGTAGACTTTGTGACTGCATCTTAGCCAAAGATGATGGTACTTTGTCACGGATGAAGTTTGCAGTAAAAGTTGTTTGCTCCTTTTTCAAGTATGGCACTTATATGGCGAAAAAAGCTTGAATGGGAGCAACTTAAATGCTTCAATGGTGCATAGAAGCTACCGCCGCCCTCCGGCTAAGGGTGCAGCAATCACATGCAACCTTACCTGAGAGTAAGTCCCAATGGGAACAGTGGAAGTTGCTTCCGAATAAACATGCGGACTGAGTTTCCACACAGTGGAAAAGTTAAAAAAAGAAAAAAAGCGGAATATGTGCAAGATTTCGGAAAAACGCGTTTGACGCGTGAGAAACGACCCGGGGTTGTTGTTGTTTTGGTTTGTTTGTTTGGGCTTCCCGCTCCCCTGACAGCCAGAGAATATTTTAGCAGCTTCACGAATATTAGGCGCCTAATCCTCAAGGCATTTGGGTCCAGCCGCAGTAAAAAGGTCATAAACGTGCTGCGCGGGGCGCGTTTAATTCCCTCCCCAATTCTGCGGGGGCGGAGAAGGCGGAAGGGGTTAAGAGTGGAGTGGAGGGGGGAGGCTGGCGCCGTTTGCTGCTTTCTTCCTTGACCGCCTCTTGTCTCCTTGTTTGCTCGCTGCTCTCCCCGCCCATCCCCTCCTCCTCCTCCTCCTCCTCCTCAGGGCACCACCGGCCGGACAGCCCACCTCGCCACCTCGGAGCCGCCGCCGCCGCCCCCTCAGTCGCAGCCGCTGCCCAGGGAGTCCTTCGCCCCGAGCCATGGGAGCGCTTTCCACTTGCCGGACTCCTCGTCGTCCTCGCAGCAGCAGCAGCACTCGCCGGCCCTCTACTACTCGAGCTCCACGTTGCCGGCGCAGAGAGTGAGCTCGCCCTTGTCCATGCAGCAGGTGGGCTCCCCGACCAAGCTCCAGCGGGCGGGCTCAGCCTCGGAGAGCGCGGCCGCCGCCGGCTACAGCACCACGCAGCGCGTCTCCTCCCCCAAGCAGTCGCCCAGCCGCCTCGCCAAGTCCTACAGCACCAGCTCGCCCATCAACATCGTCGTCTCGTCGGCGGGGCTGCCCCCTTCCCCGATCCGGGTCACTTCCCCGCCCACCATCCAGTCCAACATCTCCTCCTCCTCGCCCATCCATCAGCTCAGCTCCACCATCGGCACCTACGCCACGCTCTCGCCGACCAAGAGGCTGGTCCACCCTTCCGAGCAGTACAGCAAACATTCCCAGGAACTGTATGCCACGGCCACCCTGCAAAGACCTGGCAGCCTCGCAGGTAAGTCGAGCCGGCGCGCCCCTCCTCGTAACTCCCTCCAAGTAGCTTCTGCCAGGGCTCGGCTCCTGTCCGTGTGCAGCCCTTAGCTGAAATCATGCCTGAATAACAAATAGCGCAATCCTAGCCGTGTTTGCTCAGAAATAAGCTGCTATTGGTTTCGGTGGGACTTACTGTCAAGTAAGCATATTCAGGGTTGTTGCCTTTGAGGCTGGTACCTTGGTATTTCTTCCATTGCTGCCTCCTCTCTCATATGTCTACTCATCTAATAAAATAATCGACCTAATGAGGGTTGTAGTTCCTGTTTAATCGTTTATCTGAATATCTTATTGCTTTTTAAAATACTCACTAATATTTAGTTGTGCCTTTTGTTTATGCATTTTTCCAACATTGGTCACAAACTAATTTCAGGCTAGGGTTTTTTGTTTTGGTAGAAGGCGGGGGGGGGGAGCAAAGACTACTTAAATCCTCTATGGATGTATTTTCTCTTACTTTAGTTGATAAGGATATTTTCGGGGTGTACTGGTGAGTTCCAATTACATGCAACTGGTATATAGTGTTACCCACCCCATCTAGGAACCGTTTTGATTTTTTAAAAAAGCCATGTTCTGGATCAAATAAGCCATTGTTGATCATCCTAATAAGCTGATAACTAAGCTGTGTACTTTTCAATGGAAATTTTTTTGTTCTGCCAAAAATCATTTGAGATATATTGCTATAGCAACAACTGTCATGCTCATGTGTCTTCTTGTCTGATTTACATGGTTAGATATGACAATTAAGAGAACTCAGATAAGAGAGGATTTTTGTTACTATCAGATAAGTATTCAAGTGCCTTCCCTTTAAAAAGATGAATTGGCAAACTATTCTAGCATTGCTCTGTGTTACCAAAAGGCTGCGCCACTCAAAAGATTAGGTGAAATTAAGTAACATCTTAATTTCATTATTCTGGATCTTGTTTTCTAAATGTAAATTTTTTTATTATTTTTTTTGGTAATCCTGGTCCCCAGGTTAATGGGCAGAGATCAAAATAAGCAGTTTTAATGTTTCATGTTTGGTAGGTTGCCATTGCAATGCTATGCACACTTACTTAGGAGTGAGTCCCATTGAACTCAGTGGGATGTGCCTTTGCGGAAAAAAATGCATAGGATTGCTATAATAGGTATAGATCTTTTCCCAATGGGAGTAGCAGTGGCCATGGTCAGCTCCAAAGCATTTCAAAATCAGGTGTTTGTTTGAGGTCCCAAGATAAACAGAAGGACTAACAGCTGCAACAGTGCTGCTATTTCACTTTCTGTAAGAAGGTTGGAGGGAGTATGAATGAATTCTCAATGTTCATGCTTACAGATTAAGGATGTCCACTAGTGGTTGTTTGGCTGAGGATCTCCCAAACTCTGATGTTGGTGCTGCTTGTGGCCTATATGGAAAAGACTGCAGTTTAGCTTCTTTACCATTACTATCAAATACTCATAATTACCTTAATTAACATCAGATGTTGCCTTTACTGAGTCAGACCACCTAGCTTGCTATTGTTTTCACCAGGAGTGGACACTGTTAGGAGGTCCTGGGGGCATTTTTGAACCTCAGACTCTCCTGGCGGGCTACAGGCCTGCTGCTGCCACCCCACAGAATTCCATGGGGCAGCTGCAACAACAACAAAAATAAAATATCATTGATTCATCACTACAGAATGCTACAATTGTCAAATGTAGCTTGAAGACACTCTGGTTCTTTTTGTTTTGATTTGTTTCCTCATGAACATGGTCTACGATGGGATCTATACTAATGGTTTAAAATGTTAAGGAAGCGTTGCGATAACTTATTGGGTCACATGATGCTATGGTTCTTACGTTTTATCGTCATTGTTTTTTCCTTCCTTCGTTGTATTTCTTCCGTTGGGACGTTTAAATAGAGTTGCTAGTGTTCCTATGTGCCCCTTTACTTCATAATAGTTGTATCTCACTGACTTTTGAATCGTGGATGGTCAGCCAATCGCTTTCCTGGGGGCGTGGATACTTCCTTTCAGCGCCTAAAACTAGTGCATTTTAAGCTCCAAAGGGCTTGAGGGAGGAAATTTAAGAAATCATAACAAATCAGTGGATGACCCAATCTGATTCAAATTTGGTAAGCTGAAAGCCCTCCTTAATAGCTAGTACTGTGTGGATTTTGAACTCTTTATCTTTAAAACTTATGCAGATGTGAGCATTTGTATAATTTCCATAATTTTTTTTAAAAAAAAATCAACGGGGGGGGGGAGATCAGGAAGTGGGCGGAGCAAAGAGACCAGCAACGAAGAGGAAGTACAAGCTACAACGATAAAACAGTGTGTCCTGCTCTGATCAATGAATACCAGGAAAGCAAAAGTTTAGTAATGCGACATTACTGGAGCTTGCCCCATGACATTTAAAAACGACACAAATTAAAATAGGGTGACCGTATGAAAAGGAGGACAGGGCTCCTGTATCTTTAACAGTTGCATAGAAAAGGGAATTTCAGCAGGTGTCATTTGTATATATGAAGAACCTGGTGAAATTTTTCTTCATCACCACAGTTAAAGCTGCAGAAGCTCTACTAGAGTGACCAGATTTAAAAGAGGGCAGGGCACCTGCAGCTTTAACTGTTGTGATGAGAAAAATTCACCAGGTTCTCCATATATACAAATGACACCTGCTGAAATTTCCTTTTCAATACAACTGTTAAAGATACAGGAGCCCTGTCCTCCTTTTCATATGGTCACCCTAATTAAAACGTTTCCAGTGGTAGGAAAAAACGTAATAAGCACTAGTGTAGATCCGCCCTACCAGACTTAGGGAAGTAAGGGTATTTCGTTTTGGTTTGTTTGAGGCCAGGACTTGCTCCATTTCTCTCCCCCACCCCCACCCCAAAATGTGAGTGCATTTTGCTAGCAAAACTTGGTTCACATTTTGGAACACTGCACTCTTCTTTAAAAGTGTGCACTTTCACTCTTTAGTCAATCTGTGCATTTGATTACATACTTTTAAAAATGCGCCCTTTTCCTATTTGCCAAAAAAAAAAAAAAAAAGCTTGCATTTGGGAAAGAGAAAGAGCTGAACTGAGCTTTGCGGTAGAAATCGGAGAACCTTGATGAGCTTGAACTTCACTGATTCTCCCATCCCTACAGCTAGCATGTGACTTGATTAAATGATAGTGTCAGCCAAGAAAACAAGAGGCCTAAGGCTGTAATTGAACCCATCAAACTCACCTTCTTTCAAACATGGGGTTCTTCCTTTGTCTCATTCTTTTGTTCCACTATCTCTCCCACTCCCTTATCCCCTGCTTCAAAAAGTCTAGAGCTTTCCTCCTTCCTAAGGCCCCTGCTTCCTTTGACATTCCCTAAGTCTCCCCCCTCCCCGCCATTTTTTTTTCTTTTTAGGTCTTCTCCTTCACTCCACCTGTCCTTTCCTAAAGTTCCTTATTTCTCAATCCACTGACTATACTAGCCTTCTCCAACCCCAGTTGGGTGATGGTTGTAGTCCAACACATCTGGAGGGCACCTGGTTGGGGAAGGCTAGACTATATTATTCCAAGCAATAACTCTGTCTCTGCATTCCCTAAGCTGCCTTTGGTACAGTCTATCTGTGATACAATCACAGCTCAACTGTGCATGTTTCAGAATTATCTTATACAATTCTGAAGAAAGTTGTTTATGCACGCACTTTGCATGCAGAAGGTCTCAGCTTCAATCCCTGGCTTGTCCAGGTAGGGTGCTCTTGTCTGGAGCCTCAGAGAGCTACTGGTGGTCAGTGTATTTATTTATTTATGAGAACCCAACATGAATACAGCGCCTAACATTTTCTAAGCTCAGTACAGGTATTAAATGATAAGACAGTCCCTGTCTACAGGGTCACAATCTAAAAAACAAAATAAAAAATGAATGGGGTGGTAAAGGGAAAGAAGGCATTAGACCCAGCTGCTGCTCCTCTGGCTGATGGATGGGGCCAGACTGGTCTTTTCCCCCTTGCCATGGGGGTGCAGTCTCCCTGTGGCCAGAGTGTGCTGTGCTTCAGCAATCCAATCCCAAAGCAACTGTTAGTGTCCTTTCTTGCAGGGAAGCGTGAAGCAAGCTCCCTGCAGCTGCTCCTACACTTGAATAAATGACTTCATAACTGGATTTTTACCTTAATACTAAGAGCATATTTTTTCTTGGAGAGCTATGTTTGCTAACTCAACTATATAGTTGAGACATACGGGAGAATGCAGACTAGCATTTTCTTAGAACGCGTTGTTTCTCTTTGATAAACATGAGATGCTAGAATCCACTTCGGGGCATTGTTCCTACAGAAATATAAAGTGTACTTGGAGATGGAGGATCTGGATGATACCTGGGCTCAAGTAGGCTGATCAATGGAGCATCACGGTCTCTTCTACTAATGCTGTCAGCTGCAGCTGGCTGCTGATGGAATTTGCTAACTGAGAGGCTCTAGGTAGAAGTTAGCTCGAGCAGACTTGTTGTTGTTGTTGTTTATTCGTTCAGTCGCTTCCGACTCTTCGTGACTTCATGAACCAGCCCACGCCAGAGCTTTCTGTCGGCCTGTAAATAACGGAAAATGCAACAGGAATTGTAAGCCCAACAGGAAATAAGGATGTGTTATTTGTAAACTATTGTAATCTATACTGATAGTTTGGTATCCTTTTATAAGTAATAATTGTTTCAGTGAAACCTTTGCAATGACTAGTCTCTTCCTTAAATGACTTTAGATCTGAGAGAGCTCTTTCTGAATGCTGAAGAGGCAGCATCCTATTTCTCCTCATCTGCTCTTTCACATGAATGGCTGGTCGGCTGGTTTGGTTGCTGCAGGATTCACTGACACATATCCTCTCAGAGACTGGCATCAGCAAATGCCCGCTGTCCTCCATATTTGGGTATAACCACAAATCTTCTGAAGCTGATGAGTAGGGTCTCTTCGTACCATACGTTTTAGGTAAATTGTGAATATGACAAGCAGGTACTTTGAAAATGTGCATCGTCAAAGAACTGGGATTGGCTGCAGCTCCCTTGACTAGTGAGTGGCAAACTGGGGTTTGTTGCTATGTAATATGTGAAACAGCCCTATTACCCATACTTACCATTGATCTAGGTGTAGTTATGATTGTGTCATAGGTTATTAACACTGATCTGGGTTACTGCAGTACATCGTTAATCTTGTTTTGCTTGTCTAATCTTACCTTACCATTTCTCAAAGTCTGAGGGTTTTTTTTAATGACATGATTTAAATTAAAACTACTTGAAGTCACTTGTTTCCAAAGTAATTATGAACACTGAAATCCTGGCCCTACAGTTTGCAGGGAGGTGAAGGTGACAGCAACCACAAGAAAGTCCTTTCTGAGAAAGGAGAAAATAAATAGGCATTTTTGTTTGTTTTGTTTGGCTTCTTTGTTTTTGTCAAAGGTGTTTTTCTGCTTTATATATACATGTTAGAAATTCAGGTCTTGTCTGTTCATGATAGATTATGACATCTCAAGAGAGGGAAACTGAGCAGGTCTTTGTTTTTTGTTCCTTAGCACTTATTTAACTCCACTGACTAATGAACTGTTGAATCAAAGGATGTCTTTGTTAAATATAAAACACTGCCAGATCTCTTCAATTAAACTCTTTGGAATCATGGTACCCAGACCTTAAAGGGGCAAAGGGAGGACTCCTTTAAGGGGAGCATTGAAAGAAAAGTTAAGCTGCCTTTAACAAATAGAAGCAGGGTTTTTCACAGCTCACCTTTAAAAAGGCTGCTAGTGTTGCTTTTTAATCGGAAGAATTAGATCTCTGTTCCTTGTTCCCTGATGTCAGTGACAAAGCTTGGCATTACTACCCTGTCTGACATTTTTAGACATTAATGAGAGAGTGACTTACTTTGGATGTATCCTTTTTGGTTTATATTTAGTCAGGTTTGTTTGCACCAGTGGTGTGTGTGTGTGTGCGTGTGTGTTTCATGGTCTTTTTGTCACCATCTAAGCTATCTGATTAGGAACTTGCTTGCTATATACGGAAGAAATAAAGAACTTCAGCACAGCTCTTTAAAGATAACCCAATAGTTTGTGTTTTTGTGTCTTAACTTATAACTGGTGAGTAAATTCTGTGGATATTGGGGATTAAATTCAGGAATACATATTCATGGTGTGGACCTCACTAGCATCAACAAAAAATGTATCTGTTTTGCAGTAGCAAATGTTTTATTTGTTCTGTGTTTTACTATGATCATATACTGCTGGTTCAAATATGGCATCTTGGCTTGATAATTCATTCATTATTGTCCATCAGGTCTATGCATTCTTTGCCTTCTCTCCTGAAGTGCCGGCTTTAATGCTTCCATCCTGGTCTCTGTAAATCATCATTTCCTGTTACACTGGAAATGGGATTGTATCCAATGCTAGTCTAATTTAAGTCCCATACATTTCAATGGATCTATTCTAAGTGGGACTAAAATTGGATACAACCCAGGGAACTGTGGTTTAATGTCCACTTAGTAACAGGGATCTGAAACCAAGGTCAAGCTGTGGTTTCTGATCCAGTTATTAAGCCAACTTTAAGCCACATTTATCTTTTTCTGACATAACGGTAAACTGTGATTTAAAGAGCTTAAGGCTGCAATGCTGCAGCTGGCATATCAGGGAAGGAGGTGTGGGGTGGTGCACAGACCTGATGCTTGTTCCTGATTCATTAAACGATGGCTGATTAAGCCAAGATTGTTATATTTGAACTGGCCCTTACGGAGGAAATCTTTTAACATATAGATCCCATTCTTTCTCCAAGGAACTGAGGGGTGCTTACATGGAGTTCTTCCTTTATCTACATAGCAACAATATGGGGTAGGGTAATGATTCTCAAGATCATCCCGTGAGCTTTGTGGCCGTGCAGGGTATGAACTGACAAGTCCAACACACTATTCCAGGGGTAGGCAACCTTTTGGGGTCTGTGGGCACATTTGGCAATTTGAGAAAATGTTCTGATACCACTCCAAAATTGCTCCCATGGGAGGTATAGCTAGTCACAAAGGATGAGTAGCCTGCCCAGCAGACTGAGTACAAGACAGAGGTTGCTACCAGCTCGTTCTCTCAGCCTCTGTTGGCCCTCTCCTTCCCTTCCTGCTAGTTTCGTTGACCTTGGCTGGATTACCCAACTGCTGTCTTTAGCCCCCCCCCCCCCAGCTTATAAAACAGAACAGAAGTGACAGGAGTCGCTTCCCGTCCCCATTTTTATTGATAGCTGGATCCATTGTAAAGGAAAGTGTCGGCCTGCAGGCACCTGCCATTTTCATTTTCTAAACCTATCTCTGAACCCTATATATCTCTCAGAAGAATTCATGGGAAATGAACATGGTAGCTGCTGGAGGCCCTCATTTTGCTTTGAAGTGTTCCTAGCTGCCAGTAAGAAAATTTGTTATTTAAAAATAAATAGGTAGGGCACCTCTTGGATGCTAAGAAAGGTGTCCAGGGGAACACTGGTGCCTGCAGGCTGCATGTTACCTACTGCTGCTCTATTTGCTGCACCAGGCTGGATCTTATAAAAGTCTTTCATCGTGCCATTTATTCTTCTGCCCTCCCATAATCTCTAAGAATGCCATGTTTTCTTGACTTCGCATGACCTTCTTTTCTATTTCTGAAAACCTAAGGATTTGTTCCCACATCTTCCTGATCTTTTTACTGCAATAATAATAATGCCTCGAAAATGTATCAACAACATATTTCAATGTTTTCCTTTTGTAAAGCTCTTTCTATAAATATGAAGTCAGGAAGCCTGTATTTTAAGCATTGGAAATTTGTGTAGTCATGATAGGTCTTCCAATAAATATTTCATGTGATCTGGGCTGGAGCTAGCTTTTAAAGTGTTTGTTTGATATAGCTGAATTATACTTTTAGTATTGAGACTGGTTTAGGCTGAGCAAAATTTAGTATATGGTTTGGCTTTAAGATATGCATTATCCTAATTTTACTCTTCTGTAGAAGACCCCTTTATTCTCTTTGCTATTCCCATTTCGGAACTCATTCGTGAATATTGTGTTAATTAAAGGTGAACTGGATTTGAAGCTCAAAACTTTGCAGCATGAGATACCTGACTTTGTGCTTCTTGGCCAGGATCCCAAAAGCTACTTTAACCAAGTTCAAGGCCTTATGCATACCTAGGGATATTTCTTCCCTACCACCGCTTTGTAATGCAAACTCTCAGTTTCAGAAGGCTTTAACCATTCAACTTGTTTAGTGCTGCTATTTAAAGAACACAAGTCCAAAGAAGTTCTACCAATTGTGCATCCGAACCTGTAGGGTTACAGGTATCCAATGCAGAGCATCCAATGCATTCTCGCCTCTGCCTTGCTTCCTGCTCTGCGTTTCTGCTGCTAGACGGATTTTCCCCCCTGCCTAGCTGGCGCATCTCAGAGGGGGAGGGAATAGGCTGGAGAGGCCTTGGGATACTGTGTAAGTCAGCATCTCCTGTCCCCTTCCCTCTCTGCCCACTGGAACATCCCCTTTCCGTCCTCTCCTTTTGTGACCTCAGATATTGGGCACGGTTCTCTCCTCACCAGGTGTGGGGAGGGAGGGCGAGGGGATCCAAAGTATCCTATGCTCCCTTGGAGTTGTTGAACTACTTGCGCAGTTCTCTAGATTTTGCTGTGTCTGGTGCAAGCTATAAAATTAGTTGTAACAGTAATAGTAGTGACCTTACCATATATTTTTCCCTGGAATTGTATTTCTCAGCATCAGGGCTGGTGGAGAGCAGCTTGGAACGGTAATTGCCCTCCCCAAACAAATAGGGTGAGGCGCAAGAGAGTATTTTAGATCTGCTTTGGGGTGGGGGGCAGCAGCTCCATAAAATATTTGCAAGAAATACTTAAGAAAATTATCTCAGATAGAAAGAAGATACTCACCAAATAAAAGAGTGCTAGGTGGGGTGGTCTGGTCATGTAGTTCAGATTAATTAATTAGAGGTGAAGTGAATGTAAGGAATAATAAGTTAAATCATTTTTCCACAGGCACCTACGAAATGACCTGGTCAGCTTGATGGGGTTCACACATGGCTAAGCCACCCTTGTCTGTGCCGCTCGGTTTCTCTGATTACCCTTGTTGGGCACGAGGCGTGACTTATTGTTACATGCAAACCTGGCTAGGCTGGCTGGCTAATAAACCACCCAGAACCCGCTGTGGCTTAATAACCACCTTCATGTCATGTGAACCAAGCTTGTAATTGCAGAATCACGTTTTACATTTCAAGCTGAGGAGGAACATCTGGTGGGAAATGAGGTGTAATACTTAATACACATAAGCATTCTTTAACAACATCTGTAATTACAATTATTCAAAAATACCACCTGAGTTTCTTTAGAGGTTATAGTGATTTTACTATTGTGATGTCTGTCTTCCTTGGTTTCTATACAAAATTCTGGGCAGAGCTTATTCCTAACATAATAACTGTACCAGTTGACAGATATAATAAGCCATGAAGAACAAGGTTCAAGCTCACAGGTGATTCACAAGGCCTTGCCCAGTAACACGTTCACATTCTTGGGCCTTAACAACTGAAAATTATCATATAAAAACTAAATCATTTGATGTTCTGCCCTGGATCTGCAGCCTCAGCATGGAAATTGAGATTCCTCAGAACCATCATTTTAGGGGATTATCAACACCAGATCTGAGACAACCTCTGTCATCACAGGAAGGGAGACTGATGGGCAGTGGGATGAGTGATACACCAGCAGAATCCTTAATCTGTCACAGGTATCAAACACCAGGTATGGATACTCAAGATTGGCACTTGAATGGACAGGGAGCCTAGAGGGGGAGATTCCTATAGAATATAGCAATCCCCCTCCCCAACCCTCAAATCTATGTTGGTGCTGCACCTGGAGCGCACAGCTTGGGGAGGCTAAACCCTTACTGTTCTGGTAAAATACACCAAGTGGTCTTCCCATCCACAATTCAATCATGGCTGAGAAATACATTGTTATACAATAACAGTATGTTCCTGGGTGGTATCTGAGTTTGTAGGTGGTGTTTGCTATATTTTATAGCATCCATTTATTAATGGGGCTTCTTGTGTTAAAGCTAAAAGGTTTTACAGGTAGTTTCAGGATTAGTGCACTGATATCTCTCTAGATGTGTTCGGACAACACAATAGTCAATGGTGGGTTAATAAGTCAACTCCACGGTTGATTATCAAGGAGGTACTCCTCACACGACATGATTATAACCCCCACACGACAAGATTATTATCAACCGTGGTGTGGATTAAGTGTTGAGTTGAATATTAGTCAATGGTGTGTTTAACTGACACATTCCCCACTCTCTCTCCCCGCCTCAGTACTCCAGCTGGTATCCCATCAGCCATTGGGAGTTCTGCCGGTTGGACTAGAGTGGCAGCTGCTGCTTTTGTCACTCTTGTCAGGGGACTGTAGTTGCTGAAAATAATCAACTGTGTGCAACAAAATAGTCAACAGCGCCTAACATAAGACACGATAATGAACATTTTTTCAAATAACCAACTCTGCACAGTGTTGCTTATTTGTGTTGGTTATTTTGGCTGAATAACTGAAAAAGTTCTGACAGACGACACAATAACCAGCCATTGACTATTTAACCCACTGTTAGTTATGTTATCTGAACCCAATCTTTGTGTTCAAAGTTGGTTCTTCCCCATTTCTATGAATTGTGATCTCACACAGGTCATCCTAAAGAGTTTAGAGCACAGGGCAGCTATAGAAGTAAAGCAGCACTCATAAAGAATAAAAAGCAAGCCTTTGGTTTTGACTCTTAGATTAAACCTGTATACAATTTGTTAATGGGGAAAAAATTACCAATTCAGTCAATCATTTTGAAATTATTGTGGGGAAAACTGGGAAGGAAGTGGTTTTGACTCTCCTTATGGGTAGAAGTATCTGTTCTAGTTTGCAGTATGGCCTTCATGTAGACTACACTCAGTAATAATAGTGAACTGCTCCTGGGACTATTACCTTAGTCATTTAGACCTCAGTTTTCTCTCTAATGCTGATGGATCACTTTAATTAAAGTTAGAATTTGCTTTCCCAGTATAAAGGCAGAGATTTGAAAAGCAAATATATGATGACTTTATTCTGATTAGAGTAGAGTTCTGCTTTTAGCCAAGGAGCAGAATATAATCAGATTTGTGGGTGACGCACAGATGGGGGAAATTGGCTCAGAAATTAAAGACAAAAATAGTTCAATAGAGCTGTGTTTTAAGCGAATCTCACAGTTTTTAGGAGCCTGATTCATGGGTTGCTTCCAAAGGTGTCCTCCTTTCAGAAAGAGTCTTCTGCCTGCCAGCCTCATGCTGAAGAGTTGCACAAGGAGAGTAAAACCAAATCCAATGAGGTTATCCCACTTGCAACAGCACTGCTTTAGAACCTTCCTATTATATCACTGTGGGAATAGTCTTAGTTTAGCACTTGAGCACAAGTGTAGAACAGCAGTGGCAGTTCACAGTACTTTGGATCTAACCCATCTTTTTTTCTTTTCTTTTTTAAAATGTAAGTAGGAAACACTAATATTGCTTGGTACTTCACTTGACTAGGAGAGAACAGCTTAAAATTACACAAGTTATGCTGTTTTCTGACTGTTCCTTAAGTAACCTGCAGGCAAAAGCTTCATCCCAGGCCCTTGTTCTTGCTCTACCCCACCACCACCACCACCCAGTCCATTGATTCTGCCTTTATATGTAACCTTTGGCCACCTTGCAGTAGTTCCCTCTCTGAGACTTGAAGGAAACAGTATGGTAACTATGTGTCGTGTTTCTCAGAAAACTCATGCTTTCTATGGGAGGCAAATGACGAGGCTTGCTAAGTAATCCAAAAAGCTTTTATTAAGCAACAAACATCTCTTCTACCTGAAGAGAGTCTAATCTCTTGGAAACTTCCCCCTAGGCAAAACTATGCAAACTAAGCAAGACAATTGTCCACTCAAAAAGAATAGGAAGGCTCTTTTCAAATGCCCGTAACTTGTTTGGTGTGGAGGCAGGTACTGGCGCAATTCTAGTCCGACCGACTTTCTTACGCCTTCCTTCCACTCCGTGCGTTTTACCTTCCGGCAGACCCTAGCATTAGCTAGCTTGTCACTCTTATCCGGAAGAAAGCTCACTTCCCACTGTGTGTGTAAGATTTGGCCTTGAGGAGATAAACTCTGGAGAGGACTGACTCCCAGCTGGGGTATTGCCCGTGAGACTGTGTGGGAAAGGTAGAAGTATGTTGAGAGAACTATGCTAAAAAACAGAGGTGAGCGGAGTGGCATTATTGTTAGTTTTCCAACATGGTCTGACCAGTCACATGTAATTGCCTTTAAAAAAAAAAACATTTTTAAAGATTGTGATGTTCCATAGTAAATCATATGATGTACAAAAAGAAATAGGCCTGACATATTTCCATATAAAACATAATAACTTATTAAATCAAATCCAGTCATTCAAAAGTAGGTCAGGGATTGAGAGTTCATTCATTATATATAATGCAGCTAGACTCAAAAGTTCTCTTAATGCTGAGAATTTGGGAGGACATCTTTGATAAGCTGTTAGCTTGACAAGATGAATTAGCTTCCATATATTTCATAACCATTCTTATTTGAAAGGAAGTATTTGAGTTTTCCAGTGTCTTGCAAAAGTCACTTCTCCAGCTGCTAATAGATTATAAGATTTAGTTCTGGATTTTGAGGCACTGGGTTTCTGCCAGGTTGTCAAGGCTACTCTAGGGTTTCCCCTCTCATATGTAGTTGGAAAACCCACTTTGCTATCAAAGTAAAAATATGAACATAATATCCACATAAAGCAGGATGGGCAACCTTTTGGCCCTGAGGGCTACCTATGGTACTGCATAGTAGTCTCTCTCACTCACTCACTGGCTGGGTTCAGACAACATGATAACGAATGGTGGTTTAAATAATCAACGGTTGGTTATATAACCCACCATGAGTTATTGTGTTTTGTGGAGGGAATTTTTTAACCAATGGTTGGTTATTTGGCCTAAATAACAAACACAGATAACCAACGTTGTGCAGAGTTATTTATTACAAAAATGTAATAAAATAAAATAAATAAATAATTTGAACCACCATTGGTTATTGTGTTGTGTGGAGGGCACTGTTGGTTATCTCCTCAGCCATCGTTGGTTATTTTGTCAGAGTCACAAGGCAAGAGCGGACAAAGTGGTGGTGTGGCTCTAGTTGAGCTGGCAGGATAGACTTTCAGCAGCAATGGCTGATGGGATACTAGCAGGAGGACTGAGCAGGAAGAGAGGGTGGAGGAAGAGTGAGTCAACTCAATGCTGATCCTAATCCACACCATGGTTGATTATTCTCATTTTGTGTGGGGTTACCCCCTAGATAAACAAGTGTCAAGTTGATTATTACCCCACTGTTGACTATCATGTTGTCTGAACACAGCCCCAGTCTCCCATCCAGTTTATCTCCATGCACAAGGATGTGGAGATCTAAACTTGCTGAGATAAGGGGATGGGATTGTTGGAGGGAGGTTGAAGCCTCCATCCCAACTCCACAGTGATTCTGATTGAGGCTGCTATTAGCAGCAGGAAAACCACGATCTTGGCAGTATCTCAGTTGCTGGGAGATGTTAAAGCCTTGTTCTTTTGAGAATAGAAAATACTTCTCTGTATAACTGCTTCCTATGAAACTACTTTCCTATGAAAAGTCAGTCTGGGGGCTGCAGCCTCTGGTGGTTGGGACCAAAATTGCATAGTGCTTTCAGGGGGAGAGGGGAGGCACATGTCACCCCTTAAGAAATTAAGCCAGTAGCCACATGAAATTAAGCTAAGGGCCACATGCAACCTGCTGGATCCACACCCCAGTTTTAGAACATTCACATCTATTGATATACCCTTTATTATGCCCATCACTTTTAAAAGATCAAAATTAAAGTTGCTAACCCATGTTCTTTCATGAGCAAGTTAGAATCGATGGAGAGCGGCAATCATGCTATTTTCAATAATATTTGAAGTTACTCTCACTCCTGCTGCCCTGTCATGTAAGGAAGGACAATGTGAGCATGTATGATCAATCCAGTCCACCATGGATACAGCACCAGAGGGGTCCCCAAAGGGGATAGTAGAGCCCTCTCCCCCCCCTTTCCATGGCAAGTGTGCATAGACATTCAGCGTGCCAGGCTGTAATGAAGAATGGTAGGCCTACATGTGCACTTCTAATATTCTTATCCAGCCTACTTCTTTTCTCCCCTTCAGGCAAACAATGCAAGCTTTATGGAGGTTCTTATGCACGTGGACATTGTGGCAGTGGTGGATCAGAGCCTTATGTATAGAATAAAATAGTCAAGGGGTAGGCAACTGCAGGAGGTCCAGGTGCCATTTTTACCCTGACCGCAGTGAGTGGTGCAGCCCCAAAATTTGTTTCTAAAGAATCAATTATTTGCTACTGAAATTTAGCTGTGTATCACTCCATAGCACTAACAGTTACAGAGCACTAAAAGGGTAACATTTAGATTGCAAACAAAGCTCAATTTTGTTTGCTAAAAGCACCATTGTTTTTTGGGGTGGTTGTGGTGGTATTTTTTGCTGCTGCTGAATTTGTGCTTGATGTTGCCTATCCGTGCTGTAGACTGCAGTTCAGCAAAGTCCAGAAGAAAGGGCATATACCCCCTTGTTTGCATCAGTGGGTGAATCATCTGCAGAGTCCACTGTGGAAGTTTGGAGAATTTGGTTGCACCCTAACTCATTGTGGCTCTAAAATACTTCAGCAATCATAGATTACTTGTGTATACTATGCAAACTGTATTCAGCTTTCATATAAGGCTGTTGTAAGCAGTTTGATTATCCTTTATTTTCTGTGGCTGCTGAAAGTATTCACCAATATGCAGGCGATGAGATGTGCATGGTACAGCACTCCCCCCCCCCCAAAAAAAAAGCCCACTGAGCATGCTTGGTTCTCATTGGACTGTTTGGAGGCTTTTTCCACCTTGTATATCTGCAAATGTTGGGGTTCCCCCAGGCCTGTTAATATTACCCCTCTTGTACATGCTTTGGCTACATTAAGTTCTACACTGTGAGAATGAGTTCACTCTTAAAATATAGGATATTGGATTAAAATCTCTTCAGAGCATAGAGGAACCTTATACTACTATGTTTAAATAGAATATTGTAGAAATGAGTGATGTTAACAGCTCAATTCAGCAAACAATTTTGTAGTCTTTGGTAGTTGTGGGAGCAACAGCCTGCCTCTGTCAGAGGATTTACCAGTTTCTGATAAAGGAACAAAAAGTTCCTGCTGTGCTCTGTTGTCAGTAATCAGCTGTTTCCATAAGCAGAGACAGTTCCAGACAAATCAGGTGGCTGAGGGTCAAGAAGCCAGTGTGAAGTTGAAACAAATTTGAGATCATCCTTTAGAAGGAATGGCCAAATTCCTGAAAGACAGAATGCTGAAGGTTGCTCAACTTGGTTTAACAAGACCTGCTTGTGACAAGGCCTATAGGAGAGGAACGGACATCCTGTACTGTGGAGACCAGTAATTCATCCCTGTCAGGAGAGCATTCTCTGACAGTTGGCCGGAATGGAACCCAATGCTTCTTTTTTGTTAATCGACAAATCCTGGGAAAGAGGAGCGTTAAACTGGAGTTTCCTGGCTTAAGAGCATTGCTGGGAGGCATGTTGAGACACAGACAAAAGTACTACTGTTCAGTCTCCATGGCTTTCATTATTTACAGATTGCCGTCTCCCCAGACACTGGGATAAATAGCAGATGAATTCTGTGGGCCACTGTGCTGGCAGAGTACCTTGTCGGGTGTGATCCCAAACACATTTAACTTGTAAGTCCCATTTGTCTCAGTGAGACTTAAGTAAAGATGCATGAGATTGGGCTGTAAGGATCCCAGTGCCAATGTGAGGGTTAGGGTTAGGGCATTAGGAACTGATCCCATCGCTACCACCAGCACTGCAGCAGCCATTCGCCTCCCAGTGATATCATTTAATAGGAGGTTTCCAAATTTCCCAACATGTTTTTAACACAAATGATTTCTTTTTAAATAGACCACTCTTTAGTTCCTGAAGCCTTCAATAGAAGTGATGCCCAAATGTTATGCTCTGTGATGCTCAAATCTCATGGTACGATCCTGTCAAAGTTAAACATGGCTGACTTGGGAATTGTAGGACTCTTTTCTTTCTAAACATGATAGGACTTCCCCCTTAAAGACTTTTAAATAGGGCTGTAACATTTCATTGGTTGGGTGGATTGATTAAAAACTTTTAATTATTTAAAATGGTGTCTCTGTTAATTGGTTAGCAGATTTAATTGGGTAGCAGGGTTGTTGTGAGGATAAAATGGAGAGTAGGAGGACCATGTAACCACATTGGGTTCCTTGCAAAAGGAAAAAAAAGACAGAATATAAATGTAATAATAAGTAATAAAAATATAACTGCAGATCATAAGTGCCATCTTAAGAGGCATTCACCCCTTTTACACCACACATGATGAAATGCTTCTTCTAAGTTGATGTCTGCTACAGTGCACAGGTGTATTATCTAAAAACAAACATGTGTGCTACATTGTTCAGTAACATTTTTACTTACATGCAAATTTAATCAATTAATTGACTGAGGCAAAACCAGCATCTCGTCAGGGGAAGTCCACTTGTGTAACAGGATTTTCCTTCCTCCCTGAAGCCCATGTAACCCTCAAAATCTGCTCTGGAGTTCTGATGATGGAAGGAGTTCCATAAGAAGAAAAATTGAATTGTATTTCATCCCAAAGTCCATATGATTAACTGACTGAAATTTCTTTAGTTTAGTTTATAGCCCTGCGTTTAAGCCCTACTTCAGTGTGAGAAGAGACTATGGCCTAAAATCTCCTGCTGAAAACAGTAGGACTCGAAATACTGGCAGGATCTTGCCTTATGGGTACTATTATATAGGACTTATGGATTTTGTTTTTCTGTTGTTGTTTTCTAAATGCACTCCTGTGCACTGAAGTACAAGAAGACTGCTAATGACTTGCAGTTCACAGCCATTACTTTTTACATGAATCACCGAAGCCTCTGCTGAAACTATTAGCCAACATTAGCATGATTATCTTAATAATTAGTGGCTCTCTAAAGAAAATGTTGCTTTCCATGGCCTATACATGGTCTTGAAAGTCAATGAAGTTTCTCTTTCCCTAGAAAGTAGCAGAAAAAGCATTGGTTGCAGTTTTAGTGAAACACAGAAATCAGAAATGTCATCTGAACGTTCGGTTGTTAGAAGACTTTAATTGCAGGAAACAGAGTTTTACATTTACATCCCCCCCCCCCAAAATATATATGTTAAGGTGCACTTATCAGATTTTTGCATTCTCAGTCGTTATAACATATATGTTAAAGCACATACATGGGATAGGGTGGCCCCTCCCTCTGAATTTGTAACAGCTAAGACATTGTAGCATGCATGGCAAAGAGGTTTCACAAAAGTTTTATTTCTTCCTCTGATTAAAAATCCCGGACAAATAGAGGGTTCTGGATTTGCAGGTACTCTTTTGAAGTTAAGCAGTATAGGTGCAGCATATGCCTCAGAATGTTGCATTATTAAAATTAGCCCTAATTGAGGAATTGTTCCTTAACCAGGATTGTTTGAATACATTGTTTTTATTTTAAATAGTGACAAGAATTGTTGATACTTGTGAAGTAACTTTTGACCTAGTCCAAGTGGCTCTATTGAGAATATCGAAATCTGTATTGCTTGAGTTCCTGCAATATTGGAGGAAGTTCCATCCACGCAGTCTCACTGCACACACAAGGCATTCCCCAGCATTAAAAGAACGGGGTCGGTGGCACCTGTTGGTGTAGACCAGTTGCATGATCACTGGGTCCCCACAGGAAATTAGATCATGGCCAGAGTGTTTGGCTTAGAAATATATGGAAAAACTATCCATCCAAAATGAACACAACAATGACCCCTGAGGTTTAAGACTCTTAACTGAATGAAACCTTACAGGAAGACTTCTCAGTGCCCTTTTTTGTTTTAGTACTGCAGTTGTGAAAGTGCTGTGTAATGTTCATTTTCCTTGTTAGCCAGTGAACTTAGTAGCAAACAACTTAATCTTTATTTTAGCTTTACTTGCAGTTTTAAAGTTCGTCTCCACCTTTTTAGTACAAGTGAAGAAATACTATAATGTATAATGCTATTTGCCATTCACTCACAATTTCTCCCATTTGAACAGCTGAGAGTCAAACTGCAACCCTTGTTTTTTCACACACACCTTCCTATCAGAGCTGCCCCACTTCTCTCCAGACTACCAGTGCCAGTGTGCTGTGTCCAATTCCTTTTTCCCCATAAATTGGTAGAAAGGTCTTAAGATGGTTGTTGAATCGTTTTGTGTGAGCAATTAATATGGGATGATCTGTTCTCGATTTTTTCTGTGGGATGTGATAGTTCTGCGATTCGTTGAAGATAGGTTGGGCAAGGAGGCAAATAGTACTGAAGGTGCTACACTCAAATTCCATTGTACTGGTAGTTACCTTACATGGGAGAATGGGTTTCTGGATTTTAAGTATCTTATTCAATTTTGTAAAGCTTGTGCTATTGCTGGGCAATCTTGCAAGAGCTAATGGCAGCCGTACACAACTTGTGGTCCACAAACCCGCTGGGGGGTTCATAAACTATCTGCCTTTGCCCATATCACTGGGATTTAAAAAAGGGGTGTGGGGGTGTTGTCAAGCATAATTGGGCTTTGTATTGGCTTTCTTTCCTGGATCAGATCAAGGTTCAATTAGTTCATCATTCAGTTTTCAACAGCAATAAATTAGGTTTGTCTGGGAGATGTATAAGTGGAGTGTGAAGGCAAATGACTGTTCTTTGTTGTTTGCCACCAGCCTCTAAAACTGTCTCTGAACCCTGAGTTTCTATTTAGCTATTGTGGCTCATAACTGTTGATCTATTCTCCTTGAATTTGTTTATTAATAATTTTTTTTAATGTTACTTTTCTAGGATAGGGGCCATTGCCACATCTTGCAATAGTAAACCACATGCTATTTTTTCTTACAGGACGCCAGCCATAGCTAGGCTGCAAGCAACTCCTTGTGGTAATTTTAGCTGGGTCTATACTCAAGAAGTAACTGAGTGGTAGATAGAACTTCTGTGGCAGGGAAAGATGATGGAATTTGATGTCTCCATGGCCAGGAAGATCTACTGCAAGTAGTTATGTGCATACATAACATTGTAGCCCTCTGCCAGAGCATCTTCCCTACTGATGAGATTTTCTCATCAGTAATATTAGTTGAAAAGCCCAACTTGACTGTCTTTTACTTGTATCCACAGCTGTGTCAGTGGTGCTGTGGAATGAACTATTCCATGAGAGAATACCCCTGTGTTAGGAGCAATAGACATAAGATTTCTCAACTCTGCTCCTAGTGCAACACAAATATTTCATTTATGCCAGCATTCTCTGTGGTGGAGATGGCACAGTTCAGCCAAACGGTTTATGAACAACTGCTCTGTGGATTTATGCTAGTGCACGCATCGTATATGGTTTGCTCACCTAGTCCTAGTGTATGCAGATATAATGCTGACATCCCCTTAATTAGAGTTGTAAAATTTCGGGAAATTTTGAAGCCATGTGAAAATAAAACTACTTTTCCATTTTAAAAAACAAACAACACTGAGATTTTGGGAATAATTAAAGAACAAGGAATACCTTTTTCTTTCTTTTAGTGCTCTTTGCAGATATAAAGTCAGTTTGAGTTTTAGGACAGCCTTCCCCAATTGGGCCCCTCCAGATATTTTGGACTTCAGATCCCATTAGCTATAGCATAGCCAGTGATCAGGAATGCTAGGCATTGTAGTCCAAAATATCCTCTTTGTAAGATTCTCAACATAGTTATTTCCTCCATTTCTTATTCATCCATTGTAACTTTTACTGATAAATATTTTGGGATGTTCCCAACATGTGCATAGAGTTGCCATATCATAATATGGGAAAAAATATACATTGCTGACAGTTTGCGTTTTGTTATACACCATCCTGGATTTCTTGACTTGTCTTCCTCTGCCTCTAGTTCTTCCTGATTCTAGGATAATTCATATGTTTTGGGATTACTTGCTGAAGTTCCTTCTGGTCAGACTTAAAGTTTTCAAATATAATAATTTTATGAGCGAACCATGTTATCTTCTCTTCTATATAAATAAAAATGTAAATGTTCGTTTGTTCCTAATCTAAAATCTCCGAAAGTTCTTCACCGATTGCTTTGAAATTTTGACACAAAGTTGCATTCGAATACTCGTGTGTTTTTATGTAACTATATTATAGATGGGGACAAAAGTGTGTCTTAGAATCGAAGAAATAGGGTCTATAAAAGCCCAGAGGCCTCCTCCAAGCCACTTATGCAAATAGGAGAGAAGTCATTGTGACATCACCAACCAGTAGGCCAATCCACTGCCTCTGCCTTCTCTCCTATTTCCATGTTCTCTCCTATTTGGCGCCATCTAGTGATGTTTCTCGGAACTGCGGCCTTCTGCGGCCAAAACCCACTAACCTCACCACACCTGTGACAGGTAAAAACATTAGAAAGTTCTTCACCGATTGCTTTGAAATTTTGACACAACGTTGCATTCGAATACGCGCATGTTTTTATTTACCTATATTATATAGATGTCACACCTGTGACAGGTAAAAACATGCTTTTTTGGAAAAACAGCACCATCTGTTGGACGTAAAAGCAACACATGCTGGTCAGGCTGGAAGATACATAAGCAGCAATGAAGCTGTATGGCGAATTCTTTCATTTCCCATACATGAACGAAGTCCAGCTGTTATTCACGTAGCAGTACATCTAGAAATGGACAATGCGTTTATTTCACAGCTGCAAATGTGCAACAAATAGCCCTGAATCCACTGGCTACAACGTTAACTGCTTTCTTCACATTATGTCAAAATGACGCGTTTGCAAAAACACTGCTGTATTCGGAAGTGCTTACGTATTACACATGGAATGTGAGTAGAAAATCATTTGAACGAGGAGAGCGAGTCGATGGACAACCTGGCATATTCAAAGACACTACGGTAGGCAGAGTGTACACCATGCATCCCAATCAAGATTAATGCTTCTTTCTTCGCATGCTGTTGGTAAATGTGCCCGTTCCAACGTCTTTCCAGCAATTGAGAATTGACAACGGTGTTACACATGCCACTTTCCGCATTGCATGTCAAGCTCTGAATTTATTGGAGAATGACCGACACTGGGATGTATGCATTCATGACGCTTACAACACGTCACATCCAAATCAAATTCGTGCATTGTTTGCAATCATATTGACCGCCTGCTCTCCATCTCCAACAGAGTTATGGGAGAACTATAAATCACACATGGCTGAAGATATTTTCCATCGAATACGCAAGGAAAATTCAAATATTAACATGGATTTCACAGCAGAAATCTACAACGAAGCATTGATAATGATTGAAGATTTGTGCTTAGAAATCGCGAACAAAGTTCTCAATCAATTGGGAATGCCATCACCGAATCAGTCTGCTCCTGCTTCGTTCGATGTAGAATTGCGTCGTGAACAAAATTACAACGCGGGTGATCTTTTGTCGTATGTGCAATCAAATATTCCTAAGCTAACGCTTGAGCAAAATGGCATTTACAATCAAATAATGGAAACCGTCAATAACGGGGTTGGAGAAATGGTCTTCTTAGATGCGCCAGGAGAAACTGGTAAAACATTCTTAATTACATTGCTTCTGGCAGCAATTCGATCCCAAAATGACATAGCCTTAGCTCTTGCGTCGTCCGGAATAGCTGCGACATTGCTACAAGGTGGAAGAACTGCTCATTCCGCTTTGAAATTGCCATTAAACATGCAATTCATTGAAACTCCCATGTGCAACATTTCCAAAGCATCCGGCATGGGAAAAGTATTGCAGAAATGCAAACTTATGGTTTGGGATGAATGCACAATGGCACACAAAAAATCACTCGACGCTCTTGATCAATCATTGCAAGATTTGCGTGGAAACATCAGACCATTTGGGAACGCATTAATATTGCTTGCAGGAGATTTCAGGCAAACGTTACCTGTAATTCCTCGCTCGACACCAGCGGACGAAATAAATGCTTGCCTGAAATACTCTACTTTGTGGCGACAGTAAAGACGTTAAAATTAACTACAAATATGTGTGTCCAGCTGCACAGATTGGCGTTTGCAATCACCATCAACAAAGCTCAGGGCCAATCTTTAGAATTGTGCCGTTTACATCTAGACACGGATTGGTTCTCACATGGACAATTATATGTTGCATGTTCTAGAGTCGGCAAACCAGACAATCTCTATATCTGCACAGACAATGGAACAACAAAAAATATTGTATACCCACAAGCATTGTGAAATTAAACATATTAGAAACGTGTGCTTTCTCTTTTCTTTCTTTTCCATTTAACCAGACTGAGCCACAGCAACGCGTGGCCGGGGACAGCTAGTACTTAATATAACTTTAGGTACATAAAGGCTGCTTTACATCCCTAAAGTACTACAGATGTTTTGGATTACAATGGCCAGCATTCCTTATCATTGGCCATTCTCCCTAAGGTTGATAGGAACTGAAGACCAAAATATCTGGAGGGCATCAGGTTGGAAAAGGGTGTTCCAAAGCAACAAAGTGAGTTTAGATCTGTAAAGAGTGCTTTACAAATAAGTATTGCTTATTTTTCTATTTTCCCCAAATTTTGTTTTTTCTCCCATGGCCTCAGAATTTCAGGAAATTTTACATCTCTTGTTGTGAAACTGAGCATAACTTGGAGCACCCCTAAAAGTCTAACAGGAAAAAATATATTAGACCAAGCATTTTAAAAATCAATTGAATAAATAATTAGGCTTAAGGTTAAAAAAGCATTTTCCTCATGGCTTCATTATTTCCAGATATTTTACATCTGTAGTTTTTCCATAAACGTCATCTTATTACCTAGGGCAGAATTGAACAGGGTGCTTTCACCCCACCAATTCTGTTGCACAACAGTCCCCCACCACTTGCATGACTTACTGATTTAGCACTTCTGGGGCAATCCGAAACAAGCAGAAATCTCTGGTTTTGGAAGGAGGCAGGTTGGTAGAGCTCTTATAAGGCAGCTCCACTGACCGCCTCCTTCCAGAAAAGAGCATTTCCACTTATTTTAGGGCTACCCGTAGAAAGCGCTAAATCTCCTTGTGTAAACAGTGTGTCCTACTTGTGCAATGGAATTGGTGGGACCCACCGCTTGTGAAATTTATTTATTTATTTATTACATTTTTATACCGCCCAATAGCCAAAGCTCTCTGGAAATGGAATTGGCAGGGTAGACAATAATCAATGAGAGCATAAGGGCCGCTGTGGTTTCTGCTTCCAGTTTTTAGAAATCATTTGGGGCAGTAAAGGCTGGTCAACAATATATCAGTACTTTGTCTTAAATTCTCAGTGAAAATATTTCATAATCCAAATCTGTTCAGTTTTTTGGGGGGGAAATAGTCCTGGGAGGGGGGTAAATGTGTTGGTCACAATTTTTTCCAAGTTTTTATCGGGCTCCCCCCTTACATTTCTGCTCTTAATCATGGTTATGAAATTGGGAGCAGGCTATGGTTTCATGCGCTCGCCCTTTCCTGCCTTCACTTCCCAGTCTTACTATATAAGGCCAGGAAGGGAAAACTGTACTGGAGAATGCGCGAAGAGAGCAGGAGAGGGCAGTATTATTTTTTTGAGCTCAATTCTAAGTGCCAGTTGATGTATGAAGCTTTTATATGGTTTGGGATCACTGGAGCGCCGTTCCCGGTATGAACATACATATATACTGCGATCAATATCTGAGGCCTTCCGCGGAGTGCCTCCTCCAAGGGATTTTCAGAGGATGGCAACAAGCAAGTGGGCTTTTTCAGTGGTCGCCTCCTTAACTGTGGAACACTGCACTTTGGCCGCTTGGCGGCAACATTGTGATCTTTTTTGCTTTCCTTTATTCCCAGGCATTTGAAAGAATATGTTGACCTTTTTATTTTGTATTGGAAATACTTTACTTTATATTTTGCATGTTTTAATTATTTTGTTTCAAATCAGCTCAAGAAAAAGGCAATTAAGAAATTAAATAAATATCATCTGCACAGGTCACTGAAGTTTTCCGCATTGGTGCCAAAATGTGTAGGAAGGAGTACTCTGTTTCATAAAATTGAATAGGGAGTGCATAAGGCACACAACTATAATGTATATATAAATAGGTTTCAAAGCTGGGGTACGCAGTTCTACATAACATATGTCAGTTCTTAAATTTTATTATTATACACCCAGTATCACTGGACAGTGAGAATACAAAAATACAGTTATTATTGCATAAACACAGTTATTGTTAACAAGCTGGAACAGCTGAGTAAGAGATAATTGAAAAAACACTGAAGAAAATTGTTAACCTTATATGAATCATTTATAACTCTGAAGAAATCTGTTTAACTTTGTCAAAAATTCCTTTATAAGTCTGAAAATATCTGGTCTCTTATATAGAACATTTTTGTTCAGCTTGTTGCCACCCATAGCCTCCACCCCATATCCTACTTCACAGTTATTACACAAACACACACATACCCTACCCTGTGGTACTCTCAGCAGTGAAAGTGATAACTGTGATGGAACCGCTCGGCTTGACTCAGCGATTCCTTGGCTAGAGAAGGGGGTCTGGCTCGACCAGCCCAGACACACGCCCCTTCACTGATGGTTTTAACCCTTTAGGAGTCTAGGTTCTCAAAGAACGACACCACACAGGAGATAGGGACCAAAACACTTTTATTCTTCACACAAGCACACTTCCTTAAGGGTCCAAACATTAAGGTAAACACGTAAGAGATTTTGGGGGAAAACACGGACAAAGGAATGACACACTTCGGACAGCAGGGACTAATACCTCCCCCTCCCTCTTTTACACACTCAGACCAATTGGATTCGCACTCACTCCCCACTAACCACCCACCAGCCGTAACTCCGGCAAGGTCCCTTGCCCAATTGAACCCAAATCTAATCTAAAATAAAACAAACACTTAACACTGCGACTCAACCTCTTGTTGCTCACTTCGACTCGGCTTCACGCCACTCGAACTAACTCTTTCCCTCAGCAGCCAAGTGGGGCTTCCACCATCCAGCCGGCCCGGCCTGGATGCCCTTACTCACCATGCACTCACCGGACTCCTAACACCCATAGGAAAGAGACCGGACCCTTGGGTGCCCAAGTTTTTTATCTCTTTCTGGGACCCCCTTGTCACCAGACCCTCCCTGACCAATAGAAACCCCATAGCAACCCACACCTCACCCGAAGGGAGGGGGGAATGCTCCCAGACATTGCACAGCTGCAACTTGTTACTTCTCCCCCGGTACCAGCCCAGGGAGGCACTATCAGATGCCAAGCACTTCTCACACAGCGTGGCCTTGGCATTTTACTTGCTACTCCCTTTTCAGACACAAAGAAACCCCTTTCCCTCTCCCTGGGATGAAGCGAAGATGTTCTCTTAAAGGGACCATGGGGGCCCAGCCCATGACAATAACAGCTTGAGTGCTGGTTGGCAGAGAGGAAGTTGTCATGTGAGAGGAAAGCCAGCGATCACAACAAAGAGTTAACAGTTTGCCCCCCACCCCCATTGGGCTGCAGGGGCACAGCAGGGGCAAAAGGCCGCTCCCCCTCCACTCCATTTCTACTTGCCTGTAGTAATGCAGGACTTAATTTTGGACAGCTCCCATCGCTAGCTACAAATGGTATCAGCTCACTGTTGTCGGTAATAGGCTACCAGTGGCTGAGGATACATTTGTAGTGGCTTGTACTTAATTGGGGATACATTTTCAACAACATACATTGTTGAAGCCTCTTAGCTACTACAATGAGTACTGCCCCTGCAATACCATACGCTGCTAGCAACTTCTGCTAATGGCACAAGATTGGGAAAGCTGGGAAAAACAGGGAGAGGGACATCAGGTGTAGGCTATGGGGACTGCTAACCCCTGGAGTGGTGGTGCTACCCAATGTGGTGGGGGCAAACTGTTAATCCTTGAACTGCTGGACAATGGTTTTCTCTCTATATCACAATTTCCTCTCTGTTGGCTTTTACTCAGGCTGACAACCCCTTCGTTGCTACAGGACTATAGGCAGCTTGATCTTCAGGTAGAGAGAAGGCTACAGAAGCAGACACTTAGAGATGCGTAATCAACATGAAACCAGGGGGCAACCCTTGACTTGGTATACATAATATTTCACAGGTCTTTTGACTGATAGGTAACAGAACTCTGTGGTTTAAGAAGCACATGTGCATCTCAATGGGCTTCTGCCCTTTATCACTTGCCATACATGTACTGGTCCCTTTGCCCAAAGCAAGTTGTGGATTGAAAGGGAGCTGGCATTATGGTTGAAAAAATAATTTCCCATCTTATGTGTGTTCAGTTCAACCATAATTTGCAAAGGAAGTGAGGTGGGTGGCTGCTAAGAGGAATGGTCTTTTCTGTTGTGGAATGAGCTTTCCATAGACTCTCACCTGACACCTATGTTGTATTCTTTACAGCATCACATGAAGGGCGCCTTATTTTCCCAGGCATTTTAGTCTTTCAGTTTCTGTATTTTAAATTTCACTGCTGCTAGATTTTATTTTGGTTTTCATTTTTATGTTACACTGTAGTTTCAAACTTTTATATTGTTTTATATCGTGTTGTATTTAATATGTTTAATTGTTTGAGCGGACCAGAGAGCTTCGGCTATTGGGTGATATAGAAATCTAATAAATAAGTAAAATAAAGGTCTCTCTTTTTCTTGTAGGCTGCATTATCTGTCTATGGAAAAAACATAGGCCATTTCTTTCTTGAGATTGCTCCCACAACCCCAAAAACCATGTGAAAGATATTACTAAAAGGTTGTTCAGTCCATCTTCTTCATTATCTTCTTTCACTCTCTCTTTCTTTCTCTCTCTCTCTTTTTTCACCGAGGCCCTTCTGTTATTGCCATGTTTTCTTATGAACAAGTCCTTTCTTTTCCTGGTCTTTAAAAAAATTACTGAGATAGAATTCATTGCTTTGAAAGATACTTCTGTTCCAAATGATTTTGTTTTGAATTTGGGAATAGTCACGGAGCAGTGGTTAACCACCCTAGACAGTGTGTGCTTCGTTGCCTGGCATCGTTGCTTAGTAACATCATGCTATCACTATAGCACTCAGCTTTGAGTTAGTATCTAATGAAGAGAAAGTTAGACATGGTAATTTACATTTAAAGAAATTGGTGTCTTGTGTCCAGTTATTTTTCAAAGCTTCTTTTAAAAGCTTTTTTATTTTTATTTTTATTTTTTAAATCCATTTTTCAATTTAAAAGATGGTTGAAGAAAATGGGCTTGCTGCCTATAATAAATTGTTTATTTTGATCTCATCTTTTACTATCTTTTTGTCAATCACTGGGTACGTTTGTCGGCTGGAAGTGACTAGGGGTTTATTTTGCCCAAATGTGGTTTGGAAGAAAAAGAAGGAATTATCTTTCTGTAGCTATGTATCTCTGCCTCTTATCATGTTTTGAGCCCTAGTTGCGTTTCTTTGCCACCCCGACCCATCCCTTTATTAATTCTTTGGTGATGAAATTTCATAAGCAGGTGAGCACAATGAGGACAGTTGCTGAACAAGAAAAGCAGTAGCAGAAAACAGAAATGCATTGGCTGTCCTTTGAAAGGTTTTCTTTAATTTGTTCCATAACAAAAACTTAAAAGACATTAAAAGTGTTTGGAATTCTGAGGAGCCCTGAAAGCACAGAAGGAAATGTTTGAAGCTGAGGTTGGAAAAACAGTGCTCTTTTTTCTTTAAGCATCAAGCAGCAGAAATGCGATTTCTGGGGGAAACCAATTTAGGAGAAGTAATAAAGAGCTACCTGTGCCACTCAATCTAAAACAGATATTCTGTAGTTACCAGATTAATAGTTCTTGTGTGGCTTTGGGGATACTTTTATAATAAAAACTTTAGGACAGTGTTTCCCAATTGTTTAAATGAAGATGCATTACATCTGTATCTTCTCTTGCATTTATTTCTCTGTAACAATACTACACTATCCATATCTTTGCAAATGAGTTACTCCCATTGTATATACTAATAGTGAACTAAATTAGTTAACTGAATGCCGGTCCTTATGTAGCTAAAACAGCACCATCCACACACAAGACCGGCAGTGTCAGTAGACTTGAGGACCCCCAAATTTTGCAGAAGTAAAAAGAAAGAAGCCTAATGAGGGGAGTGTCCGCCCAACACCGAAATGATGACAGAGCATGCTCAGCAGGCATGGAATGCTTACTGAAGGGGGAGGTGAGGATGAAAAACCAGTGGGGAGATGTATCCTGGAAGACATCACGGCTGGAAGCCTAGAACATAAGCGGAGCCATGCTGGATCATACCAAGGGTCCATCTAGTCCAGCATTTTGCTCACACAGTAGCAAAGCAGCTGTTGACTAAGCATGACATGAATGCAACAGCACTCTCCCACCCATGTTCCTCAGCAACTGGTATACAAAGGCTTATTGCCGCTGCTACTGGAGGTAGCACATAGCTATCAGGACTAGTAGCCATTGATAGCCTTCTCCTACAGGAATTTATCTAACCCCCTTTTAAAGCCATCCAAATTGGTGGCCATCACTACATCTTGTGGTTCCAAATTCCATCATTCTTCTATGAAATACTGTGTGAAGTATTTCATTTTATCTGTCCTGAATCTCCCACCAATCAGCTTCATGGGAAGAGCCTGAGTTCTAGTATTTTGAGACAAGGAGAAAAATGCTCGCAATCCATATTCTGCACACCTCACATAATTTTGTACACCTCTATTATGTTTCTCCTTAGCCTCCTCTTTTTTCTTTTTTTCTTTTTTTTAGGAAAAACACACTACACTGCAATCTATTCTCTTGGGTCTCACTTGTTCTTCTTGTTTACCACTTTTATAATTCATGGTAGCTAAGGAGATGTCTTATGGCCCTGTCCTCACTGAATAGAAGTGTGTCTAGACTGTACCTCTTTAGACTGCAGGTGGGGTGGGTGATGTGACTGAATTTTCCTCCCTACAAAACAAGGTCTTGTACAGAGAAAACTGGCATGTCAGGTAGAAGACTTTTATGTGGAAGAATTAAAAAAAATTGCAGGACTGCATACTTGTTACAATGTATGCTCTAATTTACATGGATGCATTTGCATATTGCATATGTGCAAACCAAGCACACACTTGAGGGAACTTTTGGCATTGAACACTGGGCACATAGAAAACCAATGATCACAAAGTCCTTGAAAGCAATTTGTTTTATTAAAGAATAATTAAAATGAATTAAAATTAGCTATCAGGAATTAGAATCATACATCCCATCATACATCTGATGGGATACATAGAAAAGTGTGTGTGTGTACGACACTTTAAAAAGCAGTGAATTACAACAGCATAAATTGAAGTGAGTGGCAAATGCTAGCTGAACTTTGGTGCAGTTCTAGCAAACTATGTGTGCGGCTAATTATGAATATCAGTACGGGGTGGGTGGGAGGAAAGAAGTTCCAGCTCAGATTATTTGAATGGGAAGAGACAGGTTTATTTTGGAATTGTGAAGCATGGGATGGGGGTGGGGAGCAGTGAACAGAGCAAGTCCAGAGATTTTGGAAGAAAGTAGATGGAGAGGCTTAAAAGAGCAACAGGAAGCTCCAAAGTCATGGGGATTGGAGCTGGTGTTGGGGTGGAATATTAGGAAATCAGAGAGAAGGAAGAAGCTAATTGAGTTGTGAACCAAGGAGAAGGGGGGAATTAGGAGTTTCCACAATTAAAAGCAAAGCGAAATGTAAGTTCTCACCTCAAAATGGCCCATCAGATTTGGCAGCTGGGTTTCAGTGTGCTAGTCTGAGCCCTGGTCCACATGACACAACAGCCCTTTAGGGGGACAGCCCATCGATGGTTAATTTACTCTTAAACTGTGGCTGCATGCCCGCCATCGTCATGACGGAGGCTGGCCCGCACTGATTTTATTTCGACGCCAAGTAAAAACATGGCTTTTTAAACAAAGCCTTTGATGGTTAAATCCACTAAGATGGCACATTGTTTTAACTGTTTTAACTGCTTTGAAATTATATATTGTTTTAACTTGGTTCATGGTTTAATTTGTTTTTAACTGCATATTTATTTTTTTATACTGTATGCTTTTATCTGTACGCCACCCTGAGATCTTAATGATATAGGGTGGAATACAAATGCTTAAAATAAATAAATAAATAAATAAATAAATAAATATGCAACCCCCACCTGTGGGTTGTGTCTTGGAATCTAGGCCAGGATTATTGAAAACAGCAGAATAGTTAAACAACCCTTGCATAAACCTACAACAGAACTGGTCAGCTGAGAGAAGAAAGAAGAAAATTGGCCTTTGTTTCTCTTTCCTGATGTGAGGGGATGTGGAAGGAAGGAGATTATTTGCGTTAATACCTCTGGTCATCAATGATTCAGGCGAGAGACAAATAAAGGGTCTTGATGATTGTCTTAAACAAAGGCCTCACTGAGATGACAAAAGCAGTCATGTAGACTTGTCAAACTTTGCCCTGTGTCTCTTTTTGGATGCAAAAATTGTTAACCGGGAGAGTGGGCTTAAACAGGAAGACTAAAAATCAACATGAAATATTTCTTGGTGGGTACTTCTGAGACTGTTGCCTTGAAGCTAGATGTTCAATTCTGGAAGTGTTAACACAGCCAAATAAAAGGAAGGACACAATGTCTAAGAAGAAACTCGTTTACAAGAATTCGCATATGCAGTTTCATTTGGGACATGCAGGGCCTGGATGGTCCTAATGGAGCTGTCCTTTTCCAGTCTCTTTCCAGATGCAAACCACCTCTTCCCAAAACAGCAGAATTTAGCTCTGTAACATAATGATGTGAGCAGAATCTGGGAAAATCAGTGCCACTCCATTAAGGAGACAGAAGTAGTTACTTTCAAAGATAAAATAGCTCACACAATAATTTTACAGTTCGAAAAACTGAAAGGAAAATGCCAACAGAATTAATGAAGGCTCCAATCCTGTGCACCATTAGGCTGCTTAAATCCCATGGACACCTGTGGGATTTAAACAGCTATCATTGTGCATAGGCTTGTAGCTTTGCAGCCTGATACCACTTCATGTTTGTTTGAAGTAATTCCTATTGATTTTCATGGGACTTGTTCCAGAGGAATTGTATGGATATATGGGATTTCAGCTTAAGTTTTTAAAACAGTATGTGTCACGTAAATCTAAGCACTACATAGGCATTGTCTCACCACAGCAATTGCAGATGATCCGGTGCAAACAGATTATTGTTCTCCAGCTAAGGCTCAAATTATTGTGAAGGGATGGGCAGGGAAGAAGAGGATAATCCCAAATATAAGTATCTCAATAATTGGGTCAGGGCTATGGCACTTTAGCAATCCATGATCAAGCCTTTGATCAGAAACCCCCCCCCCCTTGATTTATTGGCAACCATGTGTAGCACCTTTAAAAAGTGGGTGATGTTTTCATGAATCAGCAGACCTCTAGGACTAATCAAACCCTTCAAACTGCCTGACAACTCTCCTGATCTGAATCCTACTTGCCTGATTACAATGCATTGTAGGAGCACAGAAAGCAGAATCTTTTAGGAAGCCGGTTGGTACTACCTTTGCTGAGTGGCTTGTGAACTTTATAGGAATGGTTCATCCCTCACCTCCAAAGGTGCTGGGCAAGCTCTGGCAGCTTTAACATGGGCAGCTGCATTCCCTACCTTTTTTATTGCTTTGGAGAGCCAGTCTCCACATATTTATTTATTTATTTATTTATTTTGCAGGTTACCATTTGTATATGTAATTCCTTACTCTACCGTCTTTATGGTCCTCTTTGCAGGTTTTATCTGAAATCTTGCAAGGGCTTTAAAGCGAATAGGATAGTTTACAGAATGCTGGAAAAGGAGCTGCAATGGCAGCTCAGTCCATTAGCCCCTCACAATCTGCAGTTATGTGTAGTACCTGACTTTTCCATACATCAGGGAGCAGAGCATAAGATCTCAGTGCTAAGACGCCAGGAGATGTCTGAGGCAAGTTTTTATATTTTCACTTCAACATTAGTAGCTGGCCCCATCCTTTGCACCAAAGCAACAACCCCCTTTGGAGGTATGTCCATACACAGGGTTTGCTGTTGTTTTTAACTGAAAAGTGAAGGAGTCCAGAGGCTTTCTGGCCCCTTCACCCTAAGGAATGCCAATGGAGCTCCAAATCCTGACACATCTTTGTGCTGGCTAGAAGCTATAATGGAAGGGAATCCCTTTACTCTTTGGAAAGTAGGGCAGAGCTGCTCAAGCTTTGAATACATCAGTGGAATACATCAGACTGAATACATCAGTTGCTGGGGAACATGGATGGGAGGATGTTGTTGCTCTGTGTCCTGCTTGTGGGTCCCTGATCAACCGCTGGTTGGCCACTGTGGGAACAGAGTGCTGGACTAGATGGACTCTTGATCTGATCCAGTATGGCTCTTCTTTTATCCTTATCTCCAGGAGAAGAGAGGAGAAGGCAGGCCTGTCCTGTATTAGGTGCTGGGCTTTCAGCATTGCTGCTTGTAGTGAAAACACAAAGCTGGTGGAGAATTCACCATGTAAGCCACCTTGAGTGTCATTTTTCTTGGTAGTACGGTGGGGTACATATCAAATAAATAAATAAGTTGTGTAACAGTGCCTCATTTTCAAAATCAGAAACATATTTCCTGAATTTACTGGTAGAGAGATTTTTTTGAGAGTGTGTATATAAAAGATTCATTTTCTGTTTGCATTTGAAATGCAATATTTTTATCACAACACTACAGACCATATGATTAACATTTGATTAATGCAGGACTTGGGATGGTTTGAGGGTAAGAGGTGACAACATTCAAGGTGTTTACCAGTTTTTGCCATATGGCCTGTCACATCTTAGAGCTTAATCTAACCATCTGCCACATAAAGAATGTTTACGATACAAATTTCTTTTTGTACGTTTGGATTTTAGTACAGTGCTTTTTCATGTTTTAGCTCCCCAGGGTGTCAACATATTGTGAACATTATTCTATCATTTGCTTGAATAATGACATCAAGAAACTATAGCTGTGAAGTAGTTCTGTGTGGTAGAGGTTAAGTAGTATCATCACCTTAATTGATGGCTCTGTTAATATAAGTACCTGACAGCTTTAGTCCTTTTTGTCTGTCTTTATGCAAAATACTTTATGCTTAGCCTTTGGCCTGCAGTATGAGATTCCAGTCCTATGGTAGCCCTGTGTAGAGAGAAATTTATCACCTGTGTTTGCCTTGCTCTAATTTAAATGTGTAGCATCAACATAACTACAGGGAATAACAATTTTCATCTTGATAGGTGGAAAATAACTTTTATATTTACTTACCAGAAAAGCTGGATACAAAACTTGCCCAAAATACGTTTGTAAAATGTTTCTTAAAAATATTAAAAGTTTTTGAAGATCAAAGTGTTCAACAGGTGTTTGTGTGTGAGGGAAAGGGAAATCAACCTCTGAATTAGAATTATTTCTTTCTAATTTGTTACAGTATCAGGTATGTTTATCATATGGACAGGAGAGTTGGGGATATAATCACTTACATGAATCACCTTAACTCTACAGAGAGAGATTAATTTCAATAACTGCCAGTTATTGAGTTGAAGAGATATATCATTGGGGTTCTTAGAAGGCAAATTTAAAGCTAAGCCTCTGAAAAGGGGCCTTAAAAATATCAAGGCTGAAAAATGTTGGGCATTATTAAAATAAACATATATTTTCAAGCAACTTGAGACATGTTCTTTATAAATCTGTGTTAGATGCTTTGCAGTTTGTTTACATTTATGAGTCAACTTAAACCAGTGTTCTTTAAGGTATTTACCTTCATAAAAACGTTTCCATGTTACCTGGTGTGCTGCTCGTGTCACCAGAGGTGCTAGACCTCACTGTTGCTTTGCCTGAACTGAATGTACACCTTTAGCAAATCCTACATTCCTCTGTGGTGTTGCATTTTAGGGGGATAATCCATAGTAGTTGGCAAGGTTTCTTTCAGGGATGTTGCTGATTTTTTCCCCTCACAAAAGATTATTTATTTTTTTATTATTGCATTTATATACCACCCCATAGCCGAAGCTCTCTGGGCGGTTTACAAAAGTTTAAAACAGTAAACATTAAAACACATATACAAAATTTAAAAATATAAAAAGCATAAAACACAGTATTCTTACAAAAACAGTTTGAGATCAGTTTTAAAACCAGTTCCTTTAGCTGTTACATCTGCAAGCAACTTCTTTCTGTTTATGACATCCATATCTGACAGCACAGTTTGATTTCAGTAGGACTGGTGGGGTGGATGGTCTTCATTTATTTATTTAAAACATTTGTATCCCTCCCTATATCATTAAGATCTCCAGGGTTGTGATCAGAATAAAGCCTTTCTCCCCCCCCCCCCATGGCTGTGTGTGTTGTAGATCCACCCATGAGCCTCACCCATTTGTTCCACATAGGACAATATGGCCCCCCAACCCAGAAATGTTACCCACCCCTGTTGTCACTGAATTTTTGTGATAGTTTGTCTGTCTGCTTAGGTGAACAGGTACTACAGCAGCAGCATATATTAGAAAGTAATACTAGGAGTTGAGCAGGGCATTGCAGAAGGAGGTGGTGGTGGTGGTGGTAAAAAAGCAGCTGCATACAACTTTGAGACAACGTTTTTGAAACATTACATCTTTTTTTGAAGGGTATAAAATTCACACAGTTAGGTGACACAAAATTTATGGACATATAAGATGTGCATATGTAACTGAATACAGCCTTGAGTCCTTTTACAATCCACACACCTAGCAAGTATACCATACATAATTAGAGAAAGGCTAGGACTGGATTTTGGAGAGAGGGAGTCTCCCTCTCTCCAAAATTGGGTCCAAGGTTTTCTCTTTCCATCAAGCTGGAGCTCTATGGGCTTTCCACCCCCCATCAGTCTTTGAAGGACAATGTTGGTGAGAGATGCCAGCTAGGAATGCACTCGGCAGCAGGACACATATTACAGGTGGAGAGAGGGGACAGGGGCTGAAGATGGGACTGGAGGGGGACCCTGTTGAGAACTTTTAAGGGGGCAAGAACTACCAACACCAAGCTGCAAAGAAGCCTTTGGATTTTTTTGAGTGGAGCAAAAGATTGCTGGAAACAGATTTCTGCTAGACTGTGCTAACAGTCAATTGTATGAATAATTAGTTGTGCCTACAGTCACTGATTTCATTTCTGCCAGTACATAGTCAACTTTAACAAAAATGTGGTTTTGGCATTTTCCCCTCTTCAGAAGAAATTCACTACAGGTTTTGTATGAGCCTCCTATTTGGATCTTCTTCATCATTATTCAATAGCTTGCATCTAGACTTCCTATATGTGGAACCATAGGCGTGCGCGGCACATTTCATTAGAGGGTTCAGCCAGGGATTTTTTTTTTAAGGTAAACATTGATTAAATATACAGTAATAAAGGACTTTTTTTCATTCATCAAACAAACAAAATAAACGAAAACTGAAGTAAATTGTATTTTTTTAATTAACAAGTAATCTGTACTTTAAAAATACACATTTTAAAATGGAGACTATGAATAGTATTTTTTTGCTGTAGTGATAACCAGGCATATATAAAGATACAGTCAATTTTCACCATCTTTAAATTTAATCAGATAATGACCTAATCCAAACTTACTAAAACAGATTCACATTTAAAACAGATTCTGTCACATTAACAACAATGAGTGTCATCTTAAGTTCCAGCACCATACAGAGAATACACCATACATCAAATGCCCTAATAATGGTTTTAAAAGATTGCCCTGTGTGCTGCTGAGCAAAGAATTTGGAATGAGGTCCAGGAGAGAGACTTCTGGGGTGAATATAGTGAGGATGAGGGGTGGCTGCGAGCCTAGCATAAGAGAGGGCTGGCTGGCAAGATTTGGAGAACTTGGGGGAGTGTAGGAGATCTGGAACTAGGGACATCTCTGGAAGGCCGCGAAGGGGCTATTAGCAGAAGACAGGAGATGAAGGAGAAAAGAGAGGATGGGAAACCGTCACAAGGGCACATCAGTCTTCTTTACTGATCAATTGTAAGCCGCTCCGGGAGCCTTTAGGCTGAGGTGCGGGATAAAAATACTCTAAATAAAAATACTCTAAATAAAATAAGGGCAGAAGAAGAGGATTGGCGTAGGGGGAGCCCTGGGGAAAGAAGAGAGAGAAATGCCCCTATATGTGGGGTAGAAGAGGGAGAGAGGGTGCAGACAGGACAGGTATGAGTGTCCCGGAGGGGAGAAGAAACAGAGGTAATGTTTAGCCTTGAGGAGAAGCCTGAGGGGAGACATGATAACACTCCTCAAATACTTGAAAGATTGACACACACAGGAGGGCCAGGATCTCTTCTCGATCATCCCAGAGTGCAGGACACGGAATAATGGGCTCAAGTTACAGGAAGTCAGATTCTAGCTGGACATCAGGAAAAACCTCCTGACTGTTAGAGCAGTATGACAATAGAACCAGTTACCTAGGAAGGTTGTGGGCTCTCCCACACTAGAGGCATTCAAGAAGCAGCTGGACAACCACCTGTCAGAGATGCTTTAAGGTGGATTCCTGCATTGAGCAGGGGGTTGGACTTGATGGCCTTATAGACATCTTCCAACTCTATTATTCTATGATTCTATGAAAACAGTAGTGTAGATCCTGCCTGAGACACCTGGGCCCTGTACACCTAGGAAACCCAATGCATGTTGTTCAGTATCTAAATTATAGCCAGCTCTTGCCAGGGCTGGCCCAAGACATTTTGCTGTCCAAAGCGGAATAGCAAATGACATGATCCCCCACCCCACCCCCAAACTCACAGTGCAAAGCCAGTAAAGTCATTTTGGCACTTGAGGCCAGTGGGCAACAGCTTATTATGCCATAATAAAGTTGTGAGTCTTCCAGATCTCACAGGATACTTTACGGCTTTTGAACACAAAAGAAGAAGAGGACTATGCCACAACCTGGCCTTGTGGGTCATGTAACCAGCAAGTCCAGTCCAGAAAGGAAATCCAGACACAAGCAATTCAAGCCAAACCACACCACATACCCACATACTGTATTATTTTGCCCCAGTCCAAACATTGGTGCTCATATCCCTTTTTGCTGCAGTGCCACTTCTGCCCCCTTGACCCAGATAAGGGGCCTGGGCAGCTTGGAAGAAGCAACAAGTAAAGAAGGCCTATGGCACTCCACTGAACATGTCAACAGTCAGTCTACCCACTCCTCCCCTTGCCAGGAGCCACACTGCCTATAATGGCAAAGTATAGTAATTGCCTGGGCATCTCTCTCTGCATAATCAGGTAGTAGCTTACAATGGTGTTAAGCAATTTTAGAAACCATATGTAATAGTCTTATAGACCCCTTTATGTCTTAAAATGCATTGCTTCAGTTCAAATGGCAGATATATCTTCCACACTGACAGCTGCTACATTCCTGATACTAGAGCAATAGTATATATATGATTCAACACATGTGAGGAGTTTCACATTTTAAACTCATTTAAGGTGCAAGCCTGTGCATATTTAGAAAGAAAAGAAGGCCTACAATTCTCAGCATACCCCAGCCAGCCATGCCGGCTAGGGGATTCTAGGAATTGAAGGACTTTTTTCTCTCTAAACATGCATAAAATTGTGCCTTTAACTTATGTCACACTATCAGGAATCAAATAGGATTTCCTTCTTCAGTGGGACACACTTACTTAGGAGTAAGTACCATTTTGTTATAGGAAAGGATAATATATTTTTAATTAAAATTTAAAAATAACTATCACCTGGTACAGAGTTTTCCTATGGAAGACCTGGCTGGTTCACTGTTGTAATTATTTGATTGGGACTGAAGTAGAGGGGCACTAATTTTGCTGTACTTATTGTCTTTAAATATGGTTAAATATCCCAGTGTGGGATGTACTTATTGTCGTTAAATATCCCACCCACCTATTTCTACAATTCTTTTTCTCCTGTCCTTTCTTCATCCGCTCTTCATTTTCAGGCTGCATCCGGTGCACATTTACCTCAGAGTAAGTTTGATTGATCTCAGTGGGGCTTACTTCTGAGTAGACATACATAGGATTGTGCTGCAGCTCTGTTTTAAAGTGACACAAGATACACACATACCATGTTTACCAAAAGAATGGCTTGAAAAATAAATATTGTAGAGCTAGGAACAGTGTAGAAAAAAACAACTAAAATGTTCATTGGGCTGTAAGAACTTTAGCGAAAACAGCTGAACCCAATGGAATTTTTTATGTATGTAAGTGATCACCCAGCCACTCCCTACATAGGTGGAAGGGAGGATGGGAGAAAGGGGATGCCTGGCAGGTTCTGAAAAAGCCCAGGGCAGCCAAATAAAGCCACGTGCACGCATGCACATTGCAACTAGAAAAAGGATTTGCACTTGAGGCCAGGGCAGGAGGGCATTGCAGCAGCTGGAGAAAGATGGGGCGCGAGGTCTGGGCAGGGAACAACCCCGTCAAGCCGCGTGCAGCGAAGCTGGAGAGAGGAGGGGCACTTGAGCCTCCGCACGAAGCAATTCCCGGCACGCCGTGTGTAGCACACACCATGGCTAGGAAAACATGAGGTGCTTGAGGCCAGGGCAGGGAGCAACCTCCGGGGAAGCCGTGTGCAGCATGCAGTGAGGCTGGAGTTAGGCGAGGCCCCTGGTTCGAGGCCCGGGCAGGGAGCAACCACCAGGGAAGCCGTGTGCTGTGTGCATCGAGGCTGGCGCGAGGCCCGGGCAGGGAGCAACCCCCAGGGAAGCTGCATTCAGTACGCGCCCTGGCTGGAAAAGGAGTGTGCGTGCCTGGGCAGCCAAATTGCCTAGGACGCGCCAAGGCTGGAAAATAGGGACTGGCCCAGGCAGGGACAAGCAAGGCCCCTGATTGTAAGCCCCACCACTGGCCGGCCTTCTCCCCCTCACCTCCTTCACCCGTGGTGCTCATCTGGTCCTCCTCTGTTTCTTCATTGCTGCTGCCAGCTCTCCTCCACTCTCCATTGCCATCAATGGGTACTGGTGCTGCTGGTGCCTTTTTCTTCTCCTCTCTCCCTCCCTCCTTCCTCCAAATCGGTCGAACTGGGTTTTTCTGGGTTTCGTTACCCTAGCAGCAGCAGGCGGCAGCTGACCATATATGGGGGGGGGGGGACTCGGAGTGCGCAGGCCATAGAGGAGCTTGGGCTAGAGCGGTGGCTCCTTGCTTGTCCTCTCTCCCTGAAGTTGCTCGGCAGGGACGGGGCAAAAATGGCGGCGGCAGCGGATTAGGGGGTTCAGCTGAACCCCCTGAACCCCCTGTCTGCACGCCAATGTGTGGAACTCCACTCATGGAGTGCTCCTGCTCAAGGAAAGAGGGGTATTTTTTACTGATCTCCTCTCCCCCTTGTACTTTCCTGAGCTCCTTGAAAGGATTCTCCAGAAAATTGGGGAACCCTCTGGAGCAATGTAGGAGGTGGTGTGAGGAGCTGTAGGGGAAACAGGGGAATTGGTGAAAATAGCCTCTGCCCACCTTCCTCCAGTAGGAGCCTCTGCTGAATCGCAGTCCTTCCGAAAATGGAATTGGACCCAACACAGTATTTTATGTTTATGTATATTATCTCCAAAAGAGAGGTTTAATATATTCACCCCTGGGGGATTTAAGTTTTAGGAAATCCTAGCAATCTGGTGTCTACACAGCCCATGACAATACAGCTGACAGATCACAATCCTGTCGTGCTTGAAGGGAGGATGCACAAGGTCAGCTCTGAGGATAATACTGAATAATTGGTAGTAGTAACTTGATTTCTGGTTTAGATGTAAGTTGTGGGCACAAATTGTAACTCATTTGAACGTTCACTCCCTCTTCTGTTAGCAGGCTTCATTGGGATGAAGCAAATATATTTGAAAGAACAGGGTTGTTGGGTTTTGTTTTGGTTTTTGGTTTTTACTGGCATCTCTGAAACATGCGCTTTGCCTTTGAGACAATCTGATTGTGCAGGACTAAATTGAGCCACTGCTGCCTTGCCATGTTTTTTAATTTATATGCTAACAATTTCTTCATTGATTGTTTTACTCATTTAGTTTTTGTTAAGTGACTTGTTTTTCTTGCAGCAAAAGTGGCATATAAATTCATAAAATGTGAAGATGTAAAATCCTTTTATTCTCATAGATGCCTCTAGGATCTCGTTTCCTTGCAGATTTTTCTGGTCCTTTTTCTAACGTTCCTGTATTGATCTATTTTGCAGCTGGATCCCGGGCTTCTTACACCAGCCAGCATAGCCACTTGGGCTCTGAGTTAAGGGCACTGCAGTCTCCAGAGCACCACATAGATCCTATTTACGAAGACAGAGTATATCAGAAGCCCCCTATGAGGAGTCTCAGCCAGAGTCAGGGGGACCCTCTTCAACCAGCACATACAGGCACATATCGCACTAGCACAGGTAGGTGGAAATAACCTGCAGATTCTCTTTTTCCCTCTTAACCGAGGTAGGTGAATTGTCTTAAGTCACAAATTCTATAATTTGCTGGTCTCTTAAAAACACAATATGTGAATTCACAACTGGAAAATTGTACAAGCAGCAAAACAATCCAACAAAATTAAGCATCTTGATTTTTTCCCTTTTTTATTACACTTTTATTTGTCTTTTGAACTAAATATATTGTATGATGGTTCCCAGAAAACAAATCTGACTGCTTTACTTTGTTCATTTGCTAAAGATGTGTATAACTGCAAAAAGGCAAGAAGACTTTCTAATGTGATTAATACAGCATTTACAACTGGTTGGCTTAATATTTTTTTGGGTGAGGGGAAAGGAAGGTGAGATTTAATCAGATGTGGAACATACGTTCCTTTTCCACTTCATATGTATACACACGTGCTCATTCATTAATTCATTCTGTCACTTCATGTAAAGTAGCAATGTAAGTGGCTGCATTTCAATCAGTACCATTGATTCAACTGTAATGTAACAGTGCATGATCATACATCAAATATGTTAGTATACAAGTCTTAGTTGTGGAGTGTCATTTCAGCTGTGCAAAGTAGCTCTATATTTGGAAAACTGTGAACAACAACTGAATCAGTAATACCAACTAATATATGAAGGAGTCTACACTCAGCATGCTCAGAACCAGAATAGCTTTCAAACAGACATGTAGAAAACTAACTTTAGACATTATTGTGGCATTATTCATACTTACAAGATGATTTTTTTGCAATGCTAATCAAGTACAGAGAAGGATTTTGATTTTTCTCAGATCAAAAGGGACAATTTGCATTACCAGAAGACTAGTTTAAGTCTGCTTCCACCTTTTTATATTCACAATTCTAACCCTAAGATATCTTGTTTTCTTTCTCAGTATTTTGGTAATTAATTTTGTGTCCTCTGTGCATCCAGAATTGTTGAGCTCATCCAAAGATGAAGGATCTAGCTGTTAATTTGTTTTATAAATAACTTCATTGCCTAATAGAGAGTCAATAAAGAACCAATTAGGAGTTGGTAGTACTATCAGTGGAGCATAAAAAAGAAAGAAAGAACAGGGTTTGGGAAAGAGTCATGCTTCAAGCCATGACGAGCAAATACGTTACAGCAATAATTAGAATGTAAAATAAGGTGAGTAAGGATGACCTCATTTTTGCAGTGCTAACCTTAAGTGAATGAAACCGGATTTATATTTGTAGGTTTCTTATGTGTGGTGTGATTAAGTATGTGTGGATCCATCTAAAAGGAAGGATACAAGAAAAGGGAAAACAGCTGGCAAACATTAGGCAATGTTGCATCAGCTTTTCAATTTAAGGTTACTGTGACTTTTAGAGGGAATCATAGTGTTATATGGCATTTCTCAGTTGGGTGGTCAAAATCCTTGATGTAAAATTTACTAGCTACATTCTCTGTTCTACACTGTGCACACGATAAACAGAAAAATTGACAGTAGCCCTGACCTTATTGTAAATGTGCAGAGTTTTGGGAGGAAAGCAGAACTCCTATAGAATAGTGATACGTCGTAAGCCAACTATTGCTACATACTTACCGTATTTCTTTGATTCTAAGACGCCATCGATTGTAAGACGCACACTAATTTCAGTACCACCAACAGAAAAAAAGCTTTGATTCTAAGACATAATAAATGCACCCGCGAGTCTAAGATGCACCCCGTTTTTAGAGATGTTTATATGGGGGGGAAAGTGCATCTTAGAATCGAAGAAATACGGTACTTTCATTAAAATATTCCAACCAACACTTTAAACAAGCTGCAACTACAAATGTGGATCACTTGGCATCATCTCCACCAAAAGAAACAAAGACATTAAAAAGGAAATAAAGGCTCTATGGAGATAACACACTTCAGGGCAGGATACTTCTCCTATGGTGCTGTATCCTATACAGAGCTCATGCTGTGACGATACCTTCTCAAATATCAGTAGTCTTTCCTTGCTGACATAAATTACACACAGCCTGGCCTTATTGGCCCCAGCCTTGCAGCAGCCCTTGTGGAAGGAAGCAGTAAAAGGCTGGTTAACAGTGGGTTAGCAGCTTGTCTCTTCCCGTGTTGCACATTCCTGAGCCTCCTTGTTCTGTTCTTATTCTCTTGGCCCTTTGCTGCCTTGTCTCTTCTGATAAGCTCCCGGTTCCCAGAGTTCGTTATCTGGTCTGAATTCTCTTCCAGTCCTGTCTGTCTGTCTGTCTCCTGTCTTTCTGCCTTCGTTTCCCTAGTCTTCGTTTCCCTGCCTATGGTTACCGAACATGAAGCTGCTTACATCCTAGTCAACCGTGGAATGACTTCCCCAGACTTCTGTCTCAAAGAGATCAGTAGAAATACATCCTACACATCTTCCATGTTTTCTATCTGCTGTAGAACCTCATGTCTTTAGAATAAATCACTTCAGGCACTTCCTAAACTAAGGTTATAGATTCAACATTCCACTGTTGATAGATTTGGGGGCAGAATTTTACAATTGCAATTTTATAGTTGAAGTTGATTCTTTGAAAGTGAGCTGCTTGTGTTCTCTTCCTTCCTAATAATGCCTTTCACAGCAGCCCGTTGCCCCAGTTTGCTACTGCTGCTGCCTCAATATTACTCAAGGCATGAATGAATGAGTTCTAAATCATCTTTCTTGTTGATTTTTGAATGATTCAAACATTCAAACTTGCAGTAGCAATAAAATTATTAAGATGAACCTGTGTTTCAGTGGGTTGGGGAAATCTTTTCCTAGATTATCTACAGTGTTTAAGAATTCCAGGATGCCTTGATTTTTCTTAGTATTTTTCAGTGTAACATGCAGATCATTCAACATGGTCTACATGCTGTGGATCTTTCAACTTCAGCTATATGCTGAAATGGGCATAAGTCAGTGCAATCAAAACTTTTCCAGTGGCATGATGATCAAATAAGTAGGGCAGGCCCCTCAAAAAAACCACAATGCTCTTGTGTGAAATCTATTTGCAACCTGATCTTGTGAATGGAATCAACATGATTGATGGCTCCTACTTCGCGCTGCCATGGCTGATGGTTTCGAGGTAGGTTCTCAGTCAGGCATACAAGTCCAAATTGCTAAGAGTGCTTTCTCATGCTGGTCCCTGAGTGCCAGTTTATTATTTCATTTACCCTCTGCTTTGATGGGGCCACCAAGCATAGCACTGAGCTTAGTGAGCTAGAATCTGCCTAAATGCATTGATACAAAATGACTTGAATAGGCTGAGGGCACATGACAGTTAAGATGTTCTGCTTCAGGGAGGAAATTCAAAATTCAAAACTTTGCATTAGTGATTTTTTTGTCATTAAATTATGCGTTATTTAAGAAAAGCAGACTTGATAAATCTGCCTTCATGTAGCCTATGGCACCTGAAGATTAGGAGAAAGAATATGTTTAACTAAGTTTTGCTGTGTGCTGCCTCCACACATGAATCACATGCACACATGCCAAACTGTTCTTCGCCTTATGTTTGCATGTGATCATGTGTCCACTTCGTACATTGCAACCAAGGAAGCACCTTTTCAGCTGCCATTGCAGCAGCAGCATCCATGTACAAAACAATTCACACTTACGTTTCTCGAGGCAAGTAGCATTCTGAAGGTAGCTCTGGATTGCTTGTCTATAGACTAAAGTGCCTGAATCAGGGAGGACATCAAAATGCGGACTAGACCCATAACGGAAAGTGAGTTTGCGCTCGATAAACTGAATGTATATTCTCAGGCTATTGTAGGGGTCCCCAACCTGCTATGAGCACCACCACAAAATGGCTCCCACAGAGAATGTGACTAGTCAGATAATGGCTGCCATGGGGGGCTGCCTAGTCAAATATGAGCTAAAGAGAGGTGGGGGAGAGAAATAGTGAGGTAGAGGGGTGAGACAGTGACACTAGAGGTTGAGAGGGAGGTGGAAAGATCATGGCAAAGGGGTAAAGAACAAGGCTAGGAGGGAGGCAAACAGTGAGCTAAGTAGGAGGGGGAATAGTGAGGCCCAAGGCTGGGAGGGAGGGGGAAATAACCAGGTAGATGGGAAAGAAAGACTAAGGCTAGAAAGGGAGAGAATGAAGAGTTCCTTAACATTTTCCAAAGTTTTTCTCAAAACAATTTTTTGAAGGGGGCAGGGAGGGGAGAACTTTGTGGGCACTGTTTGAGGTCCCTGCGGGCACCAGTACCTCTGAACCTCTGGACTATTGGATAACAGCTCACCCTGCATCTCTGACTACTTTTGGACATAATGATAAATGAGCTGCCATGAGCCTTGGGCTTATGCATTCCATCTCCCCCTCCTCGTCTGGTATGGACTCAAGGAGGAGATTTGAAGCTTTTGCTTCTTTTTGTGATTAACCGTATTTCAGCACTACAACTGAAACCATGTTTCTGGGTAAAAATTGTCGGTTAACGGACCAAGACTCTGCATGTACATGTCACAAGTGAAATCTAATGTATGGAGGTAAGCTAGAGACTGGGGAGGAATAGGAAATCCAGGCTTAAGTTGAAATGGGTGGATGTAACCTGGTTGCCTGACATGATAGTAAAGCTTCAGTTTGCATAGCGAGGAAACTGAGGCTTCAATTGCAGAATGCATACCAAGTTTTATTGGCTCTTAGTTAATCAGTTTTGACTATTCACAGAATTTCTTAAATTAGTCCTGTGATAGCTATGATATTTTAGTTATCCACTTCAGAGTTTTTAGGTTGTCAATGAAATTTAAGTCCAAACTGAAATACAAATAAAAAGTAACTTTAGAGACTAAACGAAAACCACCACCCCCCCATATCTCCTGGCCGGAGGTGGATAAGGATGGGCTGGAGGTATCTTTCTGCCAGTGTGTGGGGATAGTGGTGAACACACACATCTGCCTTGAAGCCCCAGGTGTAGCCTCAGAAAGCTCCACATGTGTAGTTCCAGCGGCGGTTCCCAAATTAGATGTTCCTGGGACAGGTCAAGGTGGGTTGTAGTTATTCTTTGGATACACTGGATCCAAAGTCCCTTTGCTCCCCTCACAGGCCTCAAGATTGGGCCTCTCAATGCCAGCCTGGAGATGTCATAGTTATCCCCCCCTCCAAGAAACAAAGGGGAGGATTATAATAAATAAAGAATCACAATGAGAAAAGAAAAAGAACCTTTCCCCCATCTCCCATCACAACTGGTACAAGTAGGGCTTTGGAATTCTCTACCTCTTTGCTTCCCCCACCCCAGTTAGGATTGCTCTGCTATAGTGTTTGGGAAAAGATGTGCATCTTACGTTAACTAGTACATGAGATTGTCATTTGTAGCCTTATTTTTTTTGCTCACTTCTTGATTGGTATCTCTTTTCATTTTGTGTGTGTAGACAACTTTCAAACACCTGATGTTATCCATATTTAAATCTGCTGATACATTTTTAATGTGGAATTCTGTTTTTGAAATGTAACTCCCTAAACTAACATTGTCAAGTTCTCCTTTGGAGCTTACGCAATTTGCACATCAAATATGCCCAGTGTACAAGTGAAAAATTGCACTTTGAAAACAACATTAATGTAAGAGTTAATTGCCATAGAATTTCCAAAGCTAGGATTCAGGCTATTAATGTACACTGTGTATGTTCACATATACCAATGTTGTCTTTAAGGCTGTTCATACAATTGAAATGTTGATAAGAACAATGTGTAAAATACACAAGAGTGAGGGAAATGGCATTTTTACAATTAAAAAAATCCGTATAAAATAAGATGATCTATCCATGTAGTTACATAGAGAAAAATAAATAACTCTAGAAGAAAACACTTTTGCAATCCCACTTCAGGACAGGATTTATGCTTTGTTAAAGAATCTTCATGGGTAGCAATATAATTTGTGAACGTAAGGCAATTGCATCTTACAAATAACTAGACAATAAGGACTGCTTCACACAAGATGATTTTCCTACATGCATAATAATGCTTACTGTAACACAGTAACAAAGGCACTCATGTGCTTGCTGCATTTCTGTGCATGAAATCCCTTGGGTGGATGGCTCCAAGTTGTTACAGTTTCAGTGGAATCTATAGCCCAATCCCAGCAAGTTTATTGAGAAGGAAGTATTCGGCTTTTCAGTGGGACTTACTTTCTAGTATGAATGCTTGGTATTGGAACTTTAACGTTCTCTACTGACTATCCTTAGGAATTTGGCTACAGCAGCTAATTTGGCCCACTGAGCCTTTGAATCAGGCCCAGAAAGCTCTCCCTGCTGGACATACCACTTGCCCCCACTTGCCTTTGATTCCCCTCTTGTCTGTTTTCCGCTGCTTTATTAAGACATTGTCAGAATGTGATCTTTGCTATCTGGGTGCTTCTTTGCTGATGTTCCTTTCTTGAATCATTGTTTCTCTTCAAAGCTCTTTGGGACTCTTTGGGGCATTCTGGGGCCTTTCCAGAGCTCTTCAGACCTCCTTAGTCTTCTCCACCTCTTCACTCTTCTCTGTAGAGCTCTTCACTCTTCTCTCTAGGATCTTGCTCACTCACAGCTATATTTTGGTGAGTTGCTACATTGTTGTATGTGGGATTTGATGTGGGGCATGCAGAAAGAACGTTGTTGCAGGTGGGGAATGCAGGTAGAAGTTTTGCTGGATCGCTCTGCGCAAAGAACACCTTGGCTGAGTTGTGCTTGAATTCGTTGGGTGGTGGTGGAGGGTACTTGAATTCCCTGGGGGAGCTGGAAATTTTGCTGAGCTCTTAGCTGAAAGTAACTTTGCTTGGAATGGGTGTGTGCGTGTGATGCCGAGATAACTTTTCTGGATAGGGATGTAGAGAGAACTTTGCTTGATTGACAGGAAATGTAGAAAGAACTTAAAACATTTGTTGGTCCCTGCCAATTTGCCTTTGACCCTGTCCATTGCTGGAATGAGCCCCTTCAGACCTTTCCCTTGGGCTAAAGTTTCCTAATAACTCCATATAGCTTAGATAGCAAGGTAGAAGAAGAATGCTTGTTTTCACTTGCTTATGTACTGGTAACACCAGCTCTCTCTTAACCATGGACAAGAGATCAGGATCCAGCTTTGGAAAACGTGCTTCCCCCCCACATAACCATTGATTTATGCGATCCAGATACCTGTTTAAATAAGAATGTGAAATACATGAAAGCCAGTTAACATGAACTGCAGTTAGGGTTAGTACCAACTTTTCTCTTCAAGACAGTTAATTTGCACCCAAGGCAGGTAGGAGTGCATGTTCCCACCGCTGACCTATCAATTATGGCTCAAAGGGGGCACCAAAGCTACAACTACATCAGTTTAAAAGGGAAGAGTTCACTTTCGGTTAATCTGCTCCATGGATCCAACAAGTCTTCTGACTTTTTCCTTTCCAAACAGAAGCCCTTCTGACTTAACCTAGTAAGTTGCTTTCAAAGGTCAGAGGAATTTCAAAGCAGTTTGTGATGGTTGTGTGTATGTAAATGCATGGGAATACTTAAAGATATAATCTGGACTGTACCCTTGCAGCATGATCGATACAACTTTTGGCATTGAAAGTAGTGGAAATAGAGCCTACCAGTTAATTTATTCAATGGGATTTAGGCATGCCAACATTTCTCTGGATTCTGCCGGTAATTCGTCCTCTGGATTGTCTCGCACCTGAGGTACTTTCTTATGTACAGAGCTATTCTCCACTATTCTATAACTATAAGCATTGTCTTATGGGTTATATCTATCTATTTTTTGCCTTTCACTTGTTCATGAGTTGAGATAATCTGTCCTGCCATACTGTGATAAAGCAGCAGCTCCAGATTGTCCCAAGTAAACTGCATTGAGATTGTCCTTGAGATTTTCTAGGTAATTTGCACTTCCAGCATTGTTGTCTTGCCCTGGTAACCAATTATTGTTTAGATAAATGAAGATGGAAGAAGAACCTCTTTTATTTAGTTAAATTAACTATCTTTCACAGCTTACAAGCCCATTAGTGCAGGGCTAGAAAAGTCACCTAGTTTTATACATTTATCAGAGTAAGGTGGTTAAAAAGAAATAAGGGAGGCATAAATACTTTTCTCAGTAAATAAATATAGCCTCCGGAATACCATTGAGAACCAAGAATTGTGAATAAGGACTCTCATTAAAGCAATAGGAATTTCTATTCTCACTGTAAATGACAAGTCCCAGAGAGTCTGTGTTTGTCTAGCTGTTTCTTCTTTGATGATATGTTTAAGCTTGGTTGGTGGGAATTGCAGGGCTATTGTTATTTTCATTTTTAAAAGTCAGTTCTGTACCAAAACAAGTCAATAGTGATTATGATTCAAGAAGTCGTTTTACAGCATTGTAATTCCATTCTAATTTGGTGGAGCTTTATTACTGATTTAAAGTAAGAAAAAAGGGTTTAGTTAGGTCCCACTGAAAGTGCAGATAATGATAACTACTGTTAGCTAGGTCCCACTGATAGCTAGGTCCCACTGAAAGTGCAGATAATGATAACTACTGTGTTCAGATACTGAAAAAAGTAAACAAGCATGGTGGATAGAAAAAGGAAGTCCCGGTGTTTTTCCTTTCCCAGCGTCTAGTGGGGATTTCAACTTGTAAATATTAAGTGATATAAATTCAGCCCTCAATACCATTTCCACATCCAAGTTACTCAAATCACTATTTCCATAAATAGTGTGAGCTATGTCATGCAATTCAATAGAATCATATGATGCTGAATTGCACCATTCAGATGCCATATGGGTGATCACACATTTGAACCTTCTCATTCAAACTAAGTAAAAAACCACCTACCTACAACTTTTGCCTACCTTTGGAAAGTTAGCATATCAGAGAGAGGACTGGATTAGAATCCTCCTTAACATGCTTGTTCTGTATGTTAAAGCAGTTTTAATTCACTATATATGTGTGATCAGGAATTTTCAGACTTGGGATCATTGTGCACCTGCAGTTTGAAATTGTGCAGCCCAGCAAGAGTTGCACCATTTGATTGTACTTGGAGTGTATTTCAGCTCTGAATTTGTAAGATAGGAGCCATACAATGTTCTGCTTCCTCCTATGAGTGGACAACCATTAGCCCATATAAGTACTCTATGGACGCTAATTGTCCTTATGCTGTGGTTAAGGAAAAATGTTAACTCTCGGCCAACTAAATATGCCCTTCCATCATAAAAGAAAACAGTGTAAAAGAACAGTGGAGGGAGAAGAAACAGATTCTCAGACAACTGGAAATCTTTTATCTGGCATATTTAAAAAAAGGAGTTTGGACATACTTTTCAAGAGAAATATTTTTTGATGCAGAGCTACTTTGTGGGAACAAGCAAAATTGTGTTCATAATTCTTCAAGTCCATCTAATATTGAAATATCCCTGTGGCTGAACTAGATTTGAAGAGGAAGAAAGTGAATCAGCAGGTAGCAAGAACAAAAGCCAAAATTTCTAGTTCTCTCTCTCTTTCAGTTCCTAAAGTCCCACTGAAATGGTTTGCACATAACACCAAGTCCTTGGTTAAACAATCCAGGAATTGGTGCAGCTGTGTGGGAGCAAGTATGTGCACTGTCCTCCCACACCTGCTCACCACTTTGAATCAGCTTTCTGAAACAACCCGAGGTGTTGTCATGATGTGCAAACCCACCATTCAGAGTTGTTCAGGGTTAACAACCCAGAGTTTTAAGCCAACCTAAACTTAAACAACCCAGAGGGTCAAGCTGATGGCTCTGCATGCAGCTGGACAGTGACAACATTGTTGGCTGTTCCTTTAACTAATGCAATCTTCCAAGAAGGAGATGTGAGAGTAATGGTAAGCCCTTGAGCCTTGTTTGTCTTTAAATGCCTTTGGCAAAGAAATTTGGGATAAGCTTTTTGAACATAGAGGATACTTCTTAGAGTTTCCTGTATTCTGCCAACATGGTAGTATTGTATTCATGAATAAAATGGGATTTGAAGAGGTGGTGCCTGGCTGGAAAATTCTGGAATTTAACAGTTCTGAAAAATTGAAGAAGTGAAACATGGATATTTTCAAACAAAGTTTGATTTAGACTATAAGATAAATAAGGAAGTATGCTGCATGAAGATGTAACTGGCATTTAGGAATAGAAAAGTTCAGGTGTTGGACCTGTATATGTATGCATCTCTCCCTGTGGGGAATCTGACCAGATTCCTATTGAGTTTCCAAACATCTGGCCTTGATGTCTTCTTCTTTAGCTATATATTGGCTTTTGGCATAATAGTAACTGAAATTTCTTATGAACACTTGATGGTGAAATATATAACCCCAGAAGGAAGAGGAGGAGGAGGAGGAGGAGGCAGAGGCAGCATAAAATTCATAAAAACTGCATAAATTTTCCATTTTGGAAAAGCAATGCCTCAGAACTGACAATACTTGCCTGACTGAACCAGGGCGCTGAGAAACAAAATCAGAATTAGACTATTATAAAGAAGCCTTAAAACTTTATGTACAAACTGTGCCATCAATTTCCCAGTCTGGAACATTTATTTATCAAGATTCCAGTTTGTGATATTGATTGATGAGTAAAAGGCCTAATCTAAACTAAGCAGGATATTGCACTATGAAAGCAGTATAAAAGCAGTATATAGTACATTTCAATGGGCCCCAACTGTCATCAGTGCACTTCAATACCTCTATAAAGCAGTCGTGTGGCTCGTGCCTTTTATATACCGTTTTCATACCACTTTCATAGTGCAAGATCCTGCTTGATGTAGATTAGGCCACAGTCAAAATCAAACAATGAATAATAGGAGTGGAGAACCGAGAAGAACATCAGTTTCAAAAGTGTCTACCATGTTAAAAGTAAAATCAGTATTCGATAAAGTATGCAAATAGTTTATATCAGAATCCAAGTATAAGGGAAATAATTTAACCTGCTTTCTGAAAACATAGCAGAGCTATAAAATGTCAAACAGCAGATGTCCAAACACTGTACGAAGTCATCAGGTTTCAAAAATGCAAGGTGACACTATTGATGCTCACTCAAGGGACCCATAGGGAACATTCCTTCTGTTCACAGTAGCAGTGTGGCCCTGCTTGTGTTATCCTGAGTTTCTGTGTACAGAATTTCCAAAGAAGAAGGTCTGTATATCTTTGTCTAGTCACTTTAATTTTATGCATTACTCAGCTGTAGAACTTTAGATATGGTTGTGATGTAGTAGTGCAATACAGCTGGTGGTCCCTGCTGACAATTTTTCCTCCAGATAGTGCCAACTTCCTCCACAAAGGTGTGTGGTTTGGTAGCATCTGTGGCAATATCGCAGAAGAGTGGTCCTGAGAGTGAATTGAAACATTGGCCCTCAGCTCCATAGTTTGTTTATAAAGTAGACCTCTGGGGAAATTAGTTGCTAACCGGGGGTGAACATGTTTCCTTGATCCATACATTGATTTGCTTTGCACATAACAACAGCCCATCAGTTGAGAAACAAATGGGTTATCAGGGACACAAGAGCGCACTGCCTGCAGCAGATCTGCTTGTCTCACTTTAGCGCAGTCCCATAAGAATATAAGTGCCATTCTGGATCAGACCAAGGGTCATCTAGTCCAGCACTAGTTCTCACAGTGGCCAACCAGCCATCAGCCAGGGATGAACAAGCAGGACATGGTGCAACAGCACCCTCCCACCCATGTTTCCCAGCAACTGCTGCAGACAGACTTGCTGCCTCGAATACTGGACATAGCTCGCAACCATCAGGTTTAGTAGCCATTGATAGCCTTAGCCTCCAGAAATTTATCCAACCTCCTTTTAAAGCCATCCAGATTGGTGGCCATCACTACATCTTGTGGTAGTGAGTTCCATAATTTAACTATGAGTACTTCCTTTTATTTGTCCTGGATCTCCTACCAATCAGTTTCATGGAATGACCCTGGGTTCTAGTATTTCGAGAGAAGGAGAAAAATGTCTCCCTGTCCACATTCTCCATACCATGCATAATTATAAGAGTTGTGCAATGCATGCATGTGTACTTAGAAGTAACCCCACTGTGTTCAGTGAAGCCTATTATAAGGTAGACGTGTTTAGGATTTCAGCTTTAGGCTCAATGGGACTTACCACGCGAGTAAATATGCATGGACTTACACTGTCAATCTCTTAATTGACTGACTGAATGTTGCAATCCTAGTTTCAATCACACACCTCTTAAACATACTTTTTTGTGTCAAATTAGAAGGAAAGTTATTTGCTATATTGATCCATCATATCAATATTTAATCAATCATAAAATATATTTTATTTATTTTAAATATTACTAGGCTTCCTTTTAAGGTCAGGTTCTCTCAAGGCAGCTTACATAGAATAAAAACATAATTACAATAAATATTAAAACACTCTAAAGGCCAGTTCCACACTCATATAAAATTAATCTAAACAACTAAACATAAACATAAAATACATCAATAAAAGCCGTTAAAAAAATCTCCTTAGAAATATAAAATCCAAGCAATTTAATTAAAGTTAAGACTAAATATGAAAGATGTGTCTTATTTCTATGAAAGATGGCTTTGCTCTGTTTTCTTTTCCCCTCTTCCTCCTTCCCTTGTGGGCCTGAGATAATTTAAGTGATGGGATAAGATGACAAAGAATGGCTTTTAAAGCAAGCAGAGGAAAAGATAAGGTGATGGATTTTAATCGAAATGTTACAGAGGGAAGAAAATGATAGACAGTTTGTCTCTGTGTCCAGTTCCTGCTTCTTGCGGGTTTTAGAAACTGGAAAAATCCACAACTAAAATGCTGCATAACATAGGAAATAGCTCTTTCAAGACAAAGAGAAAGTGACAGGTCAAAAGCAAGAGGGATGGGGTGGAGGGAGATAGGCAAACACTAAAATAGCTTGAGTTGCATTGTGTCCTTGTTTGCCTTTTGGTCACTGCAAATCAGGATTCTCTTTGGGACCGCTTGGAAAATTCCAGTAGAAAGTATGTAAAAATGAAACATTAACAAAAGGACAATTCATGTGTTGATGCAGCATTTACGATGAACAGATGTCTTATTATGGATTTTTATGAATGAGATGTGCATGTGAACTGCTATGGAATAAATTGATTTATGCAAATGAATTATTAGCATCATTTGATTTAGTTTTCATTTTGCTTCTTGAAATGTGAATGCTATATTTAACTCCCACAAATCAGTGCAAACTGCATAGGTATGATGGTCTGTGCTGCAGTTTTATTTTGATTTTAGCTCATTTAATTAAAATTAATGTTGTTATACTTCTTATTAAGATTTGGCTTGAAAGATGGCATTCAGTTATGATCCACTTTACCATGCCTTAAAGATAACTTTACCATGCCTGGGTTTCTTTCGCCCTCTGACAAGTCAACACAGATCATGGATTACAACGAAACTCTTCATTGCACTAGATGAGGTTACGTGGTTGACGCTTTCCAAAGTTTGTGGCAGTGCTTAAATGGCTACAGCTCCAATAAAACAGATGGCAGAGGCCAAAGGCTATTGGCAGATTGGTTGGTTCAAGAGAAAGTCCCAGGACTAGAAGTCATGCAGAGTCAAAGTTATAGTCTGAAGTTCAGCAATACATTCCCAGATAGAGGCTTAGTACAAGATTCAAGGCAGAAAAGATTCATGATACGGTTTTTGTGAACCGCCCAGAGAGCTTCGGCTATTGGGCGGTATAAAAATGTAATAAATAAATAAATAAATAAATAAAAATAAATGATACATCCAAACATTTCAGGCATTTAAGACATTCCAAGGAAAGGCTCTTCAGTTTATATACCAGCTTAAATTCAGGGGAGGAGCTGCTAAGGTTTTCTTCTGACGATCTCTCCTGGCAGGGGAATCTGGCCTTAAACAAGCACTACCTCTGAGGGGGCAACTCTGTTACGCCCTTTTCAGTTGGTTCTTAACCTGGGTGACACTCCTGTATCATCCCCCGCCTGCCCCCCCCCCCCAGCAGACTCTTCCTCCTGCACAGTTCCCACAGAATATTTTTCAGGTTGTAAATCAGACATTGATTCAGGGCCGTATCTTGCAGCTGTGGTTGATAGTAAGTATCACCCTCTTTTTGGCCTGCAATCAGCTGGGAAGGTAGCAGAGCCAGGGTCTCAAGCCCTGAGCTTCCCACGATTGGAATGGGTTCTAAATTGTTGTGCTTTAAGTCTGAATCAGATTCTGCATGGCTCACAGCTGCACTGCAGCTACGCCCGACATGATGCTAGTAAATTCCTATTTGTATTCTTCAAGGACATATACATTTCTAGTTCCCCTCAAGCACACAAAGACTAAACTTCAACCAGCCCAAGATTCACTCTGTAGTTTTGGGTGCTTCTTCTGACTGGTGCTATTAAGTCTCAAGGGATAAAAATGTCCTATTGTCAGACTATTTAGTAAGACATTTAAGTTATATGTGAACCAAATTTCATTTTTTAGTTTATGGTGGATGTACCATAACAGTATTGATATTCTCATCAGCAAGGATCCCTTGCCCACACTGTGATTAAGACATGCTTATGGCGCATCCATTCAGGATGGCCATCAGCCTCCAAACTTGGAGGCTGCCATGCATCCTATCCAGAGTGGAGGATGCAGAAGTGATCTTCACCTCCACACTCCTTCTGCTCTGCATTTTTGTTAAATGGGTTTTTTTGCCCATCCAGCTGGGGCTCTGAGTAATGGGAGGGAAGGAAGCTGGGGAGGCCAAAGGCTTCTTTGTAAGCTGCTCTCCCCAGTCCCCTCCCTGCCCACAGAACCACCCCCTTTTCCTCATTTCCAAGATCATTGGCACAGTTCTCTCTGTGCTGGCTGCAAGGGGGAACGGAGCTCAGACTCCTGAGCCCAAGGTCGAAGCACTGTGTTTGACCTTGGATCCAGGAATCTCCCCCCAAAAAACCTCTATCCCCCCCCCCAAACACTGTCTAGGGGCCGTAGGATTCTCCGTTACAGTTTTTAATGCTGGTGATTTATTTCTAGCTTCACAATGCTTTTTGATAAATGCTGGTACCAAAATATTTTTTTCTATTATAAAATCCAATTGACAGTTTGAAGGAAAGTAAAAGTTTTGTCTTGCAGGTTGCTGAGTGCAATTTACTAACTAGAAATAATAACAGATTGTAGCACAAGCTTTTGTGGAATAAAGTCAACTTCATCAGATGAAATTGGCAAGTGTAGAGGAGTAACTTGCTTGGGGTTAAGTAATGGAGATAAAGTGGCAAAGCAATGCAAAAAAGCACAATCTGTGATTATTCAATTAATGCTTAGATGTATGCAAAATAAGCACAATATCAACTTGGAACTGAAATAATTGGTGGGTACACAATCTTAGTATTGCCAAGTAAATTAACAGCTTTAGTAGGAAAAGAAACCATTGTCAAACAAGGCCAAACAGAATTAAACTTTGTTGCTAGTACTAATTCAGCTATTTTATGAATCTAAGGGGCATATGGACAATTATGCTTGTTATGAAATGAATCCTGCCTATTGTACCTAGATAATAATAATAATAATAATAATAATAATAATAATAATAATAATAATAATAATAATAATAATAATAATAATTCTTACCTGCCTGGTAAGAAGAACAATAAGTATAAAATACATAAAACTATTAAAAACATAGTATACATTATTAAACCATCCTAAAACCATCCTATTATATTATATTAGTATTCTGAGGATTCTCCCCACTACCACCTGGGCACAAATGAAGTAACAATCACTATTATTGGTAAAAGAACCTTAACTTGATACATCTGTCCATTGTGTGCAGACATTCTGTTTGACCAACTTATATGGGGTAAAGTAAATGGATTACAGTTGGCAGGATGTTTGGACTATGTGGATACCCAGGGACAGGGATTCAGGTTGAGCCCTTGACTCTCCCAATTGGGTATTTGTGTGTAAACATTTCCTCTGTTCCATGTGTGAAGGTGTGCCATTCATTTTTATGGAACCAGTAAAATGAGTAGAAATTGAGATATAGGGTGGTGTAGTAGTTAAGAGTATCATACCGGAACTAGAGACACTCAGGTTCAAATCATCAGCCAGCCATGAAACATAGTGGGTGACTTTGGGCCAGTCACCATCTTTTACCCTAATCTACCACACAGTATTGTTGTGAAGACAAAATGTGGATGGGTAGAACCCTGAGCTCTTTGGAGGAAAGGTGAGATAGAAATATAATAATAAATAATAAGGCACTGCAATTGGAAGGTTATGCAGTGTCCCCTACATGGCCCAGACTCCAAGGATATTTATTTATTTATTTATTTATTTATTTATTTATCATACTTATACCCTGCTCCTCAGCCAAAAAAGGCTCTCAGAGCGGCTTACACTTAGCAAAAAAGACAGTCCCTGCCCTCAGGCTTACAATCTAATAAAGACATGACACACAAGGAAAAGGAGTCAAGGAGGGAGGGAGGGAGGAGAGAGAAAGAAAGAGAGAGGAGAGAGAGAGAGAGAGAGAGAGAGAGAGAGAGAGTCCAGCAGGAGCAGGCCCCGATATTACTTCTGCCTGCTCCTGTCCCCTCGGTCTTTCTTCTTCCCCACAGGGCCAAGATGGCAGTTTGCCCTGTGGGGGGGGGGAAGAGTCCAGCAGGAGCAGGCCCCGATATTACTTATGCCTGCTCCTGTCCCCTCGGTCCTTCTTCTTCCCCACAGGGCCAAGATGGCAGTTTGCCCTGTGGGGGGGGGGGGAAGAGTCCAGCAGGAGCAGGCCCCGATGTTACTTCTGCCTGCTCCTGTCCCCTCGGTCCTTCTTCTTCCCCACAGGGCCAAGATGGCAGTTTGCCCTGTGGGGGGGGGGAAGAGTCCAGCAGGAGCAGGCCCCGATGTTACTTCTGCCTGCTCTGTCCCCTCGGTCCTTCTTCTTCCCCACAGGGCCAAGATGGCAGTTTGCCCTGTGTGTGGGGGGGAAGAGTCCAGCAGGAGCAGGCCCCAATGTTACCTCTGCCTGCTCTGTCCCCTCGGTCCTTCTTCTTCTCCACAGGGCCAAGGATAGGACCTAAGTGGAGAGATGGAAATTCATGGTATCCTCCCTGTGGTTCTTGAAATACACAGGTCCTCTATTTGCTCCTGCTCACCATCTTGACATAAGTTTTGCTAGTATTTTATAGCTCTTCAACCCTTAAAAAAAATCAGCATTAATGGAATCAAAGAATGACCCAGTTCTTATGGTCACAGTGGCTAGTTTAAGCTTTGGTACTTGCTAGATGCCCAGGCATGGCTTTGCATATCATCTGAAATGAGGCATCATGGCTTATTTGAGGGGAAACAACCCTCAAACAACTCAACAACAAGTCATAGGTGCCTTGTCTAAGCTCCAGTGATCATGAGAAATGGCCCATAGGCAGAAATAGTGACAATCTTTCCATGTCATTTTTGTTCTTCTACACTTTTATTGAATTTCATTGACACATAATCCTTATATAAAATGAAGCCATCCCTCATCACCGTATCTCATCACTTGCTTTTAGACACCAAGACTAGTCTATTTAAGCATGCTTTTGGTGTGACCAGGTTATTCCCTAGTTTTTAAAATGTGTGTTTTCTGCTGATCTGTTTTGCTTTCTTAAAGTAGTGATGGTGTCAGCTGCCATGGTGGTGTCTACGCTGGGCATAAATAAAGACATTTTGGCCAGGATTAGGTTAGGGCAATTCTCTCCCTCTCAACCATTGAAGTGTAGCGGTAAAGAGGAAGGAACAGTTGCAGAGCGATGGAGAGTATGATTTTTGACATGCCAAACAGTAGCTGACAAAGCAATTTTATGACCCCTGGGAGGGCATCCCAGGGACCATAGGATAGTGCATATTTTCCTTCCTAAGTCCATAGACACAACTATGACTTCAGGAAAGCCATAGATGCAACTATTACTCCTTGCAATCACCATGGAAAGCACCACACAGTGGATTCTCTTCCAATGTCACAACAGCAATATTGGAAGAGAATGAAGTTGGGAGAAAATGGGGTGGGAGAGGGAAGGAAAGGCCATGGATCCTCTGTCTCCATGACCCTCCCCATTTCCCTCCCCACCCACAGAGAGATAGGTCAGCTAGGCTGGCTGAGAGGGCTCATCTAGTTAAAAATGTTTGAGCAGGATGTGAAAACATCTTTGTGGTTCCTCCAAGCCTGCCTGGTAGGGCTTAGGATACGAGGACTACAGTCTCAGAACCCTCACTCTATCGAGTGGAAATCCCTTAGGATTGTTCTCTGAAGAGATTCTTCTAATTTAAAATGAATCTTTAAAAAATGAGGTGGAGAGGAAGGGGGGAATAATTTACATTGTTCAAAATAATGGCAGAAATGGACACATTTTTCTAGGGGAGGGGGGAAATAATTCCTGTATTGATTTAAAAAGCTAATGGGGATAAGAATGCATGGACTAGTATTTGGTGGGGGAAGAACTGATGAACTAAACTAAATGAAAAGCAGTTGAATTACATGAAGGTTGTCTATTCTGGAAAGAAGATAGTAGCTTGGCAAGGGTCTCTGACTTTCAGTAGTTTTAACAAGTAAAATTACAAGTAACATCATTATATGATGTGGCTGATTGCTTGACTCTCAATTGTAGTGTTTCTTGTCTGTAAATATATGAGTATTAATTTGATGGCCTTATAGGCCCCTTCCAACTCTACTATTCTATGATTCTATGCTTTAATGTGGATTCCTGCATTGAGCAGGGGGTTGGTCTTGATGGCCTTATAGGCCTCTTTCAACTCTACTATACTATGATTCTATGAATTGGCTGCCTTTCTCTGAGTAGTTCTGCTGGCCAGTTTTGTGTTAAAATCTCTGACCCATAGTAACGCAAGTATAGATGTCTGTGGTAGATAATTGCCTGTGCCTGCTGACCACCATTTTGAATCTGGCTGTGCCCCCAAGCTACTCTTTTGCACTTGGTTTTAGTGCAGGGCTAGACAACTTGTGACCCTCTAAATATTGTTGGGTTGCAAATCGCATCAGTCCTAGACAGAATAGTCAATTGTGAAAGATGCGGGAATTGCAGTCAAACAACATCTGGAGAGCTACAAGTTGCCCACCTCTGGTCTAATGGGGGAATCCCAAGGTTCTAGTAAAACCTAAATTTTAAAAAGTCATGCAAGCTTGACGTCTGTCCAACGCCTACCATAACTTCAGCAAAATCCTCTTTCCAAAGGAATTCTGTTTTTCAGATAAACTTCAATTTTAGGTTAATCCATTGATTTTTATTACTTTGTACATAATGGTGAAAAATGGGGAAAAGAAAGTGACCAGAAAGTGAGACAGATGGTGGAGCCAGTGGGAGGAGCCTCTTTCTGTCCCATTGTGCTGCTGCTGTTATCCTCTTATAACCAGCATGAGGGAATATGAAACATGCCTGCTGAAGTGAAATAGCCACCATATCAGCCCTTGGTAAAAAGAAAAAGCTTGATTTAGACACCCATGCTCCTCAGCCAAGGATTCCCCCTTCATATCTGTGAATTTCTATGGGCAGGATTTCCTTTGTTTATATGCCATTTCCAAACTCTCACATTCACTGCAAATATTCTATTAAAGAGCAGAAAGTGAGCAACATTTCCCCCATGTTCTTGAAAAGGCCTTGGGGCTCAGTGTAGATGCTTCTTGCTTTTTCATTTAATTTCTTATAACTTGAAAATGTTTTTGTAAACTGCCTTGAGGTAATTTTTCTCATGTGATGCCCAATTGTTTCGTGGCTGTTCATGCTCATTCATTGGTCATACAGTTGTGTAAAATCAATAACGGTTAAGTGTACAAGACTATACACCAAGTATAGCTACAGCAACCTTCCCTAACCAAGTGTCCTCCAGATGTTTTGGACTTTAACTCCCATCAGCCCCAGCCAGCATAGCCAGTGGTTAGGGATGGTGGGAGCTGTAGTCCAAAACATCTGGAGTGCACCAAGTTGGGGAAAGCTGAGCTACAGTAATAACCAATGTATTTTTACATGTCAGAAAAACACTACCAAGACTGGAGACAATGATTTTGGAGATCTAGGTGTCTTTATTTAGATTTACCGACCATCATATGCAGACGTTTCTGTTGCTATTTGAATATGTTTGCATTGTAAATGTTAGCTTTACACACCCGTATATTATATAGATTCACTGGATATAGTCTCTCATTAAATTGAGGTCCTGCAAATAATTAGATGTCTCCCTCATTAACCCAGTATCATGGGACTACTGGGCTCCAGGCCTGAATAAGTCATATTCATCTCTGAGCCTCTGCAGTCTACATAATAGTACAATTGTATGATAAGACTGATTGCTGAGGATCAGGGTTAGGTGTGCATAAACTAATACTTTGCAGCATACAGTGGAGTCCTCCCAGAGCGCAGAAACATCTACCTTATGTGTGGGTGGACCCAGTATAGTGCCCTACTGATAGGTATGGGTTCTCCAAGTTTGCTATTGGTGTATGTGATTATTATTAAGGCCAAATACCTGCTCTCACACACATGGACTAATATAACTTGATATCATTACATTCTTTTTGAATGTCTACTAACCAGCAGATTTTCGATACTGCACCATCATAACCATTGCCATAATTAACAAGTACATTCTGTAGTTCAGCTTGCTGTTCCATATACATCAAAATGAAAACTGCATGAAGAAAAGGAATACTGAACTCAAACTACAATGAACAAAATACTTTTTTTTCTTTGAAGATGAAAAATGTTGATTATATGCTTGTATCCTAATTGGTATCTGATATTTTTTAAAGGTCACATGGAACATTTAGGAAATAGAGACGTAAAGTATACTGAATTGTAACTTCTTGCAGTGCTTGGTGAAAACTCATATTAGCACATTACAGCTGTATAGTGAAATTCCCATTTTTGTGGGTGCATGGGTTGATAGAGCTAGATCTGGTACATCTCCCAAATGAATAAATTCAAGAGAAATGACAGCCACAATTATAAACAAGCCTAATGTGATGAGAATGTGTTGAACAATGAAGAATTTAATCCCCAATGTTCTGTTGACACTGACAAGTGGATAGACTTTTGTTCACCTGTCTTAATTACCTCTTCGTTATCAAATATTGTTTATAGTAAAATGGAAGTTGCTTTGTAATTTGTACCAACTCTAAAGCTATGAGGTAATATAGTTACTCTCCTTGTAACCTTACAAGAAGAAGCTCCATTCGTATTACCTTGGTTGTATAACATAACAATGGCTGTTCATTAAGGGTAAAACCAGATGTTCAGCAGAACCTGGGTCACTGCTAAACATTTTAAAAGTAATAGGGAAAGGACATGATTTGAAGGAAAGGAAACAGGAGGAAACATCTTAACCCTCCCCTGCCTGCTGCTTCTCTCTTGGATTCCACTCCCTATAGCTATTTTTCTTTCACTACTGCAACGCTTCTCTGGGATCCATAAGTGGAAAAAAGGCAGCTGAGGGAAGTCACTATAGAGAAGAAGTGTTGGGCAAGGGAAGGTTTAAGCGCCATTTCTGTGCTTCTACAAGCCGTGCCCTCCCTCTGTCCCTTCATTTGCTTGTCAAGAGGCCTGGGTTCCCAGACCTGTATTTCTCATCAGCCGGAAATTAAATTTAATGTGAGCATAACAGAGATATGGTCAGACTTCGTTTATTTGAGGAATAGCATATGAACCTGGCTTCGCACAGGCTGAAACAGCCGTTAATTTGATACAGCGAAGCCTTCAAGCAAACTTATGCAGCTGCCAGAGCTGGACACATTACGCCTCCCCTGGCCCCTAGGCACAGCCACTATCATGGTGACCCCAATAGCCTCTTGAAGGGAGGGGTCTGGCCACTTCATTCCCTTCAGTGGGGAGGGCTGCCCAGCAGAAGAGGGGAGGGGGCAGCCATTTAACTCTGCAGGCTTGAAGCGCACAGACACATGTAAATGAATTATAATTATAAATAAATAAACCTGAGGTGACCACCCATAAGTCCCCCTTCGTCTGTGTGCCAAGCTTCACGTGCCTAGTTCTCATGGGCCTGGGAATGCAGGACATACAAACACACACTTCCATTGAAGCAGTAATATTTTTTTTTTTAAAAAAAAAATTGTTTGGTTGCCACTTTGTTTCATGATGGCAGACACAATTTTGTATGGTTAAAATCTGCTTGCTGCAGTGCTGAATCTTGATGCAAAGTTTGGTTGGAATCAATCAACTGATGCTGAAGCAGTAAATCTGTAAAATAAATTGATTGGCCACCATTTTTGTTTCAGGATGGCAATTGAAATTTTCACTATGTCTAAAACCATCCCAGATACAGGAAGAACCGATCCTAAAAGTTTCATAACAATTGATCAAATGGTGGTTGAAATTTTCACTATTCCTAAAACCATCCCAGAAAAAGGCACAACAACTCCTGAAAGGTTCATAAAAATCAGATGTACTGTTTTCAAGTCCATTGAGGACATACAAGCAACACTTCCCTCTAAAGACCCTCCCCTTTTCCCCTTCCCCCCTTTATGGTTGGGCCTAAAAACTGGGCTTCTTAAATGAGTCTTGCAGTGAAACAATAGGTAAATGATAGGGACAGTGGTGGGAATTATATTTTATAGAAAGACTAGAGATGTAAAATGTCTGGAAATAATGAAGCCATGGGGGAAAGTGCTTTTTTAATCCTCCCTGTATGATTTCCAGCATAGTTATTCCTTATTACAATTACTGATCTAATATATCTTTTAGTAATGATAATTTCATGAGCAAACCACATTATACATAATATAACTTTAGGAACATAAAGGCTTCCTTTTGTTCCTAAATCAAGCTCCCCCAACCTGGTGCTCCCCAGATGTTTAACTTTTGTAAACTGCCCAGAGAGCTTTGGCTATGGGGCGGCATATGAATGTAATAAATCAAATCAAAATCAATGTTTTGGACTACAGTGCACAGCATTCCTGATCATTGGCTGTGCTACCTCAGGTTGATGGGAGTTAAAGTCCAAAACATCTGGAGGTCACCAGGTTTTAGAAGGCTGTCCTAAAGCAACAAATTGACTTTAAATCTATAAAGGGCCCACACACAAAATAAGTATTGCTTATTTTTCAGTTTCCTCCTAAATTTCCATTTTTTCCAAGGGGGAAAAAGTCCCCCCCCCCATAGGTTCAAAATTTCCCTGAAATTTTACATCTCTTAACTTGATGCAGTCACATGACTGTTCCTCCACAACCACAAATACTGTCATTCTGTGCTGACAAAAAGAGCCTGTCACCATACATGGAGAAGAAGCCCATGGAGTAGTTGTATGAACTGACCCTTACTTGGAATATAGTACCTTGCTTCAAGCATATTTACTTAGAAGTAAGTGTAATAAAGAGAACAAGTATTATCTGAATAATTGAGGTGGAGGTACTGCTGTTCTTAATACACCCCACAGTAGATTTTATTTCTCTTCTTCTGCGGGCTGGAATCCTTTTGAACAAGCTTTGATATAGACATTTTAAAAAGGAAATGTAAATACATTGCCTTCATTATTCTTGTGTAATATTAGCATACAGAATGGAGATAATGGGGTACCTACATAAAATGTCTATCTGTTATGGCATCCCTAAAACAGGGCTACAGTGACTAGGCAGCAGTTTTGCCTTTTTAAAGACCCCAAAATTGTATACTGGAGAAGGGGGAGCACTGCAATTCCTAGAGGTTTTGTTTTTGTTTGTATCCTTGTTTGTGGCTAGTATTTTTGAATACTATATAGGCTAAACATTATATCCTGCAGGCTAAATATTATATACTGTCTTTAAAATTTCTATTTGAAGTATATTCCATTATGGTTTCAGGTATGACAATGTTCTTTTTTTTTCTCATTCTTTTCAAACCCCTGTTTATATGTGTGTATTTTTTCCTCTGCCTAGACCTGGTTAACCATTTCTGTGAACAGGTCCTCAATTTTTTACTTTGTCCCTACTTTCCTGTCGTAGCCCCATCTTCCCCTGGTGTCGACTCCGTACCCTTACAGCGCACAGGCAGTCAACACGGCACACAGAATGCAACAGCGACCTTCCAGAGGGCCAGCTATGCAGCAGGCCCAGCCTCCAATTACGCAGATCCTTACCGACAGCTGCAGTATTGTCCTTCTGTTGAATCACCATACAGCAAATCTGGACCAGCCATCCCACCTGAGGGAACCTTGGCTAGGTCACCTTCAATTGATAGCATTCAGAAAGATCCCAGGTGGGTGAAACCTTACTTCTTACTTCTATCTACAGTTAAGTAGTCATAAAGAGGCTTACATTTGCAACCAACGTCATATTTTTACAAGCATAGTGTGTTATTTAATAAGCCAAACCAGTTGGCGAATGAAATTCATTGTTTAATTTAACTGTGGTTTCGTTAGAATTTTTCAGTACAGTTGTCTTTTAACAACAAAAATGAGAAACTTAGATGAATGCATATTACTGTGTTCTTCTGTTAAATTTTCCATGAGAATACTTCTATGAACACGTTACATGTCTTTAACTAATAATTAAAGAATCCTGTATTAGTATTATTGACTTATTTTGGTGACATTATTTGAATGCCTGTAGAGATGAAAAGCTTTGTAAAATGTTACCAGTTCTACTAGGTCAAAGATTTGGAGTTAAGATAAAAAATATTTCCAGATCGGTTGTCATATGGACATTCAGTTGGAGTTGAACTGGGATTGCTAAAAAAAAATTGGTAATTTACTTGAGCTGGGATTACTGGGATCCCTAAAAATAATCAAAAATATGTAAGTGATTTACATAAGACTTCCATTAGCTTTTATGCCTCTTAAACAAGATAGACCTTCCAAGGTTCAGCGTGCAGGGTAAAAACAGTCATTCACTCTGAAACCCTAGGTGCTCAAAATCTTAAACAGTACATTTAGTGTGTTAAACTTTTGTCTTTATATTTGTAGGCTGAATAATCTGGTTTCACAGGTTGTGATACAATTCCATCTGTTTCAGCAGCAAACACTTCTGTTTTTTGCTTGTGACATCTCAAATATTCAATGTGGGCATATAAGAATTACTCTTGTTTGTTTATTCTCTTAGATTAGTAAGAATAAAATATCATTTACCGAATAACAGCCACATGGATGTCCATTCAGTGTTTAGCTGTTCAATGACACAGAATTGATGCAGTGTTATTTAAAACTCATATTTGCATGCAGTAAAACTCTGCTTGGCAGTAACAGCTTGGCTGGAATGTATAAAATTGTATATTAGATATAAGAGAAAGAAAATAATATTGGCTGCCGTGGATGCAATTAAGAGAACTATGAAGTTTTTACAATGGTTCCTCTTTGTACCTCACATGGTGTTAAGCACTTGATATCAAAAGTGGCTACTGTTTAAAACAACAATGCACTGGTCTAGTTTGCATGATCAAAACAAACCATTATGGCTTAAACCACAGTGCCTTGTTTTGTGCCGGGTGCAATTTGCATAATGACCACCTGTCTGTAGCTTATCGTGTTATCTGAACCCAGGTGGTATGGCTTGTTGGAGGGTTAATCTCAAATAACCCTACAATAGCCCATGCATTATTTGAGGGTTGTTTAATCCCCCAACAAGCCATGCCATCCGGGTTTGGATGACACGATAAACCATGGTCAGGCAGTCATTATGCAAATTGCACCCAGCATATCCTGCGGCTCACAAGAAGTCACCATGGTTTGTTTAAGCCATGGTAGCTTTCTTTTAAACGTGCAAACTGGGTCTATATCACATTGAGCTTGGTGACTTCTGTACTGTCTTTATTACTACATTTATAATGTTTCTTTTGGTAATTTTCATTATCTTGTATATTAACACTATTTTAGGAAACAACCATTTCTCTAAGTAGTAATAGGATGTGCTAACAATTTGTGAACTTGTAGAAACACTAAACACCTGCGACATATATACATAGAATACATTGACGATTTTTGAGGTCACATATAACACATATTTGTAACTCCACTTGAATTATCATTGTTTTGTTTTTTAAACAAAATTTTACCTACATTGAGATGAGTGACATTTATCTTTTAGCCCTTGTCTCTTATTTGGATGGCTACATTTGGTTGATTGATTTGGTGTAGTGAAACTCTCACATTACCATGTTACCAGGATATTTCTGTTGTGAAGTTTTTGTGTGATGAACGCTCCCATGTATTAGTTTCAAAACCTACCATGTCGAACAAACTACTTGTTTTCAGTTATTCCTCTGGAGAAGCATTGCTATTCCTCTGTAACATGACACTTTTAAAAATGTTTCCATGTGAGATATTTTAATAGAGATTTTTTAAAAAAAATGCAGGACACTTCATCACATGATAACCTATTTTGTTTTCTGGATGACTCTCAACCCATCCCCATTTCATTGTGATTTAAAGTTTAGCGCTGAGGACAATTCATGGAATGGACATGGGAAGTAAAGATGGAGAACAATTTTGGAAATGGGCAGGGGGCTCAAAGCCAACTCATTCAATCTGGAAACCTCTCAGCCATTAGAGGTTCAGCCCAATTGCCTCCAAATATTCCTTCTGCTTGCAGTTGCTTCAAGCCAGCCCCCTCATCTCTTAGTTTCTTTCCCCTCCCACCCTTCTTACACTTCTCAAATTAACCAAGATGCAAGGAAAGAAGAAGGAAAAGAGTAGACAGGGGGGTTATTTAAAGCCAAGGGCTCTTCCTAAGTTTCTAGCTCTTTACAATAAAGGCTTCTGAACATACTCAGAATCTGCAGTTGTAGTATGGACGCTGGGAAATGTATGTTTTCTTTTCTTCTTTATTCATCGAGTCTGAGGATTCCAAAAAAGCTATAACTTCTGGAGTTTTCATTGCCAATGGTGGGTTTGGGCATCCTCAGAATCCTATGTAGCAAATAATTGGAATCGGAAGAGCCCTCAACATTGGATAAGTCCCTTGTTTGCCACCCTTCCGCCTTGTAACCTCTCTCATCATCTTAGAACCCAGGGTCATCCAATAAAACTGAATGGTAGGAGATTCCGGACAGGCAAGAAAATACTTTTTCATACGGTGCATAGTTTAACTGTTAAATTTACTACCCCAAGATGTTGGTTGCCAACGTGGACAACTTCAAAAGAGGATTAAACAAATTCATTCAGGATAAGGCTATGAATGACTACCTGTCATGATGGTTACATATCAGCCTTCCTCAGCCTGGTGCCCTCTAGAAGGGTTGGACCACAACTCCCATAATCCCCAGCCAACTTAGAGAAGGAAAATATATATTACCTCCAGGATCAGAGGCAGTGTGCCTAAATTGCTAGAGAAGGAGAGCATGGTGGTTGCGTTGCATTCATGTCCTGCTTTTGTGCTTTGTGTAGGCATCTATGTAGGAACAGAATGCTGGACTAGACAGGCCTTCAGTCTGGTCAAGCAGGGTTGCGCTTATGTTTTTAAGTTTGGAAAAGGTGGGAGGACAGGGAAAGAGTTTGTCAAGAGAGCTTTGATGGCAGAGGAGCTCTCTCAAGTTAATATTACAGAGGTTTGCAGAATACTTGGGTGAAGCCTGAGGTTCCCTCCCTAAAATTTATCCAGAAAGGATTGGAAAGATTCAGCCCATTGCAAATTAAGACTGTGAGATACTGAGATGTCCAACAAGTCTCAAATGCTTTCAAAGCAAATCTCTAGCTTGAATTAAAATATGTTCATTGAAATTTTTATTGCAGTATTTATGCTCTTACTTTAAATTGTTGCTGAACAGAGACTTGTAAAAATTAGATATAATTGTTTTTATGGTTTATAAGGGAAAGATAGATTCTGATTGCAAAAAGTTTTGACAGTTTTTGCTGTAAAATTTAATGGAATAAAGGACAACATTTTTTTTTACCAACATTGTATATGGGTTGGGGCCAGAGACTTGGCTGTCAATAGCACATTAAATGAGAATTACAATAGGATACAGTATTATTACAGTAAAGGTTTATTTTTTATTTTTAATGAAAAGCTGTCCCACTGAATTATTTGCTAGGACCAGTGGCTTAGAATGGTCATCATAAACTTGCACAGTTTCCTGTGCAAGTTATGCTCTGTGGTTATATTCCCTACAAGTTACACTTATTGTGCTGCAAATTCTTCAAAGTTTGGGGCATGGAGCATATGGTTTTACTGATGTGAACTCCTAGACAAGTAAATTAATTTGCAAATTAGTAATGCATATGTCTACTAATATGGTAGATTTGAATGTGCCCCCCCCCATGTATGCAAAAAATATAATGTGCAAATTGCTCTTTAAATAATTGTTATTTTGGTAAGAAGATATAAGAGGCAGAACTACTTTATTTTAGATGCAAGGGCTAAAGGAATGTTAGTTCAACTTGATCTTAGAATCTGTGTTTATTATGATTAACCATAGAATCCAAAAGACACTGGCAAATTGGAGAAGGAGTTGCTAAAACAGCAAATAGAAAGGTTAAAGGAAAATAGAGGTGGGTGGGGAACAACCCAATAAATACTTTTTGGAATGAGAAAATCAATTTATTGAGAGAGATCATGACTGTGGTTAACAGAACTGTGCATACAGATGATCCAGTTGTTTTGGCCATGAAAGTCAAAGAACCATAACTGAGAAGACCCCAGTCATTCCTGTGGTACTTAATCCCTAAATTATGACTTATAGGCAGTATCAAATCGTGCCAATGGAGCTCCTCTGAGACTTTCCTTTGCGCAAGTGGTTGCCCAATACATATGCATAACCAGTTGTGCAAGCAGTTGCACAATGGGTGCAAGCAGTTGTATAACCAGTTACACAAGCAGAAAGTGCAACTGGTTGTACAATGGGTGCAAAGCAGTCATACAACAGGAATGCACAACACATTGCACAAGTGTTATGCAAAAAACGCTTGCGCAAACAACTTTAATTGGATTGTTCACTTGTGTCTAGCTCAGAACCTTTTTTCTACAAGCACAATGTCATTTGCGCTAATGGAATGACACAGTTGGATACTCTGTGCTTGACCACCAGTCTGAGAATTTGGTGAACTGCTTCAGAAGAAGGAGGAAAAGTTCTCACCTGCCATTCTGTTTTCCTTGCTTCTAACATCTCAGTTGTGAAACTTAAAAAAAGGCAGTGCCACTATATAAATTTCCGCTCTGTAGAATGTCTGGAAGATAATCAGTCAAACTTCATGTGAGTTTTGTGGTGATTTTGCTTTACCTGCACACTGAATGGGTATGGAGTAATTATGGAAATTAAATGGAAAGTAAGTTAAAGAATTAACTATCATAATATAGTGTTTGAACTCTTCAGGAATTGCTGCAGACAATCTGTCTGCCTAATATGAACTTTGGCATTACTATTCCAAGGCGTTCCTCCCATAGCTCTTGCTTTGAAAGTTAAAGTTCCATTTCATTCCCTCTGCTGGGTTTAATTTTCCATCGTGCAGAGAATGAAATCACTGACTTAGTACCTTCAGAGCCCTTCAGTCAGAAGACCTTGTTCGGTGTTTTGTTCGTTCTGTTTTTGAGGAGAAAGGAGCTAAGTATTCTTTGTGGACCATTAACACTCACATTTGAATCACGTTCTACAAAGAGCAACATGCTGTATTTTCAAGCAGTTTATAATTTTCCATTTTTAATAGAGGAAAATGGAATTCATATTGATATGCAGCAATTAACATCTTCATTGCCATGAAAGCGTTCTGAGATTAAAATACAGAGTCCAAGGCATAGCTTTAAGATAAACTGAAATGCTTCTGAGGATCCCTTACAATATACCTGTTTTATGTTTGTTGTGGTTTGTTGAATGTGAAACATTATTAGAAATCATTATGAGATGGATCAGAGCATAAACCCTAATATGTAGATTTATGCAAACATGTATTTTCTGTGTATTTATTTTGTTTAATTAAAAATGTTATAAGGGATTCATATAGATAAAAATAAAATCAAAACAAGCCATTGTAAAGTAGTGCATGTGACTTTCTGGTCTCTGCCCCCTTTGTGCTCTTGTAGATATATATGATTGCCCAGCTATCCTTCAAGGATTGACAGATTTGACAGAATGAGGCAGCACAACCTTAAAATAGCCTTTTTGCAATTAACAACTACTCGCTGCATCTTTCTTTCTTCCCTCAGGGTGGATATTTCTTATGCTGTCTCCTGTTCTCATGTTGTAGAGACTGTAAGGCTTACAGGCATCAGTGCTTATCCATTCACTGAATGTTGTACCAGGGCAACATCTCTACAACTCATAATATCATGTTTTGTGCCATTGCACTGAAGACCACTTGTTTATTTCAGCCAAAGTATTTGTCTGGTGGCACAGCAAGTCATACCATACTGAAGGAGTATGAAAGGGAAAACCAACCAACTTAACTATGAAGTTATGAAAACACCAATAGAATCCTCTATGTGTAAATTACCAACTTATAATGTATAATGCAACAATTCTGTTGCGTTATACCCACATGAGTAAATTTTGGATAGCAATGGCTATAGCCATGATGCTTGTACTATAGCTCCCAGCCATATTACAGGCAAATGCTCTGTGGGTCCTCAACCAGCTGTCATGTATCAGAATAAATACATTGAACAATGGCTGTGTTTGGACATCATGATAAACCATGGTGACCTCTTACAAGGTGGCCATGCTGCCATACTGATAAAACATATTGGGTTGAGAATGAGATGCTGCAAGCCTTGGGCTCTTGCACTTTCCCCTCTCCTCTGGTGTAGCTGCAAGGAGGAAATAGGACGCTCTTGCTTCCATCTTGTCTGCAGTTTTAAATATGTCCAAACTCTAAACTGTGATTAATCTTAATTATCATTTGTGGAAACAAGCCAGCTTCATAACCCATAGTTTGAAGGTGGCTTATGTCAAACAAGCCATACTTAAGATTAACCATAATCATAGTTTGTTGATTTCAAATGAAACAATAAACTGCGGTTAATTAAAAATGGAAATGAAAACTTCCAAACTCCTCACAGCTGCTTAATCTTCACAGCTGAATACTAAGAATGGCTTAATATTCAGCTGTGAATCAGTCCATTTGTCATGGACAGATCACCTCCTCCTGAGCTTTAGATTTATCACAGCTCTTCATCTCTGCAAGAGTGGGAGACACATTAAGATGATCTGCCCCCAGTGGCTAATGGAGCCAGATGGTTTCCTGAGAACTTGGGGCAGGGGGGATTTCCTGCTGACATGGCAGGCTCTCCTGTTGAAACACTGGTCGATCTCTGGAATGACGCGGGTGGTTGACATGATTGCTCCTGGATGTCCTCTCTGGAGTAGAGAGTAGAACTCGTACTACTCCATGGTATACCCTGGACCTCAAAGCAATGAAACATAATAGAAGACACCTTGAGTACAGATGGAGAATCATAAAATCATAGAATCATAGAATGGTAGAGTTGGAAGGACCCTATAAGTCCATCAAGCCCAACCTCCTGCTCAATGCAGGAATCCACCTTAAAGCATAAATGACAGGTGGTTGTCCAGCTGCCTCTTGAATGCCTCTAGTGTGGGAGAGCCCACAACCTCCCTAGCTAACTGGTTTCATTGTCGTACTGCTCTAACAGTCAGGAAGTTTTTCCTGATGTCCAGCCGGAATCTGGCTTCCTGTAACTTGACCCCATTATTCCGTGTCCTGCACTCTGGGATGATCGAGAAGAGATCCTGGCCCTGGTGTGACAACCTTTCAAGTATTTGAAGAGTGCTGTCATGTCTCCCCTCAGTCTCTTCTTCTCCAGGCTAAACATGCCCTGTTCTTTCAGTCTCTCCTCATAGGACTTTGTTTCCTAGTAGAAAAACTCCTAGTGGATGTGGTCGAATCCTGGTGTGTGCCTATGGTCAGATACATTCAGGGGCAGTGAAGGGAACAAAAAGATAAAACATCTCTCTGTCTCTATTGAATCCTCTGTGTGCCACCCAGTGGAGCTTTTCAGGGTTATCTGGGGCTTATCATGTGCTGGCCATAAGAGTCCATCAAAGGCCCACTGTAGTATGTTTACAAGGCATTTCCAAAATAAAATCTGTTAAATCCACCAGGACTTAGACTCCAGCGCTATAGCAGGTGAATCAGGTGAGGCATCCAGAGTATGGTCTTGTCCAGCTTGAGGATTTTGACAAGATGCTTGGACAGGTTCCATACTGGATCTTTGCCCCAATTAGCTTTTTGCCACTCTTGCTAGGCAGTTCTGCAGTCTTTTCCAGTCAGCTATTTATAACCCACACTGCTAGGTTTTTATGTCATAACAAGCAATGGGGTCTCAGAGTGGCTTATGCATTGTTAACAATCCACACTGAGGAAACCGCACTGGCTTCGGACATCATGACAAGCCGCCTTTAAACAAACAAGAATGACAACCATCTGTGTTGTGTGAACTAGGTCAGAGTTTTCCTCCTCTACTCTCGGGCATTTGATGGAATCTAATAAGGTTTTAACTTGTCCTGGGATTTTCATTGTTGGGTATTTTAAATTGTTTTCTGTATGTGTGTGTGTATTTTAAAATTATGTTCTATATTGCATTTTTAAGGTTTTAATGCGTTGTAAACTGCCCAGAAAGTTTTGGCTATCGGGTGGTATAGAAATATAAATAATACTATCAACAACAAGAAAGATAATATTGAGAGAGTTAAAAAGTCACTTACATAGAAGAAACAGGAATGTGTTCTAGATCTGCTTCAGCAGAATAAAGGCCGCTTTGATCTGCCACCTGTTAGCTTATTTACAAACCTTAAAAACAGAACATTAAATAAGCATAGAATTCAGAATGAACAAGAATACTTTTTGCAGGAAATTCGAGAACATATTTGACACTGATTAATTATATGTTTCAATTAAGTGCAGTACTATGAAATACTTTATATTTCTTGCCAGGAAGGATTCATTAGCACTTATCTGTAGAATCTAAATTGTGTGGGATGTAGGTTTGAAATGTTTTTATTAAGCCTGTAGAAGGAACAGAATCGTTAACTTCTGAGGGCTTTCCTTCCCTTAAACCAAACTCTGAACTCATCACACAGCGGTACTTCAGTGATTCACTTACTACTTAAGTCCTAACATGTGGTACTTAGTGTTTGTTCGTTTGCTCAGCACTTTGACATTTTGTTAGCAACGTTCTCCCTCTCCCCCCCCCTTTTTTTTTACAGCAATTATTTTGTCATTTGGAAAATCATGTCTGAACATTTAAAAAGAGTAACTGTGATCTTAATTTTTTTTCTTGGAACTCTAAAATCTTTTTCGAGCAGGAGAATTCTAAAACAGGATGGAAAACTTTTTTCAAGTCAAAGGCCATATTCTTTGGGGGGAACGTGGATGGGGCTAGATATGGTGGTGGGTTGAGCTACAGCCAGGAGCAGACAGGAATACTCATTTTCTTTCTGCCATCCACTCTTCTCTCTCTCTCTCAGCATCCAGCACAGAACGCCTGTGAGTGTGATCTGTCAGTGGAGGAAGAGAGAAATCTCTTCATCCATTGGTAGTTCACTCGGAGGGTAAGGATGGAGATGAGAAGTTGCAAACTGGTGGTTCCTCACCCCTGTTCTAAGAAATAGGCAATAGCTGTGCTTTAGTTGAGTTTTAAAATATATGGCACACTTGTGGACTTAATAATCATAGGATATTTCCCCATCTTTAATCCTGTGATTCTGTACAGCAGGATTAGGGAATCCTTTTAAAATAAAGGATTGTTGACCCACAGGAAAAATCAATCTGGGTCCAGAGGCAATAATAATAATAATAATAATAATAATAATAATAATAATAATAATAATAATTTATTACCCGCTTCTCCCTTTGGATCGAGGCGGGGAACAACGTTAGTACAATAATCAACACATCTTAAAAATACTTGATTTCATATTCATCTGGGTCTGGGTAGGCCTGCTGGAAAAGGCTAGTTTTCAAAGCGGTCTTATAATCACAGAGAGTTAATTTTACGAATCTCCTCTGGCAGGCCGTTCCACAATCTGGGGGCGACAGAAGAAAAGGTCCTCTGGGTAACAGATGTCAGCCTGTTAGGTGGAGTTGGAGCACATCTGAAAAGGGCTTAAATTATAGACCGAAAACACTGTTCCTCCCCAATAATATTTTTAACTCATAGGAATTTTGAAGAGCAGATGTGCAAGTTTCATTTGTGCTTATGGGGTCATGTGCAAACAGAGACCTGCATCACTGCCCCCCACCCTCATGTTTCTGCCATGGGGCGATCTATGAGTCATACGATCATTTGGAATCATGACATTTCCCACAGGGAAGAACTACAGTTGCCCATTCATTTGCACATCTGCTTTTCACACTTCTGCAAGGCACTTTCACTTCCACTTGTCAGGTTTTTTTTCCTGTAATTGCAAAGCTACTTTTGGTTTAAGGAGGTCTAGAATAGGAAACCCTACTGAGCTTGGCATGAACATCTTTATTACTCCATTTGTTTGTCTCTACAGATTTCATTAAACTACAAAATTAGGGCTTTGATATGTGTACGCAACTAATTTTTCTCTTCTACTTGTCTAGAGACACTCCATTTTTATTCTTACACTGTGAAAGCTGATGTCTCTAAATATGCCTCCTGTTAGTGATAATACAAGTTTGTGTTGTTTTGATATTGAAATGTGTAGTGTAATTAACTGATTTTTGTGTGCGTGTGTTGCAAAAACATTTATGCACCATGTAGCATGTGTTACATAATAGCATGACAACCCCTTGTGTTGCATCACGTTTGTTGTTCATTAATAATTTGCCAAAGGAAATGGGAAAAGTTAAAAGTTAAGTAAAGGTGTGTGGAAGTTTTCAGTTTTATTTTGGCTGCAAGATTATATACATACGTGTGTGTGCTGCAAATAGAGAATAAATACTTGTTTTAACTAGTTAAAAAAGGTCATCGTTGAGAGTACAGAAAAGTACAGAAATCTTCCAAATATTAAGCACAATTTCTTATTTATTAGCATTGTGGTGAGGGATTACTTGTACCCAGTTTTCTCTTGTCCACCTGAAATCTATTCATTGGATCACAGACTAGTGGCAGTTTATTTATAAATGTTTCTCACAATAAAGCCATTGCATTAAAAATATTTTCTTCTTTAAGCTAAATTAATTAGAATTGATGCATTGGGTAGAAATGGGAGAATGTGCGATGTTTGAGCTTGTGGGGCTTCTGTTTTTCACCTCTCTGCTTGTCTCGCCTTGCCCTCGCTCCCAAACGTGAGTGTCTTTTTTTCTTCCAGCAGGAAAAGTACACAACCCAAAAATGCATTTCCCCAATAGGCTAAAGCGTATTTTGGAGGGGAACTGAGCATTTTCGGAAATGAACCCTTGCACAAGTGCACACTTTGGAATACAAACTCAAGCTCAGGAAATTTCCCAAGAATTATGTTTCTGCTTCTTTTGGGGGTTGTGAATGAGACATGTTGGCTTGATTTGTATTTCATGTTAGTCTTCTGGTAGTGGCCTCTTTAGGTTATTTACCATTTTGAACTTGCATCATATATACACACACTGCAATTGTTTTCATAAGGGATCTCAAGAGTTGACAATCATATAAGATCATATTTTATTAATGTTTCCTATTGTCTTTTTGTCACGTAGTTTTAAACTTTATAAACCACTTGACGATGTTGATGATGTATATGTCAATTGACCAACCGTATAATAAATTTCAATTTTAAGTATATGAAATCTTTATTGCTAGAAGCGATAAGCCATCACAATTTGACATAGTTACAAAAATAAAATACATATAAAAAGGCCTTTTGGCTAAGATCAAGTGTAGTATTTTAAGTATAGGACAATATACAGAAGTCTACAAATTGTGGTTAGACTTGTGGCCCAATTTGTGGCCCAAATTTATTGTCTAGCAGCCAGCTGTGAAGTCCAATCTATCACAATTTCAATTTCTAAACAAGAATGTTTAAGATTACAGTTTATATGAATTTCTAATCCTATGTAGGCACTAAATAAATAAATATTACTGTAATCATATACATGTTTACTCAAAAGGAAGTCTTACTTCAAAATATGGATAGTATGGCAACCTAAAAGTCTAGCATACGAACCACAGTTAATTATGATTTTTTGCATCCCTTCCCATGTTATCCAGCCCTCTATTCTGAGCATCTTAAAAAAAAAGTTTATAAGCCCTGGTTGGTGAGGGAGGGAGAAAGCTGCTTTCAGGATGTTTGCAAAGATTGTCTTTTCTCTCTTCTTTAATGCCAAACTAAAGAAGCCGGGGTTGGAGAATTGTGGCTGACACTTTTTCTCTCTCTTCCAACCTTCTAAGGTACTCCACCATACAGATAATTAACTATAGTTAAGAGCACCTGAAAAAAAGTCTTTTGTTGTGCTCCTCTTATCAGGTAAGCCTAAAAAAAAAGCCGTCAGAGGGATGAGTTACACTACAAATATCATCTCTTCTTGCTGTTCTTGTATATTTGCCTATAAAATGCCAGGAGAGGGCTTCTGAACAAGCAGACCTCATGAAAGGAGAGAGACCACTTGCATTCTTTAAGTTTCATTAAAAAATATTTTTAAAAATCTGTTAAAATATATCTAGGATTCTTTCCAACTAAGCCAATTGATTTTAGAATTCTTTTGCCACAGGTGTTAGCATTCAGTCAGCTATTTTCTGCCAAGTCAAGCTGGTAATGGCAAAGCCACCTTTGTGGAATTCCTTTGAGAATCATATTTCATTCACAGTAGTGAAAGAAACTGTCAGTCTAGGAAGATGTAGGAGGGCAGAAAATGGAAGTGATAAAGCCCCAAAATTAAAGTTCCTGCACTCATTGCTGCAACATTTTGAAAACCATCTATCACTATTAGGTTCCATAGATGCAAGGCTGTGGATCGTGTGTGTGTGTGTGTGTGTGTGTGAGAGAGAGAGAGAGAGAGAGAGAGAGAGAGAGAGACAGACAGACTTGTTTTCAGAAATTCCCAGCCTTAGAGGGTAAATCTCTTTAAAATGTAACATTATATACGATTTCATCTTCTTTAAGTTTAAATATTATATATTTATATGATCTGTTAAGTAGCACAGTAAAGAATAGCGTCCATATTTAAACTAAGCTGGTGTTAAAATGATTTGAACGTGTGACATGAAACATTTCATTTCAAGTATATCTAAAGAAAGAGAGAGGAATGTTAAGCTGTGGTTGAGTAAGTCTTTATATGTTCCTGGGCAAATCTTCTTATTACTAAAATTTATACCTAGCTTTAATTTTCATGGGAATTATCACTTACCAGTTTGCCGTTCTTTTCCATTCTGTTTAGGGTGTTTAAGACATTGAAATTATTCTCTTTTCAGAGATTCATTGATTTGATCCCATCAAATGTTTTCTCACTTAAAAATGTATTTCTTCCCCAATTCACTGGCATTTTGCAGGATTCTTCATATGTCTCCATTTTTACATGGGGATTAATGCTTTCTGAAAGTAGCATTGTTTATATTGTATATGCATGTTTGAGAATAGCTGGTCGCCTCTGGCAAGGAAGAAGCTAGAGGCACCACACCCACATGCACGCTTCCCAGGCAATGTATTATTTAGCATGTACATTGATGGTGCTATATAAATAAATAATAATAATAATACATAGAGAGATAATAAACTTTTCTGGGCTGGTAGCCTTTGTGGGCTTCGTTGCAAGAGTGTTTTAATGTATGAAAAATGTCATAGGATTTCCTCAGTGTAGTGTTACAGACTTGGGAGCGCCATATAAACAGCAGTTATTCCATCCATGTCAAGCCTGTACAATCTGTGACCCAGCAAGCTGAAAGCAGCTGACTAGCCATTTTTTCTGCCATATTAGATCGCATGCACACACAAACATGCATGTTTTTTGCCGTTGCAAGCAGGCAGAGAAAACAAGAGGTTTGTCAAACTTCCATGGATGGCTAATGGGAGTTTGACTTGGTGCATTTGAAGTTACACGGGCTTGATCTATATGCTTATGTGTAAGAAGAAAACGTGATTTTCTATACATGTTGTTCTCAGTGGGGGTGTCTTGATAAAAAGCAGTATAGAAATGTATTAAAATAAATGGAAGATCAATCCCTGCGTAGAAAATTGGCCAGTGGTAGCCTTAGCTATTATTCTATGATATCTATGATATTTCTATGAAATGCTCTTGGCACCATTCCACCTGCAGGCTCCACTCACCATTTCGCAGTCTAAGGCATAGATGCCTGGACAGCCAACTGCATTCGGCAGCTTCTCAAAAGTCTTCACAAAACCCTCCAGGTTCTCCTTCCGGCCATCTTGGACATGTTGCTTCAAGAGGAGGGAGGGAGAGAAGAGGAAATAAATCTCCTAATTTCGCCCAACTTTAATGAGCAAGCTTTCCCATTAACTAAAAAGCAACAACCAAAAGTTTAAATTTAGGAGACTATGTCATGGGTCAGTACTCTTTTATTTCACTCATTTTCTATCTTGGTTTGCTAAAGAATAGCATGGGAGAAAACATGCTTCTGAAATGTACTGCTAGCATAGAAGGTTAATGGATGTTCTCAGAATTCAGATTGGCTTGTCATTTGAGGTGTTTCCTTCAGGTTATAGGAAATCTAATGTCTCATTAACTTTGAAAGTCTTGCAAAGGAAATGCGTATGTGAGAGAATAACAAGAGCTGTCAAAATCAAAAAAGGAAATGCGCAAACCTGCATTTTCAGTACCTTCTCTGCACTGAACAAAGTGGGGAGATAGTAGGTGACTTCAAATATACAAATGTTTTATTGAAATATTTTTTCCTCAAGGTCTGCAGTGCAAAGGTTGTTTTGAAGTATTAGGCAATTAATTTTCTCAGCAACATAGTCTTGTTCATAGGAGAATTTGTAGGTGTGTGCGCTTATATGTGGCCTAGAAAATTTGGCTAAAATGCTTGCCCTATAAAAAAAGCCAACACATCTTCCTATCTGACTCTGTCATACAAATATGCATACTTGCATTCTGAGAGGACTAAAGGATAGTATTTTTCTGTATGCATGTCTTATCATTCCACAAGTTAGTGTCACAGCAATGGAATGGACCATTCCCCCCATTAAGAATATACATGTCTTCTGGCATTTTTCTTACCTGCCCTACTCACATTTTAAAGACAAAAGTAGTGAAAACTATCATCCATAGTTGCTCTAAGGATGCCAGAAAGGCAACAACGTAGGCACCAAGCAGGCCTCTCTGAAAAGGGTATTCCACAACCAGGGTTCCACCACCAAAAAAGGCCTTCTCTTTGGTAGCCACTCATCTCATTTGACGGGGTCATTCAGAGAAGAGCTTTTGAAGATGATCTTAGAATCTGGGCAGGTATATGAGGAAGGAGACCATCTGGAAGCCAGGGCCAAGATGGCAAACACTAATATAATATGATCATATTAGCCAATCCCTCTTAAAAGTCTTGCTACCCTATCTTGGTTCAGCTAAAGTTTCCAGTTTTCAGCTCCATATATAAGATATTGCAGTAATTCAAATGAGAGGTTCCTAGAGTATGGTTAGGTGTAGCTAGGCTATCTCTGTCTAGGCAGGGTTGTGTATAGGTCTAAGCTAATAAAGGGCGCTCTGAATCACTGTGCCTCAAGTGACAATGCAGGATCCAGGAGCACCCCCAACTATAAATCTGATCCTTTAAGGGGAGTGCAACTCCTTCCAAAATTGGTTCAACATCACTCAGCTCAGTAGATGAATTACCCACTAACAAGTTATAAAGAAAATGATGGGCTACTCCTGAATCAGCCTATCCCTCGTATATGGCTCTTGAGAGATTTCCCATGAGGGAATGTAGCCCTCAACATAATTGAAAAATTCCCCACTCCTGGTGTAAAGCAATCTTATTCATACACCTTAGATCAATGTTCCCTGCATGTTCCCTGAGCTGCATATTCTACAGCTCAGTCTCCTAATGTACTTGTGCACTTTCAAATAGAATCTTGTCTGCTGTAGTTCACTAATGCATACACCCATTGCTTACACCCCATTCAAACTGTTAGACTTCTCCATACAATTTCCCTTTGGAGTGAAGAAAATCTGTTCAGTTTAACTCCGCTGTCTAATCCATATGTCTTTATGGTTGTGATGATGATGTAGTTTGGTCCCCATTCTTTTTTCTTTCTACACGCCCAGAAGTCTCCTCTCATTTTGGATTTCCTTCCAGTATCACACAGACTGCCTCATTAAGCTTATTTTCCCTTGGCCTAGACTTTGTGATTGTTTATACAGCACCATTAGTGGGCTTGACACTGTATACCATAAGCCAAATGGCATGTCGCTGCCCCAAGGAATGCAAAATTTGACAGTAGGAAGAGGAAGACATGGAGAGGGGAAAGAGTGAACCTGAATAAAAGTAACCCTATTCAGATATTCTGAATCTGTGTAGAGTAAACACCTGAGGAGGGGGAACATTCTAGTCCTGCCCCCTCCTTGCACATTTTCTTTGCCCTGTACTTGTGTGGGGGCAACTTTCTGAAGAGGAGAGTTCGTGTATCAAGACTGTACTCTTCAGAAAGTTGCACTGCACAAGTACAGGGTGATGGAAACCCGCAAGGAGGGCCGGGCTGGAGCGTTTCCCCTCCCAACATGTTTATTGTACATAGAAACAGAATGTCTGAATAGAGCTATAGGGTTCCATGTTTACGGTGGATTGTAATAAAAACAAAAGCCCTACAATTCTGTTCTCACAGTTTGTTTCTTTTCTTATCCTACCTTACAGTGATTTGGGGGATTAGGTTTCTTGGTGTAATTGCTCTTGGGTGATCTCTATTACCAATGCTCTATCTATTTATATCTTTCTGAAATTCAAGGCAGCATATATGGGGGTCCCAGGCAGTCTTCCATTCAGGCATTGACCAGACTCAGACCAGCTTAGATTCAGCAAGTGACCACCTCATGTGCTTTCAGACCCTGCATGTTCCCCATATCATGCATCTTTTGTAGCATTCCCAACTCTTAAATGGATAGATTTCTAAATATTGCTTCTAATACCAGCCCAATAATAACCAATTCCCTAAAACATTATTGTCGCATATTCCTTCTCAGCTCTTGGCAGATGGTATACTGCCATTTCCCCACCACATTTCTATTAACTGTTGATTAGAGAGTCCCACTCCAATTTCTTCAGATGTAGTAATGAAATCTTACTCAGTAATATTGTGGAAGAATCCATGTAGCAGCTGGAGAGCTGCATTAGGAGAAACTTCTTTATGATTTGTCATCTTAGCTGATTTAATGTTCTTTTGCTATGTAAGATGCAATACTGTAGTAAAGACATGGTGCAGAATTCCCTTCCTTCCAAAAACGTGTAAAAATGTATTAAAAAGGAACTTGCAAATCTCAATGCATGTTTCCTTCAGGTTACACTTTAAGCGTAAACATTTAATTTAAAGGACAAGCAGAAGAAGGGTATTTACTTAAATACTAAAAAAATGTTACTTTTTAATGGAAGCAGTTCTGAGTGGCTTTTAGTATCTTTGGGTAGCCCTTTGAGAGAAGGTGAAGACTAAGATCTGAAAGAGATATTTGAAAATTAAGCTTCCTTTGATACATTGCATGAGTTGGCTGGGTTATATTTCTTGGAGCGGAGGAAAATTCTGTACAGCAATGAAGTCTATCCAACAGTGGATTCAAATTTCAATTATTGGAATGGGGATGTATTATTACAATTTGATGATACTAGATATATCCTAACAGGCGGTGTGTGGGTGCATGCCGGTGTGCGCATGTATGCATGCATATTGGTAGTGAAATAACTGGGTGGAGGGGAAATGTTGGGTGTTTTTTTTAATTGGAAACAACACCTAATTAAATACAAGTAGCGTACTATTACTTGAAGATGTACAAATAGTTCTCTTGCTTGTTGGTAACCCTGTGATCATTTGACCTTGGCTTTGGGGATGTCTTGAGGCAGATACCCATTTAATCCTCGTCCTCATTGTGGTTCCTTTGAATAGTAGATTGCTATTCGTAACTGCCAACAGGAGCAGGTAGATGTTCAACAGGTTGAACCTTTCCTAGAATGGAAATATAACGATGGGAGAAGCTTTACCAGTTGGTCTTCTGTCTATCAGAAATCTTACTACTTGTATTTGGCCTGTTATAGAAAAAAATATGTATTTTCCCACCCTTGCCGTATACTTATCAAAGGAAAGAGGCCCAATCTGCTGTAAGAGGTCACAGTCTTCCCTGCTGCAATGAGATGTAATATAGTAACTTGCATATATACATATAAATTAGCACATACAAATTTGTGTCAACTTTTGTGTGTGGAGTGAAGGCATACTAAGCCCCCCAAATCCTGTTGGCAGCCCGCTCAATGACTTTAGAAACAGTTCAAATAAAACGATTGCATTTTGGCAGCAATTCTGCATAAGTGCTTAACTCTCCAAAATCAATATGCTTAATTTTGACTAGATCATGCTCCATGTTACCATTTATTACAATACAGCTTTGTTCAGTTCAGATGCTAAAGACCATTTTCCCAATCCACTTACAGTACACCTTAGATCTTAAGAACCAGCACTCCAACTTAAACTTTCTAGAATCTGAAGTAGCTGGTTCAAACTAGAATGATATACACATGCATGTGTAACATTACCCCAACAGCCCTCTTTAAATGGGAAAAGTTACTTCTAGAGGAGCAATCAAGATTGAAGAAGCGACTGAGAAGGAAGGAGGTGTTACACCTTTTCTTTGCCTACCATTTCTCCACTTCAAATCTTATCCATAGGTGGCTTTCTTCACTCCTCCCTATTCATGCATTTAGCTCCTTAATGAGGGCAGAAGATGCTGGAGGCAATTTGGAGAGGGAAAACAGTGGGTGGGAGAAAGGTAAATGTCTTCCCCTTCCAGAAGTTGCTTTTCCAATTTAAAAAGTGCTGTGGTACTGCTAAGCTGGTCTGTGTGTAATGTCTACTTCTGTCTGAATGCATTATTATTGCACTACTAGTTTCATGAAAACCTCTCTAGGTCGATGTTATAATTTATTTTTTTCTTCATTTTCTTAGGAAAAGTTGATTAAAAATTGTACTTACTGCTGCTCTGCACAAATCTAAATTTTCACAACAAATTGCTAATACTACAGAGGCAAGTACTCTCTCTCTCTCTCTCTCTCTCAACTAGTAAGTTGTCTTTGTTCTCTAAAGTTGGATGCTGATTTGGTTGTTAGTGAGAAACATTATTCAATTAGCTTATTGTTTGGCAGTGGAAGTTCTTATGGGAAAATACCAGTAAATGAAATAAGATTATCAAAATATTTGAGGTCTTAATTTATAAAATGGCACTTCTGGAGTTTTACTTTCTAATTTGCTGAATCTTCTCAATATTCTCTTCAATTCTCTGCTACTAAGATTGTCTGCTCTTGAACCAAATCAGGCTTCTTCCAATGATTTTTAAAGTGAAATGGGTTGTTCCTTATTAGTAGTACTAACTACCTATAGCTGTAACATTGCCATTAACAGCTCTAAAATTCCACCAGCTCTTTAAAGAAGAAGAGTTTACATAACTGTTAAAGAAATGTAGTTAACACAAGAAGAACTTAAGTTTACGTCTCAAATGAATGTATTAGTTTCATTGAAATCACAAATCCACAAATGCAGAAAGTCTTACAACTGCTAACCCAAAGAGTTTGGCAAGCTTCTTAAATTAAGCTTACAATACATGATTGATAAACTACTTATCTGAATGCTCTTCCCTAAGCATCTTCACAAAGAAAACAAGTATATTAGGACGAAGGCTAGAAGTTGTTAGAGAGAAGTTGAGAGAAGTTGTCAGAGAAAGTTGTCATATCAGAGAGAAGTTGAACCTGTTCTCACTGACATGCTTTCCATATGCAGGGAATATTTTACATGGAGGGAGAATTCAAACATGCCGTCCCCCCCCATCTGTAGCCAGAAAATGTACTGTCTGGGAATGACTGGACCATATGATACTTCTGAACACGTAGTTCAGCTCTGAGAATAATATTTGTGAATTATGGGAGTCAGTTCAATGTGTGAACTTAGCAATTCAAGGTTCCTAAACCTTTTCAGCTAACTCTTAATTTCCATCTTCATAGCATGCCAGTTGGCCAACTCCAATCCACCCATTGCTTAATGGGGACCCAAAAGGTTGGACATGTCAAAGATGGCCAAATGTGTTATTCAATATCCACATCAGCTCCTCTGAATATCAGGTCATAGAAGCCAGCATGCTTAACAATACTAGCCAAGTTCAGATAGCTTGGACCAGAATTTGCCCAGCTGAGGATAGTTGCCCAGTTATGTTACTAAAATGTTTTTCCTTCTGAGACCTGTATCACAGCTAAGCATATCATCAAGACCATTAACTCTATGATGCTGGTAGTCAGAGCAATGGCTGACAGCCAGACTCTAGCTAGGCTCTGGAGAAGATGGTGAGATCAATAGAGCAGTTGCAGGTAGTGAGCCGGTTCGCACAATCGAAATAGCCAATCATGTGTTGTTTAAGCCATGTTGAGCCAAGGCACATGCCAGGCAGCATTTGTAGGGTGATGTGAGAGTTGTTTACCCTCACATAACCCATAGTGCCTGGGTTCAGACACAATGACAAGCCCCAGTTAGAGGTTGCATATGCAAAATGCTGGCTGGCATGAGGCTCACCATCGCTTAAACAACCCATGTTGGACTGTTTTGATTGTGCAAACCAGGTCAATGTTGACAAGTTAAGTATCTCATTGTCCTCTGTGATAATATGCAAAAATAATAATAATTATCTCCCATTTTACTGTCCAGTGTCGTGGCATTCTAAATAGGATGCATTATCTTAAAGGAAAGAGAAGAAACTTTAGATTTTAAATTTAGTAGTAATGATTAAGGGCGTAATTCTATGAGATCTACCTGTGCTACTGGTAAGCCTCCAAACACAGAGGCTTATGAGTATCCAGGGCAGTGCAGGAAGTGGGCAGAGGTCATCATCACAGAGAGGAAGGTGTCTCAGAGGGGGACACCCCTTTACCTCCTTTCTGAAGTCACTTCTGTGACCTCGGAGAAGCAGTCAGCACAGTTCTTTCTGCTCCAGCTGCAAGTTGGAGGGGGTGGAAAGCTCAGATTCTTGGGTCCAAGGTCAGAGCACTGTCTCTGACCTTGAATCCAGGAATCCAAACTATCCTATGTCCCCCCCCCCCCAACTCTGTCTAGGGCCCATAAGATTGCTCCCTAAATGTAGCAAAGTCTGCTTTCACCCATTAACCAACAGAATGACATTCTTCTGGTATACGTGTACCATCTGGTAATGCGGAATCTATGGAGCTATTTTCTACTGAGTTGTTGTTTTTGTTTTTTAAAAAAGCTCTTTCCACAGAAAGCACATTGATGAAGATGCTGGCAACCTGCTCTCCTTTCTTATCTCTTTACCGTTTGTTAGGAGCTGGTGAGAAATGTCAAAGTACTGTGCGAGGCCTTCTAAACGTACATTGACACAGGAAGCTTAAAGTGCTCAAGCATAAATGTCATTTTTTTAAAAAAAAAAAAATGCTTTTGCAAGAAAGGTCACATTACTGTTGAGCAACACAAAATAGACACCAAACACAAAAGTGAGTTGGCTGAGCCTTTGGGAGATAGGCACCTCTCCATGATTCTAGAGCCAAATTATTCTCAAAAAACCTATCTGGGGATTTAATTTTTTTGTGGGTCAGTATATGCATAGTCACGGGGAATGAAAAGTGCTCATTCGTGTAGCCCGTAAGAGGCTTGGTTCTTTCAGTATCATGGCCAATCCTGAGAGTATCCAGCACAGAACACACAAGAGAGGATGAGGGAAGTGGTGAAGAAGAGCTAGTAAAAATTCAGGTGCAATCCAATGAGCTATTTAAAAATCCACATTTCTGAGGATGAAAGAATTTGACCCAGTTTACATTTTGTGTTATGCAGTTTACCGAACCTTGGAGTTTGTCTTTTTGAGTAGAGAACAGTGGGTTGAGGGGAAAGGACTTGTAATGCAGAATAGTTAAAATCAAAATTATACATTTTTTTTCAGTCCTTGAAATATTTGAGAGAAATTAATAATTATTATGTGAATACTTTGACAGATACTAATTTTATTTTTTGAAAGATGGAGATTTAGTTCAGTGGTTCTATAGTATCGACTAATCCAGGGAATAATGCTTCTGTTCTGTCCCTACTTACATCCAAATGTCTGAGCTTGCTATCACCAAAATAGTATGAAAAAACCCTGTATCATTATACATTTAGCCTCTGGCAATTCATTTGCGTGTGTTTTTAACATGTTTTTTGTTTTTAATCATTGCAGCTCTCTCCCTCTCCACACACACACACACACACACACACACACACAGAGAAAGAGAGAGAGATTCACACACATACATGCACATATACATGCCAGTACAGCATCCAAATAAAATAAATATTCATTCCTGAGCTAAATATTCATTTTATAGCAATGGGCTGTAATTTTCAGCAGGAAAGAAAAGGGCTAAGAAGTCCCTCTCCAATGTCAAATTGAAGCCTTAGCTGCTGTATTGTATTAAAATAGTCCCTAAAATAGAATGTGTAGTACCTTTTAGTATGCCTTGAGTATCATAATCACTAGAAGCCTATGCAAGTGTTATCTAAAAGTAGTAATTTATTTATTTATTTATTAATAGGGCTTGTGAGCAGGGGTAGGGCTGGGCCATGGAGCCCAGCCCTCGAATTCATGTGCACCGCATATTTCTGTCCCAAGGCATCCATGTATCCAGCGAGCCTCATACATTTAGCTGTATGCACACAGAGGCTTCACACAACTTAGAATCCTGCACAATCAGGCTTCTGAATCACATGAAAGTCTTTTTATATATGGCTGTACGCATGAAGGCTTTCCTCCCAGCAGACATTTGTGCTGTACATATGGATGCCTAATGGTAGAACTACGTGGTGTGTGCAATGCTTGTGTGTTGTGTTACCTACATTTATTTATTTATTTATTTATTTATTTATTTATTTATGTGAAGTATTTTTATGCTGCTTCTCAGCCAAATAGGCTCCCAGAGCAGCTTACATATAATCAATTAAAGAAGGCATACCCTGCCCACAGACTTACAAAATAAAAAGACATATCACACAAGAAAAAAGCAAAGGGGATGGAAAAGGTTGGAGTAATTCTTTTAGCAGGGCTGGTGGTATGGCCCTGCTCTCTCTTTCAGCACAGCCTGCTGCAATGCACTTTTACATAATGTCTGCATCAGGCTCTAGATGGGACATGTTCCAGTATAAAAAATTCTCATTTCTGAAGTGATCCCAGTTGTTGCTGTGCTATTTTTTTCTACTAATGAAGGAAAGAATGTGTATAGTAACCATGAATAAGGTGTATGTAACTTTCTAATTTTAAAATGCAATCCGATCAATATTGAACGTAAGCATTCAAGCTCAAATGGCCCCTTGAAAACGAATGCTTTTTTGCTATTTGCAATAGAGTTGAGCCTTGAATTGCGGAAGAAGTCACTGGCAAGGCAGGCTTCAGCAGGAAGTCGCATGATCATATCTATGAATTCTCATATGGTGTAGGATGAAGGTGGGCAGATCTACTTTGTTTTTAATAAAACCCTGAAGTCTACCAACCAGAGGCTGGAGCAAAAGACATACACTAAAAATTAAAGGGTTCTGAGTTATAGAATATATGTGATCATGGTGTCTCCCCTGCCAGCAGTTCAGAGTCCTTCCACACAAAAATTATCCCAAGCTTTCTTCATTTTATCATTATTAATCAGGAATGGGGCAGGGATGGGAGGAGTAATTTTGTTACTACATTTGTTTTGTTTGTTTTTAAAAAGTTAGAAATTCTTGCTAATCTGTTTCAAATCACCCAGAGATCTACCAATAGAACCATATCTACCTTAGGGTTATGTACCTAGTAAATTTGGAGATCTCATGTTTCCTTGATAATAAAGTTGCTGGATGAGATTTATTAACTGACTTTTCTGTCAAAAAAAGAAAATATGCATTGTGCCCCTTGCTGGTTGTCTGATATCAAGCTTTTCTCCTTTCTGTTATCTGCTGTTTGACATTTAGTGGGATTTTTTTTGTTTCTCATGTGTGGAAGAATTTCGGAAAACAGACTTCAGCAGACTAATGTAAAGACTCCTTGTGCATAATATGCACTTCAGCTTGCCCATGGAGTTCCAGTACACACAACGGTTTCCTTGTTGACTGCAACATCTAAGGCCCTTTCTACACCTAAGGATTATCCCAGGAAAATGGAATGATCATACCTGCCTGCTCCTGGGATCCCCTGTGTCATTTGCATGCACAGGGATGATCCCGGAACAATCCCGGGGGAAAAGGCAGGTGAAGAAATGGCCTGAGACAGCTTTGCGTGGCACATTTCTGTTTGTGTGCATGTGTTTGGTGTTGGTGGTGGATTGTAAGTGCTCCTCCATTCAAAGCAAATACCAGTACATTTTATTACATGCAGTTACTTGTGTTCAGATTTTTGCCCAGTATAAAGTGTCTATTGATGTTACAGCTCTTAGAACAGGCTAAAAAGATATGTTGCACTTTTAAACATTTTCTTCAATCTTTTAACACAATAACTCAAATAATGGCCTGATACTGACCACACAGCATTGATAAAATCATAAATATTGGGTGGTATCCAACTGTGTCATTCCGCTAGCGCAAATGATGTTGTGCTAGCAGAATCTAGGTTCTGAATTATGTACAAGAGAAGAATCCAACTCAAGTTTCATTTGCACAAGTGCTCTTGTGCATTATGCTTGTGCAAACCGTTGTTTATTACACGATTGTGGAAGCATAATGCACAACTGCCTGAACAACAGAATGATTCAGCGGAGTTCCACCAGTGATATTTAGATTTGTGGAATGAGACTGTGGGATACTGCCCATTATCTTCATTTAAGATTAAAGCACATTTCCTGGTAGTACCAGTATAGTTAAATTCACAACCACCATAAAAAGGTGAATGCTTATACATTGAAGACACATTGTTAACCGTGTGTGTGTGTGTGTGTGTGTGTGTGTGTATGTATTTAGTGCAGATAATATAATAGTGTATCGTAATACCATTTTCTTGTAATCAAACAAGTTCAACTACCTTATTTGCTTAGTTATATTTTAAGCTGGTTACAACTAATTTTAATTGCAACTCATGTGTTAGAAGTTCGCGTTCTTACTTAATAATTGATTGATCCATGTATATTTGTTTTTTCTGCTAACTTCCACAATTCTGTTCCTCTCCAGATCTTTCATGAACCCTTTTTCCTGGATGAAGGTTGCCTCCAATAAGATTTCAAATACGCATTCAAATGTGTATGTACTTGAATGGTTGATTAATTTCTAGCTCATTTTTTAAGAGGGCAGGTTGTGATATCATCTTACTTGTGCAGTGCATCATATCACAGCTGACATATGCATGTAGGAATACTTTCTTGCTATGTATTAATTGCCCACCATCTCTTGATTTCCAGTATTGATATATTTGTTATCCAAACAGTGCAAAGCACAGTAAAGGTATTTTTAAAAAAATAAAATAAAAAATTAGCTAAGATCCGAAGGGCTGCATGAGGTGATTTCTGTACACATTGAGCTTTTGAGGCTCGTTTTTAGTAAACCAACACTTTTCAGTCACTCACACACACATACACACACCTCAATTTGCTCCTGAAGATCAGGAGATTATCGGGAGTGGCATTATCTGTTCCTCCCCTCCTCATGGCCACACACTGACCTTTTCTATCTAACTTTATAACAATGAACAAACGAACTGTATCAGCTCAGTCAGCTTTGCCTATCCCTGATGAGATGGCCTCTTAAAAGCACTGTGTTTACCTGCCAACAAAAGCTTAATAATAATGGGTTCTGACTTTTAGGTCTGCCACAATTTTAACAGGAATGCTGGCATTATTTTAGAATGTGAGTGGTAAACCCAAGGGCAGCGTTTGCCAACCTGGTGCTGCCCTAGATAATTAAAATGATGGGTACAAAAATAAGCAGCATTTAGCAATTAAGGTATCTCTTTAATTGACATCATCATTTGGCACTATATGGAGCACTGATTTTTTTAAAATATATATTTCTGTATGCTTGCAAGTTACTACAACTGCTTTTGCACTTTTCAGAGCTGTGTATGTTGTATTCCAGATATCAGTGTCATTTATCATTTAAAATTTAAAGGTATAGTATAATATTGGATAAGAGAGAGGGAACTCTGGAATTGGGGAGACAATTATTTATTTATTTATTTATTTATTTATTGCATCTCTATACCACCCAATAGCCGAAGTTCTCAAGTTACATAAAGGTTTTTTGTTTTTTGTAGATGCCTTTCTGAAATGTATTTATATAATACTGCTTGAGTGAAGGATGCCCTATGATCTGGACATACATTGAGCCATCCACAAGACCAGGGCAACTCAAGCCTATCAAAGTTGGATTGTGTAAAAAAGATATTTCAGGATAAAATAACTGTAGTGGGAGGGAATGGTTTTGTGGTTGTGGCTCTGGGGATCAAGACAGTTCAAGACATAATTTGTTATGTGATGGAAGGTGAGGCACAACTAGGAAATAGAGATGGTAGCAACCAAAAACTATCGCGGTGTGTGTCCATAATAATCTACTTCCTGCGTTGAGTTTAATCATGTCATTAGTCCTTGTGTGATCATTTTTTGTATAAATTCCAGCTACAAGGCACACATGACTGGATTGCTCCCCATGTCCACACACAAACACACCTGTTGTTTTCCCTGGGAAGAAAGCTTCCATTGACACCAACTGATCATTTCCTCCAAGCAGATGTGGGGGTGGAGGTTCAGTTCTGGACTATAGTGTGGGAGACGAAGGATCACAGCCCCTCATGCCACAGTCCAGTCTGCCAAAATCCTAGTTGTCCAGGCAAGCAAGATACAATGCTACAAAACTTCAGCACATTGTTTCTCCAAGGAATATACCGTAGGGACAATGCGTCCGTTGATTTTGACAATCATATAATTGTCAAAAACAAAATTAGTGATGCTGTCACTAATAAAGATTAGCCTGAGATGAAATGCACTTGTGTTTTTTAGAATTATATCAACTTTTTATACGTACTACTTATGGGATCTGGTCTTAAGGAGGTTTTTTTTTTTTTTGGTTTTCCTGTATTATTTTGTTTTCCTGTTAGCAGATATATTCAGTTGCACGCAATGTGGTTGCCAAAAGCTATTGTAATTGTAGTTTATTATGCTGTTAAGTATAATAAAGTAATGGCAAGTTTCTGTAATGATAAGCTTTACACAGGTAGTGTTTAACCTGACTTATTCAAATAAATTCTCCCAACTATCCTATTTAAATGTCATTCTCAAGAGGTTAGAGGATTCACAAAAACAACAATAAATAAGTGATCATTGCTTTTCTCTCATTTCAATATTATATTGTATAGTGATGGCACAATTGGAGTTTTTAAACTCTCCCCCAGAGCCCTGCTAATCAGCTGGACTGTGGGAGAAAATACTGCTGTCTCAGCTGTCTCGGCCATCCCAATTGAGGTTTGGCGGGGGAGGCTTAAGATGGGGTTGCTACTCCTGTGCCAGTTTAGAGCTTCATCACATCTAGTCACTTCTTCTGTCGCCACTCCCACGTCACTTCCTGAAAACAGGAAGTAATTAGCCCCATTCAGTCCAGTAGGAGAGAGTAGCAACCGGACTTAATGAGGGGGGGTTTGTGGCACAATAATGGCAAGGTGAGACGGAAGACAGGTGAGAGGCAGACGATGTCACATGAGTAATTTGCGAGTGCCCAGTAATGAGCGTGTAGTAAACTGCTTGTCGGATGGGGCTTATAGCAGCATCAAAGCAGCAATCCCAATTGGGATCGCTGGAGGTGGGGCTTTAGCCTCCCTCTCTCACAGTGCGTGATCACTGGGATGGGATGAGGTGTGTGTGTCTGTGTATGCATGCAGGTATATATGCTATTTGTGCAGCCCCCAGCTTATCACCTGGCACCACATGCTGCTCTTTGGGCCAAAAAGGTTGTACACCCCTGCATAGACGCTTTAGAATTAAATCTGTCCACTCACTTAAGTGACTTAAACAATTCACTATACCTGTCTTGCTCTTGCATGTCATATGATTGTTACAATGCTTTAGGGTGGATTCCTGCATTGAGCAGGGGGTTGGACTCGATGGCCTTGTAGGGCCCTTCCAACTCTGCTATTCTATGATTCTATAAGGAGGTGGTTTCCAAATTTTATAGAGGTTTCATGTTTTATTTCTTCTTTTAGTAAGAATTAAATCTCTTGTGTTGAAACCATTGCTACTTTATTTTACTATTTATTGTTGTCAGTTTGGAATATTTTAATAGTTATTTGATCTGAGCCTTCACGATGAGCAAGTTAGAAATGCTAATTTAAAATAAACAAATCTGCCTTTAGGAGGATCATAATTCTTGAGCAACCTTACTAGAAGAGTAAAAAATGAATGCCTTAACATATAATTTTTCAGCCAACAATACTTTCTAAGGCATTTAACCTTATAGAAAAATAGAAAAATAACTCAGTTTCTTTGTTCTACTCCAAAAATAAATTACTCTTCTGAGGTATTTACTGCATGTACGAAGAACTCACCACTCTGATCCTGTCTTCAAACAGAAATAAATACAGCAAACCTGAACAGCAATACATGCAGGAATTACTTTGTCTGATTCTAACATCAAGGAATTAAGCTGATTCTGCTTTAAAATGCTTGACCTGACAGCTATTTAGCAATGTTCTTGCTACAAAAAGATAATTTATATAAAGATAATATTTAGCACATATCTATTATTGTATAAAAATAGTTCCTTTGATCAAGCAATGATCTTTGCTGTTGGATCTAGTGTTATAATTTGGCATGTGTTACTTGGCATATATAATACCAATCCCAAAATCTGGTTTATATGTAGCAGCATGCATAACCATAACCGAATTTACTATTCACAGACTTGCAAAAGTGCATTTTAGAAAGTAATAGAGACCATTTTTCTAAGGAGTCGTGTGTTAAGCTCCAAGCATCAAAATTTTGAGTCCAACTACTCTTGCTTCCCAGAGAAGATGATTCAAAAGGTGGGCAGCTTCAGAATCATCCTCAAACACAACACAAGGAACCTGTTGAGCAGGATATAAGAAAACGGTTGAGTAGGCCCCAAAGGCCAAACATATGCCAATAAGTGCTGCTTCCTTTGAACTTCTTCTGGGTGTGGGAGGGCATGAGGATATTTTAATTATCAGGCAATATTTGGTTTTCTGAAATTTCATTCTCCAAAACACAATTCTAAAATGGTCAGGGCTTCTCTATAGCTTGCCCATAAATTTAATCCTCCAATTATTGCATAGCATATAGCAGTATTTTATATCATTTTTTGCTTGTTTAATAATTTTCTTACAAAATTTCAGCTGAATATAGAGCCAATTAGATGTTTTGCCTTTAGCTTTATTATTGCTTTATGGGAGCGTGGAGACTCCTCTAATGGGCAGTTTATATCCTCTTGACTTGTATGGTTTACCACATATTTGATCTCTTTAGAGGAAGATATGTTTTAAATTGTTTTGAAGTAGTATTCCACCTTGACTAGCGTTTGAGAGAAATTTTATAGGCCAGGTGTGTTGCAAAGGATGCACGATATTGCTCTGATTTTAAGTCCTCTGAAATCAATTGAAAATGTTATTTTTGGAGCTTGGTTACAGTTACCAGGAGTGTTATTGAGCAAAGAGAGGAAAGTGTTGTTGTTAATTGTCTTACATGGAGAAGATAAGATTTATTAAGAGCCTGGTGGTTTCATACTGTGTAAGACGAGCAAGAGAGCAAATCCTATTCAATAAACACAGTCCTTTCACTTGAGAGAGATCCATGTGTGACTCAGTAACAGCAGTTTTCATAACTCTTAGATTATGTAGGATATTGCATGAAGAATAGCTGTTACAGTGTTTTTTCCAGCAGAATATAATCAGAGCACGACTTATTAGTTCCACAGTATCTAGATGCAGATCTGCACTCTAAAAAATTGTTATGAATATGTAATTGAAAAAAACATGCAATCAGGTTCACATGTAACAACCCAGGTTTTAATTAACCCATGGGCTGTTGCTTTACCCAGAGTTACCCCACAATTATGGCTGCCAGACGATGGAGCAAACCATAGGCTGGGGCAATGCCTGGATTGTTTGGTTCTACTCCCTTTGTTCACTCCCTCCCTGTAATCCAAATGACTTTGCAGCACGGTTGTACTTTGCATGTAGAGTGGCTGAGTTTTTTTGGTTTTTTGTAAACATTTTTTGCTGTTGTAGCCTTCCACCTCTGTAGCCTGGCGAAACAGCCCATGAATAACCCAGAGCTCTGGATTCGCATGTAACAATAACAACAACTTCTTCTCCTTCTCCTTCTCCTTCTTCTTCTAGTATCCCCATAGCCACCCATTTCCAAAATTCTTCAGAAGTAACATCAAGCAGCAGCACAGTACAATAATCCATTTCATGCATCTCAACTCACAAGTATAACAAATTGGATTACTCAGGACTAATTGCCCAAGCAACAAACAGATTAAATAGCACCCCACACCACCAATCCCCAAAGGAGATGATTTTTTTAAACAATATACAATAAAATAGGAATGTAATATTCCTACCTTCTGGCTGCTGCTTTAGCTTTATTGCCCACTACCCTACCCTACTGCTTTGTTGCCCTGCTATTTCTAATGCATAATCGTTCTTACTCTGGTTAGTTTAACAATAATCTTCCCAGCAGATCATTTATTTCTCCCTCTGCAACTTCCTACTTTGGTATAGTTCATGCATCCCACTGTGATATGGTGAATCTTAGTCCTGCCCGTCACAAGATTTTTACAAATCTTGTAGATCTGTTCTACTTGCTACTGATACCTTGCATTGCTGTTGTTACCTGCAATCTCATTCTTATCCTGTTCTGGTGTCATTTTCATCCTTCTGTCATTTATATTGTCTGGTTGAACCCAGCTGTGACACCAGTCTTCATTTCTGAACTTGATTAGAATGTAATATCTACATGGGGCCTAATACCAGAATACAACTGTTAGAGGTTACAAAAGTGTTGTGTTGTGCTATTTAAAACAAGTACTTTGTGTTAACTAGGTCAGTTCCCATTTAATATCTAGAGCTCAGGAAAACCATAATGGAATTCATTCAGCAATATATTTGTTTAAATGAGATTGTAGCTGGCACAGAAAGACAGTGCCTAGAGGTAAAGGGGCAAGACTGATAGAGACTTGTAAATCTTGGTCTTAAGGAAGAAAAATGAATACTTGGCTGTTTTACATAGTCAAAGTACCGTGTTAACATTAACTCTGTATTGTAAGGATTATTGTGTAAGATAAGGAAATGATGCACATGTTCAGGAATTAACATCTGGTCAATTACATGCTGAATATTAAACACATCTTTTTGTAGAATGGGCTATAACTTGCAGTATTCCTGACCTTTGGCCATATTTAATATGGTAAGCTGCATGGAAATCTATTAAATAAAGGGAATTGAAGTTCAAATCTTATGGAAGGCAAAACATCTGAAGTCCAAAACATTGGAGAAGTCTACTAGTCACACTTGAACTCAATGGGGTTTACTTTTGAGTAGGGTTGTGTAAGACTGTACTGTTCATTACACTAACAACGTAGTCCTATGAATTGCAAATCCAATGCATGTTTACTCAGAAGTAAGCCCCACTGTGTTTAATGGAGCTTATCCCCAGGAAAGTGTCCATAGGATTAAGCCTTAGACTTCTTGCAATATCTAATTGCCTTTCATTTTATTTAGACATTAAGTGTTCACATACCCAATCTTTTGTTACCTATAAAGCAGTATTTGGGGGATAGATTATAGGAGGGATCTGCAACTAATTAAAAACTCTAAATTCTCCCAGTTGTTCTCTCTTTTGAAAACAACATTTCAGAGCCAGCTATTTGTCCAAACTGAGGCCACTTTCCCTAAGAAATGCTTTTATTGAATTGAGATTCCAAGAGATGCCAACTGCAGTTCTGGATGGACGCTATCACAAGGTGCCATTTGAATGTAGACTATGCATCTGTGGCCAACATCAAGTGGAAGACATTGTTCATTACATGTTAATTTGCCCTCTGTATAGGGACCCAAGAGAGAGATTCCTGAAACCCTTGATAACACATGGATATAGGAATGCCCTTGCAGAAATGGTTCTTTTTCTTTTGAGTGATATTAGCAGTTATGTGACATATAAAGTGGCTTTGAATAGCCATAAACTGCCATGGAGATTCAGACTGCTGAGGGAAAGCTGAGTTTTAGTTATGGCAAATTCTTAGTTATCTGGATAATTTTTTACTGTTTGAATTTTTTTTTTGCTTATATAGTATATATGTATATATATATATATGTATGTATGTATGTAAATATATGTATAAGTATTTTCTTTTGATGTATTTGTCATGGCCTTTGGCTAGTACAATAAATTTTGAACACATAAAGCAGTATTGAAATGGGCAATTTGGAGTGGAAAATCAACAAGTAGCGTGTGGCCTAACCCTTTCCCAACCCACCTCATGATTTTCCTACTATACAAATGAAGCTGCCTGGATTTGGCTGAACTGCTGCAATATGGCAACCATATTGAAAGAGAGGCAGAATTTAAGAATATAATGTTTACTTGGAAAATGTGTATTATCCAAACAATAGAACAAAGCTACAAGGCCTGTTTAGACAACACTGTAAGCCACGGTTAGGCCGCTAGCCCTTTTGCAGCAAATTTTTAGTGAGTGTATTTAAACCATAGTTATGTACATAGTTATGTAGCCATACCTGAAAAACGAGTAACTATAGTAAGGGAGGCAGTGGTGGTGAAAATGTGAACAAAAGGAACCCAAAAGGTGACAACCGTAGAAACAAAATAAACCCAATGAATTAAATTGTCATTCAAAAAATTATACACATTTGTTTTTACTAAAATAACTATTTACAATCCAATGCCAATACAAGTCTACAACAATTAACTACCACATCAGTGTAGCATCTCATTACATATCAATAGCATTCAATTGTACTTAACAATAATTTCAAACCAAATTTTAAACAATCATTGCAGAAAATCTGACCCATAGACAACAAACACTTTAATCTAATCACAACAGTATATTAAGACCAAATTTAGTCAACAAGGTTCATGTTATTCCTTGTTTTGAAGTATCTTCTTCAAAAACGTTGGTCTTTGTACTCTGCAAAAAATAACAATTCCAAGTAAACACATTTGATTAGAGTTACTGCACAGTAACAACTCTCATTTACTTCTTATTCTTTTGGCTGGTTCACAAGATAAGAACACCGCAACTTGCTTTATTCAGATAACTTACCACCAACAGGCAGTGGAAAGCTCACGCAATCTCTCTTTATTAAACTTTTCAAGGTGAGACCATCTTCCGGAATTATATCTACACGGTATAAAAAAAGCTAATTAGCTATATTTTTTTCTAAACAGGCAAAGGTCTGTGACATTGCACAACATTATACTTCTTTAACATTCTAGGAAAACAACACAAAGTTAAGACCTTACATACATACCAAAATCAGTAAACCATATTTCGCTTCGTCACATTGTTTTCCGTTTCTCAGCTGGCAGACAGCAGCGTCTGCTCAGTTGATTAAATAATGAACCACAGCATAGATCTCACAACGGAGGCTTCTATTCTTAAAGTGATATCTACCAGACTCAAGTTCCCAAGAAAGAAGAAAAATTCAGACTGGAATTTAGACCCTGTGGGGCCACTGTATTTAACCTAAATGTCCACTGAGCCTCCTTTCTAAGCAAGACATTGTCATAACACTGCCAGTTGTATTTGTGTGCATAAACTCGTTCAATTACCAGAAACTTAAAATCATTACATCCATGTCCCATCTCCATAAAATGTTGCACAAGAGGTGCCTCCATAATCTGATGTTTAATCTTGGATCTATGTTCCAAGATCCTCGTCCGAACCGAACGTGACGTCTTCCCAATGTAAATAAGGCCACAAGGACAAATAATCAAATAAATAACCCTTTTAGTGGCACAGTTCGAAAAATGGCCCAAATCAAAGCGACGATGATCCACAGGATGTATGAAAGTTTTTGTTTCCAGAGTCAATGCACACGCAGAGCACCTTCCACATTTAAAATGCCCAAAAGTAGGGTCCACTCTCATTGTGGGCTGGTCAACATCAGTATGTACCAGTAAATCCTTTAGATTTCTGGAGCTTTTTAAACCAAAATAAGGAAAATCACTGCATCCTGGAAGTTCCTTGACAATGTGACAATGTCTTTTAATAATGTTAATAATGGGATACACCAATCGAGAATAAGTGAATACGGTTCACACAATATGCTAAGTCATGGTTTACATGACACGCTAAGCCATAATGTTTAGCTCAAAGTGCTTAGTCATTGTGGCTTAGTGTATCACCTGAACAGTGTCACAGTGACAAAGGGCTGTTATATACCAGTATGGAGAATTTGCTCTAACTGTGTTCAGAGGGCAAGATGGAAGCATTTGGCACATGGTGGTGTCTGATCAAAGACATATAGCTCCCTTTACTTAGTGTTCTGTGATCAACGAGTGTTAAGTTGTTTTAGTAGCAGAGGCAAAGTTGTGTGGTATTTCAATGATTGCTTATTTTGAGTGGTGCAATATCAGTGGAAAGCTATCTGATAGTGATGTTTTAGCCTATATGCAAGGACCTGGGAATAAGGCTAAGTGTAATCTATATAGCAGAAGATGATAAATTAGATAATGCCTTCTGAGCAATGCAGCCTTTTGTTAAATATACTATTTAGACTGTTGAAATACTATTTCAGCATCCCTTATGAAAATGTTCTTATCCTGTGTTCAATTGAGTAACATTTACTACCCTACCTTATAGTTCCATTTATTTCCACAGGAATATCTTCTGTCTAAGGCCTGTGAAACCTTTTAATCTGGATCTGATTTCAGAATGTGATGCTTAATTGGAATGGCTGGAGGGATCAACAAATGCTTTGTTTTGCCTGTTATTTATATGTAGTGAGGGAGGGAGGAGCAGACAAAGGGCCAGTGTGGTGTAGTGGCTAAGGTGTTGGACTGGGAGTCGGGAGATCCGGGTTCTAGTCCCCACTCAGCCATGGAAACCCACTGGGTGACTTTGGGCCAGTCACATACTCTCAGCCCAACCCACCTCACAGGGTTGTTGTGAGGATAACATGGAGAGGAAGAGGATTATGTACACCACCTTGGGTTCCTTGGAGGAAAAAAGGCGGGATGTAAATGTAATAAATAAATAAATAAATAAATAGGAAATAGGACCTGCTTTTGTTGGATCCCTCCACTCCCACAGGGCTGACATCACCTGCCCTATGGACTGCTCCCCACCCAGGGAGTTGAGAGAGGTGAAGCAGGGCCATTCTACTACTGCTGCTGGAAGTCTGCTTAATTTTTTCCTTTTCCCTCCACATCCCTTTTTCCTTGTGTGTGCTGTCTTTTTAGATTGTAAGCCTGCAGGCAGGAACTGCCTTTTTTTTGCTGAGTAATTTCTCCTGGAGCTTTTTTTGGCTGAGGATTGGAATGAAAAGTGTAAGATCACACACCCCCACCCACCCACCCAGGTAGCCTGTTCATCTCTAGATTACTCACTAAAGTCTGAGTGTTGCTGGGGCAAGGAAGTGAAACCCTATAAATACAATTCAGATGATTGCATTTAAAAGCTGTAACAATCTGATGGTGAATCCAGATGGTTAGTCAAGCTGTGTTTTGAGTCAGAGATAAACATTTATGTCTTTATGCTATGAGCACCAAAATCCATTATTAGAAATCAGCCTCACATACTCTGCTATGTGCGAAGATTACATTTGAACATTTTTTGTGGGAGGCATTGTTGTTCACAGCAAGGGTGAAGTCCTATGTCATGTTAACCTAAAATAAATTAGGATTGTAAAAAATCTAATAAATATTGGATTGCTCAGTAATGCAGTGTATTAACATCAGGCTCACAAACTCTTGTGTGTTCTGAAATTCCATTGGCCCAGCAAATCCTTCTTCTTACTTGTCAAAGATCTGAAGAATCCCACTCTACTCTTAAGTTGCTGATGATTGAAAACTACCCTGGTGACAGTAGAGGAATGCAACCTGCCACCTAACATAAAATGTATAGTTCTTCTGAGCCAAATGGTGACAAACTCAAAATGTTTTAGGTTGTGTGTTTTTAGCTTGAACAGGATACAAGCAAGGAAGAATTTGCATACATAAAAATTTCACACATGCACCTAATATTACCTTGAAATTTATAACAGAATTTTGATTTTTGTTTTTTAGTTACGGCAACATATAATACCTTATTATATGAAGGGTATCCCTTCATATAATAATTTTTTTGGGGGGGGGAATCCTGTAATTAACTTTCCTTTACATAGCACCCATTAAAACAAATTCATCTTACAGTTTATCTGCATACTGATAGAGTTTAGAGAAGGAAGATATTTCCTTTTGCATTTTTAAATCTCCCAATAAAGTAGGGCCATTGGAAAGGGCCATGTGGTGTTTCAGGCTGGAGTAGAATTTCTTGCTCTCCTTCCACAAGAACAGAAAAGGGCAACCATCAGTCACTACTACCTTTTGCTTTTGAATGGAGTTTGGTCCAAATTCCAGTCCGATAACACCAGTTGTGTCTTTATGACAGCACCAGGTAGCCAAGGCCTGACCCTTTTGACCAACAGCAGTCGATAGGATTGGGTTGTAAGTTTCTCTGGATATTAGACTTCTGAAGGTTGTTTCAGTGTTGTTGTATTTGCCAACCCTTGGTATAGTGACTTTTGCTCGATGTCTGGTGATATTTGTAAGGGTTGTTCAATAATAATGTCATTGCATGTGTTTTTGTATTGTTAGCTAATTCATTCTTCAGGCTTAAACCATCTTTGTTCATGACTAAAGCCCAGGAAGAATAAGGAAAGCAAGAGAGACAAGGAGAGAACTAATGCCTTAAAACAACATTGCTGCTCTTAAATACTAAGCTGAAAAAGTTTTTATAGGACTTATATATTAGGCATGTGCGCTCTGCACCAGAAAGATCTGGTAACCGTGAACATCTGCGGAGCATTCAGTCTTCCAGAGCAGCAATTGGCCACTTCTAAACCCATTGATTAATTTCAGAGTGATGGCACACCCAATCACAGCTTCTAGCATCTCCAAAATTATTTGACAGTTTAGTGAGTGTGTGTAGTGTGTCTAATTGAAAACCTCCCAATAAGGAACATGGAGTGATGGTGTGGGATAGTTTTGATAATTGATATTGACATCTGTGGCTAACCAATTAGGAATTGCCACAGTGCTGTCCATGACTGTGTTCTCCTCCAATCACAGTGTTCAGGGAAGGGAATGCCAATCATTTTTCTGTTCTCATTGGGGTTCTCAGTCTGGCGGTGTTCATTTCGGTCAGAGAGAGAGAGAGAGAGAGCACAAAGATACTATTTGTTTAGCGTTTGTTGCAAATTGAATTTATTTAGGAGAGGGGAGAGAGAGCGGGACCTTTTTTTTTTTTCGAGCTGCTTGAGCTGTTCCACCCCCACCGTGTGTGTGTGTCCAAAAATCTTAAGAAATCCTTTTAAAAAGCCTTTTCTTTGAATTGTTCCTTCAAATATTAATTTAAGTCCATTCAAGGCATCTGTGTGCATGTGCCTGTTCTGTTCTTTAACTTAAAAATCAGAAAAAAAGAAGCCGTTTCAATTGAAATTCTTCAAGCCAGCCCACTGTCTGTGTGACTATTGTTTACTTCCCCTATTAAAGAATCTTCTTGTACTTGTTTGTTTGTGTGTTTTAGGGTTGTGCAGTGCACACAAGCAGTACCCAGTTGATAAAGCACACTTTGATAACATTCCATGAGGCGTGGGAAATACTGACTGCCGCTGCTGGTTCTGGCCTTGGGGGGAGAGGGGGAGTGCAGGGCTGGTTGGTTGCACGTTTCTGCTTGGACTCATAGAAGTCATTCACAGTACTGTTGGGCTTGCATCATCGCTGAGTAAGCTTCTACACCTCTTTATTTCACTCCTATTGGCTGGCTGGGCTTCCAGTGCAGTGCAGGGTGGGGGGTCCTTGTTCTCCTCCTCCAAGCCATTGTTGCCTTGATTCGACACACTCCATTGTGCCCAACTAAAGGGCGGGGGGGGGCGCTGCCTCCTTGTCCTGCAAACCTCCTGTCCTCTCTGAGGGTGAACAAGCTGTGTGCTGCTGTTGTGGCATTTATTAATTTATATTTACTTATTTATTATAGCACGATGCGCTTGTCCTGCTGCTTTGTTCCCCGCCTTGATCCAAGTGGAGAGACGAGTAAGAAATAAATTATTATTATTATTATTATTATTATTATTATTTGTTTCCCTCTCCCTCACCATACAGATCAAGCCACAAGAGGTGCCTGAGAGGAGGAATAATAATAATAATAATAATAATAATAATAATAATAATAATAATAATAATAATCTTACCCACATTTCTCTTTGGATCGAGTTGGATAACGACATTAGTACAATACAATATAAATCAAATAGATATAAATCAAATAGCTTTGGCTGTTGGGCATATAAACCAATACAGTATCAAAATAACAATCAAGACATCTTAAAATCAGGGTAGGCCTGCCGGAAGAGGCTAGTCTTTATAACTGTGTTAAAGTCGGGCTTTAAAAATTCCCTATAAATCACTGCATGCAGGGATCTGCTCCAAGCTTGGTATACCTAAAGTCCTCTTTAAAAGCTGTCATGGTGCCAATTTTCATGTGTTTGTCTTTAAAACTGAGGGAGCTGTAAGCAAGCATTTCTGTTAATTACCATTGACGATAATGTAGTGGTTACCCAAAAACAGAATGGTTCTTCGACGGGTAATTCAACAGGGTGGAAAGAGGGAGTCACTCCGGAAATCAGGGCAAAGAATTGCCTCAATGAAGCTCTGCCTCAAATTTCGAGGCCGAGAATACCCACTCTGCACACCCCTATTATATATAAATTTGGCTCTGCTGTTCATACCGCATTCTGTTGAATGAAGGGAGATCTTCCACAGACCAGAATAGCTGAGATACGTTGATATAAATGGCCCCATCACTTTGGCAAGAAGAGAAGTAAATTATCTGCAATTGCCATTATGTGTGTTGGTAGTAGCTTTTACCAAAGTTTTGTGTCTATGTGTGTCTTTACATAATGTAACGATAATAGCATCGGAGAATTCTGAACAGGTGAAGTCGGTAATAGAAATTCAAAGCGGTGCCTTCCTTCCAACAATTCCCTCACAGTAACTCATCAGTCCCACTGTGAAAAGAGGCTACTACTGAATGATAACCAACATGCTTTTTGAAACCTGATGTCTATGAAAGGAAGCACACACTCCAGGGAGGTGAAATACAGAATGCCTGACCATTATATCTATTACTAAGGAAGTGTGTCTGAGTACATTATCTGTTGGAGAAACACAAACACTAATTTCTGTGTGAGCACTACTTTATGGCATTCATACCTCATTTAGAGGTTTTACTTTCTCTGCAGAAATTTGAAAAGTAATTGGGCAAGAGCATGTCAACAGCCCCAGGGATAGATGCAATTCTCAGTCCTTCCACCCAAATAAGTAGTTCTTGATGCAGCATGTTGCTTGCAGGTTGTTTAATAAAGTAAGTGCATAACTTCTGGGTATAATAAACTTTTAACAAACATCATAAACCTTTTATCTTGAAAGCACAGAACCAAGAATGTCATCATCAAATTTTAGCCCTTGAGGGACCAGTTAAATTCCGTTATTATAAGCATACATAAAGACTTTTTAAATTACGTCATGGCATATATTGGCACACGTTGTCTCTTTTGGCTTTCATCAAATCTGTACTTCCTCCTTCTCTGATGTAGCATCAACGATTTTCTTCTTCCTGGTAGTTGTAGTATTGCTGCTGTTAGAATTATTGCTGCTGCTAGAATTCTTACTCATGTTGGTTGTTTCATTGAGTGAGAAGATTGCACCTGACTGTGCACCAAATACCTTGGCTAGGGTTAGAATAGCAAGATGCTGAGTGCATGCCAGAACTTAATAGCTTGGCCCAGAATATGTGACTTCTGCAATGCAAAGGCATTTTGGTTTATTTACTGATAGTATGGCCTTGTGTAGTTCATGTAATAGTTAGCCTACGTAGATATACGCAAGTCTTGCTTATCTGTATCTCTAGTATTCTAAATATTTGTATGTCTCCAGTTATACTACCATCAAGTATATATCTTGTATATAAGTATAAATAAGAGTTTTATGGTGCCTTGATATGATGAGAACAGAAAACCCACTATATGAGGTTCTTCTGGCCTCTTACCTAGTAGATATTTCAAGGTCGTTCTCAGATCAGTACGGGTGTATGTGGGGGTCAGCTATTTATTTATTTAATTTTTATTTATTTAAAATATTTATATCCCGCCCTATATCACTAAGATCTCAGGGCGGCGTACAGATAAAAACATACAGTATGAAACAATAAATATACGCAGTTAAAAACAAATTAAACCATGATCCAAGTTAAAACAATATATAATTTAAAAGCAATAGATACAGTTAAAACAATGAGCCAGTGAGTTTAACCATCAACGGCTGTCTTCTTTGCATCTGTGTTCTTTGTTTACATATCTCACTCCACAACATTTCGCAAACTGTAGTGATCTGATCATAGGTCTGGTAAGATGGACTTTGGGAAGAGCAGCCAACTTCTAGAGCTGCACAAAATGTCCTCCGGTTTTGTTTGTGGGTGGAGGCTAGCCATTTTTGTGAGCTATCCCTTTTTCTTCTAAAACACTTTAAATTGTGCTACTGCTAGTTCGGTAGCAGCTAAGCTGCTTCCGTTTGTTCTGAATATTAGTGTTGTTTAACACTTACGTTCCAAGAGGCATTCTGGAGAAAATTTCAGCTGACAGCTGACAAAAAAAATACTACTGCCACAGCTGCCACCTCTATGAAACACAAGCAGCAATAGCAAAGAAAGTTGAAAATTAGTGAGTTATTTATGCCACTGAAGCTTCACCGCAATTTGGCTGAAAGTTCAAAAGGTCAGTTTTTTTTTGGTTTTTTTGGTTCTATCTCTGTGCTCCTGAGTATCCCACTTCAGAAATTTAAAGACAACAACCAACAATGATCAGATTTTGTCTCTATCAATGTTTTACCCAACACAAGGAGAGGATTTAATTAGGATCATGATTCACAAGGGCTTAGCACTGAAATCTCTTTTGAATGCCATGGCACAATCACAGATATAGCGTCTGAGCATGAACAGAGGACCCCTTTCCCTACCACGTGGTAGCCATAAATAGTCTCCACATTTTGAGGGTCTCAGTGAAGAGACCCTGAGTGTATCTCAGGGCATGCTTGGAATCATTTAGGTAACGTTATTAATATTGTCTCCACTCAAAGGTGTGTGTACAATACAGGTGGAGCTTAAATTAAGAGATGTGAGTTAGTTACAACAATTGCAGCAGCTATAGAGAACATTGAATGGAAAAATTGTCTGCTTCTATGGTTCTGAAGAGCTGGAAATTCATATATGGATCCCTGATAATGCATGGCAGAACACTTTCTCTGTTAACTAGCATAGAACTGAAAATAGTGGAGCGTTTGCTCCTTAATCTCATAGGACATATTCAGAAAAATAATACACTGAATAGAAACGGTGAGCATTGTGTGGCAAACAGAGGGAGTGCAGGAAATAAATAAAACTATTTACTCAGTCACGCTGTGTTTGTGTTGGTGGTCTGAGCAGAGCATGCAATTCAGGAGCTTCAAGATGAAAGTTGGATGCAAACCAGTCTTGCTAGCAGCCTAATTGCTTAGGATGACATAGATGCTGCCTCTATGGTCTTGAGCCACTTGTGAAACTACTAACTGGAAATATACAATCAGCACCATACCTGCAGAAAGAATAGAGAAGTTATACTTTGAGTTCTACAATTTGTGTATTGTGATAAACCGTGACACCAATGAAAGAAGGGTAAAAGCATGAACTTCAGATGGTATGGAGTGTGTGGATATCCATTGTATCATGTTGTGTTGAAGTACGTCCAGTCTACACACGGCAGCTAAAATGATCAAGGGGCCTGGAGTAATTCCCCTGTGAGGAAAGGTTGCCGCATCTGGGATTGCTTAGCTTAGAGAAAAGGTGAGTGAGGGGAGAGATGAGAGAGGTGTGCAAAATTATGCATAATGTAGAGAAAGAGACATTTTTCTCCCTCTCTCATTTTTATTTATTTCATTTCATTTCTATATTGCCCAGTAGCTGAGGGTAGCTCTGGGTAGTTCATAAAAATTAAAACCACAAGGTACAGCATAAAATACAAAATATGGAATCTTAAAACCACAACATTAAAGTACGGTACAATCAGAATAAAACCTAGTAGCGATGCAGAGATTTTAACTACAGGTTTAAACAGCAGTACTTAAAGATTTGGATGCTAAAATGCTGGGAAAATAAAAAGGCCTTCACTTGGTGCCGAAAGGAGTACAACGTAGGTGCCAGATGAACCTCTCAAGGGAGCTCATTCCTCAGCTAGGGTGCTATAGAAGAAAAGACCCTCTACCTGGTAGCCTTTTTCACTTCTTTTGGCAGGGGCTCACAGAGAAGGACCCCTGAAGATGATCTTAGGGTCCAGGCAGGTATATATGGGAGGAAGCAATCCTTCAGATAACCTATCTGAAGCCATTTAGGGCTTTGAATGTTAATTTGAATCGGGCCTGGACATAGATTGGCAGTCAGTGCAGCTGGAAAAGTACTGACGTAATGTAGACTCATTGGCCAGTCCGGGCAACCCACAGAAACAGCAAGCAACCTTTTTTTCAAACCAGGGTTTAAAAGGCTAGGAGATATGGACCAGTTTACACCTAACAACAACCCAGAGTATGGCTTGTCATTGAATTGTGTGTTGTTGAATTGTGGATTATTGTTACATGTGAACCCTGCACTAAGATTTAACTATAGGTTTTTAACCATGAACAACCCAGAGTTGACAGCCAAACAAACAACTATGGCTTCCCAGGTTGTTTGTAGTTAACAACCCAGAGTTAATTCATAGTGCAGGATTCACACATAACGACAGCCCGTGATTCAACAACAACCTATACTGTCGATTGTCATTACATGTGAGCCAGACCATGGTCTTTTCTCCTTGCGAAGAAATACACTCCAGATTTTCATTTGTGTTGGTGTTTGTTATCTTAACCAGGTTCCAGTGGAGAAAATAAAGGGGATTGCTCTTTTTTCTGGTGTGAAAAAGCGAAGTGTGAGAGAGCAGCTATTTGCAAGTGGGGCTGGGGAATGGGATAAGATGCAGAGGTAGAGAGACAGAAAGAAGGAAGCAGGCGCTCAACATGTTCTGAGGGGATTTGAAACCACCCTCTGCCTTCTCTCATACAGTCAGTTAACCCATTTACAAAGCAAACCTTCCTGTTCTTATAAAATCAATCTAAAATTGGAATGAACTGGCAGGAGCTTGTTGATTGAGAAGGTATTTGGAGGAAGCTATTCTTGGGATGAGGGGTAGGGCCTGGGGCTGTAAAAGTTCTTTAGAAGCAGCTCTTGCTTGAGTTCCAAGAAGCTAGAGTGGGGGTGGGGAGCAAAAGCGAATGTGTGGGGGACTCAGTTTTACACATGGAGGAAGATAGACTAAAACACAATACTGAGCAGCACGAGAAAGATTGAAAATAGAGTCAACCAACCACCGATCAAATCTGCAGTATTCCCAGCAAAGGAAGGGAAGAATAAGGGAACAAATCCTTGCCAATGCCATTCACAACTAGAAAACAGACCTTCTCGCATAAATGTATTGCAGATTTTTTTTCCTGGTACTCTGTTTCAGCTGCTGTAAGGGAACTTCCCTGCCTGAACGTTTCTTGCTTGCCAAGATCAAAGAATTTCTTGCCTCTGGCTTGTTGGTGAGTGGGTTTGTTGAAGGCTGTCTATAAGAGGGAAGGTCTGCCCAGTAACAGGATTGACGTTTGCGAACTGCGGTGCAGGGGATATTCAAAATCCACATTTCTTGTTTCTTTGGAGTGGGATAGGAAAAATTCAACTGGCCAAGTTAAACTAATCAAACTTGTGTCTTCAATCTTGTTAGGTATCAGCATTCCAAACATACTATTCTACCACGTCCCACACCATCTTACCTGTCAGAGTGAACACAATCTGATGCATGGAGTCAGCACAAATATGTTTTGTGAGGCTGGAAAGTGCATTGTTCTTGCTTCTCTGTCAGTGGCTCTTTGATTTAAAGGGAGCATGTGATGCACATCAATTGGAACTTCTATGAGCTAGAGCATCACTTTTTTGTCATAATTGAGAGACAGAATTGTTCAAGTTACCACATACAGTGTGACAACCAAGGTCTACATCAGCACACATGAGTGTTTTCCTCCCTCCCTCTGTCAGATAATGATAAAACCTTGGGGCTGAGCATACCATGCAATATCCTCATGTCCATTCACCTGCTTTGTCCCAACAATACAGTACTCTCTCAGTAGAACATGGGAATCCATCAACGAGTAATGTGTGCACTTCCACTACTTAACTAATCTTCAGATCTTGCGTTCATTCCAGTATTGAACTCCTTGTAATCCCAGAGAACGCAAAATGCAGCAACGGAAGATAAGACTCAAGCTCTCTAGGGAATTTATTTATTTATTTATTACATTTATATCCTGCCTTTACTCCCCTTGCAATGAACCCAAGGAGGCTTATATGTTGGAGGAGCCCTTCTCCGCATCCCACCAATGCAACACATTCGCTATGATGGGACAAGGGAGAGGGCTTTCTCTGTTGTGGCACCCCGACTGTGGAATGCCCTTCCCTTGGAGGCCCGATTGGTGCCAACATTGATTTCATTTCGCCGCCAAGTAAAAACATGGCTTTTTAACAAAGCCTTTGATGGTTAAACTCACTGGCACATTGTTTTAACTGTTTTTACTGCTTTTTAAATTATATATTGTTTTAACTTGGATCATGATTTAATGTTTTTAACTGTGCATATTTATGGTTTTATACTGTATGTTTTTATCTGTACGCCACTTTGAGATAGTAATGATATAAGGCGGGATATAAATGTTTTAAATAAATAATAAATAAATAAATTATATGATCTCCTCCTTTCCATTTTATCCTGTGAGGTAGGTTAGGCTGAGAGTCAGTGACTGGCTCAAAGTCACCCAGTGAGCTTCATGGCTGAGTGGGGATTAAAACCTGTATGCGTCCCAGTCCAACACACTATCCACACTGGCACTGTTTGTGAGAAAACTGAGATCCTTGGAATTCCATGTCCCCTCTAGTTACCAAGGTATTCCACAAGGTCTGTCAGGATGGTATGAACTGCACCCTTTGTGGCTGCACTTAACTCTGTTTTGCTCAGCTTCTCCACCTTCAGATAGGTGGCATATCTATATGATGTTCACAGAGGACTTCTCTCAGGCAGGATCTACAATACTGCTTTATAATGATATTGAAGTGCACTGACAACTGTTGGGGCCCTTGGTACATTCCATATACCATTTTCAAACGGCTTTCATAGTGTTCTGTCCGGCTTGGTGTAGATCTGGCCTTAGTATTAAGGCTAATTCCTCCATCTTGAGTTGTGAACCTTGAAACTAATTGACTGGAGGGGCAAATTATTGTCATTTTCCTTCAAGTATAGGAGGTTTTCTTAAATTCCAGGAAAATGTAAGTGGAAAGTTGTATACAAGAAAATGGACTTATTTTCAATTTTTCAGCCAATCAATAAAAGTTTGACGCTTACAATGCTTCAGTTCCATGTATTCATGATTATTTGATAAAGTTGCAACGTTCCTCTTTGGTGGCTGCTGCTCGAAGGTCTCAACTGGTGACATTATTTGCCTTCCATATCCTCATGACTGGTAGCCTTTTTCCCCTCTAGCTGCCCACTGATTTTCAAAGATGTATATAGTTCTGGACCCTCAGGAGGACAGGGAAAAGGCCATACACACACTGGCTCTCAGGAGAACCCTGGCATACATCCATAGAACTTGGAAAGATACTACTCTCTTCCTCTGCAGTGCTGGTCCTCAGAAGATACACAATCCGTTCCACACCACAGCTATTCTGCCGGTTGGTATCTACACTCATTCTCTGATATGAGATTGCTAAACGAGCTATGATGCAAGATATAAAGGTTCTCTAAACAGCTTTGGCTAGCACTTCCATCTTTCTGTGGGGAATTCCGTCCCCAATGTCTGCAAGGCCCTGAACCACACTGTCCAGCACTTAATTCAGATAATAAGGAAGTACTGTGGGTAGGGAAATCTCCTGATCTGGATGGAGATGTGCAACCAGCCTTGGTTGGTGTTGCACTCTCCCTGAAGGAACAGGTCTGCATCCTGGGGATTCCCCTCTAGCAGAACTACCTACAGTGGCAAGGGGGGTGTTTTTGAGCAGCTTTATTTAATTATTTTAAGTATTTTTATGTGAAAAGTATTTTATCCTTAGCCAAAGAAGTTCCAGAGCAGTTTAAACGAGATAGACTAAAAAGACACAAGGAAAAAGGGATGGGGAGGAAAGAGGGAGGAAATAATTCTTTGAGCAGGACTGATAGAAATGGCACTGCTCTCCCTCTCTACAGCCTGCTGGAATGGCTGCTGATTGCGACAGTTGAGGGAGGACTTTGGCTGAGGAGGACAGGGGCTCCCTTATTTACAGATATTGCTGGTTATTCACGTCTTGGTTACTTCTAGATTAGACTGCAGTAATGCACTTCAGGTGGGGCTGATTTTTAACTGTTTGGAAGCTTTAGGTGCTGTGGAATGCAGGCATCCATTTACTTGTGGAGACCAAGCAACTGGAGCATATAACATTGATTTCGTGCTGGCTACGCTGGTTGCCAGTGAATTTCTGAGCCCAATTCAAGGTGCTGGTTGTTTCCTTTAAAGCCTTAAATGGCTTGGAATCGCATTATTTGAAGGACTGCCTGCACCTATTTGAGGCCCTGTTCACAAGCCTGCTGGTAAGAGCCATCAGGCTGGCAGGCATAAGACACAGCGCCTTTTTGGTGTTGGCCCCATAATTGTGGAACTCTGTTCCTCAGGAACTTCAGCTGTCTCATTAATTGCTTTTAAACAGGGCCTTAAGTCCTGGTTGTTGGAGTCTGTTTTTAACTGGATTGATTTGAACTGTAGACTGCTAGTCTATAGCTGAAGAATTTAATTTCTTCTATCCTTCATATTGAATGCTTTGTTCTTACGTTACTGGCATTTTATTTTCGCATTAATAATAATAATTTATTTCTTACCCGCCTCTCCACTTGGATCGAGGAGGGGAACAACAATGAATATAAAACACATTAAATTCTTTTTTAATTTTGTAAACCATCTTGAGGGGGCTGTCTGTCTAGAAAGGTGGTATAAAATGTATTTATTAAATAATGCCCTCAACTTGCATCCTAGGCCATGCACAAAATCTGCCTTTGTCCAGGCTGCCTTGCATGCACTGTTATTTTTAAAACTTCCATATATATAAAAAAGAAGGTTGGCATTTAAACGGAACTAAATCTGAATATGCCAAGGCTACAATACCTGTATTTTGCTGGACATAGGTATTCATCTTTTGATTATTTAATCATCCTGACCCTTGATGACCAATAAAGGTTACAGATATCCACAAGGAGCTGTCTTGTCTTGACTTTCTGCCCAATTAGTTTGCTTTGTGATTTTTAAAACAGATGTATATGCATCCAGAGGCTAAAATATATTCATAACTTTTATATACCTAAATAAAAACTGTCATTTGCCAACCTGCTTAAAGTTACGACGTTTGGATGTGTCAATGTGTGAGTATTTATAAAGCAGTCAGAATCAATCTTGGAACTTAAGTCTGACATTTTAATTTTGGTTGACCTGGATTTCTATTAATCTTTTGCAACGCTTAATAGAATTACTTCAGCCTCCCAAGCCCTGAATCCTGCAGATATTTAGGAAAGTTTGTTTTACACCCATGCAAAATTCATAAACTATTCCTCCATATCAGCTCATTTAGTGATAAGTCAGCAAGTTGGTAGTGGTGTCGTCAGTCTGCTTTTATTACCGGTAGTGCAGTTTTCCATATAACAACGAAACTCTGTCTTGGAGCAGTTTTCATTTTTAATCCATTTGTAATGTATCCGCACGCAGTTCAGGTGTGGTTTCAGTTCACTCCTGCAAGTGCACATGGCACAGCTTCTCTGCCATCTGCCATTGCCAGGTGCAATACAGAATAGAGCTTGTGGGCCTCCTTGGTAGCTGCTTAGAGAATTAGAGATTTTGGCAGGAGTAGCTTCTCTTATGATGGTGCTGCACAGGTAGAAGAAACTGTAATTATGGAAATTGACCTTTCTGCTCCAGCTATTAAAAGGCATTCTGTTTTGAATCAGCAGCTAGAGCCAGACATTTGGGCTTCTACTGTTTACCATGCCTCACATCAATTCATTTTACTCTTCAGCTGCTGTCAGCACTCTAAGGGCTCATCTACACCAAGCAGGATATTCTGCTATGAAAGCAGTATGGAAGCGGTATATAAAAGGTAGGATCCACACTACTGCTTTACAGCGGTAATGAAGTACACTGACAATTGTTGGGGCCCATGACACATCTACACCAAGCAGAATATAACACTATGAAAGTGGTATGAAAGCAGTATATGGTATTTGTCATGGGTCCCAACAGTTGTCAGTGCACTTCAGTACCGCTATAAAGCAGTAGTGTGGCTCCTGCCTTTTATATACCACTTTCATACCACTTTCATAGTGGAATATCTGCTTGGTGTAGATCAGCCCTCAGTTTATGCTGGTCACTGGTAAAGAAAAGCTCCCTCCTTGGCACCCACTATAAATGTGGAGCGTACCAACAGGGAAGGGGCAGTGCTGCCAACAATACTTCGCTGCCAGTGTGCCCCATTTTATACTGGGCCTTGAAGAGGGGCGGGGCTCTCCTTGGCACCCAATATAAATGTGGACATTGAGAGGTAGGCAGTGACCACAAGCTGCATTTGTGCAGCCTGCTTTAAAGTGCCCGAAATTGTAAGATTAGATCAGCGCAGTAGTATGCTGACACCTTTATTTTAGTTTTCTGAAATGTTTGAGTAACTCATTTTCATCTGCTGATAGGAATAGCGTTACACAGTTTGGGAAGAATAATTTTGAAATACCCTATCGTATCATGTAAAAGTGGTACATTTGTTATTACTGGGAATAAGTGGTTTGAGTCAGAGCAGGAGTCCTCATGGGGCTTGCGCATTTGTAAAATGGCTGCCATGATGGGCTTGGCCAGTTACAAAACACTAATTTCCCAGAAGACAAACTGGTGAAGCTAAAAGCAAAGTAAGTTGCCCAAAAGACCTAAGTACAAGGCAAAATTTGAGCTCCAAAACACAAAACTACTCCTTTGAATTTGAGATGGTGCTGAGGATAGCCCTTCACTGTGCAGCATGTCAGCCAGCCTCCCAACTATTTTTTTAACTAAAAAGTGTAAATAAAATAAATGTCAGGAGTGGAAGGAAGTGTGCTGGATGCCAAGAGAGTGACCACAGGCTCACTGGTTCCCACGTGTACCACGCTGAAGAACCTAGAGTCAGAGGAACAATAACGAGATACCTTTAGAGTTAGTTCACTCGCAACTGAATGTTATTCTTTGCTTTAAAAGCAATGTTATAATACAGGTTCAGTTTGGAGAATTAGTTATGAACCTCATGGGCACACACCGAGTTTTGCCTCTCTTTTGCATCCTTCAGTTGACACTGAATTTACCTTGCCATCAATTGAGAATTGCTTTCACAGTTCTTTTATAACTTAGGCTAATAGGTTTCATAGTACATTCATTGTTAGTGCCGTTACGCTCACATTTCTCTTGCAAGTGGGATGTTATTTGAAACATTAATTATAAATCATGTTTAATTTTCACTGAGACAGAAACATCAGGGGAGGCTGTGTTGTCACTTCCATATCAGAATTAAAAGGATGCTCCTGAGCTCTCTGCTTCAGCTGATATTCTCTTCTACAAAACTAGTGATATTTACAAATGCTGCAGGTGATTAACCTGGCTGAACCTGAAATATGTGATATGGAATGTACATCATTAAAGCACAATAGTGGTCATACTGGGTAATCTCTGGTGCAATCTACATTGAAGTCGGTACTAAAGCGTCAATTGATCTATAATATATCTGGATTTCTGCCTCTGTGTCAAACTAATTCCCAAAACTATGAGAAATTGAATAGTTCTGGTGTGAGTTGTCTCTCTTGCTAGTCTCAGTTTCCAAAAGACAGTGATGTACAGGTCTCCATGTGTACTAGAAACTGAGGAGTGCATACACTTTCAACTTTATTACCGTCTAGAGACTTTGCTATTTCTTGTATGTTCTTTTGTGAATCCCTTCTTCAAGCATTTATGCAGTTCATCTCAGGTGTGCACTGCATTTTCCCACTTGCTCTTAAGAATGTATTCATGTAATACAAGCAGTGTTTGATACAATCTTATCTCTCTCCCCCCCCCTTTATGCTCTTTGCCTAAAATATCCTTGGTATTTAAAAGCAGACCTAGTATCAGCTCCTTTATTAAAGTATGTGCTGTGGAAATTATGCTAATTAAGCTGGAGTGTAATTATAGACTAGAAAGATTATTTCACAGTCAGAATTGAATTGTTGTAGATAAATGTGCATTAACTTAATAGTGTGCAGATAATTAGTTTTTCTATTTACTGAAGGAAGGTAGGGAAAAAAAGATGTAATCACTTACACAAAGCTTGCTCAGTCAACTGAAAGTATATTCTATCAGGATTCAAGTAATGAGTATTTTTCTGACATCTGTCTCCAATTTTTTCCTATCCTGTAATTAAAATGGTCAGTACTGACTAATTAACCCATTTAACTTTATTTCTACTCATGACATTTCTTGTACAAGAGCATTAAATGTGCTCCAGAAGCAGGGCATATGTGCAATTATATCCCCAATTTAGAATAAATAAAGGTATTCTTTCAGGTAAATAGCTGAAATTTACAATACTTCCAGCTGTGTGTGTGTGTGTGTTTGTCTTTTTATGTTCTCTATTGAGAAGAAAGTGACTTAATATGAAACATTGTTGTTTGGAAAACAATGCAGAAAACCTTTCCTTGTCTTGCATATCATATTTCATTAAATCAGTTGTAATGGAAACATAATACACTTCCAACTTTAGATTATTTCTTGATATTTTCCATATCTTACACATGATGATCTTTCTCTCACAGTGCAATTTCGGCTCAAGTTTAAGAAACTAATAATTCTGAGTTCATTCCTGTTGATCAAGTTGTCTCTGTACCCATGTGCAAACTCAGTGGAAGGCCTGCAGTGCTTTCAGCATATGAACCCATGTGTGTTATTTGTTTTGTTTATTTCCACTGCACCTCACAATTGGCTGCAGTCCTTTCCAAATGTGCACTGGAAGTCAAAAATAGCATTAGAATATCTACTTCTTGGGTTTAAATTAATATTTGCACATAATACAATTTGATGGAATCATTTGTGCACATAAAATCACTTACAGTAATAACCATAATGCTGGTATTTTCAGTTTGCTTTTGACTGGAATGGATGGAAGGTTGAAGGTGTATGGTTAGAGCTAAATGATATGAACAGTCTCACAAAAGCCTCTGTGGACAGTGCACTTCTTTGAAATGGAATAATATACATTTATGCTGTTCTCCACTTCAGTTGATCAGAATTTCATGATCAGTTTTATACTTGACCTAAGAGAAGTTCTGCTGATCTACAACAAGGGATAGTTAAAGGGAACGTATTAGTATTTCCCCCTCTTAATAATTAGGACATCCAACAGGATATATTGCATTTTAGAAGAACTTATGCGGTTCACAATTTAAAATCCCTGTTTTATTTATTAGAATCCTATTAATTGCTGAGTTGTGTCTTTAAAAAGTGAATGCACATTTATATTTGCTGTCAGGTGTTCACAAAACCATAAAGTGTGCTTAAAAGCTCTGATTAGACTGTGTGTCTCCATTGTGTGTTTGTCAATATTTGAAGAAACATCTGTTTTTCACATTTTTTGTGATTGCTGCAAGAAACACCAGCTATGCCCACGACAACGATGATTGCTGAGTAAAGTATCAAACAGCTCTTAGGTGCTACCCTGGACATCAGTCTTCCCACTTGGGTCTGTTTTTGCCCTTTGCCATTGTACTTTGATTCAAATGAAAGGAAGAACTAAGAAGAATTTCTTAATTGATATTGTGCTTTGCTTTTAGTTGACTAAGCTGAGACATGTAGAAGCATTTAAAAATGTTTCTGAGAAAAAAATTAAAATATAAAATCCATGAGTAAAACAGTAGAGATTAATATCGTAGTTCTCATTCATTACTAGTGTTGCAAATATAGTATAGGATCTGCCTACTAGTGAGCACTCCCTTTTGAACACAATTGTTGTTGAAGTCACTTTTGGGAGTGGGGAGTAACTTCAACATCAATAGTGTTCTTGTTCACATGCGAGTGCTCACGAAAATACAGATGTAGTCAAGCAGTGGCTTTGACCTGGAGCTAGGAGATTGAGCCACAAGTCATCACAATGATCTTCAGCCCCATTCTTTTTCTCCAAAATTCCCCAAAGGTTATCTTGCAGATGGCTGCAAGGGCTGAGAATCTGGAAGTAAACACTTGGGATTCATTGTTGGCTAACCCCAGCCATTCTCTAGTTCCTTCTAATTAATGCCTGAATCCAACTGTAGTATCCTATTTTTAGGTAATTTCTACAAACCAACATGACAGCTTTGGCAGTTCTCTCTATGCATTTCAGCCTAGTTTCTTCTTTTATTGCTAGTTACAAAGCTTCACTAATTTAATTATAAACAGTGTGTTTCCATTTGATTTCTAAATATAAAGGAAACTGCATAGAATTAGTAAGAAGGTTATTCATACAATATGCCTATTAGATATGCAAAAATTTAACTAGTAGATAACTTCACCATAAAAGATTTTAATGATCACCCAGATTGCAATCTTACACATTTTAAAGATCAAAATATATAAACTTAGTTACCAAACTGGGATATGAAATAAGGCGGATAATTATTTAAATAAGCGTTCCAAAATTATTTAACAACTGGGGCTGGGTTTGCCTGGCCCCTTCCACGATCACAAGCTTCTTGATTCTTAGTGATTTGAATCTTATTAACTTCAAATGGTGGCTTAATATATGGTATCTCTCCTTTCAAGATCTCTTCATCTATTTCTCAATCTAACCTTCTAAATCAGATCTTTTCCTCCCTACTGCTCACAAGACACACGTGTGTGTATCCAACATCTTCAATATCGTTGTGTCTAACAAAATAAACTGTTGCCTACTGAACCACATACTATGATAAATATATTTTGACATGAAAACATCACAGCACTCTTTTCTTTTATTTATTATTGCATTTATATCCCCCTTTTTTCCACCGAGGAACCCAAGGTGGCGTATATAATCCTCTCCATTTTATCCTCACAACAACAACCCTGTGAGGTAGGTTGGTCTGAGAGTCTGTGACTGGCCCAAAGTCACCCAGTGGGTTTCCATAGCCCAAGTGGGGACTAGAACCCAGATCTCGTGACTCCAAATCCAACTTTTTAGCCACTACACCACACTGGCTCTCACTACACCACACTGGTTCTCTTCTTGCTTCTGTTACAACAGGACAATTATACTATGATTCTGTCACTTACATACTTTTGCATAAGGTATATATGTCTGTCTGTCTGTTTTTAAGGACTATTCACAAACATGTTAACTTATGGCAGAATTTCTGTTATGTAAACCTCACTCTGTACAGGTTGTAGCAACTAATAAATAAGAGAATAGTCCCAGGATGTATGTTGTGCATGGTCATACTGGTGTGATCCTATCTTTATCATTCATCCTGTCTTGTGCAGACGTGTTATAATTCCCCAGTGGTTTTTCTTTAGACTTCAAACTATAGCAAATGAATTGTTGCACAGTTCAAGATTATTATTAGTGAACTTTTAGAAATAGTTGTTTCTAGTGAAACTAATTTTATTTCTTGTTATGGTCCACCTTGATAACTTGATAATACAGTTCCCAGGGTGGCTTTCAAAAAAAAGTCCAAAGATGAATTCTGTTAGCTCACGTTCTTTCATAGTTTAAAAAATTAATATGGACAGCTAATTTTAGTTTTACTTATTTAAATGGTTAAAAAAAATCAAAGCCTTTTCCTCCACTCTTCAGCTGAAAAAGGCTTCCAGAGTGGCTTACAAAGATAAATAGTGAGACAGTCCGTACACTCAGGCTTACCATCTAAAAGACATGACACAAAAGGAAAAAGTTTTGGAAGGGGAGAGAAGAAAAAGGAAATTCGGGCACTAGTTCTTAGGTACAATGTCTATCATCACTGAGAATAGAAGAATTCCTTTTGACTTTGGTTGGCATGCCTTGGTATTTTATTTATTTATTTATTCAGTTGTATCAATAAATATTATTTTGCATGAGGTTAAGTGGGAGATGTGTTGGGAACTAATCAGTGTCCAGTTTTGCTGTGCATTTTCCTGAGACTGTTCTATGAAACGCATTTATTCATCTGTAACAAAAAATGGATAGTTTGATTTATTGAAATATCTGGCATAGTTTTAACCATAAGAATATAAGGATTGCATTGCCAGACCAGACAAAAGAGTTATCTAGATCAGCACTCTTCCTTCTACAGTAGCTACTGACTGAGATGTGTTTAGGAATCACCCAAGCAGGGCACGATCAAGATCATCTTCCCCTTCTGTTTGTCCCTAGCATCTGGTAATCAGACATCTACTGCCTCTGAACATTGAGGTCCCATTTTTAGCCACTATGACCAACTATATCCTCCATGACTTTGTTATTTAAGCCATCATGATCATCACTATGGCAATTAATTATATAGGGCTGGATACAGAGTAACATTTGGTTGGGTCTAGACAATGGGACTTAAGTCATGACTAACGTGTCAAGTTCATTCAATGGAACCCAAGTTCAACTAATCTTGTTTTGATCCAAATCATCAAATTAAGTAGACATAGCCTTAAGTTAAGCATTTTTTTCTATGTTGGTGTGGTAATGGAAGGAAGGTATGGGGAAGGAAAAGTTTGCAGTGATGATAATTATAAACTGTGAATAAAGGCTGGAGGCTTTGGCTATAGGTAGTCTGGACCTGAAGAGACTGGAGTGGAACCATTGGACTGAATACTGTGACTCTGGGCTTAATGGTCTTAATCTTCTCTGAATTTCACTGCCTTGCCAGCTTGACCTTTGTCCGCCTCCCTTTTGCATTTAGTTCCTGTTCCTTTTCTTATAAAGCTATAATGCAGTAAGTAAGAAGGTGAAAGCGATCGTTGTTCTATACTAAATTCAAACGAATGGGATAGCAATTACTGAAAGGCCACATTTCACAGCAATTTTATTTCCCTTTGGGAAGACAAATGATCAGAAGTAGAGCACTATAGCATTGCACATGACAGGGCTGTATTGCCAAAGTCTATTACACCTGCTTTCGGGAAGGGAATAGAGTGTAATAAAATAACAGAAAGTGAGGATCACATAAATAAAAAGACATCAATCAGGTTGTTGGCAGGAGAAGACAGTTTTTGTACTTGAGCTTCCTGCAGCTTCTGGATACATTTTTTAAAATAACATTTGAAATTACTATTCAAGCCCTGAAAATGATCCTAGCACCCAATAAGGCAGACTTTATTCATCCCTGGGTCATATTCATCCTGAAAAGGCAATTTTGTGCTTTATTGTGTGGAAATTTGCCGGTGACCCACTGGATTATTTCCTCAAATACCAATAGGAAACTCTGTGATGGTGGAAGTTGGGAGTGAGGGGAATCCATTGCACACAGAGACCTTTCCTAATGTTTCTCTAGATTATGCCATAGACTTCAATTAGGCCACAGGGCTAGTCAGACTTTGAATACATGTCCCCATTCTAGTTATTTTCTGACCTCAGGGAAGTGCCTAGTAACTGTCAAGTACTCAGGCACTGGTCACTTTGATTAATCACTTCTTCCCTTCTCCATCTAGAGAAGAACATGCAGCTTCCTAAGACAGTTAAAAATGTCCATCGTTCCTCAAGGGGAAAAATGCATAGCAGAGCTGCTGCCCATACAGATGACTCCTTTTTTTGCCATTTGGTGATTAAGATTCTGAATCCAGGATGTTGGACAGTAATGGAGGCTGATTTCCAGTGTCTTGGGGGACACCACTGTATATAGTAATCAAGAAGGAAGTAGGCGATAGAAGTAGGTGGTTATTTTGAACAGGATTGCAATGCGTCTAAACAATGACCTGAACAATCTGGGGGGAAAGGCAAGCAAGAGGGGACATTATAAGGGTGTACAAAACGATGCATGGCATGTAGAAAGCAGATAGGGAGACATTTTTCTTCCTCTCTCAAAATACTAGAACTCAGGATCATCCCATGAAGCTGATTGGTGGGAGGTTCAGGACCAATAAAAGGAACTACTTCTCCATGCAGTGCATTGTTAAGCTATGGAATTCACTTCCACATGATGTAGAGATGGCACCACTTTGGATGGTTTTCAAAGGGGACTGGACAAATTCCTGGAGGGTAAGGCTGTCAATGGCTACTAGTTTTAATGGCTATATGCTGCCTCCAGTATCAGAGGCAGTATACCCATGTACACCAGTTGCTCGGTAACATGGGCGGGAGGTGCAGTTGAACTCATGTCCTACTTGTGGGCTTCCTGTGGGTAGCTGGTTGGTCACTGTGTGAACAGAATGTTGAACCAGATGGACCCTTGGTCTGATCCAGCATGGCTCTTATGAGTTGTTCGTTGTAGTCTATTCTCCCAATTTTTTATCCTCCCCCGGCCATTTTGTTTCCTTTCTTCTGTCTTATTTACTTGGAAGGTAAGGATGCCTGGCACATTAACATTCTCAGCTGGTGCTCTAAGCACCAATGAATAAGATAAGGCAGGGCAACTAGGATGAATGCTTTTGAGACTTTTTATAGTTGAAGGAGATCATTCTGAATATATTGCTTATGCTACTTTGGTGGAGCTATTGCTTCTCATGGTTTATGCTGTGCAATCTTTAGAAAACACAGCTTTGTTGAGAATATTTTTTTTACTGTAAATCTGCACAATAAAGAGGGATACAAAAGTACATATTGTGAAACATCTGTTTAACATTCCAACAGCCCTGCTCATGGCAACAAAGGTATATTTTTGTTTGTTGTTTTATTTACTACATTTATTTGTCACCTTTTCCAAACAACTCATGGTGACTTATGTCATAATTAAAATAAAATCAGATATTCCTAAAATTGAACCAAAAATATCCACCGGTAAGAACAGTAACCACTACAACATTAAAACTAGAACCAGTTTTAATAATGTTCAACTAGAAATGCTTTTAAAAGGAAACAGTCTTTACCTCTCTGGTGGAACTCAGTAAGAGATAAAGATTAATGGGAGGCTGCTCCAAAGAATAATCTATCCTGTCCATCTCCAAATGAATTTCTCCAAATATTGGAATAAGCAGTAGAGTGTTCTCTCCAGATCAGGAGAGGAAAATGGGTGGACATATACTCTCTTGGGTAAGCACATTAAGGGAACAATATCGTATGCATGTTTAGATAGAAAAAAAGTCCTATAATTCCCAGAATTCTCCAGAAAGCATAACTGGCTAGGGAATGCTGGGAGTTGTAGGACTTTTAGGACTGCACTTTAAACCAATACAGATATACAGGCTTTCAGATTTGTTCACATTCAGGAAAGCCTTCTAATGTTAGCTTCTTTTTCACGAAGAGAAAAGAATCTAAATTTATTCAGTGTGAGAGATCAGAAGTGTAAAGCAGCAGATTATGCAGTTTACTTTTTTCAGGTTGACTGGAACCAACATTTAGGTTTTAGGGACTTCTATTCCTTTAGAGTGAGAATATATGGATTTTTTCTTGACAGAGAAATAAATTCCCATATGGTAATATTTCTGTGGCTACTACTTGCCATTATAGACATGCCATTGTAAACATTCATTAGTTTCCATGAATGGGAATGTAAAATACTCTGAAATTTTGGTTATTATTATTATTATTATTGTGGTTAAAAATCGTAAAAGAAAGACCAAAAATACTTGATTAAGCTTTCCACCTTATTCATAGAGGTTATGATCTGCTGCTTCATCTGCCTAGTAGATGAGAATGTTCATCAAGGAGGCCGCTGGTTGCACAGTTTCTTCAGGGTAGCATATCATAGACTCATTGTGTTGGAAGGGCCCTACAAGGCCATTGAGTCCAACCCCCTGCTCAATGCAGGAAATTGACCAGGCCTAGACCCGCTTAGCTTCATCAAGGTTGCAGCATTCCATGCCATCACACCAGATAAGCTGGATCCTGTATGGTTCCTTGGTTGTAGCTACTGCTGCAGTGTTTCATCTTGTTCCCCCACGTTCTTTGGCATATGAGCTTAGTAGATGAGACTGGGATGCTGTGAAGATGTGAATGATATTCACAATTACAAGATGTGGTTCTTTCCCTCCCTGTAAGGGAAAGAAGGAAAGGAAAGGAACCTCTCGTGCAAGCACTGAGTCATTACTGACTCTTGGAGGGACGCCAGCTTTCGCTGACGTTTTCTTGGCAGGCCTTATAGCGGGGTGGTTTGCCATTGCCTTCCCCAGCCGTTATTACCTTTCCCCCAGCTAACTGGGTACTCATTTTACCAACCTTGGGAGGATGGAAGGCTGAGTCGACCCGAGCCGGCTGCCTGAAACCAGCTTCTGCTGGGATCGAACTCAGGCCGTGGGGACAGTTTCGGCTGCAGAAACTGCTGCTTTACCGCTCTGCGCCACACGAGGGAAAGAACCCTCCCTTTAAAGGGGCTTCAATGGGAAGGAAGGAGCAAAGATTGCTTATCATGATTGCAGCCTCCCTTTTACAGGGCATTTTGCTTGAGTTTATCCAGTTCTGCCAGCTCCCAGGAAATGGACAGTGCCTGCTGCTCCCTCCTGAAAGGATGTTCTTAGGAGAGCAATGCTTTTGGAAATTTTTCAAAGCTACAATAACTTTACATAGCAAGAAAAAAAATTAATTTTCATTGTACATTAGCATTGAATCATAAACTTCTGCTCTAGTTTGTGGGTGGGTAGATAGGTAGGTCATTTAATACCCACCTCTCCTTCATATTCAAAGAGCAGAGTTTAGGTTGTTCAGGGACAAAGTGCGTACATTAAAAAAAAAGTGTGATGAAATGATAAATTGTGTTATTTTTATATGTGCATATTTAAGTGTTTGGTTCAGGTTTGGATTTGCTGAGGCCAATTTTTTTTTTCCAGGAAATGGTAAGTAAGTGGAAGGGGGAGTTAGAATGGTGAGCCCTGTGAATGGCGTCATCTGATTGGTTGGTTGATTTGAGTGGAGAGAGAGGAGGGGGAGTGAGAGGACAGTTTGGCAGTGAATTAAAATGAAGGCGTTAGTAAGGGTAGAAGTAGAGATGTAAAATTTCCGGAAATTTTGAAGCCATGGAAAAAACCCGATTGTTTTCTGTTTTTTTTTTTTTAAGGGGAAAACGGAAATTTTCAGAAAAATTGAAATAATGCAATATTAGCACTTTTTACAGATTGAAAGTCACTTTGTTACTTTAGGAACATAAAATGTAATTATGTCCAAGTTGGCTTGGCATAAAATTATTACATTTGGTATATTAGTACTAGTGTATTCAAACAATTATTACAAATTTAATTTACTTTTTTTACTTTTTGGGGGGGTAACAAATGGAACTACAAGCTCCTGAACTGTTAGGAACACCTGAACTGTAAGGAACCTCTTTGGTTCTGCCAGTTTATGAGGAGCAGGCAAAAAACAATTTAAAAAAACAACAACTGAAGAAACCACCAACATTAGTAACAAAGAAAATGATTTATGTCTCTGCTAGTCCTCCAGTGTCAAGGCATAAAGCCCCCATTCCCATAAAAAGAACTGAGAAAAATGGCGGGGGGGAACCAAGATTCAATGAATATGCATGAAATTTAATCAGACTCATTTTCTGACCTATAGCTATCAGTATTAGTTTCAGTCTCTGCTTCCATGGAAGTGCCCCCTAGAGGCAGAAATGCTTCTTCCTCTTGCATTTGTGAGTTGTAGTCTCAGTTTGCAACCTAGGACTTGCTTGTCCTTGGTGCACAGACATTGTAATAATCTGATACTGTACAGTTTTTAGAAACCATTTGAAGAATTAAATATCTGAACACCTTGTCTTAAACATTTTATTCATCATGCTAAAATAAAACATCCCGCAATCCGTTTTTTCTTCATTTTTTCCAATTTTCCAATTTTTCGGGAAAAAAACAAAAAAGGCTTCGGGGGAAAAACGGAAACCCCCCGTTTCCCCCCCAAATTTTCTTGTTTTTTTCCAGGCCTTCACATCTCTAGGTAGGAGTGAGGGAGGTTTAGTAGAAGCTTGTTTCAAGATAGTATTAGGAAAGTGGGATTATAGGATTTGGATGTGGTTACTATTCCCTGGGAGGTTGAGGGAGGTAGATATATGTGATAAAGTAGAATAATCTTAAAGTGTCATTTAAAATCTTTTTCTATATAAATAATTATTTTGTTTAATAGCCACATCTGCTTGGTACTTCAGGTAGACAATACATATGCACCCTCACACACAAAAGGTTTATTATTCCCTCATTCTTTCAGAAAATAAAGAGTAGGGTGGTGGCAGTGAAAGAAAGGTTTGATAATAGTCGTCACTGAGGTTGGTGATGCCACAGATAGACTTAGCATAAAACAGGGAAAACAGGAGTTTAACAAGACTGCTTACATTTCATTAAGGTTTCATGGCCATAGAATAAATCATGAAACTATTCTGGGGAAGCAAATTAAAGGGGTGAAGGATGGATTCCAAACATTGATCCTGCTTTCTGTGAGGCTAGCTTGGTTTTCCACTGGGAATAAAATGGCCTGCATTTTGCAGGGTTTTCATCCTAATTTAGAATTTTAAAAAACAACAACTCTGCTGTGGAACCAAAGCCTGATCCAAACTCTATTAATCATTATGCCAATGCCTCTTGCTTACTCTCTGCCAATTGCTTTCAGTCTAATTTGATGCATTGGCTTTAGCTGATTTGCGGTTTGCACTATGGCAGATAAAGAGCCATCCTTTTCTGCTCCTGCCTGACAAACCCCTTGATACAAAGTGTTTTTAAATAAATAAGCACAAAGTTATTCCATAACTCCAGGAAAGGCCAAACAGCTTGTACTGTGTAGGAGAGCAAGCTATAATTCTATTCACTACCTTACCAATATTATGTAAATACTATCTTCCCTTCCCAGGACAGCATCCAGCAGCAACCTCTATTTATTAAACAGAACCTCCATTTTCAGAGGCAGTATATCTGCATACTTGGAGCACAACAGCAGGAGTGAGTTGTTTCCTTCATATCCTTTTTGTGGTCTTCCCAGAAACAGCTGGCTGACAACTAATAGAAACACAAGGCTTATTAAATAAATCTCATGGTTCAATCCAGCAGGGCTCATCATGTGTGGCCCTTTCCCATTTTTGCAGGGGTCTTGGATGAGCACCTTTTAAAAAATTGTTGTTTTGTTTCAAAGGATATATCAGTTTGAAACTATGTTTCAAGAACGCACTGGATAATCACACAGCCATGAGATTTTTAGTTTGGGAGAGTTTCTTTCCACTTCCTTTTGTTTTGGCATTTATACTCTGTCTTTCTATGATAAAATCAAACTCAGGGCTGCTTGCAAATAAAAATATAAATCATGACAAAATTAAAAACAATAGCAACAATAAAGCAAAAAGCACTGAAAAATCCCAGCATCGTTAAAAACCATATTCACATCACAACAGCAGACAAGAAACTTTTTCTTTTCTTTTTATGATGAATGTTTGGTGCCATTCTTCAACATATGGTTCCTACAGGAATCTTCTCCACAATGCTGCCTGCAGGGAAGTAGTGCCTGGAAAAGAATATATATTGGTGTCTGTAATTCTGTATGCCAACTGCTTGATCAGATGTGAACGTTCTGCTCTACTAACGTAAATTAGAACTAGAAATTAACATACCCTTGAAAATTTGCTATAACTAAGGGGTATTTGTCATGGTTGCCCAGAGGTTTGGTGTAAACTGGTATTGCTAATGTATCCCTAGGGTGCCAAATGGTGGGGCATATGCTCTTTAAGATGTCTATGTTCTCCAGTATTCTCATACTCGGCATGCACATCTTTGTTTTAACACTTTTTCTTCAAACAGGTAACTGCACAAACCTATACAAATGAAGATAAATGCTATTCCACAACATAACAGGCAACACATTACTGGTAATTCCGCTGCAAGGGGGAGAGCGTTTATATTTTCTTTGTGTTTAATTTTTCTTTTGAATATCGTACACTCCCCTGCCAAAACATAAATGGCATGTGGCATGTTTTGCAGGCTAACCCTATTCAGATGTGATTTTGAATATTCATTTCAGTTGCTGCAGTGCTCTAGTGTTGTGCTCTTAGTCCACTGTCTGTGCCCGTTGGCAAATGTACCACATGAGTCAAGTGTACAGTAACATTATCAAGCCGGTGTATACTAAAACTCAGATGCACCCTTGCACCCATGTCTCTGTATGGTTTTGTAGCAAGCTGATTGAGATAGGAAGCAACCCCGTATAGGAGAGTTAGGCAGAGTGGTCTCTTCATACTATGCTGTAGCTGTGAGCTGTTGCTCTTGTCAAAGTGTTCCACATGTCTCTACTTACTATGCCGCAAGTTGGCCAATTAATATCACTGTGGGCAATGATGACTCACTGGGAGAACCCATGTGGAGAAATGGGGAGGAAACTTCAGAAGTGTTCTAAGAGCAATATATTCAAAACTAATACATTTCAAGTTATAAAGTTCTTCTTCAGACGCAACTGTATAGCAAAAAAATAATCTTTTTTCAATGGTGGCAGGCACCCCACCTCTGGGGTACCCTCCCCAGCTGCAGGGAGAGTTTACCCAGCACCGGCTTTGCAATCTTTTCAATGCTTCCTTCCTTGCTTTATTTCCTATTTATTTAATATTTGCATCACACTCAGGGCAGCTTACAGTGCAGAATTATAGATCATGAAACAAGTCAAAATAGCAATCATAACCATTAGAACAGATATAATAGCAGCAACATCATAAAATACCTCACTACACAGTTTACTGTTTGGTCCCTAGCATATCTCCTGTATCCAAGGATGTCCTGGTTACTAAGCAGTTCTCCAACATGAGCTGAGATGCAACAAATGGTGTCTAACCACCATGACTCCCATATAAACAGTAGTAGAAGCTCTGAACAATCCTCTGATGTGCTTTACTCTCAGTTGCTCACTTCCATTTGCTGGTGTCTTGGATCACCCATAAGATTATGTAACTGCAGTGCACAAGGAGAGAATTTTGCCTATACCTTGGAGTAAGTGGGTGTGGTTCAATGATGTTCATTTTAGAATATGACCCTTATTAAACATTAGCTGTCAACAGGGCTATACATATTGCAGTATCTAAACTCAACAAACCTCTCTGGAGAACATGAAAATCAAGAAATACATTGACTGATTTTTCTGAATAATTTTGTACAATTAGATTCATAGTCCATAGATTCCTTAGATGCTATGGGTTATATTCCTTCATATATTCTACAACCTTTTTTTTTTAATTGCAAAGAACTTAAGTTCTAAAGCTGGGTACTGCAGTATGTTTATTCTCCACTTAAGGATATCTGTAGTACGAGTTTCCTCATCACTATTAGTTTAAAAATATGCATCTGAGCAGAAAATAATTTAAACACTGTTGCAGTCCAAGTATTACCCATTTGGGACAATTGATGTCTGTAAAAGACAGGTGCTACTGTTATTTACTTTTAACCAATGCTGATATATATTATTTCAATTATGGTGATTTAAATCAATGCACACTATAGTCACTATTGCCAGATTTATAAAGGACACATGCTTTGCAACATAAATTGTTTATAACCATTTGCTGTAGTATTTTATTTCTATTTGTAAATGAAGTTTTATACATTTTTCCATACAATAAATATGCGACATAGGCAAGCACTGGTACATTAGGAAATGTTATCTGAGTAATGACTAAAATTAATGGAGCTTGATCAACATATGTGAAGTCTCTTCACATGAGTAAACTTTTGCAGGTTTGATGGAAGGACTAGATTAGATCAGGTGGCAGAATTTGAGTAGTGAATTATCAATTATTTTAGGGGTGGGGGGGCTCCATTTTTTATTTTTCACATTAGGTGGCAAAATGGCCCTGCCAGGCCTGCCTGTTTGACAGTACGGTGGATGAAAAGTTAGCCTTGTATACAATATGGAACATCAAGAGAAACTTCCATTGTGAAAAACTGGTTCCATTTTGTGCACAAAAATGCAGCAAAGCACTTCTGAAATCATCCTGTGGAGACATCTAAGAAATGATGTTAATAAATTGGCATGCAGTAAATATGGTATCAACAATTGTCAGTGACTGAAATACGGAATATAGGATCTTTCTTCACTCCATTGACACTTGAAGCCGTGCTGAATATGAAAAGAAACCAGAATGAATAATGGTTTAATACAGGGGTGGGCAAAATGTGAACCATCATAGCTATTTTTGCAGCCCCCTTGCAAAATTGCTGCTGCAGCAACCCAACCCCCATGATTTTGCGAGAAACCAAGGTGCACAGGGAGCAGATTTTATTCATTTATTTATTTCACTTTTATACTGCCCAATCGCCGAAGCTCTCTGGGCAGTTCACAAAAATTAAAACCATGAAGAGCATAATAAAACAACCAACAGTCTAAAAACACAATTACAAAATACAATACAAAATTTCTCTTGTTGGAAGAGAAATCATACCGCAGAAGGCTTCCCATGTGACTTGTTTCCAGTGATTTGAGTTGTCTGGAAAAACATGGATTGGAAAATTTTCCAATACAAATTGAGGTCCCCCCCCCAATTTCCATAGGAAAATATTCTGGTGCCCTAGATCAAGGGGTGGCAAATTGTGACCCTTCAGATGTTTTGGCTATGTATTCTACCACCCCTCATTAACTTTTGTAAACTACCCAGAGAGCTTTGACTATGGGGCGGTATATAAATGTAATAAATAATAATAATAATTAGCTATCCAGGCCATGGCTGTTGAAAGCCATAGGCCAAAGCATCTGGAGAGCCACAAGTTTCCCAACTCTGCACTAACGAGATCTAATTTAGCATATTTATTTTACTTGTATTTAGTAAACAAAGCTAAAAAGTACACCCCAAGTTAATTTTTATTCCCAATATTCCACAAGGATTTTACCTGAAACATTTGAGGGGGGATTAAAGGGCATTTATGTGTGTTAAATGTTATATTATGTAGACATTTTTATAGCACTACTTGTACATTTTTTTTTAAAAAAAGCATGTACTTCCCTTGAATCATTTAAAAAAACAAAGGTAGTGAAAACTGTTGACATACAAATTAATTTTAGCATCCAAAAAACCTGTGCATGATACAGCTACCCATCTATTTCAACAGTGTTCAACTCTCTTCTGCTAAGGATTGTTGGGGCACCTTCAGTTTTGAAATCACTCTTCCTTAGTGCCATTTCACTCTGAAACATATACGTATACATGTATGTATTCTCTCACACATACTTGCTAAGGATAGTCACCTGAAAAAAGATTGGATTTGTAATTGGCATATATTCATTTTTATAAATGAACAGAATATTTTCCCCAGAAAATAAAACCATTGAAAATTTTTTCACCCCACACCACTGCTTGTTTCCTTCCAAAACTGCAAGGCTTTTGCCATTGGAAGGCAATTTCAGCAGTAGGGGTGCGGCCCCCAAAACATTCTAGGTGTGTACTTTGGGCCGCTCTGACTCCAAATGTTGCCCACTCCTAGTTCAATAGGACATACTGTACATCTTTACCAAGAAAAATGAGGTCTCCAAAAGCATACTATTTTTGGCAAACACAGTGGAATTTTTTGCAAAAGAGAATTTGGGACAGCTAAAGCTACTTGTTCAACCCTCTTCTCCTAAGGATCTTCTGGGAGGCAAACTCCCTCCACTGGACTTTCTCCAGTTCGTTCTTCTTATAGCCCCACATCAAGTCCTAGCCTTTCCTGAGGGTCTCCCAGTGCTCAGGAAAGGCATTTCCAGGGTTCCGGGGGCTGGTGGTGGAGAGGAGGCATGGAGAAGTCCTACTGAGCAACTTTGGATCCAATTCAGAGAAACTCATTGTGAAGGCAAACAGTGTTTCAGTGCTTGAAATAGCAACTGGCGCCATGTCCTATCCAGAACACTATACCCTTAAGTTCAATTATCATATACACACCATCTTTACCACATGCCTGTTTTTTAAAATAGTTTTAAAATTAGTTTAAGTCTAGCGCTCCTAGGGCATGAGGCAGTCATCATGGTTAACAAATTTTGCATATTTAGGAAGCTATTTCATTACATATTTAGAAATTGCTAAAAACTTTTAATTGATTTTAGAGAACATCTGCTTTTGAAATGGCCATCACATATGGAGATTAAATTGCAATTTTCTTACAATGCCTTTATTAGAAAACCAATTAATTAGTCCAAGTATAAAAAATTTGTTACTAAATTCATCTCATAATAGCAGAAAAGGAAATGTGTATCCTCTTTTAAATTTCAAAACAAAAGTAAGTGACATTCCATCCTGTATTCATGAATCCAAACATGAATTTCAGAACACTGGGGGCTGGGGGAGAAACTTTAGCCTCTCCTACCTGTGCACAATGGCTCCAATCCAAATCAGGGCCCCATTTGCACTAGGAGCAGAAATTGTTGACTTCACCCAACAATTGCCCATAGTTTGTTGTTGGGTTAACTCTGGGTTGTTTAACCCATAAACAATCCATAATTTTGAGGTTTGCATGTCATGAAACATCCCAGGATGTTCCAGCAGTGTTAATTAAAAGCAGAAATGGCTTGTGTGTTCTGCTCAGACCCACAGTCTCTGGGTTAAAAAGCCTCAGGAACCACCACCATAACAACATTACAGTGTGTATAAGGATATGATAGGAGCAGTAGCCATCTCTTGCACCTTTACAGTTTTCTTTGCTTTGTGTATCCCCTTATTTACCCCCTCCATACTTTGCTTTGCCTTTAGTTGTGCCTCCTCTTCTGCCCTTCACTCACAAGCACATGCCCACATACACTTCCCCCTCTATGACTATTGACTTTTCTTTATCACAGTGTGCTGATTTTCTTGAATAACACAAATATACCTAAAGTCAGCTGGTAACCATTTTATACACACACAATACCTAGACGCTATCCTATTGCTGGAGTGCAGAAACATATTGTTCTTGTGGGACCTCTCTTCCTGTGGGATTTGGAAGTAGATGGGTGTGTGACATAACACAAAAAACAAATTGATGGAAAGAAATGAGTGTTCATGGTACATTCAGATACCAATAATGTAGTAGGGAAATAGTGGATGCAGTTTTATCCTGATTGATTCTCCCAGCTGGAAACCTACCCATGGCAGGTTTCTCTGTAAGAGCACTGCAGTGGTTGCATGCTTGTAGAAATAGTGCCAGTCTCAAAAGCCAAACTAGGAATAACTAGCACCTCACAGCTGAGCCCATGCTGCTCTTCATTGCAGTGCTATGGGGCACATCAGATGGTGTTCCTTCAACTCTGAGGCTGCTTTGATACAAATGCTTTCTCCTATTCCCCTCCCTCAGCCCAGATCTGGTACTTGGGATTGGTTCTATTCAGCGTCGGTGAGAAAGCATGTCTGTGCATATTGGCTGTGTTTTTGTATATTTTGTTTTCTTAATCTTTATCAGGGCTTCCTATAGTGCATTTCATTTCTATTATTTTAGAATAATAGAACTTTGAGAAAACAAATCAAGTGAAAGCAATAATGGTTAAGTACATAAAAAATATGGGTAGTAATGGTAGTGATTGCCTTTTTATGTTCATTCTGGCAGTGATACCAATAAATCCCCCATATATTTCCTGTTGGCTTGGTATAGTAAGCCGTTAGCATTTGAACAATAATAGAACTGATACTATTATTATTAATTTATTATAATAATAATTATTGCCATTGCTGAATCTTTTCTTGTTTCTTTGTATACAGAGAGTTTGGTTGGAGAGATCCAGAACTTCCAGAGGTTATTCAGATGTTACAGCATCAGTTCCCCTCAGTACAGTCTAATGCTGCTGCTTACTTACAGCATCTCTGCTTTGGTGACAATAAAATAAAAGCTGAGGTAAGATAATTGGTTGTTAAACGTGTGTGTGTGTGTGTGCGCATGTGCATACGCAATGATTATGTAAGCTCAACTAGTATTGGAATTCTGAGGTTGCTTCATTCTTCATGAAGGGAGAACGCAAACAGGCCAATATTCCTTCATAACTGTGCTTTGGCTTGCTCTGTGCTGTAGTAGTGGCCTAGTATAAGACCAGCTTCAGGTGTCATGCCTAGGCCTGTTCCCCTTAGGCTGGGGGAAGGAGTTTCAGGTGATCAATCGGAATCAGACTGTGAAGCAGAAGAGATAGTGCCAGAAACGTACCAGCTTACACGGGGAGGGGGGGAGATGACTCTCACAGGCTCTTCACTAGCTGGGAGTGAACCTTCGCCCTATCTTATCTCTGAAAACGTTAACAACACACAGTCTGTGGGAAATCGGTGTTCCTCAGAGGGGGAGGGCAGTTCAGTGCTAGCTGATCCTAGAGTATGCCACAGACTCAAATGGGCGGAGCTAAAGGAAGGTGAGAGAAGGTCGGCCCAGCTAGCTTTTCACCAAAGGCTTCTTCAGAACCAGTCTCCTTGAAGTTAAAGCATTTTGGGGAAAGCTTTCTGTTTTTCTTGATAATTGTCTTGCTTAGTTTGCATAGTTTTTGCCTAGAGGAAAGTTCCTAGAGGTTAGACTCTCTTCAGGTGGGAAGAGATGTTTATTGCCTGAATAAAGCTTTGTGGATGAGTGAGGTTGAACATGGACATAACTGGTTCTTGACTAAGTATGTTTTCTTCACCTTGGAGACGTGTATATAAATACAATCAAATGTTTTGTTTGTTTGTCATACATGGCATGCCTTCTGGGAAAGCATCTTTTTTTTTCAACAGTAACATCAGGGTGTGCCATAGGCTAACTATACCTTTTAGTAAAAGACTACTGCTGTAAATGATATTGACTCACTGAACGAGCTAACAGGGAGAGCTAACAAGAAGGGTCCACACATTGACCAATTAAGAGAATAAGAAGAAGGAAGGGCTGCTGCAGTAATAGAGAAGAGGGAGGACCCACATGGAAGATAAAATGGACACATGCGATTCAGCAGTATTGACCTGCAAAATATGCCACACTTCAATGCATAAGAGAGGATGAAAAGTTCTTGGACAGGAGGCACTGCAAGGACAATTATAGGATGAATTAAAGGAAGAGCATCCTGCACAGAGGACAGTGACCCTCAGGAGGAAGAGATTCAGAAAGAACTCTGCACCACTGGAACTAAGAAACCACTTTGAGACCCTTGTGGAAGAGAGTGGCTCTGAAACTTCAGGGGAAGATCTGTAGTAGAACTTTCCCTGAAGGAAAAGCAAGATGCTGGAGCCCTACAGAACAAACGGGATGGAACTGCTCATTGCAGCAAGAGGAAAAGAAGGGTGGCCATGGCTGGTGACTCCCTGCTGTGAGTGATAGAAAAGTGTGTGTGTGTGTGTGTGTGTGTGTGTGTGTGTGTGTGTGTGTGTGTGTGTGTGAAAACCATTGGTTCAAGGACTATCTTGTCTCCCAGGAGCACGAATTAAAAATGTGATGGAACAGCTGCCAAAACTCATCAAGTCCACTGATAGTAATCCCCTACTGCTCCATGTGGGAATGATTGATCCTGAGAAGCACAGCAATGACTCCATTGTGTCAGACTATGAAGCTCATGGAAGGAAGCTCAAGGACTTTGGTGCTCAAGTGGTCTTCTTATCCATCCTTGCAGTCCATGGAAGAGATCTAGAAAGGGGAAAAATGTAATTCCGCAGTTGAACAACTGGCTACAAAGATAGTGTCGCTAGGACAGATTTGGTTTCTGGAACCATGTTTTACACTTTTTTTAATGAAGGACTACTGGCAGGAGATGGACTGTACCCCACAAATACTGTGAAGAATGTCTTTGTCTGAAGAATGGTGAGTTTGATCAAGAGGACTTTGAACAGAATCCTGTGGTGGATGGAGACAAAAGCCCAGAGGTAAGGACTGCAAATAAGGGCTTATTCACTGTAACAGAAACTGAGAGCAGCTGTAGAGGGACTTGTTAAATTTCTTAACGAAAATGCAGGGGGGTCATTGGAACATAAAGTTCATGGCTTTCAATGTCTTTATACTAATGCTCAGAGTATGGAAAATAAACAGGATAAGCTTGAGCTCTTGATTCAAAACAGTAAATATGACTTCATAGGTATAACTGGTTGGATGACTCCCATGAGTAGAACGTAGAAATTGAAAGACATAACTTTTTCAAAAAGAACAGAAGCCTTATGTTTTGTGAAAACTGATTTTGCTACCAATAAAAGTTCTCACTATTTCTGGTGTTTTGTGTTAGCTTGCTAGAATTAATTTGCACCAAACAATGGGCACATGACATCTCCTAATCATCTTTGTTTCCCTTTTCTGAACTCATTCCAATTTTTCTGAATCTTTTATTTATTTATTTATTTATTTATTACATTTTTATGCCGCCCAATAGCCGAAGCTCTCTGGGCGGTTCACAAAAATTAAAACCATAATAAAACAACCAACAGGTTAAAAGCACAAATACAAAATACAGTATAAAAAGCACAACCAGGATAAAACCACGCAGCAAAATTGATATAAGATTAAAATACAGAGTTAAAACAGTAAAATTTAAATTTAAGTTAAAATTAAGTGTTAAAATACTGAGTGAATAAAAAGGTCTTCAGCTGGCGACGAAAGGAGTACAGTGTAGGTGCCAGGTGGACCTCTCTGGGGAGCTCATTCCACAACCGGGGTGCCACAGCGGAGAAAGCCCTCCTCCTAGTAGCCACCTGCCTCACTTCCTTTGGCAGGGGCTTTTCAAAGTGTGGTGTCCAGAAATGGACCCAGTATTCAAGATGAGGTCTGACCAGTGCAAAGAAGAGTAGAACTATTACTTTCCGTGATTTTGAAACTATAGTTCTGTTGATGCAACCTAAAATTGCATTTGCCTATTTTGCAACCACAGCATGCTTCTGACTCATATGCACTACAGCTCCAAGATCCTTTCCACACATACTATTGTCAAGCTATGGATCCCCCATCTTATACCTGTGCTTTTGATTTATTTTCCCTAAATGAAAAACTTTGCACTTTTCTCTGTTAAATCGCATTATATTATTTTCTGCTCAGTCTTCTAACATCAAGATCATTTTGAATGACCTCTGTATTGAAATATGATTAAGGCGTAACGAAAGGATCTCCGTTGTTCTCTTTCCCCATGGAAGGGTTTAGAGACATTTCAGTCCATGACAAAACTTACTCTCCATATCTTTCCACTAAGGGAAAGGTATTTTGCAGCTGCAAAAAGATATTTGTTCAGAAGCAATCACAGAAATTACAGCAAGATTATGACTCTGGAGCTCTAATACATTCAGGACAGTTCCTGCATCTTAGGGATGTAGTTTGTCTGCATGGAACATCCCTAGGAAATTTAGCCAAAACATTAAAGGCAAAAAAGTATGATTGTAGTTTTCAATGTAAATACTTTTCTGTGCTTCAAAAAGGTTTTTCTTACTTCTAGGATTAGCTGAAATGCACTTATTTCTATTCTTCCTCCCTCGTCATTTTCCACTTAGTTTTTCATTACAATGATTGATTTATCTGTTGATTTTTCGTGGAAAAGCAGTTAAACTGTCATTTATTCAGTGTACATCTACAACTCCCTCCCATTAGGATTTGGTTGGAGGCCCTTTGGCAGCTTGTAAATATACAGATGGAAAGTTGTTCATTTGCCAATTAACTTTAAAAAGTCCTTTAGGAGCCTAGCCATTGATGAGCTGACCAGTCCAGTATGTATATCAGCTTTTTAAAATTAGATTCTTCAGAGCAATTAGATTTGTATCCATGGACAGCAATGACACAACTCCTCGTTGCTCTTCTGCATTGTCAGAAAATTCGCTTTTTCTGACCCCTTTTTAATTGTGAGGCTGTTTTGAAACTATTTTCTGTGTATATTGAGAAAAATATTTCAGCTATTAAATGTGAACATGGGCCCTTTGACATTCTTAGACAATTGTACCATGTTTCCCATCCACAACTTAAGATAACCAGGACTGCTTTGACTTACAACCTCTTTAGTCCCGTTTGAAATCAGTGACAGTGGTGATAAATTGACTTTAATCCTAATACTTTAGTTTAACTCATATGAATTGCAGCCTTTTAAAAATCTGAATCTATCTTTCCTACTTTTTAAAATTATTCCCGCTACTCAGCTGCTTTGTGAAATTTTCAGTAAATGAGTATTCTAGAATCACAATTAGAGGGGAAAATAAGAACAAAATCTACTTTTTTCTCTGTACTCAGTAATAGTAATTCAAGTTGTTGTTATTATGCACTTGAATATGATTTTTAAATTGCTGGTTTCTCTTTAAATAAGATTGCGTTCATAATCCCCCTACTCCCTAAGTTGCAGTTTGAAATATATTGTCTGTGCTTTGGTGAGTTCTTTGCTGTCGGGTTAGATTCCTGGATACCAATAAATTAAAAGGACATTTGGCAGAGATGTTGATTGTTTCCTGGGCAGGAGCTTCAAGCTGGTTGCTTAGGTGTCAAAAACTATTTACATATTCACAGACAACCCTTGTGTTTGCTTTTTTTGTTTTTCCTTTCCAACTCTTGTAATGATGTATGAATAATTTAGGTTCACTAAATTATTACAACTAGTATAAGCTGTATTGGGAAGATAAAGATTATTTTAATTTTCTTTGTTATGTTTAAATGTTGTCAGCAACTTCTTTTTTATTGAAGAACCTTTTCCCTCACAGAGTGGGTGCACACACTCCCTGACAAGATCTGTGCCAATGTCCATCAGGAACTATATTTACAAATCTACCCACTTGTATATCTTTATATGGCCAAAGTAGATGGAGTTATAGAGCCACAATAAAAATCCAATAGTAAGATGCATTGTGTCTAGATATTCTTATTCAGTGTCTTGTATAACTTAGCTGAAATGAACTTATTTCTGTTCACCCCTTCTACTTAGGCTTGCATTAGGCCAGGATTGAAGTAAATCAGACCTCAGTCCCAGACTGGAGAAAATATATAGATATTTTTAATTAATCCATGCTTCCTCTGGTCCTAAAATAATATTGGCATGGACTAGTCATACTTCAATTTCATTTCCGCTATTTGGTTAAGAAATAATACATTTTATTTTACTTCTTTTTCACATTTATATCTTGTTCTTTCTCCAAGCAGCATAGGGAGGTATATATGTGAATTTTCCCATTTTATCCACACAACAATTTTGTAAGATAGGTTAAGTTGAGAAAGGGGTTTGTGATCTACATAACTAAGGCTTTGAAAACTTAGGGCACGTGTCTGTTGGGTGGTATATGCTTTTAATTAATAAATAAACCCAGTCTCCCCAGCCCAAATTCAACCCATTGTTACACTACATTAGTTCTGATAAGAATAAATAACATCTTCCATGTATTAAAAATGAGTTGCACTAATCAACTAATATTTAGCAGTTGACTTAGGGAGCATGCGGTTAACTGAGTTGAACCGTACTGGCTATGCTGCACAAAAGCTAGCTGAAATTCTTTATCATCTCAAACTTGGCCCCAGTGTCAGACTGAGGTTTTTGCCAGCCTAGCCAGCTGAGCACTATTTTCTTGTTTTGGCAGTAGAAGAAGCTAAAAATATCTACAAAAGCTCCTTGCTTTTTGCAGTTCATGAACCCATAAAGAATCGATGGCAAGCTGTTTGCATCATGGTGGCTATGCAGGTGGAACAAGAATAGGTCAAGGACTCTTGACATGGCCTATGTGCTGGATATTTTTCACTCACATTTTTTAAAAAAAGATTAAGTGGAATTTTTCATTTCCCTCTTACCCACCTACCTGCTTCCAACCCTATCACATTAAAAAGAGGAAAAGGCGATTAATCTTAAATCCCATGGATTTAAGTGGATTTGCTCTAAGTATGATTAAATCTGAATTCAATACTATGTACACATTCTTGAGCTCCGTGGACAAAAAGTGGGATATAAATTAAATAAATTTGGTATGAATACTCTGAAAAAAACCTCTCACATGTGTCTGTATATTTTATGTACTACAATCTTCCCCAACCTGGAACCCTCCAAATGTGTTGGACTAAGACTCTCATCGTTCCCAGTCAGGATAGCCAATTGCAATCCAGAACATCTGGAGTGGAGCAAGTTGTGGGTGGCTGTCCTAGTGTAAACAAGAAATGGAATCCAGGGAAACACTGACCCTGTTCAGATGGCATGCTAAGCCATGGCAAGTTAGGCATTTTCAGCTAAACATTATGGTTTAACATGTCGTGTGAACCATGAGTTAATGTGTCATGTGGATTATTCCTAACCATGGTGGCTACATAACTACAGTTTAAGCATACTCACTAAACATTTGCTGCAAGGTTCTTGGCCTTAACCATAGCTTAGTGTATTGTCTGAACAGGCCCCAAAGGAAGAAGGGGCAGGCTTCTTTCTCAGTGGCTCCCATTAAGTTGTATGGAAGAAAGTAAATGGGCTCCACTACAGCAATCCAGGAATAGTGAGTGAATATGGGTGTGTGTGTGTGTGTGAGAGAGAGAGAGAGAGAGCTGCCACAGATCCCCTGCTGATTATTTTACTAATTATGTATTTAGTGCACAAATTAATTGTAGGCAGTAATCAATTCTTGCATAACATAGTCGTCCTGTATGCAGTGCTTGGTGTATAAAAAGCACAAATGGGCGACCTTTCTTCTGAGTGCTGAAAACCAACAGAATTGGTATGGTGGATTGCCAGGCTATTTGAGAAGGTGGTTAGCTGCTTAGGAGAAGCTGCTCAAATTAAAAAGGATGAAATTTAGATTTTGTCCTACCCAACTAGGAAAGAAAAAGAAGGAGAGGTGGATGGGAGGAAACAAAGTGTTTTCATTAATTTAACAAAGAAGTTTTTGTTTGTTTTTTAAAACTGACTCTTGTTAAAGACAAGGTCCATTCTTCTGAAGCAATTCTTCATGAATTTAAAGACATCTAACCCTTTTGTATGAGGTCACCCTACAAAAGGATTGAATTGTGCAGTTTCACATGCCAGCATCATTTTGTTCTGATGGAAAATGGCAGCCAGCCATCAGTGGCAATGATATAACAGGTCACAAAAGGTTATGGCATCAATGACTCCTTCCTGTATGATGGGAAATTAATTTCACCCAAGAAAGCTACAGTAGCAGCAGATTGGGAAAGGCTGTGAAATAAGGGGGCAGTGACTAGTGAACAATCCATCCTATTTCTTTGCACACCCTTCCATCCTTAACAGACAATTCTCTAAGTGGGACCACTGCTTTCATTCACTTCATGCATCTTTACTCATGATTTTATTCTTCTAGCAATGGTAACTAAAATGAATATATGATAGAAACTGGAAACATTTTCTCCTATCCTTTTTGTGTGTCTCTAAAATACAATTTTAGATGGTTTTATTGAAGCAGGCTAGCACTACTTGTGGCCGCCAAGCCAAGCACGGCGTGCTGGCAATACATGGTCTGCCAGGTAGGTGCCAACCTCATTTGTCACACTCAGTCAAGTAACTAGGTTTATTAAGCCCCTTGTGGGCTGTGTTCAGCTTGGATGATAGCAAGTTGTTCAAGCTTTCTGTAGAATTTAACTTGTTTTTAACTTTTTGTCACTATCCTTAAGTGGGGTTTGGCTACATTTTGGAGATTGGGGACACCCAGTATTGGATTTCCATGAAAAACAACAACCATGTACTCAAATCTGACCACAGATTCCTGTAGAACTTCCTAATCCTCATACTGAATTCCTCATGAATGAGAAAGGACTTACAAGATCAGTGGATACAGCAGTACACAGTAGTTTCTGATCTCCCAGCACCCACAACACATGTGGTTTCTCTCTGCCAGTGAATAGGCCACTAAGAGCAGTGCATATCAGTGGCAGGAGAAATGTATGAATTCTCTTTTCACAACTACAACATGCGCAGGTGTAAAGGCGCCTTACACAGCTGCTTCAGGGATGTCCAGAGTCATCTAGTGTAGAACGGTACCAAGGAAACACACAGTAAGGTCACATTACCATGACATAGCCCCAGATTCCCAAGTCAGTGCAGTGGGCTGGTAACACAGGACTTACTGTATGGCCATGGGCTTCAAATGATTGCTCTCAATGGCCCCAGTGTGGTGCTCAGTCTGCTGTTTCTATCCTTGAAATTATTATTCTTGCCAAATACAGAAGCAAAATATGCTTCCCTATATACCCACTCCCAACAACCTAAAGATATTCACAGCAGCAGGACTGAGGAGCTTTTCTTTTTGGTTCAGTGAATAAGACTATCCATCCTCTTGAATGCTGTGTTAACGATTACAACATTAAACAACCTCATTACAAGATTTGCTGATTTTGCAGGGATTTCATTCTTCATTTCATCAGTCTTATATTCCCCCAGAATGACCAAACTAAACATCAGCCCATGGAGCATGTCAGTTTTTAATGATAATCATTATTATTCCAATGGAGGTTTTTATATAATAATAATAATAATAATAATAATAATAATAATAATAATAATAATAATATCATCTGGTATTTTGCTATTAATTTGCAGTCTTTTGAGGCTGGTATGTTATTTCTCATTTGTTGCTATTGCTTTTATGTGTTTCATTTATAGAAAATAACTGTGCTTATTTTGTAAAAGCAAACCATTCAACCTCTAAGCCATCATTTTGTCCTGGTCTTCTGTCTGAAACAATCTTTACACTGGCCTGTTGTAGATGTAATACTTCACAGTCAGGAGAACTCCAATAGGCTCACATGTTTTCTTCTGTAGGAATCCTTTCAATGTTCGCCATGGTATAGTGTTAAATCTGGTAGTAACAGTGCTAATGCTAAATGGTTGAAGCTAACCATGGCTAGTATTAACCTCACTGCAAGTGTAATGGTGGATAATGATTTGGAATTACATTGTTCCAAAGTCCTAATGTAGCTAAACGATTTCCATTTCCCTTCTCTGTTGTTTTTGTGTTGTCAATGCTTAGATTGTAAGCCCCTTGCAGTAAGGAGCTGTCATTTCATTTTTTTTGCCAAGTGCTGCCATATAGATAAATGGCACAGAGTAATTAATGATGGTGGTGGTGAATGATGAAATGGGAAGTGATCAGGAAATACTACATCATCATGAGTCCATAACGTAAGAATTGCAGCTCAGCCACATAGGTGAGTTTACTAGCTATTTGGGTGACACAATTCCAGGGGCACTAATGCCTCTATTAAATATATCCCCAGTGGCATCTTGAGGGAGAATGTGTAATCAAGAAGTCTACGAAGCATATATTGAAACAGGTCTTATTATTTACTCATGGGGCCTCTGCCACCGCCGCCTCCTCTTCTGACATGAGCAGAGCAGAGAATGCACATGTGCTGTTACCTCGCTTTGATGAAACAGGCAACACCCCAGCCATCTGCAGCTGATTTAGCCTCCTCATATCTGGGGGAAGCAGCAGCAGTAGCAGTAGTAGTAGTAGTAGTAGTAGTAAGTGGGGTTGCACTGAAATCTGGTCAATTCCTAAAACCAGATATTCAGCTCTGAACGCCAAAGGGAATCTAAATTGAGGGAGCCATTTCCTGGAATGGAGAAGCTAGCCAACTTTGCTAGGCAGGTCTGATCCAGGTAGTTCCTTTCTGCAATGCATTTTGGCTTGTCTGTGGCTATGATTCTTATGCAGCTCCCTGCTGAAGTTTATATGAGGAACTGGGCTCTGCAGCTTCCTCAGCTTTTAAGTTGTATACGTATTGTTTTAACTTGGTTCATGGTTTAATTTGTTTTTAACTGTGCATATTTATTGTTTTATACTGTATGCTTTTATCTGTACGCTGCCCTGAGATCTTAATGCTATAGGGCGGGATACACATGATTTAAATAAATAAATAAAATAAATATCTCCCATGGCTCCCCACACACATATCTTCTGCTTTATTTTCAGAAACACATGAAGTATAAGCTTTCATCTGTAAACTCTGCTACTCTTCATGTGTGGCAGAGGTGGGAAAGTGGATTATAGATCCCTCATTTGCTTGTAATTTCCATCCAATATATGGAAAATCCCAAATTTAGATGCAGATTAAATTGATTGTTGGTCTTGTGATCTGTCTGTATATACTATAAAACCAAAGCAGAGTTGTTCAGATATGTGTTGCACTTTTCTCTTAGCATTATACTTTAAAAAAACTAAAGCTCGCCCTTAGGAGAGGCTCTGCACATCCTCAGTGCCAAAATGTTAGATGCAACCATGAAACCTTCAACCAACTTTCAATTAGGCTACAGGTGAGAGGCATGTAGGTGCTAGGGCAATTTAGGCTGTAATGATAGACCTTACAAGATGTAGCAAGCTCAATCACAGATTTAAAATAAATTTGAATAGAATACCTTTGAATATGTGATGCCATTGAAGTTCATGATGGCTTCTCCTTGCATGTTGGGATTTTTTCAAGGATTGACTGAAAAATTTTCACATTAGAGTACAAGTTTTAAAATACAGTGATTTAAGGCTGAGTGTGGTATATCTCCCAACTGCTGTTTCAACCCAGTTTTGTGTTAGTTACACGCATTAGTTACACACTAGCTCTTAACTTCCACCTCATATTGTATTTCTAATGTGCCACTTGTTGCTAACCTGTGGTATAAAACAAAATTATGGCAGCAAGTTTCAAAATCATGCTTCAGAATTCTGTGTCAATTGCAGAGCATTTTCTCTTGTATTCGGGATAGCAGAAGTGTGGAAAACCTCTGGCTTGCCAGATGTTGGACTCCAAGCTGTATGGCCGATGGTCAGGGGTGATGGGATTTAAAGTCCAACAACATCTGGAGGGCCACAGTTCCCTCACTCCTGCAATAGCAGCTATGCCAGGGTACATCTTGCTGCACTTTGCATATGGAACCTCAGTATACTAAGGAAATATTCTGGATTGGCAGCCACTAGGAGGAAAAGAGAGTCCTGTGATGGCTATGAAAAGAGAAGGGGCAGAAGTACTATTAGCTTTGCGAGGAGCAAGGTAGTACAGGATGCTAAAGCTCCTAACCGTGTACAGAGAATTTTAAAATGTGCATGGAGAAATTGCCTGGCGTATATCCAAAGCTGGATTTACTCTGTACTTAAAAAAAAATCCTTGTGCAAGGGAAAAAAAACAAATTCTGGAACCTGTATTTATTATGCAAATTGAGTATATTTGCATGATGTTTTCTGCATTTTGTACCACTTTTCATAATTTATTCTGTCTTTGTTAGTCATAGGAAGTGCAAGAATCTGTGTTGGTCACTGAAATCTCATCCTATCTGTAACCACTGGAAACCTGGCAAAGCCTTCTGAGATTTCATCAGCTCTTGCCCAGACACTTTCAAGCATATCTTCACAGTTATAAAGAATAGAAACTTGGGGTTTTTTTTTTAAAAAAAGGAAAAAGCAAGAAAGCAAAGAAACCTAGGTTTGTTAGGAACCCAAACCCTGCATCCAATAAAGTGTTGTTGCCCATCCCCATCCCAAACTGCACAGTTTTCTCCCCTGCACAGCAGGTCAATGTCATTGTGCATTGCCCTCCCAAAACATAGGCCAGCCTTTCCTAACCTAACCTCCAAATATATTGGACTACAACTCCCATCATTTAATTTCCATGTTGATTATGGGAGTTGTTATCCAAAACGTCTGGGAGATGTTAGACTTTGGAAAGCAGTGACTTAGAGTTTTCAATGGTTTTCACCTTTGTGTTGGAATTCTTTGTAATTCGGTCCATTAGCCGACATTTGTTATTGAATAAAAGTATTGGGGTATATAGCATTGCATAGTGTATTGAAAATGAAAACAAAAACAACCCATTACAGCTACATTGAAATTGAAAGCATAGTTTTCAGCCTCATGAAAACAAAAGCAGTAGCTAGATGGGCAGAACTATAGCAACTGGAAATGTTACACTTCTGTAGGTTGTTATCCTAAATGTTACCCTTTTAAATCTTTAAAGTGGCAAGCATAGGATCAGGCTGTGAGCTCTGAAGTCAGTAAGTAGCTTTAGGCAAGTTATTATTCTTTTAATCTCTGCTTCCCTAATTGCAGTATATTTGTTTTACACTATCTCATGTCATTCTTTCATTGATACCCAGACACCCCTAAGACCACCTTCCAGCCATAATATTTACTAATGTGGCTTACAATATAGGGACAATAACATTTGTTACCATAGAGGATTGCTTGTAATGAGAACTGAGAATGTATTTAAACAACTTGCAATACTGTAGAGTTAAACACTTGATCCTTATTATTTGTCGCTGACATGCAGTTCCTGTTCCCTGTGCCTCTTAATTGTATCCAAATTTGATTCTGTGCAATTTCCCCAGTGGGAAAGATGAGACAGGGAAACATGAAAACAAGAAGCACAAATTTGTTCTGCCTCCATTCTCCCTTTACTTCATTGGTGTGGAACCTTAGGCAAAAGGGCCAAATCTGGCTCTCCTACATTTTTTCTTTATTTTTTGAGCTTTTTTTAAATATACATATCTAATTTTGTATGTATCCATAGCAGTGGATACATATAAAATGCATGCATGTGTGTGTGTGTGTGTGTGTGTGTATATATATGTGTGTGTATACATACACACACACACACATATATATATATCTTGCAATTGTACATAGGCGTCAAAAAAGCAGACCAAATATCTGAATTAATAAACATGGAAATAGGGGTGATCTGGTGGACATTATCTACTCTTATTTTCCTGCTGCCTCAGTTTGCCTATGTTTGAAGTGGGTTTCCTGGTCTCCCATCTCCCTTTAATTTAAATCATGGAGAAGTGGGCTTGGCTATAAATGCCTTTCTCTGTGTTGCAACAAACAAGAAATGGATCCTATAAGAAAACACTAGGTCTATACTATCCAATCTGTGCTAGTGTAGTATAGACCTAGTCTTTTCTTATAGGATCCATTTCTTGCTTGTTCCTTCAGTGAGGGCTCCTCCCCTTATTTGTAGTATATTTCTCTGTGTTGTGACACAACCCTGGATAAATTGGCTCTGAGAACTTAGTGTGCTGCAATTGTGTAACCCAAACTCACTCTCTATTGCAGTCATTGATTCTTATTTGCCTGCTACCTCAGTTTGCCAGTGTGTGAAATGGGCTTCTTCCTTTCCCACCTCCCTTTGCTTCAATAAGTGGGCTCTGTCACAAACTTCTTTCTCTGTGTTATTCTGGAGAGGTTTCTGGAAGGGGATGATCCCCTTGGCTCTACCTTCAGTGAAACCACTTTCTGCCCTAACTAGTAGGGTTAGGAAACTGAGGTTTGGGGTGGGGGCACTCATAACTGCATCACACTTAAAACCCCAGATACCTAAAATTACTCTTGGCAATTCTCCAAACCATACTCGGGCACCAGTAGCCAGAGCCCACAAAGCCCGCTAGAACACTCTCGGAAGAATTAATCTTATTGCATGGATCTCATCCTTTTTTTCCTCAGGAAAAATGAGAGGGGGAGGAAAGAATTAATCTGTACGTTCTCCACATCTTCCTTTTTTCCCTCCTCAGATAATTAGGACAGAAATGGGGGGTGGGGAGAATTTACTTACAGTGCGTGCCTATGAATGTTTACTCATCTTGGGGTTGTGGTAAACAGCTTATTTCTTTTATTCCATGTTACAAAGATGATGAATTGCGATAAAAAACCCAGCTTAATCTTCAAAAATTTCATTTTGTGTGAGATATACCATTACTTTTCTTTCAGAAATCTTAACATGTGGGATACAGCCCACCTACCTAGAAATATACTTTGCCCCTTCTGTGCCCCCTCCCTGAATTTTTGTTTTTGGTGCTGCCACTGCCCCACAGGGATCTGTTTTGGGACCAATGCTTTTCAGCTTGTGAGGAACTCCAAAGGGATCTCTCCAAAGTGGGAGAATGGGTATCCAAATGCCAAATGTGGTTCAGTGTAAGCAAGTGTAAAGTGATGCATGTTGGGGCAAAAAATCCCAACTTCAGTTATAACCTGGTGAAATCTGACTTAGTAGTGATTGACCAAGAAAGAGATCTCGGGGTTGTGGTGAACAGCTTGATGAAAATGTCAACCCAGTACACTTATTTTAGGGTTTAACAATGTATACTATGTTTTTAATCAATATTTTATGTATTTTATACTTATTGTTCCCCGCCTCGATCAGGATGGAGAGGCGGATAAGAAATAAATTATTATTATCATCATCATCATCATCCCACATAACTAGGTCCCCTTCCCCTGGCCTCATTTCTTTACTCCAGGATACCTTGGTCTTTCCTGGCTTTTCTCCGGTTGTTCTCCATTCTGAAAGGTTACTGGCAATAAGAGTTTCAAGTGACAATATCCTGGCTTTTTTTTGTATTTTGGCCCAGCCCCTTTTGGCTTTGGCCCTGCCCATCTCTGAAAGTTTCTCCAAAATGGAATTCAATCCTCCGTGTGAATGACATTCTGCCCCCCTGCTTTACATCATGCTGAAATAGCTTTTAGATCCACACATCACCAGTACTTCCAATTCAGCGAGGGGTCTTCTCTTGGCTTTCCAAGGTTATGTGTGCAGACCTACCAACCGCCGGACCACATATGGGTTTCAATGAGAGTTTTGCCAATTTACTTCTGTGATGTAGGTAATGTGCTATAATTGTATTCCTAAAGGGCATTAAACTATGAAATTCACTACCACAAAATGGCCATCAGTATGGATGGTTTTAAAAGGAATTAGATACATTTATGGAGGATAAGGCTGTCAGTGGTTACTAGTCACGATGCCTGTATATTATCTCCAGTATCAGAGGCAGTATGCTGGGGAACACAAGGGAGGTGCTATTTTACTCATATCCTACTTGTGGGTTTCCCACAGGCTCGTTGGCCACCGTGTGAATATAGAATGCTTGACTAGATAGGCCTTTGGTCTGATACATCATGAGTCTTTTTCTTTTCATATCTTTTACGTACTTAGTTTCCATAGAAATCTTAATTTGCCCACATTAGATGTACACTTTCTCTAATGTGGGCAAATTAAGATTTCTGTGGAAATTTATTAATACCTCCTGCCCCACTTTCCTGTACCTTCTGAAATTCAAAATACACATGCAATTCCATGAGAATTATTGACTGCATTTATACAATTAAAGAGCAGTAACCTGCAACAATATTGTTCTAGGATAAAGCTATTGTTTGTGATATTTAGCTTGAAAGAAGGCACCTTGAAGCAAAGCATACCATTTAGCAATGCTTCCAAAAGGGCTGGAGTATAATTCCTCATTCATCTTAGTGAATTAGTTCATGCAGCACAATTATGTGACATTTGGTTCTTTAGATGATGATAAAGTGCATACTTCATTTCATGTGCGACCTTTACATTTTTCAACTTTGAGAACTAATAAATGTCATCATGTGCAATGTAGTGTAGACTAATCTAAACATTATATCTCTCAAGAGAAAGGATATTTTATTCTCTGTGCCATTTTATCAATTTTGTCAGCACTTTGTCAATTAAGAATTTATAAAATCATGCGAATTCTAAATTCCATGTAGATCCTTTTGAGTGAGGATTAGAATTACGATTTGTTAAATAATAGAGCATACTTATGGAATTATGCAGTAATATTAAAGTTACAGCTGTATAACCTGGTTAAGAGGGGTTCAGCAATACTAAAAGATGAAGAATAATAGGACTCAATATGAACATATGTAGCTATGTATTCAATTAATTTTCTGTTTATTTCATTCATGGTTGAGTTGAGTAAGAGTATAAATAGTCAGGCATCCAAGGCGGTTTTGGAATCCATGAGCATTCTCCCCACTTTGGGTTTTAGAATGTCTAAAATGGATATCTCTTAACTGTGTTCTTACAGTGTAGCTGCATTTACCTGCATTATAAAATCCACAGAGTATTCTATATGATCTCTCCACAGGCCTTGTCCATCCCTACCACAGAAATGCTGATATCTTCATGTTTGATCCAGCTATTGCTCACTCCCCATTTGGACTATTATGATTAAGTTATGATTTAACCACACCAACACTCAGTTTTTATAGCCCACATATTATATAACAAATAGTTCATAGTACTATTCTGGACAAGTTCAGTATGCGAACTACAGTTGTTTGCAATGTTGTAAATAAAGCAATAGCTGGATTTGCTCAAATCAGGGGTGTAAGCAACCTGATCCCCTCCAGATGGTTTGCATGACAACTCCCATAAGCCCCAACCAGCATAGCTACTGGTCAGGAATTATGGGTATTGCAATCCAAAGCATCTGGAGAGCACTAGGTTGTTTACTCCTGATTTAAATTATGTGCATTTTTTAATGTTAGTGTGGCTATCTGTTCTAAGACATTCTTAATTACAGTTCTGCAAATCTGTTTTAAATGGGACCTAGGTTTCAAATCGTAATTTAGATTTCCTAAACGAATTAAACATTTTGAGCTAACGCAGCAATTTACATACCATTTCACTCTATTTTGAGCTTAAATTGATCCAGCACTTTTTGTAACCTGCAACAAATTACTGTGCTAATGATGCTAAATTAAGCCATGATGTTGCAGATAAATGGGTTTCCAATAAATCTCACTTACTTTTTCTGTTCAAAGACTGTGCCATGTTTTTCTGTCTATACCTTTCACTGTATAGAATTAGGATCTATTTTCTGCAAAATTCTGTGGGTGACACGTTTTTAGTTTGGGGGAAAGCATTAAAAATATATTAACATTTTTGTCTTGGCTTATCCATTTATGTAAACCAGGAGGTGTGCAAACTAAGCCATGGTGAGAACAAAACTACATGTGAGGTGTAGTACTGTAAATTATTCCTTCCCCTCTCCTGGGCTTTTACTTCCTTTATGCAATCTGACTTCAGGTTGAGAGGAGGGTCCAGGCAGGAAAGGAGCTTTCTATAACTCTTTCTTTTTAACCAGTCCCCCCAGCTACTTTTCCACCTATGAGATAAAAGATGTGGGTTCCCTTTATATTTTCCTCTTTCAGGAGAAATTCAATTTTTGGAAGGGGGCAATTTTTACCAGACTGCCAAAGCAAGGATACAGTTAAACAGTCTCCCACCCCCTTCCTAACCACTCCCTAACCACTGAAGGCCTTATATGCAACGTCACAAGTTAAGAAACATATGTTTTGAGCTAGGACTGAAGTTGTGCATTTGGTATAATGAGGGCTGATTGATTAACTTTAGAAATGTTTCTAGCTTATTTTTTTAAAGTAGATTGGTCGAAGCTCTTATTTAACAGAATAAGGCCTGAGATAGGGAGCCTGTAAAGTGATTTAAGGTTTCAAAGGAAGGAGGGCATCAAAGAAGCAAAAAGCCCACAAGTCGTATTTCCCTGCCTCTAGCCCTCTTGCTTCATCCTTTGACACCAATGGAATGGGTTGGATTCTACCTACTTAATAGTTTGGGGAGATGTTATGTCATCATTTTCCTTTTAGTCTCCAGTCAGGTTGCACAGAAAAACATGACCTGAAAACAATAAGCAAGAATGTCTCACATCAGTTAGCGACTGCCTATGCCTGTCTATGGAGAACTACCTTACCAAAATGAATCTGAATGAATGTAACTAGTCTATCATCGCATAATCCATATTTCTATGATTAGCATATAATATATTAGATTTATTCACTGCAGATCTTTATATTGCTTGTTTCTATCTTCTAATTGTCTTTTTTAGAAGCAGGATTGCAAACATCAAAGCGTAGGCTCCCTTATTATGGAATACGACGGTGTCTGCTGCTAGCAATTAAGGAAGATTTTCTAGATTCTGCAAGCACCAAAGCCAATTAGTATTATGCCCTTTTCATAAGTGTTAGTATACTGACAGACTGATAATGAAAGATTTTTCCAACACTCTGATAAGCTTTCACTATTCTCTGTACTTTATTTAATCAGAGTTGGCAGACTGAGAGAATAAGCAGTGTATGAACAAATGTTTCAATAACTTTCCAGAAAATCAGACTGTGCCTCTCTGCTCCAAATTGCTACTTATAGAAAAATTACCATACACTTATTCTGAACTCACAATTGTTAATGCAGATTAGAACTGCCAGTGCAAATATTGACTTCCACTGATATATACAGCCCTTTGCACGTTTTATGTATGTACTAGCTGATATACCCAGCATTGCTCAGGCCCCCTAAGATATATTTCCGAGAGGTGATTATCTTAAAGTAGTAGGCCAATGCTAGGCCTGTGAGTTAACTTTTAAACGAATTACATTTGTATGTTTTTTTTACCTCTCTCGCCCTCACAACAAGCCTGCAAGGTAGGCTGGTGCTAGAACTTTAAAACAATTTTATTTTTAAATTCTCTCACCTCCGACACATGCGGCTTTTGGGGTGCCACCATGATTTTACTTGTCTCCACAGAAAACATAAAAACTACAAGTCCCAGCATGCCTTTCTTCTCGGTGCCGACGTGCCTAATGGGAGTCGTGCCACTGAGGTAGCCTCTTACCCCACTCTGATCCAACATGGAAAGGAGAGCAGGGCAAAATAGCTGCAGCCAGGTTTACAAATAAGCCCTCTTGCTCACACACATTCTTAGGCTAGTGATTTGTGGGTGGCACACTGACAGCATGGCAAATGACAATAATCTTATATACATAATGTATGGTTTTGTTCTTTGGTTTCTTTTTTCATTTTCAGAATGCATTTTCTGTTCTGTTTTGTTTATATTCACAATAGAAAATATTTTTTTGATTAAAAATATTAAAAAACACAGAAGAAAAAGAATCAGCTCATATCCAAGTGGATTTCCTTGCAACCTCGATGACTCTTTTTTGCCCAAGACAACTTTTTCTTCGAAAGCAAACAGCTTCCAAATCCTAAACCATTGTCACCTTCAATTAATGGCAATTTATCCCTAACCATTCCTCATTTTGAGAAATTTTGTCCCTAGGCTTGAAGGCACCATGGAGCAATAGACAGCTACAGTGTCTTTCATTTGGCTCCTTCTTGTCTGGTGGGGGGAAAAGAGAAGATTTAATAAGCTCTTTCCAGAAAAACATCTTGCTATTGTGAAGGAAAGTATTTTCATGAGATTTCTCAATGCTTTTCAGCCTTTCAGCATTGTACAGATGAAAACAGGGACACTCCTGTGTATCTGTGACACTATTTTCAAGCCAACGGTCTTTGTCTGAGCTCTCCTCCTCCCATTCTATATTACTTTACCTTCTATGTGCTGCATTCATTTACGCTAGCAACTGCAGTGGATTCTAAAACAGGGCGTCTTAGCAAGAAGTTTTTAAAAAACACACACCAAAGAATATTTAATCATTATGAGAAGGTAGAAGAAAAATAGTCCATGGGCATTTTGTTTGCCTGCATTTCCTTGTATGTGCACTAGAGTAAAGGTGCTACTCAGAGTTTTGGGGAGTAGGCTGAAAATCAGAATAGCTCTATTGCATGTGTGCGTGAACATCAACAATTTTAGAACGCCATCCCAAAAAACAAAGCAAGAAGGCTTATTTACCAGTGACAGGTCAAGAAAATAGAGACTATCCTAGGTTTTAAAAAAGAGATAGTTGGAGCATGTTTTGTAATACAGAGTGGGCAGAAATCAGTCTTGCGGGATCTAGGTGGTTTTTTTTTACTGGAACCTCAAGATCAACCAAGTAGAGTCAGGTGCAAAAGACATACATGTAGGCATAGATAAACATGCATGGGGAGAGAAGCAACTATAAAGTATGCATTCATTATCCACACATACTGGATTACTGTGAAGGGGTTGTGTTACTCTGTGTTAGAGAATAGCTTTTTCATCTATACAATTAGTGGTAGCATTTGTTTATTAAAACGTAAATCATCCTCGCGTCAGTGGCCACTTTTGCACAGAATGGTGAACCAGGAATACTGGCTGTCTTACTATAAACAAGCTGCATGCTGGTGCACAGACCCTGATCACTCCCATTTGGCAGCTCACCATGATGTCAAATCCCAGGATCCTGGTTTGTAGCTCTTAAACAAGCCAAGTTTCATAAGATATGAACAAACCCTGGTTCCTGGTTTCAGTTTTCATGGTAAGCTTTCTATTTCTGGTTAATTTAACTACTAGGCTGTTGCTAGACGAGGGTTTAGCCGGGGCTAATACCCTGGCTCACCCCTGTGCATCCAGATGATGCACAGGGGATCCCGGGGTCAGCCCGGGTTAAACCCTCCCTTGGCCAGGGATAACTGGCACCGGTTGTGGCCTGGTATTTCCGCAGCCCCGGCCTAGCAAGGTTCTAGCAAGGCCCCTAATGTGGGAACTGCAGACACAACCAGTATCTTAAAAAGACACCTCTGTAGGGGGTTTGCTTATATGTAGTTGCACTTCTAATTTAATCAGTTAAGAAGTCAGTGAAAAGGCAGGTGCTTAAAAAAATAATAGGACTGGAATTTGCTCTTTGCTTATTGACAGTCACTTTGTTTATAGATTACTTAGATATGAATGTCTTTTAGAAGCACAAAAATTGAAAGGTTATGTCCTGCAACAGTTGATGATATATGTTCTTAGTCTTTCATTGTAGCAGGTAAATAGGTTGCATAGAACTAGTAGAATTTTCAAGCCCTCCTTTGTTTCTAAATGGGAGTGAGTGACCTTGATGTTCACTCAAAGACAGGTAACTGAGCATTAATGGAAGCACTAGGCTTGCAGACTGCTCAGCCACTTACACACCTGGTTGTAATTCATTGTCAGACAGTTAGGATGAGTAAGTGCCTTGGCTGGTACTTATCACAGGCAGTAAAAGGTGAAAGTGAGGAGGCAGAGGAAGGTGAATGCAATTTGTTTACCACTTGCAGTGTAAAATCATTCCTTCGCTTGCATAGGCTTTGGACACTTTGGAGAAGTATTGTTGAAAGTAAATTGGAGATTTCTTTTGGAAAAGGTCATAATATTATTCTTAATGTATTTTTCCTTTCTTTTTCCTCCTCAGTCTTCTTCATCAATACTATGGTTTGTTCAATATGTTTCTCAGTATGCCCTTTTATTTAGAGTATTTATTAGCTTAGAGTACTTGTTAGTTTGCAGGCTTGGATCATTTTTCCTAAAGCAAAGGGAAATATATTTAAGAACTGAAATCAGGTATAGATTTAATTTTAAAATATTAAGTTCTCTCTCTCTGGCCGTGTTCAGACATGATAACTCATGATGGGTTAATAAGCTAGGCAAAGAAGCTTATTTTTTGAAATAGTCCACAGTCCACCGCCACACGAATGAGCTAATAAACTACTGTGTGTAATTTGACTCTGAGTTGCTCTGGCCACGTGACTTTCTGGGCAAGTGATTTAAGCCACGGAGCCCAACAGACAACATGATAATCCACAGTGGGTTAAATGCAGACCATAGTTCATCACCATAGCTTATTTAAAAGAAATAAGCTACTGTGGATTCAAAAAATTCCACCAGATGACATAATAACCCACGATGGGTCCTGGTTGAAGTTATTTTACACGGACCTTTGCCTCATATATTTTTGCATGTCGCTCACTACTACCAGAATGTGTCTATAAGGGTTTATTTTAATTGCAAGGACAAACACTGCTAGCTTTATAGATACTGAATAAAACTCTTACCTGAAGATTGTTGGATCTACACCTGGACTTTTGTAACAGTGACTAAGATAATTCCTCCTTAGCTTCTGGCAGCTGCTCTGCAAAGGTAATCCAAAAAATGCTGAGAGAGTATTCATGAGAAAGGTTGCTAGGTACAAGTCCTCAAAATGTGCTGCACAGACTTTTGCATTTTATGCATTCCTGATCTACTATTTCTGTGAATTATACTGTATACAATAACACAACTACTGTTATATAGTAGATCTGTCACTTATTACCTAGGAACTGTGAGGGAAATGATGATCATCTGACAGGGCCTATATGTGTAAATCTCTTTTGTGTCCTCTAAGAAAATACAAGATGAGGCAGGCTATCCATGTTTTTTTATCTGTTGAAATATTCCAGTGCCCCTAAAACTCCTCAATTAATGCGGAAGTAAGAAAATGAGGAAATTTCTTCCTGATCATATTTGTATCCTTAGCAATCTTGTAGTCTGTATGAGGGTTCATACTGCATGGTTAGGTCTAAAAGCAGTTCTAGTATACCAGAGCAAACACTAGGCCAGAATAGAGATCATTGAGGATTTTATTCAGCCCACAGTTTGAAGCAAATCAGCCTGATTTGCACTTTCCAATGTAATACACAGATCAGAACAGTTTTTCACACTCCTTTAAATTTTGTGATACAGTTCTTGGCTCAAAAATCACACCAAAAATTAACATATTTCTGGGTAAAGTGCATAGAGTACATTATGTCACAAATATTTTTAAAACATCATGTGAATTTTCATGACTTAAAAAAAATACACATACATTGATGTGGAAATGGGCCGGAATGGCCTTTTGAAACCTGAACGAACTGAAAACAGACTAATCTGTTCATACCTAGGCTAGAACCTTCTCCCTGACATACAGTAGTAATTTTGATACGGTAGGGAATATTTTATGTGGAAACATTTAAAGGTTTGCTCTACAGTTGCAGTTTTAAATGGTACAGCCCAGCAAGAGAGAGACTGTGTCAGTTTTAGTATTATAAGAGTGAACTTTTACTAAGAACTACATCCTAAACCAGTACAGATCAGACTAGAATGCCCTCAAACATGAAGCTAGTTAGTTGTGCTACACGCTTCCATTTTGGATAATTACGTAAATTTCTACAATTTACAACATCACAAACATCTACATATGAACACTGCTCTGTTCACCTTCGTTATTGATTGTCTTGGTGTTTAATGATGCAATATCCCTGATACAAATGCCAGAGAGCTTCGGCTATTGGGCGGTATAAAAATGTAATAAATAAATAAATAACATCAGTGGAGTATTCATCCACTGAAGGGCGGGGGACCATCCTAAATTGGAACTCAAAACTTAAGCTTCACTCCCCCAGTTCCTTGCTAATTTGCAGGTTGATGGGGAAACTGTCAGAAAACTTACATTGGCCCACCCACAGGTTTCTAGCAATTTCCCATCTTGTCCGATAACATGGGGTAAATACAGATGACCGTACAGATGCCCAACTTAACACGTGGGAAAGTTTGCCATTTTCTTAAATAAGCTCAGTAATGTAGTTGACCATGGCTGGTCTTGAATTATGTGCAGTTTCTATGGATGAGCACAACTCAACCTATATAGTCCTTTTGCTTTGAAGTGAAGACATTAGTTATACATATCCCTTCATGCAATGAGGGAGTACTTTGGTGCTGTTTCCTAGATGTTTTATTTATTTAGTGGAATTGTATCCTTCTTTTTAACTTAAGTCTTTCCAGTATTAATAAACTGCTATTAACACATTATAAGCCAACCACTCAAAACAAAACTAGCCCACCTAGAGCAGGAACCAGGTGCCAGGTGTTGCTTTTACCTGCCTGCCTCTCTTCTCTAGAGTCTTTCCCACAAGGCAATTGGGATGTGGGGGAAGGAAGGAAGAGAAGACGGGGCTTGTTTATGCTGTCTTTAATCATACAGATAATGGTGTATGTTTACATTGGATTTTAAATATTATATGCAATGTTTCTAAAATGTGTTTTCCTGTCTAGTTCCACAGAGAAGTGAGAATGAGTCTGATTTAATTTTGCTATGATAAGACACACATTCAGTATGTCTTACACATAATCACTCATGGATCTCATTGTAATTCCTGGACCTTCTAAATGTGCACTGTACTTTTCTCTTAAGAAAAGCTAGGAACACATCTTGACGTCTGTATTCTGAATTGTAGCTGAATTCTACTTTTCATGATAGAAGTTTGCTTTCAATTGTGCGCACATGGTGTTTCTTAAAAAGCAAACACATCACATTTTTTCACTTCCACAGCAGTAATAGTCTTGTAGAAGCTGCAGCACTGATACATCATTACTGTAAGCACTAAGAAACTGGTGTTCCTTTCATTGTTACTGACAATAATTCTGATGACAGCTGTCACCACACACCAGAAAATCAGTTCCTACGTCCAGGTGGCATCTCCTGTCCCTGAAGGAGGCTTATTTTGTTCCCTCTTGGTGGGGAAAATAATCTCTTTCAAAGCAGCTCTTTCATCACCTGTCCAGCTGTTTTGAGCGGTATTTGATTCTTCGCCAGCAAAGAGCTTTTACTTTCCATAATACCCTTGAAAGCAGAGAAAGTTGGCCTAGCACTTTGTCTTACTGTGTTTATTATGCATTTCTGTCCTATTGGTCTTAATTGCCATCTAAAAACAATTGGTACGTTAAGCTTAATTGAGAAGCATTCTCTTGATTTATTTTATTTTGCTGTTGCAGATAAGAAGGCAAGGTGGAATACAGTTACTGGTGGACCTGTTGGACCATCGAATGACAGAAGTCCACCGTAGTGCCTGTGGAGCTCTGAGGAACTTGGTGTATGGGAAGGCCAATGACGACAACAAAATTGCTTTGAAAAACTGTGGGGGTATTCCAGCACTAGTACGATTACTCCGCAAGGCAACAGATTTGGAAATCAGAGAACTGGTCACAGGTTTGAATAACTTTCATTTATTATATGCCAAAGATTAGATAGGAATAAGCTTGGAATCCAATGCCCTTGAAAAGGTGGCTAGCAGAGCAATGCATTAAGTTTAAGTGCACACAACTTCTGTGTTGGATTGAGGCTAAGATACTTTAACATGTACACTTCGAAATGTGTAAAAAATAACAGTGAGTGAGGACACTCTCGTACTTGCGAGCATATATTTCACAAACATGTGCTCACTAAGAAGACAGGTTGCCTATATTTTCAGATATAGGATTGCTACTGGGTAATGTGTGGAATAGCAGGTTTTGTGGTATGGTAGTTTGAGTTTTGACTGCAAATGATGCTACTGTTTCTAACGCTATCTTGGGAAGGATTAATGTTCCCAAATCATGAAATGTGGTTGGTGATTTTTTGGGGGGGAAATCTTATTTTAATATAATCTGTAAATATTCAGAATATTCTTTTCCAATTACTCAAACTTTGTGGATCACCCCCTCCCTTTTTTAAAGACATACTTCCCCCTCAAAAATAATCAGATGTGCCTCAAGTTTTCCTCACTGCAGGCTATGTGATTCAGCTCCAGTTATGGATTCTAAATCTGGACCATATATATATGCATACATATACATATATATGTCTTAATCATCCCACCTTTCCTCTCTTACCTGATAGACAGGATTAATTAGATTCTTCTTGTCACAAGGCAAGTGTGCTACATGGTATTCAGGAACTGCGTCCTGCTGACTGACAGAATTACTGGCAGGACCAATAAAGCAAAAAAAGTTTCTCCCTTTCAAATATTGCCACAGTGCTTAGTTGTATTGTCTGTCATTTTTCTCCAGGGAGCAGTCTGCAAGCTTACACTGAACAAATGAGGAGCAAAGTGCTAATCATCTTAATCAATTAGCATTTACAATGAAAGTCTCTGCATTATCTGGTTATATGAGAGATGGATAGTAATACAAGACAGATATCTAGTAGACAAGATATTTTTACTTTTTTAAAGCTGTAATGGCCTTTTCTCTCTCGATATGTTGTATTCTTGAAACATCGTGGTAATATGGAAAACGTAACAGTTAATAGGGTGTTCAGTTCGTTCCCTTTAAATTGTATTATGTTTTCATTGACTTTCTTTCACAGAGCAAGGCAGAATATACAGTAGTAGTGGCTGAAACACAAACAGTATGCCTGCTAAGTATATTAGTTGTTTGTGCACAAAAGAGCAATAGAAACACACAGGCCCAATTCACGTGTCACGATAGCCCACAATTTTTAAAAGTTCTAGGTTATCACGAATGAGACAGCATGCTGATATACAATGCTTGATCACTCTCGCTGTAAGTTGGAATGGATAAATCAGGAGTAGCCAACATTTTGGGCCCACAGGCACATTTGATATTTTGTAAAAGTGTCCTGGGCACCACTACAAATTTCTGTGATGGGGTGTGTGCAAAATCTTGAGTGTGTCTCTTTCTCTGGGTTCTCACTTTTCTTGCCCCCTTTCTCTAGATGTTTACCTTTTTGCCCCCCTTTCAGCATTCTCACTATTCTTGCCCTGTTATCTAGATTCTCATTTTTCTCCCCACCCCCCGCCTGTTCTATGGATTCTTTTCTTGCCCCCTCCTCTAGATTCTCCCTCAGCTTTCTTGGTGGGCTTTCCCCCCGCCCCCTCAAGCCCTTTCCTCATCACTCCATTGAATTTAATAGAGATAGGGAAAAGTGACACCATAGACATACTGGTGAGTGTGGTGGTGGCAGGTGCCATGTTGCCAAACCCTGAACTAAACAAACTATGGACTTCTGGTTTGTCAGGGGAGAGATAAGCCAGAGTTCCTAGTTCTCATGTAAGCCTAATCAAACTATAGACAGAAGTTCCATAGTTCATTTAGCCCACACGCTGCCTTGATCACAGTAAGTCAGATGACTAAAAAAATTTGAGTTATCATGACATGCAAACTAGGCCACAGGTTCTTGACATTTCTGTCTTAGGAACATTGTGTACTTATTATTTTTAAGCCTTTCCCAACTAGGTGTACCCTCCTGCTGGCTGGTGATGATGGGAGTTGTAATCCAATAGATCTGGAGGGTACACCAAGTTAGGTGTTGGACTAGTAGGCAGAAACTCTGCTTGTGGCCCTTTCTAAATGTAGCCAGATGCTAAGTTGCAGGAGTACATCATGCCTCCCTGGGTTGACTGTCTTTTAGTATGCAGCCTAAGCAAAAGTGACATGATCTCATAGTGTGCTGAGTCATCGAAGGGTCACATGGGCAGACCATGTGATAAGGCGCTTTTTTTTACAGACACCATTGTCTGTATCATTGTATCATTGTTGCCATGATACAAGCATTTTGCAGTAGCGCTTGCAAGTTTCATTCAACCTTCGCTTGGTGCCAGGAGAATTTTAGCCCAGGGTGCTAAACTGAGCACCCTGAGCTACACTGAGGGGAGATCTCTAATACGTTTGTTTGTTTGTTCGTTTGTTTGTTTAAAATATTGCTAGGCCACTTTTACTCCCAAATGGCTTACAACAAAATAATCCAATATAATAAAAACTGATATAGTAGTAGAATTCATAAAACCAAACTAACAATAATCAATAATACATCCAGCCTAGATAATATTAAAAACCTGCAACACAATTGCAGCTACTAACAGTCAGATATAATCAAGAGAATGAAAAAGTAAACAAGTAAATCTTCAGAGCTTTTCTTAAAAGCCTGTAATGATGGAGACTGATAGGCCCCTAATGGCTTGGGACCGCAATACCTGATGGAACGCCTCTCCTGACATGAACCTACCCATACACTGCTCTCAACATCTAAGGTCCTCCTCCAAGTGCCTACTCCGAGGGAAGCTCGGAGGATGGCAACAAGGGAGAGGGCCTTTTCGGTGGTGGACCCCTGACTGTGGAATGATCTTCCCGATAAGGCTCACCTGGCGCCAACATTGTTATCTTTCAGGCGCCAGGTCAAGACTTTTCTCTTCTCCCAGGCATTTAACGACATTGAACAACGCTAAGTTTTTTTTTAATGGACCCCAGAACTGTTGTTTTAAATGGATGCTGCTGTTTTTATACTGTTGTTTTTATGTCTCTGATGGTTTTTAAATTTTGTATACTTTTAATGTTTACTGTTTTTAGCTTTTGTGAACTGCCCAGAGAGCTTCGGCTTAGGGGCGGTATATAAATGTAATAAAATAAATAAAATAAATAAATAATAATGGCAACTCATTACAGTAGTGTGGAGCCACTGCAGAAAAAGCCCTCTCTTGTGTACTTGCGCAGAAATTCCGACTTCTGTTTTTTGAATTTTTGCATTTAAGTTAACAAAGAAGCAACAGTATTATGCTCTAGTCCCAAGGACAATCAGAGTTCTCTGATTCAAAACAAATGGACACAGCAGGAGGATGCTGTTGCATTCATGTCCTGCTTGTAGGTTCCCATTGACCCCTGGCTGAGTACTGTGTGAAAAGAATGCAGGACTTAAATGGACCATTGGTGTGATTCAGCCTGGCACGTCTTAGGTTCTTATGTTTAACTTGAGAAGAAATTATATGTAGCTGCAGGTATACACATCAGAATCAAGTAATACAATCCCCAAGTTTATCATTGCAATATGATGCATTATTTATTTATTTTACTTATGTTACTATTCCTTGGAAAGCTCAAAGCTGTTAATGACCCTGTACAGACAACATGCTAAGCATTTTGAGCTAAACATTATGGCTTAGCATGTTGTGTGAACCATGTCTTAGCGAATTGTGTGAACCATTACTCACCTTGGTAGCTACATGACCATGATTTAAACATGCTTAATAACCATTTGCTGCAAAAGAGTTACCAGCCTAACCATGACTTAGCATGTTGTCTGAACAAACCCTATGTGAGGCTTCCAGCATTCTTTCATCCAGCCATAGAATAAATTCATATCTGTTGAATTTAAACAGTTCTACAGTAGAGAGTCAGCGTGGTGTAGTGGTTTGCATGTTAGACCAGGACCAGGGAGACTAGGCTGAAGTCCCCATTCAGTCATGAAACTCAGTGGGGTGACTTTGGACCAGTCACTGCCTTTAAACTTATCCTACCTCCACAAGTTGTTCCTGCCGCTTGTTCAATGCAGTATAGCACTTTCAGGGCCAATCGCCAAAACCAGAAAAAAAATCATTTCTGGGAGGGGCAGGACTCTAGCATCCTCTGGCGCAGACTGTAACTGGCAGAGCTGGCCACATGTGGAAGGCCCCAAATAAATACTGTTCTTAAGTATCTTTTATTAGAGTTTACATTAAAACATTATATGACTTAAGAGCATCACACAAAATACAGTGAACAGTTCAGAGATTACCAGTTTCCACTCTGGCCCCTAAAATTCTCATTTTCTCTGAATTTACATGCCTAACCAGGTTACGGCAATTATGCCATCATTAAAAGGTTTCAAATTAACATAAATGGCATGAAGACTATTAAGCTCAAAATAATTAGAGTTGACAGAAAACACATCTGAGACTTCGAGCATCAGAGCTTCTCTAACAAACCTGTAGCCAGGTGGCCTTTGTCCAGCCTTTCCTCTCACTCCCTTCACACTTTGATCTGAGCATCAGCTTGGATAATTTAGGCAGAGGCAACAGAAGAAAGTGTCAAAAGAAGCAGTCAAATGCCTAAGATAGTCACGCATCTTCATAATACGAGATTATAGAAGGAAGTTTTAAATCCAGTTAAAGTTACTATAGACAGTGAAGAAAAATTGTATTCATCTGGGCTCCAGGCAGGCCTTCTACCTTGTGGACTGATGATAGGTTAGTAATCTGTTGAGATTGTGTTTCCCTGATTAGCATTTTGTTTTAACAGTGTCCACATTTTGCATTGGGCAAGGGCTGAAGTGCCAGCATACGTTTATTCATTTATTATTTACAATATTTATATGCTGCTCCCAATCCAAAAGATTTCAGAGCAGTGAACAACAAATAGAATAAAAGAATAAAAACACCATATTAAAAACTCATATTTTTAAAAGAACGAAGTTCTGATAAACCCCGAGATCTGGTAAACTTGTTTAGCCCCACCTATTGACATTCATGAAGGACCCTCTTACTCCATCTTCCCCAGTTATGAAAGAGCAGGGAGCTTTGGCTCAGCTCTCTCTATAACACTTCAGCTAGTCACTTCTCTTTGTGTCTTCCCCTGGCTCATATATAACTGAGGTATTCTTTTTAAATTTTAGAACAAATTAATCTCTAGTGCCAAAAATCACCTGAAATCGCTACCATTACAAGAAGGTATTGATCAGTTGCTATCAGACTTGAATAAAAAGTATGCCTTTTCCACCGCAGCTGTGTCTGTTTGCATTATCTCTCACTAAATAGTGGATTTAAATTATTCTTCCTTTCTCCCAAAACCTAACCTAACTGGAATCCCCAGATTCATTATCAAAAGCAATAAGGAAAGCTAGTTAACAGCGCCATTCATTGTCCATTCATAGTCCCAGATGAGTGTAGCACGTAATACTTTCAAACTGCATGAAGGTGTGTGTCTGAAAGACTATTTAGCAAACATAATCACAGTGATATAATTATAGGGGGGAAATGTCAAAATATAATAGACGGCCAATCTGCAGCCAATTATAGAACAGAAAGTGATATTAAAATGTGAGTGCCTGAGGCATACCTTTTAGTTTATTGAGATGCAAATAAACCATTACAAATTAAACAAAAAAAATGACATAAAAAAGGAAAATCAGCTAAATCTTCATGCCGTGTTCCATGTAAAGCCATAGAGTTCTGTTGGGGGAGAGAGAAAGAATCACCAAGCACCAGTTTTAAGTTATAAATGAGAAATTTGGCTAAACCAGAAGTACACATACAGTATGTATGGCTCGGGGTGTGTGATTCACTTAATGTGGAAGAAAACTGATAATTTCAAAACCTGCTTTCCAAACCCTACTTTAGTCTGATAATAGACCAGATCCCTTTTGGCCAATTTTTAGATATTTAGTTTTAACGTATTGAAAATGTCTGGGAAGGGCACTCATTGGAGTGCAATGAAAGAAAAGGGGTCTGTAATCAGAAGAGCAATTGATGGATGGCAGATGCAACTCTACTTCTTCATTCTGTCTTCTTACTCTAATACAAAAAAGTGTTGTATTAGATTTGCCCCATTATTCCTGCATTTCCCACCATCACAGAGCAAGGGCAAGGACACATTTTAAACTCCTTATCTTGACTTTTAGATCCCTGAACTCTTCCCTTCCCAGTTATTCGGTGGAGCTCGTTGTATGATATGTTCCTCTTAGAAGAACTCGGTCCACAGATTTCGGCCTTATGGTGGTTACTTGGACTAAGGTGGCAAATTTTAGGCTCTGAGCATTTTCACATCTTACCCCATGGTTGTGGAACTCTCTCCCTCTACAACTTTGTATGGAACCAGAGTTGGACAAATTTAGACAAGACCTGAAAACCTATTTGTTTGAGTAGGACCCATAGGTGTTGGTGTATGCAGTGAGGAGAAATCAGTTTGTTTTTGAGTTTTCAGTTCTTTGGATTTTTTAATTGATTGGTTACGAATTAGTTCAATTTTTGGTAAGTAGTTTATCTAATGTGTATTTATTGGGTTTTGTTCATATTACTGTGTTTTGTGTATTTTGGTTAATTGGAATGTGCTCTGATAAAGAGCGAACTATTATTATTATTATTATTATTATTATTATTATTATTATTATTATTATTATTAAAATATAAAATGTATGTGTGCTATATTTGAATCTTAACATTCCTCCAAGGAATTCAGGAAAGTGTACTTGAGCTTTTCCTCACTTTGTCCTCACAGCAACTCTCTGAGGTAGTTTAGCCTGAGATACCATGATTGGCCTAACTTCACTCAGTAAGCTTCATGGCTAAGGGTAAAACATTTTAAGCCCTAAACGGCTTGGGGCCAGGCTATCTGAAGGAACGCCTCCTCCCATATGTACCTGCCTGGACCCTAAGGTCATCCTCAGGGGTCCTTCTCCGCGAGCCCCTGCCAAAGGAAGTGAGGCAGGTGGCTACCAGGAGGAGGGCCTTCTCTGCTGTGGCACCCCAGCTGTGGAATGAGTTCCCTAAGGAGGTTCGCTTGGCACCTACATTATATTCTTTTAGACGCCAGGTGAAGACCTTTTTATTCTCCCAGTATTTTAACAGTCTATAAATTAATTTGAACTTGCTGTTTTAAATTTGTATTTTAAATTTGTATTTTTGCATTGCTGCTGTTTTTATCTTGGTTGTGCTTTTATATTGTATTTTATATTATGGTTTTATACTGTTGTTTTATACTTGAATTGTCTTAATTTTGTAAACCGCCCAGAGAGCTTCAGCTATTGGGCGGTATAGAAATGCAATAAATAAATAAATAAATAAAATTACTCAATACTAGGGATGCATGAGGATCCCTCAGTTCAACCCCAAATGGATCAAGCACTTGCAAGTGGGCAGTTCAACTGCTTGTAAAAACTTGAACCTTTTCCAAGTGCTTGGTTTAAGCATTCACAGAAAGACGCTCCAGCTCCTTGGCAGAGCATCCTTCCCTGTTGAAGAAAAATACTTGGACAACAGGTTCCAGCAACCCCAGCAGGAAATGATGTTATTCATTTCAATTTCTGCTTCGGAGAAGGTCTTTTGACATTTGCCTTGTTCAATTCCTTGCAACATCTTTAATTATGCATAGAGATATGCAATATTTGGAGCAGGTAAACCTTTCTCCACTCGCTTCTACTCCCTCCAAGCTGTTTTTCCCTTTGCAGGGTTTTCCAACTGCATAATAGGAGTTGGGACGAGTGGGTTTGGGTGTGATCTGTTGATCCCCAAACTTCCACTATTTAATTAAATTAAATTTGATGCACATGTTACTCTAACACTCAAAAAGACTTGACTCAGAACAATGACTCTTGCAGAGCTACAGCAGGTGACCTTCTCTGAGAGCAAGTAATTCTGGCATGTCTATATATTGGCGGAGATTGCATGATCCAATTTTTCCTGTTAAAAACACAGCAGAATTACATGCCCTTTCAGGAGTCACACATGAGACCACATAGGATTATTATTTTTCCTCCCAGCATACTAATATCTATTGCAAGTATTGTATCCAGCATATAGTCTGAGGCTGTTTTATCTGCCTGTTCTATTATGCTAGCAGCTTTGCATTATAACACAATAGTACAATTTGCACGACACGACAGCCCACCATGGGTTATTAAACCTACAGTGATGCTGTGGCACATGCAGCCACCATTTTGAATATGCAACTTCCTCTCTGAGATTGTTGAGTCATGCAAAGCGAGCGTAGGTTACCTGAGGGTTAAACAACCCATGGTCTGTTTTAGGGTTCCTTAACCTTTGCAGAACCCATTGGTTGTTTACCCTTCACAAGGGTTGTTTAACCCTCACATAACCCATGCTCACCATATTTGCACAACACAACAACCCTCAAGAGGGGGTTGCATATGCAACCTCGCACCTGCAGGCATCACAGCTGCTCCGGGTTGTCCAGACCCAATCATTGTAATCCACTAGGTAGAAACTCAGAGCAAACTTAAGCTGCAGTGCAGTGAATGAAGTTTCAAAAAACCGGTAGGGAGGCGTGGTGGTTGTGCTATAAAGGTAACGTCTATTGTTGGTGAATATTGGATTATTGGGGGACTTTTTAGCATAAGAAGATTCTTCCTACATCTGAGATTTAAAATTAAGATGTCATTGTTTATAAAACTGTTGTGATTATGTCTTTTTTTTTTAAGTGAGAATTACAGCTGTGTCACATCTATCCTATTATTATTATTATTATTATTATTATTATTATTTATTTATTTATTTATATAGCACCATCAGTGTACATGGTGCTGTACAGAGTAAAACTGTAAATAGCAAGACCCTGCCGCATAAGGCTTACTGATTGCTAATCAAAGAGGATAGCATAAAATGCACAGGGAAAGAACAAGCTTGAAGAACAAACTTTCCTTCTTGAATAATTTTGATGTGGAATCAATCTAATCCCAGATTTATTTTCGCTTCAACACTTGCGTAGCCATAAACTAGATTAAAATTTATAGCACTCCAAATGAAACTATAGTTGTATCCAGCATTTTATCCACTGACATAACACATTATGTCTGCATTCTCAAAGGTGCAGAGGTTAGCCTTCTTATACAGTATGTCTTCCCATATTTGAGATCTGCAGCATCTTAGGCCTAGTTCTTACTAAAAGCAAATGAGAGGTAAGCCTGGGCTATACCACTTCAGAGTGGAGGGAGTGAAGGCAGGAATTCACATGGCTGAATGCTCCTCCATATATTTTTTAAAATAATAACATTCCTATGCTTAGCAAAGTAGCATATCATCAGGGAGGAAGTTAAGCTACAAACCTAGCTTACTTTATAGAGAAGCATTCATTCATTCATAGGAGGCTTCACCTCCCATCTGAAGTTGTTTGCCACCTAATCTGCTGTTTGGGAGTAGTAAACCCTAGAGAACAGGGGTGTTTCTCCTTACGTTCACACCAACCACTATATTGCAAATATAGACACTGGGGAAGGACAGTGGTGCTTCCGTTCATGTGATGAGGAAACAGCGACTGCTCTTAATCGTAAACTCTCACTTGGCAGAAGAAATACCCTCTTCAGAAAGCTCAGATGACCATGTCAGCCTTCAGTTTACAAATTCAAGGTTCAAGAGTAGCATTTGTAACCCATAAAAGTTCTTGCTAATTTATTAAAATATAAATAAACAACGAAAAATTGTGCTGCACTTGACCCTTGATGATGGTGATGATGAGAATTTACAGTCATAAACTTGGATTCGTCTGAATCATTTCTGAAACAGCTTGGAAAAAACAAATGCAGGGAGGTTGCTCACACCCCACCTCCACCAGTTCCACAACCTATTCAAAGCAAATGTACCTTACCAATACAAAATTACTGAATCAGGAGCCACAGAAAACTACATATTGCATGAATCCTTGTAGGAAATGGTCTTAATTGGACAACCTGGTGCCCTCCGGGTGTTTAATACTACAGGTCCCGTCATTCCTCACCAGTGGCCAAATTGGGAGAATTTGATTTCAAACTCGCCAGTTCTTAAGTTCATCCCTATCATTAATAGTTATTGCAAATGTGAGTAACAATTCTCCACAATGTTCCAACGGCATTTCTTTAAATATATGTAAATTCAGTTAATTCAGCAGGAGAAAAAAATGATAAAAGGCAGTGTTTCTCAAAGAGGGCATTTGTGCAATTATGATAATGTAATATTTCCATCTTTACTTTTTTGGTAAAGTATTTTGACATTTACAAGTTGGTATTCAGCTTTGCTTAAAAAGAATTACGGTTGGATAGAGGATGTCTCATGTGTGGGATTTTTAATCAGTTAATCAACTAAATAAGTTTCTGCCAAAGTACCCTTGACATTCACTTAGTTATTGAAGTGTATAAACACAGATGTGTAATTTTTATTGTGACATCAACTGATCATGGAGAGATGGCACGGCTATTTATAGTAGCCTTAAACTCTTTCATTTTAAGTGAACACAGTATGTAAAAGAGAAGTTCTTATTCTCATGGTTCTGGTGGCCCTTTTATGGCTTAATCATAACAAACAGCAGCATAAGTACCAACAATCCCATCAGTGGTACCTATACACAGTCAGAAAACATTATTTTTCTATGGCAATAGAGGCCACAGCAAATGAGCTCATAGGTTTGCTTATTTTTTATTTATTTACTTACTGCATTTTATTCCACTTTTCAGTCAGTTATTGTCAAAAGTCACTTTGTGTATCCACTGGGTATAAAGGCTGCATAAAAATACATTAAATGAAGAAAAACAAAAGCCCAAAATTAGTGGGCAAAGGGAATTGCAAAAGTGCAGTAAATCGGTTCTCCAAAGTTGGACCTGACATGTGAGTTTCAGCACTACTCTTAGCAGAGCCCACCCCTGCAAAAATCTCTGCATCAGCTTATAGGCAAGAAGAACGAGAGGTTTGTGAAAGGTTGTTCTATTCACAGATAATAATAAGCTGTTTATTGCTACATGTGAACTGGACCTGTGTGTCTTCTGTTTGCTCAAGTTCTGTCATACATGTACCCATCTGCTGTGGGGAGGGGGGACTTTGTACTCCTCAGAGAGCTGTGCCAGGTTCATGGAGAAGATTAGTTACTGGAGGGATTAGAAATGTAATAAATAAAGCAACAATCCCTGGGGCATATTCCAACAATCTTACTGAAGCTAAGCAATTCTCATTCTGGCCAGTGACTAGGTGGGAGATCACTTGGGGATCCTAAATATACCCCCTTCATTTTCTATGATGTATAAAAAGTGAATTATAAATGTAATACATTAAATAACTAATTTCTGATTGGTTTTTTTAGCCACACCTATTAGCCATGATAGCTAACACACTTGATCTTAGCCAAAAGGCCGAGAAGAGAGTGCCCGCTCCTGGGCTTTCTGGGTGCTCTTATGATACTTTTGTTGTTTTTCTTCTGTAATAACACTCCTTTCTGTTTCTATAAGTAACACCAACTATGGTTTGTTTCCTTCCTTCTAGGAGTTCTCTGGAATCTGTCCTCTTGTGATGCACTAAAAATGCCAATTATCCAGGATGCCCTTGCAGTGTTGACCAATGCAGTGATCATTCCTCATTCAGGATGGGAAAACTCCCCACTCCAGGATGACCACAAAATTCAGCTTCATTCATCACAGGTGCTGCGCAATGCCACTGGGTGCCTAAGGTGAGTTCTGATAGCTTAGGCAGTAGATATGTTCTAATGCAGAATCCTCTTTTCCACCCCTAGCCTCCCAGTGACGTTGACCTGGGAGTTATTCTTCAATCACCATCAATGCCACAAAAGGGTATATTACAGAGTTACCCCATATCAAGTATTTAGAAGTATCCTCCACTGGTGCCTACCTGAGATTGCAAAAGCATCAGGAGTACCTGATAGACCACAATACATGGCTGATGGGCAGTGTTGTGTTTTGGCTTGATGGGTTGTACATCATGCAGGCCTGTTCAACACCTTGTTCAGTGCATTAGTTTTCATTTCTTTGAACCTCCTGATATAGTATCAGTCTGACAGAAAGGAAATACAGGTATTTGCACAGCAAAAATGTAGTAGTATGTGAGATCCAGCAACTCGCATGAGTGAGCTGTAAAAAATTATGAACAAGTGTCTTTTCAAATGCAGATGAGATTGTATTTAATTCAGGATTTCAACCCTGTGTGGCGAGGTGATATTTGCCCTGTCCTGGACGGGGTTGCACTCTCCCTAAAGGATCAGGTCCATAGCCTGGGGGTGCTCTTGGATCCAAAACTGTCACTTGAGGCACAGATGAACTCAGTGGCAAAGAGCACCTTTTATCAGCTTAGGCTGATATACCAACTGCGCCCTTATCTGGATGGAGATAGCCTAGCTACAGTTATCCATGCTCTGATAACCTCTCGTTTGGATTACTGCAATGTGTTATACGTGGGGCTGCCTTTGAAAACAGTCCGGAAACTTCAACTGGTACAAAACGGCAGCACGGTTACTAACAGGGACTGGCCGACGAGATCACGCCAGTCCTTTTCCAGCTTCATTGGCTGCCAGTCCAGGTCAAAGTGCTGGTATTAACATTTAAAGCCCTAAACGGCTTGGGGCCAGGCTATCTGAAGGAACACCTCCTCCCATATGTACCTGCCCGGTCATCCTCAGGGGTCCTTCTCCACGAGCCCCTACCAAATGAAGTGAGGCAGGTGGCTACCAGGAGGAGGGCCTTCTCTGCTGTGGCACCCCGTCTGTGGAATGAGCTCCCTAAGGAGGTTCGCTTGGCACCTACATTATATGCCTTTAGACGCCAGGTGAAGACCTTTTTATTTTCCCAGCATTTTAACAGTCTAAAAATCAAATTTAACTTGGTGTTTTAAATTTGTAATTTTGCAGTGCTGCTGTTTTTATCTGGTTGAGCTTTTATATTATATTTTATATTACGGTTTTATACTGTTGTTTTATACTTTGAATGGTTTTAATTTTTGTGAACCACCCAGAGAGCTCCGGCTATTGGGCGGTATAGAAATGAAATAAATAAATAAATAAATAAACAAACAAACTGGTTAAACAAAACATCTGGGTTAGTACTTGCCCATGGTTTTTATTTATTTATTTATTTGTTTATTTATTACATTTTATATGGTTTCAGCTGAATAATCTGTGCATCAATCAATGGGTAGGTGATTGGGACTGAGGGGTAGTAGATAACTTTAAATACACCTTTATGTGACCTATGCTAGTCGTTGCTGTTTGAGGTTGATGGATAAAGATATTTATATGCCAATAGAATCAGTATGGAAAAGCAGGCACAATGGAAAGGAGTTCCAACACAAATAGTGTTGGTTCTCTAGAAGAAGACTTGCCAAGTAATTGGCATCCTGCTTCCAATATGCCTCTGTTGGGGGGAAATAATTATGCAGGTTTCAGCTTATCTGGATGCTGTTGGCTTTTCTTGGAAGGATAACTGAAGGCATACATATTTCCTCTTAACTAGTATCTGATTGTGCAATGTATCTTCAGACTACGGCAGGATCTACACGACTGCTTTATAACGGTTTTGACAACTGTTCGGGCCCAGAACACATTACATATACGATTTTCAAATGATTTTCAAAGTGTTGTATCCTGTTTGGTGTAGATATGGCCCTGTTATCTGTGGTGTATGTCTCGTTGATGTGGTGGGAATGGCTGGCATTGGATTGATGTAGAGATTACATAGTATATACAGTTTCTGCAGCCGAAACTCTCCCCACGGCCTGAGTTCGATCTCAGTAGAAGCTGGTTCTCAGACAGCCGGCTCAGGTCGACTCAGCCTTCCATCCTTCCGAGGTCGTTAAAATGAGTACCCAGCCAGCTGGGGGAAAGGCAACGGCGACTGGGGAAGGCAATGGCAAACCACCCTGCTACAAAGTCTGCCAAGAAAACGTCAGCGAAATCAGGCGTCCCTCTAGGAGTCAGCAATGACTCAAGTGCTTGCACGAGAGGTTCCTTTCCATTTCCTATCAATTTAGGGTCGCTTTTATGTGTGTGGTTTCATAATGGTGTAAGCTGCATGTGCAATGAACAATGAGGGGCATAACACATAAATAGATATAACTATGAAATCTAACTTTCTATAACAAATCTAACTTCACATAATCTTAAATAAGTCAAAATTTAATACTCTTTATAGTTGTATGTGGGACGTGAGGATATTTGCTTAGTAATATGGAACTGTAGAGGAGAATACTGGAGAGCATAAAAGCCTTCTATGCTCATCAAAACCAGTCAGCGGCCACAGTGCTGGCTCCTGGTTTTGGAGGGCCTAAGACACGTTCAGTGGTCTTGCTTCTCACTGCCATTGTCACCAGCTGCTGTTGCTCTCCTCTTTCTCAGAATTTCTACCACTTACTTGCTTGGTAGGCAGAGAGCCGGTGAACAAGCAGGCAGTGGCATCTACTGCTTCTCTTTCAAAGCACTGCCGCTGTTGAGATGAGAGGCAGATGAACAAGCAAGTTGCAGTGGTGAAGAGGAGGAGCAAGTTCCCGGGGGCTCCTGTCAGTGCACCCCTGCTGGGATGTAGGTCCCTCAGCAAGTGGCCAACCATGCCTACCCTTGACGCCAGCACTGAAGGGCTACGCTTGTTTACTAGTTTTGAATGTTTGCAGCAAATTAGTGTCTACAGGATTGGCGTCTTTATTATTGTTTCAAAAATGTTAACACTGTATGCAGATTTCACAAATTTGGATTGCCTGTGCCTTCACTTTAGAGTCACTTTAGAGGCTTTTTCTCAGTGGGTTGTTATGCCAATTCGTTTCATATGCATATCAAGATTTAGGCCACAATTCAGAAATCCATGGGAATAACAACACGCAATAAGGCTTTTCACTTTTCAATGTTTTTGTTTTGCTTAAAGAACAGCAGCCCCCACTCTGCATGGCAGATACCTTTTGAAATGCCAAAACATTTGCATAATGTCTGCAGAGAATTCAACAGCAGTTTGTGAGGCGCAGGGATGCCGCTGTTCCGAAGAACAAATGGTGGAACTCCTGCTGAGCATGTTCACGTCCTTCACTTCCTAATGAAGCTCTCCATATTATGGCTCTAGGCTACCATCTTCAAATGACTGCACCAGTACTATTCCCTTGCACGCTCCACAGAAACTGCCCAATAGGACTAGATGGATCGAAGTTTGCACTGGATGTTGTTGGAACATCTTATATAGCTTATCCAAAATCAAGCTGTCTTTAAGTTGTCTAACAAAGATTGTGGGTAGGCAATTTTACCGCATTTAGCATTTGTGATGAGAATGCTTTCATTCATGTTTGTCTTCTAGACCTGTTTCAGGGCCATTTTATACACTTAGCAGGTCTGCATCACTTCAAGCTGCTGGCAGGGTGGTGGATATTGACATGATGGAATGCTTCCCTGTGAAAAGAACTTAACGTAGAAAATGCTAGCATATCAGAAATGAGACTTCAGTATAGCTTTTTTCCTGACATGCTATTTTTCTACATCCTGGGTTATTGTTTTTTTCCATGGAGAATCAAAGATGCAGCTCCCTTGAACTTGTGCATGTGTGCATGCATGCTCACGCATGCCAGCACCCTGAAGTGGTACAACCCAGGAAAGACTGCTGCTTGAGTCTGCTGATAGTATAAACTGGACCTTAATTCTCCTTCTAGGAATTCCTAAGTGCTAGGAATTCCTTCATTAGACTTGAATCCAGAAGGCGCATCTGCTCATCCACCTTTGGACAGAGGGAGGAAGCTGATTTCTTCTGACTTCCTCCCTGGCTGCAACCTCCATAGCATTGGGGGGGGGGGGCAGGCAGACATGAGAGGTTGTAGCAAGAAGGAAGTGGGGAAGCTCTGTTGCGTGCATGCGTAGAAGCATGAACTAATTCGCTAGATCAAAGCCAATGCATTTTTATTACAGTCGTTTATGAATTCCTATATGTGTCTTAACTGAATCTCAGTAAATTCAAACAGCGTTCTTCTTTTATGAAGACTGTTGAAGCTTCACTGATATTTGCTTTGATACATACAGTTGCACCTTTATTCTTCCTGTGAACAGTGTTCTTTGCTTCCTCTTCAAAACCAGAATGAGATGACTGATCAGGCACTTGATATTCATTGTGCCATGTTCATCATCTGCTAAACTTAGATAGGAAGGCATAGAGCTGTCAGGAGCTGTCCCTTTTCAGCATGCAACTCCTTTGCTGAGGGACTGCAGTATTTGCTACTGGGCCAGGTTTAAGGCTTTAGTGCAAAAAAAAAAGCCCTAAACAACTTGGGACCAAGATACCTGAGAGAGCACCTTCTCCCTTACCAACATGCCTGGTCATTGAGGTCATCTGAGGGCATGTTCCAGTGGTTCCATGTGGACCTACGGTCCAACTGAAGTCCACCAAGAGAAGAGCCTTCACTATGTTGCCCCCCTCTTCCTATGGAATTTATTGTCTTTGGAGTTCACACAGGTGCCAACATTGTATTGCTTCTGGTGCCTCCTGAAAACATTGTTTCAGGAAGTTTTCCTTGAAAGCTGCGGTTTTATGAGAACTTTGTTTTTTAAAAATGTAATTGTTCTTTTAAAAATATATTTTATTCTATTTGTTACCACTCCAAAACCTTTTGGATGGGGAGTGGTATATAAATATTGCAAATAAATAAATAAGAATTTTTGATAAACTGTATAGTGGTTTCAGTTTCATATCAAGAAGGTCTTCCTCTGTATTTGTAGCATGTTGCGTCTGTAGAAACATGACTCTGACATTTAGCATCATAAAGCTGAAAATAAAAAGGTCCCAACTCATAACCTCATGTAGATTACTGAATGCTATATGTAATGTCTGTTGCTTATGTATATGCATTTAGATTAATCTCAGGCCATCCATGTTTTCTATGAGCATCAACATTTATTAAGATTACAAATACATGAAAGGCCTCGACAATGCTCAGGCAAGGACTGAGGGAGCCTTATGTTGTTTTACTTTTAAATTTCATAGGTGAGAATTCCCTACAATTCTCTTAAAGGAACAATACACCACATTATATTTTTTCTAAATTGATCTTGTGAGCGTAAAGATTTTATGGAGAGGAGGTGGGGGAGTAAAAGATCCCTGGAAAGGGGACAGACAGAAAGATTCAGTTTGTGACGGAAAGAAAAAGAAAGAAAGAAAGAAAGTTGCTGAGGGTAAAACAAATGCATTTAACAACTAAATTCTTTTCTAATGGGTGTGTACTGAATGGATTTTATTATTGTCCATTTCTTCTATTCCTTCTCACCATCGCTATTGTCTGAATCAGAGTGTTTTTATTCTGTTTTTATTGTATTTTATTTTGTCCTCTGCTCTGAAATTCTGAATTGGGAGCAGTACATAAATATTGTAAATAAATAAATAAATGGACTTCTCCACATGTAGCAAAAATCCCAGCATTATCATGGCTTTCGCTTCTGGAGTCTTCGTGGGTTTAAGGATCGGCATAATACATACACTCCCCCCACCCCGTTTTTGCTTGTTCCTTCCCATGTGTCACAATTTTACCGCCAGCAGATGGTGCTGCTTTATATCACATTTTTCATTTCTTACTGCATTTTTTGGGTTTTATAAAATGGCGTATTCCTGCTTGAAAACAATGGGAGAGGCATTGGATGTTGATGACATCATGAAAATGACCCACAAACTTTCATGAATGACCAATCATGCGAGTGCAATAAATCACTTGTGTGGAGAAGTTCTAAGAATATTCTCTTGGCCTTCTGCATTTTCTCACAGTTATCCATTGTGTCCCTTGCTTCTCTGTCCTACATCACAGATGAGGCATTATTGCTGGACATCAAATATAAATATGTGTACAGTTATGGGCCACCTTTTAAATTTTCAGATCACGTTGGTGGGGAAAAGGGCAACCGCTTGCCATGGTTGCTGCCACCAAGGAGAAAGAGCTGACCACAGGGTTTTCATCTGAGCTTAAAGAAGACTAGCCAAGAAGTAAAAATGAGTGAATTGAGATTCTCAACTGACATCTCACTGTTGTGTGAACTTTCCAAACCTTTTCTTAGTTTGGAAAATGTTTGTAAGACAAAACCAAGCTTTCATATTTTAAAATAAAAATGGAAGTTCCTTTTCATTGAGATTTATAGTGCTATAGAGTTGTTTACATCTGGATTTCTCACTACAGTTCTAGCCTGAACTTAAGGGAAGAGTGTTATTTGCACTTGAGAACTCAATTCAGTCATGAATATAAGGTGAACTATATAAAAATATGTGGAGTTTCTTGTCCTAGTAAAACCGTGCAGGATGCTCCAATATGCACTGAAACTAAATATTCTTGACATCACTCCAGTCACTTAGTTAAATGAAAAGATGTTGGGTCTTGATTATCCTCAGCTGCTCTTGTATTCATGTCTTTCTCACTTTAGTTGTCAAATGAATGTGCATATCTACAGATTCTAACTATTGTGAGTTCAACAGTACTTTCTCTGACATGTTATATCACCTTACTGAACTTTTAAACTGTGTTGTTTTATTTATTTTTTAAACCCAACAACCTATAATTAACCAATATTTTATTGTTCATAAGACATTTGAATTAGTTTTAACAACTCCCAACCAAGGAAAAGGAAGTAGTGAATACCTGAATCTTTAGACTTGAACTTCTGTAGTGATATTTATTTAGAGAGTGAAGTAGAAGCATTCATGTTTCCACATCACATTTTTATGAGATACCTATATGAAAATAAATGAATGTGTTCTCTGAGTTTACAGTGAAGAACAGGACACTCCAATTGCACTGGATGTTGCACTGTGAGTTTATTGATATTGCACTGCAGAAACAGAGACTGTGGAACACATATAGGATTGCAAACCTGTGCATTTCTTCACATTTTCTCTTCACCCTGATTTGGATTTTAAAGAAATACAATAGAAATGTGGCACTTCTGTTGTCTTTAGGTGGAAGACTTTGCACACATTTCCAGAAATGTGGCTTCGGAAGATCTAGCTAGTTTAAATTGTTTTCAAGTGGTGAAGCCAGAGAGTTCAGTGTACTGCTCCATGAATTACCTCACCCCATCTCATTATGTTACCATATTAGAATAACACATAGAACATTCAGCACTTGAAGCCTGAACAAGGGAGATGTGAAATTCATCTTATTTTCCATTCTTTATACAGACTGTGAAGGTAGAAATTGTTAAGAATTTCATTGTATCCTGATCTGTCTACTAAAAGTATCATCTACATATTGATACTCATTATTACAGGGATGTAATTTATTGAGTTTGGAAAATCCATGGGGGAAGCCATTTCTTTTTCTGTACAATTGTCCCTGTAAATTATTATTATTATTATTATTATTATTTATTTATATAGCACCATCAGTGTACATGGTGCTGTACAGAGTAAAACAGTAAATAGCAAGACCCTGCCGCATAGGCTTACAATCTAAATGAAATGGAAACAATGTCATTTTCCTTCCCTTCCTGCCTAGAGGCATTTGAAGCTGCAGTGCCTTGCCTTTGGCTGCCTTAATTACATTAACGTAAAGATCAACTCCCTTCCTTTTAGCCCAGTACTGGACATATTGAAACCAGACTGTGAAGGCAGGGAGGTGGTACCCCCACACCTGGCACTGTAGGCATGGACAAAATGTTGCTTGAATTGGAGACTAACCCAGCAAGCTAGACTGCCACCCACCCTTACATCCAATTCAGCCTGAGCCACACCTTAAAGGATGCCACTAAGGGTTATGAAACAAGGGCCCAAGCCGGCACCCTCTATTTCAGAGCCCTGGGCCCAGAACCTTAAACAGTAGCAAAAACCAAGAGGAAAGCTCTGGACTAAATACCAAGGCCAATTGGAATAAAGCACACATATTCAATTAGGTGGCAAGTTTATTTGCAAAAAGGGAAAGGGGATAACATACAGAACCAGAGCAAGGTTTGGAAGGAATACAGGGCAAAACAATAACACTGACTAGACTTGTCTATACATACCAATGGTATAGGTCTTCCATGAAACAGGACCTTAAAAGCCGGCAATCCAAAGCAGACATGGAAATGGCAAAACAAAACCATACAAAGACAAAAGCATCTTCCCCACCTCATCCCCACTCAGATCAGACTGATCTGAGGTGATCTCTGTTAACCAATTACGAGCTAGTTGGGAACAGTCTGCCCAAACTTTTGGAAGGGGCAGAAAGTTACCACCAAAATTCAGCTGAACTCATTCAATCCAATTAGCCTTGAAGTTCTAGACAGCAGAAGATAAGACCCACAGGTGGTCTAATGAGTATGTGCAGGCTTAGCCTTGCAGAATGGAATTTCACAGGCTGCTAAGACCCAGGAAGAAAATGGATTTCTTGATACAGATGTTTTTCCAGGAAACCCGTAAAATACCGAGTGGCCGAGCAGAAACCGAAGTCTGCTGTGTTTATGAATCTTTTGTTGTTGGTGGGTGTGTGGGTGTGGGTGTGAGTGTATATATATATCCCTCACTCCAAATAGTTTTGTTGGGAGTTCATGATATCTCTGTGGGAAGCTTGAATATAACATCCTTCAGCATTAGTACTGTCAAATTCTCAGTTCTGGGGATTTTCTCTCACTTTTTCTTCCAAATTTGTTGTCTACTAATGTCATGAAATGAAATTCTAAACAACAAAACATTCACATGCATACACACACACACACACTTCACAAGTATATTGTAACAGTGTGTAATGTGCATATCCAAATTTTCTTTTTAAAAAGCTCTGGAATTTGTGATTGTAAATTTGGTCCTTTTTAACCTCAGAACCTACACCAAATAGGTCCGGAACACCGGTGATAACCAAACAAACAAACATTTAATCCCAACTAACAAGCATCACCACAGACATGATTGTAAATAAGAATCTATTTATTGTAGAAAATTGCACAATTAAACAAGTGGCATGGTGGTTATATAAGTATACAGTATCTCTCTGTGGTTACAAGAAAAGAGACTGAAATGCAAATATAAGATTAATTAAAAGAATCGCAGTTGCCAAAGTGGGTATTACAAATTTAGCTAATAAGATAACAGCTTCAGCTTCTAGCATAGTTACGACTCCTTATCCGCTTCTGTTTACTACTTGAAGTTTAAAGCTAAACTAAAACACATTAGATTATACTAAAATGTAGTAGTTAACCCTTCTTATTCTTCCTCCTGCACATTATTTGAATCTAAAAGTTATGTTGAAGCATTACTAAGTTCCTCTAGGCATGTGAAAAATAAAAGCAGAAGTTAGAGTGAAAGAGAACATCCAAGACTTAGAAATAATTCCAAGTCCCAACTTCAGAAAAACATTTTTTTAGGGGTGTTCTTGTAAATATCCCCAAAACCCTCACTCAAGTCATCCCACCATTCCAGATCAAATTAGCCATATTTAGTCTGAAGTAGTCGTCTTCATGCAGTATAATTCAACCTTTTTAGCACCAGTTTAACAGTGATTAATGAGCCTTGGAGGGTTTTTTGATGTCTGAACAATAGTTCTATAGCTCTCTTTCTTCGATAATCTAGCTAACCCAGTACATTGTCATAAAATTACAAAAACATCCTATCAGAGGTTGCTTTCAGTGGCCAGGCTTAAAAATACAATATTTGAATAAGGTGTTACACTCTAGTTTGAGTGCATTGTTACTTACTTTGTGGTCCCAAAGTCTTGTGGGATAAGTTGTGAAATATTAAATATAAATCAATTTAAACTATCAATTTCAAAATACATCAAAACGTTGATGTGCTTTTTAACTGGAATTGTCTTCTTAAAGCTGAGGATATATCTACACACGCTTAATTCCCCTGTACTATTTCCTTTCTTTCCTTAAAGATAAGGATTTCCCAGTGCTTTTCTTTCCCTGATTTTTTGGGCTTTGTAAACTTTCCCCTTTTGTGTGTGGCTATTTCTGCCTTGCCAAAAAGTGCCGTTGCATTTTGGGGACACTTATCCAGAAAAGTGGATATGTGCTTTTAGTGAGTGCAGGATTTTCCTAAATGTTACTTGGCATCCTGGCATAAGTGTGCACTGTTCTCTGTTCGTAGTACTTATTGGGTTGTTGTACCTGGTACTGTGATGTTGTTCTGAAGGAAGTTTATGATGGAAGGGGCTATGGGAACATGAGGGGGAGGGTTGGTAGAGGAAATGCAGAAAATCAAGGCTTAAATGTTTCTGAGGAGAAACTACTCCCTCTGCCCAACGCACGAGTGACTACAATTTTTGTCACTATTTCACATACCTCCCCATTCTGTGCAAATGGTTTAATTAGGTAACATTTACTGTTAGGAAATCTGGGCCCAATCTACACCGCTGATTTAATGCCGAGGGAGAGCACATTGGGGTTGTTCAGGACAGATGATGCTGTCGCCACTCTGCGACAACCGTGCAGCTTCCCTCCGGAAAATATGCATTTTTGGAAAGCTGTTTTAGAGTGCTGTTTTTCCTTAATCGTGCCTCTCAAGCGGTTCCTCTGCCGTGTGCCCTGTCCATCCACATTAAATCCTGACATGCCTGTTTATGTGACCTGGCAATGACCTTGTCAAGCAGTGACGCCACCCTTCCCCTGTTCCCTATTTCCTCCCAGTCGGGCTGCTTTCACAATACGTAGCCTCCTTTCCCCATTTGCAGTAGTGCTGTTTCATTTACAATAGCAGAGTAGCCGGTTTTATTCACAATTTATAGTGCAGAATAAAGAACACACAGAGGCAATGGAGAGGGGGCAACCAGTAGCAAGAGCCTGCAGTATCTGTATTTCGCAGTAGTATTACTGCAATATACTGAAAACAAAATTCACGGAGGGGAAGGAGAGGGGGAGCAGCCAGTAGGGGAGTGCAGGGTTTCTGGGCAGCTATCTGGGTCTCGGAGCTGCCCCCACCCTTTTCCTGGTGGAAGGCAACCAATCGCTGGTTGTCTTTCACCAGGCTCCACCCTCGGGTTGGCCCCGGATTGGCTGCGGTGTGCCGTTACATGGTGGAAGCGCCGTGTTGACATCTCCTTTGAAAAGGTCAGGGTAAAACCTCAACTTCCTTAAAATACACCATCACAGGGAAACCCCGCCCCGGCTGCGAACCTGCATCATCTAACCAACGGGGCGCAGATCCACAGCCAGCGCAGGGCTTTTCCCGCATGTTGACAGCCCCCCCCCCCGGGTTAAAAGCTGAAAATGCTTCTGCATACATTTCCTTGTAGATTGACCCCTGTTGTCTTTTGAGGGGACTGGAGAAATTTGGGGAGGTTGCTCCAGAAATAAAAAAAACACTGACATTTGTTAGATACCTTTTAATCTTACTTGTGTGGCTTACAAAAAAAAAACTTTACTGATTAGTCCATTCCTTAAGGTGCTTCTGTATTTCACTCATCATTTTCTTATGGCTGATCTTCAAGAGATTTCAATACAGTAGGTGAAAACGTAACTCCTGGCATTAATGGAATGGAGTATATGGACATGTTCATTTGTCATTTCTGTTTAATGGAGCAAATGTATTGCTTGCCTAGTACTAAAATCCAGCACCATCTTTCAACTGTGAGGTGACTTTGATGCAAGCTGACATTGAACAAAGCATTGAACAAGAGATTTGACAAGGAAGCACAGTCTTTAAAACCATCATTGCACATGGGTCTCATAAGCCAAGGCTGTCCTAAGACGAAGAAGACCTGGCATAATGAGTAGGTGCCAGAAAATAGATTAACTTGTTGTGTTTTCTGTACAAAATATTGAAGGGCACAGTGGATACAAGTTTTTATCCCTGTAGGTTCTAATTCTAACAACATTAATGTCATCCCACTCTATTTCAATTTGATTTTCTACAAACTCCAATGCTCTCTAACATGTGGAGCCCTAATGGCATTCAGTGCAGTATTTTTTAAAAAAATGACATGCACTTATTGTTTTGTAGTGCAATTTATTTAATTAAATATCCAACTTTTGCCAGTGTGACACATCATTTGCATGAGTGTGTCTCCTCAGTCTTCACTGCATGCATTACCTGTTCATCCTAGTCTCTCTCACTTTCTTGTTTTCTTAACCCCTCAGGAAGGGCTATCCTCCCCCCCCCCACCCTCTTATATTTGGAAAATTCTGATTTGTAAAGTATTTTGGCTACTCCAGTCCTCTAAGGTGAGGAAAGCAGAAGTAGGGACTTCTTCCTTTTATCACCTCTTCCATAATGTGAAAAATGTGGCCTTTGCTAGACCTACAGGATATCCCAGGATGGGGGAGGGGTGATCTCGTGTTGTCAATAACACGAGATCCCGCCCTTGTTTACATGTAAGGCGAGGCGACTCAAGAAGAGAGCCATTGCACCCGCCATTTTTTTAACTTTTAAAGGGGACGATGCACTCGTGCACGAAGGTAAGTTTTTTTTTTAAAAAAAAATGATTGATTTCCCCGCTCCCCCCATCCTGCCCCCGATGGGCGCAGCAGCTCCCGACTCCGTGCAAGTAATCCGCGAAAACGGGCCACACGCTTGCGGTCGAGATTGCGGATAAAAGTGGGCTTGAAGGGGTAGGCTATATCCCAGGGCCAGGGAGGGTTGATCCCTGACTGATCCCAGGATCCCCTGTGCAGGGGAAAAGCAGGATTGTGTTGTTCAACTCTTTTGCTGTCCCTAGCTTGTTGTGGTATGAATCCTTTGTGACTGATGGTAATACACCCTTCTTACTCCGACCTCCAGTCCCCAGCACACTTCTGGGTTCCACTTCTGAATATGCCCTTTATTGGTTGCAGCTGAAGGGAGAAACGTCAGGCCTGTCATTAATGGGAACTGCTAAATCAAGTTCCAGATATTTTGAACTACAACAACCATAATCCCCAACCCTTGTGGATGCTGGCTGGGGCTTATTCGGGTTGTAGTCCAAAACATCTGAAGAGCAAATTCATAGTAGTTTATACAGTTACATTTTGTATATTGAGGGAATTCAATTGCTGTGAGTTTAAAGATATATGATATCTTTGCAGATATCATGTCAGGAAAAGCAATAACAATTCAGTCAATACAGAATTATTTTTAGGCTTACATCTTGCATCCATGCAGAACATGTTGACCCAGAGGAATTAGTCAATATTATCTTTTGATGCCATTGAAAATCTCATTGTTATGAAAGGGAACTGTTCAGCATGATGTTCCACTCAGTATTATTTTGCAGTAGATTTGGGACTGTGGCAGCAATAATGTTACCATTTTTATTTAATTCATATTCTCTGTTGTCACATAATGCCAGTTTCTGTTTCCTGTACTTCTGCTTGACTGTGGGATTTTTAGATTTTAAAGTGATATCTTCTAGGTTAAGTTCTATTAATCAACATTTTATTTGAACATAAAACAAAGTCAATATTTGGTATTGACCAAGTATGTTTTCTTAATTTACTTCAAGAAAATTAGGTGAATTTTTAATGCAAAAACACTTTCAGGAGAATACTTGTTTCAGATATTCCTGAGAAGTTGCAGCCTTCTTGAAAAAAGAGAAAAGATGGAGGAATGCAAAGTAACTATCACAATTCTTAAATATTGTTATGCATTTTATATTGAACTTGAGATAGGGTAGTAAAAGCCATTGACATGACCATTTTATAAATTCTTTGAGACCATGATTTTCTGATTCTTATTTTGTTCTTTTGAAAATATCTTATTGGAAGAGATTCATTCACATAAACCGATCTATTTCAAAACTATAGAATGTTGTCAGAAATGAGGAGCAGAACTGAAAAGACAATAACTAGTGTCGTTTTCTTCTAGGAATGTCAGCTCTGCTGGAGAAGAAGCCCGCAGAAGAATGAGAGAGTGTGATGGACTTACTGATGCATTGCTGTATGTGATTCAGTCTGCTCTAGGAAGCAGTGAAATTGATAGCAAGGTTTGTCATCTTAGTCTTTACAGAAACAGAATTGTAAGGCACAAGAGAGTAGTGGAAGCACATCATGCATCCTTGGGGTTATATAATGGTAAAAGTTAAATTTTAAGATCTTTACTTTAATAAAAGCCTGTATTATATGTTAATTTGCAGTGTAAGTCTGCCATTCTTTCAAATTCAGTTTATACCTTAGTGGCAGATGGTTTTCAGTAGTTAAGGCAAAAATTCCATGTACCTAACACTTTTCAGACAAAATGTACAACCTGAACAGGAAATTTACAGCTTGATACTTGACTTCAGAAGATTTTCTAACAGTATGATATCAGTTCTAAGACGATTAAATTATACAAACATTGTTACATGCATTGTTCAAAGCATATTTCAGAACCAGAGTGATGTAGTGTATTAGCGTGTCAAAAAGGATTGGGGAGACACAAGTTCAGTTCTCCATTCAGCCATGAAGCTCATTGGTAAACTAACTCATCCTGGTCATGTTTGGATTTTATCTCCCATCAGCCCCAGCCAGTATGGCCAATGTTCAGAACTTCTGGGAATTGTAGTCCAAAATATATGGAGGGCATGAGCTCAGTTCTGCAGACCCAAAAGTCATCATTTAGCAGTTAGTTGAAAGAAATTAACTGTTTTTAGAATTTAGATTGTCTATATGAAGTACGTATATATGTTATGCTTTTCTTTTCCAAACCAAAACAGCCTAATATTAGGCTTCAACACCTTAGAAAGAGTGACGTCAATGAAACACAAGTTATGACTAGCATTTCTTGCAATATATTTTCGCATTCACATTTGTGTGAAAAGCTGCTTTTTTGCACCTTTTGAACTATTCAGATTGCTAGGAAAAGCAGACCTGCCTTCTATTTGTATTTACTGGATGTAGAAAACCAGAGTATCCTGAGCAGAGGATTCTTTGTTCTCAGAAATTTCATATGCATGGCCCTGCAATTGATTTGTTTTCAGATTACAATATACCACAAAATAGTCCACCATCAATTAGTGGGCAGTAAAACAGTCTGATCTGCCAGATTGTCATTGCAGTCAGAAATACATTTCATACAAAGCTGTTTCTGCCTGCACCAAGAAACACTTTTGCTTCCTGCTGTGCCCAGCAGTGAAGAAAGTGGGGGTGTTTTTAACTTCATTAGCTGCATAAAAGCTGAATCACTGGATGTGTATCAAAGCTTTTTGAAGCATTGAAACCCTTGAGAATTGGGTCTTCTGAATCTGTTTTGATCAATAAAATCCACATTATTTCCTTACATGACACCAAGAGTGGGAAAATTCTGGAGTTTCTAAACCTCCTTACCAGATGCTTTTGTTCTTAGAAATACTCCTTTAAAGGTATGTAGGATTGTTGTACTGCTTAAAGCTTTAAATAAAGTAAACTAGATTCCTAATTCCAGCTATTCTCATGAGAGAACAGAATGTCTGACGCATTAATTTAGGGTTTAGAATAACAAGAAAGGAGATGATCTTCTGGATTTGTTTTGGTCAATTTAAATCCATACTTCTTCTTTAACATGTTTTTTAAACATTCCTTTGACATAAAGAAGTTCAAATTATACTATCATGGTCTCATAATCACCCTCTTTTGCCTCAAAATTAAGTATTTCTTCAGTTCTTAAAAGCTCAGAGCAGCTGACATATTGAAATGTTCTCAACTAACAGTATTATTGCTGTAAAGTAGAGTTCATATTGATAGTTTTGAACAAATAATAAATCTCTTTCCTTTTGTTAACCCAAAAGTGACTACATGCTTTCTTCCTTAAAATGGATACTACCCTATTTCTTCGATTCTAAGACACACTTTTCCCCCCATATAAACATCTCTAAAAACGGGGTGCGTCTTAGAATCGCAGGTGTGTCTTAGGGTGGTGTTTTTTTCTGTTGGTGGTACTGAAATTAGTCTGCGTCTTACAATCGATGGCGTCTTACAATCGAAGAAATACTGTATCTCAAATATCTAGGTAAAGATTATTCCATAAATTTTATGAAGCCATGGGACCAGCACATGAGCCACACTCCTCTCTCCTGCCATTGCACACCAGCTTATGCACAGAGATCCTGATCTGACTTATTATACTGGCTTCTGAACTGACATGAAGCCAGAGTTCCCTGGCTCTGATGTAGTGAGGAACTCTGGCTTCATGCAAGGCAGTATCTCCTTGTGAAAGTTAGCTTGCAAGCAGAAGAGGGACAGGGTGAGGGAAGAGTTCATGTCCCCAGCACTCATCCAAGGCTTCATAAATCATAGTTTATTATTTCATAAATTCATGGACAAACATCCAAAGACGACCAGTGTGTACAGATGCAGTTTTGTTAAGACAAAGTATATACTGCCCTACTTATGCCAGGAGTAAGAGTTGTCATATCTTCGCTTGTGTTTGTGGATAAATGTGCCACCCTGAACTTTGATCCTCATGGATAGAAGGAAACTGCTCCCAGATATGTCATTTTAATTATTTGTGTACTGTCCCCAGCAGTATTCTGATTAGATGTCAGAACACAGAGAGTAAATATCTCCACAAACATGGACAATTTTAGCAGTGACAATTTCAACTCTCTTTGCTGAACTCTGGATTAAAATCACATTCTTCTCATCCATCATGCTTATTTGTTTACTCCATGGCCACAGCTAGACCTAAGGTTTATCCTGGGATCATCCAGGGTTCGCCCTTGCCTGAGCACTGGATCCCCTGTGTGTCACCTAGATGAACAGGTTTGATCCCTGGACGATCCAGGGATAAACCTTAGGTCTAGCTATGGCCCATGTGTTAGGTTCTTATTGGAATATAGGCTACATGTGTCTTATGACACATATACTGTTACACTTATATGTTTGTAGTCTATGGCCACAATTCAAAATTCTGTGGGACTTTAATGCTAATACAAAGTTTATTTATTTATTATTTATTTATTTATTTATTTATTACATTTTTATACCGCCCAATAGCCGAAGCTCTCTGGGCGGTTCACAAAAGTTCTGTGTAAGCGCTAGAATGCTCCATAGGAGCATGGGGTTTTCCCCAACACTGGATAGTTTCCCAAAGTGAATAAACAGCCTTTGTTCATACACCACAGAATTCCTGCTTGCAAACCAGCTTATGTAGACTGGAGTGCACATTTAATGGGCTCTGCTTTTTGCCTCACTGAGTCAAAAGAAGCATAATTTTGAGTGAATTGTCAGACTTTTTAAGCATCTTATGGCAGATGTTGTGACAGCTACCTAGTATCCCCAGACTGTTAAAATAGGGTGTATTTACATTTTCAAGCTACTAGTAGACACCATCAAATCGTGATTCAACAGAGTTCACTCAGTCTCCCTGCTTGACACCCAATCTAGAATATTTTGCCTGAAGTGATGACAAGGCAAGGAGGTAGAGTGTCACTACTGAGTCATGCTAGGAATCAGACAGATCTTGGGTACAATAAACATCCAATTAACTATTTATTTATTTATCATATCATTTATTTATGCACCATCCATACATGTTGCTTTACAAAGAACAGGTTTGACAAGGCTCTGCCCCAAGAGGCTTACAATCTAAAAACAGAAACAACAGAAGAAGGAGAGGAAAGTGTAGGTAGAAGGTACACAGGGGGAAATGAGAAATTATTTTAATTGCATGTACTTCATCTTAGGCCATAGCTAGACCTAAGGTTTATCCCTGGATCGTCCAGGGGTCAAACCTGTTCATCTAGGTGACACACAGGGGATCCAGTGCTCAGGCAGGGGCGAACCCTGGATGATCCCAGGATAAAACTTAGGTCTAGCTGTGGCCTCAGTTACACTAGGACATTAAGGGGTTGTTTCAAAGGCTTCTTGGGAAATATGAGTTTTGACAAGGGACTTGAAGAACGTAAGGAAGGTGGACATAACAGAGGCATTTTGGAATGCAGTTCCAAACATAAGAGAGAGTATGGGAGAAAGAGCAGAGATGTTTCAGGGAGCAGGAGACCTTTGGATGGCTGAAAGTGGTGCAGATGAATGAGTAAAGGTGGCAACTGTGTTCAGTTCTCTCAATGGTGAGGAGAGTGGGGTTGGGGTGGGAATACATGAGCAGAACGCCCACTCTGAGTCACTACCCTCCATCCCCTAGCCACAATCCTAACAGGAAAGTATCAGCCATACAGCCCACCATTTATGTTTTGAAATCCTAGCCATGTCAAATGAAATCAGATTTCTTTTAAACAAAAAGCAAACCCATTTTTAAACAAGTTGTTAGATTTTCTATGAGATATACTTTTCAGTTTCAGCATGGATTCTGTGCAGAAGAGCAAAAGCCATCTCTGAGACTCTTTATGTGTTCTGTAAGATATTTTCATCAATCTTGGAGACAGGCTAATTGCAAATCTATTATTTTCACTACTTTTTAAAAACTCTTGTAGCTTAGATAGTTGAACTAAGCAGCTTACATGATGGATGATTCTCTAAAAGGCATTTGGCTGTTTCATGGTGTTTTCTTCATTATGAATCCCGGTGGGGTTCATGCAAGAGATAAACATAAGACCATAACATAAGTAGCCTTTTCCCTCTGTGTTGAATTTGTAATTGGCCAAATTCATTGCTTGCATATTCAAATCCTATTTATCACATTTTAACTTTTATTCTGCCCTCTTTCACACCAGATTTTCTCTGAAATTTGTTCAATGCTAGCAGTCTAGTTAAATAAGACCTTGCTACATCTTACACGCTTAATTGAGGTGGTTTAGTTTTCACATGGGAAACTTCTTGTTTGAATACACACACACACACACACAAACATAGCATGAGCAAAGCAGGCTTAGCTTTCCACCCTTCCCTCATGTGAGGACTGTCCTACCACCATGAATGTTGTTTCCCGCCTCGGTCCAAAGGGAGAGGTGGGTAAGAAAATTATTATTATTATTATTATTATTATTATTATTATTATTATTATAACAGGCGAGTTTTGAAAAACGGTCTGGCCAGGTTGTCTGGGTTCAACAAATTGTGATTGGCTAGCGTAGGAAGAATTTAGGCCAAAAAGAATGGCAAACACGTACAGTATGTTTTGAGCCTGATAAATATGTGAATCCTGATGAATATGTGAATCCTGAAAGGATTTGTCATTTGTTTTTGCCTTGCCTTTTAGACCGTTGAAAACTGTGTGTGCATTTTAAGGAACCTCTCGTACAGACTCGCTGCAGAAACATCTCAGGGACAGCAAATGGGAACTGATGAACTTGATGGTTTACTTTGTGGTGATGCCAATGGAAAAGATGCAGAAAGTTCAGGATGCTGGGGCAAGAAAAAGAAGAAAAAGAAATCTCAAGATCAGGTATTGGAATTCCACACCTTATTCCTCACCTCTAGGATACGTTACTGTCATGGGTTCACCAGGTCCCACTATTGCAGGTTTTTATGAAGTCCCTGAAAACATACTATTTTACTACTGTTGCTGTTTTTATCACTGTTTTTATTGCCTTCTAAGATCTTATTGGTTTTTATTATATGTTTTATTATTGTGCACTGCCTTGGGAGGGCTTCTGCCCTAAAAGATAGGCAAGAAGAAATAATAATAATAATAATAATAATAATAATAATAATACATGTCCATCCAAAATATTCTTGGAAAATGCAGATCATAAAATATACTGGGACAGAACAATTCATATGGATAAGACAATACATTGCAACTGACCAGACATATACAAATTGTTGGGTGTTTTTTTTAAAAAAAATATTTTAAATAAATAACAGTTATAGACCAAAAAAAACCCAAAAACCACACACTTACCTCATTGACATAACAATACCTAATGACAAAAAATTGTGGAAAAGAGAGAAAAATATGCACCACTGGCCATGGAAGTTAAAGAACTATGGCAACAGGAAAAAGTTACAATGATTCCGTTAGGCACATCAGTCACTGGCATAACATTGGAAAAAATTACAGAAAACCTTCAGAAACTGGGCCTACCAAAATACATCCACACCAACATCCAGAAAGCAGTCATATTTAAAACATGATCAATAGCCAGGAAATCCCTGAATCCGTAAAAGACAGCATGACTTGGCAAAGCCCGTCATGTCTATCTAGAAAAACCCCCACGACCGAGAAAAGAGAAATAATAATAATAATGATGATGATGATGATGACGATGATGATGATGTAGTTGCAGGGGCAAACAGTTAGTATAACTACTAATGTACGCAGCCAAAAACCATTTCTGCAATATGTTGTAATAGAGATTCAGCGGTATTCTCTGGATTCCAATAAGATCAAGCATAGATTCTTATGAATGAACCTAAACTGTACTGTTTTAGGATAAAACAGAACGGAGGCCTAGAGCCTCTAACTACAATCAGCCATCTTAACAACAACAACAATAACAATAACAGAGGTTCTTCTTCCTACTCTTCACTTGTCACAATACCATTGCATGCATTTTATCTCTACCTACAAAGCATAAAGTATGTGTGTGTCACGTATGTCCCAAAATGTTTACCCACTTCCACATATGGTACTGCCTTAATACTGTTCACACAGACAGGTCTTCGTGTACATGGATCAGGAAAAATCTAAAAACATGTATTTTGGGGTTTTAAGTATTTTAAAAGAATTTAATGAAAACCTGGGTTTACGTCTCCAACTCCCAGCATGCCTTGGGTGGAACTCCCAGCATGTTTTGGGTGGGAGGCCAAACTTACTGGCCTTTGGCGGCCATTGTGATTCCTAAAGTCACTCAACCCAATTCCACATAAAAGGAAACAACCCACATAAATGGGGTGCCTCCTCCTACCAGCCATGTGTGGCTTTAAAACCATGAGTAGATATAACAGCGTGACTTCAAGGCAGCCTTGGCCAGGCATTGAGGGAGAGGGAGAGAGAGAGAGAGAAGAAACTAATTTAATTTGTTTTAAAGTTACCTCACAGACCTAGGACTGACCTACCTTGCAGGGTTATCGTGAGGGTAAGAGAGGGAAAAAAGAGACTAATTTGTTTAAAGGTTAACTCACAGGCCTAGCATAGCCTGCTACTTTTAAGATGATTACCTCACAGACATATATATCTTAGGGGACCCAAGCAGCACTGGGTAGAAATTTACTAACTCAACCAAACTAAAAAAAGCAACCAACCTAAAGGACTTCCGGGAAAATGGCGTTGGAGGCTGCAGTGCTGTGTGAGTCTCCGCGACTCAATAGAATTTAGCTTAGAAGTTTTACTGTTTTATTGACCTATTTTAAGCAGTTTTATTGTTTTATTGTTTTACTCTTTCACTTGTTTTTAATTGCTCTTACTGCCTCTGCATTTCCAGCTTGCAGTTTTGCAGCTCTTGACGTGCTGCCTCCTTCCTTGAACTGCAAACTGCTTTTTACCAAGAATTTAATTAATACTTGGCAGCTTTCGAGTTTTAGTTGCCACTCCCTGAAAGGGGTTTTAAACTTTTTAGTAGGGTGGACTTTTTTAGCTTGCTTACCTCTTGGTCATTTGACTGACCATGAGAAGGAAACGAGTTTTATCACCTCCACAAAATGCAAGTAACGTGCCTCGTGCTAAACAGTGCAGGCTCGACAGTTTTATTGCTCGGCAGCCTCCTCATGCCGTCTCTGCTGCTTCTCCGAGAGATGAAATCACGTTGTCTAACAGATATGCTCCTCTGGCCGAGGGAGGCGAAGTTACCGGTGAGTCTATCTTAGGGGACGCTGGCGTTTCTCAAACAAACCAGCCAACTGACAAATCCACGGAAAACTCCCAAAGTGAAGCTTCTTCCTTTGAATTACTGGCTGAGCAATGTTTTCTAACAGCGAGGACACTCCAATCGATTAGCTCTAACTTAGAAACTGTGCTTAGCTCTTTAAATAAACTGTTGACCTGGCTCCCAGAAAAGCTTCTCTGCCTAGGCATCCAGGCTCAACCTCCACCACGCCCTCCCCGTTTAGATCTGGTCTTCGAACCTCATTGCAATAATGGAGGCTGTTTATCTACAACCCCCAATAGTGGACCAGATATTGGAATAATAGAGCGAAAAAATGGTGGCCTAGTTCTTCAGCCCTGCTCGATGGTTATAGATGTACATCCCCATGGAGGACAACACCCATTCTGGGCATCGGTTCAAAGTGCTAACTTAAACCTCAAATGGCTGCTAAATATTCAGCCATCATATTTGTTGGCTGTGGAACTACTTTTCTCTTCACCTGTTTATAAGAGGTACCTATTGAAGTTTACTAAACCTACCACCCCAAATTTACTAATGAAGGAAAAACTTTTTCTGCACACTGTGGGGATCTACCCATCACGGCTTTTTAAAGATCTCCAGGTTAAACCATTAATATCCATCAAAAGCCGCTCTAATTCTATCCTCCAGCTGCAGTGTAATGCCCCCAAACTGAGTAGCAGCAAATCCATGGCTTTTTCAACTGCGGTGACTGAAGAAGTAGATTTACCACACAAAAGCTTTATACCATCCTCCTGCCTACTGTGTGAAGACCAGCCTCAAAGCATTCAGCAATCTCCGAGCAGGCCCTCCGACTCCCTCATCTTGGAACAGGAACTGTCTCCTGATTCACTTCATTCGGGGGTGGAGGTCGATTTCTTTTGTGCTCAGCCCTTGGTCGAAGGGCAACATACCATCTCTACCTTGCAAGATCTGATAACTTTTGGCCAAGACACTCCTGTGAAAGTTGACAATGTTCGTCCGACGTCGTGCCTCTATCCAGGAGTGCTGCATACATCAGTGGGGAGCAAGACGTCATCCATCCCATCCTGCCAACTGCCACAGCTGTCTGGAGGGCTGCCTAATGCTAATCAAGTAGGGCCGACATCAGAGTTAATATTGCCCAATATCATCGATTCCGACCCACAGCTTCCATCGAACCACATGACAGCAAAAAGGAACGGCTGCATTCAGAGGGACATGGATGGATCACTGATCGGGATTACCCCACTGGATTGATGCCAGTGGCCCCAGGGTGATTCCTACCTCAGGATCATATCCTGGAATATTGCAGGCTGGGCAAACAAACGTTGGGATAGCTGCTTTTGTCAATATATCTCTTGCTTTGATGTAATCTTGCTTCAGGAAACCTGGGCCATGGACACTGTTGTTGTTAATGGATTTTCCTCCTACTCTTTGAATGCTCACCGGGTAAATAAGAAAGGCCGTCCAAGGGGTGGCCTTGCCATTCTGGTGTCCTCTTCACTGATAGCTAAGGTTACTGAATTAGAAAACTGTGAACAACTGGTGTTTGGAATTTGCTTGGAAATTAATGCTAGTCACTTTATTTTTGTGAATGTTTATATCCCTCCTGCTAAATCCAATGAGCAGATCAAGAAACTCTGGCATAAAGTAGAGAGCTATTTATCCACTCAAATTATTAGGTTCCCTGATGCATATTTATATATTCTGGGTGACTTTAATGCCAGGATTGGCTCCAATAACAACGATCTAGAAGCAAGATACCCTATCTTGAGCGAACTTAGGGAAAATCGAAATTTTCCACACAGAAACTCAAAAGATCAGTTTCTGAATTATGCTGGCTTTTGCCTGGCTCAACTTCAGCTCAGTCTAGATTTAATTATTTTAAATGGGGTGGACCTTTGGGAAGGCTCAGGTGAATTTACCTTCTCAAATTTATTTGGTTCAAGCACAATAGATTATGGGCTGGCGTCTAGAAATGCCTTCCAGTTAGTTTATCATTTTTATATAGGTACCAGAACCTGTAGCGATCACCAGCCTTTAACCCTTACTTTATGTGCCCCAACTCCTAATTTAAGACCACCCCATACCCATTTAACTGATATCCTGTTTGAGTGCCCACACAGAATAAGGGTAAAATGGTCTGATAAATTAAGCAGTCTTCTAGAGGAAAGATTAAACTCCGATTCAATAATTCGATTAAGATCAGCAATTTTGTGCAAGGAATCGGCTGCATCCTCTATGAAAGCATATGATGATTTAATCGACTCCTTCCAAGATGCTTTAACTCATGCAGGCAGGTCAGCCCCAGACAATACTGCCCCTACGATCTATAAGGGCCCTACTTGGTTTGATAGAGAATGTTACCTGAAGAAAAATGAGTTAAGGGAGTCTTATATAACCTACAGAAAATCGGGCTACAATTATCTCCCTTCGACCTATTTTCAGCTAAAAAAGCAATATAAGTCCCTCATAGCCCAAAAAAGACGCCAAGCTGAACGAAACTCCTGGTCCCTGCTGTTAAACGCCTCCTTGAATAATGATTCAAAAATGTTTTGGCAGATTGTGTCGGGCGCCTTACGATCCAACTGCCAAGCACCCAGTTGTACAATTCCAGCTCAGGTCTGGGAGGATCATTTCAGAGCCATTTTCACCGACCCAGACACTATACAATCAGCTCAGGCTGATATGCAGGATGTCACTTTCTCTTCCCTCCCCCCCTGGAATTCAGTTTCTAAGGAGGAAGTGATTGAATTAATCCAACAACTTAAAGGGGGTAAGGCACCCGGCATAGATTTCATCCCTGCTGAATTTATTAAAATCAATCAGGATTGGTGGGCCCCTTTGTTAGCTGCTCTTTTTACCGTTATAAATCAATCTGGCAAAATCCCTGACAGTTGGAGACACGCAGTTGTGGTTCCGATATACAAAAAGGGACATCCAAAGGATCCTGGGAATTTTAGACCTATCAGCCTCCTCTCAATAATAGGCAAGCTCTATGCTCGATTTCTATCTAATAGACTAACTGACATCCTCGAGGCCAATAATGTTGTCACGGAGGCCCAAGCTGCCTTTAGAAAGAATCATTCCACTTCTGATCATGGTCTGATTCTTTTTCACTTAGCCGAGAAACATCTTAAGTTTCTACGTAGCAAACTGTTTGTCGCCTTCATGGATCTGAAGTCCGCTTTCGACTCCATCCCTAGAACTAAACTATGGGAGAAATTAGATAAAATCCTGGTGGACAAAAGACTTCTTAATCTTATAATGGTTCTATACAGCGACAGCAGGATGCAAGTTAGATGTGGCACACAGGGACAGCTTTCTAATGAAATTCCTATGTCTAGAGGAGTAAGACAGGGCTGTATCCTCGCGCCTACACTATTTAACCTATACATAAATGATATTGAGGAGGCCCTGTCTGACCATGAAGGACACTTGCCCAAACTTGGCGCAAGGAAAATTCCTATTTTACTTTACGCAGACGATGCTGTTATTCTCTCCCGCTCTAGACCTGGTTTGAAACATCTTTTAATGAAATTCTCCAACTTTTGTTTGACCAACGATCTGAAAATTAATTTTGAGAAATCTAAAGTCATGGTCTTTGAAAATAGATTTTCTCAACGTCGGTGGTCCCTTGATGGGCATATCCTGGAACAGGTGAAAATTTTCTCTTACCTGGGGCTGCTATTCCATCATACCCTGTCCTGGAGTGCCCATAGATCGGCCACCCTTAATAAAGCTTCAGTCAGTTCAGCTGTAATAACACGCTTTTTCTTTACTAAAGGGGGAATGTTTATACCGTCTGCCATCAAAGTGTTTAATGCCAAGTCTGCAGCCCAGCTTTTATATGCCTCCAATATCTGGATAGGGGGATTAACATCTGAGATAGATAGGCTGCAGACAAGGTTTTTGAGGACCCTTCTTCAACTCCCAAAGTGTGTCCCTAATTCGGTACTTTTGTTGGAAACCGGGGAAAGCTCTCTTTCGCTTAGGGCTTGGTGGTCTGCCTTAAAATTTTGGATGGAAGTTAGTCTCTTTGGGAGGGGCTCAGGTCTGCTTCCCTGTCTGGCTCAGGACAACTACGTGAACAGCTGGTCCAAGCTTCTTGCCAGGAAGGCAGCTTCAATAGGTCTCTCTTCTTCCCTCCTCCTTAATCTGGGCTTGAATTTTGCTTTTAAAGCTATCAAACAAAGACTGTGGGATATAGCCTTCTGCGACTTACGTGCTCGCTCTCATGTTTCTTGCTCTCCCAGTGCATTGCACGTTCATTACGTTGGGCCTCTTCAGCTGGCTGACTATCTAAAGAACTTGTCGGTCGCTAAATATCGTATTGCCTTCTCCAAGGCCAGATGCAATGTTTACTCTATTGAATTACTTCAGGGCAGATATGCTGGTATCCCTTATCAGGAACGACGGTGCCCCTGTAGGAATACGGAAGTGGAGACGATGGAGCATATCCTTCTGTCCTGTAGCTTTTATAATCAGGCCCGCCATCTTATGATTACCCCATTGTTGAGCAAACTGCCCAGAACTTCAGGCAAATTTTATGTTAAGTTTCTGTTGGAAGACAAGTCTTCAAGTGTAACTTTGGCTGTTGCTAAATTTCTTACAGTGGCGGCCAAGATTAGAGCTCTTTGTGTATTAGACTAAAGTTGATAATAGCTCTAATTGTATGATTTCATGTCTGATTCTTGTGTTTGTTTGTTTGTTGTTTGTTTGTTTTCTATTTATGGATCTATAGATCGCAATAAAGAAAGTATAACCAACCTAAAGAATAAGTTGCAGTGAACATTATTATTTATCAAATAAATGTTATAAATATTATTTATGGACCTGTTTAGAGAATATTCCATTTATAATTAAACTGTTTGAAACACTTGTTAAGAATGACACCACACTCAGAACATTTTAAAATTTCAGGAATAACTAAGTCAGTAGTTTGGATCTTTTCCAGAACCTGATTTTGTTCTGACTTTATACTGTTAGTTTTACCCTACCCAGTGCCTGTTTACCCTACCCTGTGCCTGTTTGCATTCTCTTCCCCTCCTTATTATTTTATTATGATTTTATTAGAATGTAAGCCTATGCGGCAGGGTCTTGCTATTTACTGTTTTACTCTGTACAGCACCATGTACATTGATGGTGCTATATAAATAAATTAATAATAATAATAATAATAATAATAATAATAATAATAATACAGCATATAGTTCACCTACATGTTGGGCAATCTGCTTTCAACAGCCAAATAAGAAACAGCTTTTGAAGGTAGATGTTTATGTTATTTCTTTATTAAGGTTCCCATGATCCCCTTGGATACTTACATTTCTTATGGCCAAAACATCTCCAAATATACTCAGAAATAAGGCTATCTGGTACTGAGTACAGCTAGAGTCCAACAGAAGTTCCTAGGATTTTTTTATTAGCAGAATTAGTCATTGCTTCCATAATTCATGTTGAATTTGTATGTTTTACAGATAAACTGTTTGTGATACTGTTAAAATTCATTTAACTTTATTGAAGTTAGCATGACTATCTGCAATTAAATTATTTACTGCTGTTTGTTTCTTAGAGCTTTTCCATTTTTGTGGCATATCATCAGGTTTGTGACTGGTTCCAAACCTCTAGGACATATCAGCCATGTTCTGGTGTCCATCATAGCTCTCTTTTTCTCCCCGACTCACCTCTTTATTAGCCTAAGGAGCTACTCTTTTAGTCTATCACCACAATTTTTTTACTGGTACCGTTATTTCACTAACAAGATGCATACTATATCAATCCTGTCCACCTGAAAGTAACTTGTGACATCCCACACTGTGTAAAGGAAAGTAACACAGTTAACTCTGTGACTTTAATCCAATGGTGTCCTTCCTTCCGCTAGCAGAACCTGAAACCTTTGGTGGAAGGGATTCCCTCTTCCCTCCTGCAACTCCCACCCAATCTGCTACATAGTAGGTTTGAAAGGCACAAGGGCTGCAGGGGTGGGGGCATTAAACTCTGCTCATTTATTTATTTATTTATTACATTTCTATGCTCATGTGACGTTGAATTTAAGCCTATGCATTTACTTTGTCCTTGTGCTCTCCACAAGGTACTTTCCAAAGGGTGTAGAGCTGGAGCAACAACTGTGCTGTGGACTTGAGCTAGGGTGACCATATGAAAAGGAGGACAGGGCTCCTGTATCTTTAACAGTTGTACTGAAAAGGAAATTTCAGCAAGTGTCATTTGTATATATGAGGAACCTGGTGAAATTTTCTCTTCATCACAACAGTTAAAGCTGCAGGGGCCTTGCCCTCTTTTAAATCTGGTCACTCTAGTATAGCTCCTGCAGCTTTTAGCTGTGGTGATGAAGAGGGAATTTCACCAGGTTGCATGCATACAAATGACACATGCTGAAATTTCTATGCAACTGTTAAAGATACAGGAGCCCTGTCCTCCATTTCATATGGTCACCCTACTTGAGCACTATGTGGTGTTTTGTTACAGTTTCTCATCCTGGTATAGCTGCTATCATGGAGAAAAAGACAACTTTAAAAATCAGGGAATGCCTTATTGGTTGTAAGGCTTTCTGGGCTAATTAGCCTAAGCTGACTCGGAAAACCTTGGTGAGAGTGTACTTACAATTCAACTTGTGTAAGGAAAGTATATTTGATTGCACTGATGCAGGCTATATTTTCTTCTTTAGTTATGTTCCTCAGGAGTTATGCTTATCCACCTGCATTTTGATATGATGAACTTTTTGCATTTCATTAAAAAAAAGTCTTGGGGGACACCTAGAAAGCAAGTAGAGAAAGATTCTTGATGAGTGCACTGGAACATCTATACATGATCACTGATTGGCCTTGAAGGGAGCAAAGAAGCTCTGCTTCATTGCCTCCATTACGTCTTCTCTGTCCTGACTGGTGGAGCTTTTCCATGTAGTTTGGGACCTATTACAAACTGGGTCAAAGGAGATGGTTGAAATCGTGGCAGCCCAGTGTGAGCTGTTTGTTGGCATTTTGAGGTTGGCACCTTGACTCCACTGTTTAGCAGATCAGTTTTGTGAGGTATCCAGAGTGCAGTCCGGTCCAGTATAATTGGATTAGTTTAAGTTAGTATGGCTCGGGGACATGGGCATGATGCTTGGATGGGTACATGTGACCACTTGCATGTTGGATCTTCGCCCTTCATGGACGGTGAAATCTAGCAGGGAAAGGACAATCAGTTGGGCCAGGGAGGTGATAAATGCTTCCTTTCAAGAGGAAGTGGCCCCGGGTCACCTGAAAGAGGCGGTAGTAAGACCATTCCTTAAGAAGCCCTCTTTGGATACAGAAGAACTGAACAATTATAGGTTAGTTGCACAGATCCCTTTCCTGGGCAATGTCCTTGAGCAGGTGGTCACTTTCAGGATCCAGACGCACTTGGATAAGACTGATTTTCTGGATCCATTTCAGCCAGGGTTCTGGCCTGGTTTTGGTACTGAGACTTCTTTGGTTGCCCTGTATGATGGCCAGTTTCAGAAGAGAGATGGTATCCTTCTGGAGCTGCTCTCTGAGTTGGGTACACTGTTGGGTACATGACATTGCCCAGCTCCATGAATTCTCGAAGTATGGAGTTCTGCAGGGCTCGATTCTATCCCGCATGTTGTTTAACATCTACATGAAACTGCTATGTGGGTCATCCAGAATTTTGGGGTGCATTGTCATCAGTATGCTGATGACATACAATTCTACTTCTCCTTTTCATCTCAGGCAGGTGTGGTAGTGGATGTGCTGAACTGGTGTCTTGTCTTGGTTATGGACTGGAAGAGAGACAGTAAACTGAGACTCTTTCAAGACAAGACGGAGACTCTGCTGGTGGGTGGTTCCTCTGTCCAGATAGGAGAAGTACAACCAGCTCTGGATGGAGATGCATTCCTATGAAGGAGCACTTGTGTAGTTTGGGGTACTCATGGATCTGTCATTGGAGGCTCAAGTGGCCTCCGTGGCACAGAGTGCCATCTACCAAGTTTGGCAGAAACACTCTGACTGTCTGGATGGGGATAGCTTAGCATCAGTGATCTACGTTCTGGTAACCTCTAGGTTAGAATACTGCAATGTGTTGTAGATTGGGCTGCTTTTGAAGGTGGTTCGGAAACTGCAGCTAGTGCAAAATTCCACAGCCAGGTGGTTGACTGGGACTAGGTGAGGCGAACATATAAGTCCAGTTTTGGCTTGCCTGCACTTGTTTCCAATTTGATTCCAGGCCAAATTCAAAGCCAAGTCCACCAACCAGAAATTTACACAATTACTTATTCGCCCCACCAAAAAAATAGGTTGAGTCTAGGCTCCCTGTTCTTGCCAGAGGTTGCTGATTAATTTTCAACTTATTTCAACATCTGATTCACCCCACGCAATGAATCTGAAAGGAATTCAGTTATTCTCAGATGAACTGATTGTGTATCTGGAGCCCTGAAGACACATAAACAGATGTAGCTCAGTCAGTTTCTGTGCGGGGCATGTGATTCATAACTGAGTGCAGGATTGCAATCCTGCTCTATTTCTTTTTATGTTAACAAGGTTAAGACTTACATTTCTTTTGCAATGTTATTCAATTCCTGTTCACTGAATTTAGGTGGCAAAGTTGTTTGCAACATTTCCGTTTATTCACTATGGCTTACAGAAACTGAGTTCTGATTGTACACTGTTTCAGCAAAGCTCTGGCATACTGATTCTTCAAATATCTTGGTCTTTTGAGGATACTTAAAAGAGAAAAGATAAGGCTTTGGGCCCAAGTATATTGCATGGTCCACATTAAAACAAATGGTTCAGAAAACTTGGTTTTACCCATAGTTTGTGGGTCATATTTGTCAGTTCTTTTGGGGAAATGATTGAGGGCTAATATATCTAAGGGATTTTGCATATACTTTTTTGAAGCACTATTGGATAAAATTATAGTTATTCTCACAGCAAAGTTTAGATATTATCTTTGTTCCATAAATATACTAAATACCAGTGTAATTTAATAAAGCCAACCTGTATGTTTTAGCCATAATATTTCACAGTGTCACATTTTATCAGACATTGGTGCCTTGCCAGGGTCTGCAGAGTCAAAACAATGGCCAGTTTGAAGGAGAAAGCCTTTCTGTTATCTCACTCATTGTTCAGGTGAGCTACAGGAGCACTAGCATGGGACTGTCGATTCCCAGCTCTTATCAGTTTGTTTTTCTGTTAGTAGTCAGGTGTAGCCAACAGATAAATCAGGTTGGCAGAAGGCCCATGTAATGTATTTTTTTCCTGCACCGTATCATTTCATTCCGCTGGCTTGAGATGCAAGAGTTTCAATGATCTCTGACAAAAAGATATTTCCTGCACATACAAAGCTATGAACTCTTGCGTTTTGGCTGAAAAGCAGTATAAAAATTTCTAAAAGCAGCATGAAACTAGCGTGTCAAAAAGAATGATCTAGGCTAGACTCGAGGCTAGTGAGTATTGTTTGTGAGGAGCATTGCAATACTTGAACCAACACCTGCACTCTGAAATGCTATTCCCCAGCAACAGATACATGTGGGTCTTCTGCTTGTCTAACTTCCAAGCTAAAGAGTGCACACATTGCTCCTAGCTGCTAATACCACCACTATAAATTCTCTATTAAATGAACTCAAGTGTTTGAGTGACTGTCATTTCTGTGTGAAGCAGGCCCACCCAAAAACAAGGAATATACTTGGGTGACTCCCTAGCTGTGTAGCCGCATAGAGTTTTGTAACTGAAAAGAAAAGTGTATTTTTAAAACGCTCAAAAGTGCCTGACAAAAACATGACAGCAGATAAGAACATAAGAACTGCCATGCTGGATCAGACCAAGGGTCCATCTAGTCCAGCACTCTTCTCACACAGTGGCCAACCAGCCATCAGCCAGGGATGAACAAGCAGGACATGGTGCCACAGCACCCTCCCACCCATGTTCCCCAGCAACTGGTGCACACAGGCTTACAGGGCTAGTAGCCATTGATAGCCTTTGCCTCCAGGAATTTATCCACACACCCCTTTTAAAGCCATCCAAATTGGTGGTCATCACTACATCTTGTGGTAGTGAGTTCCATAATTTAACTATGTGCTGTGTGAAGAAGTCCTTCCTTTTATTTGTCCTAGATCTCCCACCAATCAGCTTCATGGGATGACCCCATTGGGTTCTAGTATTTTGAAAGAGGGAGAAAAATGTCTCCCTATCCACATTCTCCACACCATGCATAATTTTGTACACCTCTATCATGTCTCCCCTTTGCCTCCACTTTCCCCAAGTATGGTCGCACCATAGATTTGTATAAGGGCAGAATGATACTGGCCGTTTTATTCTCAATTCCTTTCCTTATAATGCCTAACATGGAGTTTGCCTTCTTTACAGCGGCCGCACACTGGGTTGACATTTTTATCGAGCTGTCCACCACAATCCCAAGATCTTTCTTGTTCGGTCACCGCTGATAGCAGCTGAGGGACTGACGAAATCAGAAGTTGAGGGCCATAAGAGACTGAATAAACCAGAAGTAAAGTAGACTGTGGGCCGGTACAGAATCAACGTGGCTTATTTGAACCACGATGGGTTACAGTACGTACCAGCAACCATTTTGAATATCCAATGCCTGGCAGGGGGTTGCCATGGTTTGACATGTCATCCAAACTCAGGCGGCAGGGGTTGTTTGAGGGTTAAACAATTCTCAAATAATCCATGGCTTGTATAACCTTCAAACAACCCCTGCTGTCCAGGTTCAGCCAATACGAATATTCAAAATGGCACCACAACCCACCTTGGCTTAAATAAGCCACATTGAGCTGTGGCTATCGTGTGAACCTGGTCTGTGTAAGCCTATCAAATGAAGTCTATGACTGAGAGCAATTATGACACAGAATGCTACAGTGTCAGTTGAAAATACCCTGTGCAAACCAAAATGGAGGGCAGGGGCAAAGAGGGAAATTATATGATCAAGCGCCCTGTTAGTTAATTTAAGCATCTGGGGGAAGGGTTAGGGATAGGGGATATGTGCCGTCAGGTTAAAGCCTCTTCCCCTGCACTGTTCAAGGGTGGTTCTGTTTTAAATCTGTGTTCCCTGTCCTACTAAGTATCTCTAAATTGTTCTGTTTTGAGGCTGATGGCCCTCTTACAGGGAAAAGGCCTTGGGGAGGGGGTGAAAAATGTGTCCCTTCCCCATTCTGGAAACTCTCTGCCTCCTGAACTGGAGCATTATTCTTAGGTGACAGGGCCTACAGTGCAGTATTGTGTTGCAGATCCCATTTGTAGACTACAATAAAGTAAACGTATGAAGTATCAGCTGCCTAGCAAGTATGAAAATACCTGCACTATATTGTGGGCACTTCACGTCTCTCATTTCATAGCGATGATGTACAAATGTTTTGTTTTTCCATTATTCAGAGTGTCTTGGAGTATGCAAATGTCAATTTCAGGTTTCTAAGAGAAGTGATCTAAAAAACACAATAGTTGCTTGACTGAGTCTGTCCATCCAAAGTGTGTGTATGTGGGTGCACGTATGTATGCATCTCTCTCTCTCATGTTGTCGTATTCTAACCAAGAGTACAATTACTTAAAACAAATAAAAATCCAGATGATATTATTATTATTATTATTATTATTATTATTATTATTATTATTATTATTATTATTATTATTTTGAAATAAAGAGATTGGTGATTTCCACTAAAATTATTTAATTGTAGATATCTCTGAAGGGCTACTTTGACAGAAGAATTAGATATTGTTCTGAGTGCTCGTAACAAATTTCCCTATGTGAATGTGTTAATAAATGCAACACAGGCTTAATAAGCAACTCACAGTAGCTTATTTTGTAAATAACCCACAATCCCCTGCCACATGAGTGGGCTAATAAGCTGCTGTGAGTAGCTTATTAAGCCTCTGTGTGTCACCTGAGTCATCCTTCCGCCACCTGTCCTGCTGCAGGGCTCCCGCCCAACCAGTGGTGCTGTTTCACTCATTGACAGAACTCTGTGCGCTAACTGTGGGGAAAAACCTAAAAATGCCAGGTGCACCCAAAAGGGAACGACCCCTATAACACCATGGGGATTTGCAGGATTGGGACGAAATGTCATACCACGCCTCGTCTAGTAAGGGGGCACCTAACGCACCATCAAAATCATGCTTTGTCGCTTCAAGTGGCTCCCCATATCAGCAAAGTGCTATAGCGCTTTAACGCAAATGCTAAAATTACCATTTCCTACATTGATGCTGCTGGGTAACGGCTTTTTCCTTGTTCCCAGTGCTGGTATAGCGCTTTAATGCAAATGTGATAAGGCACATTCCCCCCCCCCATTTCTGTTTAGTATGCTAGGGCTCAAACCCCACCTCTGCTTTGTACTTGGGTTACTTATCCCATGCCATGCCTCCCATGGCATCCATTTTCTGGTGATACTGCTTTCATAATGCCTCAGATGTAGCCTTTTCTAGTGCTATAATCATTCTCCAACAGAACAGGGTGAAGGCCTCTGAACTCTTCCTGCCCATCAAACTGAAGGGTTTAATTTCCTTTTCTTAAAATAAGTGTGCATGGAACTGTCCATGTGATTTCAAATTTATGCTCACTGGACTGTTATACAACATGAAGATCAATTACATCATCTTCAGACCTTAGATCAGTATAGTGATAGAAACTAAAAAATCTTTTAGATTGATGTTTAATATTTCTAATAATGTGACTTGGCTATCTTTAGGGTTTCTTAACCATGGTAATATTTATCAAATTCATAGCCACACATATACTTAAAACCTCATGTATGACTGTAATCCACAAGGAAATGTTGGATCAGAAAGTACTGTGTGCAGAAACTGTGACTATGGCTCCCATAATCCCTTTGATTCGTGTTGACTGTAGCAGCAGTGTTATTGGATTAATTATAATATAAGAGATCTGACAGAACTGTTGGTTAAAGATATTACAGAGCACCACAAACTTCATTCTAAACTCCTTTCATATTGCAGCTAGGATGGCCACTTAATATGTCACCAAAAAAGAGGAAATGCATCACCAAAGACAGTGGACAAAATGTCTGCACATGTTGATTCATGTGTTTGATTCAAATTTGGAAATAAAAACAACAGAGTCCTGTGGCACCTTAAAGACAAAATTGTTTCATGGATTGTAGTTTACTTCATCAGATGCATGGAAATTATTGATATAATTTTAAGAGAAAAACATGACATCTCCTCACCATAGTAAAGAAATCTATGACCCAGGGGCTCTCTTTATGGCACTGAATTGGCACCACCTTCTCCCCAAACCCCACGGTTTTACCCGGGGTGGCATCGGGTAATCCTGATGCCAAGGAAGGAGCGCAGGTTTTCCGGTGGTCAATCGGGTACCGGAGCTGCCCCACACCCTCTGCCTGATTTCCTGCGACCAATTGCTAGTTGTCTTCCACCAGGAACGCCCCGCCCCCCCGAGATCGGCCATGGAGAAAGGTCAGGTGGCAGAAGAACCAGAGTGACCTCGCTCCCAACAAAAAAGCCAGGGTAAATCCCTGACTTTTTATGTGCAGCTTCACTGGAAGCCCCAGGTTAGCTGCGAATCTGCAGCTGCATCATATAACTAACGCAGCGCAGCTTGGCAGTCACCACAGGGCTTTGGCTACGTATAGAGAACCCCCTGGTGGCCTGTGTGCCTGCTCAGTCTGCTCTCCAGCTGCTAACTGATGGTCAGTTGAAGGAAAATCCTCTCTCAAAAGCCTAGTTCTCTCAAACAAGATATGTGACATACGTGTCTGGGCATAGCCACTTCACAGTCATCAGGTGGGAACCCATATGATAGTCTCAATGTACAAAACATTTTAGACTAATTTTCTCCTCAATATACTCTCCTTCTTAACATAAGAATCCTTTTAGTGGAGGAGAATTCTGTCCTGTGAAACCTTGGAGCTGATGTCTGGTGATACAGTCCAGACTCACCCCCTCATCTATTGCATTTGAGGAGACCAAAATGGTACCATTCTAGGCACATTTCCCTTATTTAGGAAGTTTTCAAAAACAGATTACTTGGGGGTGGGGGAATAGGTGTCCTGTTGTGAAGTCACCAAGAGTTAAGTTTGGGTGGGGTGGGGTAGATGTGATAAAGTGGCCTTATGTGTATTCTGAGAATCTTCAGGATCTGGATTATGTCATGGTCTTAACCTATGTATGATACAGCATTCGTAATCTGTTTTCCTATATAAAAAAAACTCAACTTATTTGATGTAACAGTGTCCAAATGAAAATGTATAACAGATAGGGGTCCCTCGTTCATGCCAGAGTACAGTATGCATTTTAATAATGTGCAAAGCAACTGCTATTGTTTCTTAAGGTGCAATCCTATGCAGGTTTAGAGAGAGAGAAAAGTCCTACAACTTGCAGCATGCTGAACGTTGTAGCACTTTTTTTCTGGATAAACATGCATAGGATTGTGCCTTAATTATTATTTTTTTAGGTACACTTGTTGTATCACATGCATTTTCTGTCTTTTAAAACCAAGAAATATCTGTCTCTGGATCTGCTGATTTTCTCCAGATTTATTGTTATCATTAATTTTAAATATATATGTAAGCTGAATCAGATCCAAAATAGTATTTTCATTCTGGCTGACCCTCCTGAAATCACTATGACCTTCTGTTTTATCTTTTGTCATGAATCATGAGCTATAACAGCAACATTTCACTGCCGATAGACAGGGAAATCATGCTTAAGCAAACTGGGTAGATAGGCTGTAAATCCTAATACACAGGAGGATAAGGTCCAAATTGCTTAGGAAAAGAATTCCCTCATTTTATAGGCCGAGACTCACAGATAGGAAAGCAATTTATATATGGTTTCAACATCATATATATGAGGAAATAGGAAGAAAACCACTTTTAGCAGCTGTACAGCTACTATAGGACATGCTGTCAATTGTTCTTAAACTGTGATTAATTAACAGCAGTCCAGGCTTCCTGCAAATATTTTATGTGTTTACATCTGTAACTAATTTCAAACTGTCAGTGCTAGAACATAGGAAGGTGCCTTCTACGGAGTTAAACCCTGGATCACTATTGTCTACACCAGCATTCTGGGGTTGCCCCCCCCACTGCCATACCGCTGAAATTTGCATCGGGGAAAAGGGGGTAACCAAATTTGTGCTTTTAAAAGGGGGCTCCCCTGCTGATGCACTGCCAAATTTAGGGGGGACAACAGAAAAAGACTATACTGCCTGGCGGGCACCAGGAAGGATGTTTAATGTAAATACACATCTATACAGATGCAGTCCTGTTTCCCCCCATGCATGGGTTCTATGCAAATAGAGGTGTATGTGTCTAGACATATTGTTAAGACACTGTTGTTTGATCAGAGGCAGGACTTTAACCAATAATTGGAAACAACATTGAAGTAAGAAATAAACACACATTATTTGTGAGATGGCTGGGGGATGGAATGAGTAAATTTGTTGTTGTTAATTCAATTTATACCTCGCCTATCTACAAAATGCCCTAGGTGGCTAACTAAGTGCAGGACATCTTTGACCAAAATAAGTTACCGTATTTCTTCGATTGTAAAACGCCATCGATTGTAAGACGCACACTAATTTCAGTACCACCAACAGAAAAAAAAGCTTTGATTCTAAGAAAAAAAACACGCACCCGCGATTCTAAGTCGCACACCCTGTTTTTAGAAATGTTTATATGGGGGAAAAGTGCATCTTAGAATCGAAGAAATACGGTAGTATGTTTGAGGTAGAACAATGAACATAGAACCTTCTTAAGTTAATTGCAGAATTGTCATACACCAGTTTTTCTAATTTGCTTCCATCTTTGTAAACCATAGCCAAAGATTCAACTAGTTGTTTTAACACGCTGCTAAATTCAGCTTCCCCCACATCCTTGGCCAGTTTACCTTTCTGCCTCACATCTTACCAACAGTATACAGCCCTTCCTATTGTTCATCCTTGTGCAACATGGTGGACATTTTTATGTGAGCAACCAAAGATTCAATAATCTATAATTAATTTAGAATATTTGTAGTTAAGTTAGAAAATAAAAGTTTATTTACTCATTTCTGTGAATTTAATTGATAATAAGGTTCTCTGAAGATATGCTGGGCAGAAAGACTGAAATAAAGGAGAGCAGTTGTTCTCTGTACTGGTAGGCCTTCCATCAGACAGACAGACAGACAGACTCGCACGCATAAAGCAGAAGAACCTGCAGACGTTCTTCAGTTGATGCACAAGTGCATGATTATCCGTTGATGACTGCTGAATGGGCTTCTATGTGTGAAGTGGTTGGTTTGTTCATTTTTATTTTTTAAGACTTTTGTGTTGCCTTTCCAAGGGAAGTTGGTCAGGGCAATTTGCAAACTAAAACAACAGTTGAATTTAAAATGGAATAACAATAAGTTAAGCATCTCAACAGAATATTATTTTTTTAAAATGAATGAACTAGCAAAAGGCCAAACACCAGAGATTGAACTTTCATATGTTTGCAGTGGATTTAATTCACACATTCAGTTGTGAGTCTTCAAATGCTGATGTACTGTGATGTGCATGCATGTATGATCCCGCCTTTAGAAATGCAGGTTTATTCTTGATAGCCCACTATGCTTAAATTATATACGTTTTCCGATGCATTTTCCCCTCGTTCTTTTCTGTGCCTGCTTTTTCTTTTCATTTCTCTTATTTCTGGGCTTTGCTGGAGAAATGGAACTACCTTCCAATTAAACTACAGCTGAGCCAAGGAGCGTTTGAACTTTTGTCTCCTTAGCATAAGGAGCATCCTTAGCATAAGGTTAAAAAGAATAATAAAATGCACCCTTCATGTTTTCTCCCAGGATCCCTTTGCTAGTTCAGACAGGCTACATTGATCACTCCTGATAGATTACAGCTATTGAATAAACTGCTCCAGTAAATCTTTGCCCCAACACGTTTAGCTCACAGCCAAACTTCATTAATAACAAGTAGTTCAAACTGAAAGAATTTGAATGTTGTGAACCTTATGCCCACCGAAGAAAAATGTAATTTTTTTCCAATACAGGTTTAACAGAAAAAAAGTCCTACAACAGCCATGTTGGTTGGGGAATGCTAGGAATTGTAGGACTCTTTTGCTGTCTAAACCTGCATAGGATTGCGCCTTAATGTTGCATAATATTGCACTCTATGATTTGTACAAATGAGCATTTGCTTAATAATTTTATGAAAGTTTTAATAAATTGTCTCTTAAAAGATATATATTCTTGCTGTGGAACACTCCCCCTTTGCCTTCCTCTTTATTATTTGTTGTTGTTTATTCGTTCAGTCGCTTCCGACTCTTCGTGACTTCATGGACCAGCCCACGCCAGAGCTTTCTGTCGGCTGTCGCCACCCCTAGCTCCCCCAAGGTCAAGTCTGTCACCTCCAGAATATCATCCATCCATCTTGCCCTTGTTCGGCCCCTCTTCCTTTTGCCTTCCACTTTCCCTAGCATCAGCATTTTCTCCAGGGCATTTAACAGACAACTCAGCTAAATTGCTTTTCTTAATTATTAGGGGAGGATGCAATCCCTTGCTACCTCCTCATTTCCCTCTTCCATGTGCGTTTCACTATGCATGTGTTTCCCCTAGTGCCGTCTTCTTTACCTGTCGGGTCACCTCCTACACATGGAGAGCAGTGCTCATGCATTGCGGCACATAGGAAACACACTCGATCATTCTCTTATTGTTTATTTCAGTGACATTCTTGATATCAAACAATATTCTAAGACATTTCAGTTGCCTAATTTTTTGCCTTTCCTCTATCTTTGGTAGAGATAAGAAAAGAGGTTATCTGGGATCGGAGCACAGGGGGAACCCATAAATAATATTGTGCACTTTGTTTTCTACTTAGAGATTATTTTATCTTTCATTGTATAAAGGTACATCCACTGTATTTATCATATTTTGTGTATTATCATATTTTTATCCCACCTGTTTGGTCTGAAAATTGAATGTTGTTAATAAGTTCTTTGTCTTCATCATACGTATATGCTACTGTAGAGTGTAGAAAATGTCGCACATATAATATCTCAGTGATCTTGACCATATTTAAGTAAGGCCGGTCAATATTGTTTATCCCCAGATGAGGCTGAGAGGTGTGGCATGCTGGAGGTCTCCTAGAGAGTTCAAATTTGAACTGAGGATTCAGTCTCTTAGCCACTATGCTATAATAATAAATAATAATATATTTATTTCTTACCCGCCTCTCCCTTTGGATCAAGGCGGGGAACAACATTAGAACAGGAATCAATGCATCTGAAAAATTCATGATTTTACATTGATCTGGATAGGCCTGCCGAAAAAGGCTAGTCTTTAAAGCTGCCTTAAAATCACACAGAGAGTTAATTTTACGAATCTCCTCCGGCAGGCTATATTAGCTCTCAACTCAGTTCTCTCTACTCTCTAGCTTCCAGGCTCAGTAACATTTTCCCCCCTTTTGAAGGTGGTGGTGCTAATCTTTTTGGCCATTTAATATGTTTTCTGCTGGACATTAGTGTAACATTAATTAATTGATGCATACATTTATGACATTTCTATACTGTTCAATAGCCAAAGCTCTCTGGGCAATTTACTAAGGTTAAACCCCTTAAGAATACAATATACTGTATTTCTTCGACTGTAAGACGCCATCGATTGTAAGACGCACACTAATTTCAGTACCACCAACAGAAAAAAAAACCTAAGACACACCCACGATTCTAAGACGCACCCCATTTTTAGAGATGTTTATATGGGATAAAAAGTGTGTCTTAGAATCAAAGAAATAGTAACATAATATAAAACCAGTTATGTACAGAAATATTAAAAATTTAGATACTCAACAGCAGCAATAATAAGTAATAGATCACAAGACCCATTAAAACCTTATATGTTGTCAAATGCCTTGGAGTAAAGGAAAGTCTTATCCTGATGCCAAAAAGATGACAATGTTGGCGCCAGGTGGGCTTCACTGAGGAGATACATCCTCATCAGCTGTATCTATTAGGAGATGTCTTGGAAACAGCATGAGAGCCACTTTCCCATGTTGCAATCTCATCTGGTTGTAGTGAGCATCTTCCTGGCCAAATATCAATTGGGAAGGGAGAAAGCTGGTTCAGTATTCACACACTTATCTACAGCTGCATGGGGTCATACCTTGGAGAAGCAGCTCCCACACCTCTGTGGGTACATACGAAGGAGGCCTCAAGGATTTGCATATCTGAGTAACAGTTTTCCCATAATACTGTCACTGACTTGTTACTGACAAAATTCTTAATTTATAATTCTTCCATGTTAATTTGGGGAAATAATGAGTATCAGCGAACAATAGTATGATAACTGATGTTCTTTCAAAACTACTAGTTCAGTACTTCTAGTTCAGTACACTGGTGCACTATATTATATCACATTCAGAGGGGAGGGGAGTTGCAATGCTTAAGGCACCAGACCTGTGGTGGTGTCTCATGTTTGAAAAATCCTCTCCAGACAGATTTCAGTGCCAGATCAAGACCTTCTTAATTCACAGAGGCTTTTAATTGGAGTCTGTTTGTGTATTTGTTTTTGCTGTATTATTGGTTTTATGTTTTTATTGACGGCAGCTGCTGCATGTGCTTTGTTTGTGGTTTTTTTATTGTTTAGTGTTGTTTAGTCATTTTTATGATCGGAGATTTTTAGTAGAAAAACAACTCATAAATACTTAAAATAAAATTGGGCATCAATTCAAAATAACTGTGAAGCTTCGGAGGCCACAAATAGTGGTGTAGTAGTATAAATTTATTGCAAATCAAGCTATGTAATCCATTTTGCTTTTTATAGACCTCCAGTTCTCAAACCATTTAATCCGGTGTTATGTTAGTGTGATCACATAACTTGAGGACCAAATCCTTTAATTTTCAGCAGGAGTGAACATATGTTGTCATATGCAATTTCGCAATCAATATACAGAAGATTGTTTTGTGTCCTCCCCCAAATACTTCCTGGTTATTCTGTGTGGTTTAATGTGAGTTTTTTTGTAGCACCAGCCTCGGTTTGGTATTGATCTCTAAATTGTTATCCTATTAATTGGCCAAAAGGCCTATAGATGTTCAGTCACAATAATGTGAAATAACAGTTAAGAGGTTATTTAGTGATCCAAACAGGCATGGATTACCTTTAAGTCTTGTGGCATGTGCTAAAGAGAAACATGCTTTAAAGGCACGTGGCAGTATATTTAGTTCAATGTTTTTCTCTTTCATATTGCCATAATTTGTAACATTCACCTTTTCTCTTCTCTTCCCAGTGGGATGGAGTAGGTCCTCTCCCCGACTGTGCAGAACCACCAAAAGGAATCCAGATGCTGTGGCACCCATCCATAGTCAAACCCTACCTCACACTCCTCTCTGAGTGCTCAAATCCAGATACGCTGGAAGGGGCAGCAGGTGCACTACAGAATCTGGCTGCAGGTAGCTGGAAGGTATGAAAGCTCTCTCGCTCTCTACTTGATCAAATCGTTAAGAAACCTGATGCAGGTTGAGCAAGTTCATGAAAAACTAACACCCCCTTCCAGATCCAATGGGAATAATTGCTGTTACATACTATAAGATTAATAACTCTCAACATGGCAGACATGTTGGCTGAATGGCTGGCTCTAAGACTTTCCTATCTGGATTCTGTATCTTTATATTAATTGTTAAAAATTCACATTAGTAATGTACTGGCCAAAATGCTTTATCCCCTTAGTTGACTCTGCTCGCTTGCTTGAGTTAAACAAAGCAGTCCCATTGCAGGGACATCTAACTGCACTTACCACTAATTAATGTCCTTACTGACAGCTTCTGCAGAGGGCAAGGATAAATGCAAAAACATAGGATATGGGTTCTTTATATGGAGTTTGGGGACAAACTGAAGCCTCTCCATTGACTTACTGTAAGGCAAGGATTGATTCTGCAGAAAAACCTTCCTTAGAACATAATTAGTTCCACACCAAGATACATGGGCTCAGGTAGTGTAACACTGCTGTGATTTAATACATTTGTATCCATATTATGCCAGCATGTTTTATTTATGCTATGAAGCCGTTAATTCAGTGTAGTAATCTATATGGACCAGGCAGTAGAACACATGATTTATCCTGCTAGAGCTTGCTAAAAATAGCCCATATATCAATAAGATGCATGGTTTGTCATGTCCAAGGTAAGCATGTTTGACCAAACAATCACTCTTTGAAATGGGAGGTCAGCAAACAAAATTGGTACAGCTGAGCAGTGAATGAAATAATCTGCTTACCTAGAAAACTTGTGTAGAATAAGCAGTGTCTCTCTAAGCTTCTTCATTTTGTCCTGTCAGTTTGCCTCAAATGTGTTTGACCCTGAAGGACACTGTATCCAGGAAAAAAGAAAATGTCTAATCCTCCTTGTAGATCCAGTCTGCCAATTGTGGTGTTCCTTTTTGTAATGCAGAAAATACTTGTTCACAAAAATCTGACTGTAAATAGAGTTTTCTTTATACTAATCAGCCTCGTGCGGCGCAGTGCGGTAAAGCAGCAGTTTATGCAGCTGAAACTCTCCCTATGGCCTGAGTTCGATCCCAGCAGAAGCTGGTTTCAGGCAGCCGGCTCAGGTCGACTCAGCCTTCCATCCTCCTGAGGTCGGTAAAATGAGTACCCAGTTAGCTGGGGGAAAGGTAACAATGCCCAGGGAAGGCAACGGCAAACCACCCCACACTATAAGGCCTGCCAAGAAAACATCAGTGAAAGCTGGCGTCCCTCCAAGAGTCAGTAATGACTCAGTGCTTGCATGAGAGGTTCCTTTTTTGAGCCTCGTGTGGCGCAGAGCGGTAAAGCAGCAGTTTCTGCAGCTGAAACTCTCCCCACGGCCTGAGTTCGATCCCAGCGGAAGCTGGTTTCAGGCAGCCAGCTTGGGTCGACTCAGCCTTCCATTCTCCCAAGGTCGGTAAAATGAGTACCCAGTTAGCTGGGGGAAAGGTAATAACGGCCGGGGAAGGCAACAACAAATCACCCTGCTAAAAGGCCTGCCAAGAAAACGTCAGCGAAAGCTGGCGTCCCTATGACTCAGTGCTTGCACAAGAGGTTCCTTTCCTTTCCTTTCCTTTCCTTTCCTTTCTTTTCCTTATACTAATCAGCAAATATCTTCTCAATAATATCTTTTGTGGCAGCCAGCAATAATTTGTGATATAGAGTGGCAGTGAAAATGCCCAGATACAATTAAATATGAAATACTGTAGACTAAAGCAGTCTCACTTCACCAAAATCAATCTTACAGTGCTTCTGAAGATACTCAGCCTTTGGTGAGTCTCCCTGAGGAAGGGAATTATATAATTGTGGAATAGCTACCAACCTTACCCCAGTACCCGCCCTTTCTCTGTGAAGTTTTCTCATACAAAGCAGCACATTGCTCTGTATTCTGATAAACTGGTGACCTGTCTGATCAGGGAATGGGAGCAAATGCTACAGCAGGTCAGAGCATAATGGAGAACAGAGGGAGCTCCATGTAAAACACCCTGAGCTTTCTAAAGGAAGAATAGAATATATAAATGCCAACTAGAAATAACAATTATAGCAGTGAAATGAACCAATTTCAAGTTACTGAAAAAGAGAATTCTGCAGCAGAATTTAGTGGCAGCTTCTTAAGCATAATTAGGAACGAAAGTGTTAAACACCAAAAAAATGTGCTTTTGTGCTTATGTAAAACAGCTCTCTCATTAAAATCATTTGCATCCATATGATATGTCTTTGACATGTCAGGGAAGATAGAGGATATTTTGGACTACATCTTTATTCCTCTGAACAATCCACTTGCACTACATGCGGAGGGTAAACACAGCTCTGGAATTCTATAGGATGGGGAAGCAGCCTGGGAAGGAAGTTTCGTGGGGTGAGGCTTAAGCATCCCATGCATCCTCCACTCAGTTGATGGAGTGAGGGTTAAACACCCCCTCCTTCCGTCACTCAGAATTGCCCCCTCCTGAGGTTGCTGTGGGAAAACAACTGTTGAGCCTTTGTTTCCCATGTTGCAGGTAGAGCGTGTAGTTGGCCCCTTAGGTTAAATTAGACTTCATTCCACTGAAGAGCAAAGCTTGGTAAGGATGTTTTGTAATAACAGTGGCAAACTAAGGCGTAAGATTCTATTACAGTGTTTTCCTCCTAATCACCATGGCTTTTCTGAGAAGGAACGTTACTAATGAAAGGGGACATCATGATGAGCTCTGAATCTTCAGAGCAATGTCTGGTAGTTATGCCCCACAAATTCCATTATCTATAAAGAGAGAATTTAATGCAACTTCCATGCGTGTCTTTGACAATTTAGCAGCAATTGGATTAGAGTTTGTTTGTTGCTGTACCTCACTCTGAACTGGAGCAGGCTGTTCCCATAGGAATCTCTCCCCTTTTTATGCTGAGCAATTATTGGAACGCTGATGTCAGGCTGATTTATGAACTAACTGAATGATTAAGTATATTGGCAAACCATCTAATTTTAAAAGACAACCATAGAATCTTTGTCTTTTCCCACTTTTTATGTTGCTGTTGTTTTTTTTATCTTTCAATAGACCTGTGGAAGGGTATTTACCTGCAAGCTAGAAATGCAGGGCTGTTTCTCAATGGCTTTAGGTAAATTGAAAGAATAATCAGGACACACAAGAGTGGATCTGTTTCTCAATTCCAGAAGAAGAATGAAGAAGCTGTTTAGTAGAATTTCAGACTTGAATGTTCTTGTAATGCAGACAGCACAAGATAATTGCTTGCAAATATCTCCTAATTGACAGCTTAGGTACCTAGAGATTTCTCAGATGATTAATAAAGGTTCCCAAGTAAGGTTCATGACTTGAAGGCATAAATGAGATTATAGTTTCAGTCACAGTGACAGTTTGTGGGCTTCTCTCTGTAGCTTCTCTTCAGGGTGCTAAAAGCTACTTGCTCACCCTGGGAAAACTATATATTTATTTATTTATTTATTTATTTATTACATTTTTATACTGCCCAATAGCCGAAGCTCTCTGGGCGGTTCACAAAAATTAAAACCACAATAAAACACCCAACAGGTTAAAACACAATTACAAAATACAGTATAAAAAGCGCAACCAGGATAAAACCACACAGCAAAGTTGATATAAGATTAAAATACAGAGTTAAAACAGTAAAATTTAAATTTAAGTTAAAATTAAGTGTTAAAATACTGAGTGAATAAAAAGGTCTTCAGCTGGCAATGAAAGCAGTACAGTGTAGGCGCCAGGCGGACCTCTCTGGGGAGCTCGTTCCACAACCGGGGTGCCACAGCGGAGAAAGCCCTCCTCCTAGTAGCCGCCTGCCTCACTTCCTTTGGCAGGGGCTCACAGAGAAGGGTCCCTGTAGATGATCTTAAGGTCCGGGTAGGTACATATGGGAGGAGGCGTTCCTTCAGATAATATAGAGAGGACAGAATTGTTGTATTACACATTTTGGCCAGATCCAAAGAACTACTTGGGAGTTTCAAAAGCAACTGCTCTTGAAACTCCTCTCACATTCAAAAGTGGTTTGACATGCAGAATAGGGCCTGCTGTTAGAGAAGCCCAAGCCTCAAACCTCCATATGGGTACACATACATAAACGAAATCAGTTGTGTGGTTCTTTGGATCCTGCACTTTGTGTCACAAGCTCACAGGTTTCCTGGCGTTGCAGTGCTAAGAACTTCTTCACACTGTGTGTGTGTGTGTACACTCAGTTTTCACTTTAAATAACTTTTCCCAGTGTGTTCATTACAATGCACTTTAGAGACACTGGGGAAAGTTTGGGTGTCAATTGGGATTGGGGAGTTTGAAATTGACTTTGGGAAGGTGGTGTTCTGGTGGCAAAGAGAGTGTCTATCTGCCAACGGAACAGGCACCATTGGTGAATGGATTCCCCTTCCTTCCTGTAGCACCCTGCATGCCTCCAAATCTCCATGCCCAATCTCTTAGCAATGGTTAATTGATTGAAAGTGTTACATTCCTCAGAGGCACTTCAGCACATTTATGAAGTTAGAATTACATTGGAACCAGATTATCTGAATGATTTTCTGATTATCTGTTCAAATCTAAGAAAGACTGAAGGTCAGTGGGTTACTTAATATCATGTTTGTTGACATCCTTTTTTGCATATCCCAGAGTCAAGAAAGTATAATTAATTTTATTTTCTTCAAAATAACAAACTTCATAATATCAACCTGCTTTTTTTGGTTTCTAGAACCTGCCTCTTCTTCATTCCCCCTTATATAATATTTCTTTACAGTGGTCAATCTATATCCGCGCTGCCGTACGGAAAGAGAAAGGCCTGCCGATCCTGGTAGAGCTCCTTCGAATAGACAATGATCGGGTAGTATGTGCGGTTGCAACAGCTTTACGGAATATGGCCTTAGACGTCCGAAATAAAGAGCTAATAGGTAAGTGCTTATATTTTACTCTATTTTATTTGAAAACATTTAATTCCTTTATCACAGTATGCTACAATCAAAGTTATATGTATGTAAGTTTTAAATGCTGTTTATCATTAGGATATTCCGGAAATTGTTTTCTTCCAAGTTCAATTAAGTTTTAATAACTTTTTAACACTGAAATCACTGGCATGAGCACTTAAGACTGTGTGGGTGTGTATAAACAAAACTCTGGTGAACGTGTGCTACTACAAATGCACATGACTTTGAATTTGTTCATCCTCAGGGCAAGTTGAGAAGGGACTGGAGAGAATTCCGGGGGTTTGATCTGGAAACAAATTAAAGTGGGATGGGATTCCACCGGAGGAAGGGGCAGAAGTGACTTCCCCTGCAGACTCCCCCACAGTTTCATAGGGTACCCTCAAGAGCAGATTTTCAGGGGGGCGCAAATGGCTGCAGGGAGAATTGGTGAAATTTGCTTTCCCACTCCCCTTCCACTGGTGAGAGTGTCCCATGACTGGATTCAAGAAAAGCATTCAAGGGATGCTTCTGCCAGTGGGAGCAAACTGGGTATCCTAGCCATACTGTCTACAATAGATAATGTCTACACTAACATTCCTCTATTTTTAGTATCAATGAGAACTGCAAAACCAATATTGTGGTGGCTTACCAAATTCAAGTAACAAGAGTAGATCCTTCTTAGAAGGCTACTAAAGGCTCATTGTGGACAAGAAAACATTTCTGTCCAAAAGGCATTTTTCAGTTCATGCACAAGTACCTCACCATCTGGCCACTACTAACCTGGTTCAACATGAAATTATACATTTTTACCAAGTAATACATGTTATCATTTAATTTTAACTTTCCAAGCTATTATTTGATGTTAAAGAGCACTTTCTTGGCAGTCAACAAAATGTTTTCTGGGAGCAAACTCTCACTCTCATCCTTTAAAGGTAGATCCTTTGACATCACACACATGAAAGGTTGCTTTAACTGCCAGTTATCCGAGTTTAATTCTCCTGTGGATAGAAATTCAGGAGTCACTCTCAATACAGATTTAAAAGGGAAGATATCAAACAAAGAATAAACGAGCTCACAAAAGACCTTGGCTTCTAAGTAGGATACACTTGGTTGTTTTGGAAGCTGCTTTTCTCACTTGCATCTTGAAGATGTGACATAAACGTGTGAATCATCTCTTTATCACTCTCATACCCAGTGATTGCAACATCAAGTGGTGAACCTGCATTTGAGAACCACCACATATAAAATTTTCATTTGCCTCACATCATCTGATGCACAATGCTTTTTGGTGGAATCAATTCATACATTGAGTCTTGATTTGCACAAACATCTCAGACTACAGGTGGGAAATCACAGAAAACTAGATGTCAGGAAGAGGGTATATAGAGATTCGAAACATGCAATCCCCCCACCTGAGGTCTTAACTAGTACATTTTTATGTTTTTAAATTTTGTATACTTTTTAAATGTTTACTGTTTTTAATTTTTGTAAAACGCCCACAGAGCTTTGGCTATGGGGCGGTATATAAATGTAACAAATAAATACATTCCTGGCACAATACTATCTTTTGATGAGCTGTTTCTCTAGATTTGGCTTCAGTGACAATTGCTTTAGTGATTAGTATGTGTAAATCAGTCTACAAATGAAAATAAGGAAAGTAACGGGGTGGGAACACTAACTATACCTTGATAACATTAGTTGGGGTCAATGCCATATGACACAATCCACTTATGAGAACAGGTAAGATTCGGGGTTGATAGGCAGTCAGCAGTGAGAAGCACATAGTGCAATCCAGGTGTCTTGGATGGCAGACATCATCTCAGGAACCTAAACAGAGCACCGTGGGAGTTGGAAGACTAAGCCAGAGAGCATGTAGCTTGGTGTGTTGCTGAACTACTGGTAACCAATCTACAGGGAGCTGAAATACTGCTACAAGGTGCATGCTCTTGGCCCTTCCTCTGTGAAAAACATGGCACCCTGTCTCTTCAGATGTGCACTCCAGCAACATTGGTAGGTCTCCTAAAACCCCTGCTTCTGCTTCTAGCAATACGGGATGCCAGGAACCAAGACTTTTGGGGAGACGCGTTGTGCATTCAGAGGAAGGAGTCATGGATGTTGGAGAACATTCTCCAGAGCAGATGGCAGAAGTATGGTCCCTTGTATAAAAGTTTCTGCTGGATATGAATTGCTCCTTCCCAGAGAGGGTTTCCGAGACAGTCCCCAAAAATGATTTTCACCAGACTCAAGTTTCTAAGACAGGTCCTCAATAGCAGAGGTTGCTGAATCCAGATCCTGTGCCATAACAGATACAGGAAGCACAGCATTTTTTTTTCAGCTAACACATCTGTGCCCTCCCCCTCTTTTGTATATATAAACACACTGTTTGAAATGGAATGCCCCTAAGAATTGCAATCATTGTGGGAAACTATTTATATTTTTTAAAATGTGTGTCTTTAAAAAGAAAAGTTTGCCTAGAATAGATTGCTTATGTGTAATTCAAAACCAACCTGACTGATGTGAGGAGCATGTGGTAGATAATTGGTGTTCTCTTGCATTCCACCAACAATAGAGTATCTTCAGCATCTACAGATTTGTAAGCATGGGAGCCAAGGCTTGTATTATGTGGAGTCCCTGCTTGTTTTTCAGTAATCAGTTCATAATATTTTGTACACATGCTGCCTGAATTTGAAGACTACAGTGTCTTTTATTTTGTCTGGGATGTAATAGACCTGCAAAATAGCTTAATTTTTGCGTTGTTAAATTGATATGAATTTACATAGATGCCAGAAAATATTAGTATTGGAACATATGATTTGTCGATGTTTATATGAAGGAAGGTCTGAATATATTAGTCAATGCAGCCTAAAGTTTAATTTGAGTAAGTATTTATTGCTTTTCTGTTACTATGTTCACTGTCAAGCTTCATGTAACATGACACAATGTAGAGAATCCTTGAGCAGAGAGGGGGAAAGAAACACACTCCTCCAAAAGGATCCGCAGGATTATAAAACAGAATGTTAAGCCCTCTCTGCCTACTGACTAGGTGGAATTTAAGTTGGGTTCAAACTAGTCCTCAACGAGGACTGTCTCTTAGATCTTAAATTCTATCTTTACACAACAAATCCCTCAATAGCATGGTAGAGCCAGTAGGGTGTAGTGGTTGGAGCGTTGGGCTAGGACTCAGGAGAGTCCATGAAGCTCTTTGGATGACTTTGGGCCCGTCACTGAAACTCACTCTTAATTAAATGTAGATGAGAAGAATCACGAAGCCACATTGGGTTCCTTGATGGAAAAAAAGCAGATAGAAATGTAAATTAAATAAATAAGCTATTGGCTGTTATGGTCCCTCTCGTCTCTCAGTGCTTTCTGTGCTCCAACTGAAGAACCTGCAGAGTTGCTTCCTAATTTCTAAAATTGACTTCTAGAAGTCTTCAGTCTTCCTAGCCCGGCAGGTCACTAATCCCTGCAAAAACATCACAAACCCAAAAGGGTCTTAAAACAGGCTTGTTATTAGCTGCATATTTAACACATTCCCCAAAGCAACAAACTATTACTTTTTCTACCTATGTTTAATTACTTATGCTTAGTTAAGCTGTATAGTCAGGGTATTTAAAAACATGTTTAAAGGAGAATGCAATAATTAATACGTACAGAGAGGAGTGGTTTTATAGGAAGTTACTATATAGGATGTTTCATTAATATAATTGTTCTTTCCTCCCTTGGTACCTGGATTCTTTAGAAAATGGAAATAATGCTAATTCAAACATATTTGGTGTATAAACCTTTATGGAGAGAGATTGGTATAAATTACTGTGAAAACTAGAGATTCCTTTGATTGAAATTCTTCCTTTTCCACGTAAAACAAGTTAGTTGAAATATGATATGGCCTAAAAGGTTAAAGATGCTTCTGTTCCCAGGAGCAAAGTTTTTCAACTTTCCCTTAAATTTTTGTTCCCCCCTTTCTTTCACTTTCGCTACTGATCTCATTAAAAAGGCAGCAAGGCAGGCATCCTTTCCCTGAGTTGCTTGATAAATTCTTTTCATTTATTTTTTTAATTTAAATTATTTGCAGACTGCTTTTGGTTGTGCTCAAGGCAGTTAACAGCAAACTAACAAAGCAACATGAACATTACATAAAACAAACCACAAGAAAAAAATACAAATCCGACTTCAAAAGATCAGCCACAACACAAACACAATCATCCAATGGTATCTTGAGACTACAATTTTTGCAGTAGCTGAATAGGTCTGCAATTGTACTCCAGATACTTTATGTGTGGGACTTACTTTGTATTGTTGCCATTTAATGTCCGTCTATATCTCTTCGGGGCTTTAGAAAACATGAAGACCTTGGATTTGTTATAATTGATCATCAAATTGGAGCAATAAGCACTGAAAGCAGCTGATAAGTGATTTAGCATGTGTGAATGAAGTAACACAGATTAAATCCCTAGACAGATTTTTTTTCATACCAATTCAAACATTTTTTCCAGAGTTGGTTCATACTTTCAGAGACATCAGGTTCTGAGTAATCAGAACATGAGGTTATGAACTATCCCATTATATTCCCTTTTTAAATATATTGTTTAATTATAGTCTGAGTATTCAGTATGACAATATTCTGACAGGGTTTTGCCCTGATTTACAGTAAATTTATATTTCAAGGATTACAAGATAATGCATCGAAGTTCTATTTCTCTTTTGCACCTTTCAGTTTCAAACCACATCACCTTGTAGTATTCTGATTAAGAGGACTTTTTGAAGTGTTTGGGGGGCAATTAAACTGATTAAATAGGGAGATACAATGACTTCTTAGAGGAGAAGAGTTCTTCCCTGGGGACATCTATCTCTGGAGGTTCAAGTTTTTTAGGACTTGAACCTCCAGAGAAGATTGTCCCTTGGGAACGGGTTGCCTCAGAGGACCCTGGCACTACCTAAGACATCCTTGGGCCTTCAGTAGTGATGCCTTCAGATTTGCCTTCTCAAGGAAAGAAAGCTTCGCTTTTGAGACAGAGGCAGATGCTGGGCCACCACCTAGCCCTCGAGAACACCAGCATCTTATGGGCTAAGAAGGTGGCCAGGTGAAAGTGAGCCCACTTGCTGAAGAGGACTCCTCATAAGTAAAGGGCTCCTCATGAGTAGAGCCCTCCTTGTGATTAGGGCTTCTTACACAAGCCACTTATGTGATGCAGCTGAGTCCTTCTGGAAGCTGTCAGTGGAGATCGGCTAGCTACTAAAACAACACCTTACCTTAGCCCCTGATATTTTGGAAATGTCCTCCCTTTGACCTTGGTATTCCTTAGACTGATATCTTGTGCTGGTGGCTCTTGGATCCCCATAAGTAACCTTGGTCTGCCTTTCACTGGTAAATCCTTGTCTGGCATTGCACTCTGTGAACTTGCTGGCTTTGACCTTGGATTGACTTTGTTAATTGGATTTTTGTGATTTCAACTTTAGCCCTCATTCCTTATCCAAGCCACATCCCTGTAAATAGGACAGGAAACAGTTTTTAAGGCCTTCCTGATTTTAATTAGCAGCTCTCAATTTTCACTGCCTTTGAATGATGATTACTCTTATTTCTGCTTTTATTTGTGTTCCTTGCTGTTATTTGTTTTTAATAATATTGATTTATGTATGTATTATATGTTACTTTGAGCATTTGAAGGAAAAGTGCATATTAAATAAATTAAATAGAAAAATAAATAGGTTATACAACATAACGCCTATGGAATTTGCACAGCTCACACACTTTTTTCTTCTGGAAAAGCAACCCACCTGTCCTTTCCAGATGTAACGGGATCATAGGTGATCCATCCATATGCTGACAAAGTATGCCAAGAAGACCTAAGAAAAGTTCTGGAAAGCAGATGTAGGCCATGGGCTTCACTCTTGTTTAAACTAAGCAAGAAGGTCCTCTCTCATGTTCTCAGACAGCTGTGGTCTCACCCTGATTCTAAATTTATTTATTACATTTGTATCCCATACCTTAGCCAAAGCTCTCTGGGCGTTTCTCAACATATATAGCATTGCAGTACTCCACAGCTTTTTAATGATATTTTCCTCAGAGTAAATGTGTTTAGATCGGGGTGCTAGGCTACAAAGTTACTATCTTTTTCAATGTGTTGTGATTTAATAGCTGTAAGTATTTGAGGACCGGCAGTGACTGGGCTTTTGAGCTGCCAGGTGGCTTACATTGTTAAAATACTTGTGGGGCCAATCTTGAAAAATATTGTTTGAGAACTGAGTCAGTACTGACCTCCCTCAGTTTCAGTATTTAAAATGGAGGCCACTGAATAACGCTTAGGAATTTCGTATTCAAGTGGCTGAGCAAGCTTAATATAATTTACCCTTTTAAAAAAATCACTGTTGGTCTACAGAAAATACGAAATGATTGCTGCATCAAAAAGCATATAATATCTTGAAACAAAAGTACACCACTAAATGGCAAAGCAATTTTTCATATGGAAATTAAATAAGTCAGCAGTTGTCTTAGCTGTTAAATCCATGTAAATCACTCCTGAAAAATTCAGTTTGCATAGAATCATTCTGTTAAGGGATAAACAAAGAAACAGAAGATTCATTGCAGTTCCTTATCAGTTCCACATCAGGGATTTAAGGAGAAGTATTTAATTCACCTCAGATATGGAATAATTTCCTGGAATAAATAGCATTTGAAGTCATTTTTCAAATGACAGAAATCGAGTATGTGGTATATCATGTTATAAAAAAGAACTTTTTATTCTGGGCAAATGAGGTATTTTATATGTATTTTATATCATATTTTTATACTGTTTGTTTTATACTTTGAATGGTTTTGGTTTTTGTGAGCCACCCAGGATGCTTCGGCTGTTGGGCAGTGTAGAAATGTTATAAAAAAGAACTTTTTATTCTGGGCAAATGAGGTATTTTATATGTATTTTATATCATATTTTTATACTGTTTGTTTTATACTTTGAATGGTTTTGGTTTTTGTGAGCCACCCAGGATGCTTCGGCTGTTGGGCAGTGTAGAAATGCAATAAATAATCATTATAATTCCCCGACTTAAGTCATCAACCAGGGGGGACCAAAGTTGTTCCATCCCATAAACAGGTCTGAAACCTGATCTAAATAATCAATATCACCCAACACCACTTGGCGTTTTAAGGCCACCACGTGCTCCAACATCTTCCCTAAGAATGGCAAATTTGATATTGGATGGTTGTTATCCAAAACCATTGGATCTAGATTTGGTTTCTTCAATAAGGGCCTCACTACTGCTTCTTTCAAAGCTGTGGGGACATTACCACCCTTCAAGGAGGCATTAATTACCTCAGAGGTCCAGGTACCCAGCCCAGCTCTGGCAGATTTCACAAGCCAAGTTGGACAAGGGTCTAAAGAGCAAGAAGTACACCCCAGTCCTCCAAGTAGTTTGTCCACATCCTCACGTTGCACAAGCTGAAAGGTATCCATAACATGATTAGAGGGTGCACTTGCCCCATCCATATATAGACCACTAGCTGATAAACCTGGTATTGGTTCGGCCCCCTAAGATATATGTCTGCGAGGTAATCATCTTAAAGTAGTAGACTGGTGCTAGGCCTGTGAATTAACCTTTAAACAAGTTAAATTCATTTCTTTTTTCCTCTCTTACCCTCTCAACAACTCCAGTCCTATGCCAGTAAGGTAACTTTAAAACAGATTAAATTAGTTTCTTTTCTCTCTCTCTCTCTCTCTCTCTCCCCCCCCCCCCCGATGCAGGCCAGGGTGGTCTTATAGCTGCAGCTCTCGATGGCCCGCTAGACCATCGTCTGCTTGGGGCTCTTGGCAGGTGCTGGGAAGCCTCCAAGGGCGGGTGGGTTGAAGCCCTGTGCTTGCTTTAGCCTGCGCTCCTCACCCACCAAGTGCTCCAGCAGGAGGCTGTACTGAAGCACCAGGGCTGGCAAGTCTGGCCAAGCCAGTCCAGGCTGCACCGCACACTTGATGTCCGTAGGTACACCATGAGGGAGCCAGCCAGCTGACTGACTGATGGTTAGCTGAGTCGTTGCTGCCGGTGATAGGGCCCTCCCGCTCCTGATGGTCCCTAGCGACCGAGGATGCCGGCCCCAGGTACTCTCCCTTCAGGTCCAGGATGGTAAGCCACTTCCAGATGATGGCCGCCAAAGCCCAGTAAATCTTCCCTCCCACCCAAGGCATGCAGCAAGTTGTAGGCGCAAGCCTAGCTCCCTGAATAATATCTTAATCTTTGAATACTATCTGAGGTGTGGTAAGAGACAACTGGAGAGCGTGCCTTTTTAGTTGTGGCACCCTGCTTATGGATTTCTTTTTCCCAGGCAGGCTTGCCTAGTGGCTTTCCAGTGCCAAGTGGATGGGGATATATATATATTCATATTCCAAGGCCTTTTAACTTGATGAGATTTTTACGCTGAATTTTTCTTTCCTGTCATAACTAAACCACAACATTCCAAAACAAATGCAGGAATTACTGAAAAAAAATTATGGTTTATATGTAAAAGCCTGATTATACCACTGAAACAGAAGAGTGAATGGAGGAATGACTGATAGCTGAGGCTAGAATGGAATGGTGGGTGGGGTGAGTGGCAGTTGGAGAAAGTCAGAGAGAAGGAGAAGAAAGACAGTTAGTGAGAGGTCAGGAAAGTGGGAGTTGAGTTAGGACTGAGAGATAGTGACCTGGTTTGCTCACCCATACTTTATTTTAAATAGCCACTCTTGTTGCCGATGCTGCTGCTCTATAAGATGATTAAGCAGCGTCGCCAAGGAAGGGATATTGTATTTTGTATTAGTGTTTTAAATTTGTTGGTTGTTTTTATGCTCTTCATGGTTTTAATTTTTGTGAACCGCCCAGAGAGCTTCAGCTATTGAGCAGTATAAAAATGTAATAAATAAGCAATTGTCAGTAGTGCACCCGGCTCCGGCCAATCCTGCTGGGACTGCCTTGGCCTGAGGTTTTCACCCACCAAGTGCTCCATCAGGAGCTTGTACTGAAGGGCCAGGCCAGGCACTTCCCCCCACCCCTTCATTGGGTCTGTTTCTGGGCTGTGCAAAGTGCCTCCCCTTCCTTTTAACGGCTAAGGCTCTGCACTTCCTTCCCCCAGATTCTAAGAAAACAGTGATATCAGGACGGAGTGCCTTTAAGCATGTTTGGCCTCTCAAAGTCATGCTGTTGTATCTAGTTACAATTTTAAAACCAAGCAGTGGGCGGGAGGAGGCACACGAAATGGACACAGCCCGTTTATGTAAGTTCTTTCTTTTTATGTGGAATTGGGTTGACTGCTCGAGACCAACTTTAGGAATTGGAGTTGTGAAAGACACACAGCGGCAACTCACCCATGCACTCACAATGGCCGCCAAAGTAAGTCTGGCCTCCCGCCCAAGGCATCCTGGGAGTTCTGCCCCAGGCATGCTGGGGGTTGTAGGCATAAGCCTTGGTTTTTATTACATTCTTTAAAAATGCTTAAAACCCAAAATTCTGTGTTTTTAGATTTTTCTGGTACATTTTACTGCCAGACCTATCAGCATGCCAAATTTCAAGTTTCTAACTCATCGGGAAGTGAGTAAACATTTCTGGACATACATCGCACACACATACTTTCCGCTTTATAGGTAGAGATTCACTCAGTGTTCAGAGACTCAAGGAAGGAATGAGATGCGATTATAGTATAAGGAAGATTTGCAGCAGCTACATTTTTTTCTCCTGCTCATTTACATGTGAGCTTTTCTTAATGTACATTTATATGTAGATTTAGTTGATCAAGCACGCCTATTCATACACGTTGATGTTATTGTTGTGTTGGTACATACAAGTCTCAGATTAAAATTCCTGCTTAACTGTATAGCCAATTGGAATATCTTGGGCAAATCAACATGTCACACTAATCTACCTCACAGGATTGGTGCAAAAATGAGAAGAGGATAAATAAGCAGTTGCCATGGCTAGTTATTTTTTTCAAAGCTTTGTAACTTCCTTACAAAGCTTTGGAACAACTATAATTGTTTGAAAACAGTCCTGAGTACATTTGAGGTTGTGCTGTTTTGGAGGGATTAGTTTAACATGCACATTATTGATACTAAAGCCTTATAAACCCTTTTACACCAATATAAACTGTAGCCAAGAACAGCTGTTTTAAGTGACCTATGTTTCAAAATGCACCATTTTGGAGTATAATAAGATAAATTGGGTTGTTGAACCAGCACGTATAAGTCTTCTATAGGTATTAAGTCTCCCAGTGTTAAGGCTATTATCCTATGTTATACAGAGCTTGGAAGTGTGTGTGTGTGTGTGGAATCACTCAGTTCCTCTTGTGAGTCACTAACCGTCCAGAGTACAAAGTACATCTTAAGCAAAGCCTTTTGAGATTATTATTCTAAGGATGGATTTCAGTACTTTATCCAGTGTAGTGAAATGCTTTCTGCTGCTGTGGGACTGAATATCCATTTGCCTTTTACCAAAGAGTTCAACCTCTTCCTAAGGATATTGAAATTCCTCTTATTCACTTTTTGCCCTATTTAAGCATCTTTCATTCGCCAGGACTCCTGATAAACTATCCTCAGCTTATAGAAACTTCAAAGCCAAGGCGAAAATTATTAGAGGGAGAAAAAAAGAACAGCACCTTGAGTTCACACTTCAAATGAAAGGGGAAAAAATGATTCAGAATTGGAGATTAGCTTTATTTTTGGCCTATTCCACATTACAATTAGGCATTTCCTCTTCCTTCCATCTTATTTTATTGTGATGAACTCTATTTTAACACCAGATCATAAACAACTACTATCCATGTAGTATTTAACATGAGATCCTACAGATAGTTTTAAGTATACCCACATAAGAATCTTGCTGGATTGATTTTTCTTAACCAGTGGCCTTCATGACTTCTGGTACTGAACTCCAGATGTTAATTATACATTGCAGAAAGTAGTATTCTAATCTATTCTGAACCTGCTGCTGATCAGTTTGATTGGAGACTTCTATATGCTTACTAATTTTGTCTTTAATAATGCTTTCAACCAATTTACCTGGAACAAATGTCAAACTAACTGGCCTGTAATTTCCTGGATCCCCCCTGGATCCCTTTTTGAAAATTGGTGTTACATTGGCCAACTTCCAGTCCTCTGGTACAGAGGCTGAGCTTAGGGACTAGTTGCATATTTTTGTGGGGAGGTCTGCAATTTCATATTTGAGTTCTTTGAGAACTCTAGGATGGATGCCATCTGGGGCTGGTGTTTTATTTACTTTCAATTTGTCAATAAGGTTGAGAACTTCATCTTCTGTCACCACTATTTGCTCCAGTTCCTCAGACTCCCTTCCTGAAAACATCAGTTCAGGCACAGGCATCTGTCCTGTATCCTCTGCAGTGAACACTGATGCAAAGAATTCATTCAGCTTCTTTGCAATCTCCCTGTCCTCCTTTAGTACTCCCTTAACTCCGTTGTCATCCAACAGTCCAACTGCTTCCCCAGCTGCTTTCCTGCTTCTGATATATTTAAAGAATTCTTTATTGTTGGACTTGATATTATTAGTGATGTGCTCTTCAAACTGCTTTTTTGCATCTCTTATTGCTTGCTTGCATCTCCTTTGTGCCAGCTTGTGCTCCATTTTATTTTCCTCACTTGGGCAAGACTTCCATTTTTTGAAAGAAGCCCTCTTTTCTACAACAGCTTCTTTGACACTGCTTGTTAACCATGCTGGTGACCTCTTGGACTTGGTGCTACCTTTCCTAACCCGTGGAATATGCTTTAGTTGAGCTTCTATTATTGTACTTTTGAGTAAGCTCCATTCATTTTCCAAGGATTTAACCCTCTTTATTCCCCCTTTCAACTTTCTTTTAACTATTTCCCTCATTTTAGAGAAGTTTCTTCTTTGGAAGTCAAGTGTGAATGTGTTGGATTTCCTGGGCAATTTTCCAAAAGTATATATTGAATCTGATAGCACTGTGGTCACTGTTACCGATTGGTTCAACAATATTTACATCTCATATTAGGTCCTGGGCCGCAACACTTAGGATTAAGTCCATGGTTGCCTCCCCTCTGGTCGGTTCCATGACCAACTGTTCCAGGGCAATCATTTAGGACATCAAGAAATTTAACCTCTTTGTCATGACTGGAATATGAATTTGTCCAGTCAATGTGAGGATAATTGAAGTCACCCATTATTACAACACTTCCTCGTTTGGAGGCCTCCCTGATTCTCCCATTTGGCTCGGAGGCTTCTAGCATTTGCATAGAAACACCTATACACGGGGTCCCTCCCCAGATGTTTCTGCCGTGTCCCTTTTTTCCTGTTACACTTTAGCCTCTTTGATTGGCTATCATGTTCTATCCTGTACCCATGGCTTATTTGCTCCCCTTCTACATTGGGACAACCAAAAACATGTCCAGCACCAGCAGTGTATATGTGAAGTTAGGAGCGGGGGTGCGTGGATGGAATAGTTCTATTGTGCATAGCTTTGCACTTAACATTAAATCTTTATTGCTATTTACCTAGTTTGGGCAAATGGTTTTGGAGCTGTGCACAATCATTGGATTTTCACCATCCTGAATAATTTAGTGTCAATAAAGCCTTGTTTCCCACCCTGTGTAGCAACCTCGCTGCTTACTCCTACTCCAGCTCATTTATTAATAAGTTAAATAACACCAACTCCAATACAGATATGTAGGTTAACGTCTGCTTACATCCCTCCACTATGAAAAGTGTTAATTTGTTCCTACAATCTGATCCCTGTATTTAACCACCTAACTCTCTGGGTGTTATCCAATGGTGACTTTCCGCAAACTGAAATAGCACTAGCGGAGCTCTGCTGAATCTTTCCATTGCGCAAGTGGTTGCTCATTAAGCCTGCACATCCAGTTGCGAGTGCAAGCAGTTACACAAGTGGAAAGCGCAGCCAGGTGCACCACGGGTGCAAAGCAGTTGCACAATTGGTTGCACAACACACAATGGGTGCAAGCAGTTGCACAACTAGTCACACAACGGGAATGCACAATGTGTTGCACAACCACGTTTGCACAAACATAACTTGTGCATAATTCAGAAACCTAGGTTCTGCCAGCCAATGTCATTTGTACTAACAGAATTACATAGTTGGATACTGCCCTATAAGAAGCCCTGTCTTGTTATCCCATTAATGCTATGTTTATTTTAAGAGGGACATTATGAAAAGCTTTTTGAAACTCCAAGGATACAGTGTCTACTGGATCATCCCTATCTACATACTGCTGACACTCCCAATGAATTCTGAATGGTTGGTGAATTAGGATTTTCCTTAGTAGATGCCCTGCTGACTTTCTCTCCATGAGGTTCAATCCTCTATATGCTCAATAACTCTGTCTTTAATAATGCTTTCTACCAGTTCTCCTGGAACAGAAGCTAGGTAGACAGCTTTGTAGCTTCCTGGATCCCAGTGGCTATGTGAGATGAGCCCAGATTTTACTTCAATGATGACTTACACAGACTTACACAACCTACGTTGGTGCTCCTGTGCACAAATTGTCACGGTGAGGTGGGGGAAAGAGGGCTTTAATGAGTTCTGTGGGACTTTTCTATCTGCATGCACTACATCCATGATAGCTCTGCCTTTATATGTTTTAAGAGCCAGGCTCAGGCTGTATGGCGTTTGTAGCTCAGATTCTAATTCCTCAAATTTCCTTCCAATTGAACAAAACTCTGAAGAGGGAGGCTACTTTGCTTGGTAATTTCTCCCCATTCAGCAGAGTTTTAATAGGAAGGCATTAGCCTCAGATGTTGTTGTATTAACATGTCAAAACCTTTTATCTGTATAGGAGAGCCTTAAACTAGGGCTACCAGCTTTAATTGATAGATTAATCAACCCTTATCTTTAATTTCAGTGGTGCAGAAATGGAGGACTGGGTGGGGGATATGGGAGGCGTACATAGACCTACCATTGTTTACAGTGCCCCATTGGATTGCCTGTGCATTCAGCATGCACTCCCATTAGCACAAGGATAAAGAAAACAGGGTTTTATGGAGCCCTATGGGATTCTTCCATACACAAGCACTGCACCCGCAGTAGGACTCGATCACACCCTAAATGATTTTAATTTATGTGAGGCAGCCAAGCAACATAAAACTGCGACGTGGTCTCTGTGCACAGTTGTTTTTCCACCAAAGACAGATTAATCATGCTAATGGCCCCACACAGAATTTCCATTGACGCTAATTAAGAAATGTGTGATCACCATACCATAGCCTCATCTCCCCACCACCCCCAATCTTAAAAGTCGTGGCATAAAAACATCCACTGCACTGAGATTTGCTTTTATCAGCTAACATTTTCATCAGTTTAGAGTGAATTTAAAGTCAATTTTTATTAAATTGATCTATGATGAACTTTAAAAAAAAAATAGTTTCCTCTTCTGTAATTCAGGAATTTGTGTGTCTTGATAGGGTGATTTTAAACAGCAGGGAGTTTGCATCTCTTGCCATAGTATCAGGATGGCCAGTTCTTTCCAAGTATGATGCCAGTGTGATGTCACTGTGTCATGCTGAGACATACAGCATCTCAAAAAGAGTGAGTGTGTGAGGGGAATGGGGCTAAAAGTTAAGGACTTACAAATTGTGGAAGTTGCACTGTGCATCGATACACAAGTGTGAACTCCTCAGCTGCATGAGCCTTGTTTCCAAGCTAGAAATGCATCTGACAACGTAAACAGTTTATTAATCTAATTAGCAAAACCAGCAGGTGCTTCCTTGTTGGCTTCTTCCATGGAAATTGCCTAATATAGATTGCATTGTTGAGAGAGGATAATGATTGATAGCCTTTGAATTCTTAATCATGTCACAGAATTGATTTGTGCACCAGCCTAGCACAGGATACCATAGACTGATCTTCTAATGTATAAAATGCAGAAAATACAGGACAGGGTAGCGACTGGGTAGCTAGTGAGTGGTTTAATTCACTCCAGAAAAATCAGGACTGAATTTCTAGCTCCTTAGTAAGACTTGGGAAGTGAACACATCCTTACAGTAGACTCATCCCAAATGCTGCACTGGTTGCAGCATTTCAAAATATGATTTGTGGGTTGCTGTGTGAGTTCTAGAAACATCTCCTGCATAAGAAGGAAGAAGGACTGAGGGGACAGGAGCAGGCAGAAGTAACATCGGGGCCTGCTCCTGCTGGACTCTTCCCCCCCCCCCCCACAGGGCAAACTGCCATCTTGGCCCTGTGGGGAAGAAGAAGGACCGAGGGGACAGGAGCAGGCAGAAGTAACATCGGGGCCTGCTCCTGCTGGACTCTCTCTCTCTCTTTCTCTCTCCTCCCTCCCTCCCTCCTTGACTCCTTTTCCTTGTGTGTCATGTCTTTATTAGATTGTAAGCCTGAGGGCAGGGACTGTCTTTTTTGCTAAGTGTAAGCCGCTCCAAGAGCCTTTTTTGGCTGAGGAGCGGGGTATAAGTATGATAAATAAATAAAAAAAATAAGATTCACATGTACGTTGTTTCCCTAAGGGTGAACTCCAAAGGGGTTCTGCCTACTCTGTATTACGTGACATTAAGCTCTGTCATTCCTTTTAAAGATATACCACATCCAATGTCTCATTCTTGTCCTATACACTATGTAAAAATAACTCCTTTCTCCCTACTATTAAATATCCTGTATATTGGGAAAGACTTTTAGGTGCTTTCTCCCCACTCCACTTTTCTTTTTACCTACTTTCCAGATAATAATACAGAGATGACTAGAAATTTTTTCAGCTCTCTTCAATCACTCTGTGAATAATCCAGTCATAAGGCCTCTTTTTGTGCCACTCTCAGATGTGGCAACTGTGTTTTCATTTAATTTGTGCTGGCTACCAGCTGCAGCTGTGATGGTGCCACATTCATGCTACTGCTATGTGCAACTTGTAACCAATTGGCTTTTTCCTTTCGTGCTACTGCAAGTATAATTTTTGCACTTGGAAGTGCCATGCAAAAACCTGGTCCATAGCGAATGCTGTATGTGGAATGAGCCTGCAATCAACTAGTTCAGCACACATCACACTGTAGCCAGAAGTAGGTGTGGATTGACTGAAATCTGCTGCTGCCTGCTGCTGAGAAGGTCATGAGATAATAGGGCCCTCAGAGGCATTTTTACAGAAGCTAGTGCAGATCAAAACCTCTCTGTGCAATTGTACTTTTTTGTGTATTTCTTTTTGATAAAAAGGTAGAAGTTGGCCAATGGACTATGATGTTTAGTGGTACATGTGCAAGTATGCAGTGCCCATTGTCATGTTTTGAAACTGTCTGATTTGTGCCAGAGTAACATGCTAAACAGGCACTTTGTGGCCAGGTATATCTAAAATGCCATGTTCCTAAGCAAGCATGCTTGGAGAAAAAAGTCCCATTCAATTTGCTAGAACTTAATTCCAAGGAAGCAGCTCTAGGGTGGAAAGGAAACATACCTGGATCTCATCTCCAGTAATGAGTGTGGTGGTGGCAGGGGGGATGCCATATTTGACCTCCCACTGATATTCTTAAACCAAACATTTTGTTACAGTAACCTCAGATTAGGCAATACTTGGCCATTTTAAAAACCTACAACCCAAGCTGAGTCAGAATGCCCACCCTGAGTAGCAGCCTGGGCTCAGACGCCAAGAAGGACAAAGAGGGGTTGGCCAGGTCCATCACACAAGCTGTGCTTGAAGGAGGTTGGCAGAGTGTGCAGCTGTTGGATCAGGGACTCATGAGCCAGGGCTTTTGAACTGGGATCTCTGGAGTCCATGCCCTCAGAGCCTCTACACCCCGCTCCGGGCTCCACTCGCCTTGATGGCAAGGACTTGCATCCTTATATTGGCCCATCTGTGCAGGAAGTAGATTTAAAGGAAATGGTCTTGTAGGAAGAAGAGAAGTGCTGGAGAGAGGCATAAAAAGCTTCAGTCCAGTTGGAGCTTTTTATGCTTGGTTGGAGCAAGTTGTTTGCTTGGACTTTGAGACTCTTGTCAAGGGCAGGACAGACAAGCTAATTCAGCATATCAAGTCATGAAACCTTGGGAAATTTCAGGCTGCTAATCAAACTGCTTTCAATTCTTGTAACGTTCTACCAATCTTTTTTCCCCCTCTTTTTTTTTTTTTTTTTTTGAATGGAGAGTCTCAGATAACATTATTTCAAAACGTTATAGACTGAATTAGAAGAAAATGTTCACACAGATCCCTACAAAGATAGTAATGTTTCTACACTGTAATATCACCTGATCAAGCAGGCTTAGAATCACATCATTCATAACAGAAAAAAAGTTTATTTCTGAGTCTAAAGGTAATTGCTAGGGCCATGGCCACATTATAAGAATCAAAGCCTTTTTTTTTATATAGCATATGATATGTAATTTAGCCATTTGCTAAAAGCCACCACTTTTTTTATTAATATAGTTGCCTTCTCTAGCCTCCTCCAAATTTTGATAGCCCTACAGAGTTTCTCAACTGAGCCTAAAGCAGTGGTTCTCAACCTTCCTAATGCCACGACCCTTTAATACAGTTCCTCATGTTGTGGTGACCCCCAACCATAAAATTATTTTCGTTGCTACTTCATAACTAATTTTGCTACTGTTATGAATCGTAATGTAAATATCTGGTATGCAGGATGTCTCCACTGCTGGCTTTATACTCAGGTATTTACAGTTGCAGAAACTATGAAGGTTAGAAAAGCTGTGCTAGAATAGACCAAATTCTGTTCCTACAGATGCCAACCAGATGCCCCAATGGGAAGCCCACAAGCAGGACATGAGGGCAGTAGTACCCTCTCATTGATGTGCCCTGGTAAACTGGTATACAGATCCGATACTGAAAGTAATATATAGCTGTCCTGACTAGTAGCCATTGCTAGCTGTATCTTGCATGAATTTGTCTAATCCCCTTTTAAAGTCATCCAAGTTGGTGGACATCACTACATCTTTTAGTAGCAATTTCCGTATCTTCACCATGGGTTGTGTGAAGAAGCACTTCCTTGTCAGTCTTGAAACTCCTACCACTGAGCTTCATGAACCCTGGGTTCTAGTATTATGAGAGAGGGAGGGAAATGTTCCTTAGCCAATCTCGGCACACCATGCATAACTTTTATAGACCACATCTAAATTTCATGCAACTATATTTTATACACCCATCTTTTGCTCGCCTTTTTTCTAAGCGAAAAAGTCCCAAATGTTGGAAACTCTCCTCATAGGGGAGTCGCTCCATTCCCTTGATCCTTTCCCCAGCTCTGCAATATCCTTTTGGAGGTGCAGACCCCGTACGCTTAGGCCAGGCATTTGACCCCTGCAAGCTTATACCGAGCTGGGTGCGCCGGCCTACCCTACTGCGTAGGATCGGGCTGGAAAGCGGCGTCTTCGCTCCGAATGCAGCGGCGGCTCGCCAGGCTGCCCTCTGCGCAATTTGCTCTTGCAGCTGCTCGGCCCAAGCCCTCGGCCGCCACGCGTGCCCCGTCCACCTGCGCTGCGGCCGGCCTTCCGAGAGGTTGCATGTGTCTGCGTTTGTGTGTGTGTGTGTGCGCGCGGCGCAGGGGTCGGTGTGTGGGGCCGGGAGTCCTGTTATGTCTGCATGTAGGCATGCACAGGGGAGGCACGCGCGCGCCTGGCATCCCTTTCGCCCCGGCAGCAGGCTCGACACTTCGCCTCCTTTCAGAGGAGCCGGTGCGGCAGCAGTGGGCAGCTAAAAATAGCCGCCTTTGCTCCGGGAGCTACTCGAGTGGCGTCCGAGTGTTTTCCGACGGTCTTAGGCGACCCCTGTGAAAGGGTCGTTCGACCCCCAAAGGGGTCGCGACCCACAGGTTGAGAACCGCTGGCCTAAAGGAACCTTCCTACTGTAGGTATGGCGAAACAAAGGCAGATCATTCAGTCATCAGCATTCATTCCTCTGTTAAAGAGGCATCCAAGGTCAAGATATGGAGCGCAGCCATGGTGGATCCACACAAAAGCAGTGTAGATGTAGCTTTGGCTCCCTGCAAATTTATTTATTCATTACATTTCTATCCCACTTTTCTGATAAAAGATTGTGCTCAATAATAAAACACAGAATTATAATGAAAATTAATGAAAGCATAAAAACAAATAAATTAAAAATGGAATTTTAAGATGTCAATAAAAAAGAAAGAAACAGAACCAAAGAGCTGAAACCTCATTCAGCAAACATGTTAGTTTTACAGCCAAAAGCTGTTTGAATAAAATTATCTTGACCTGCTGGTGGAAAGACAACTGAGGTGGAGCTAACCTGCCCTCCCCTTGGCAGGGAAGAGCCACCAAAAAGAACTTCTCCTAATGTGTCTCTGAATGATGGTGGGACTAAGAGAAGGGCCTCTCCTAAGAATCTTAAAACCTGGGCAGGCTCATCTTATATAAGAATATAGTAGTGTAAGGCTTATTACGCGAGGTGTACCAGACCAATTTTGCTCATTTTTGTTTTCACCTAAAGCTAGAGCAGTATGAATGTGCAGACAATTTTGAAACTTTGAAAAAGTTCAAAGTGCGAGCTTTAATAGCAATTAATTGCCTCCATGCCAAACAAGCAGGGCAGTGAGATGACGGACAGCCATTGTCATTCCCCACTTGAAGGAGTCCTCCTCAGAGGAAGAGCTAGAGACTCCAGAAACCCAGGGCACCGCAAACGAGGGACTGCCCCCAGACCCACAGGAGCCTGAGCCTTCAGGGGAGATGGTGCAGGACCATCCCTGTCAGCAAAGGGCTTCTGCCTCTGAGGCAGAGGCTGAGCAATCTCCTGACCTGCGGGAGCATCGCCGCCTCAAGCGACAGGCAAGTAAGGCTCCTGTGTGAAAAGGAGTGCTCGCCTCCAGAAAAGGTCTCCTCAGGAGAAAATGACTCATTGGAGTAAGACTCTGAAAAGGGAGGCTTGATTACAGCAGATGGACTCTGTGTGGGGCAAAGCAGGCTTTGGGCTTTAAAGCCTTCACAGAAAATCCAGCCAGTGTTGGAACAACTTGGTCCATCTTGCCTTCACCTTGTGTCTTGCCTCCTGAACTGTGCCTGTGATTGGCGCCCTGACTTTTTGGACTGCCTAATGACTTTGCTTCTGGACTGTTTAATGTACCTGACTGGTTTACCATGTTTGACCTCTCGCTTGTTATCCTGACGACTCCTGCCAACTGCTCCTCTTCTCTGCCTGCCTGTGTTTTGACCTCTGCCTGGATTTTAACTACCACTGTTGTAAATTTTTGGCTATAGGCTTGATAGGCTATAGGTTTTCTAACTCCATGCATTTAGACCATGCTACAGTTAAAGCAGGACAGCCCTGCTTGGCCAATCAGTGTGATGAGAAGGTGGACCCTGGGCCAGCCATGCAATTAGGCTGTTGCTGCCAGTGTGGAGGGGGAAAAGGATGGAGGGGGCCAATCGGCGGGCATGAGAGAGAAGGGGTGGGGCTGTGGGGCTTGCAAATTTAGGAGGGGAATTCATTATGCTTGAGCCATATTTGCATTATTCATGAGCCCCTCTTTGGTGAGAGGACTGAGCAACGAAGTGGGAAAGAAGCAGGATGATGTGGGCTTGACATTAGTAAGAGAGAATGTGACCTTTCAAACAGCCTGGCCCAAAGTTATAACAAATGGACCAGGAACCAGTGGAACTCTTGTAACAAGGGAATCACGTGGTCCTTTTAACCTGCCTCAGTCAATAGTCTAGCTGCAGCATTCTGAACCAGCTAAAGTTTCCAAACACTTTTCAAAGGTAGTCCCACAAAGAGCGCATTACAGAAGTCCAACTGGGATGTAACCAAGGCATGAGCCATCATGGCCAGATTTCACATCTCCCGGAAAGAAATTAAGAGACAATTTCAGGAATGACTTCTCCTTTCTTCCAGTGAGGAAGATGACTTGCCCTCTCGATCTCGATCCCTGTCCTTCTTGGTTGGTTGCCCAGGGAGGAGATGCAGTTAGATTACAACTACAATGTATAATTAATGCATCTCTCAGGGAGGGGAGTTTTCCATCATGTTTAAGAGAAGCGGTGGTACAGCCGCTTCTAAAAAAGCCCTCCCTGGACCCTCTGGATTTTAATAACTATCGACCAGTATCAAGTCTTACATTTCTGGGCAAGGTGATCGAGAGGGCGGTTGCTCACCAACTCCAAGCAGTTTTGGAAGACAAAGATTTTCTAGACCCATTTCAAACCGGCTTTAGAGCAGAATATGGAGTTGAGACCGCTATGGTCACCTTAGCGGATAATCTAAGCCTGAGTATTGACAGGGGGAGTGTGTCCCTGCTGGTACTCTTAGACCTCTCAGTGGCTTTCGATACCATCGACCATGGTATCCTTCTGGAACGCCTGAGGGGATTGGGAATCAGGGGCACTGTCCTTCGGTGGTTCCAGTCCTACCTCTCGGGCAGGTTCCAGATGGTGATGCTTGGGGATAGATGCTCAAAAAAGGAGCTGCTGTGTGGCATACCACAAGGTGCCATCCTTTTCCCAATGCTATATAATATTTACATGAAACCACTGGGAGAGAGCATCCGGAGGCATGGGGCGGGGTGATATCAGTATGCTGATGACACCCAAATATATTTCTCTATGCCTTTGACAACAGCATCAGCTAAGGATAGTGTGTCTCTTCTGAATGAATGCTTGGAGGCGGTAATGGGCTGGGTGAGGAAAAACAAACTGAAGCTGAATCCAGACAAGACGAAGGTGCTCACTGTCAAAGGCTGCAACCTGCGTTTGGAGGTATGTCAACCGATTCTGGATGGAGTTACATTCCCCCTGAAAGACTGTGTTCGCAGCTTGGGGGTGCTTCTGGATCCGTCACTCCAAATGACAGCCCAAGTAGATGCGACGGCCAGGAGTGCCTACTATCAGCTTCGGCTGATACGCCAGCTGCGCCCCTTCCTAGAGTCGGAAGACCTAAAGACGGTAGTGCACATGCTGGTAACTTTGAGGTTTGACTTCTGCAATGTGCTCTACATGGGGCTACCTTTATGCCTAGTCTGGAAACTTCAATTAGTCCAAAATATGGCTGCCAGGCTGGTCACTGGTACACCTAGGGGTGACCACATTACACCAGTTTTAAAATCTCTTCGCTGGCTGCCAATTCGTTTCCAGGTGAAGTACAAAGTGTTGGTTTATTACCTTTAAAGCCCTACATGGTTTGAGTCCAGGCTACCTGCGGGATCGCCTTCTCCCGTATAATCCACCCCGCACACTCAGGTCCTCTGGGAAGAATCTACTTCAGTCAACCAAAACTAGGCTGACAGGTATTACCCAGAGGACCTTCTCTTCTGCTGCTCCCCTCCCAGACTGTGGAATGGCCAGCCGGAGGAGATTCGGCAACTTGACAGTCTTTTAGAATTTAAAAAAGCAATAAAGACTGATCTATTCCAGCCGGCCTATCCAATGAAATTTTAGGATGTTTTAATGATGTTTTAATCATGTATGCTATGTTTTTAATCAGTTTTTAATGTGTATTATTATTCTCTTCAATGCAAACTCCCCCACTTTCCCTTCCATTGTTGGCACTGGCCATAGTTCAGTTTAATGATGACTAGAATTCCCATCCTAGCCAAGATGTGGAACCATAGTTTGAAGTGAGTTTGCAACCCCTGGTTAAAAGGGAATTTGGTTAGCATTGGTTTGTGGAGATAATGCTAAACCATTCTATGACTAAGAAGGAAAAGGGTGGGATTTGTACTGGAGAAGAGAAGGGTAAGCAAGTGTGTGGGTTCCCAATGCTGAGTCCTAATTTGCAAAGCTCAGGTTGCCAGGGACCAGTATGACATATGCACTGGGCCATTGTTGCAGAATGATTGATTGAGTGTGGTAGTGGAATGGAAATTGAATATACTGGCATTCCGACCCATTGAAAGCACAAAATGGAGAGGTTTCTATTTCCCCAGGCAACGTGCTGCCGTCCTTACTTAGAGGCCTGATTCACCCAGCTCGGAACTATTTTATTACCTTCTGTCCATTTGAAATCCTTCTGCAAAGATCACTTTAACTCCTTTTTGGACCCATTTATAAGCCCTCCCTTTCTCTTGTTCTACAACAATAATACTATTGTAGTATTAACTTTTGGGTGTGGGGGGGAAGCGTGAGCAGCCTCTGCAGAGGAGTACAATGGGTCTGTGATCCTTGCTCATAGCCTCCATTTGTCACCATAATACAGATAATATCTAGAAAGAAAGTGTTAAATGTTGGCAGAGATAATAATAGGCTTCTCAACAGTGTGTTTTCTGTGGGCTCTTAACAGCCAAAATAGAATGGGGAAGAAACTAGCTGGAAATAATCCTGCGTTGAAACAATTGTTTGCTACACTGACGTTTCAGATGAAATTCAGTGTCCTCAGATTATAGGCTTTTCAGCTGGCATGCCTACATTATGATTACCAATAATTAAAAGAGAAGGCCTCTTTAAAAACATTTCCAATCAGACCCTGCAATGTCATTGTTATTCTGAACTAAATTATCAAAAATAAAGAAGCATTCTAGATACAAGCTAGAATCAGCTTGCGAGTTTATGTTAAATTTTAGAGCAAGAATAGAATTTATGCAACTAGTATCATGGCCAACTTACTGATGAGAACAGTGATAGGCATGCTAATACAAGTGGAGATTCTGATCAGTGTCTATCACCCAAACACAAACTTCCTGCATTCCCTCTGTCTCTCTCTCCTTTCATCCAGTACTCAGAACAGACAACATTGTTCATGTATACCATACACACACTATATGTAGATATGTACCACATACATTATAGGGCCTCAGGTGCAGCCCTGTGCTAAGGGTGAGACAGATTAATTGCATTCTGCCATTATCACCAGAAATGGGGGGCAGGCAGTAGGTGCCACAGCTCTATACTGAGGAACTTCTACTTGGCCAAGTTAGAAGAGGTAGGTTTGAGGATGTTCCTTGCCAATTTTGAGGTTAAAAGGCTAAGGAATCCCTTATATATAGGTGTCTACACTTTGACAAGAGACTTCCAGCACTTTGACAGATTTTGTCAGATTTTATCTATAAACTTTGCTGGGATTAGATTTACCAGCCATTGGCCTGGTTCAGACAATACGCTAAACCATGCTGCTTAACCACAAAATGGTTAAGAGAATGCATTAACCTTAACACATTCCATTAGCCATTTTGCGGTTAAGCAGCATGGTTTAGTGAGTTGTCTGAACCAGGCCAATTTCTCCTTTTGTGTTGTGACTTTTGAGGGTGTGTGTGGGAGGGAATGTTTATGTTAGATCAAGGGGAATACATGCTGTGCCCTAGTAGTAGTATAAGGTGTTTGTAGGGTTTTTTTTTATTTAAAATGTCATTTTCTGTCGACTTTATCCTCTGGGAGCTATTAAGATATTGGATATGCCCAGAATGAACCTGTGTTTACTAGCTTCAGCATGCCCAAAATGAAGCTGTGATGCTTAACACAGCACGTAGGGCTTATACTTCAAATTTAGCTGCAGTTTACTTCTGAATTAGGTTATATGGCATGTGCATATAGCAGTTCTTTTTTCTGTCTACCGATCATAATTTTTTGTGTTGAGACCTCCATTCCACCTGCTCCCAATAATCACTATAATAGGAAAGAAAGGGAATGCTGGATCAGTTGGGAGCAGGAACGCAGAGAAGTCAGCAATAGGCGTGGGCAATGTTCAGTGTCCTTTCCTTCATCCATGCATTCATTTTGCTTTTAGAATCAGATCCACACATGCTTCTTTCTGTGTGACTGGGACATTTCTGTGTTTAAGTCACATTGAACTGGCTCCATTGTGTTCAGTACGGCCCTAAGCAATGGCAATTTTCTGCTTTGACTATAATTGGTAAAAAAAAAAATAGTCAACTTTTTCTATTTGCCAGGAAAATAGCTCTTTTCTCTAATCTGTTTTATCTGAAAGGCAACTGTAAGTCAATGTCACCTTCAGTTCTGGCCTTTTAAAGCTGTAAGCTAAGGGGAAAAAACACCTGCCAACAATGGGAGAGGTTTGTGCTCAAAAATATACTATAGATTCTAATCCAGAAACACAATTACTTTTTGCTCACCTTTTCCTAAAAGGTGCAACAGTTTTTTAATAACTTAAGAGACAAGGACTGAGAGAGAGTACAAGATGGATTCTGACCGTAGAAATACAGTGAGATCACTGTGGTGTCAGATGACTTCATTTTGTAGCATCAGAAAATCCCAGCTCTACAACCAATGCTTTCTTGTAAATGCTACCCTGAAGTTACATTTCTAATTTCTTCCAGTCTTTTCCAATAAGCCTAGGCAGATAAAGGAGCTTTCCTGGATGTCATACAGATTTAAATTTAATCAAATTATTCAAATCCTTTTAAAATGTGTTGAGTCGCCAGGACAAGTTACTGAAAATATACGTTTGTTTGCAGAGCAACGGGTTTAAGTTAAAATGTTTACTTTAAAATTAACTATGGTTTGATTCATACAGAGCACAATACCCATCCATCCCTGACCAAAATGATGGTCAGCACTATTGGTTCTGACAAGAAAAACAGCCCATCTGGGGAAGGAAGAATGAAGGGGGGGTATGCCTGGGTAACTCCTGCCCATTTTACTCCCATCAAGCCATAGGTTGTCAGAGTTGATAGCAGATTGTTTGCTTGGTGATGGAGGATTTGATGTACTCCCTTTTCCAAGCCCAGTCCCTTTACTGGTTAGAGGCTATGAACTGATTCACACCCAGTGCGAAGCAGGTCATTGCCATGGGTTTATTTAATCTAGTTTATTGTGATGTGTGAACCCAGCCTCTAACAAATCCAGAAAAATAATCCATGGTTTGTTGTTGGTTGAGAACTGTGGGTTGTTTAAACCAGGGGTTGTCATTAAGTTCATTGGAAGTTTCTCCAGGCTACAGAGGTGGCAGGCAAGAGTGGTAAACAACAACAATGGTCACTCTGTATGCCAGCACTACACACAAAGACACTTGGGATACAGGGAGGGAATGGGCAAAGGAGGGAAACAACCAACCTAGGCATTGAAAAAACAATCACCAATTTGTTTAATCACCTACCAGGTAAATACTGCTGGTTAGGGCAACAAATCATGGGTTAACTATGGGTTAAATAAACCATGGATTAGTGCTATGTGTGAACCAGGTCTCTATCAACCTCCTCTTGCCTCCATACAACTCTATTTGAATAATATTGCTTTAAAATGGTATGAGTTATTTCAATTCTGATGTACACACAATTTTGTTGTTGTTGTTGTTTCATACGTCTTGAGATACTGGTCAAGACCAAAAACACTAATCCCTGGTTTCAGTGTTCTATGCTCCGGGTTAGATTACTGCAATGCACTCTACTTGGGGCTGCGTTTGAAGACTGTTCATAAACTGCAGTTTGTGCAAAACTTGGCTGCCAGATTACTAACTGGGACCAGAATGTCTGAATGTATCAGGCCTATTCTGGCCCACTTGTATTGGCTGCCTGTATGTTTTCAAGCCTGATTCAAGGTGCTGATTTTAACCTATAAAGCCTTACACAGCTCGGGACAATACCTGATGGAACACCTCTCCCGACCTGAACGTACCTGGACACTATGATCAACATCTACTCCCCCCTCCAAGTGCCACCTCAAAGGGAGGCACAGAAAGTGGCAATAAGGGACAAGGCCTTCTCAGTGGTTGCCCCCGCCAACTATGGAGTGAGCTCCCGCCTGAGGCACACTTGCTGCTGACACTGTCATCTTTTTGGTGTCACATAAAGACCACCCTCTACTCCCAAGCAATTAATGGTATATGATGAGGCATCCACGTCTGCTGTTTTAGAGCAGGTCTACTAGGAAAAACATTGCTTATTTATTTTTAGCTGTTTAAATTGTTTTAATTTTTATGTTAAAAATTTAGATTATTTTTGTTATGTTATATTTTGTATTTTTATCAATTGTTGTAAACTATCCAGAGACCTTTGACTATGGGGTGGTATAGAAATCATCATCATAATTACTGTCATCTCTTTGGAATGTTTCACATTGTTTGTCCCAATCCAGCAAGTGCTTCATATGTCGGAAACAGGTTTCCACTTGCACAGCTGATAAGATTAAGGATATGCATCTGTTTGCACACCCATATCTTCATTGCAATTCTCATTCAAGGCCCATTGAATTAGTAGGATAGATCTTTAAAGGGACAGAGATTCATATTGTGACATGGAGTTGCTAATTGGTGCACATAACCAGAGCTGAATCAAGCCCATAGCCTTTAAAGGTATAATGCAGTAATTTTTCACTACTAAAATATTAGGAACATTGGTTTTGAAAGTTCCCAGCTGTGGGGTCCCTTCCTCCACCTTTCTAGGGGCTACTTAAACACCTGTATCTTTTAAAGGATAGGCAAGAAAGGAGAACCCAACTCAAAGCCTAATTTTTTTTAAAAAATGAACATAAACAGCCTTGAAGAATTCCATTTTTTTAAATTTTACTGTTTTGTCTGTTATTTTCTACTTATCATTTTAAATTGTAATCCTACCTTGAGTGAATTGGTGGTATATAAATGTAGTAAGTACATGAATAGGATTTCTTGAAAGAGGGTTTAAGAGACTATCAGGAATTTAACATCTGTGTACTGGTTGTTGTATGCACTTCAGATGTATTCTTTCCAGGTTTCTGCTTTAGGGATAAGAGTGGCAATTTGCAATAGAAAATAGCAACTTAAGAATGTTTGAAATAAAATAAATATTACATTTTCCCAGCACTGGATATTCTGTATTTCATAGATAGGGAAATTCTTTTCTTCTACAGACAGCACATTCAATGCTTTACAACTTACATGTTGAATAGTCTATGATTATTTATTTATTTATTGCATTTATATCCTGCCTTTTTCCTCCAAGGAACCCAAGGCAGCGTACATAATCCTCCTCTTCTCCATGTTATCCTCACAACAACAACCCTGTGAGGTGGGTTGGGCTGAGAGTCTATGACTGGCCCAAAGTCACCCAGTGGGTTTCCATGGCTGAGTGGCAACTAGAACCCAGATCTCCCAACACCTTAGACACTACACCACACTGGCTCTATTAGGTGCATGTATTTGAGAAGAGTGAGGCTTCCCCCATACATTGTAAATGGACAAGTTATTGTGCATGTATGAGGACTTGCAGAATTGGTGAGCAAGGGCTAAAACAGCTTTCTTCAACCTGGTGCACTCCAGATGTATTCCTGATCACCGACCATGATGGCTGGGGCTGATGGAAGATGAAGTTCAAAACATCTGGAGAGCACCATGTTGGGGAAGGCTGAGTAAAAATGTGGTTAATAACTACTGGTAATATGGATAAAAAGAGATCACCACACAGAAATATTGGTCACCCGAATTTATGCTAACTTGCAAGACCAAGTAAATAGCTCAGATCATAAAATGACTTGGTTTTCTTTCTTTGCTTTGCTTTTTGCTTATAATAGCTGACTCTTCCCTCTTTTTTCCTTTTCTTTCCGAAAGGCAAGTATGCCATGCGGGACCTGGTTCACCGGCTTCCAGGAGGTAACAACAGTAACAGTTCAGCAAGCAAGGCCATGTCTGATGATACCGTTACTGCTATTTGTTGCACCTTACATGAAGTCATTACAAAAAATATGGAGAATGCCAAGGCCTTACGGGACGCAGGAGGAATCGAGAAGCTTGTTGGCATTTCCAAGAGTAAAGGAGACAAGTACGTTTTTGCAAAGCATGTCTTTTAGCTATAATTTAATTATTGCTTGTCTGCTCTAATGATTTCCTGGAGTATTGTAGTTTATCATGTGTTAGTAAGCTTGACAGATGATTGAGAAAGGGTGTAGTAGTATATGGATGATCTAACATCAAAATGTCTGACCCTTGCAGTCACTGTTGACATCTGAAGCATGATATTTATCTATCAAGGGTAGCTTATGGTTTAACCTTTAACAGCACTGGCCAGCATTGCAGGAGCTGAAAATTAGAATTGTTAGTATAGGTGCAGATTTCTTGAGGACACCATTTATAAAGAGCATTCTCAAATATTTGTTGTTCTCAAGAAGGACATTTCTATAAAGGGTGATTTTAGAAAGAGAAAGAGAAGTATATGCCAAGTATTAGAGGCAGGCACAAATGCCAACCCCGAAAGAATGGTTAGATAAAATGATGTCAAATCATGTTAAAGAAATGAAAGAAAGATAGGTTTCCTTTATTTAAAAGAAGGGCACCTTTAATTAAGTACTGCAATGTACATTGGTTACTAACAAGCATACAAAGGTGTTTCACTATGTTATAATTCACTTGTATTATCTATTTATTTGACAGTCAAATCTAAAACTAAAGCCCCCAAAACTTAAGCAGACTTTCTGCCTTCCCAAATAACAAGCTTTGGTTTCATGGTATACCAGGTTTGGCTGTTGTTAAGTCAATAGCCCTGTTCAGGTGTTCAGTTTGAAATCAAATAGAGGGAACCGGGGGGGGGGGGGGGCAAGCAGTTTGGTCCTGCCCCTGATACTCCCCATGCTGAGAGGGGAAGGTCTACAGTGAAAACGTAAGCCCGTTCAAATTAACATGTTTGGCTTGTATCTAGTTTGGCTGAAGTTTAAAAGTGAGTTTGGATCTGCCAAGGATAATGAAGAAATGGAAAATAAGGATGTGTTAGATGATATATAAGCTTGGGAAGAAAATGGTCTCTCTCCATTAGGGAAGGTAGTGCAGAAAGTCATACAAAAAACTGACTGATTATTCGGATTTGTATAGATTACCCACAGTTTGGTATTTTTGAGATAAATTTTAATAATGTATTAGTTTTATATGTTTTTAATCAGTTTTATATATTTTATAGTATTTTTATATTTGATGTTGTTCCGCACCTCAATCCAGAGGGAGAGGCGAGTAAGAATTATTATTATTATTATTATTATTATTATTATTATTATTATTATTATTATAATAATATACTACCTGGCTGGGAAATAAATTTCAGAGATCTGTTATTGGTTTTATTGGGGTTGGGGGATCTGAAATTGGTGGCATATAGAAAGCTAGGTGAGTAGTGGGCGGAAGGGATGTTGACATTCCAGGGAACCGTAAATGCAACACCCGCTGGGTGGCAGAGTGGAGTGGGTGGCTCTACCTTCTCTAGTTCATCATGTTAGAGACAAATGATTCAGGAACTATAGCCCCTGGAATGATGACCATTTTTTAACTGCAGGATTAAAGGAGGCTGCTAGGCATCTTTTAAAATAAATAAATAAAAATAAATCAATTTTGTATTGTAAGTTTCAACTAAACAAAACAAAACAAAACAAAAAAGGCCTCAGTTTCAAGTATTACAACATTCCAAAATAAAGGAAAAAAGGAGTAAATTGCACATAAACTTCAGTAAAGCTAGAAACATATTGTATGGAAATATCAGGGATATCAAGCTAGCATCAAGAAAAATGGGAAAGCTACTTGGGAAGAAATGTTTCATTGTAAAGTCAGTGTGGTGTAGTGGTTAGAGTGTTGGACTGTGACACAGGAGATCCAGGTTTTAGTCCCCATTCAGCCCATGAAGCTCACTGGGTGACTTTGGGCCAGTCACTGGCTCTCAGCTTAACCTACCTCACAGGTTTGCAGTGAGGATAAAATGGAGAGGAGAAGGATTATGTAAGCCACCTTTGATATAAATGAAGTAGTAGTAGTAGTAGTAGTAATAATAATAATAATAATAATAATAATAATAATAATAATAATAGTGAAAATAAAAACAACAACCAAACTAGACTCCCAAAATGACATTATGTTTAACCTTAGACAGTTTTTGGTAAGATTTTGTTTAGATGGTATCTTGAACATTGATTGATGTCTGTTGGAGATTTGGTAGTATTAGAAGAAACTTGTTTCATATTTATTGCATAATGCCATATTGGAAATTAGTTTTGGATTACATAAAAGAAATGATGGATTATGCGCTGTCACTAGATATTGGCTTTACGCTGCTATTTAAAATACATTTTGGATGATTTAGAGTTGATAACACACCTCTTAATGGTAACCAGGATAGCAATAGGCTACAAATGAAAACAGACACACACACACACACACACACACACACCCGTCTATGATGGAATGGTTAGTGAGAGTCTGAGATGTATTGTCTACAATTAAATTGATTTTTTTATTATTTATGTGCAATATTTATATATCACTTCTCATTTAAATAAATCTAATATCAGAGTTACAAATGAAGACAAGCAGACAATATATTCAAAAATGGACTATGTAATATATTCTTGGAATGGTAAAATGCAGGATAATGTTTCATTCATGTTTTTGAAAAATGGTATATGAAAACTTTAAGCTGCAAAGATTATTTTCTTCATCGTTTTATTTCAGGAAGTTAATACTTAAAATTGTAAAATATTGTAAGCTGTAACTTTATATGATGGACAGTTTTTAAGTGCTGCACCTTGTTGGCATTTTCCAATAGGATTTTCATCATGATCGTAAACTCTACATTTTCCTCTTCTAACTATTAATTTGTTTTTAAATAAACACTTGAGAATGAAGATGTATTGTGTTGTATCCAACGTGTGTGATGGGGTTTACTGACCCATACTGCAGCCCCCTGTGAGAGAGCCCTGTTGTGCAGGGCAGACTTCTGCCTGTACAAGTTTGGATACAACCTGTTATTTACTTATTTTGCTGTTCAACCTATAAAGGACTCCAAATCAGCGAAAAATATCTTATCAAAATACAATATAGTCCAAAATTCAAACAATAAGATTTTTTTACACCAACATCTTAAAAGCAGGAGATAACATAAACTCTTATCCCAACATTTCCTAAAGATCATCAAAGCAATTAAAGCAAGCATATTGCCTGGGTTCAGACAACACAATAACCAATGGTGGTTTAAATAGTTAATGGTTGGTTATTTAACCTACTATGGGTTATTGTGTTGTGTGAAGGGAGTTTTTTTAACCAACAGTTGGTTATTTGGCTCAAATAACCAATGCTGGCATGTCAGGGCGTGAGATTCAGCCACCGACAAAGGATGCTAAGTCCCCATTGCCTGTCCCTTTGCGGCCGCCGGAGCAACGGCGCATTGTTTCCACCTCCTGTCAGGAGGTGCTCCGCCTCCGCAGTTGCTCCAGCAATTATCGCAGTGTGTCTCCGCACGCTGCATCTTTCCTTCCCCCTCTGCCCCTCCACATGGAATGGCAGCACCCCAATAAGATAAGCAGGAACCAGCTCTGCCATTCATTGGGGAAGGCGGAGAGCGGGGGAGAGACAACTACTCCACAGAGTGTGCATACTGTACTCCACAGAGCACTACTTTCATGTCACCCAAGTGCAGCATGCAAGTAGCCATCTGTGGAGTGGACTATTCACACTCTGTGGACTAAGGTGTCATCCGAATACACCCTGAGAAGAAGAGACGAACACACACATGATAATTAAGCATACCTCTCATAAATATTGCGTAAACTGTTGAATATCAAACTGCTGCCTTGAGGTTTTCAGTTACTCATAAGTGTCACTCTTTTTTCCTAAATAGGCACTCACCAAAAGTAGTGAAGGCAGCATCTCAGGTCTTAAATAGCATGTGGCAGTATAGAGACCTGAGAAGTCTCTACAAGAAGGTAAGTTTTATATAGTAATGTTTTTCCATTCTTAAAATCAGCATCTCTTGGGGCTGGGGAAGGGTTTTAAAATAAAAATTGGGAATGAATCTAATATCTGAAATGTAGCCTTGAATATAAGTGTGTGTGTGTGTGTGTGTGTGTGTGTGTATGTGTGTGTGTATACTCAGACAAGGAACAGTATTTCAGATTTTGTTGGATGGGAGATGTGGAGCAAAACAGATACCTTGGCAAGGTACAAAGCTTTGTTCTTGTATACATTCAAAGATAAATTACAAAAAGCAGTATATTTTTAAAGCATATGTTGAGATTGGTTGGTTGTTGTTTTTAATAATGCATAATTATAGGATTTTTAAACACAGAGCTATCACATTTTTTAAAAAGAAAAAGAAAATAGCCAAACAAACCAAAAACCAAGAAAGAAAGAAAGGAACAAAGAGCCTTTGTTATGTGAGACTAATGCATAGGCCCATTTATGGGTTCTCCTAAGAATTTATCACATAGGATCTAAGACCTGTCCCTAAATGCCACCCTGGCTTAGATCTATGATTTTTGTTTGAAATAAGTTCCGCAAGCAAGACCTACCTAGATAGCAATAGGTTGACCCTTCCACACAGTCCAGTCATAGCTAGCCTCAAGACATTCTTGCTAGGGACCTCCATGCAATTCCTCGCAGCTTTAGTGCTTACTCTCTTTTTCATGTGGTGGCTCTTCTTTACAATATGGGCATTCGGAAGTGGTAGATCTCCCCTCGGCATGACCTTTTGCTCCCCACCCATTTTTCTGGGGGCAGCTCTAAAATGCTGCCTTCCAGCAAAGCAATAGAGAGATGTCTCCGTTGCCTTGCTAGTGGGCTGCTTTTTAAAGCCTCAAATTGACTCAGAAAATGAAATGAGTTGTTCCTGATTATTTCCAGTTTAACTAATAATAATTCGTTTAGTTTCCGAGTCTATCAGAAGTGAATGGGAGCAAGCTTGCTCACCTCTAAATAGAACTACAGGTTCATATATATATATATATATATATATATATATATATATATATATATATATATGCAACATATTGTGTCCCTAGCAACTGTTGTGTCCCTAGCAACTATTGTGTCCCTAGCAAATGGACCAAACAGGTATTGTTTTTCTTTAATAAAACGTGTGTAGCGGTAGTAGCTGTAAATAAAAACGGGGGAGTGTTAGCGGTTTGGAAATAATTATCCACAGCTTGAAAAATTACTTTTGTACTTGAACAGATGAGAGACTTAGCTGCTATGTTAAATCAGCACATTTCTAAGATGTTGAATTGTAACTTGAGATTGTCTTATTTTATGAATATGCACTATTGGGAGAGACTAAACAAGTAGGAGCATTTTCTGAAATCTCTAAAAGCGATACATTAGTAAACTTGGATTTACATTAGCAGTACCATATCTTCTCCCACACGTGTCAACACTGGAGAGCAAGCTTGCTCTCTGTACTTGCTGATGTTGCACTCGACACCTTTGCAAAGCAAGATTGGATTACACCAGGCAGGAAGAGGCAGAAACTAACTACTACTAGAGATGATAGAGCAGTTCAAGAGGAAAAAGTAATGGCATGAAGATCCTGCATGGGTACCTCATAGAGTCATCTGACTGACCACTCTTGGAATTAGAATGCTAGATGATGCAAATTTAGGCTGTAATCCTATATCCACTTAACTGGGAGTAATCCCCATTCAACTCACTGGGACCTATTTCTGAATAGACATATACAGTATTGCTCTGTGCCTCTAATCCAACAACTCAGTTCATATGTTTTTATGCTTTGAATTTGGCTAATCAGAACTATGGGCTCATTTGCATTGCCAATGCATGCAATGCTGGGTGGTATCCAAAATTACCCCTACTTAGACTCATTGAAATACATGGATCTTAATTTCATTATAATTAATGCAAGTGCCATTCATTTCAATGTGTCTGCTCTAAGTAGTACCCCATGCAAGGAACAGGATGTGATTCCTTCTCATTATATTACTACTTTTGTTTCAAGTTGATCCCAGTGTTGTTAGCGTTCATTAAATAAGTATGAAGGAATTCTTGCCTCAGGTGATGTTTCCAGATGTGAAGAAGGGATGTTTGTTAGGGTTAAGATCTTCACATGTGGAGAGGATGTCTATAGGTTGGTTGAGACAGAATGGTGACTCAGTAAACTTCTGTGGTGGAAAACGTGGAAATAATTTGAACTGTAGGACTAACTGAATACATTTAGTCGTGAATGGCACATCATTAATTATTGTCACCTCCAAATGAGAGTGATGTTTTAGTAGTTAAAAATAGAAGCATTTGTTCTGAATGTCTTCTAATATTGACATTCACTTCAAAAGTAGCACATTCAACACAGCTGAACAGAATCCTGAAAAATACCTTCCTGAATATTCACCATATTTTGATGTTTAATATTCTTTTTCTCCCCTGGCTGCTGCTTCTCTGCACCATTTTCCTTCCATCTTCCTTGCCCTTCCTGGGCTTGGCATCACTTCCCACCCATCTACCTCCACACACACAACCCACACTGCAGTTCTTTCAATCCAGATGTAAGGTGTTCTACCTGATCGTGTCTCTTAATAAATAGCTGGCCCCGTTTTGAACCACATGAAGTTTCCAGTGCTTTTCAAGCGCATCTCTGTGTTGAGTATGTTGCAATAATCCAGCCTGGATATTATCACAGCACTGCATAACAGTGCCCAGTTCACCTTTCTCCAGAAGCAGCCAGTACTAGTACCAACCTAAGGATGCGATCCTACGCATGTTTAGACTGAGAAAAAGTCCTACAACTCCCAGCATTCCCAGAATTGTAGGTTTTTTTTCTGTCTAAACATGCATAGAACTGTGCCCTAAGTTGATAAAAAGCATTCCTAACACAGATGCCCTCTGGGATTCCAGGAGCACAGCCAGGTCTAAGAGCAACCCCAGATGGTGCAAACTGTTCCTTCAGAACTGTATTGCCACAGTATGACCGTATACTCATCAATACATTCTTCCTTTTGTCTGGGCTGAGCTTAAGTTCATTCCTCTTATATAGCCCATCACTGACTCTAGACATTCATTCAGAACTGCCATCACCTCACCTTGTTGCATTGTAAACAAGAAATATTGTGATATCCACATATTGATTATACTTCTCCCCCAAACCCCTCCCAGTTGTTTCGTGCTTAAAGCAAGAATTTCCACCACCACGCTTCTAATTGATTTATCAAAAAGCTAAGTCATAGCTATACCTATGCAATAAGTGTAACGTGTAGTTTGGTCCTCAAAGCCCCACCCCCGACTTTACATTTATTCATAGTAATACATTTGCTGCTGCCTCCATAGATGCTCCCCTGCTAGTCCTGTGTCAAGTCTTTCATCATGGTTACCATATCACTTAGCTATCTGGCTGGAGCATCTTTTGTATGGTAACATAACCACACCCATTGAAGAGCAGCTACAGAGGCATCAGCAATCCATTCGGATAGAAAATATGATTGTAGTCCACTGCTAACAGACTAGCTGCTTGTGCTAATTTTAAACTCGGACCATATATTCTTTTGATTGTGCACCTTGGAATCCATAGGGTTGTGAGAGCAGGCTGAACTGAATTTTCTCTGCTTTAGTGTAGGAATGAATCTCTAGCTATGGGATATGTTTCTGTCTGTAATTTAAAGCTGTTATGCCTAGATCCCATATTTCTATATCACTGTAAAAAAAAAAAAACTCATTGAAATAAATGATTGATTGACTGACTGATTGATTTATGGCAGCGGGTGGTCCCAGACTTCAGAGTGGCTGAGGACAGAGGATTTTCACCTACCCATCATTCTGAGTCATGGAACGCTCAGCATACCCTCTCCCAGAATCAAGAAACCAGAATCTATTCCCAAACCCAGGTATTCTGGCTGTCAGATGACCAGTCTTGATTTGTGATTTTTTTTAATTTAATTACTTATTTATTTACTTATTTATTCTAAAATTTATATGCCACCAATGCCTCACATAGCTAACAAATAAAATATTAACATATTTAAATATGAAATGATGTTGAATGCATTCCTAGATTTGCTTCTGCAAGAGCAATGAAGAGCTAATTTAAACAGTCATAAATCAGAGTACAATTACAGAAAGCAATGTATAGAACATATTTTAACTTCACTTGCATCATCAGCCAAATCTTCCTCACCTTGCAGAGCTAGGTGGTGGAATTTACAGCCTTCATACTGCTGTTTGCTGACCATGAGGCAAGTTTGACACTGTAAAGGGAAACAATACAAAAGACATTGGGATAACTTCAGTTCTCCTTTTTCTAAAAATTTCCACAATTTATTATGTCATTGGTATATTTCTGTCATCAGCAATTTGCTCATTACAAAACCTTTTATTTAAGGAGAGAAAACCCTTTTAGTCAAGAGTATTGTTTTGTGAATCAGTACTTCTTTTCTTTTGATAAAATGGTATGAATACGAAGTTAACTTGGCTAATTAATCCCCTGAGGCCTGCCAGGAAATCTAAAAACTCGAACAAAGTTATTAATAGGTTGCGGCTCCAGAGGTATGAACTTAGTGGGGACAAGTTCTTTCTTTTGCTCATGAATAGCACACACCACTGCCACGATTATAATAGTGCGCCATTCAACACATATGTACAGTTCTCTTGTTCATGTGCACACTTTTGGATGACCACTCTATGCCGAACAAAACCCCTTCCTGCAGTGTATATTTTCAAAAGCCGTTATCAGCCCCTCCTCCAGCAAATGACACATGATACAGTCCAGTGTATTTTTGTGTCCTCTATATTTTTGTGTGATCTTAGATCAGGCTGGGGAGGTCCCAGAATTTTGACCTGGAGCTCTTCCTGATAGTCAGTCTTTAAAATGGTGTTAACTGATGTGCAGTATTCATGGTTTCTCTTCTCCTAAAGAAAACACAACCAGACTATTACTACCATAGCCTAATCATATAAACATGACCTTGGACAACAGTGTGTTTGTATGTTTGTGTTGCTTCATACAGCCCCAGATAGGAATTCTGACTATTGTACACACTGTTTGTGCTCAAAGCCATTAAGCATGAGCACAGTACAATATAACAATCTCCATTTCAGGGGCTGACTGAAGCAACAATACAAAGACAATACAGAATACAACCCCCCAAGACACTAGTGCAGAATAAGGTTGCCAAATCTGGCTGGAAGTATTCCTAGTAGCCTGGCTGAAGTATCCTCCACCCCAAACTCACACACACTTCATTTTACACCATTCCAAACTATTAAAATCTCCGCCGTTGCTTTCAATAGTCTTCTGGATAATAATGCTGATTCTTGGAGACTCCAGTCCAATCCTACAGTAGCGACAACTGTAAAATGTATTCTTTAAGAAAAAAAATCATGTTCATATATCTATTTAAAAAAATTATTAAACACTTCAAATCCCTACACAGCCATGCAGCTTTGATCACTGAGGATAGATCTACACTACTGTTTTATAGTGGTATTGAAGTGCACTGATAACTGTTGGGGCACATTACATTCCGTTTTCATAGTGTTATTTCCTGCTTTTCATTCCACATTATCCAAAATACCACAACAAATGACAAATATAGCATTATCATGATAGGATCATAATGATTTAACACGAGGTGTAGATCTGGCCTGAGTGAACTTCGGCCAGTCACTATCTCACAGAAAAACCACAGTGTTCTTGTGAGAAAAAAGGGGAATTATATGTCTGCCACTTGGTGGAAAGGGACACACATTTGAACACAATTTCTTGGAGGGAGGGAACACTGGGCACATATTTCAACATAAAAGCCCACTAGTCCCTATGTTTTTACACTGTGGGCCTCTTAGACAGAGCCTCTTGCAAAGGGAGAGGAGAATTTGCTTTTGAGAATTCTAATTGTTGTTGGAGTCGGCTGGGGCTGTGAAGGTGCTGGACCAGTGCCTGGAGGCTGTAATGGGCTGGGTGAGGGCTAATAAACTGAAGCTGAATCCTGATAAGACGGAAGTTCTGTGGATTAGTGGCTCCCGAGTCCAGGAATTGGATAAACAACCTGTTCTGGATAGGGTTGCACTCCATCTAAAGGAGCAGGTGTGTAGCTTGGGAGTACTCCTAGATCCATCCTTGCCACTGGAGGCCCAGGTGGACTCCATGGCCCGGAGAAATTGAGGTCAGCCTTGGCTGATCTGCCAGCTTAGTCTTTCCTGCACAGGGACAACCTAGCCACAGTAGTCCATGCACTAGTAACTTCCCAATTAGACTACTGCAATCCACTCTACATGGGGCTACCCTTCAAGACGACTCGGAAGTTGCAGCTGGTGCAAAATGCAGCAGCTAGACTGCTCACCAGAATATTGTATAAAGACCATATAACACCAATCTTAAAAGAATTGCATTGCTGCCTGTACGCTTCCAGTCGGAATTCAAGGTGTTGGTAATGACATTCAAAGCCCTAAATGGCTTGGGACCTTGTTACTTGAGGGAACGCCTCTCCCTAAATATGCCTGCCAGAGTTTTGAGATCTATTGGAGGATTTTTTTTAAAGAGAATGTTGGCACAACAGCTCATCCAATTTTAAAATGTGCATTGAAACAATAACACATAAGCTATATTAAAGCAAAGTAAAAAATAGTAGGCTTTTTAAAAACAAAAAAACCCTTAATTCTCTTAGTTCCAGTCAGTCCTGCTAATGAATACTTGGTTCTCAATATGAGTAGCATCTAATTTATTTTATTCATTGTGAGCCACATTCAGCCCTCACCAAAAAATTGTTTGAATTGATTTGGCTGTAATGAGAATAGCTTTCACTGGTCGTGTCAAATCATCAGATATACAGTCTACATCGTAGTGCATCTAATGTATTCAAAATGGAACAATGCCGTAAGTGCACTCTGAACATTTATCCACTGCAACAAAATGATGCATTTCAATAAAAAAAAAATTCATTGTGTATTGTCCCTTTTAAATTTTAGCGATATGAAATCTATACTTCTATTGTCATTTCTCTATGCTTTCTTGCATCTTTTGTTTGCTAGTACTACATTGTATTCCTGCAGTTTTAATCATGCTATATCATAACTCAGCAGTGTCTGGTCTCCTCCTCGGCATCTTTTTCTTGTAAATCATCCTTTGCAACTGTGATTCCAGTATTCAACATAGCAGAACCTGATTCCCCCCCCCCCTAAATATGTGTATCAAGATGCAGAAAAAACACAATTATTATAAAAAATAACTGTTATATTCAGAATAGCAGGAGTGAGCATACAAATGTCAACTCTGTATTACTGCACACTTGAAAAGTGTACATGTAAACTGATAGTGACTCCCATACGACAGGCAACTTGTGGGGCTAAAACTTCCATCAGCCAAGCCAGCATAGCCAACAATGATGGGAGTTGCAGGCCAAGGATTGGAAGTTGCACAGCCCTGCCATAAGGGAAGCATTCTGTAGGCCTCCTTTATGAAAAAATGCAGCTCATTGCCTTAAATTTCCTTGAGCCCAAGTCACTCTAAATCCAAGTACATAATTTAATTAGGTTACGATTTAGGCCAATAATCATTCTAAACCTTGTATCTGAATGTTAAATTGTAGAATGAGCCATTATTCTTTTGTCTTTCCAAATGATATTTCTGCCAATCCTACAGAATCCTTATTTTGGGGGGTGGCAATACTATTATCATGCTATCACTTTTGAATATTTATCATGGCTTAAAGTAAAGACTAACAACACAGTACAATTCGGTATGCAAATTGAGTTTCTTTTTGTGTAATTTTGTCTATCTTCTATTCGGGTGAAGCATGATCGGCCTGCCTTAGGTGAATTACAAAGAGATGCCATGCTATGGGTGGCCAGATTACTCAGGCAGTGGAGACTAGTGCTCCAGGTGGATTCTAGTTGTGGCATAGTTGGCCTTACTGCCTTTTCTGCTGCACTATAATGCTGCCTTTCTAGGTGGACTTTGGGCCCATCTACACCAAGCAGGATATTCCACTATGACAGCAGTATATAAAAGGCAGGAGCCACACGACTGCTTTATAGTGGTACTGAAGTGCACTGACAACTGTTTGGGCCCATGACACATCTACACCAAGCAGGATATAACACTATGAAAGTGTTATAGTGGTATGTGTCAGTGGACCCCAACAGTCGTCAGTGCACTTCAATACCATTATAAAGCAGCAGTGTGGCTCCTGCTTTCATTCCACTTTCATAGTGGAATATCCCGCTCAGTGTAGATGAGCCCTTAGAGACACATACACAACGTATAGGACAAGGGGGCTGCATATATGCTATGGTGTACAAAAGAGTAGCATTCTGGATTTGACTTGTGGCACAAAAAGACTGGACACAACTAACGTGTGGACTGCATTTTCCATGGGCACCTTCATCCATTAATCATCACATCACTTAATAATTTGTATAAGCCATAACAGATTAAACACCACAGATGGAACTTCCATACTACCTCATCTCACTCCATGCTTTCCAGTGGAGTTTGGTCATACATTGAGCTGTGAGTCATCATACATTAGTTAATCAAATAGGGTTGTTTCCAATGTTTGTCTAAATTAAGTCCTATTCATTTCAATGGATCTACTCTAACAAGGATGAACATTGGATGCAGCCCATAATGAGGAAATTACGTACATGCTATTGCTTACTTGGCTGTATGTCTTGTTTTCACATAACAATTTAGTATAGGTGCAGTTGAATATAAAACAAGCTTTTCCAAAACAGAAGAGAAGCTCTTCATGATTATAAGCAGAATCTACAAAAGGCTACTGGCATAAAAGTCTCATTGAAATAGCTTCCTTGGGAACAGGTTTGACAGATTATGAATCAACACAGATGAAGCAGATAATCTGACCAGATACATGCATAGACAATTATTGGCCATTTGAATACTACAATATGAAATAGAGCATTAACTTTGAATGCAAAATTATTCATCAAGGGCCCTTTTATGAACAAACCTAAGAAATTCAAAGTTTAAGAATTATGGCTATTTACTCTTTTAATCAAAACACAGTATGTCTTGATATCTTCCTAATTAAACATTTAAAATAATTATGTTATGTGTAAAGGAGGAGCATACTGAAGGACTGTTTTAAAATGTCTGACCGAAATTATATTATTTAGAATTCACTTGTAGAGAAATTGCTGGATATTATCCATTTCTGAATGTCACCGGATTTAGTCTGCTTGCTTACAGGTGGATTTAGGACAACAAATTTTGGAAAGCTTTTCACAGCTTTGGCTATTTAGATGGTCCTAACTTTGCAGAAGATTAGCTTCTTTTGATCTTTCTATTAAAAAAAACCCAGACAAATTATCTGCACAGTGGTACATCAGTGTTAATAATTGACTGACAACCTTCCTTTTGAAGTTAGTTATTTAACGAAGTTTTGAAACTTGCTCCAGGGTAGAGAGAGGTGTCTGAAGGGCTTGCGTAGGTCATGGTTGCAGTAACTTCTCAGTCTATTGGAGAAAGTTTAGAAAGTTTCTCAGGCATGAACTTCAAAATTTAATGGATTGGAATCAGAGTTGACCCTCCATAAACAGAAGGACTCTTTCCTGTGGCAGAGGATATTAGGATCCAAAAGAACCTCCCCACTTGAGGGAGGCAACAAGGTGATGGTTTTTGACAATTTCTCCTTCCCTTGCAATCCAGCACACCACCTCATATATAGTTCTGGAGGGTCCCCCAACCCTCCAAAGCAAATCTGAGGAGACTGCGTGAGGAGAAATGTGCTTCTCCCCTCCTCACCCCTTTTCTGCCCAGAGGATCATCTCCAACTCTGGATCCAACTCAATATTTCCCCATAAACTGCCAGCCCAAATGTTTCCATGGTTCTAAGTTTTACAATGCAAGCAGTGACTCATCCCACAATGCTTCCTCCACTGCATAACTGAGGCAAATCTGGACAATCCACCTATCCTTTTATCACAGAGAATAGATCACACAAGCTAAGCCCGTCCCCTGGACATTACTAATAAAGTTTCTAGATGTGCTGGACATGTGTGAGGTGCTAGAAACTGCTAAAATAGTGCTTAGTTGGCACAAGACTATCCCTGTGGTAGAAACAGAGGGGGTATATTATTTTGCCATTGAAGTCACAGTCTCTGTCCAGAGAGATGAAAGAGCCTTGCTGTCATGATATCATTTCCAGCTCTCTTTGCTGATATTCCCCTACCGTGCTACAATAAAGCCAGGCATAATGCCTAGTTATTCCCTGCTCTTAAGGGAAATTAAACAAAGTGACCAGTGCATGTAGCTAGAGAACATAAATTCTGCCAGAACTGTCTGAGTGAGTCAGTGATAAGCTAGTAGTTCCAGCTCTTTCATATTCAGTGTAATCTAGTTACACACTTGCTCGAGAAACAGCTGTGGGAATAATGGCTTATTAGTTTTCTTGCTCACAATACTGGGGGAGGGAAAGTTGGCGGCTGCTACCAGAATACAGATCTAGTTTTTTGCGGTCCTATTTCTTATGGACGCAAGCTTTCATTCGTTTAATCAGTGGGTCAATCAACTAAAATGTTAATCACAAATTAAAATCGCACCCTCAAATTAAGCGGCAGGGAGTTTTTGCACACACTGCATAAGCACTCTTGCCTCTGTTCTCTGTACCAAAGTTAATAAAAAAAGAGATTTGGCCTTTCCTTCTAAGAGTGAGTGATAGCCTTTTTAGTTTTTTTATAAGGAGGTTGTCTTACAATTAAGAGAAAATGTTCCCTTTGTTCAAGAAAGAGCCTCAAAAAAGGCACTATGGATTTATTACTGGTTTACAAGCCTGGCTTGATTGGGAGCAACAAACCACAGATGCCATAATAAGCCAATGATTCCTGGGCCAGATCTACACCAAGCAGGAAATAACACTTTGAAAGCGGTTTGAAAACGGTATATGGAATGTGTCATGGGCCCCAACAGTTGTCAATACCATTATAAAGCAGTAGTGTAGATCCTGCCCTGATTAGTTTCACACACTTGCACAAAAGGAGGAAAAGTGTGAGTGAGCTGGCCATGTACACGACAATGTTGCTTGTTCATCAGCATAAGCCAGGCAACCTGGCTTATTGTTAATGGATGGATGCAGCTATTGTGATGCCAAAGTAGCATCACAGATCATTATTATTTTAAAAATAAACATAAAATAAGTAAAATTCACCCCCTGTGGCTACCTAATATTCATACCTTCCATTATACTTCATTTCATTTATTCAGTTTATGAGTCACCATAGCTGTCAGGATGATGTATGCAATAAAACCAAAGAAGCAAAAGTATTGTTTTTAAAGGCAGCGAGAAAAATCCAGCATTTAAAAGAGATAAATAACTGAGCAGCTAAAAACATGGAGAAGATTATTTTAAAATCCAGCATTAAATTTATTAAAAATAAAGCAAGCAGCAGTTAAAATACTTTTAAACGACATGGGAAAATAAAGAAGATGTTGCTTGACACGGAAAAGAGAACATTAGGTGCTAGGTAGACCTCTCTAAAGAGGGCATTCCACTTTGAAAGGGTTTATTTAATTGTAAATAAACCTTTTCAAAGAACAAGTTTATTTAATTGTAACTAATTTTTGTTGAGAGATTCTCTACAGTCCCCCAGTCTATACTTGTTCAAAATTGAAATCCCTACTTGAGATTATTATTACTTAAATCTCATCATCTTAACCTTACCAGGGTAAACTGACCAGAAAAGGGATTGTAATGAAATTTTCTTTCAGTGTATTTCAGATCATATCCGAAATGCTACTTTTGCCCATCATTTCATATTTGTTCCTATCTAGAATTAGTACAACAATGCTAAATCTTGACGATTACCTGTGAAAAGGAACCTTTATAAATTCTGCATTCTGAGCAGCCCACTGTCATTATTTACTCTTGTTCCCCGTCTTCCTTATTGCTTTTCTGGAACCATGGGAAGTTCCCCTTTCTTTCTAGGTCTGTTGGCCTTGTGAATAAGTCCTAAATTAACCAAATCCCTATGATTGTCTAACAAGCCAACATGAATTCAGGATGATTTCCTCAGACATTGAAGCATTTTATGGCACAGCTGACATCTTGGAAGGAGACATTCTAGCTTTGTATAATTTGTACTTCTGGTTTGGATGGTTTAGGTTGATGGCAGAGGTGATATGTGGATGGACCTGCCTTGTAACAGGGGAGGGAGGGGCTGAATTTTACAGTCTTCTAAACTAGGGGTAGGCAGCCTTTCTTGGCCCGTGAGCACATTAGGCAATTTCAGACAGTGTCCTGGGCACCACCACAAAGCAACTGTCAGGGGATACACAGGAATCCATTTTTCTTTTTTTATTCTTTCTCTTAGTGGCTGGGCATTATTATTATTATTATTATTATTATTATTATTATTATTATTATTATTATTTATTTATTTATATAGCACCATCAATGTACATGGTGCTGTACAGAGTAAAACAGTAAATAGCAAGACCCTGCCGCATAGGCTTACAATCTTAGTCTGCAGCCACCCACCATCTTCATTTCTTAAGAATGTCTGGGAGCCCCACTTGTAGCCCAGAGACATTCATGGGAAACAAAGATGGCAGCAACTGAAGGACTTCACCATGCTGCTGGTAAAGAAGCATGCTAATTAAGGCAGGACACAATAGCAGGTGACAAGAAAGGTGACTGAGGGCGTACTGGTGCCCATGGGCACCAGATTTCCAAACCCTGTTCTAGCCCTTTTTAATCCTCATGATTCAATACTTTACTGTTCACCCTCTTCTCTTGATCAAAAGCTGTACACTACATTCCTTCTACCTACCATTATCTAGGTCAGACCAGGTTATGAGTGTTAATTATTTAAATCTCTCCTATTCAGGGGTGTCATGTAGCAAAAGCAGGAGAGGGGCTATTATGAAAGAATACTGTTAAAATACTATTTTTTGCATTTTAATCTTGAATACATCCAAGAACAGGCCTATGAACTTTGTGGTGAATCTTCCTGCTCTGAAAATTCCTATGCCTTCCCCTGAAGTCAGTTGTTAACAGCTTTCAGTGAACTGTATACGTCATGGAAACCTAGATAATTTGCCATAGTGTCTATAGTTGTATATTTGACTTTCCCCAGAATTTCCTGGTTTGTTAACCCATAAACAATATGCACGAGCATATTTTGCATCATACAATTAAATGTCTGGTGCATATTATGTCTAATAATAATTCCACAACTACAATAAACTCTCTTGCCCTCCACCTGATGTATCATCCACGTTTTTTTCAGGCAGCTTTTCAAGAAGACTTGAAACAGATTGCAAGGTTCCATAGTGGTATGAGTGGTATTACACGCAACCTGCATGAAATGAACCATTTTGAAAAATGCCTCCATGATTTGACAGCAGGGCTTTTATAGGGCTTATTATTTAGCTCCCTATATAACATCAACAATGTGAATAATGAGCCCTGTTATGTCTGAGGTTCTGTCCTTCATGCTTTGTCTCACCCGGTGTTCCCTTTTCTTACAGCTATGTTATTCATTAGACAGTTCTTGTCATCCTTGCATTCACAACACAGGAAATCAATAATTAATTATGGATAGGTAAAGCAACGCCTCACTTGCTTTTGGAATCACTGTAGCCACATTATTGAGACATTATTGAATATAGCTCTCTAGAGGTTTCAACTTAAATTGAATGATGGAAGCCCAACATTGGCCAAGGTGTTACCCTATAGCAAGCCTTGTTCCTATCAGATGTACAATGTTCAGCAAATGATCAAAAGCTAGTCCTATATTGTCTTGTTTCTTGTATATGTACTGCAACCCGTTGCAGCTGTTAACCTAGCTGGGGGGAAAGAAACCATTCCATGACCTCATTGCACGGTTCCAGGCTGACTGTCCCGCAGCTATCAATCAGGACGTCTGTACTGATGTGGCCATAACAACCATGTTTAACCTTGCATCCCTGTCCTTAAAACAGAGGTATACAAATGTAAGTCACCAGGAAATCTCTGTTCACCCCTTGCATTGTTGCACTGGGTCATGCAAATCCTAAGGAATTAAGCCCTGCCATTGGCCAAAAGTCAATTTTACATATTCCATAGGTGTGTGGTAGACTCTCTATTCCACACAATCCATAGATTTTTCTTTTCTTTTTCTGTCTAAACTGACAACTGAGATTCATGTACGCCTGTGGCAAATCAGTTATATCACTGTTTTTCATTATATGCTGAATTGCTCTTTTTGCTCATGCAGCTATTTTGCCCAAATGAAACTGGTTTTAAGCCTTAGCAAGATAACATGTGTCTCAGGATTGTGTAAGTTCACCCTGAATTTGCCTTTAAAAAAACTAAAAGCTAAAACTGGAAGTAAAGATTCATAGATGGAAAAAGTTGCCTCTTCCTTACAACCCTTGTCATCACTGGTTTTTGGGTTTTTTAAAAGAGTTTTTGAAAGGCAGAGAAGGGCATCCCTTAATGGTATGGGCATGGAAAACATCCTCAGTAGAGCTAAGAAACAGGCTTTGTAATAACTTCCAAGAAAAGGAGAGTGAGAAAACGTTGCAATAATTCTTTGATTCTAGCATATTGACTTAGAATTAATGGGCTTTTTTGGTTTTCAGAGTATCTCAGATAGAAGCTGGGTGTCAGTGAATTTATAGGAATGAAAGAATCAAACTACTGATTTTGAAGACATCAGTTTTGATGGTACTTATTAATCCTCATTCGATGCCTGGCACTTCTTCCACAGTGCCTTTCATTAGATCAGTTGGGTTTTTAATAAAGTAATCCATTTTGGTTTAGGTACAAATTACACATATTAAGTTAGTGAGTCTTTCATGTTTAAATTCCAAAATGAATGACTGTTAATAAGATGACTGTTTTATTCTTGAGCTAATTTCTTGTGTGAGCTGTAGAACAATTATTAATTCTTTTTTTAAAAAAAATAAGAATGTTAAGAATAAAGTTGTGTCTTTAATTGGAAGATACATAAAATTTATCAAAGCTTTCTGATGGTGATCTTGAGATGGAGAAGGAAGATAAAATAGAAAATTGGAAATCAGGAAGGCAGGTAAAATAAAAAATATGTGAAAATTGGCAACTTAAGTTATCCTTACATCAACTAAATGTACATTCAGGTCATAATAAAAGGACAGCAGTTTTAATTATGGTCAGTGATTGGGCCAGTGAGAGGACGCACCCTTGATTTAATACTGCCAAGTTCTTTAGGAAAGGGCTGTCACTGGAAGAGGATTTGCACAGGTTTGATCCCTAGTAACTCCAGATATAATTAGGGAAGACTCGTGTTTGAAACACTGGAGAGCCACTGCCAACCAGTGTAGACTGCACTGAGCTAGATGGACCAATGCCCTGACTTGGTATAAGACCGCTTCTCATGTTTCTCAGGAACTGGTGAGAGAGATGTACATATCTTGGAACCACTTGTGAACAATGGCCATAAACTATATGATAAATGTTCCACTTTCTACTATGGTTGAGAAGGATTAAGGGGCTTCTTTACTTTTGTGCCGTTTTGCTCCGGCAATGCAGCTGCAACCAAAACAAAGCTGGTGTGAGGAATTAGTTTTACAGCAAAGACTGCTTTAAGATTTGAAGCTTCATATTTTGAAAAGCCTGGCCATGAATTCCTTCACAGCAAGGTCATACGTTGTACTGTACTCAATTTTAATGATGATTTGCCAGTGTAGGTAATCTGATAAAACTTCTAATTTCTGTGGAATCTCATTGTTAAGACAAAAAAAAACCTAGTGAATGAGTGCCCATATTTGTATCTCTCAGGTGCAATTTCACTTAATTCATATCATCTTTCTTTCCTGGCAACTCTGGGGCACACCACTATAACTTCCATTTATTCCTGAGAAGAAGGCTTGATAAAATATGCTGAGACTTTAGCTGACACTGTTAATGCAATTTTCTGCTTTATGATTGATCCTCTTTCCTCAACTGTTTAGGCTTAAATTCAGTTCTGAGGAGCTGGCTCATTCCTCCCCACCCCAAATACCTTCTCGCTCAACCACTTCTATTCATATGAATGCTATAAACCTCAAACACTCTTATGGAACCACAGTTCTTCTTTCATGGACTGGAAAAATCAGAAGTTGCAATCTTTTAGTTCATGGAAGAAGAGCCACAAGCCTGTGTGAATTTACAGTTCAGACATTACACTGCTTGCACAGGTAGACCACTTGCATGGGCAGTTATCATGCAAACTTTCTTTTGAATACCCAATGCCAGTTGTCATTCCCCCCCCCCATCTAGTATTTATACCATTCAGCATTTGCTTCTGTGATTAAATCAGCTTAAATGTAGCTAATAATAATAATAAATTTATTTCTTACCCGCCTCTCCGTTTGGATCGATATGGGGAACAACAACAACAGTATTTATCCACTGAGTAAATACTGAGCTGTCTCTTGCACAAAGTCCCTGGGCCCTGATAGTGTATATAGCTAGAAAATTCATCTTAAGTTAGTGACCCTAACCTATTGGCCGGAAATTTCCATTTTCACTGCTCACTCTTCCAGGCAAAATAATGACAGCACAATTAATTACAGGGTGTTCATTACCTTGTAGCAGTAAACAAATATAATTAGAATAAAAAAGGTAGAGTGTGACATAATAGGAGAAAACAAGACAATTTCACCACGATTACATTGCACCACAGAAATCTTACTCATTAGAGCGCACTCCAGTTGCGTTGATCGTAACCCTCTGAACGTGGAGGCTTATGGTCATCCTATGCAGATGGGGAGGAATATTGGAGGCGATGGTTGCCTCCACATGCTCCAGGCTGCATTTTCTGCTATACATGCTTTCTTTGCTCATCTGGCAATGGCATTTTGGATGAGGAGGAAAGGAGGCTGGAGCGGCCTCCTAATAGCTCATATCCTGGCCTCTCCTGTCTTCTCCCCTCCTTGCCCACCAAAATGCCCCCCCCCCTTTTAGGTTGCTTTCCTGACCTTGGGGAGCAGCCAACACAGTTCTTTCCACTCCAGCTGCGAGGGGGAAAGAGAGAGTGGTTGGAGCTCCAATTCTGTACTCTAAGGTCGGAGCACTGTCTCCGACCTCAGAAGTGGGAATCTGAAATATTCCATGGCCCCTCAGATGCTGTCTAGGGGCCATAGGGTTGCTGCCTTCATTAACTTAGTAGTACCTACAAAAGATTAACGAAGTGAGACATTGTGCAAGTTGTTCCTGGCACTGGCACTTAAGATATAAAACAACACTGGGATTCTTGTAAAGTTTACAATGTAAACCCATCTACTGTGTGACCTTTATTATGAAAGGGGCATTTTCTCTCTGTTTTTGATCTTTGCCTCCCTTGTTCATGGATTGCTGTCTATATAGACAGCTCCCTACTATTCGCTTTATAGGCAAAGTTGCAGTACTTTGAACAAGGCCTGTCTTTTACTGCGGTGATTCAGCATATACTTCAAAGGGATGCCCGTTCCGGGTTACGACTTAGGAACATAAGTATAATTGAAGTAAAATGTTGCTAAAGAAATAGTTTTTGAAATGTCCTTAAGGGGGACCATTCAGCAAAACTACTCCTAAAGAACAGGTAGAAGCTGGCAGAATGCCAGTCGACACATACAGTTCTTTAGTCAAAGATGAAGAGCTTTTCCATTTTGCTTTCTTTTTTAAAAGAGTGACTGAATGGTCTATAAATAATTATACATTTCGTCAATTATTTGACTCGGTGGGACTGAACATTTAGAGTGTACGGATAGACCTAAAATCTAGATCTCATCTCCTGCCATAGTTCATGGACAATAACATGTTATGTGAACTCTGCTTTAAGAAGGGGAGTGAGTGATGGAGTGGCTGAACTGCTAAGCACTGAAAGACTACCTTTTCTTATTTCACAATCACTTTGTATATCACTGCATCTCAGATCTGTTCTCCACTTCCTATCTGATAGCAGCTTAACAGAGAAGTGCCTGTAATAAAAATCCAGATGGATTTTTGAGGTCTTTTGGGGATTTTCCTGCAGGCTTAGCCAGCAATCCTGCCAAGGTCCTGGTCACTCCTTGGAATGAAGTGATGATCCGGGCTATTGATATGATCACTTCCAAACATCCTTGACCTAGTCATAGAACCGTGTCAGCTCATTGGTATTGTGAGGTGCAGAGGGTGAGGAAACAACTGTATTGTTGATTATAGCGGAAGACCCAGAATAAATACAATTAAACACAGGACATTGTGTTCCAAGGCCTCGGAATACAACATCAGCTCATACCTTCAAAGGCCTACTGCAAACAACTTGCCAGACACTCTGCAGATAAAATTGCTCATATTTGCGCCAACTTGGATGCCGTTGTTCTGACAAAGTCTGATATGGACGGGGCTGGTGCACCATCTTGTCATCCTATGGATACCTTTCAGCGTGTGCAACCTGAAGATGTGGACAAACTGTTAGGAGGACTGAGGCCTACTACTTGCCCTTTAGATCCATGCCTATGCCAGATTGTGAAATCTGCCAGAGCTGGGCTGGCCTGCGTGAGGTCCAGTGAGGTCTTTGCAGCTTTGAAAGAAGTGGTGAAGCCCTTCGTGAAGAAATAAAATTTAGATCCTATGGTTTCAGAAGCCCAATTCAAAGTGTTGGTTTTGACCTTTAAAGCCTTAAATGGTTTAGAATCAAGTTACTTGAAGGACCTTCACCCATATCAGCCTGCCCACATTTTAAAATAAGAGAGGGCACTTCTCATTTTTCCACCCGTGAGAGCAATTAGGTGGGTGATCACACGTGAGAGGGCATTCTCTGCTGTAGCCCCACACCTTTGGAATAATTGCGTAAGCCGCCTTGGGAGGGCTTCTGCCCTGAAAGGCACCCAATACATGTTTTAAATAAATAAATAATCTACCAACAATCCTATTTCTTCTAGATCTTTATACAGAATTACTCATTGAGTGGGTTGGAGGAGGAAGACAGTAATCAGAGCTAATTCAAATGTAGTCAAGAATATAATTGGTTTGAATAAGCGCTGTAGGAAGTGATACTAAAATGAAATTAGTATTTACTCTTTCCCCCTTTTTGATACACAATTATTAACTATGAGCTGCAAGTGGCCAATGATGACATTCTTTCCATAACATGAATTCCTTTCAAATGTGTCAAGCATTTTTGTCATCATTTTACTTGACTAGAATAGGATGGAAGCAGGTAAATTGGGTTCAAAAATGCACTTGTTCAGCTTTTGCTTTTGGAGAGATTACTTGTTCTCTGCAGGAGGCCCTTATATACTGTACCTTTTAAGTATCCAAATCAATTTAATTAAATTTCATTAGAAGCACTAGAGCTGAAACAAACTAATGAAGGCAGCCAGCACATCAGGTGGTATTTATTTCTGCATTAAATTGGAAATACTCCCTTTTGGTTTCTAAAAATTAATTTAAATATTTAACACTAATAGCTTTTCAAATTGTTGATGAAGTAAGTCTAATGAATTTGTTACTAACAGTTTACCTTAAAATGAAAATGTGCTTGTTTTCTTGGATCGAGGAAGGCTAACGTTAGAAAATATTTTGATGGTCTATCATACACACATGAAAAACCAGACAGTGCAATTTCAAATTTATAATATATTGGCAATAACATTTGCTTTGGGCTGACAACATATTATTTCAATTGAGTTGCACTTTCACATATTATGAAATCAAACTTCAGACAAAGAAAACTTTCCATGGTTCATGCTATAATTACTTTGAATGAAGCAAGATGACAATGTTGGGACAAAATATTATAGTTATAACATAATTTATTAAAAAGAGCAAAAGGAAATGTAATGAAGGAATGCCAAAGTAAAAGACAGACATGCAACCTCCTATATTAGACTCCTATAAATATTAAGAATGTGCTTTTGTAGACTATATTATTACCTTCCACAGTTAGAAAATCCTTATATATCATGCAGATAGGCGACGTTCATGGCAAGGCAGTTAGGTTCACTTTCCAGGTAACATGTCACTATCACATCTCTGTACCCACCATCTTTTTATGACAATTGATTACATCAAAGAGCATCTTTCAGTCTCTTAGGACCATCTTTTTATAATAAATCTATCCAGTGTTCTGAGGATGAAAACCTATGTGCAATATCTGCCAACTAACAGTAGTGGCTTCTCAGAGTCCAATCAGAACACAAGATTCAATCAATTATGTCCATTTTTTTTCCTGGGGACTGCTATTTAGATAGTTCAGAAAAAGTAACTTTTCATTTTTTGGTTATCTATGTCCTAATTAACATGTCATTCATCAACCAAATAACAATGCTACAAAGAATACGTAATATTTGAGACATTTTATAGTCTTGTTTATCCTGATCAGATAAGGAGGAATTTCATATGTATAGACTGCTTTGTCTAAAACTTTGAGAGGGGAAGCTATGTTAGTCTGTTGTGGCAATAACAGCAAGAGTAACAAATCTATTATGACATAACTTTTTGCAAATTTGGATCCACTTTATCACTCAACTATTAGTCTGACACTCCTTGAAAAATCAGTGCAATATTAATTCGGAGTCAGCTGAAAGCGGTATATAAAAGGCAAGAGCCACACCAAGCAGGGTATAGCAGTATGAAAGATATATATGGTATGTGTCAATGGGCCCCAACAGTTGTTAGTGCACTTCAATACCGCTATAAAGCAGTAGTGTGGCTCCTGCCTTTTATATACCGCTTTCAAACTGCAATATCCTGCTTGGTGTAGATTAGGCCCTGGCATATTGGTATCTATGAATGCAATCACTGCTTGTGCTTGTTTTTGACATCCATATCAACTCTTTATTTTAATTTTATATCAATTTTGCTGCGTGGTTTTTATTCTGGTTGTGCTTTTTATATTGTATTGTGTATTTGTGCTTTTAACCTGTTGGTTGTCTTACTATAGTTTTAATTTTTGTGAACCACCCAGAGAGCTTCGGCTATTGGGTGGTATAGAAATGTAATAAATAAATAAATAAATAAATAAATAAATATCACTTCCTCAATCTATACAATGATAAATAAATTAGTGATTCTTTTAATCTGTTTCTGCTCTTTTGAAAATTCCAAGATATTTTGTAATGATGTTGGGATTTAGTTCAGAGAGCTGAGGCTGTAGTTAGGTACTTAAGAGGACCTACTTGCACCATCCCAACCCAGGACCTTGCTATCCTCAGGGTCTGGGGCATAGTATGAAGTTATCTTTTTTTTTTTTCTGAATTACATCCTCTTCTAATTCTGCAATTGACAAATTTTAGCACCAACCTGAAAATTAAATAGATTACTATGGGGAGGCCATAAATCTCCAGTGCACTTTCCTTCACAAGAAGCTGCAGTGCCCTGAGCTTAGGACAGCCTTCCCCAAGTTGTTTTAAATGGATATTGGGTGGGTTTTTTTTTGGTGGTTTTAAATTTTGTACATGTTTTTAATGTTCATTGTTTTTAACTTTTGTAAACTGCCCAGAGAGCTTTGGCTATGGGGCGGTATATAAATGTAATAAATAAATAAATAAACCTGGTGCCGTCTAGATAGTTTGGACTACAATTCCCAGCATTCCTGATCATGGGCCATGCTGACTTGGACTGATGGGAGTTAGTGCAAAGCTTCTGGAGGGCACCAGGTTGGGAGGTCTGACATAGGGGAAAGAGGGAACACAGAACCATATTTTTCTTTAGCTTCTTGATATAGCTAAAGCAATACAAAATCCACTCTGGAAAAACTGATATAATTTGAATAATTCAATGGCTTTGCTATTAAAACAAGTAATGAAATCAAGTCACCAGCTGAGATTCTGCCCCACATATTTTTTTATCGTTATTCTTCAGTAGCAAAACAGCTACTGTTATAAAGGATTTTGTGTGTGTGTGTGTGTGTGTGTGTGTGTGTGTGTGTGTGTGAGAGAGAGAGAGAGAGAGAGAGAGAGAGAGAGTCATTACACCCTCAATGCCCTATAGGATGCCTTAGCATTAGGTGTAGCAGGTAGGGGTTTTTTCTAACTACAACAGTGTCCCTGTGTCAGGTGCTTTATGAGTGAATGGCAATTATTCATTTACCTGAGACAGGCAAGAGCTGTGAGTAAATGCCCCCAATGGCTTCAGCAACTGAGAATCAAGCCACCCTTTATGAATAGCCCTTCCTAGATTTTGTATCTTGTTCACGCTAGTGACAGAACGTTAGGAGTGCAGGATGGAACATTGGGTACTGGCTTAGCGAGGCAGAGAGAGTGATGCAGTTTTAGTATCCTTTATCTGACAATTTAAAGTGTGCTGCAAACATTAAAGCTCTCAGCGTTGGAGAGAAACATGGATCATGATCCCCCAGTGTATTCTCACACGAGTGGAAACAGCAGTACCCTGTTCTCCCCAGAATATAATTAGCAACTTTGTGGCAAGAATTCACCAGTCTGCATTAACAGTACAACCCTCTGCCTGCTTACACCGAAGTAAATCTCATTGCGTTTAGTGGGGTTCACTCTGAGGCAAGTTTGCATAGGATTGCAGCCTGAGTGACCTTAAGAGTGTGATCATTTTTCTGGATGAATAAATGTAGAATTATTATTATCATCATCATCATCATTATTATTTGTATCCCGCCTTTTGCCCAATGCTGGGCCCCTTAGAAGAGATTAATAATTTGGGACTGTTTGTAGATTTGTTACCTTCCTTACTTAATCATCTTGGCTTTCTCAGTGTTGAGATCTTGTTCTCTTGTTTGTGTTTTGACCCCCGGACAATTCTGAAGCTTTCACTGACCACTGTTTCTGTATTAGCTGCAAAGTCCCTGTATTTGAGTTGCTTTCGGTGCAGTTCAACTTTGGAAAGCAAGTCCCATTAAGCTATTTATCTCCTGACCATCCAACTGTTGTGGGATTTAGTCTCTATATAGCACCGATTGTATTTGCTGTTTTCTGAAAGCTTGGCCTATCAAGAGGGGGTCAGAGATAGGATTCCTTTCCATTGCGATTCGAACAATTCATAAAGAGAGAGTTCAATTACCTGCTAAGCAAAGTGGGAAAGTGCTACCTTACTTTCTCTAATCACATGCCAGCCACCTCCACAGAGTTGTGTGGGCATTAGACTAGAGCAAAGCTGTTTTCAACTGACTCTAAGCTTTTAAGAGCCCTTTGGGGCAAGCATAGATTCACCGGGGTGGGAGGTGGCATTCCATTGACTTCAAAGTGATCAAGTTTGTAGTTTAAGATTAGAGTGCTGTTTAGTTTTCAATCCTCAAGCCAGTAACTCAAGAACGATTCCATGGAGTTCAGTTCTACTGTTTTAGCACTTTGGGGATTGTAGCCTTATTAATTTGAAATTGATGGTGTATATTACTGTGTTTAATTAAAAATGTACAACTTGTAATTTTTAAAATATTAATTACTTCCATCACTGAAACTAGCTTAATATCTTTATGTTTTATATCTGTCCATGTAAAATTGCTGTCTGTCAAGACAAATGTATAAACACACCAGCTGTTTTAGCTAGATTTCTCTGCTTAATTTCATCAGAATTTTAGGGAACAATCCTTCCAGCATTTCTCCTTCACAAGCTCACTGAAATTATTGACATTTGCACGACAGCATAAATACACAAAAGCAGTACTAGAAATAACTTTAAACATACCACTCAGGAAAGAATGGTTCCCAACAAGGCATGTAAAATTTCCTATCCTGTTCTCCCTTGTTTGCCTGCTTACTTCTAGTGCAAGAACAGCTAAGAGGTTCAGACCAATTCATATTCCAACATGGAAAATAACCTCTGCTTGTGGAACATGGTAATCTGAGTTGTAGAGGTTGACCTGAGACATGCTGAGAAAGTTGTGACAGGAGGACCATTGACTATGGCCTATTTAGGCAGAGGCCGTGCTCCACCAGGATTGTAAGATCTCCCTTTCATTCAGCTGCAGCTTTTCACATCTTTGCCTCATATAAATGTAGTGATGTTCCAATTCAAAGCATTGTTAAATACCCTTCTTTATTCAAGCAGCCTCCTTCTTTGCTCATTTAAGCAAACATCCTAATTAAAGTAACCAGATTTAGGGTGCAATCCTATGCATGTTTAGACAGAAAACGTCTCTGCAATTCCCAGTATGCCTGAGCCTAGGTAGCTGGAGGAATGGGGTTGAAGGGCTTTTTTCTATCTAAACATGCATAGGATTGCACCCTTAGGATTGCATAGTGGTCAGGAGGTGCAACATTGTCAGTTGGCCTGTAATGCACTTCTGTAAGGTGGGAAGTCATTAAAAGAAAGATTTTTAAAATTAGGAAAAAGGACAGTGAAAAAGAAAATGTGGGTCAACAGCCTACTGATGAAGCGCAAGACTAGTCTGTGTATTACATTTTTTATTCACAACAAGAGCTTTGGCTATTGGGTGGTATAATAAATAAATGATATACTAGAATTACCAAATCATATTCTTATGTATTGTACACCTGAGTCTTGTCCACCCATTTTTCTTCGTTGTATGCTGTCCCCATGCAGGATGGATGGTCACAGTATCACTTTGTAGCCTCATCGTCAACAATAGAGAGGGATCGGCAAAGGCCGTACTCTTCATCACGCACACCTTCCATCTCTCCAGTGCGCATGTCTCCCAACAATCGTTCAGGTAAGACCAAGCTTACATGGTTGAATAAGCAAGGAAGTAATCCATCACTGTCATATAAGGCACTGAAGTGCTGTCAGAAGCCTTATTAACCATAATGAGACATGGGAAAGATATTTTCAGTGTTTAAACTGTTTACTATTCTATAGCTGCAGTCTATACTGACATCAAAACATTTAGGATAAACCACAAAATAGACTGGTATTAAGAGTGTTGCTTTTTTTTAATATAGCAGATAGATCGTTGGGCTTAAACCTTGGTAACCTATGTGCACACTTCTATTTAGCCATGTATTTGATTCCATATTTGAAAATTGTTAATAACCCTGGCTTACAGGATGATGTGTGAAGCAATTTGCATTGAAAAAGTGCTATTGATGTTACAGTAATCATTACAATGTTCCTTATTACCTGAGTATGAATGGTGGATGAAGTAGCTTGTCCTGTGACCAGCCCAGTGTTGCTAAAGTCAGTAGGCAACATGGTCTTCTGGAGAGGACTCTCCACTCTGGGCTATCTCCAGGGGAGGGGAATTGGACGTGCCCACTTCAGGGTCCTGAAGTTATTCCCATGAGCTGAATCAAGATCTCTATGAGTGAAGGCCTACTTGTAAATATAGTTCTCACTGCAAGGAGGATCTAATTGCAAAAAAAGCCATGAAGCCAGGTGTTGGGTGTGGCTGGAGAGGTACATATAAAAGGGAGGAAAGAGGAAGGTGAGGAAAACAAAAGGCAGAAAAGAGGAGAGGCCAGCCATCATCTTCTCTTTGAAGCTGCTCTGGAAAGACAGCCCTGCAACATTGGGCACCCATTGGTGCTCATTGCCTATAGGACAGGCAGTCAGCATGTGCCTTGGAATAGAGAAAGAGGTTGGAAGGGGTCAAACACCATTTGTAAAAGGTTATATACCAGTGAAGTAACTAGGTTTGTCAAATGTATGTGAGTTGGATGGTCAGTAGGAAGTTGACAAAAATGGAAGCCAACCAAGCTGCACCCATCACACTGACCTTTCTTAGGCACCTTACAACCCAATCCTGTACAAGTCTACTATGAAGTAAGTCCCTTTAGTTCAGTGGGTCTTACTCCCAAATTAGTGAGCATAGGGCCTTAGTGTTATCCTCTTTATTATTTTAAGGTAGATTGAAGTACCTTTGTTTTTTATTTAGGATATTACATTACCCCATAAGAGAGCTGCGTCTTTCTAAAGCAGTTAACACCCAGAAATTTTGCTGTAATAAAATCACATTTCTAAATTTTAAATAGAGCAGTTTGTTGCTTGCATAATTGTGGCTATGAATGAACTTTGTTGCAGACTCTATAGAAAGAACCATGTACTGGGGAAAATCTCAACACATAAGTTATCTGTGGAAAGAATTAGCATTAAGGTTTGTTCATTAATCCACTCTAAGTACCCTGATACTCAGTTCATAGAGGCCTCTTCTAGCCTGCCCTCTCTTTCATTCCTCCAAGAGCATAGAGTCTCTCTCAGTCAGAGCACAGTGTGACCTTCTTTGGGCATTTTCATCTCGGAATTTGTTCACATTGTCCTGCTAAGGTTGTAAGAGGTTTTCAGGAATTCTCTTGAACTGTGCTTGAATTTTTGGGTTAGAGATCCATGAGTAACAACAAACTGATAAGGTTGCTTCATTTAAATGTTCTTGCATCTATCCCATTTGCATCAACTATCATTTAATGGTGTCCCTAACCGTCCTATCTTACTGTATTCATCCTATCAGAGCTTACCATACTATGTACAATGTATATTCAGAGTTTTCTACATGTATTTGTTCCACTGAAAACATACTGATCTAGAATTGCTTTCAAATGAGTGGAGAATTAATGAGGCCTTTTCAAATGGTCTATCCTGGACAAGCTAGGATCAATAGACAATTTGCTGGAGTCTCAAAGTGGACACGTGCATAGCTTTCTGTGGTGTTTGGTTTTTTGTGGGGAGGCACCTGGTGGGCAGAACATTGGAAGTGTGGGCTTTTGCCTTCCCCTTTAGCAATATGGGAGAGAGGAGGGGTTGTAACGAGAAGATTAAGATGCCAAAGTTGCTCCATTGAGAAGCAATTCGGTGAGCCCTATTCTGTCTTGTTCTCTTTTCTTCCCTATATCTCCCCTCTCTCAGAACACAGAGTGGTTTAATAAGACTCTTCCTCACTGCCTCTTTCCTTTTCAAGTGCAGCTATGCTTGCAAATATATTCTTAATATATTAACATGCATGGTAATATGCCCATAACTGTTGTGCCTAGTTTTGCCTGAGGCTTTCTGTGGGTAAGCATTGCCATGTTTTATAGTCAGCGGTTCTCTATTGATCTCTGTTTTGTGTTGAACCATTCAACATTGTTTTAAGAAAAGGTAGGACTTAAAACCAATTGTGTTGATACGGTTAAATTACTTTCCAGCTCTAATTTATAAAAAGCAGTGTGTTGGCAACGTTGAACAGGTTAGTCCTATTTGTAAGTGTTGTTTGGTTCTGAGACAGCCTGTACAACCCATATATATTCATTTTCATGGTTACAGCAGAAGGTCTTTTGCGCAATAATAATTCACTTCCAGCTACAATTATATAGACTGCAGTGCTGACAACTTTGCCATGAATTCATTCACAATCACAAAGGCCTTTATCACTAGAGACATTACCAAGGCCACCATAATAATGCAGCAGCTCTTCCTTGTTAGTAGAATCAGTGAAGGAAAAAAAATGCTGCTGGCATCCTTTAATAAAGACTTAACCTTGAGAGTCCTTCCCTTACTGGCAGATTATCTGCCATATTCTGGTCAAATTTGATGCCACATAAAAAATGTTTCTCATTGGGATGCACATTTGTGACAGCATTTCCCAATTCCAGGCAGCTTTATTTGTCTTTTAAGAATTTCTCTCAGGTCTCTTGGCAAACAGAGAGAGAGAGAGAGAGAAAGAGAGAAATGATTATTTTTAAGGAAACCTATTACTCATACTTATTGAAAGGGAGAGCAATTTTGCTATAACCAATGCCAATTTTTTAAAAAATCCTCATTGTACCATAGCTCTAGTGAAGTTTTTTTTTTTAAAAAACCATAAATTAATATTTAAAGGAGAATTTCTATTTGTATTCACATCTCTTTGAAGAGTTTGTTTTTGAAAATAAATTTTAAAAAAAACTTGTTACTTTGCTTCTCAAATACCATATTCCAGTCATATTTGAAACTGAGACCTTCCCCTAGCCAAAGAATGCCACATTTTAAATTCTCTTCTACACTGGAGCATGGCTGAGATTGAAAGAAGAGGAGAAGTCTGAGGCCCACACAACTGTGCCTCCCCATTTGATTTGAGAAAGACATGAATCCAGGATGGATTTATGGCTTTACTTGCCCCAAGTTCTCCCAAGCCGAGAGAGAACAATGAACATATGTTGACTGTGTCAAGGATGTCAGATTCTTGAAGTTAGAGTTCTTGTCAAAAATGACAATTACTTGACTCCTGGCTAATTAATTCCCATGCCTTAAATTTCAAACTACACTCTGTTCTAAAGGGACAGGCCATCCCAAGAGATGCTATTCTTTTTCTTTTCTTTTTTCTTTTGACATTGGAATAGAATGTTGTTTGAACAAATCATAATGGCTCTCTTCACCAGGAAGGAAAATGAATAAACCCAAGTGTACTGAATTCGAAGAACAGGAAAGTTGCATGATCACCATGGAGCCTAGTGTGGGAATAAAGTATTGCAACTGGTTTGCTTCTTCAGGTTGCATCAGCTTTCCAGTTTTTTACACTATATTCTTGTCTTTATAACCCTTGAGAGAGTTAACTACTAACTACTTTTATAGTTGCTGGTCACTAATAACCCTGTTCAGATGATACACTAAGCCATGGTAGATAAGCATTTTGGCATAGAATATGGCGTAATCCAGTACCCACTGACATTATCCCATCACCACTACCTATATACCACACAGGGTGACCGCAACTGATATTGTGTGTGGCATGGGGCTATCTCTAGCCCCACACTATGCAGACTTAGAACTAACAAGGAGGAGGTTTAGTGATGGGAAATGGAGAAAGCTCTTTGCACATGAAGGGCACGTTGTACAGTCTGCCTCCTAGGGACTTGAGCACTTTATTAACATTTCTCTGCCTAGAATTCTAACAGGTACCTCACCTTGGGACTCCAGACTCAAACACCAAACTCTATCCCACTCCAACAAGTAGAGGGTGCCAGGACAGCGCACCCCAGATAGGTAAGCAATGGAAGGGGGAAACCAATGCTACGAAGTGTAATTGCTGTGACTGTCACCTATCTCTTCCCTGCACAACGCTATAAATACTGTGCCTTGCCTAAACTGTATTCCTCTAACACTCCCCACTCCCACAGAGGAGGCACTCATCCCCACATGCAGGAAAATTAATGATCTATTGGCAAAAAAACAGGTGCTGCATTGCAGCCATTTCAACTGCTGGCCACTCATGTGGACTTTTGCCTTGCAGGATCAAAGCCTGAATGGATGCAGCAGAACAAGTTGTCACCATGCCCACTTCAGCTCCCAAGGGGAAAGGGGTACATATCCTTAAAGTCATTGCAGTCTTCCCTTTTTCTCATGGGTGGAGTGAGGACTCTTCTTCTCTCCCTAACACCGACTGCGTATCCCAGTTCAGGGGTGCTGTACTCCAGCTGCCGATGGCTTGTTGTTCTCTGTCTCTCTTTCTCTCCATAGGGTGCTCCCTCACAAGTGCAGGATCCATCTCACATCTTGTTCCATGCAGGCCAGGAGGGAGACCCACTTCATGACCAGCTATAGTGACCAGGATGCTCCGGGTTGTTCCTCCATGGGGTTGATTGTTATGGCTTCCATACCCTTACATGCTCCACGACAGACGGTTATGCAACAGATGTCCCCACCATGGAGCTGTCACCATGAGACACTGCGCCTGCTACCCTGCTGTGTGCCAAGCCACTGTCCAGAGCATAGGAGTTTTGTCTTGCTGGGTGACTGGCTGGCAACCCCATATGTGCTTCCTTTTCAGGATCCATTCCATTTTGGACGCTAATCAATAAAGACTTTGACATTGCCACATGCGTTGTTCCTTTGTTGCTCGTGGCTGAATCCCTTTCTCCCACCTTGGTATGATCTGGCTTCAGCTGGTTTCTGGATGTGGCTGAGTGGGGCAGTCAAGGCAGGGGGCTTGGTGTGCTCTGTCCACTGACTCATGTCCCCCAAACGCTGAAGGAACGGGCATCTCAGGGTGCACCAGTAGGATGGGTGTATGAAACAGACAGGTGGGGTGAGGGATGACCAGGGAGAGGTGCATTTTAATTTCTGTGAACTGCCATTGGGCAGTATAAAAATGCAATAAAAAAAAAATAGGCCTGTGGGGGTGCTACCTGGCAGAGTTGTCCAAAGAAGCAAAGGGGAGGTGGATGGTGTTGATAGTTCACATCGGTTGCTAGGCAGAGAAGGGCAAAACGGGCTAATTGGCCCATGCAAGAACTGAACTCCTCCTGATAGGCTCAGGTGTGCCTTAGTATGCCCTTCACCTTTCCTAGAGTGGGGCTGTGCCCTGGAGCCAAACCAGAGACTTCCAGCATGTAAAATGTGAGCTGTGTAAACAGACTAGAGATTCTCCTGCAGCTGCTGTGTTCCTGACAACTATGATTGGATATTTAGGGGGGGTGCAAGAGAGAGACAAATGTATACGATGCCGCTCTGCTGCTTCAGAGCTGCTCCGTGGGGCTGGTGGTGTAGGGTTGAGTCCCAGGAGCCCCTTCTTTTTTGTCTCTTACATTTATTTTCAAGACATGCAAAAGGTAAGTAAGGGCATTTTCCCCACTTTCCCCCTGGTGGGGCTTGCACTCCTAGCTTTTCTTTTCCAACCTTGGGCCCTATGGAGTGAGTCCCTGGAAGTTGTTGCTGTTGTCAGCGTAAGTTTGTGGCTGCCCTTGTTGCCTGTCTTGGCCCCTCCTTTTGGGTCCTTCCTGGGAGGGTCTTGACTCCTTGTCCCAAGAGGACTGGGTGTGCTTTGTGCAGGCGTCTTGCTCAAGAAGCTATATGGATGCTGTATTTTGTGGGTCTCATTCTTTTGTTTCTTCTGCTCTAAAACAATGCTTGGGGATTCTTTTAGAGCAGAAGGGGATTCAACTCCTTACTTCAAGGCATGTGCCCCTGGGGCTGAAGGCATGGAGGCACTGTGACTGTGTGTTGTGATGTAAGGAGTGTGTTGAGTTTGTTCCCATGGTAGTGAGTTCATTGTCTTTGTGAGTGAATGTCATGTAAGTGTTACTGCTGGCACAATCCTGGATTGATATCCAGGAATGCTGTGGGTATGTCTACTGTTTTTTCAACTGTTTTTGTATTTTCTGCCTGGTTCGTCCCTACCACCTCCCCACCCCACCCCACCCCACCCCAGCTGAGTATGCATTCAGTCATTCCACCGGCATAGCAGCACATATCTACAGTCCACATATAACTGGTATATAGGACTACTCTGTAAATTTGTTTTGTAAAGCTTATCGATAAAGACAATTGCAAGATTACATAATTGGCTATGGAGAGTGTGATCAAGTGTTTTTATAAAGAAAAACACTGAGTTTTTCTTTATAAAAACCTCTTGTAGATTGCTACTAGTATGGATGTTCATCAGGTCTCCAGATAACCCCTGACAAAACTCCTCTTAGGAAAAGAACCAAGTTGAATCTGAAGAGCAAACCTGTGTGACTTTAGTAGGCAGTGAGTGAAACCTGACCAAAGGCATGCAAATTATAAAGTACAATTGAATTGATGCAAGGAAATCAAAAATAGCTTGACACTTGAAAGAAACCTTTGTAAAATGGCAAAAAACACAAGATTCCTACACTATCTAGCCCAAGACGTTGTGGCTGGAAAAATCCTGAATTTACAGGATTTCAATAAAGTCATTTGTCCAAATAGTGCCAACCACATGTCCCTTGGGCACTGAGTCGTCCTAGGCAGATATGAGCTACATTCCAGTCACTGTCAAGAAAAGAACTGATGGCCCTCCCCAATAATCAGCAAATAATGATCTCTGGATTTGCTAAGAGTCCTATATGACTCCCCCATGTCTTTTGGGGGGTGGAATGAAAGTGTATCCAACCAAAACTGGTAGAAAGGGTGTTTTAGCTAATGAGGAAAAGGACGGAAAACTCATAGAATCAGCAAATAAAGTTTTAAAATTTCATGCAAATATGGGAAGAATTTATTTCATCCTATCTATGGGACAGAGAAGACACCTCTGACTCCATGTGTGATTTCTCCAGAGAAACTTGATCACACACTAGCCCTTTTCTGCCATTGAAGAGGGGTTGTGCTCATTAGGCCCATTTGTAGAAACCCCTTTCAGACCATCACACAAACTCCCTCTGGAAGGATGGGGAGATTACAGCATCGTTTATTATACGCACAATTCCACTCCCTTCTCTATAAATTTAATTTGAACCACCTGAAGAGGGCTATTGTTACATTACACCCAAATCAGGCCTGAGTGTCTGACGATCTTGGGTTTTAATCTTTTTATTTTTTCCAAACATCAGTAAATAAGAAAACACTAAAAAACAAAATATACCTATAAAGACGCGCCCACAAAAACAAGACAAAACAAAATCAAACAGACAAACAAAACGCCAAATAAAATGTTCTTCCAATATTCTCCTCAGCAAAAATATATAACAATGTTGTCATTATTATTGTTTTTCTTTATCACTGTCAAATCCAAATTTCTAATTTCTCTCTCCACATTTTCTACGCAGTTGGTTGAATCCACAGATCTACAAGTCATTTTTTTCTTGTCCCTTCATAAAGTTTACAAAAGGTTCCCATTCAGTTATAAAACTTAGTCGATTTTTCTATCATTATTGCTGTGAGTTTCACCATCTCCGCTAGCTCAAACATCTTCAGTAGCCCTTCCTCTATTGTGGGCACTATTTTGCCCTTCCATCTTTGTGCATATATCAGTCTTGCAGTTGTCGTCATATATAAGAATATAGTCCCATGGCTATTGTTACATAAGGACGTGCAGATCCATTCCATCTGCACTTCATGGATTGTTGGGCGTCTTTCAATCTGTTGTTCACTCACTGACAGAATCAAAAAAAAAAAAACACAGAATTTTGTTCTACATGCACTAATTTGCATTAGCGCTAATATGCAACTCCACCAGTCTGTATTAGATAATGTGCATGTGCAATAGTTTGCATTACCTACAGGGAATTTGCTCATTGGTGCATGTGCACATTAAATTTAGTTAAGATTCTTAACTGAAAGACAACACTGTGTGTACATGAGGAAATGGGTGTAGCCAGGCAATCCTAGGTTCACTGCATTTCATCATCTGCTTTTACAAATTTGGGCCTCTGAGGAAATTATAGTAATGGCATGCTAGCATGGTCACAAGTCATGGGCTGTAAGTCACCCACTTCATACAACAGGTCAGAGATGAATTATGTGTGCAGTATCTCACAGTAACAATTCATATAGTGCTCATCTATGAGAGCACCTTTGGATCCTTTGCTGAAATTTCAGTGCTCCCCTCATTGCCCCATGATCTTTTCTCTCTTGCAACTTCATCCTAAATGCCTGCCTAGGGCCAAAGTCAGACTGGTCTGTGTGCCGCCTTTGGCTGACTTTGCAGGCCTAGAGGTGTCACAGCTCCCCAAGATGTCTTTCGGTCTCATTGCTCTGATATCAAGGAGTGTCAGCAAGACAGCTGGATGCTAACATCTTAATATTTTAATTCCAAGGTCCATGAGCAACATGCGTTAAAGTGTTTTATCTTTGTCCAGATGCTACAGGTTTTTGAATGACATCTAGTTGCTGCAGATCAGCTGACCAGTTTCAGTCTCACTATGAAAATGGATTATACTTCTTGCTTATGTATATGATGTTCTTGCCAAGTAGTTGAAGTAACAACATTATTTAGAATTCTTGTGTGCACAGATATTTCCTCCTGAGGCCAGTTTTGTACCTACTAATGTAGAGGTCAGCAGAAGGTAGACTGGGATCTACTGCTGGATTTCTGGGTGATAGAATTAGATCATCAAGGATTTCTGACACCCAGTTATCTAACAATGGCAATAGCAAAAGGAATCCCCCCGCCCTCCACTACACCACCAAAAGATCTTACTGCTGAAAAGTTAGTTAGTAGTCGTGATCCAAGGTGGGTGTTTATGTGAGTTGTTACTCAGAACCAATTCCTGGGCTCAGAATTCTTTCATTTTAATTGTAGGACTTTTGCACTTGGCTCTGGTTGGTGGATCTTGGGATACTAGTGTTGTTGTTGTTTTTTAAAAAAGTAGATCCTTCAAGCCTGAAGTCTGCTCACCCCTGTTCTAATATGCTGAGAGGTTAAAAAATCTGTATTTGTTTTTATTTACTAGCAAGTGCCCCTGCCTCACCTCGGGAAATGATCAGTTTGAAAGAAAGAAAAGCAGACTACGAGTCAACTGGAACAAATGCTACTTACCATGGAAATAAAGGAGAGCACACTTCTAGGAAAGACACAATGACAGGTGAGGCAACTATTGCATCTCATACATTAAAGAAAATGAAACAAACATTGTGCGCTGGAATTTGCGTAGCAAATGTATAGGCTTTAAATATTTGTAAAACATCTTAAAGCTTTCCTCTCAAATATATATGTATGGTTGTGTTGCTTATCATTATGGCGTCATTTGATCTCCATCTGACATTGTCACACAAATCCAGAGGGAGAGGCGGGTAACTATTATTATTATTATTATTATTATTTATAGTTTTGATTTTGTAAGTGCCCATAAATTCAGTCTGAATATTTTCTTTGTGTCATAGATTTAAACAAGTCTGTGTTTGAGCTGCAAGCTATAAAGCATTGCCAGGATACATAGGAAGTTACAGTTTCCATTCCTGCAGCATAATGTATAATTCAGTGATAAAGCTTCATATTATAAGACTGAAGTTTGCATTCTAATCCTGGTATCTTTCCTCCACTGGGAAAAGAGGTTTTATCTGGTTTAATAACATCATTTTTTTCCAAACAGAAGGATGTAAACATAACTTGCACTACCCATTTTGGTTTCACAGTACTGTCTTGTTTGAGCATATGTAATGATTTCTAGCTATTGCTTTGGCTTGGCAGGAATTGGAATAACTGGTCCCCTGTACATTAGATCAGTATGTGACCACTCTTACTTTGTTTCTTTCCTTTTCTGTTATCACAGCTTTTCCTTATCCTTAGGGAGTATAATTTCTCTCTCCTCTCTTTTGTCACATCTTACACCTTAATTAAATGCTTTTCTTTCTTACAAAACCTTTCAGAAGCAGCTTAATTATACAGCAGTGTTTGCTGCTGAATATTTCAGGCCAGAAGTTTGAATTGCTTTCTGAAAAGTGACACTCCTCTGTAGGGGACAGGGTGTGCTGTGCTGTGCAAAAGAGATATCCATACATCAAGGTGGTTCTTCCCTGTCTAAATTGTTTCCCTGGAGGAACATCCCACGTTCCCCAACTCAGCTGCTGTTGCGGGAGGGACAAGACAGTGGACGAGTGGATTTGGCAGAGAACTCACAAAACCTGCTCCAGGGTTTAAAGGGGGAGAGATTGTAGGCTTGACCTCTTACTCTTCTTATGCACTTACATCTGTCACGGATTGGGCTTCGATAAGAAAAAAATGAGAGATGGCACCTATCCTGTTGTGGACTCATTCTCTGGTTGTGCATCCTTTTGCCAAAATGGTACATTTTATGTGCAGGAGAAAGGTACCAGTAGGCTCAGGGAACCCAAAGACTGGCAAAGCAAAAAAAAAAGTTCTTTAAAAAGAACTCTAAAGGGGAGATGGACCTAAAAGAGTTCAATGAATACTGAGCATGGTCAGTAGGTACAGAATGCCAACTGATTGATGTGGAGAGAAATGGAAAACCAGGGGCAAGGGGAAATGGGATTTCCTGGGGAGGAGCTGGAATCCTGAATTGGAGCACTCCACACTGCAGTGTTTTGTTGCAGGTCCCACTTGTGATTCTCTGAATGCGGGCTTCTTAAGAGGCCTTGGGAGCTTTAGGCTTCCTGATTAGCCTGTAATTTGGGAGGATTTAAATCCATGGTTTTGTGGGTGTCTAAAGTTAGTTAACAATCTGCATTAGCCTCTGCATGATGCCATTCTCCCCCCTGCACCGCCCCAACATTTCACCTATCTGTCGGGCTAAGCATTACTGGGCTTTCACTATTAACATGCTGACATCCCTGACCATTTGTCACCAAACTATTTCCAATGGTGGCTACTTAATCTGATAGCGGTCTGCTGCTCACCAAGCACTGTGGTGGTTCAGCATCCATTCCTCTCTGCAGGCACAATTTTCTTTGTAACTTGTAAATGTAACTTAAACAGGAAACAATAAAGACGTAGAAATACATTGCACAGTTTCAGTAGTTTGAGCAGTTTCATTAGTTTGTGCACAGATACAATTTTAAGTTGAAGCCATTCACTTTTCAGTTTTAAAAAAATCTGTTTAGTAAAAAAAGAAGACGAGATGTGGGGGATTGAAACCAAAATAAAACAAAAAGGCTAGATAGATGAAGGAGTAACCGTGGGAATGGCAATACTTTACTTAAGAAAGGGATGAGAATTTCTCTGCCATCCGGGTATGGACATACATAAAGACAGGTACACAGAAGGTGTATAATAGGTGGTTGTCTAAATAGGGCAGCTGTGAGAGGAGATTCCAGGTGAACAATTAGCAAAGTGTAAGCATGGGGAAGGAAATAAAGGATGAGACATGGAGGAAACGGGTGCAAAAAAGTATTTACAAATATTAACAAAAGTAATAAGTGTTTATAACATTATGCTTGATAGTTTTTTTCTTGCAGAGATTCTGTATAGTTCAAGAATCAAATCTCTCAAGAGCTGTCAGTATAAGCTGCTTGTTCAACAGCAAAGTTGCTGCATTTAGGATCTAACAAAATTTGCTACAGATTGCCAAACCCTTCAGGTTTTCACCAGGTTTCAGTTCGTGGAGCCAAAAAATGAAACAAAATATAGACAAGCAGGAAACCAAATCGTAAGGCCATTGTGGAGTACATGATCCCTTCACTCTTCAGTACATTTGATTCATCAAGAACTAGAAGAATTTGTGAAGAACTCCCAAAAAGACAAGGTCTACATTTTGACAAGGTATTGTACTCTGGTGTTGTTTTTCAGTGTCTGACAGTAAGAAAGGATCACTTCACACATTACACAGCCAATTCCAGTTCCTTGACGGGGGTATCTATAATAATGCAAGTTTTTGTCATGTTCACACTTTACATCTTATGTAAACACCTAAAACTTAAATGTGTGAAGCAGGTCTTATGTTTGGCTCTGCTCCCATTTGTGCTTTTTTGCCACTTGCTCAATCACTGTGCCTGAAATTCATGCTTGGGTTGTGGAGAACAGTATAGGCTTAGTTGCTATATATACAGCCATAGGGACATCCTTGCTTGTCAGAATCTAATCTAACAAGACAGAAGGCCACACAGATATATTGCTGCTTTGTAATAGTTGCAGTACAAGCAAGTTTATTGAGCAATTTTCTGGCAAAGGCAAGTAAGACAACACCTTTTCCTACTTTTTAAGTTGATTTTTTGATTTAAGGAAATCTCTCTCTCTCTTTTCATACCCCACTTTTTCTTTTTTTTGCCTGAGGTTCTCTCTCTGCCTCTTCCACACTTACTACATTTTAGCAGGATACAAACACTGCTACACAACCATTAGCTTCATTGTTGCCCTACCAGATATCCAGCTCTCTATGATAGATAAGCTTAGACAACCAAGCCAAAAATAATGTAATCTACAATAGTTCATGGTGTCTGATTGAGAAGAAAGATCACAAGTCTTATTTGCTTTTTCAGGTTACCTCAACTGAGCTCAGGGCAAGTTATTACTGCATCAAATAAAGCCTCATCCGAAGAGAAGGGGAAGAATAAATGAAAGAAAAATTATTCTGTTTGTCTGTGAAATGTATACATCACCTTGACAAAGAACCACAACAAGCGTGAAAAGGAAACGGGATCAACCAAACATAAAAATGGTTCAATAAAGTATAATATAAAGCCTCAGCTTTGTGAGCCTTTTTTAAAATCCCCTTCGACTGATCATTTGCACTTGGGCCAAATTGCTTGGCCAAAGATATCAGGATATATGTGGTCGTAAAGATATCAAACACAACTACACTCTCATCAATACATGAGTGAATTTGAATGTTTCATTCCAAATTCCCTCGAAACAAGATGTGGTGCCACCATTATCAGTGATGTGTTTAGATGTACAGCCGCTCCAATTCACCAGACATATTTGTTTAATCTTCTATAGATTCAGCTTTACACAAAGGAAGTATCAAGACTGCAGCATCTGTGTCAGCTAAACTTACCAATTTCATCATTATATTGATGACATCTCACTCCAAATTTCCAAGCACTCTCATAAAGTGGACTAACATACACATTGGGCAGAAGGGAAAACAAGACTGAACCCTGGCTGACCTCCAAACAGAGGTCTCAGGAAGTTGACATGCAGTTTTGATTACAAGCCTCTATGATTTCCCCGCAAGGAATGCCTGTCGAGTTCCACGGCCTCATCATCAACAATTCATAGTCAACAGTTTCATAGGCCCTGAAAAATCTAGCAAAACCAATAAGATAAAAAATTCCTCTTAAATTATAAATGAAGATCAGTCATCAAAGCCAAAGCTCATGTGTCATACACAGGTCAACCTTTGAGACTGCCAAGGATTTAGGAATCAATGGAACTGTAGAGGCAGACACCTGTTCTACAAGCTTGCCCAAAAAAGAAAGAACAGCAATATGTATTAATTTAATGTTTATATTTGAGGAAGAGTTCATCAGTGACTAAATTGAAACATCTAACATCCAGTCCTCCCAATTGGATTTGTACCAACTGAGATAAGCATGGATCCAATGCATTTGGCTTGCATGCTCTCAGATCTACCTTACAGACTAATACCTGATGTGATTTCAGACTGGTCAAAATAAAAAAGAAGCACTAAGGAGCCTTCCCCGGCAACAGTCATGCTTATTTTTTTCTTAGTGGGACATGTATAACGGCCTTTTTAGAGTACTAGAAAATCTAAACCTTGTCCTCACAAAATGTAATGAGGGCTAGTTTTTCTCCAAGATGTACACTTCAAAGTTGAGGAAGTGGACAAAATCCAAACTAAATTCTGAAAAGTAAGGGAAAGGACCACAAAATTGCAAATCATTACTCCAGTGTAGACAGAGTTGCCTTTCTGGCATTTCCCTCTTTAAGAAGTATTACTACATGAGTACTACCATGTATGAGTGTTATAGTGGAGGAATCAATGACCTTTAAAAAATTGTGGTTAAAACTCAATAAAATAAAAATTCTGCAACGTTCACAAAATGCCATGGGGAAAGAGTTTTAATGTGTCACCAGTTACATCACCGAAACTGCATGAGAAGTACCACTCATTCAGCAACAGTCCATGCAGTTATTGACATTTAATGGGAAGAGAGCAATTTAGTTTTCCATTTAACAAATATAGCTTAAATACTGGAAACATTGATTTTCTTGCAATAGAAATGCTAGCTTAAGAAAGTAATTGTGTGGAACAAGATATTCTAAGACTGCAAGATTAATATGTGCAAAAAACATATTCATCAAGTAAGGTCATAAGGATTTGATACTTCATACCAAGCCATTGTAAAACAGCATTTAATGGATGTTTGTCTTGGTTACAGTTACCAAGAAATCCTGCAGGTTCTGAAGTTAGCATCAGCGGTAGCTCATGTGGCAGCATAAGCAGCTAGACTTACGGATATATTCAAGGAACGAAGCACACCCATCTCAATCACATTTGCCCAGAATTCTCAGGGTATGATCTTTCCCAGTCAGGATGCTGTCCCCCACACAGAAAAAGACCACACCTTTGACTTTAATGAGTGATTCATGTGCTCTTTTAAAAACGACGTTTTGTGTGATCACAAGTGGTTTGTGTACTTGTAAAAGTTGTTACTTGAATCGCTCTAATGTTTCTGTTGCCTTCCCTAATGGTGATAATGTGGTATTCTTTCATGATGAATTCCATACATTAAATATGTGCTGTGAGAATAAGAACATCCTGTATCTTCTGTCAAATAAATTCAGTGAGTGACCCCAATTTTTACTATTAGAGAAGAAGCAAAAAAATAATAATACTTGTATCATAACATAATAATCAAATAATCATACATCTCCATCATGTCCCCATTTAATGGTCATTTTCCTAAACAAACAAGAAAAGACCCATGATGTTTAGCCATTCATCATTTCAGCTGCCTGTATTGTGACGGGGCTATCAGAATGGTACACAGTGTTCTAAAAGTGACTGCACAACAGATTGCTAATAAAGGCATTATGATACTTGCTGGTTTAACACAGAATCGGCTTCTTTCCCACCACCCCACTGCTGCACACAGAGTTGACATTTTGTTTGGTGAAGTAATTCCTTTTTCTCTCACCTTTAGCTCAGAACACTGGAATCTCTACTTTGTACAGAAATTCTTATGGTGCACCTGCTGAAGATATTAAACACAACCAGGTATGTAGCCAAGGCAACTTAATGGATTTTTGAAACAGAACAGAAACTAAAGGGAATGTAATGATGTATTTCTGTTTGAATCAAGGCACTTGGGGCACACAAGACAGTTTTGTGCAAACATTGAAACATTCTGATAGAATCCCAGATGGAAGCGATTATATTTTTCACATGGCATTAGTTTGAAAATAATATGGGTCAGATCCACACAAAATTTTAAAAGTGGGATAATTTAGTCATGGCTAACCTCTGGATCCATCCCTATGAAATTAATAAGGTAAAATGAGTAGTTACAAGCAGAGCTGATGGGTCCATTAGGGTATGGGAGGGCAGAGGCCCACTTATGTCTCCCGCCTGCAAACTCCCCAGCCCAACACCAGACAATAACAGTTCAAAATGTTTTATGGGTTCTTACCTCCACAATGCAATTTTGTTACTACTGTCAGCAGCAGGTACACACACCTCTCTCCTGATTTGTGAATGACATTCAGCAGTGTCATTACACATGTGCAAAGGAACTGAGCCACTGTGCAGTCTTTTTGCTCCTTCCTCAGTTGTTTATTCAGGCAACAGGCAGACCATTGGGAATCCCAACTTGCCTGGTTGCCAAATATGGGCATGTAAGAGACCACCAAGAAATACTTTAGGAAAGAAATACTTTAGCTACCTAGATTCCAATTAAATATAAGGGAAAATGTCCTGACAGTAAGATCTGTACAACAGTGGAACAGTCTACCTACAGAGGTTGTGGGTTCTCCATCTCTGGAAGTTTTTAAGAAGAGGCTGGACAGCCACCTCTCATGGATGATTTAATTGGTTTTTCTGCACATTGTGGAGGGTTGGACTTGATGATCCTTGTGGTCCCTTTCCAACTCCACAATTCTATGATTCTATGAAATGGGCATTGAGTTTAGCATATTGCAACAGCAGGCATCATAAATGGTGGAGAGACAGGAGTCCCGCTGTCTGGACTTACTGTACAGTGAGTGAATTGGAAATTATCTTATTTATAATTTATTTGAAAGGGGATCCTCACCATTTTACTATAGTGTAAATGTGTGAGGGCTTGATCCCAACCACTCTTCCTATATAAAAAAAACAGTGGCTGGGTGAGAAGATGTATGCCTCCCCTACCCGCATGCGATTGCCCACACTGGATCAGCCTCCTGTGTGTTTACACTACAGAAAAATGGTGAGGATCAGCTGTCTGTGTTTAGTCCAGAGTGGGTGACCAGCCTCTGTATGTGTGTGTGTGTCAGATTTATTAATACTGCTATCCTAGACATGTTCCATTGTTTTCAACTGAAATTACTCCCAGGTAAGTGTATATAAGATTGTAAGCACAAATCTTAGTAAGTGAATTGTGTTTATGCCCCATCAAATCCAGACCCTCCTCACCATCAGTCAGGAGAGGCGGGGGAGGGATTTTAATCTCTTCTTAATTTTTATTTATTTGTTGTTTTTAAAAAATCTGTCTGGAGGGAGTTGGTGCTCTTTTTTTAAGCCTTGTTGTGGCACTTGGATTGCCTTACAAACCTCTCAGGCATTTTTCTTATGCCTTAAAATCTGACTTCTGTGGAATCTGAGTTCTTTGCATATCAATATGGCTTCAAAATGACTGCTTTAATCCTGCAGACACCCAGTCCCTCTCCAGACCTCTATTTTGCTCATGAAAGTAAAAGTCGCCTAGACGGTTAAATGGCCGCTTTCCTTTTGAGAGGTCCTGTGGATGTGGACAGGGTGGATTTTGCATGTTCAGAACTTGCGGCCCATGCTTGGTCCCGAGTAATCCAACCATTCTTACTTCTGAGTTACTTGTAAAGAGATGGATTTTGGATGCTTTTCTGTGTGGCCCTGAGGATATCATCCTCGTTTTGTGTGGATTCTTCCCTACTATTTTTCATTAATGAATTTAAAGTCACTTTATTCTCTGTGCAATGGGAGTTGTTGGTACAGATGAATATGGGTCTAAATAAGTGCTTTTGTGTGGCTATGTTAATTATTCCTCACCAATTTGCACTGATGATCTTAAAGTTAATGTACCTCAGTTCTCCCTTTCTGTGGTATGGGTGCTATTTAAAGGATTATTCTGTCTCTGGTGACCTCTGTCCCCATTGACCCTGTCCTCAGCCCCACCAGCTCCTGTGAGCACCAGCCACCACTGGTTACAAGTCCCAGCAGAAGAAATAATGAGACGATTTCTAACGTTAATAACTAAGCTTTGCTTTCTCTATTTTCCTCATCCCATTCCAGTAAGAAGGAAGTACTGTATATAATCACTTGCTTCTCACAGGTTTTCTGTAGAGAAAGAAAAATACTTTCTGATTATTGGTTTTTATGCTTTCCTGGAAAACTAATTGTATTAATATACCTCCAGTAATTCTAGAGGAATCGTAATTACTGAAATACAATTCATTGCTTGTTTATTTATTTATATATTGCCCCCATAGCTAGAGCTCTCTGGGCGGCTTACAGAAATTCTAAAATTGAGATAGGAACGAGTATGCAAAATTTAAAATTCTAGAATGCAGAACATACATACATAAAGCATTAAAAACCGTTAAAAATAAACATGTGGGTGATTAAGATGTGCTGCCATATGCCTGGGCAAAGAAGAAAGGCTTAACCTGGCACCGGAAAAATAGCAGCATTGGCGCCAGGTGAGCCTCGTCAGGGAGATCGTTCCAAGTCTGGGGGCCACCACCGAAAAGGCCCTGTCCCTCTTGGAGTAGGTACCCGGAGGAGGACCTTAGATGTTGAACCGTGACTGGGTATATACACATCGGGAGAGGCATTCCGTCAGGTATTGTGGTCCCAAACCGTGTAAGGCTTTATAGGTTAAAACCAGCACCTTGAATTGGGCTCGTTCGCAATGCTGAACTTTTCCCACCCTGCCCTAGTAAATTATGGAAACAAGATGATATTCAGCCATTTGTTGGAGGGATGGTGGGTTGGACCCAGGACCTATCTTCTGTGAGAAGGGACCTTCTGAGAGGGGACAGGCTCTGTTCACAGGAGGTCACTCTACCCAATTTGGGGGGATACCCCTCTCCCCCACACACCATACCTCACCCCATTCAGCAGGATGTCCTGACTTGCTGTGTATCATTTTGAGGGTGCTGGAGCGGCTGCCATTGGGAGGAGGAGATGGGGATGTCCATTTCGCTGTCCTCTCTTCCCTCAGTTGTCAACATGAAAGGGTCTAAGAGATATGGCTGGTTAAATATCCTTACACATTTCACCACCTCCTTAGGAGACTGTGGTGACTTCTCCTTACGATAACTTCCCCATTTAACTATGGCCCAAAACTTCCTGGGTGTCCCTGTATGAGTTGAAACAATTTCAACCTAGAATGGGTTTTTTCCCCTCCTTCTGTTCATATTTAAGATGTCACAAGAATCTTTGTTGTTCTTCCCTTCCACCATATGGTACAAAGGTAATTAGGTGTGATTATTTACCCGAGATCTAAAATAAAATAAAATCACACAAGCTGGATTTTTCTTTTAAAAGGATAAAAGCGTAGTAAGTACATGCTTATACTAAAACTACGAACACCCAAACTAATTATATTTTACATATAATTGAGCCAAAAAAGCAAATTCAAGGCAGGAGCATGTATATCAAGGGCCAAAGGCTGAGCCAAGGGTAGAGTTCCAAAGGAGACTGATGTTGAGGCAGTCTGTGTGACTGCTTTGCAACAAGTTGCTCAGGCTGAGGGACAAAACCAGGCTCGTGTCTGGATCCTCAGATCACTTGGTCCGGCTAAACTGAAGAGCAGTGGTATGGTCTCAGGCCATTATATGGGTGGTGCTACAGTCCAGCAGTGATAAGGCCCATAACTGCCTCTGTCTGAGTCCCTAGGTTAGGACTCCAACCAGCTTACACTCCAGGGATGCACAAGCAGGGCTAGGGAACATCAGAGCCAGGGGCCAAATCTGGCCCTAGGGAGTTCCCCACTGGCCACATACCCTTCCCCTTTCCACCAACCATTAATCATTTAGTGGTTTCTCAGCTTTTGTGCAGGTTTTTCCCCGTTGTAAAAGGTTGAAATGTCTCTCCTAAGGCTTGCAGCATCACTACAAAAGGCTTTTATCATGCATATGTGATTGGTCAGTCACGTAAGTGTGGGGACACCAACCTCCAGGGCCTCTCCCATGCTTTATAACCTTTATCTCCCTTTTTTTTTTAACATTGGGGAAAGTCCAGCGATTTTTTCTAGAAGTATGATGCATGTACTACAGTGCCATCTAGTGGCTGTATAATGAACGTATAGAACTTCAAGAGAAAGGAAATCCCTGAGAAAAAGCATGTAAAGGAGATCTTTCAAAGAAACTGGAAGCAGAAGCCCCAGTAAAGATTCAGGTCAAAACCCTGGTGTAGAGAAGCCCTCAGTTACTGGCAGGAGTTTTTTAAAAACTACAAGATACTGGTATTTTTTGTATTTGTCCCCACCCCTGTTGCCTTTGGCCCTGCACCTTTTGCCGTCAGACCCACCCACTTCTCTAAACATGAATTCAGCCGTCTGGCTGAAAGACACTCCCAGCCTTACTCTGGAATAGAGACAGAGTGCAATTTTTTTAAAAAAACAAAACAAAACCCTATTCTGGCAGCATTATCGATAGGGTGAATTACGTTTTACCAGTTTTAAACGACAAAAAAAGCATCTTTACATCTGGATTATATTAAATCAGGCCTTGTCAAAATTAAAGCCTCAAGTAAAATAGCAAGAGTAAGTTAGTAGTAGTCATCATTATGATCATCACTATTTGTTTGCTGTTTTTTGTCCTGAAGGCCCCCAAAATGGTGAACATCAAATTAAAATACAAACAGATAATAAATTGAGGTAATACCATCAATCCAACCAACATTGTAAAACAGCAGGATCGTGAGACCAGGTGATACATCAATTGCCACAAAAAAAAAAAGAGCGAAAAAACCCCAGTCTTTTTAGCAAAGAAGAGAACTATGCCTGGGTTGGTTGGTTATTTTGCAACAAGACTGCAAGACCCAGGCCTTAGCTAGACTTAAGGTCTATCCCAGGATTATCCCGGGGTCATCCCAGTTCATGTAAATGACACACACGGGATCCCAGGAGCTGGCAGGGACAACTCCGGGATGATCCCGGGATAAACCTTAGGTCTAGTTAAGGCCCCAGTGATTGCAGGCCTGCATTTGGCCCATGGATGGGACTGCTCCCCACCCCTGGTATATGGCAGATCCAGAACTCTGGGTGAAGCACACTATTATTTCAAAGCTGTAAGTCATCAGAGTCTTTGCTCTTTACTCATCTCTTTAAGCAAAACATCTATTAGGCGCAGTAATAAATGCAAATGCAAAGCAATCATTTTAGAAAGATCAAGCAAAACAGTAGAATTAATTCAGGAGGACTAAAGAGATGTTTTATGTAGCCGCTGAAATGCTGGAAGCATTTATATTGCCAGCCTAATAAGCAGCACTGAAGTGGAACCATTGTATCTGTGGCAGTCTGTCTCCCGTCGTTACAGTCTTACCTAACAAGCTGAGGCTTATTGTTCTGTTGATAGGTTTCAACACAGCCAGTTCCACAGGAGCCCACTAGAAAGGATTACGAACCATATCAGCCATTTCAGAATTCAACAAGAAACTATGACGAGTCCTTCTTTGAGGACCAAGTGCATCACCGTCCACCTGCAAGCGAGTACAATATGCATCTGGGACTCAAGTCCACCGGCAACTACGTCGACTTCTATTCAGCTGCCCGGCCCTACAGTGAACTCAATTATGAAACAAGCCACTATCCAGCATCTCCGGATTCCTGGGTTTGAGATTTGGGCAAGAAAAAAAAAAAAGCTCCAGGAACTGTGCATGTGCATGCATACCACGAGACATTCTTTTCCTGCAAATTTAGTTTGTTAAAGCCTGTTCCATAGGAAGGCCCTGATAATCAGTGTGGAAAAATTAAGATACTTTAGATGGCTAAAAGGATTGGAAGTTAAGCACGGGAGTGTCATTAGCAAGGGAGAAATGTATATCTATTTCTGTATCTATATAATCCTGTCTCTCTCTTTATATATAGATATAGAAATATATTGTGGGGGGGGGGACAACTATACAGTTGACCTTGTATGTAGAGTTTAAAAACAAATAGTGCTGTACATTGAATGTGGCTGAAGGCAATGGGAAGGTAGAACAGCCGAAGTGCGTCCGGAGTTAAGCACAAGAAAATGAACAGTTTACAAACCTTACGGGGGACAGCTTCTCACACTTTGTTTCCTCTCCTCATCCATTGTGAATCTAGGCTTCAAGTTGCATTTGGGGTTTCCTCTGTACAGCAAGATGTTTCTTGCCTTTTGTTAATGCATTGTTGTAAAGTATTTGATGTACATTACAGATTTAAAAGAGAGAGAGAGAGAAAGAGAAGTGCATTGTGTATATTACACCAATGCCACAGTGTTTCTTCATCTATGGTTCTAAATATTGCTTCAATTTCAAAACTTTGAAATATGTATGAATTTCCAGGGGCGAGGGAGGGATTGTTTTTTTATTATTATTTTTTCTTTTCTTTTCCCCAGTGCGTTTTAACAAGAGAAACAAAAACGGAATATTTAGCAGTATTGTTCGTTCTGATATGTGAATTTGTTTGTGGCAACTAAAAAAAAAAGGCATTCAGCAATTTCTGACAATTAACATTCATCATTCCACACTCCTTGTCAACGAAGTGCTTTTTCACTGCCTAAAATTTTAGATGTAGATATTTGAAATAGATTTTTTCATTTATACCAGTTTTCTTTATGATGATACAGTGTTAAAAGAAAATAAATTACAATTGATCTGTCATCCATATTTGCTAAGAATGTCTATTTCCAAGAATCCTCCATCCAAATACACATTCTTGCTTGTGGGCGTATGTTTGTGTGTATGTCTCCATGTATGCTTAATATTCCGTGTGTATGTTTGTGTAGCATAAACAATGTTCCATCTCAGTGTTGCCAGACATAAGAGAATTCTCATCTATGTATGAGAATCTAGGGGCTCCTTCATTTGCACGCCTGTACACAAATAAAACAGGCATTCCAGCTTGCTCAATGCAGCAATAATTCTGCTACCAACTGTTTTGGAGGAGGGCAACACAGTAGCAGTTCCTAACATCTCAAACAAAAGTGAGATTGGGAGAGTGTGCCAGATGGCTGGAGAAGGGGTGATATTTTCCTCTCTATTGCAATTGTTTCCCTAACCAAGGAAGGGGGAGTTGCTGTATATTCCTGCCGCCTATATCGGCACTATAGCAATGGCAGTAGAGTATGGTAGAAACAGCTTCTTCTTTCTCAATTTATCTAAGTATATTGTGTGCGCCTTCCCTCTGATCAGAGAAGCAAAAGTGGATGGATTTTGCAAGAAAGCAGTGGGGAGAGGGGGAATCTTGTACCTCCTTTGCATTAGGTTAGTTTTGGTGGACCCAAGATATTCCCTGCTCCCTAAAGTGAGAAATTTCTGAGCATCTGGGTTCGCAGTGATGAAGTAGGTGAAGGCTGGAGTGTTTCCTCTCCTTCAACCCTGCCCAATAAGTTCTGCTTTAAAACAAACAAACAAAAACCCAGCAAAACAACGACACAAATTTTGAGGCTGTGGTAAGAGGATCCCAAACTGATAATCTGGCAACACTGTTCCATCATGACGTTTGTCCAATTTTTAAAAAAATATATTCTCTACAGTGGAAACTCCCATGGTCTATGAGCTGACCATTGGTGACTCACATGATTACCCTGTCCTAAGTCTAGGAATTTGCTTTTTCATTCTTCAGTGGGACATCCTTTATGATCTCTTTCACGGTTTCCCAATGAAAGAAGGGAAATTACCCTTGATCTACAAGCTGCAGTACACACACAGGGAGTTTCTGTTGTGAGGAAGAACTTTCCCATTGATGCCATGGTCAGTAAAATCTCCACATCATACCCAGAAATGCTGGTCAGAGTGTTACCAGATATTTAAGTACACAGAGCAGGCCCTGCTCACTTAGAACACTGGGTGAGACATGCTGAGACCCTTATTACATCAGCCCCATTGACACTCTTGGGACATCTACTAGCTGAGGTCCTGTGCTCATACCCATCCCCAGGGAAAGTAAGAGCACAATACTGCAGCAAGCCAACCTATCTGAATACTATGGCAGAGCAGGAAACAAATGTGCAGAGCGTCATAGAGAGATTGGAACAATAACCTGGATTTTAATCTGTTTCCTATCCCTCTCCACAGAACAAAAAAAACACTCTACTTCTGTACATTTTAAAATTAGGTATAATAAAAGCGATGGTAAACAATATATTTTTGGGGGTACAATAGAGGAAGATAGGGAGGAACTAGGTCCATCATTTGACAATCATTGGTAAGTATAAAAATCTCCATTGTGGTTTTACGTTGTATTATATTAATTATAATTCAGCTAGTGATGCAATACACAGCCTTTGCACAATCAGACCACAACTACTGCAACATAACATTTCACACCAGCAGAGTCCTGGATGCAGCAGTGAATGCAGAAGGAACATGGTCTTTTCTGGGAGAACTGATATACAGTAATCCTTAGTTAGCTGAATGGCTTGGGGCAAATAAAAATGGTAGGAGAATCTGATGTTCAGGTATATAAGTTATGCTACTAATTGGCTGATACAAAGTTAACCTGGGTTACTCAGAGTTTCTAGTAAGTGATGGTAAAGTAATATGACTTGCAGAAAGGGATTATCCCAAGTTTGTCAATTATCTAGGTTTCAGGCTAAATGTTTTAAGAAACTTTTTTTTTTTTACTAAATAACAACAAAAATAATAGTTTCAGCTTTGCCTGATCTTTTATAAGAAAATATTTCAGAATTGTTACCTGTATTAGAGCAGAAATAAACAGACAGAGGTATATACTGTAATGTAGACATGGTTTGTCAGTGATCTTAGCACTGTAGTTAACTCTTTGAGGCATACCTTTTCAATGTATGATAAGCAACCTTCTCTCCTCTTGTATTAAATTAGGGGGAAAACACATTTGGAGAATCTAGCTGGAGGGAAGGGCTCAGTGGACAGACACACACACATATACACACCATGGTTTTAGACACAGGTTGTTCATATTTTCTTTATTAACTCGTCAGAAATTAAATGTGCACTTAAAGTATATAAGTGTTTTCAGAATCATCATTTTTTTAAAAAAAAAAATCGAAATGTGACTTAATTAAAATTAGAGCCTTGGCATCTGGTATATCACCGTCTTTGTTAGCATTTCATACAATGACCTCATAATCACATTTTGATTGGGTCTATTGTACATAACACAGAAATCTGCTTTGAATGGGTGGGTATGTGAGTGTGTTTAACATCCAGATGCTGAAATTGTAACTTTGCCCCCTTAAGGCCCCAAGATAGTCTCGGAGTGAGCTCCATGCTCACAGCAACGGTGCAAGCCCCTTCCAGCTCCAGAAGCAAACCAGACCTCGGTCACGCTGCTTCTCATGCTGAAGTTTCCCAAGGAGGCTTCAGAACCAGCCTTTAATGTAGCACAATGAACTACTGTTTGTATGTAGCCTAAGTAAGCTCCTACAAGTTTTAGAGGCAAACAGGCACAGAGGGCCCCATTCATTTAAACACAGGGCTTGCACCATCACCCCCACCAGCAGGTGGGGGTGGAATACCGTATTCCTTCAATTCTAAGACACACTTTTTTCCCCATATAAACATCTCTAAAAACGGGGTGCGTCTTAGAATCGCAGGTGCGTTTATTATTTCTTAGAATCAAAGCTTTTTTTCTGTTGGTGGTACTGAAATTAGAGTGTGTCTTACAATCGATGGCGTCTTAGAATTGAAGAAATACGTTAGTTTAATTTTTGAGCATAGGGATCTTGTAGGTAAAAAGAGCTGCACTTTCCCTGCCAACACATTTTTGTTAGCTCATAGATTTGAGTATCTGGGCTCTGCTGAGAGGAAAAGTATCTTGGGGGCTAGACAGCAGTTTTCTAATCCAAAGGCATGGAAAGGATTTTGCTCCCACTCATTCTTTAATTCTAAAAATTGGACTTCCTACCACCCCCACCCCACTTGATTGGAGCAGACTTGTGTTTAAACAAATGGGTTTGCTGCCATCGTGTCTTGTTTGGCCCTCACTAATGCACAACAAAAAGACAAGCTTGACAGAACATGGCAAGTGTGGCCGAAAGTCATCTGTTTCAAGTTGTGCTTGTGGGTATCCTGGGGCTTCTTGGAAGCTTGTCAGGGATTTTTTCAGTGAGAATATTGGCAATGAGCCACAAACAACTTGAAAGATAGCATGCCTGCTATCACCAATCTTCCTGGGTAATGCGCTGCCATACAGGGAGTATTGGGCACATTCTAGAGTATGTTCTCAGTTTTCATTGGATGACAGCTGGCATGACAGCTGGGCTGGCATCCTACATGAAACGAGTGCAGATCCTTGTACATGTCCCAGAAGCTCCTGCAATATGCAATGATTCTCCTTGCAATCCCTGCTCAAGGACTCCTCGCAGTCAAATCAATGAAGAAAGGGTTTGTTGAGGGGAGTAAGTATGAAAATCGCATTGCGAAAGAGAAGGCTAGCAATTGTAAGAGAGGATAATAGGATTTTACCAACTAAAAGGCTGCAGTAAAGAAAGATGGAGAGCCATTGTTTGGTACAAAAAGTTCAGGGAACCATAGAGTCCATGGAAGAGATCAGATATAGCTGCCTGGCAAAACATTCAAGCGTAAAAATAGTTGGGCAGTTAAGGTGCTAAGGAAAGATGTAGCTTTCCCTCCTCTCTTGAGTTTTAAAAGAGGAAATTACACAGACATGTGTGAAAGATGACTTACCCAAGGGATTCATGCTGACCTGGCAGGTTCAACTACAAAACCTTTGGAGGCGCTTTGTATTTTACGGTTCCTCTCTCTAAAAATAGTTTAAAGACAGAAAGTGGGATAACATTGTTGGCATCTGATTCCCCACTTCCACTTGATTTTAGTTGTGCGGTCGCAAATTCTTACATAGCGATTTTGTACTGAGTGCTGAAACTCCTACGAGTTACCAAGTCACATTCCAGTTGGGCAAACAAACGCCTTCACACCCTACGCAACATTTAGAGCAGGAATGTAGAACCTTAGGCCCGGGGCCAAAATCCAGCTTTCTTGGGATCCCAATCTGGTCCTCCAGGAGTCCACAGATGGCTATGCGCCCTTCCCCTGGCCCCATCCCTTTCTCCCAACCACCAACCACTGGGTGGCTTCCTGGCTTTTGTGCCGTTTCCCCCCATTCTAAAAGATTGAAATGCTTTTTCTAAGGCTTCATTACTGGCACTGAGAGCATTAAGCTAATATATCAATATATCGGCCTGCGCCTTTTGACTTTGACCCCCAACTGCTTTTACTTTCAACCCCACTCATTGGACTACGACCCCCGAAAGTTTCTAAAAAATGGAATTCAGCCCTCCAGCTAAAAGAACTTCTGGTCCTCTGATTTAGAGGGCTTTTTTTCAGTTTTTCAAATGGAAGAAATGGTAAGACAAATTCTTGTTTTCTTCAATGTAACAGCCCATGTAGAAAGAGGGATCCGCCCCGCCCCCATAATGTATAAAATGTATTTGCTGTACTGTAAAAATGTTGGATTTTAAAGCAAACCATATTAGACTCTTGATCAACTGTGTAGATCTCTATATAAAAACTATTGTTTTTTTTAAAAAAAATGCTGTTTATGGTCTGAAAGAAATGGTTAAGCTATTATAATACTAACAAAACTGCACTACCATGAGCAATATTAAGCATAAAAAGTGGACATTTCAAGAGTAAAATATTACTTAAATTATATTAACATTGAAAGTACATTTTTCCAATGTATAAATGCCCAAAAGTTAAAATAAATGTTGTCAAGTAAAATGGCAAAATAATAGTAATAATAATCATAATAATGATAATCAATGGATAACACTATTTCATTGTACATGTTGCTAGCATGTACAAAAGTAAACTTGAACTGAGATTTTCTATCAATAAATCCTGCTGTATTGTGGAGAACTGTTGTTCATAGCGCAGTATGTGAAAATGCAAAAGCAAGAAGGAATATATGCACTATTGCCATCAAACTCAAGAAACACCTCTATTCTCCATGCATTTGGGCATTAAAGTTGTGTAGCATAGTGGCTAAAAGTGTGATCAAAGAAATTCACAAACTTCCTAGGTCATGTTAGACAATATGGGCATAATAATCCTGGGTTATTTTAGAGAGTTTTTCTAATGATAGCTAAGGCCAGGAGTAGGCGTGTTGGTGTTTTGAACTACAACTCCTATCCCCTCCACCCAGCATGGTCAATGGTCTGAGATTATGGGAGTCATAATACTAAACATCTGGAGGGTACTGGGTTGCCTATTCCTGATTTACACAATGAAATTAATGTGCTTTAAACTCTTGAAATGTGGCCCATCTGTACAGCACAGAGTTTAACAGTGTAATCCTGTACATGTCTTTTCAGAGACGTAAGACCCATTGAGAACAAGAGGGTTTACTCCCAGGTAAATGTGCATAGGATTACTGCACATTTTGGAGGACTTTGGCACAATTGACTCTACCTTGAAATGTACTATAAGCATAATAATTAGGGGGGAGGGGCCAGTCTAAAGATGTCTGGGTAGATAATAATGCTTCTCCCTAAAAGCTTGCTAAAACATTATGCCAATATCAATCTTCCTGCTCCACTTATCAACGTAAACTTGCTAACTGAAAGACAGTCCAAATAAAAAGATGCCATATGGCTTTATTTGGCTAACAGGCAATGAAGCCCAATTCTGATTTCTTAGTTTTAAACTAAAGGTTGCTACAGAAATTTGGTATGTCATTGACCAGGAAACCAAATATGTTCAAATGATACAGAAATTATTCTCTATGGGCCTGTTCAGACATCATGCTAAGACACAGTAGTCTTTTGGCCTAACTATGGTGGGTTTCACATCATGGGGGGGGGGGACCACTACCACAACAGATAGTGAACCACCCCGGATAATCATTCCATTGCAGTATGGTTAATGGGCCTTGCCAGTAGTTAAAAAGGTCCTGGGGAGCTAAAATGTGCACCAGCAAGAGTAACCACCATTTCCAGTGACGCTCGTCACCGAAGAGGTTCTCTATGGTTGTGTGGCCACTTTTAATTCCCCCCCCAAGGAGTGGCCTCAGAGAGTCCATTCAGGCCAAGGGAAGGCTGGGATATGTGGGAAACCATGCAGAGGTACATCCACTAGCTACGGGGGTGGGGGGAGGTGTAGTAGAACCATGCAGTGCCGTGTGGTTCCACGGTCATGTGGCAGAACCACTTGCAGTGGTTTCACTAACCCCTTCTTCCCGTAGTTCTCCTAACTATGTCCCCTCCTTGCAAGGGTCATGCAAAAATATCTCAAGTAACCATTTTAGTGCAAACATTTTCACTGTTTCTCCAAATTGTATCTCACTTTTTGGCCCTCTGCGAGACACTGTTCCTCTCTGGCTGTCAGAGATTGGCAAAGTCTGTCAGAGATTGGTGCAGGGTAAGACCAGAAGCTTCCAAACTGGGTCAAAGTGAGGAGAGGCAGATTGCGAAAACTGGGACAGGGGCGGCTATCGCTCCTCTTACATTTTGACCCAGCCGCCCCCCCCCCCAGTCTCTCTGTCCTGGCCTAAGCCACCAGGAGGTATTCCTGCTATAAAACATCTGTCTGCAGACACAACTTGCTTTGAGCTCAGACTGTGACAATGAAGAGAACTCCTGCAGATCAACAGCTCCCAGGATCTGATAACGTCATGGAAGAATTGACTTTAACAGTAGAACTTCAAAGGCTGCGCCTACATAGAGCAATACTCAGAACTAAAGAGGCTTTCACAAGGATCAAACAAAAAGGTAAGTTGTAGGATTTGAGAGGGTGCTGCAGCCAGGGACAAGGATAATGGGAAAGCTGAATGCAGTGCTCAAATTGGGAGTGGGGGCAGTTCCACTACCTTTTGCGATGTCCTTTTGGTACTGTCTTTAGAAGGCTACATTGGGGTGGGAGCATGATTTGGCTAAGTTAGGGGGTGTGGTTTGCTGATTTCATTAAGGGCCCATCTAACGCTCTCAATAATTGAAGGACTGGCTCAAAGAGCAATTTCATGTCAAGATGATATCTATTAAATATTTGGCTATTGGCTGTTTTTAATTGGCAAGAAAAAATATTTGTGCCACAGCCACAGTGTTAAATAAAAAATTGCCACAGATTATTTGCAAGTAAAACAAACCTTTTCATTTTCTAATGCATGTTCAAGAAGGAGAAACTGAACACCTTAAACTTCAAAGTCACAACAGAAGTAATAGTGCTAAACTTCTCACTCATAGATAGGCAGTTTTTAATTACTATCTTGTTTCCCTCTTCCCCCACCCTCCTATCAAAATCTGGCTACCTGATATGCTTAGAAGCTAAATAATGTCTTAGATTGAGAACATTATAATTAACAGGAAGTATTTTACAATTTAGAGAATATTATTTAGAATATATGCATTATGTTTCTAGACTGTGTCAAGATTCTAACATTTCCAGACTTTAAAAGTGTGCCCCCCCAAAAGGCTGACAAATGTTTCTAGTCTTATTAAAACTCTCTTGATTTCCCTTGAAATCCTTCAGATGTTTCCTCTAAGCAGCCATTACTCAGTTCACTTGCAATTTTGCTTTGGGTGAAATTTCTGTGGCACTGAGCTGTCTTCAAGCCTGCTTGAAATGCATTCAGATTGGTAAGTGCTTATGTGAACAATAAGATCCATGCATACCTAATATTGCCATGTACCAAAGAGACCAAGTGATCATCTAGTCTGACCTACATGCCCTCAGGCAGATTCCTCCATTCATTAAACTGCGTCCATATCACTGCCTTGCCACAGGGATGGGGTAGCATACAGACTGGCCCTCAAACAAGTGAGTTATCTTATGTGTAAAAACTAAATGAAATAGCTATATTTAGAAGAGCACACACTGGATTCTAAAATGATGAGTTTCTACTTTCTATATTACGCTGACATTCACAAGTAAAGTCACTAGCAGAAGGCAGGTCCCACTTTCCTTGGTACTTGCTACAATTTCTGAGGATCCCTGGCGTCTGGGTTGCTGCCATACTTTCACTGCAATACAAGAATCAAGGAAGAAAGGAATATTTTATTTTATTATTTTATTTTATTTATTACATTTTTATACCGCCCAATAGCCGAAGCTCTCTGGGCGGTTCACAAAAATTAAAATCATCATAAAACAACCAACAAGTTAAAAATACAAATACAAAATACAATATAAAACGCACAACCAGGATAAAACCACGCAGCAAAATTGATATAAGGTTAAAATACAGAGTTAAAACAGTATAATTTAAATTTAAGTTAAAATTAAGTGTTAAAATACTGAGTGAATAAAAAGGTCTTCAGCTGGCGACGAAAGGAGTACAGTGTAGACCTAGCTTCTTTATCTACTGCTGCAGCCAGGTAAAGAAAAGCATAAGGGAGAGGTAAGGGAGAGAGTCTCGGGGTGGGAGAGAGGAAGGATATTTCTACATCTCAGATTCTGAACAGGAAAAGAACTCTAGGGATCAGAATTCTTACCTCACACTGGAAGCAAACATAAGTTGCTGGGGCTCATATTTGTGAATCAGGGAATTACAAATATTGATGAGTTCATTAGTTCTGTGGCACATGGACAACCTGAAAAGGGGGTGGTGGTGGAATAACCCAATTCCCTTCCAGTGGCTATATACAGGCCTGGACTAGTTGCTCATGTAGTTTTAGTTGAACTCAGCTGTAAAGGTCTGTCAAATATCTGGGAGGCAATCAGTCCATATTAACAATTTTTCTTAAGTTGTAAGCTAAGCACTGCATATGCAGGATAATGCTGGCTAATTATTTATTCAGTATTTGCCTTGTTCCAATAATTCTGACTTGTGGGGCTGCAAGAAGCTGATGCAATATCATCATGATTCCTGCAATTTTACAGTAATGTTCATATAACTGCGTTAGTTTTGGCAACGCTTATTAGATTACATGAAAGCAAAGGTGCCCTGTGTAAAGAAACAATGCTTCCAGCTATCTCCCAGTGAAGAGAGTAGCCAGAATTTTAATAATCATATTTGGGAACAAAACTATGTGATCTTGAATTTTTTATGAATGCCTTTGGTTTATAAGGGCATGCTAAGAAAGAAAAATCCAACTCTGCCTCTTTGATTTGCATATTAAAGGAATGTTTCCTAATGCTGAAAAGAGCCATGACAGCAGTAAAGGAACATTTGATAAAAAGTCATGAAAGAAAGTTGGGGGGCAGCAGGGGAAATAATTAAACAACCTCAAAATACATTTTACATAATGGAAACGCTGCTCTTTGTGGGACAGGACAACATGAGGTGAAATCTCTCTTACGTTCTTCCAACAATTAACGAATAAAATAAAATAGTACACTAAAGGCGCAATCCTATGCCTGTTTAGACAGAAAAAAAGTTATACAACTCCCAGCATTCCCCAGCCAGCATGGAAACAGCACCAGAGTTGGCCTGAAACTATTGTTGGCGTGGGAAACCTCCCAGGCAACACAGAAATGATTACATTACCAATGCAAATAACCAATTGAGCACTCAGTCATGTGGGGAGTCCCCACAAGCGGTATACTAATGGTGGTGTGTTAAAGGAGTGCAGCATACTTAATAACCCATGGAAATAAAGTGCACAGAAGTCACCAGGCCCGGAAAAAGTATTCACTAGCTTGCCAGCCAATACATCTATGCTGGTCATTTGAAGCCCATTGATGCCCACAAAAACCAAGTCTCCTAATTTGGAAACGCTACACTGGCTGCATGGAAGAGATTCTTAACACAGATGATCAAGTAAGCTGCTTTTTATCAGCATTGCTCATCTCATCCACTCTTACTTTTACCCAAGTATTCAGATCTTTTTATCCTTCAGGCTCTCAAAGCAGCTGTATGACACACCTCATACAGTCCTCCTCTATGTGATGGTTGAAAGAGCCATAAATCACAATGGATTCTGAGAGAGGGTTGATAGTGCTAACAGAATCCAATCAGAAGGAAGCAATATCCTTTGCCTTCTCAACTGGAGAACTTTTTTTTAAAGATACCTTAACTCTAATGGAAAGACAGGTCATGAAAGCAGCTTAGCATTTCTTTGAGCCATCCAGAATTTCCAGGCTAACCAAGTAATACTTTGCGGTGACAACCTAAGTGTATTATACAAACAATCAAAAATATACTTCTGGTGCAATCCATTTTCACCAGGTATTTTGGAAAATCTTAGTCTTTCGTTCATAGGCTGAGGATTTGTCACACTCCATTTTAGGAAAAATAGACTTTTGCTTCAATAATTCACCATTTATTACTTCAGATACTGCCATATTATGTAGTATGGCCCAGAGTGGAAATTCCCCCTTTCTAAATGGAAGACTCCAATGCTATTCACTAGCTATAGTGAAGGGTCTTGTCAGTTTTCCCATTATATGCATCTATTATCAGGGCTTTATAACTCAACTCTCAAATGTCAAACCTGTCTGATAGGTGCCAAAAGGCATTTGAGCCCATGAAAGATTACGTGCTGGAGATTGTTCCACTAAATTCTTTGTAAATCAGCCCGCCAGCCACATTCAAGTTCTTCTTAAAGGATTAATTGAAAGGTAAGATGTTAATGCTTAATAGGATTCAGTTTCAGCTGAAGGAGTTCAATGTAACAACAGCGTTCTTGATACACAAATATACTGATGCTACAACACTTCACACACAGCCAAGTCCTTGGGTAACATGAACAGGAATAGGTTACGTAGCAACCCTATACACCTTTATTCAGAAGTAAGACCAAATGAGTTCAATGGAATTTACTCCCAGGTAAGTGGGCATAGGATTGCAGAGCTTATATAGACCATTACATTCAGTGTAGTACCATCAGTCGTACCAGGAGGAGGGCCTTCTCTGCTGTGGCACCCTAGTTGTGGAATGAGTTCCCTAGAGAGGTCCACCTGGCACCTACATTATACTCTTTTAAACGCCAGGTGAAGACCTTTTTGTTTTCTCAGTATTTTATCAACTTAATTTTTAACTTGCTGTTTTGAATTTGTATTTTAAATCTGTATTGATTTCTGCATTGCTGCTTGGTTTTATCCTGGTTGTGCTTTTATATTGCATTTTATACTATGCTTTTATACTGTTGTTTGTTTTATATTTTGAATGGTTTTAATTTTTGTAAACCACCCAGAGAGTTTCGGCTATTGGGCAATATCGAAATGCAATAAATAAATAAATCATCTTACCACACTCTTAACTATACATGAAACTATAGGGAACAACAGTATCTGCAATCATTGTTCCTGATTAGTAACATAACTTCACAAATTATTTGCTATCTTTCCCCACTGATGGTTACAATAATATACAGGATTTGTTTTTTTACCACTTATGGCAATTAAGGCTGCAATCACACACTTATCTGGAAGTAAATCCTACTGAACTCAATAGAGCTGAGAGGATGGTTATATTATTATTATTATTATTATTATTATTATTATTATTATTATTATTATTATTATTCTATACTACACCCTAGCTGATGCTCTCTGGGCAGTTTACAAAGATTAAAAACATTTAAAATACACTATGCAAAACTGAAAAACATAAAAACACACAGACAGTACACACAGAGACAACTATATCTAAAAACAACTTTGAGCAATCAGCAAAACCATAAGACAAATCCAGGATCGATTAAAACAAATACCTGGGAAAATAGAAAAGTCTTGACCTGGCACTGAAATGAATTTTTGCTTTTCATTTTTTATTGTGAATTTAACAAAACTAAAAAAAATTCATAAAAAAGGAACAAACCTTACATGCATAGAGAAATGTCTTTTTTTTTAATCCGATACACCATTCATAAAAAGAAAAAGGGAGAAAAGCAGACCAAATGTCCATATATTTATCCACTTGCAAGTGCCATCTATATACCACCCATTCAAATGTTGATAGCGTGGTTAAGGCCTCAGCCCATTGCATTATGGGAGGTGAACATTTATCCTTCCACTGTAATAATATCTGCCTTTTAGCTAATCATAAGAGCTCGGAAAATCCATTTGCGCTGACCATGCGTTAACTTCCAAGAAACTGGTAGGTAGGTAGGAGGATATGCACGTTGTTCCATGTTAATATAAAATTTCAATACAAAATGTATCCTTATTATAACCCCCTCCCAAAAGGGGGCAACTATTGTGCATTGTCAAAACACATGAATAAAAGAACCATTAAGTGTGTTACACCTCCAACAATTATGCAAATTAGACAGACCGTTATTCAAGAGGTGTTGTGGAGTCCAATAAATTTGAAACAAAATAAGATCAGTGGAAACTTCACATACAGACGCTAAGACAACCATCCATTGATTAGGCAAAATAGGACACTCCAATTCTCTATTCCATTCCCATAGTAGACGTTGGGTATCATATTTATTTACTGTTTCTAAGTATTATATATGCATCATAGGTCAACATGCCTATTCAACTACTATAAGTGTTTCCAACAATAATAGAATCTCTGAAGTTGTAAAAGCAGCTGGACCAAACCTAGATTCTGGCGTTGCAGTTGCAAGTATTGCTATTCAGCCATAGTAGGTAAATTATATTTAACATGTAAATCAGAAAATGACAAGAACTCATCGTCTGGACCTATTAATTGATCCAATGTAAAAATCATCCTATCCAATTCTTAGATCTGGTTTTCCACATAAAGTCAAATTTGCAGAGAAAGGCAGGTTGCTTACCTGTAACTGTAGTTCTTCAAGTGGTCATCTGTGCATTCACAGATACATGGGCTCTGTGCCTGCGCAGAACCTCGTTTCAGGAAAAGTCCATAGCTGGGGATTGCTTTGGCGAGAACACTCCCCCACCGGTCTACTGCACATGCAAAACCGAATTCCTGCCTCCCCTCAGTTCTCTTGAAACCACCAATTGCAGCCTCAGAATTGAGGGAATAACCACACCAGTATCCACATGGTATCGACATCGACACCGACGAGGGGTTGGTGGGTGGGTTGTGTGAATGCACAAATGACCACTCGAAGAACTACAGTTACAGATAAGCAACCTATTTTTCTTCTTTGCGGTCTCTGTGCATCACACACATGGGCGATTGACAAGCTGAGCCACTTACCGGAGGAGGGTAGCTGTCTCATTTTTTTTTCTTTTTCTTTTTTATTGTGAATATCAACAAACAGAACTGATGATAGCACAGCTCGACCAAACAAACAATCAGCTCGTGCTCAAATATCAAGACTGTAGTGCTTGACAAAAGTAAGTGGTTTAGACCATGTTGCTTCTTTGCATACATCAACGAGTAGAACTCCCTTAGTCAACGCTCCATGAGTCGAGTGTGCTCAAATCTGCACAGGGAACTCCAATTTTGACAATTGGTAAGACAGTCTGTACAATACAACCACTTAACCTTTGTGATGAGACAGGGAGGTCCTTATTGCGGACTCCATAGCAGATAAATGCAGGTTGCTTACCTGTAACTGTACTTCTTCAAGTGGTCATCTGTGCATTCACACATATGGGCTCTGCGCCTGCGTGGAGCTCGTTTCGGAAACTTCTATAGCTGAGGCAAACGGTTTTGGCGGGAACCCCTCCCCCACCATCAACTGACTCTGGGTCCCTGCCCTTCTCCTCAGTTCCTTGAGACCGAATTGCTGGCCTCTTAACCAGGAGAGAAACCACTTGGTATCAACGTCACATTGATATCAACACCAAAGTGGGGATGGTGGGTGGGTTGTGTGAATGCACAGATGACCACTCGAAGAACTACAGTTACAGGTAAGCAACCTGCATTTCTTCTTCGTGGTATCTGTGCATCACACATATGGGCAATTAACAATAAATGAGGACAATAGTGACTGTCCTCATTTAATGACAACGTAACAGGAAAATGGTATTTTAGTCTTACAAAATTTGTCTGATGCAGCCTTGCAAAAACAAGAGCTTGCCTTACATCAGGTCAATGTAATGAGACTTTCACTGGAGTAGAAGGAAACTGGCAAAAGGTAGTAATTGAAAAAGAACCTTCCAAAAATGTAACCTGAAATCCAAGGTTGCCATTGGCTCAGATGGATTTGCTGTCCAGAGAGTGTAGCAAGACAGATAAACTGCATGCTGGAATGTAACTTAGGCTCAGATAAAGCATCCAGTACAGACGTATTGACAACTATTTCAGCCCTAGCATATAAGGAGTGTAAAGGTAAGTACATCCTTCAGGGAGGCTGAATGAGGATGGAAGTCCTGAAGATCTGAGTATTTAGAAAAAACATTCCATTTCATGGTCGATGATTTTTCTGTTGCCAGCTTACAGGCTGGGTGGAATATGGAATCGACCTCATGTCAAAATTAGTCATGGTATCAAGATTCTTCATGCAATGAGTCTGAGCATGAGTCTGAGCATTTGTAGATCAGGCTGTAAGGAAAAAAGGCTCAGTACTGATAGGAGTCGGAGGACCCTACTCTGATATCTTCAGAAGTAGAGTGAGCCATGCTTGTCTCAGCCACCGAGGGATGACTATGATGTAGTCTGTGTGGACCAGATGATTTTTATTTTTATTTTATTTATTTATTTTTTAAAAAATATATCATTTATTTATTTATAGCTTTACTCTTGAAATGAGAGGGAAAACGAGAGGAACAGGTAATAGATTCCACTCAATCTGGAATGCATCTTCTAGGGATTTATTATTATTATTATTATTATTATTAATAATAATAATAATTTTATTTATTTATTTATTTTTGTGATCTCTGCTATCGAACCAAACAGGTGACCAATTGTATTGTGAGGTGTCACCAGAAGTCTATCTCTGGAATCCCATATTCCTGAGAAAACCCGAGATAGAACCAACAGATTTGACTGTCACCTGTGTGGGACCTTCTGAAGTCTGTTGAATGATTTCGCTTGCCTCGTTCAGCCAAGTGTAGGACTGAAGTGAGATTCCCCTGCTGATGGTCCCATTGGAATCTCCATTGTCATTAGGGTAGATTCAGAAGAGTGGGTTATTCCTTCCTTGTTTATATAAGACAACACACTGTGTTGTCTGTAAAAACTCACACTCTGTGGCCCACCAGGTAGGTCCTAAAAGACTGGAGTGCCTTTTTTACCGTGCAATATGGAATTGTTATAGTTGGAGTGAGTCTGGATTGCTCTGTGGTTTCTACTATGAGGTCCAGAGAGCCCAATAAATTGAGGATTAGTCCCACTGTCTTCGATAGCATCCTCTTCTAAGATGCTACTAGAAGCCAGTTGTCTAAATACGGGTAGACTTTCACCATGTGTAGGCAAATGAACTGCCATATATTTTGCAAACATTCGGTGGGCTGTGCTTAGGTCCAATGGAAGCACCCAAACTGGAACATATCGGTACCTATGATAAACCCAAGGTACCTCTGGTGAGTGTTCTGAATGGCTATATGGAAGTATGCATACTTTTAAGTGTGTGGGGGCAAAACATACTCCCTTCTGAGGAGCAGCATTAAGGACAGTGTGTCCTCTGTAATTTGCTGGTTCTGACGCAGGAAACAAGATGAGCGATGGGATTGAACAACCCTTCGCCGTCGAATAGCAGGTCCTCAATCTATCTTACAGAGTGAGACCTGCTAATCATAGGTATGCATGCGAAATGCCAGAGCGCGCACCACTGCTCTCAACGCACAGTTGGTGAGGCAACAGGTCATGTTAAGTTGCTGACGAGAGGAAAAGTTGTTTTCTGGACATCATAACTAGATAGTGTATAACTCTGGGGCCCAAAGCAGATTAATATGTTCTGTGGCCTGGTAGGTCCAACATATATGTTCTGAAAACTCCCCTTGGGAATAACTGAACTAATATAGAATTGGAACATGGGTGCGTAAAGAAAAAACCCAGTGTCCATTACTGGACCTTATGTAAAGATTCTCCCCTTTCCAATGTCAGAGCAATCAAAGAAGGGGCCTTCAAGGAATTTTTAACTGTCAGAAGCAGTTGTTGGAAGGAAAAATATCGACATTGGAGTTGGCTTCTCAGTACATACAGCGTGAGATTTATTTACAGGGTTATGTGTCTCGATACCAAGTCATCCTCAATGATCGAGAAGTGGTAAAAGTCCTCCGAAGGAGGTTCTGCCCTGTGTAGGCACTACATCATGAGGTGATGCAGACGAGAGCAATGTTGACACCGACTGATAGTCCTCAAAGGATTGAGGGGAATCAGGTCTATTCTTATGCTCCGACTCATCTTCCCCAAGTTGATCTCCTGATGCCCCACAGAATGGGGGTGGAATGGGGAAGAGCTAAGTAATTGTGTTAAGTTTAAGAAAGTAAAAGGCTTGCGTAGTCATTAAAATTGTGTGTGTGGCTATCTCAAGGCTAAACAGAGGAAGACTATCTGTGAGCAATTACCTTGAGATAGAAGCTGTACTGGGAACCTTGCCAGGATTCTCTAAGATATCATGGTGTTAATGATATGAATATACCAAAGATCCTTGAGGCTGGGTTAGCCTAATCACAGCTGTATGTAATATAGATAAAAAACTGTGTATATATGTATATGTGTATAGCTTTTGTCACTCTGCACAATGACACGGAACTGTAAAGAAATCTAAAGCTAATAAACTTACTCTGCTAAGTAAGACCTGCATTGTGAGCTGTGTTTCTGAGCACAAACAGAATTCCCAAGGAAAAGTTCTGGTCCCAACAAATTGTACTGACGCATTGTGGCTGTAACAGCTGAGCCCTGTGTATCGGTCGCAATGACAGTGATCTCGGTTGTACGTGTCCCCATCACGGTACTGATGCCAGTATCCATGCTTGTATGGTATTCTCAGGAGACGTGGCCCATTTGTCATTGTGTCCCCTCCTCTCACAAGGGGGGGGGCAAAAATGATGACATCAGACATCATGGTAATAAAACTCTCTCCATTGAAAGCAAAGCACTCAGAGCATAGAGACTCTGGAGGGAGACCGTGAAATTGGTGGTTAGCCTGCAAGGGATATAATGCCTGATGTGGTGGACAGATGTCCACTGGCTTTGGAGGGGAGAGAGATCACATCTCACCCTCTGACATTTAAGCTGCACGCGAGATGCCACTCTTGGTATCAAGAGTCTCAGCCTTTGTACCAAAGAAGCTATTAATGTTATTGCCAATTTCGGTATCAAGGGTTCCAGCCTTAGTACCGAAGAAACCAGTTATGTTATTGTCAGTCTCAGTACCAAAAATTCCAGTCTTGGTACCAAAGAAATCAGTTACGTTATTGTCAGTCTCAGTATTATTGCCACTCTTGGTATCAGGGGCTCCAGCCTTGGTACCAAAGAAGCTAGTTATGTTATTGCCAGTCTCAGTATTGAGAGTTCCAGCGTATGTACTGATGATGCTAGTTATGTTATTGCCACTCTTGGTATCAACGGTTCCAGTCTCTGTACCGAAGAAGCTAGTTATATTGTTGCCAGTCTCGGTATTGAGAGTTTCAGTCTCGGTACCGAAGAAGCTAGTTATGTTGTTGCCAGTCTTGGTATCGAGAGTTCCAGGCTCTGTACTGAAGAAGCTAGTTATGTTGTTGCCAGTCTCGGTATCGAGAGTTCCAGGCTCTGTACCGAAGAGCTAGTTATGTTGTTGCCAGTCTCGGTATTGAGAGTTCCAGGCTCGGTACCGAAGAGCTAGTTATGTTGTTGCCAGTCTCGGTACAGAGAGTTTCAGGCTCAGTACCGAAGAAGCTAGTTATGTTGTTGCCAGTCTCGGTATCGAGAGTTTCAGGCTCTGTACTGAAGAAGCTAGTTATATTATTGCTACTGAGGAGGCCACCCATGGGGACTCTAACAGTAGTGGTTAGATCTGGCTTCCATACAGTAGCCTTGGAATGAGGCTTTTGTTGTTGTTGTTGTTGTATGTCCCAAAGGCTTAAGTGACCTGGCCTTCCTAGATATTTCTTTTGCTGCAGAAGCAGCTAGAGCGTGTCCAGATTTCTGGAAGATCGGAATGACACACGGATAGAGTCAGGGTCCGAGGATTCTGAGGGGACCTAAGGGGCCTCTGCCACGATTGGCTGCATAAAGTACTTCGGAGAATCCATGGCTTCTAGAGCTTTTCTCTGCAGAAATGCCCTGAGCAATCAGTCCCAGAAGGCTTAAGTGATCCGGCCTTCTAGATACCTCTTTTGCTGCAGATACAGCTAGAGAGCGTCCAGTATTTGAAGATCGGAATGACCCATGGTTACAGTCAGGGTCCGAGGACGCTGAGGGGACATAGGCTGAGGAGCCCCCGCCATGAGTGGCTACATTGATTGCTTTGAAGAATCTGTGGCTTCCAGAGCATTTCTCCTCAGAATCGCCCCAAGCGATCAGTCCCAGAAGGCTTACGTGATCCGGCCTTCTAGATATCTCTTTTGCTGCAGATACAGCTAGAGAGCGTCCAGTATTTGAAGATCGGAATGACCCATGGTTACAGTCAGGGTCCGAGGACACTGAGGGGACATAGGTTGAGGAGCCTCCGCCATGAGTGGCTGCATTGATTGCTTTGGAGAATCTGTGGCTTCTAGAGCATTTTTCCTCAGAATTGCCATTACGCGTTTAGCCCTCAGAAGGCTTAAGCGACAGATCTCGATGATGCGAGCCTCTCCCAAACAAATCGAGAGAATATCTATCTGTTGGGGAAGCTTGCTGACACATCTTCAGAAAAAAAGTCCTTAACAGCCATGCAAGCCCTCCCTGATGCAATCCTAGATTGCTGGAGGGTGAAATAGCAAAAAATACTACAATAATAAATTAAGACTTAACAAAAACTGAAAACTAAAAGAACTAAAAACCTCAGCACTCTAAAGCTTTCTCCTCACGAGAAAGACAGAAGTTCCCAGTGAGACATCCTTTCAGCAAGGCGGTCAAAAGAGAACTGAGGAGAAGGGCGGGGACCCAGCGTCAGTTGATGGTTCCCGCTAAAACCGTTTTCCGAAACGAGCTCCACACAGGCGCAGAGCCCATATGTGTGATGCACAGAGACCACGAAGAAGAAAGAGGGGTTGTGTCAATCTAAAGGATTGAATCCTATCCCTATAGAATGCCAATGCTCACCGCACATCGAGGGTATGCAGCCTTCACTCTAGGTCTGTAGAAGGAGACGGAAAAAAGGCTGGTAGGAAAAAAAGCTGGTAGTGTAATCACATGATAATCCGAAACCACCTTAGGTACAAAGGCTATATCAGGACATAACACTGCTTTATCCTTGTAAAAAGTAAGGGGGGAAAAGTGGATCCACACGGAGTGCACAAAGCTCACAACCCTCTGCACCGATGTGATGAGAAACACCAGCTTCCAGGTGAGTAAACGAAGATCACTTGTAGCCATCAGTTTGAAGGGTTTAGCTGTTAATTAATTAATTTATTTATTTATTACATTTCTATACCGCCCAATAGTCGGAGCTCTCTGGGCGGTTCACAAAAATTAAAAACATTCAAAGTATAAAAAAACCATAATATAAAATACAAGTTTCTCAGTCGTCGGAAAAATTGCCAGATCAGAGGATGAGTCAACACCATGGAACCCTGCAAAGTGCCTCGGTAAACAGAAAGCACAGCAGCATAAACTCAGAGAGCGGAATGTTTGAGACCCTTTTCAACACCTGCAACAAATGCAAGCTGGTTGCACTACTGGAAGAAAAAGTGAGTGTACTTGAGCTACGAGTGTCCACCATCCAAGGAATAGGAAAAGGGTTCTTAGACAGAATGGTGGAACTTCAACAGCAGAGAGAAGCACAGGAGGTAGAAGAGCAACAGCAAGATGAAGCAGAAATAGGGAATGCTGAAGTGAGGAAAACCAGTGAAGAGGAAACTCCCTGGAAAAGGGTGACAGTTAGGAGCAGAAGAAAGGATGAGGATGGAGGGATAGAATTTACTGAGGTGATGCTATTAAACAATTATATGACTGCCTTATTGTGCCCCAAACATTGCACAACTCATTTCTGAAGCATGTCAACTTCAGCATGGAAATAGATCCTAAATATAACCAATTTGCAATTTTAAAAATCCACTGGGACTTAGCAGAATATTTACCCTGATCCAACAAGGGCAACGAGGTTTGCAATTTCTCCCCGCTCATAAACATAAAATGATGCAGCATAAGCAGTTCTCATAACTGGAGTCCTGCGTTCCCCAGCACTCAGGGATGCATGCAGGATCCCACCTTGCTGAATCAAGACTGCTCACACTGCACTGAACACCTCTATCAGTACTGATTACCTTTGGAAAGGGTCCGAATCCTGCTTGCCTCTTCAGCTAAACTGACAGCACTGAGAATCTGAGTAAGGTATGCCTGCATATAAGGATATTTGAACTTGGCCTATTGTTTCCAGAAGCGATGTGAACATTTACCAAATATTTGTCTAAAAATAATTTCATCAAAATAAAAAAATAATGATATGCAGGTTTCTTTTGTAATGGTTCTTTAGCTCTGGAAACAGTCCAAATAATGAAGATGAATCTAAAATTGCATCTTTAAACAATTTGTAAAACAGATGTATGAAATGAAATGAAATTATGTGTAGGAATTCTGCACATGTTCAAAAACCCAGGTGCTACGTGAAGAGAAGTATCTAGCTAAGTCAGATTGACATTTAGATTCCATTTAAAGTCTCTGTGTGTGATTTAATACTTTCCATACACTTTTTCTTCTTTTCCCCTATTTTCCCAAATGCATTTCTTTTTACATTTTGACATTTGGCTGTGTTGTTTTAAAAGGGAATTTCTCAGCAAAATCTTCACCATTTGCTAAGCTCCCCCAGGTGTTAGTAAGCTCCCCCTTAAATCCCAAGGATAGTTCACTGGGTTCTGTAAGAGGTAATGTAGGAGTTGGTGTTCTCTGAGCTTTGAGAAAGTAAAAGCCTTCTTTTTTTTTTTTTCTAGGGCTAGACTAAATGGAGGGTTCCTTGGGGCTTAGAAATTCCCCAAGCAGCTAGACAGACTAGAGCATTCAAGCCAGGACCAGACTGTGGCAGCTAGCAACCCTAACACAATTCTTTGTTAAGAAGCACTTGCAAAGGAAGAGGTCTACCAGTAGACAAGTGAGGAACACTGGAAGCAAAGACACCACAAGTCTCTAGAACTCTCTCCTCCAAAGGAAAGTAAATGTAGTAGTGCTGCCTACAAACTTCTCACCACAATGCTATGCACTTCCCACTTCCAGAGTAATGCAAATTTAATTTTCAAGATGGAATATTGTCTCTCTCTCTCACACACACACGTATAATGATCATACACACAGAGATCCTAAGTAACGTTCACTGAAGTAATGTTTCCCCATTGCCTCCTTCTCCCCTCATACAACCATCTGTCCCCCACACAAGCCCCTCTCCAGGCTGCCTCATTTGCTGCAATTCCCTTCTTCCCCAGCAGCCCCTCCTTACCCCACCCCACACTAGCTTGGGGTCCCTCCTGAATATAGTTTTTACTGGGACCTTTGACCCAGAGTATCTTTGGCGTGTACGCTGTGCTTATTAATACTGAGGATTTTTCTGATCCCAGGTACTTTTCTTAGTATCTTTATGAAGCAACAAGCTTTAATCAAAATCATATTTTATGCTACACACATTTATGTCAGTGAAATACATATAATTGAGGGTGGTGGTGATTGTTTTATTGTGATGTATTTGACTCCGTACCTCATTAGTAAAGTGTTTTTTTCCAAACAAAGGAAGGTTATGTGGAAAGCAGCATCAACTCAAGCCCAGTAATATTTCAAAAGCCCTTGGCAACATAAAAAAACCAAACCCCAAGGTTCTTGATGAAATATTTGTGATTTTATTTATTTATAAACAGTACAATATAATTTAAATAGCATTTACAAGCTTTCATGTGATTCGCATGAAACATTAACTGCACGATAGCACCTAAATGCCTTTAGGACTCTGGTTGCCAGAAAGATAATGAATGTTGACAGCTGTCGTCCATCAGGCAAAGTGTTGGTCTTACACCCAGGAGACAGGACTTCAAACTACACTTCAGCTGTAGGCTTACAGAGTGATCTAAGCTGTGGCTATCCCTCACCTGCTTTCCCTTGGTATGGGAATAATAGTGGCCATATCTTATAAAGAATGCCAAGATAATATAATGAAGTCTGCAGATTCAATGCTATACATACATGGTTACTAGTTAAGCAGGTACAAGACTTTTATAACTAAGATGGAGGGTACGATGCTAGAACTCTCTCTATTGTACCTTTTGGAATTATCTTCAGCTAGTCATCTCCAAATAATCAAGGGTGAAAAGCCCAATGATTTTATGAACACATGAGCATCTTGTATTTGTGTTAATTCAGAATAATTTATATGGGACCTATGTTATTTTAAAGGGCAAACACACACCTTGTGGGTGGGCTGCTTGTGCATTTTCTACTGAAGCATCCATATCGAAGTACCAAAAAAAATCCCAGACGAGCTGCACACAGAATATTGAGAGGCAATAAGGACCTCAAGGCAACTAATGTGCAAAGCAATGAAGTGCTCTTTGATCCCTGTCTTCCTACTGCTTTCAACTCTGCAGGAAGAATTTATAAAAATTGTTTCCTTGATGAGTCAAGCAGTGACCCAGATAAGATGGACAAGCCAGCAAGGACAACTAACAAACAGTATCATTTGGCATTTATACCAGGGGTGCAGAACCTTAGGTCTCAGGGCTAAATCTGAACCTCCTGGGACTCCCAGTCCGGCCCTACTGAGTTCCCTATATGGACCTGTGCTCTTTGCAGTGATTGTTTTCTAGTTTCCTGGATTTGGGCCATGTCCTCCCCACCATCCCCAATTTTAAAAGGTTAAGATGCCTATCTTAAGCCATAGTTACTGGTAGTAAGAGCATTAAACTAAAATATGCTGGTATTTTATTTTATTTTTGTAATTTTGGCCCCATCCCTTCTGTCTCTGTCCTACCCCATCGTTTGCCTTTGGCCCTGGCCACCAGAAGTATGTAGCCTCCGAAAAAGGGAAGGAGACTAAAGGAGGTTCTTCAACTCTGATTTATATAGTGCTTTTTGAGTGTTCAAAGTGCCTCTCAGCAATCCTTACAACCTCTCAAAAAGATCCGTTCAGTAAGTAGTGTTATCTCCATATTGTACTTCTGAGGACTGAGGATCAGAGTGGGAGACTTGCCTAAGATTTGCACCATTAGAAAGAAAAGCTGGGCCTTGAAGTTGCCCATCATCGGCACCTGTACAGCAAACAGCAAGGCACACAGGTCACCTGGTCACAGCCTTCCTCACTAGGGCTGAGCAGGGACCCCCAATCCGCCTCGGAGGCCGGTTCGGAGCCCCCAAAGCAGCCCCAATCTGCCTCAGGGCTGCTTCTGGGGTTGCCCGACTCGCCTCAGCGAGATTTGGGCTCTCCAAGGTGACTCAGACTTTTCTAGGTGTCAGCTGTGCAGACTGCACCCAGAAAAGCCTCCCTTTCCCCAGCTAACTGCTGCCTCCGCTGCCACCTCCCTTCTGCCGGCTTCCATCGCCAGCAAGGCAGGTAAAAATAACCAGGTCACGTGCTATTTTAAGATATCGTGGGGCCTCTGAGTTATTAGTACCTCTATGGCCACCATAGTTTGATTTTAAGATATCTTAAAATCGCACGCGGCCTGGTTATTTTTACCTGCATCGCTGGCAACGGAAGCCGGCAGAAGTGAGGCGGAGGCAGCAGGCAAAGCCCGCCTGGTGCCACTCTGAATTGACCCGAGGCTTCAGGGCGACTCGGGCTGAGCCAGAACTGCCTCGGAGTTAAGGCGGTCCGAATCAGCCCGCCTCAGCTCCGATTCAGTGCCTCAGCCCGAGGTGGTGCACAGCCCTATTCCAAACTATGGTGAGATATAGTGTGTTGTTATTTAAATTATAGTACTTATTTCAAAATTTCATCTATATATGTGTATTAGTATATGCAAATTGTTTGCAGATAGATGTATTCTTGTTCTTGGTTATGCATGTCTGGTTTTTTGGTGATTCACAAGGGGCCACTCAACATCCTACTGTATGCAGCTGAATCTGATCAGCTTACAGCTATCCAGGCTGTGATGCTAACAGACCAGGTCAAGCCCTCTCCTAGCAGTCTGCAAGCCCCCAGTTTAGGATTCACCGGGGGTTACTTCCTTAATGTGGAGTGAATCAAGCTATTTATTACATTAATATACTGTATTTCACTTTCCAGCATTGCAATTTAATAAACCGTCTGTTTATTTGGATGTACTGTGTGGAGTGATGACATTAGTGAGGACATCTGTTCAAGAATCCTGGTGGGCACAGAATAGTAGCTCCAGCTGTGGAAAGATGGTGACGGCACAAAGGTTATCACTTCCCCATGAGACTCGTAGCTGCTGTGTTACTAGGACATAAGGCGTGACAGATTGCTGGAGAAGGAAATTTAATGTAGCTGAGTTGGAAATTGACATCATTAAGCAGTCTTTCAACATGACAATCAACATATTTGCTGTTTAAAGAGAAGAACCATTTCAGATCTGCTTAATGGTGAGGGGTCGTTGCTCTTTAATCTCAAAACAGATTCCAGTAAAGGGGATGTTTCTTTTATGTCTGCCAGCACTCAGATCATAAAAGATATCTTTTCAGTAAAAGGTTAGATACATTTCAGGGAGGGAGGATAGCCAGCATCTCTTCCTCTTGCGGAGGGGAGCATGACAGGTTAAGAACAGGAGGGCCTGGCTATAGCAGACAGTAAAGTCTATACAACTGCCTGCATCACAGAGCTGCACCACCCCAAGCATGTGTGTGTGGGGTGGGTGGGTGCGCACATGAATTTTGTAATGCACACTAGAATTGCACTCATTCATATTTTTAATTTGACTTGGGGCACACTTGCTAAAAAATAAAAAATTCTGCTTCCCAGATTCCCTGATCCTCCAGCACAAAAACCTACTGTAGCTGAGGGGGTGGAATAAAATGTGTTGGCACTGTGCTCTTGTACTGTGCATATACTCAGTGTGTACAACCCGTGGGCCACACGCAGCCCTCCAGCACTCTCTGTGCAGCCCATGGAGTCTTTAGGTGCCCACCTGGTTTCCCTGCCAATCAGTTGGACTGCAAAGAACAGCAATCCCAAGCAGAGTCATGGGGGTGGGGCAGTAGGAAACCAGCAATACCAACTGGGGTTGGGGCAGGAAGGAAGCTTAAGTGCCTCCCTCCTCCCCCAGCAAAGACAAAACTGCCCATCCTGGGTATGGTGATGATAGGAACTGCAGTCCAACATATCTAAAGGGCACCAGGTGAAGGAAGGCTGCTCAAGCACCTGTGCACATTGCTATACATTGCCACACTCCATAAGACAACTTGCATTCATTATATTGATTTTTCCCCATTTATTACATTTCTATACCATCCAATAGCTGAAGCTCTCCGGGCGGCTCACAATTAAAACCATAAAGTATGACATGATAAAATACAATATAAACGTTTAAAACTACAGTATAACATAAAATCCAAAATAAAACCTAGCAGCAGTGCAAAGATTTAAAATACAGTAACAAATTTAAAACAAATAAGGCTAAAATGCCTGGGAAAATAAGATCTTTACTTGGTGCTGAAAATAGCACAACACAAGTGCCAGGCAAGCCTCTCTGGGACACCCAGTTCTGTTACATCAAATAATTCTGTTTGCTTTTGAAGATCTAGAGGCCTTCCAAACATGTCCCTATGGATGTTTCCAGAAACTCAGTGGATGAAAGTCCATCTGAGCCATGTGAAAAGAGGAGAAAAAAAGTATTTTGCTGTAGTTATTTTCACTTTAAATTTTGTACATCCCATTCTTCTACCTGCAAAGGGCTCAACATTGCTACTGCAGCGCATAGTTTCTACAAGGTATGTATGTTACCAATGCCATCCCACACCTGTTTTGCCCTCTTTTGACACCTACTGCAAAAGCACCTCTCAAGAAAGGTGAACTTACAGAGTCAGTGAAAGGGCTAGAAAATAAATGTACAGAAACTCAAGCAATAATATAAGGTTGCTACAATGATTTTGAAATGTTAAAAAAATGGGGAGGGGGGAACACACCCTAAAGTGCTAATACAAAAAAACACACCGTAGAACAACACAAACATAAAAATAACTAAGATTAAAGGTAAGATAGAGGAACTGGAGCTCTCATAAAGGAAATTTAATTTAAGACTGTGGAGCATACAAGAAGAGGTAGAAGCTCAAGAGTTAGGGTTTTTAGAAGAGCAGTTTAGAATGCTTTTGGAATTAGTTCAAGATCCATGTTGTAGAAATTGAAGATTCATTTAGAATCAACTCATCATTTGGAGCCCAGAGAAACCTACTTAGAAACATTTTTGCTAGGTGTACATAGGATTTTTCAGTTTCTCAGCTCCAACCTCAGTTCCCAGAGACCACTTGACTTCCCCTGCCCCACCGCCACTTCTTAGCCGCCGCGATTCTCTCCATGCCAGCTACTTCTCAGGTGCTCAGAAATGGAGTGCGGAGAGGGCGTAAAGGGGGCATGGCTAGTGGCGGGAAGGGAAGGAGACCGTGTAAGCTGGTGTACAAAGCTTCCTAGCGGGTCTCTGCCCTCCTTCCCTCCCATTTCCTGAACCTGCAGCTGGAAGCTCGAAATTGAGCGCCTAGCAAACCTTCAGGGCAGACAAAGCATGGAAGAGAGAATCCCCTCCATGCACCATCTGCCCTGCATTGATAGTTGTTAGCCTCCCAATTGGATTGCACCCTGAATCAAGAATTCAGAGAAAAAATTGGATGGGCCATTCATAGATAAGGATATTCAATTACCATCTGACCTTCATCCTGAAACACTGAAAGGGGTTAGGAAAGGTTATCAGCAGCTGGCAAACTTGGTCAGCATGCACTTGGAACGCACACTGGAATAGAATTCCCCAGGAACATGTACTTTGTTTCTGCTATGGAACTGTGATTTCTATGCTGATTGCTATTTTTATTGCTGCAGTTCTTGCATTTTGTAATGTGCATGACTACTTCTGAGATTTTACTGATTGTAAGCTGTGAGCTGCTTTGGGATTGTCTTTGTATAAGGAAAAGTGGGGAAAGTGGGATATAAAACAAAACTAAATGAAACAAATAAATGCCAAACCTAGAGATTGAATGTGTATCCATGCTGAATCCCTTGCTTGGCCTACCAGACCCTTGCAGGGATGTGAGAAGACCATTTCCACATGGGATACTTTGTGCTTACCCTCATTGGGCATACTTCCATTATAGTAGCAACATCATCATCAACATCATCAGAGCAACATACACAGGATGAGTTGAATGTCACTTTACGCAGGATGGGTTGGATGTCACTTTAATCCATGATGGCTTAATAAACTACACACAGTCACTTATTTCTTAAATAGTCCATGATGCCCCTTCACATGAATGGGCTAATAAGCTACTGTGTGTGATTTGACTTATCCCTCCCCGCCCCCTGCTCCCTGTCTTGTGGCACTCCTCCCGCTCAAGTGCGCTGCTATCCCATATTCCCTCGTGGTGTTCATGTTCTACTAAGCCTCCCACCCAAGCATGCAGTAGCTACTCCCAAAATCGCAGCAGCACTCTTTCACTCATTCACTAAAGCACAGTTGCGCATTTTACCCATTGATGCTACCACAGTAACTGTTTTCAGCTGTTCCCAGTATCACACTAGTGCTCTTTTCAGTACACAGAGTATGTCCTCAAAGAATAGAGTGGCGGCAGCAATCTGAACCATTCTTGCTATGTGACACTATGAACAAGGAAGTTAACCCATGGTGCCCAACAGATGACACAATAACCCTTGATGGGTTAGATACCCCCCACTCTGCAAACCGTTATTTTGGGCAAATAAGATAGCATGGTTTTAAAAATTCCTGACAGACGACATGATAGCCCATGATGGGTTAAATAAACCATTGTGGTTTATTAATCTCATCGAGAGTTATGGTGTTGTCTGAACCTAGTCATAGAGAGAGCGAAGCAAACTAGAATGTCAGGAACAAAGATTGTACGGTAGCCTTAGTTTTCTATGAGCAGGAAGGATGTGGTTTCTTTTTGTGTGCTTTCCAATGGGGGAGCATTCAACCAATCAAGCCCCCATGTTCAGTATAGGCTGTACAAGTATTTATTTATTTATTCCATTCAAAATGTTTATTTACCACTCCTCAATTCAAAATTTCTAGTGCCATTTACAATAACTAATAAAAAGTTAGGAAAATAAAAAAGGTCATTGCCTGGTGCCAAAAAGACTTTAGCGTAGGCATTAAGCAAGCCTCCACTGAGAGGAAGTTTCTACAGCCAAAAGGCCCTCTCCACTTGCCTCGCTTCAGATAGCAGGGCAGAGGAAGGGCTCTGAGGATGATGTGAAAGAAAACATTCATTTCCTCAAGTATCCAAATCCCAAACCCTGTAGAGCTTTAACAGTTAAAACCAGTACTTTAAATTGTGCTCCCGTGGCTTCCAGTGGAGCACAATTTGCACAGTGAAGCTGCTAGAGCTCTTAATCACTGTTTTGATGCATTTGCAATGTCCATTTCTAGTTAGTTGCCCAGCAGCTGTGTTTTGAACTGCAGTTTCCAGGCAGCCTCCAAAGACAGCCCAATGTACAATGCAAGGCCACAATCGAAGATTACCAACGCACAGGTAGCTGTAGCCAGGCTCTTTCTGTCCAGGAGGGGTTGCAGTTAGTGCATCAGCCTTAACTGTTGAAGGTGTTCTGTGCCACTGAGGCCCACATGGGCCTCTAGCAAGTGACCTGGATTAATGAGCACACCATGACTACAAATCTGATCCTTTGACAGGAATGCAACCCCCTTCCAGAACACATTGAACAGCACCTGCCTGGACTGATGAACCACGCACTATCACACTTTTCAGGAAAGAAGCTCAGTCTGGTGGTCCATATTTAGAGAATCCTTTGCTACCTCCAGGCAATGATTCAGCTTCACCTGAATCTAATATAAAAGACTTAACTATATAACTTAAGTATACTTACTGCATAACTTGTGTATATCCTGGCCAGTTTAGGGGATTGTTTTTATTGAAGTATTGTCTGCTGTTTAGTTCTTTATTCTGCTGTTTCCTTTGTTGTTGTTGTTGTTGTTAGTGTTTTATTGAAATCTGATTTTTAATAGATTTCAGCTAAGAGTCAGACTTCTACTACTGGGACAAGAAGATAAAATATTATAAAATATCAAAATAAAGAATGCCTCTACAAATTGTTTTTTTAAAAAAAGTAAAAGGTAATGGCCCTCAGCTGTGACCTTTTCTTTCTATGTATCTGCAAGGTGTATGAAGTATTGCAAGTTGCTACATTCCCTTTAAAAACCAACAATAGTAGCACCCCATCTGGATTATAAGGTGATCTGAATTCCTCAGCCGGCAACCTTTACAAGATGTCTCCAACTGAAATATATCCTATTTGTAGTATAATCATTATGGGAGCAGAACAGATACTCATAAATAGTTAAGTTATATCTTGGAAAGTTGCATACCGAGAGAAGAAGTGGATACTAAATATTAATTCTGCCTCTAAAAATGGCTGAAGAAATGTTTTGATCTCCCCAGTGATACAACAGACGTTTGGCTGAAACAGTGCCTTGCCTTGGCTCACTTTCCACAGCAATTTATCCAGCGATTAACAAAACAACTGATCTTATGCCCCTTCATTATGTTTTAGGTATGCACCTCAAGTATTTTAAATGTACACTTAAATATACAGTATGAAGTCCTTTTCCAGCTTCACTTGCTGCCAGTCCAGGTCTGGCTACCAGGAAGAGGACCTTCTCTGCTGTGGCACCCTGGCTGTGGAATGAACTCCCTAAAGAGGTTCACCTGGCACCTACATTATACTCTTTTAGACACCAGGTGAAGACCTTTTTTATTTTCTCAGTATTTTAACAGTTTATCAAATTAATTTTTAACTTTGCTGTTTTAAATTTGTATTTTAAAATCTGTATTAATCCTGCATTGCTGCTCAGTTTTATCCTGGTTAGGCTTATACAGTGTTTTTATACTGTTGTTTGTTTTATATTTTGAATGGTTTTCATGCTTTTAATTTTGGGGAACCGCTCAGAGAGCTTCAGCTATTGCGTGGTATAGAAATGCAATAAATAAATACATAACGAAGGTGACAAACACACAACGTGGGTTATCTTTGTAGGTCTCAGGCACTTCATCCACCCCATCTGGATGTGAGCCTGGAAGATCAAGGAAACGTGTGGGTGCATGGAACAGAACTTCTAAGCAAGGACCATTTCTGACATTGGGCAACAGCATTACTGATCATGGGGAACATCTATTAAGGTATCAGCCTCACGGAGCTTGAGCCACCATTAGATAGCCTTAATTCTGGTCTCAAACTGACAGGCTTTTTGATAGCATTCAAGACAAGCGGACAAAGGCACATTAAATCAAAGGTGACTGTTTTCCAATATGTTGTTCTTGGGGTATAACAGAAGCTTAAAAGACATTTCTATCATTTATTATAATTCCCAGAGTCTTATTACCATTCCCCACCCCAGCCCATTGGACCCAAGATGTCTTTACTACTTTGCACAACCAATAAAATGACATAATGCCCTGCTGCTTCCTATCCTGAGGATGGTCTTCTTGTGGGATTTTTTCGAACCCAAGAACATTTTCCTGTTTTATTTAGCTGCGCACATGGACTCAATGCCAGAAGGGGGTGGGGGGTGTCTCTCTCACTGACAGCTTTGTTCACCAGCTCTGCTGAGAGGGGGAGGGGGGAAATGATGTAATTCAAACAAAATGTTTGCAAGACACTGCATTTTGAGGGCCTTTCACTGATAAATGAATGAAGGATGTGCTGCTAGAGCACCTAATGGGCAATATATTCCTAATGTGAAGAACTTCATTTCAAAAACACACTAGCAAGAAGTTAATCACCTGCCAGGCTGACCAAAAAAGGAAGTCGATATCACATGGTGTATCTTGGTGAAACAACAGAAGCATTCACAATAATCAAGATTGCCAAATTGCAACAATATTAATGGCAGAATAAGCATTTTCCTCGATGCAGACCCAACCAAAACTAAATCGCTGCATGTACTCTCTTGTTCAACTATTACAGCAGTATGTAACTCCTGGCCCTAAAGAGGGTCTTGCTACCACAATTCCTGCTTTCCCTCCAGAGATCTTGCCATTCAGCATGAGACCCTTATTTTATCCCACTTGGACAGCATTTCCTCCAAAAACTACCAGCCTCTCTACAGGAGAAAGGTGCCCCAGCCCCTAATTTTGCTGAATTCATCTTTGCCCGTGTAGCAATTCAGCTTTGTATTCCTCTCTTACGCGATCACTTCACTAAGGTGTTATAAGCATGCCTGTGGTTGCACCCTGCAATGCCACCATTCACTCACTCTCACACACACACAGTGGATGCTGGTGGGTGGAGTGAAAAAAATAGAGTTGCAGCATCATCACTTTGGGAGCAGAAATGCTACGCAATACAGGAGTAGGGCAAGATGAGGCTAAAATAGTCTTATCTCCTACAGCTTCAGTGAAAGAATTATTCACTGCCTGAACAGTGCTATATTTTACCATTTATCATTACAAATAGTAAGAGGGCACGATTTCAGATGAAAGGAGAAGGCAACGAAGAAATTTAAGTTGCGTTGTTGTGGGGAGGACATTTTGCACTCGGCCCCACTTCCAACTGGCAATACCCCAGGGACTTTAACAAAAGGTCTGTCTGGCATGCAGAAATTAAGTAGGTGAACCTTTTCCCAGCATGGAAATAAAATGGTGGGGGGAAATTTGCTTGCTTTCTACATGTCATGCTATTTAAGCAGAGCAGCAGTGGCTGTAAGGAGGAGTTAACAGCCCTATTTGCAGTTTCTGATAAATTTTCTTTAAAAACATCCAGAACATTGGAAAAGCAAAACAGGTAGCACTAGAAAAGGAGCAAAGAACAGTATTTTAAATCAGGAATTGGGGGAGACTCCATCAAACATTGGAACTAGAGTAGCCAGCCAACCAGAAAAAATAAACATCTAGTTTTTGTTTTCGTTATTCCATCTTGTTCTTTGTTCAAAACAATTACCAAAAAAAGCAAGGATTGAGCTCAGTTTTCCCCACTGAGGTGAAAGCTGCACACTTTTGCACTAGTTTCTGCCCCTATCCAGAAGAATCTCCTGGGCTCTGTCCCCTTGCTTTACCTCTGGGCTTCAGCCCCACACCCCTGCCCATGTTCAAGATTTAAAAAGAAAAATTCAAGGGTTTGCACCCCCCAACTGAGAGCCAACCCAGTTCCAAGCTGTGGGAAGGTCTCTCTCACATCCTATAACACAGGTAAGCCAACGTCAGGGTTTTTCAAACTCATGGACCGATGACAACAGCAGAAACTTTGTATATAGAAGTCATTCTTCGTTGGTGGGTGATTATCGCAAATAAATAGAAATCTCCCCCTAGTAATTTAACATATAGTTTTATAATATAGTTACCACACACTCACCCGTACTGAAGCAAGCAACCTTCTCTCTTCTTGTAATAGCCAAGCAAACTAAACCACCTGTAGTAAATGAGAGGGGAAGGCAGGACGTTATGTTAACGTAAACACCTGAAGGATAAACTTGAATTCCGATTTGCAAAGGCCTTAAATCTTCCTTAGCGCCATCTATTGGCCTATTAACAATCAATTTTTCAATTATGGCGAAACTTACAGTTATCGGTGTTGGGAGGAATTTAAAAGATTTGGGGCAGGGCCGCACAAAACAGATTTATGTATCCATATGAGAATTTAGATATATTACTAAGATTTATTTAAATTTCACAGAAGGCAACGCCAAGTAATTAATTTCCCAGCCAAATCACCCCAAATAAAACAAACACTTCTATTAATTTGCACCCACCCCATCAACCCTTCCCTCCCCCAGAAGCAATTCACTAAAGGCCCTGCTTAAAGTTAAAGGTGGGGCTGGCAGGTGTGTGTGTGTGTTGTTATGTTACTCCTTGAAATTCAGAGTGCAACCTAGGAGTAAGCACCATTGAACTCAATAGGATTTACTTCTGAGTAGGCACGTACAGGATAATATTTATAAGGCTGTCTGGGTCACAAAACTCCTGACTTCGCAGTCCTTAAATCTCAAGTCACACAGTTGAAATTAAGCAAGGATATATTTTTGGGGAGCAGCTATATTTCTGGCTGGCCCTATGATTCTAAACACTGAATAACTCCATCATCTTCCATGCCATGGGTGCATTCTGAAGCATACTGATCTTGAAGGGAATTGCTACAGTTATATCTGCTTAAACCTATCTAGAATTAGAGTGTTCAGTTCACAACACACAGCCTCATTGTTTTCTTGATCTCATAGTAGCCAGATTTCTTTTGGGGGTTGCAAAAGCACGTTAAATGGATTCACACTGCCTAAACTGAATTTGTGTTTTTTCTTCCTGAGCTTATATTTCTACCATGTATATCTTAATTTATTATTTTATATATTTTAGTTTATATATCTTACTCCATTCTGTCATATATTATAACCTTGATATTTTAATTTAGCACATCATATTTTAACTTGATAATCTGAAAAGTATTGTTATTTATTTCAATCTATACATTGTAATTTATCTTATGTTAAATTTGACTGATTTTGGTGTGTCTTTGTTGAACCAGTCTTTATGACTATCTAATAAACTTTGATTGAATGGCTGACCTGCTAGTCAGATTTTAGTTTTGTGAGCAAACAAAATGGAGTGAGATTCTCAGCAAAGTTTAAAGGCCTTTCCTTGGATACAAATTTTAATTATAATGACATCAAAAAGTAGTACATTTAAAAGTATTTGTTGTCATTACTGTTTTAATGTTTTGTTTGTTTTATTTTAAAATAACAGTAATATCTATTATTTTTTAAAAAAATAAAATAGTTTTTATTTTTTTGCTAGTTTATATTTGCTAGTTTAGCAAATAAAGGGTGTATTATGCCTAATAAGGTATAAAACAAGGTTCCACTCCTTGTTAATAATCTTTGGAGCGTTATTGTATAGCCATACAGCTCTTAATCAAAGCAGATTAGGAAAGCACTCCAGATGACTTCACATTTCTCTAACAAGCCTCTTCTCTTGTATGTCAGGTATTCTTTGACAGCACATAGTGGCCAGGATCAGACAATCAGTGGGGGAAACAATGCAGATTCAGCTGTTTCTCCTGCCCTTGCATGTGCCAGTCATGTGACTGAGATTACCCACCCCACGTCATGGCTTCCCGTGTTGTCTGAACCTGGCGTGGGTGAAAAGTTACTATGCCTGCATCGCACAAGAGTAATTAGGGTAATCCTGGTTGCACGACAGGATGCACCGGGGCAGGGGAAACAATCAATGCTGCATTGTTTCCACCGCCGATCGTCCAAACCCTGTATCTCAGTTGATGGAGTCATTCAGACTCTTACTCATTTCCCCGTTATTTTTTATATTCAAGAAACCCAATATTGTCCTATCAATTATAACATACATCATTCTATTTTCCAAAATTGCACGGCTGAGAAGTTTTAACAGATTATATCATTCAAAACCAAAAACAGTTCCCCAAAATTTCATACTTCCCCCTACCCTGTGTATTGCTTGGATTTTAGTGGTGATTTCGAGACCTCTTGCTTTTAAAATTGTAGTTAACTGTATGAAGACAAAAACAAGGTAACCAGAGTTGCCCAAAATGAAAATCCACCATCCACAAGAAAATTATTATGTTGTTATTGTTGTTATTTTCAAAAGGCATCAACAGGATTATATATATATATATATATATATATATATATATATATATATATATAACAAGCTGGGGCCCATATTGTAAAACTGAAGTAACAAACAACAATATCATAACAACAGCTCCATATGGGAACTTAAGGAGAAATAAAGTCAATGTTTTAGCCAGTGGTGCAGAGAAAACACTGGAGCTTCCATAATAGAGAGAGACATAACCCATTGCAAATATGAAGACAGAACTGTTCCATGAGAGTGAAAACCTTAGCAAATATTGCTGAGAGATTTGGCAGGATGGATTTAATGAAGAGTAAGGGGGAGGAAACCACCTAACGCAAAAGAAAGAAAGCCATTAGTTTCTTCCAAATAAAAAGGAATGGGGTGCAGTTTGTAAGTCAGAGAAAATAAATGTATCTTATTTTTCCTTGAGAGAGAACACTACTGTTTTTCCAAAATACATGGTAAAATTACACAGTGGAGGGAGCAATCCTATGACCCGTGAACAATGTCTGAGAGCCATAGGATGCTGGGGATTCTCCCCTTCGAGGTCAAAGACAGCGCTCTGACCTCGAAAGGGGGAGTCAGACTTTCAACCCACCCTCCGCTGCTCCTCCCACCCTGCATTAGATGATCGAAAGCCTCCAAGCTTGGAGGCTTCCAGTCATCGAGGACACAGTCAATAGGAGAGTAAATAACTGAGTCCACAGCAATGTAGATATATGTGAACTAAGAAGAAGCTTTGATGTCTCTCACAAGACTTGCAGAAGTTGTGGTGTTTTGCAGATACTGGTCCATTATAAAACAATAACCAAGGGACAACGTTTAGCACTTTTAATTGAAGTCTTTTTAAAAAAAAAATGGGAAGACTTCACTTTCTCCTGTCGAAATCATTGAGATTTTAAAGTTCTTAAATTAAAAACTGCTTTTTGGAAATTGATGTCTATGTAATGAACAGACTAGGAAAAATATTGTGTTTGTTTTTATGTTCCTTTGTTTAACTTTTTTGGACAGGTTGGTATATTTACAGAGGATAAAAATCATTTTGTGTTCGAAAATGTTTTATTCAGATATAATTACCTGTTAAGTAGCAGCACTTGCAGGTAAGCCTATAATGTCTACACTTTAAATCAGTGTGGAATCTGCAAAAATTGGCTGCGCTGACTGGCATGAGCAAAAACACTTTCTGCTACCACTGATACAACCCTCTAGTCTTTCTAGTTCAACGATGGCCATTCTGACAAGCAGCACAAGGTCTAGAATAGAGGGTTTTCCTGGCCCTGCTTGTTTTGACTTTTTTTACTGGACATGCCAGTGACTGGACTTGAGTCTTCTGCATGCTACCTCTGAGTTATGGCCCCTACTACAGTGAAGCACTGTTTGCACATAAGAACCTCATACATATTTGGTTCACAAATTCAGCAGGTCCGTTTACCTCTCTTTGTATTAAACACACAGAGGAGTCAATCACCGCCTAAGTTAGAGAGAAATGTGCCCATGTGGAGTCTCTTTTCACCTTACGGCTGCAGAATATATTTGCAAGAAAGGGCACATTGGTATAAGTCAAAATCAGAAACATCAACTATTTGCTTGGAGTATATGAACCACATATTGTGCAAATTCCAAAGGCAGAACTCTTATTTTTATTATTTCAATGCTATTGCCAAACCTACCCTGCAAATTGCACATCTAATCAAACTGCCTTGGCTTTATTTTTTCATGTATTGTGCTCTTTATTGCCATTGCCTCCAGCTCGGTTATTCATCAAGACGTTTTCACTGAGATTCCAAACAGAGGGAGTTGAGATAATAATCTACCAGTTAGATGCAACCATTACAACATTTTGCCAGTCTGTGCTGCAGTCTAGATGATATCAGTGTGTAAAATATCTTGGAAGAGGATATATCCCCGTGAGTCATGAAGGCATTTGGCTTATAATATTCCAGGAACCATCTGTGATTGGATTATTCACAAAAAGACTGAAAAACAACAAGATACCCAAAGGAAGCTAAATATCAGGGACAAAATTAGGGTGGCCAGGTGCCCTATTTTACAGAGGACACTCCTCTATTTTAGAAATAAGGCAGGCCTCTATTTGGAGGTGTTCTCTATTTGAAGAGGTGTTCAGTCCAACCCTGGTTTAAAGTCAAAGAACAATAAGGAGGGAGAGAAGGAACTATGAAAGAGTGATGTGGATTTTCCTGAAGAATTCCCAATGCAAATTAGATTATAAATATTAACTTTATTCAGTAATTCCTGCATCTTTCTTGGAATGTTGTGGTTTAGTTATGATGGGGTGGGGGGGAACGCAGCATAAAAATTCTCAACAAGTTAAAAGGCCTTGGAGAATAATAATAAAAGAAAAACTCACTTGGCACTTAAAAGCCATCAATGCAATCACTAGGCAAGCCTGCCTGGGAAAAATAAATCCACAAGCAGGGTGCCACAACTAAGAAGGCCCACTCTTCAGTTGTCTCCCACCACACCTCAGATGGTGTTCAAAGATTAATACCCTATTTCTTCGATTCTAAGACACACTTTCCCCCCCATATAAACATCTCTAAAAATGGGGTGTGTCTTAGAATCGCAGGTGTGTCTTAGGTGTTTTTTTTCTGTTGGTGGTACTGAAATTAGTGTGTGTCTCACAATCGATGGCGTCTTACAATCGAAGAAATACGGTACATTATTCAGAGACCTAGGCTTATGCCTACAACTTCCAGCATGCCTTGGGCGGGAGGAAAGACTTATCGGGCTTCAGCAACCATCATCTAGAAGTGGCTCTCCATCCTTGGTCACATGTCGCTAGGCACCATCAGGAGCAGTAGAGGAGGAGAGTGCAGCTTGGGGACTATCGGCAACGATTGAGTTAACCGAGTCAGTCAGTCAACCAGCCGGTTTCCTCATGGCCTACCTACGGGCACCAATTGCGCAGTGCAGCATGGCCTGCCTCAGCCAGACTTTACTTCCCATGATCCTCAGTGGCAGGACTCCCATTGGGCAAGTCGGCACTGTGGCAAAAGGCATGCTGGGAGTTGTAGTTTTTGTTTTCTGTGGGGACAAGTAAAATCATGGCAGCACCCCCAACAGTGCTGTGTCGGGGTGAGAGAAAAAAAGGAAATGAATTTAATTTGTTTTAAAGTTACATCACAGGTCTAGCACCAGCCTACCTTGCAGGGCTGTTGTGAGTGTGAGAGAGGTAAAAAAGATACAAATTTAATAGTTTAAAAGTTAACTCAGAGGACTAGCACTGGTCTACTACTTTAAGATGATTACCTCACAGACCTATATCTTAGGGGGCCTGAGCACTGCTGGGTATATCAGATAGTTATTAATAAATTAGAAAGTTTATGAGATCATCACATCAATGGTGACACTGTGGTGACTCTTTATGTAAAAATCTCTTTACACCAGCATCCTCAACAAGAAGTTTTACAGTAACGGAAATGTTCTTCCTGAGAAGGGAGGAACTATGGAGGGCCCAGTGTGGTATGTTGCTGGCTGGCATGCCATGATTATTTCTCATTCAGTGGTAGGTTTTACTGGCAAGTGAAAAGGATAGCAATGGGATCATCCATAGTCCTGAGGTATCCCATCTATATGAGTCACTTCGAAGAATTATTTGTTTATGCTATGTCCAACCTCTATCAATCATTCATGAAGCTATGGTAATGTTATACTCATGATATATTAGTTCTGTGGTGAAAAAGCCTAGATGGTTGAAAAACATTTCTGGGATGACTTATAATAGAGACACTAACATCTGCTTTGATATGAGTTATAGCAGAACACAAGTAGTTATGTCTGCTCAGAGGTAAGGCCCCTTGAGTTCATTAGGTAAGTAGACATAGGATTCCTGCCTCAGATGTTTTGATTAAGAGGAATGTAGGTAGTAAGTAAGTAAGTCACAATTCTCAATTAAATCTGACAGCTTCCATATAGTATGGTTAAGGGTGAGATGTAATAATTCCACTCCATAGGAATTATTTTAAAGGAACCCCTGAAACCATTTAATAACTAGTGATGGGAGAGGGTTATTCTGGAGAATATTGGAGTCAAGATGAGAAAAAGCATTTAATCAAAACCACCAGCACCATTTCTTGAGGACTAAGAAAAAACCTAGAATACAGCAAACGATAGGCAGTTTAACTTTTGATCTTATCATAGAATCATAGAAGGGGAAGGGGCCTATAAGGCCATCGAGTCCAACCCCCTGCTCAATGCAGGAATCCACCCTAAAGCACTTGGCTCTGAAGCAGATCACTGACATGTGCCTAGTAACATTCCAGAAGCCAGAAAACACACATCCTATTATTGATTTTAAAGATGGGCTGATGCATAGTAACACTCAAAAGCAACTCCAGGAACATAGAAAGCTGTTTTATACTGAGTTAAACCATTGGTTCATCTAGCCCACTATTCTGTTTTATTTATTTTGTTTACAGTGTTATTACCACACTGTTCAATGAAATAAAGGCCACCAGAGCAGTTTTCAGAAATTAATAATGAGGCAGCCCTAATTTAAAAGATGCAATGAAATGGGATTGGAAAGGAAGAGGAGAAGGAAGCAAAATTCAGGCAGAGTTCTTAGTGTCAAAGTTCTGGCAAGGAAGGGTGAAGCAAACGCCATGCCACTGCTCCAACTCTGGCTAATGTTTGGGGCCAGGTTGGTCTCCCCCGTGCTGTAATGTTTATCCTGGGAGGCAAGAGATTTGGCCTCCCAGTGGCCCTTGGTTTGCGACCTAAATAAATAGAAATGACAAAATGATCCTGAATGCCATACGATCAAAACTCCTGCCTCACAGGAGCTTCTAATGCAGGGCCCACCAATGAGGCACCTATGGACGCCATGGTGCCCACAGGAATCTCCAGCAACGCCCACAGAGCTCTCCCCTCCCTGCTACCTTCAAAAAAATTGTTTTAAGAAAAACCTTGGAAAATGTTAGGGCAATCTTCCTTCTCGCCTTATATGAATCTATGGTGCAACCACACTTTGAAACTTGGCTTCAACCAATCGTCTGAATGGCTTAGTCATTACAGTCTGTAGAGTCCAAGTCCTATCGTGGAAGAATATAAGAACATAAGAAATGCCATGCTGTAGATGTCTCTTTAAATTGAAATGGAATGTTTGCTTTCTATATAACTGTAACTGATTTTTCCATGTTGTTTCTATCCATTCCTGCATCTGACGAAGTGGGTTTAGCCCACAAAAGCTTATGCCTTAATAATAAAACACTGTTAGTCCTAAGGTGCCACAGATTCTTTTTGATTTCATACTGCAAACTAACATGGCTGCCCCATTTGAATCTGTTTATTGTATTTTATCTTGTACACCGCTCCGAAATTTTGAATGGGGAGTGGTATATAAATATTGCAAATAAATAAATAAATAAATAAATAAATAAATAGATGAGATTAGACAAGTCCTGATGGCTAAATGCTACCTCCGGTATCAGGCAATATGCCCATGTACACCAGTTGCTGAAGAACATGAGCAGAAGGGTGCTGTTTGTGGGTTTCCCATGGATAGTTGGTTGGCCACTGTGTGTGAACACACTGCTAGATTAGATAGACCTTTGGTCTGATACAGTACAGCTGTTTTTATATTCTCTCCCTTTCTAGCCTCTAGCTTTGCTTTTTCTCTCCCCTCTACCCCTTTGCCTTGCTATTTCGCCATCCTGCAGTGCCATGTGGCTTCATTTAGACACTGACTGACAGTGGCTCTCTGGAGTTTCAGGCAGGAAATTTTTCCAGCCCTACCTGGAGATGCCAAGGAGTGAACCTTCTGTATGCATGTGCTCTATCACTGAGCTACAGCCCTTAGATTTCGGAGGGTAGTTTCAAGAGTTGCACCACACCACACCACACCATAACATCTTACCTACAAGGACAACTGCCCTGAGGTGGTGCTTCTCTTGGAAGTACTCTCTGACAATACAACTCAATGCATGTTTTCCTCAGATATTACACTGTGTTCAATGAGATTTGTTCCCTAGAAGAACATTCCCCAGCTTGGTGTCCCCCAGATGTCCTGGACTACAATTCCATTAATCCCCAGCAAGCATAATCAAGAGGACTGGAAAGGAAGGGAGTTGTACTCCAACACATCTGGAGGGCAGCTGCTTGGGGAAGGCTGCCCTAGAAAGTGGATTTAGGGTTACAACCCGAGGGCCAAACTAGCTTGTCTTGGGGTGGGTGGGTTCTCCTTTCAATACCAGTTACAGGAGGGGGGGGTAGCAATAGGACTGTGATGAGCAAGAAGCCACTGCAGTCACAATTAAAATAATCTTCCTCAGCTATTTTTAGCCCCAGAGGGAAGCTCCCATCGGCACCAATAGTAGCTCCCTCCTTGGGTACCACACAAGAAGGATGTAGACAAGCTGGAGCGTGTTCAGAGGAGGGCAACCAGGATGATCAGGGATCTGGAAACAAAGTCCTATGAGGAGAGACTGAAAGAACTGGCCATGTTTAGCCTGGAGAAGAGAAGATTGAGGGGAGACATGATAGCACTCTTCAAATACTTGAAAGGTCATCACACAGAGGAGGGCCGGGATCTCTTCTCAATCCTCCCAGAATGTAGGGCACGGAATAATAGTCTCAAGTTACAGGAAGCCAGATTCCGGCTGGACATCAGGAAAAACTTCCTGTTAGAGCAGTATGCCAAGGGAACCAATTACCTATGGAGGTTGTGGGCTCTCCCACACTAGAGGCCTTCAAGAGGCAGCTGGACAACCATCTGTCGGATGCTTTGAGGTGGATTCCTGCATTGAGCAGGGGGTTGGACTCGATGGCCTTATAGGACCCTTCCAACTCTACCATTCTATGGGCCTTCCTAGACCTGCCGGCTTATGCCGGCAGGGAGACGGGGCCGAAGCGCGCTAACGTTAGCGTGCCTCACCCAGGCTTCCAGACGCACGACGCGCAGGGACGGTGGGTCCCTGCGGCGTCCGCCATTTATTTTATTTTATTTTATTTTTTTTTGTTAAAGGGGCCGGGTGCGGCCCGAAGACTCCGGGAATGTAAGGTGTTTGTTTTTAACGGGGGGGGGGGGCAAGGATGGCAGGGTGGGTGGCAAGGGGGGAGGGCGGGTGACAGAGGGAGCACCGCGCGCCGCCGCCGCCCGAACAAGCAGGTGAGCAGCGCTTGCCCGGGCAAGCGCCGCTCGCCTGCTTACTTGGGCGGCGGCAGCCCGCGGCGCTCCCTCTGTCACCCGCCCTCCCCCCTTGCCACCCACCCTGCCATCCTTGCCCCCCCCGCCGATGGGCACAGCGCTCCTATGAGCGCTGTGCCAGGTCCGCGGCTTTTCGCGGCTCCTCGCGAGTAAGTGAGGAGCCGCGAAAGTCTCCACACTTTCCCCAGCCCCGGCCTGAGGCCGGAGCTGGGGAAAAAGCGCGCCATAAGCGCATTGGCTTATGGCGCGTAAGACCAGGCCTCAGCGCGGCCTGTCTCCGGATTCCCCTGTGCGTCATCTGGATGCACAGCAGGGAAGCCGGGTCAGAAGGCGCGCTAAGGCCTCATCTAGGAAGGCCCTATGATTCTAATAGCAGCTGGTGTGTGTGACAATTCTAATTGGAACTATAGTAAGGGGACAGAATCCCCCTCACATGGATCAAATCCTGATCACCCCCTCCCCTCCTTCAGTTATTATTTAGAAGAAGAAAAAGTAGACAGGTTAAATACAATTATGCATTTAATGTCACCTCTGGTTTAGCTCTCAGTGTTGTTTTTGAGTCTGCAAGCATTACTGTCCATCAGGCAGTTTTTAAAAACAATGGTAGTTTTATCTCTGACTTCTGGGATGTTATTAGGCACATGCCAATGAAACCATTTCTCCAACATCCCTGCAGATGTGTAAGGAGGGATTTCTCCGGCTTCTTCAAAGGATCTAAATTTCCACCTATAATTATATATTTGCACATGTAAATGTTATGCAAATTGGTGCCCTCTTTGGTCCTCTTTTTTTTGACAATATGTAAGTGGCCACCCTAGGTAGCTCCCCAAATGATACTTTGACACCCAGAAATCCAAATTACATGGGAACTATTTACCTTTTGTAATGTTTCAATTAGGTTCCATTTTAGAAGGTTACAGGGGTAGAGATTTGGCTAAAATTAGGGAGCAGAGTTTGTGCAGTTTACAGAGGACACCCTAACCCACCCACCCTATAATTCGAGCACTGCCAGAGAATGATCTGAAGGCAACGTAAAGCTAAATGAGACTAGCAAAGCATACTACTTGGATGGGAGACTCTCTGGGAAGCAAATATGAGATCTTAGGAGGAGGAGTAAGATAGAAGTGTAATACATAAATATGTAAATTATCTATGACAATTAACTGTACCATAAATAGAGAATTTCTTTTGTTTTATGTCTGCCTTTTCTCTCCTATGTGTACTACCATTTACATCTCTTTTATTGTTAGGATTCTTTGTTTCTTAGAGAAATGAACAGAGAAAGGAGGGGAAAAGCACAGGACTTTGATGCATGAAAACAAAGCTCTATTGGCTCAACCTCCTGGAAGTATTCAAAACATCAATTTTGTATAGTGTTGCTTTGTGTTTCGGACACATGGGAGGAGAATGGAGAAGCACAGAAGCTAGGTTAGAGGCATTTGCATTTGATATAGAACTTGCTTTTCAGAACAACAGGTCTGTTGTGATGCATCAATAAAAGATAGATGAAAAGAGAGGAAGGCCTTTGCAGGTCTTTGGCCTCCAGCAATATGAAAGCACAAAGGTGCAAAGAAGTGTGATTGGAGATGAGTAGGCTCTACCTAAGTGCTGGAGGCAGAAACGAGAAGAACAATAAGTTCTGCTGTGTTGTGTGATATCAGCTAATGGGTTTTATTACTACAGCCAGCAGGATTTTCCTCACACCATTCAGAAGAGATACTTGCTATACTGTTCTCTTTTAAAAAAAACCCAGAGACTTGGTGTGTGTGTTTTGCAATTTGGTTCTGCTGATTAACTCTCTTCACTTCTACAGCTGGAACAGATGCCCGTGCTCAGGTCAAAAATATGAGCCGAGGGTTGTCGTTATGTGTGTACCTTGCACTATGGTTTAACTATGGATTGTTAACTGAGTTCACAACCCAACTACAAACCATGGATTCTCTTCCTCAGTTGCTAACAACTTATACTTAAACCGTAGTGCAGGGTTCATACATAACAACCCATGATTCAACAATAAACCATACTCAACCAGACTCAAACTTGTCATTACATGCAAACCAGGCCACTGACTCTTATTTATTTATCTGAAACATTTATATCCCGCCCTATATCAATAAGATCTCAGGACAGCGTACAGATAAAAGCATACATTATAAAACAGTAAATATACACAGCTAAAAACAAATTAAACCATAAACCAAGTTAAAACAATATATAATTTAAAAACAGTAAAGCTATTAAAACAGTTAAAACAATGTGCCAACTTAGTGAATTCAACCATTAAAAGCTTTGTTAAAAAGCCATGTTTTCACTTGGCGCCGGAATAAAATCAGCGTTGGCACCAGTCCAAGGGGAGGGCATTCCACAGTCGGGGTGCCACAACAGAGAAAGCCCTCTCCCTTCATAACGAACGTGTTAGCAAATGCATTGCTGGATGCAGCTATGCCTGGATTAGGGGCATTAAGGGCTATGGGCATCCTCACAATTTAGCAACAGAATTGTCATCATTTTTGTATGGCCTAAGAAAGCAAGGGGACAGCAGCAGCATATTCTAAATCCAGCATAAGAAAGTGAAATGAAGCTGCATTTATTGAAGCAGTCCCACAAATTTGCTGTTCTTGATGTTTAGGTCAAGCACTGTCTCAAGGAGATACAAAATGGCCATTGCCTCTAATGGCGAGTTATATTTGAAACATAGCAGGGTTTTTTTAGCATCTTGTCAAATTCGCCTTACTTAGTTTGTTAAATTTTCCCTGATGGCATGCCATGGAATAAGCTCCTCTACGGCATTATTATTACTCCTCCGTGGCATTATTATTATTATTATTAATGGATCAGAAGTTCCAAAGTATAATCTCTCAGCAATGCAAAAGATTTTTGCTTTGGCAAAGCAACATTGCTCCCTGTCCCCTCCGAACAAGCTTCAATGGATGAATTTTACACACACACACACACACACACACACACACACACACACACTAACTCTGACTTTTTTGAGTGCCAAGGAAATGCTAAGCTGATGTTGCCAACTCTGAATTGAGACAATTTCAGCATAAACACTTTGTTTTACCCCAGACATTGTCATCAAGGAACAACAACAAAATGAGATGGAGTTAATCTGTTTATATTTTCTCTGGATTTCTTCCTATGCACAGTATGCTCTTGGGCAACTTATCAAAACAATCTTGGCAGTGCGCCAGGATAAGCTAATCATATAGTGTAGAATCATAATTACCTGTTTAGGAATTATTTGCATGACTCAGAGTAAGTATTCTCAAGTTAACCCTGAGTTCTTACAACTAAGGCCTCCAGTTATGGTTGCAGTCCAGCGAGTGAGCTTTGGACATGCGTGGACACGTCCAATGGGAATATTGTCTATTTTTCTTTCACTAGCAGCTCCCTCTGTCACATCCCAAAGTATTTAAAAAGCTTTTCAAGCTTCAGAAGCGACTTGCCATGCAATGTAGAAGAGCTTTGGTTGGTGGGACAGTGTGTGTGGAGGAAGAGAATATCAAATGTATATTTGGGATTATTTTCCTTGTTCTCTGGACTGTGGCCATAAGCAATACAAATACATTTGTGATGGGGATGCTCATTAATGTAGCCCTCCTGGGAGAGGAAGCTTGCCTCATTGTGTAAGGAGATATATCTAAAGATCTATCACTCCTTTTTTTAAAACGTTGAAGATAAAAGTATCTTCTGTAATTAATATTTTTTTTTATTAGTAGCTGTTACATAGAAGTGGCAAGGCTTTAGAATAAATTAAAACCTCCAAATTGTATCAGTGTTTCTATGGAGCAAAAAGCAACTATCAGATCAAATTATGTTAGAACATAGTGAAGTCCAAGAGATTTTTATAGCTCTTGGTACAGAATCAATTAGTTGAAGACTGGGACACTTGTTGCAGCTTCCATCTAAATACAGATATTTATTTATTTATTTTGAGGATTATAATCTCAGAATTATTTTTCTTCTATTTTTAAACTCTTCTTCCAACTAATTAAACTAATTTTGGCTCTAAATAATGAAGTTATTTGTACACCATGACAGCATTATTATAGAGTTTTTAGATTCTTATTCTGTGTTCTTATTTTGTTTTGTTTTTAAGTTTTGGAAGTTATTGTGGATTTGCAATAATATTTGGAAACAATGAATAAAAAGTATGTAAGTACCTATTGGACTGATTCAGGCTAATTGTGCATAAATGGCCACAGGATACAAAAATATTCACTGAACACAGAAAACTAGATGTTAAGATGTTTGAAGGGTTCCAAAGCAGCCTTCTTCCTGATATGTTGATTTTCTGTATGCAAAACACATTTTTCACATGGAAGCATTGAACAATGTCATTCCCTCAATCGCAATATGAAATAGTACAACTTAGAAACCAGTTTACCAGTTCATCTGCTTCCATAAATTAAGCCTAACTTTTCCCCTAACTCAGATCCAGGTTCCTCAAGGATCAATCTAGCCCTGTTGAATGAAAGATAAACAAGGCAATTACTTGCCTCCCATAAAGTCATTATGTTGGTCTGAATGTGAGCCATGGCGCCTATTTCTTTTCCCATTGTGGGATGTAGCTAACAACAATTCCTGTACAAATATTGTATGAGTGGCAAAAGTATAAAAGTGTGTTGTTCCCAGGCTGGCTGGTAATTTGCTGTAGTCTCTGCAATAAATGCAACACCTTTGCAAGCATGTCCAAATTAGGGTGGCCAAGTGTCCTACTTTACAGAGGGCAGTCCTCTCTTCTGGAAAAGTGGCAGAGGAGAGACTTCTATTTGAAGGTGTCCGCTATCTCAACAGGGGCTAATCTACACCAGTGACTTAGTGCAGAGGGAGAGCACTTCTGGAGCATTTGTAACACATGACATTGTTGCTAATCCGCAACTTCCCTCTCAAAAAGGCACATTTTTTGCAGATACCATTCAGTGCCTCTTTTTATCCCTTAAATGCAGTTCCCACACGGGCTCAGTTACGGTGCGCCCCATTCCTCCAAGTTGAATCCGGCATGCTGTGACTGTTGTGACCTGGTCGGGGGGGGAGTCCCTTTTTACCCCCATTGCTTTTCTGCCATTACTCTCCTGCAGCTTCCTTTTCCACCTTTCATTTCTACTTCCCAAACTGTATGAGACATTAAAACAAAATATCAGAAGAGTAAAACCAAGTGTAAAATTGCAATCACCTGTGCATGTTGATAGCAAAGCAAGGAGGTTCTGACGGCTCGCAACAGTGATGGGACCAACATTCACTTTCTTTCTCCAGAGGTTAAGGGGAGCCTTAGAGAGGGCAAAGCTGCTGCTGCTCTCAGTTCACTGCAAACTCTTGTTTTGGTGGGAAAGCCTCTTCCAACCACCACACATACACGGGAATCAGACTACTATTGGTGAGTGGGGAAAGCAAGATCTTTAATTCATAAGAAGTTAAACCAAGTGTAAAATCGTGATTTCATGATCCTGCTATCATTCAGCTCCCCATTCATAAGGGGCTCCTGTCATGACCTGCTCACCTTGACACTCCTTTGTACCTTTTTCTTTAAAGGATCCCAACCATGAATACAGTTGGTATACGGCTGTCCACTCTGTGGATTATTTTTCCTTTCTGTGACCACCTCTGGGCATCACCTTTTACTTTCCCACTGGTTATATGATTCTCTGACCCCTTTTTGGTCCCACAGCAACTAGCTTGACACTTTGTGCTCCTTTTATTCACCTTCTACTTTTACCACTGCCACCATATAAATCAATACCTTACCTCAGGTACTTAAAGAATGCAATCCAGTGTGAAGCAAAATAACTTTTGTTTAACAAGAAGTTCATGCATTTTGTCAAGCTTGTGGTTTCATTTGTTTCAGTACTTAGTTGTTATAATAAAGATATCATGTATCCTTGCCTACTATACCCACTAAAGTCCTAATCTAACTCCTCTTGCTCCCTCTTATTCCCAAAACAATAAACCACAGACCCTACACTAATCTATCCTCTAACCTCGACTCTCTCCAACTACTACCAACTGACTTTAACTGACATTCCCCTTCACACACTCAAATCCAACAGCCAATCATCAGCATTCACTCCAACATTCCATTCACTCACTCCCCCTCCCAAAAGATTAACTACTTACCAGAATTATCATATGACATCTAAACAGCATTTACATAACAGATAGATGGCATAAAACTGTGAGACATCACAGCTCCTTCATTCACAACTCAGCCAAGTGAATAAAAATCACACTTCCATGAACACGCGGTCACAATCATGCAATTCCGCAATAGCACAGTATCACACTAGTGATATCGCTCACTTCTTAGAATGATGCAATTGCAATTTTACACTTGGCTTACTTATGAATGAAAGAGCCTCTTATGAATGAGGGAGCTTCTGAATGATAGCAGGATTGTGTGATCTTCAGGCCGAATTGAGACAATCACTAGTTGGGACCAAATTAATCTCTTCCAGTAAACCTCCCTGAGCAGGGAAGTGGGGCTGGGGGCTGGAAACAAACCTCTCATTTGCTCAGAAGCATTGATGTAGTTGATGATGTTCGCTTCAACTTGCAGAACCCCACCCATCTGACCCCAAACTATGGCAGATTAAAGGGCAGTTTGACCTGTGAAAGAAGAATTTTAGGTAGTGTATACTCTGCTTTTCTTGCTTCGTATACCACTGCAGCAGTCTTGAACTTGCTCAGCAGCAGCAGACTGAGCAGGCTCACAGGTAATGTAGACACAGACCTGGTTTGCACAATCACCACAGCCAACCATGTCTTATTTAAATCATGGTTGCAGCACCCCTGGGCACCAGGTTGCTAATTTACATCCCTACCACAGCTTCCTGTGTAATCTGAACAAACCACCCCACAACCCTAAAAGATACCATGGGTTCTGGGTGCTTTGTTAACCACCCCAACAAGCCACCCTCACTGGGTTTGACTATCAAAAGAAGCTACGTCTCACAAGGGTAATCAGGGAAATGAGCCAGCATGTGACCAGCACATATGGGAATGGTTAACAAGCCACTGTGTCTTATTAACCAACCTTGTATCCTGTGCCCCAGGCCACCACTTTCCCTTCCCTACTATGATGAGTTGTATTGTAATTCTATTTAAATTATGGTTATTTCTTTTTTAATTTTTTTTTATTATTAATTAAAATTACATACAATAAAATAAAATAGACAAACTTTCACAAAACAAGCCACAAACAAACAAAAAAGGAAAAGGAAAGGAAAAGACAAGGAAAAAAAGTATATCTTAAACAATTTGCTTTATATAATTAGTCTTCCCTTAAATATATAATATAAAAAGAAAAGGAATAAAATCCAACATGTAATTTCCCCTTTCGTGCTCCCCTACCCCAGGGCCATCTATCTTTCTAACTTATCCTGTCATCCAAAATTGATATGATTCTTTTGGAGGTTTATACCCTTTCTTTTTAAAAACAACAACACATCGTCTATCAATGTCTTCCACTCATCTACAAAATCACTTCGCTTCCCTAAACCTTTTTTTATTCTTAGGCTACAAGTCAATTTATCATTAATAGCTATCTCCCAGACTTCCTTATACCATTCCTCTAATTCATAATTTTTGGCTATCTTCCATTTCCTTGCTATTATTAACCTTACGGCTGTTAAAAAAATTGTAATCAAATCTTTATTCACTTGAGTACAGTTTACACCCTTGTATATTGATAACAGCGCTATATCCGGGGATTCCTCTAGGCTCTAGCCTAATCCCCATTATCTCTTTTATTTCTTTAAATACCATATGCCAAAAATTCTGTACGTATCTACAAGCCCACCACATATGGACATACGTGCCAATTTCTTGACATCCCCTCCAACATAAAGCAGAATGCTTCTTGTCCATCTGATTTAATCTTACTGGAGTTAAGTACCATCTCCAAACTAATTTGTAATAATTATTTCCAACTTTAGACCTATACATATAAATTTGCAAAAACAAATATATGCAAATAGGTCCCTTCTTCCATCCTCTTTTTTGTGTGTGATGCATTTCCTTCTTTCTAGCAATTCATATCTGGCCACCCTAGTCCAAACATAGTGAGAATGATTCCAAGTTAGGAGTGATATATCGTATGAATGGCTTGCAGCTTGCCTGGTTCCGCTGCTTGTCTGCAGATGGGTGCATGGCACTGTTCCCAATCTAAGTGTTATGGGGTTGTCCACTCCCTTTAAAAATGATGCTGAAGTGCCTAACAAAAAGTGGGAGGAGCTCCCATGCAGGTTCAGTCTCAAGACCAATGCATACTTACTTCTTATATCTGGGAAAGGATCAGGCTCCCACTTCCATCATGTCTGCTACTGGGAAATCCAGCTGTTTGAATGCACATGCATAATTCACAACTGACACACTTTGCATGCATTTTGTACTCTGTTATCTATATTTGAGAACTATGAGCTCTTACTATTACAAAGAATTTGACGATTATTGTTAGCAGATGTGTTTAAAACCTGCACTCCACTCCTATTTGCAGTAGTAATCTCCACTACATTTGTATTTATTAGTACTTTTTATGGGGTTCTTCAACAAATGTTTATAGGGCAGTGTACAAGACCACAGAACAGTAAGAAAAACTGATTATAATAAAAACAATAGTAAAAACAGTGATACAATAGCTATTTAATATCAGCCTTTGAAACAAAATTAAATGGTTTATTTGGCACTGAAAATATGATACTGCGGTTGCCAAACAATCATCCCTTAGAAGAGACAGGAGCACCACCAACCCTGCAAGGCAGGCACCAACTTCTTTTGGACTTGGGGCCAGGGAATCCCAAGATCAAGAGGTTAATTACCTGGGAGAACAATGCATTCAAAATGCATTTCCACATACAATGCATTATTTATTTATTTATTTATTTATTGCATTTTTATACTGCCCCGATAGTTGAAGCTCGCATTACAGTAGTAGATCCTGGATTTTATTGGACTATAGTCAACAACATCCAAGCTATCTCTGTCCACAGCTGGTGGAAGGTGCTTAGTGCTATTGAGACCAGATGCACCTGTAATGACAAAGTTAGATCTACGATAACCCCCAAGCTCCACCTGATCCTACAGCAGAAGTTCAATCCTTACAGAATTAGTTGAACACCATTTCCCTGAGCAGATGAACTATCTACTGAAACCACCTCCATCTTGTCTGGATTGAGCTTCATTTTATTGCTACTCATCTGGTCAGTTACCAATCTTAGACACCAGTTCAGCACTTTTGCTGCCTCTCTTGAATCAGATAAAAGGAAAAATAGAGCTGGATGTCATCAACATACTGGTGACACCTCACTCCAACTTCCCTAATGATCTCACTCAACTATTAAAAAGAATGGAGAAATGGATGGAACCTTGTGGAACTCCATAGTATCAATGCCAAGGATCAAATCAGTAATCACAAAGCATCTCCTTCTAGAACAGTCAGCACCTATTCAGACAGCATGCTAACCCATCACGGATCACTCAAAAACGTGATCCATGTTGGGTTAGTGTGTCATGTGGGGGAAGAATTCCCTCCCCATGGTGGGCAGGTGACCACTAACTATCTTGCAGAAGATAGTTAATGGGCATCTTCTGCGAGATATTTAGTGGTCATCCGCAGTAGTGCCTGTGTGGTGTGACGGGATCCCCATGCGTTTCGGGGTCATTTCAGAAAAACAACACAAAAAACTGATGGCAACTATAGAGTTTGCCTGCAAGAACAACCACCACTTCTGGCGATTCTCTTTTCACTATGGTCATTTTCAATGGCCCATGGCCATTTATTTATTTTTACATTTTCCAAATGGAGTGGCTGCTGGCCGCCCATTCATTACGCAGAGGATGGTAGGATTATTATTTTTTATTATTATTATTATTATTATTATTATTATTATTATTATTATATCCCGCCTTTTTCCCAGTACTGGGACTCAAGGCAGTTTACAAGATTAAAACATGTACAATTAAAACATATAAATATAAATTACAAAAGTTAAAATACCTACAGTAAAATTAAAATACCTACAGTAAAATTAAAAACATGTTAAAAATTTTTAAAACCGTAACAGGTTACATTAATACAGGTCCAGTATAGTTCTGAAAGCCCATTGAAACAAAAAAGGTTTTGCCTTCCTCGATTACATTGTACAGAGGTAAGTGCTCTAACCATGAAGGGTGGGTAGCAGAACCATGGGCAGTGATGTAGTTCCCGTTCATGTGTTGGGACCACTTACTCCTCCTTTCCCCATGGCTCCCCTACCCACCCTTCCGTGAATGTCTGAACAGGCCCTAGTTCAGTTAGGAGTGGAACCACCATAACATCATGCCCCCAGCTCTATCCAGAAGAATAGTATCAATGACGGTATTGAAAACTGCCCAGAAATTCAGGAGAATTAGGAGCATCTATCCACAGGGCAACTCTTCTGAAAATAGATTGAAATGGTTCTAGATAATTGGCCTCCTTCAAGAACACCTGGAGTTGCATGTCCATCTGCTGCTTGAGCACCTTGCCCAGGAAGAGGATATTTGCAACTTGCTCTTGCAATCCTCAGAGTTTAGCAAGAGCCAGTTTAGGGACCGCCCCACTTGCAGGAAGGCATCAATGACATCCTGGAGTTAACCAGTCAATTTCCTTCTGCTAAGTGTTAGGGACATAGGAAGGAGCCTTATACTGAGTCCGACCATTAGTCCATCTAGCCTAGTACTGTTGACACTGACTGGCAGTGGATCTCCAGGGTTTCAGGCAGGGTTCCTTCCTAGCTCTACCTTGAGTTGCTGGGAATTGAACCTAGGACCTTCTTCATGCAAAGCAGGTGCTCTACCACTGAGCTATATTCCCTCCCTCTTATTAGCCATGAAGGGCAAGGATCTAATAGACAAGTGGTAAGCCATACTGTTCCAATCATTTTTTCTTCTAAAACTGATTCCCTAAAACTAGACTTGATGATTCTCTGGACACATCCCTTGATAAAAGTATACAGAAAAATTTGATTAACTACACTGTTTCTAAGTGGTTGAATGTTTATTAGATATGACTATGCATATGGATCTTCAATCAGGGTGAAATAATTCTTCAGGGAGACCTTTTCCTTAAACTAAGCTGCTTCAAGTTTGGAATGAATTCAGTTTAATGGTTCTATGTTTGATGCCCTTCAGGGTTCCTTGGTATTTGTGAACTTGTGCTTTTAATGGTTACACATGACACTAGTAACGCGTTTATGGTGAACATCTAAATTAATTTCCCACCTCGCCGAACACCTTAACACAGGATCTCTGATAATGGGCAATATTGATAAAGATTCATGTACTCCCAAGTGTTCACAGTCATCATGATATATAGCCTCTTGTACCTTTAAGTCTGAGTTTGAGCAAAGCATGCATTTTATGCAACAGCCTTGGATCTTTACATTCAACATTCTTTCCATTTTCAATTACAAAGCATTCTGCTGAAAAAGGAATCTTGATTTTATTTTTGCACCTGCTGCTTAGTCCTCCTTTGACATCCTAATCCTTTGTTTGTGACACTATTCATTGCCTCAGCAACCAAGTAAATGTGATTTCCAAACAGAGGATTATAGGAAACCAAGAACAATAACCCTCCTTTCCCCTTCAGAACAGAGTATAAATAATATGGCCTGGATCTGGAAATGTCAAAAAGGGCATCTCATTGCTGCATTGAAATCTGTGCCATTTGTTGTCATTGAAGCAAATTTGGACACTTCCCTTCAACCCATTAAAAGATCATAACTCTTGTTGAAATAGTAAATTACTAGCATCAGTCCATCTTTATGTTGTAGTTAATGCAGAAAACACAGCAAAGTACCAAGGCAAAGTGTTCTGTGGGGACTTTTAAAATTCCATACTTTTGCATGTGAAATCCTAACAGCACAATCCTATGCATGTCTACTCAGAAGTAAGTTTCATTTAGTTCAATTAAACTTACTCCTAGGTAATTGTGTATAGGATTGCAGCCTTAAGGCCCTTGAAGGAATTTCCGTGATCCATGGAAAGAGAAAATATCAGGACCAGTTCAGTAGCTCTGACTTCAGACACCATTTATTAATTAATTCAGGACCACAAAAGTCTGAGTTTGAGAACAACAGATGTTCTAGCGACATGTAAGGTGGGCGAATGCTCTCTAACCAGTAAATAAAAATATTGGCCACCAGCTGCCTCTGGGATGACACAGCAGGACTAGGGAACCTTCAGAATACTGGAAGCTGTCTTATATGGGGTCAGACTATTTATCCAAATAGCCTAGTACTGTTTATTCTGTGATGGGGTTAGATTAGGGAATCGAGGATAGGAAGGAAAGAGGCTGTTAGGGTGGGATGGAGGTAGCAAAGAGGGCTGAGGTGACAGCAGCAGATGTAGGGGACTGAGAGGGGAGAAAGCTCCAGGAGATCTGTAGATTTCTTATGATAGTTAATACGTTATTAAATGCCTTCTTGTCTGACAGGCTCAGCAGAGGACTAAACAGACCTGGAATGACGCCCACAATCTTCCTGTGGGTTGGCAAATCCTTCCATCTTTAATGGTGTTGACAAGTTGGGAAGTGACCTGTGACAATGTAGCAGTAAAGTCACCATAAAATCATTCCAAACAGGAAAATTAAAACAGCAACATATGAAGTATTGTGATATACACATTAACACATGCACTGTGGAAGCAAACACCTTATTTTATTTCTAAAATAGTGATAAGATTGCAGTTCACTCTGCATCACATTTTTCAACACATTTGTGTGACGTGTCTCTTGCCAGTTAGTGGGGTTTCTTTCTTCCTTAAGGCATTCTTCCACAGCCCTGAAATTTTGCAAGGTACATGATCAGCAAATTCAGCAAACATGTCATGTGATGTTTCTGATGCCAGCCTGCACCAGTGCAGAGTGCAGCATGTTTGAATGCTCTCCCTTACTAAAAAATAAATCGTTTCTCAAACCAGTGGGTCAGGGAAAGGGCTAGGCAAGAACCCTTTTCCCCGATATAATAATTATTATCTCCTTTTATTACATCCTTTAAACTCCCGAGAGTGGGTGTGCATTGCAGTTTAAGTTCTTAGACCAAGCCTACCCAGTGTTTTGATGGACTAACAAGGACTATTCCTCAACAGCAGTGGTCACCAAGCGCATAGGGCCACTTGGATGTTTCCCAAATAAACAGAAAGCTGTGTTAAGGCCAAGGACGACCTTGTAAGTCCGAGACAATCAAGGTTCTGGTTTCCCTTTGTACAGCTGCAAATTAAGTCCTTTTTAAAACAAAACAAAACATGCTACCAAGCAATTTGGGCAGTCTCTTGGATAAAATGTGGGTGTGAAGTGGATAGGGAAACATTCTTCTCTCACTCTCATAATACTAGAACCTGGGGTCATCCCATAAATCTCAGTTGTGTGAAGTACTTCCTTTTATCTGTCCTGAATCACCCACCACTCATAGTTAATCTATGGAATTCACTACCACAAGATGTAATGATGACCACCAATTTGGTTGGCTTTAAAAGGGAATTAGACGAATTTATGGAGAAGGCTATTAGTGGATACTAGTTATGGTGACTATATGCCACCTCCATTATCAGAGGTAGTATGCCTATATGCAGCAGTTGCTGGGGAACATGGATGAGAGTGTGCTGTTTCCCAATGGCAGCTAGTAGGCTACTGTATGAACAGAATACTAGACTAGACCATGGTCTGATCCAGCATGGCATTTCTTACAGCCTTATGATACTCTTAGCCAGAACCCTTAAGGAAAGGAAAGGAACCTCTCGTGCAAGCACTGAGTCATTACTGACTCTTGGAGGGACACCAGCTTTCACTGACGTTTTCTTGGCAGGCCTTATAGCGGGGTGGTTTGCCGTTGCCTTCCCCGGCCGTTATTACCTTTCCCCCAGCTAACTGGGTACTCATTTTACCAACCTCGGGAGGATGGAAGGCTGAATCGACCCGAGCCGGCTGCCTGAAACCAGCTTCCGCTGGGATCGAACTCAGGCCGTGGGGAGAGTTTCAGCTGCAGAAACTGCTGCTTTACCGCTCTGCGCCACCCTTAAACAGACCTCTTATTGTTAAATAAAGTATTTTATTTTAGAGAAGCAGCAGAAAGTCATAGCATAAAAAAGTAAAAAATAAAGGATCACTTAGGCTGACACCTTCTTTACTGCTTGGTGTGGATGGATGTACTATGCAGGATGTACAAGTTCCAAACATCCTTTGTTCAGATAATTTCAGAGTCCAAGATGGCACTGACTGCATGGACCCTAGGTTCTTTAGATCCTAAAGCAGCTCAGCTGTCTCTGCAGTCATCAGGAAGTACACAAATACCATCTAAAGGGAAGCTGAAATGCTCTCACTTGATAAATAAAAGTTGCTGTCATTCGGGAAATGCCATCTATCTTTCTCTCAAGTTTTCTTAGTAAGTTCTGGACTCCAACATCTCATTCATGTGGGAGGTTATCAGGTAGAGAGAGAACACCTTTAGACCCCCACAACATGCTCTCTGCAGCCACGCCTTTAACAAGAATGTCCCAAATCTTATACTAACTTTGAACATGAGAGGGCAATGAACTCTGTATGCTGTAAAACCTAAGACTCTACTCAAGTGGTAACATAACTAGCTAAGATAGACTATGAGCTTTATCACACCAGCATTATACTGTGCAATCACTGTGAATTGTGTGCAAAGGACTCTGAAGTTTTCCAGTTTATAATCTGCTTTTATTGTGAAGTACTCCCATGAATACTGCTTTAATTGTGCTTCAAAGGCAAAAGCCTCGCCATATTTTGCTACTAGTTTTTGAGCGTATCATTTGTTGTTTTCCGAGCAGCCACTGGGATGCAGGAGCAGGATTTGAAGAAAAATTAAGCAAATGCTTACATCTGCATAAGCTTTAAAGATAAATACATCAAAATTGGCACAGTAATAGATATTAAAGAGAGCTTTAGGCATACCAAATTTGAATCAGATTGGGTCATCCGTTGATTTTTTTAAAATTATTTTTTACATTTCCCCCTTTAAACCCATTTCCTGGTATGCAAAGGATCTAGCCGCCCGGTAGCAACAACAGCAACAGCTTAGCGCTGTAGGGGATAATTTGAGGGAAACAGGTACGTGGGATGAAGCTCTATATCTGGAATTTGTGTGCATGATTGTTGCCTTCCCTTGTTGTTTTCTTTCACACACATACAAATAAACTTTTTTTCTAGGCCTGGGGCATGTGCTTAGTGTGCTCAGTAAAGCATGTCCTCAGTGTGATAGAGCACATGCTTTACCTGCAGAAGGTCCCAGGTTCGATTCCCAGTTTCTCCAGGTAGGTCATGGGAAGAATCTTTCCTGAAACCCAGGAGAGCCTCTGCCAGTCGCAGTCAACAATACTGGGTAGATGGACCAAAGGTCTGACTCAGGATAAGGAAGTTTCCTGGTCCTTGGCAAAAAGTCTCAGCAACTCCCCAAGCATCTGATTATTTCAGGAAGTTCGTCTGACTGGTGGCAGCCTATCGGTAATTCCTTTTATGGAGGGAACCCTTGTAAAGAAAGGGTCCACTAGTCTAGTAGGAAAAAATATTCTCTCTCCCAAGCTGTAACAGTGTGTTTAGTCTAGGGTGACCATATGAAAAGGAGGACAGGGCTCCTGTACCTTTAACAGTTGCATAAAAAAGGGAATTTCAGCAGGTGCCATTTGTATATATGGGGAACCTGGTGAAATTTCCTCTTCATCACCACAGATAAGATTAAGGGGAGACATAATAGTAGTCTTCAAATATCTGAAAGGCTATCATGCAAAAGATAGAGCAGACTTGTTCTCTGTCGCACCTGAGGGCAGGCTAGAATCAACAATGGTTGGAAGTTGTAGGGAAACAACTTTCAGCAAAACATTAGAAGAAACTTCCTAACCATGAGGGCTGTTTGTCAATGGAATAGACTACCTCAGAAAGTGGTGGTTTCTCTTTCTCTGGAAGCATTTAAACAAAACCTGGCTGGCTATTTGTTATGAATGCTAAAGCTGCCTCCTGTATTGCAGAGCCTGCAATGAGCTGGGGGTTGGTCTAGATAATCTCTAAGGTCATATCCAACTCTATGATTCTATAAAACTGGTCAGTTTGCACCAAAGGGAGGCAGCTAAAATGTTAGTCTTGTCAGGTTCAGGCTTCTTGACACGTATTAGCTCTAAGTTCATTACATCCAGTCCAATAATCATTTAGTATGGAGAGAGTGTTTTCCACAGTATCCCTGTGGTTTGCACTCCTCTAATGCCCTCATTAGCAACTAATTCTTTAATCAAAGGCTGAAAGATCAGCAACATTGGCTTCATCCACTAACTTACTGCTGCATGTGTTGAGAGAAATGCAAAGGGCTCTTGAAATTACATCTTCCCTATGAACAGCAAATGCGAGTCTGGCAGAGTTCTCCCTTATGCACCTCAGCTGCTTGCATGTTTCACATCTGCCTTGGCTTCCAAATCACAGTGAGCAGCTGAGGTGCATAAGGGAGAACTCTGACAGAGCCTCTGTTACTGTTTGTGGAGGGGAGGGAGATAAAGAGCCCTTTGCTTTATTTGTACAGGAAAATGCGGGTGGAGGCCTTGGGATCAGAAACCTTGCAAGACATTGTAGTAGCCACTTATACATGGCCGAAGAAGTGGAAATGCACCACCAAAAAAGAGGACAAAATAGCATACAAATATGATTCAATATTTCTATCAGCAGCTCGGTTAACAATTTCCTATAGCTGGAAAAAAATGTGAGCCATGACCTTGGATGAATGAGTAATTAAAATATGGAATACAGAGTTTATGGTAAAAATTACAAACTTGATCAGAGTGAAGGATGGCAGACAGTTATATGGTTCTTATGTTGAAAAATGGACCTTTTTTATTACATACTGGGCAGTAAAGTGCAAGAAAGTGCTAATCCACATTCCCTATTAGGGATATTATGAGGCTGTATAGGCTGCATTTCTTATCTGACAAGTGGACATATATTTCTTCATACTTGTCAAATGGAATATGAATGATTTATCATTTCTTAATTATTTGTTTGATCTAATACTTATAAATAAATAACAGGATACAAATTTGCATAAGTTTTGCATATCCTAACCTATATGTATAGATGTCCATTTAGAAACAATTAATGTAATTTAAATAAAAATGCAGTACATCTCAGCTTCCTGTGGAAGTCTGCCACTGTTGATGGGCAATTATATTCTTAATGGTTCTTTATCTTTACATCAGAATTGGACCAGGCAGCCCTTCAAACACAGGATAATTTCAAATGAGGACAATCCTGGGGGTGGGGGGCAGGGGAGTTCATCCTATGGAAGCTCCCTCCTATAGAATGAAAGCTCCAGCCTTCAGGAAGATCAAGAAGACTGCTGCAATGGTTTGCAATTCCTTTCCGGACAAAAACTGTACAACACGATATCAGCAGGTGTGTTTTTTCCCTTCATGAAGTTGCACAAAGCACCACTATCAGGAATGTGCCTGTCAACTTGGTGTCAAGGAAAGAATTAGGGGCCAAACTACAAAGATGTTTGAAATCCATTATTGGATCTCCAATCTCTTTTTAAAGCCGCTATGGGATTTGGATCAATGCATTGGGGGAAGAAGGTTTAACCCTTTCTCCCTGTGCCATTTTCCCCAGTGTTAATCACACACACTCCTCAGCTATTACTTGCTCCTTTATGCACCCATATGTTTTCCCTAATGGGGTAAATAAGGGTTGGGGTGATAAATATTTTTTAAAAATGGCACAGGAGAAAGGGATAAATCTCCCCTCCCCTCATTGTGCTTGGCCATTTAATCCTGATGGCTATGGATTAAACATAATGTTGTTGATGACATCATGGGTGTTCACAAACAAAATCATGTGGGCTCCCACAGACCATAGGATTAAATGGCAGTATGGGCCAATGATGAGCCTTAAGATGGTGAGAGCAAAAAGAAGGAAAATGGTACTAAAACCACCATCAGCATTGGAGCTGCACTAAATGTTTGGTGAGGTGAATATTCCCCAACACACCACTACCAGTAATTTGTTCAGCTTTATCAAATGTGGTACTTCTAAAGCAAATCAAAACCAGGCAATATGGTACCAGTCTAGAAATTAGTAGTAAGATGGCATCAGTAAAATGGCAATCTCCAAACCATTCTATTTGCTAATCCTCTAGATGTCAGCAAGACTAATTGGTGCTAATCAGTCTGGGGATTGCAGTAAAGAATGAGCCAAATGAGTAACCAGCTAGGAACTTCATCTCCTCTAGAAATTGATTAACCTTCAACAGCCTTCCAAACTGCTCAGAGTCCACTCCATCTCTTATTCTCAACTTCTACTATAGACAAAACTCCCCTCCATTACAGGGGGCAAACCAGGGTGATCTATTGACATCACAACACCTTGCCCCCTGCAAAGAAATGCCATTATCCTCCTATGAATACCATTTTTTAAATCCAAGTAGCATGCATAGCCTACTATTTATTTCACACCTTTGCAGGAAATGTTGTTTATCACTTCAACTGTACTTCACTGAGTAGATACTAAAAAGTTTACATGACTAGCTGCCCTAAGCCATTACCACACCTCTGTTTTGCTACAGCAACACATAGCTAAAAATTAATTAAAAGAACTGTTTAAGCAGAAAAAGAATACTTTGGGTATGTAATTTCAGCCTCTTTCCCCCAACAACTTTGTGCTAGATAATGGTATATCCTGTAACAGTTGCTTAATTCTGTTCTCCTGCAGCAGGATATTTCCTACCACTCACTTCCCATCTGTATCCCATTTTCTCAGTCACTGAGCAAATGCAATTAGCCTGCAGTCAGCCACATAATGATCTCCTACAAGTGCCACTAAGGTGTTCTGTATCCATGAATTCTCACATTATTTTTCAGAATATGGATTCTTTATTTGATATTTTCCCTCAAGCCTGTTTCATAAGTTAGATAAATAGAGATTCTTGGGTTTAAGCCAGTTTTCATCCCAATATTGACAACATTAAATCCAACTGATTTCAGTGGGGTTTATTCTGAGAAACTATGCTTGTGATTCCATCCTTAGGCCCTGCCTTTACAGCATCACATTGCCACTGCTTTTCCACTAAACACTGTCATTTCACTGCTGCAGCAGGGTAGCAGTGGTAATCCCGATGGCTGGAGGTAGTGTGGGCTTTCTGGCAGCCATTTGGCTCGCTGGGCCCACCCTACTTCTGGCAACCAATCAGGGCCCACCATCCGCCCCAGAACCCACCCATCCCACCATCACCTCGACAGTGGAGCAAGGTCAGATGGCAGAAGGGCTGTGGTGACCTTCCTTTAGCAGTAAAAGTCAGGGTAAGTGCCCAAACTTTTAAATATGCAGCTTCCTGTATTTCTGATGCAGCACTGATTCGCAGCCACCATGGAGCTTAGAAGACAGCCCCTAAGATTCTTTGAACACTTTGGGCTGGTTCATGCATGCATGTTCATCACTTGTTGTGACATAAAAAGATAACCTGAATGTGTGAAGGACCATCAAAAATATAACACTTTCCTATCACTTCACATTACCTTAAAGCAGGAGAGTTGAAGCTCTTTCAGATGGAAGGCCATTTCAGATGAGCTCTCGGGGGCCATATTCCAGTGGTGGGCAGGGTGAAAAGCAAAAGGGACAGGCCAAAATACCAGCATATTTTAGCTGAAAGCTGTTACTGCCAATAACTAAACCTTACGAGAGGCATTAGAATGAGGAAAAGCTGCACAAAAGCCAGGAAACCTCCAAACATTGGTGGTCAAGAAGAAAGGGTATGGTGAAGGGAAGGGATGTGATCCCCTGGGGAATCCTGGAGAGCTGGATTGGGACCCCAGGAGTGTTGAACGTGCCCACCCACCCCCACACACAAGGCCTGAGGTTGTGTAACCATGCCTCAAACACACTTGGATCAACTCATAAATTCAACAGCCAATCTTCAAATATACAGTAATTAGATCAAGGTAAAGAAACCAAGTTTTATGAATCAGCCCTCTGTCATCAGGTAAACTGGTCTATAGGGGTCTCAGGTATACACATCTTAACATTTAATTGCTAATGGAGAGCTTTGACAATTTTATTTATCTAAATACGATCCTACTTTGTCTTGGGGATTGGTGCAGGTAATACATTTAGAATAGGGTGACCGTATGAAAAGGAGGACAGGGCTCCTGTATCTTTAACAGTTGCATAGAAAAGGGAATTTCAGCAGGTGTCATTTGTATATATGGAGAACCTGGTGAAATTTCCTCTTCTTCACAAGAGTTAAAGCTGCAGGAGTCCTGCCCTCTTTTAAATCTGGTCACTCCAGTATAGCTCCTGCAGCTTTAACTGTGGTGATGAAGAGGGAATTTCACCAGGTTCTCCATACATACAAATGACATCTGCTGAAATTCCCTTGTCTATACAACTGTTAAAGATACAGGAACCCTGTCCTCCTTTTCATATGGTCACCCTAATTTAGAATATATTTTTTTAAAAAAATATGAGGATGCTTCAACAGTATTAAATAAATGCCTACCCATGCATGCCAACCCAGACAGAGATGTCTTATACTGCCTCCCTGGAAAAGGCACATGTAATTTCTGTGTGGATTTCAACAAAATATGGGTATCCATGACAGGCGTAATAAGATTGCCAGAAGCTTTTCTCGTATTCCTTTAATCCTTTTTTGGACCTCAGAATTTTATCATGAAACCACATTCATTGTGTGCCATACAAACCCTGTGTGTGTTGGAAAGGAAGCCAAATCCTGATGGATTCTGGTGAATCAATGCTGAAATGCATTTAGCATTAATCCCAATTGGCCCCAGTGCAAAAAAACAAAAAAACAAAAAAAAATCCTAGGGAAGGGCAGGCTGGTATTCATCACTGCAATTGAAGCTAGTGACATGGGAAAGTGCCCCAGGTGTCCTACAACATGCCATGCTTGGCAGCTTTGTTTGTCGAAACCAGTGACTAAACAAAAGCGTTTATTTTTATAGGTCTCTTTAGTCAGCTAGCATATGTTATCCCATTTCAGAGTGTTGGCCCAGTCTGGTGCTGTCAGAATGTTTCATGTCTTGCTACAGCAAGTTGTAATATGTCCGAGAAAAATAGTTTTCCCACACACCTTACCACCCATTGCAGAAATTCTAGGAGCCTCAGGGATGGGTGGGATGGGACATGGAAAGGATGATTGACTTGAAAAGATGTTGGCTATATACAAAAGTATAGACCATCCCTTCCTGTGGGTTCACAGTAGGTAGCAAACCAAAATATAAAATCATATTATGATCAACTGAACAGCTAAAAATAATATGAAAGCACCAACCCACTGCTGGCTTCACCCTAGTCATCAAACACCAGTTAAACTCTATATTGTAATTGTCTATTCCACTAAGGTCTATTGCACAACCTTTTTGGCCCCAAGGACCACACTGGGTGTTTCATGTTTGGCAGCTGATACACCCCAGATAACATGACAAGCCACTGGGTGGGCATTTTGCTAAAGTCCACAATGAGGGTTTAAGCCTGCAATCCTACGCAGTGACTGGGTTCGCACAACACGCCAACCCACACACATAGTAACCAAGTTCGGATTACCACAAAGGGAAAAGAAGCCACCATGGCTTCTTCCCCTGCCCCTGTGTGTGCTGTGCGTGCACCAGTTGTTTACATAATTACTTGCACTGCCGGACATTTTCTGCAGGATGGCTTGATAGCCATGCAGCATGGGTATTTTTTCTTGAACAAGCTACCTTGAGAATCCATGATTTGTTGTTGGGTTGTTCAGTGTGGTTAACAAGCCATACTGCATGGTTAATAAGCCACCCTACAGAAAATGCCCTGGGTTCAGACAACATGCTAACCCATGGTTTAACAAACAACTCACACTCAACCACTGAGTGTGGGTTAGCATGTTGTGTGAACAGCCCCAGCGTATAGTATACACACTTAATCTAGGATTAAGTCCCACTGAATTTAGCAGGGCTTAGTTCTGAGTCGACATGTATAGGATTAAACTACAAAAGATTTTCATCTAAAATGCATGGGAGGTGACAAAAACAGGTTAGCATTAGTTCATAAAGAAATCACAATCACAACCAACTTTAATGTCCAAGAAATACCCGAAAATCTATCATCATGTTGATGCTTGGGCACTCTGTGTATATTTCTTTTCTATGTTAAAAACTAAGCATAAAACATAGCCTGTGTGTGTGTGCATATATATTCTTTGCAGATTGGAAAGCTGTTTCTTAACCTAAAGTTATCAATTTTGAATGCATTCTAATTCTACCCTTTCTTTCCATCTAATTATGAAAATGATACAACAGATAAATACATACTTCTGTTCACCATTCATTCCACGTATAAAAGCTACATTAGGATCCATTTGATAAAAAAAAAATATTTCACTATCTCATCCTTGATATGATTCACAACAACCTATATTCATCCCCTGACTCTAATTCCTAGTTTTCCTGTAATATATTGAATTGCTAGATTCCAGCATCTCATGATTACTTTATAACGTTGTTATAAAGTTGTACATTCCTCAGAAATGCTCTCAATTTAACTACCTCCAATTGTTTCCAGATTTTCCTTATTCATTCTGACTGCATTCAGACAACACAATAGTCAATGGTGGGTTAATAGTCAACTCCACAGTTGATTACCGAGGGCTTACTCCCCACACAACATGATTATAATCAACCGTGGTGTGGATTAAGGCAAGCGTTGAGTTGATTATTAGTCAATGGTATGTTTGATTGACACATCCCCTGCACTCTCTTCCCCCTCAGTCCTCCTGCTGTTATCCCATCAGCTATTGTGAACTAGAGCGGCAGTCAACACTTTTTTCACTCTTGCCAGGGAACTCTGTAGTCACCGAAAATAACCAACTGTGTCCATCAAAATAGTCAATGGTGCTCAACACATGACACAATAACCAGGGGTTGTTCAAATAATCAATTCTGCACAGCATTGGTCATTTGCATTGGGTATTTTGGTTGAGTAACCAACCATGGTGTGAAAAACTCCAACAGACAACACATTAACCGACCATTTAAACCACTGTTGACCATTTAACCCACTGTTGGCTATCATGTCGTCCAAACCCATTCTCTATCTTACTTGCTCTTCAGTTTTCTTTTCACATTTTAGCTAAAACAAACCTAGCTAACATGATAGTGTATAAAATCTGTCTTTGTTTATTCAGGTGAATACAATATTTGACAAAATTTAATAAATATACCAAAAGGTCTGATGTTATAAACTGAATGTTTTAATTTGTTAATTTGTTAAACACCAGACTCCAATATTTTAATGACTTCCCACGATTCCACCACATGTAGAGAAAACGCACATTTGGGTTCTTTAAAAATCTAATGCTTTCCTTCTTCTTGTCTACCATTTTATTATTTTTCCAGGCTGATCAATACCATTGTATGGCCATTTCAAATCAGTTCTTTGATAAATAAAAAAATCCACTTTCTTGGGATTTTCTTTTTAGGTCATTTCTACATCATTTTTTTAAAAATAAATCTGTTATTTCCTTGTACCCAAGTATTCTATAATAACTATAAATGTGTGATGTTTTATTTCTCTTTGTTGATAATAACTTTTCAATTCATTTCCCCTTAACTTAAATAATACTTTTGTCTTTGCCTACATAAAAAGGATGTTATCTGGATATATTGGAAACATGGATGTTTTGGCTTCACTTTCTCAACTATCTAATCAGATGATGATATGGAATTATTCTTCACCAACTCCTGATACATATCTATTTTTCTACAGAATGTTTAGATTTACCATCTAGATATATTTAGAGTTACCATCTAAATTATTATTTTTATTACACAGGGGAAATATTGGACATTAATTTTTGCCTATTTTATCCCATATTGCTTAATATGTATTTATTACATTACTACTATTATAAGATTTTCTCCTACTTTTTTTGAACATTCATACCAGTCTTCTTAAATCTGTCTTTACTAATGTAATTTCTCCAGATAATATTAACTCTTCTTTAAAGCAACATTATACTTGCTTCATGATAACTTCTGATATTTGAGGTTCCTAATATATTCCCTTCCCCAACTTCTTATTTACTCTTGCTTTGCTTCCATTCCCAATGAAAGCAGAAAGCTTTCTAATTCTGAGGAGAAGCCTAGAAGGCATTAATTTGGAAGAAGAATGCGTTATCCACAAGGTGCTTAACTATGATGAATTGCCAATCCAATAGCATTAATTGTCTTCACTTTCTAGGCATGGAGTGTCCAGGAAAAAAATGGTTATCAATTCTGAAGACACCAGATTTCATTTATTATGAATACAATAGTCCTAATTAGAGGATTATCTGGTACTTAAAAATGGGTTGAAAATATATTCTTCCCTCCCTAAATAAACCATTTCTCTCTCAAAAGAATCATACCTTATTCTAATACGGTCTACAGCCTAGCCGTATATACTTCACCGAGTTCTCTACATGAAAAAGATGAGGTTATATTACACACAGACAGAATGTAAGGCATTCACAATGCATAATTTATAGCAGACTACCAGTTCATTTTCTTTGGGAGAAAAATGCACAGAGCAAAGCCCTGAACCTTGTGATTGATAAAGTATGGAACAAAGTTAACAGAAATCTTAAATCATCTACCAAGGACCTGAAGGTAAAATTCACGCAACAGCAAACACCCAACAGACTACATCTAAGATAGATAAACAGGAAATCAAACCTGCTGACAGGGACTGGGAATATGGAAAGCTTAATATAACACCAGCTACGTTTTTGGGGCCTTTGTCTTATCTGTAGTTCAGTTTTGGAGGCAATGTACTGTATCAGGCTGATACGCTACAAGTCACTCATATTCTACTGGTTTTGTAGTTCTGTGATTCCCTTCTATTTTTCACCATATTAAAGGAGCGCAGAGGACTGAGGGGAGTGAGAAGAAAGGGCTGCTTAGCCCTTTGTTTTCCAGTCACGGATGCTCAAAATTGGCCTCTCCCAAGCTGCTTTCCTTCCCAAGAGGTAAAGTAACACAGGGATTTAATATAAGAACAAGTCTTTTGTACCTTAAAGACTAACGAATGTCTTATAGCATAAACTTCCATGGATCAGAGCCCACTCTATCAGATGTGTAGAATGTCATCCTGAGTGTTTAAGAGGAAGACAATGTATTTCTACCCAGTGATGCTGTCAGGGCAGGACTTTGGGACAGAGGTCCAGGGTCCTACTCAGCAGAATGAAGGTCTCCAAAGGCAGCAGGGTTGGATTACCACATTTTAAAGTATGTGAAGTAATAAATATTGCCATCTAAAAGTGTGTGTGTGTGTGTGTGTGTGTGTGTGTGTGTGTGTGTGTGTGTGTGTGTGTAAGATCATTAAGTCTAGAGTCTAACTGAGGCACTGGTTCCAACCTAGGTTTGCACTGGCACTACACAAAGCAGCTGAAGTCAGAGTTTGGAGCTATGGGTCTCTGAAGCTCCCCTAAGGGAAATGGAACTCAGGCACATCCTCAGATTTTTCTCTGGATGTAGAGCTTCATCTGACCAGCGTTTTATTGCATGCTCATTACTGGGCACTCACGGAGTTTGCTCAGGTCCCTCACATGATGTCATCTGCCTCCCGCACGCCTTCCGCCCCTTCTGGCCTTCCTTGCATGACAAAACAACCCCTCATTAAGTCCGATTTATTTTTAACTCGGAATTGCTGCTCTCTCCTGCTGTATGCAGGAGAAGCAGTGCCATTAGAGGCTCAACGGGCCTCGTGCTCATTGTGTACTTTCTCTTTTGAAAGAGGAAGTAACTGAGGAATGAAAACACGGGCAGAGAAGAGAAGGTAGGGAGCGTGTTAACCCCTGGTGTGATGGAGCTTGTAGAGCCGGGTATGAGGTTTTGACAGAGGTTTTGGGTGTGTGTGTGTGTGTGTGTGTGTGTATGTGTATATATTCAGCCCTTATGCATTTAAATAAAAAGTTCAGTTAAAACATTGTCCATCTGATATTCTTCCCTGGTTTCCATCTATCCTCCCAACATGGAAACGGAGACTTTGTGAAGTTTCCAAGTCATGTATCTAATTTAATGGATTAATATCATAGCAGCATAGGCATATATGGTATCTCAGCATGTCTGGTGTTGGAAGCATCGATGTCCCTGTTTAGTGAATCTGAACTTGCACAACTGATGTCAAAGTCCAGGTTACTGTGACATCTTTCGCTTTGTATGCGTTTAATCCAGTGATTCCTATTGACACATTAGCAGGCTGAGCTTTTGGTAACACGCTCAAAGAATTTTACCAACTGTAGTTCCCAGGTGTGATAAAAGTTTGCTGTCTGCAAAAATCAAAATAAAACCAACAAACAAAGCTTCCTTTTAGCATCTCTAGTTTAGCAATCTGATGCTTGACAGTTCAGTAAAGGAGAAGCAGTTCAGTGAAGGAGAATGCAGTTATTAAAGCCATACAGGCTGGATGGAAACACTGTGAATTATGAAATAATGCAAATGCCTATTTTTCTTGGGAAAAAATCAAATTAAAATCTTTGGAAGATTAAAAAATCTGGGGGGAAATTATTGCATGGTGATCTTGTTAAACCATACTTATTCTTAAAGGCCTTTTTTGCTGTTTTTGGTATATTTTTAGAACTGGCAACTCTCTACTAGGATCAACAAATCTAAATCTAAAAACCAAATGCATGCAGTCAAGTCTACATTTTTACAGAGCTCGAGGGCTCTGAAATAAGGAGTATCTATTGGACTTTTGATTGTATCTATCAGGATGACAGTATACAACTTCTGTCATCCATGATCACTGCCCATCCTGGCTGGCGTTTTTAGGATTTTTTCAGTTAAAACAAAAAATGTGGTTTATCATGAAGTTCTAATTTAAAATACGGTTCTTATTAACACAATTTCCCATTTATTCTAACAAAACAACTTACTAACTCAGCCAAACTAAAAAAAACAACCAACCTAAAGATGAAGTTGCATAGACATTTATTATATATCAAATAAATGTTATAAACATTTTTCACGGACCTGAGCAGCGCCAGGCATATCAGCTAGTTTCTAATAAAAATGAATAGTGGTCCTTGTTTTCAAATCAATATATATGTAGCATTTCAGTGTATCTTTGGATTTTTTTAATAGAAAATAGCTATTTTTCTTCTGTCAAATGTTGGATCCTTTATACATCATGGATCTGTCATTTTCTGAAATAAGGGCCATTGCAACCCTATAATTTAAGTGTAAGTACATAGGAATCTCTTAAAATATCAACACCCTAGGACTTTTCACTGTGGTGGTCTACAGTGTTCCTCATAACTGGCCAAGCGACCATCCTGAAAACGCAGATCCCTCCAGCTCCGAAGGCTGTGCTTTTCTTCACAACCTTCTAGAACCTATACACTTCTCTTGTTTCCTGGGGTGAATGTTCATAGATTTTCTTCATCGAATTTCCCTCAACGTCCATATGAATTTTCATTTCTCAAACAAAAGTTCCTCCAGACATGTATTACGGTTATCAGAATGAATAGTAGGTCTTACAAAAACAGAACAGGCACAACTAAGCAACTAGTATAATCCTCACCAAGATCAAGAACTAAACACATTTGCTTTTAGAGTCTCACTCTGAGGTGAGCAGCACTGGGGGGCAGACTGTATGATGCAGAAGAAGGAAAACAAAATATTTTGTGACCAGAGAGTCGTTTTCACTTGGGATACATTAGGAGGACCCCCATGTTACAGCTCTCTTGAAACTGGAAAAAATAGGCTGCTACCTGTTTCCTGAAGCTTTCCTCTTTTTAAAATTATTTATTGAAAAAAGTATGTAAGTACAAAATAGCTGTAGCATGCATAAAATAAACATGAACATATAACATACAACACACACACACCCAAAAAAACCTCAACAACCACCCAAAAATGACCCAGTCAACATCCACAAAGATATAGTCAGACAGGGACAATATATTAAAGAGGAATTTTATCAAAATGTAAAACAGTAAGCAGCAGCATTGGATCATGCTAGAAGTTTAATGTTTAACAAATAACTGGCCTCCATTGGAGGCCAATGGCTTGATAGTCCATAGTGGCCCTTAGATAAGCAGTTAATCATAAAATCATAGAATAGCAGAGTTGGAAGGGGCCTACAAGGCCATTGAGTCCAATGCCCTGCTCAGTGCAGGAATCCACCCTAAAGCATCCCTGACAGATGGTTGTCCAGCTGCCTCTTGAAGGCCTCTAGTGTGGGAGAGCCCACAACCTCCCTAAGTAACTGATTCCATTGTCGCACTGCTCTAACAGTCAGGAAGTTTTTCCTGATGTCCGGCTGGAATCTGGCTTCCTTTAACTTGAGCCCGTTATTCCATGTCCTGCACTCTGGGAGGATTGAGAAGAGATCCTGGCCCTCCTCTGTGTGACAGCCTTTTAAGTATTTGAAGAGTGCTATCATGTCTCCCCTCAATCTTCTCTTCTCCAGGCGAAACATGCCCAGTTCTTTCAGTCTCTCTTCAATAGGGCTTTGTTTCCAGACCCCTGATCATCCTGGTTGCCCTCCTCTGAACACGCTCCAGCTTGTCTGCGTCCTTCTTGAATTGTGGAGCCCAGAACTGGACACAATACTCTAGATGAGGCCTAACCAGGGCCGAATAGAGAGGAACCAGTACCTCACGTGATTTGGAAGCTATACTTCTATTAATGCAGCCCAAAATAGCATTTGCCTTTCTTGCAGCCATATCACACTGTTGGCTCATATTCAGCCTGTGATCTACAACAATTCCAAGATCCTTCTCATTTGTAGTATTGCTGAGCCAAATAACCCCCATCTTGTAACTGCATTTGGTTTCTATTTCCTAAATGTAGAACTTGGCATTTATCCCTATTAAATTTCATTCTGTTGTTTTCAGTCCAGCACTCCAGCCTATCAAGATCACTTTGAAGTTTGTTTCTGTCTTCCAGGGTATTAGCTATCCCACCCAATTTTGTGTCATCTGCAAATTTGATAAGCATTCCCTGCACCTCCTCATCCAAATCATTAATAAAACTGGGCCCAGGACTGAGCCCTGTGGTACCCCACTCGTTGCCTCTCCCCAGTTTGAGAAGGTTCCATTGATAAGTACTCTTTGAGTCCGATTCTGTAGCCAACTGTGAATCCACCTAATAGTTGTTCCATCTAGCCCACTTTTAGCTAGTTTGTTAATCAGAATATCATGGGGCACTCTTGTCAAAAGCTTTGCTGAAGTCAAGATATATGACATCCACAGCATTCCCAGTCCCACAAGGGAGGGTTACCTGATCAAAAAATGAGATCAAATTAATCTGACAGAATCTCAATTCCTTGGGATTGAAACAGTCCAACTGTGTGAAGGATTGCAGCCTGTGAGAACAGTTCAAAAGGGGTTCGAATTCTGAACCTTTAAAAAATATTAATACATTTATTTTTAAAACCAGATTACTTTACAAGGCAGATCATTGTGAATACCAAAACAGCTCCCGTCTTTTTAAAGCAGATGTTTGAGAATATGCAAGAGCCCTGCTGGATCAGACCAAAAGTCCCATCCAGTCCAGCAGCCTATTTCCTGCAGATGCCTCAAGGCAAGGCTCATAAACATAACATAATAAACTATTTGGGTTTTATATTCTTTGTGATGGTTGGTAGGTGTTAAGGACTTTGATTTGCAACCAAAACAGGACAGGGACGCAACAGCCCTCCTTGTTGCTTATCCCCGTTATACAAAGGTATACTGTCCCTGGACTTGGAGGCTCTATATAAAGAGCACAACTAAGAGGTGTTGGTGGGTCTGTCTTTTCCAAATGCTCTCCCGCCAGCTCATCGAGCAACTCTTTCCCAAAGGAAAGAAACAGAGCCCGTGTATTCTTGCGTACTTGCTACCGGTACGGCAGGAAGAGGAAGGAGTAACCTTCTCTCTCCTCCCGCTTTGCACCGCGCTCTGACGACAGAGCCGTGCGCAGCGCAGCGGCGGCGAGCAGCCACGTTGACAAGTGAGGGCACCCGGAGGAGTGCTTTTGCATTTGAGCGACTCGTCGCCAGCTTTTGCTGCTGGAGCATCGATTGCTGTGTTTGTGGCAGCAGCTCCAGAGCAAAATGTCTTCACCGCCTAAAGACAAAACAGAGACCCGTGCTGGACACCCGCCTGCTGGTACTGCTGCCCTTTCCGACCTCTCTCTGTCTCTCTCTCTGTCTCCCCCCATCTTGCTTGTATCTTTCGAGGGAGTTTATTGTGGGAGGGATGAATTGGGGAGGAGGAGGGGAAGTTGGTAAGTTTTTAAAAATCCCGTGCCGTATATTTGCATGCACTTTTGAACCGCTACAGTAGTAATATGCGATTAAAGAGCTACTCGTGTGTGTGTGTGTGTATGTGTATGTATGCCAGCCACTTTGCACACCAGGCTTTTTAAAATAGGCGGGAGGTGATTCCTTTAAGACTGCCTTCCTATTTACTCTTACTTGAGTGTAAGCCCCCTTGAACAGAGTGGGGCTTCTGAGCAAACATGCATAGAATACGGCTGCAATGCTGCGCTTGGGAGTAGGTCTAGTTGAACTAGAAGGGCTTTACCTCCAAGTAAACATGCTAAGGGTCGGGCTGCACGGAGGTGTGGCACTGTTCAGTTCTATGTGCGCCTGTAGCAGCCTGCCACTTCCCTTTAAAACAACAAAGTTTCTCTTGGGCTGTTGTAGGGATCTTCTAAATGCAGGGAATGGAGATATGGAAAACCCCTAGTAAGTAGGGCTGCCCATCCGCCTTCCCCACCCTTTTCCACCTGGTTGGTTTGTTGTTAAAGTTAGGCACGTGACCTTGCCAACGTGTATACACGAAAGCAAATCTCTCAAGTGTCTGGTAAAAAGCCAGGTGATGGCCACAAGACAGATCCTGGGGTTGAGTTTCTGTCCACAGGGTCCATAGTCCAACCCACTTTTTCTAGTCCAAAGAAACTTGGCGAAATTGCCAGATGTCACAGTACATAATTGAGACTTTCTGCAATTGTACTGTTTATTGGTATAGCATCAAATATCAGCATATTTTATTTATTTTTAAAACTTACAGTCTGATCCTATGGATAATTTACTTCCAAATTAATCCCACCTTTTCTACAAAGTTAGCATGCATACGATTGCAACCATGCAGCCTGATCCTGTGCGCTTTTACTCAGAAATTAGTTCCACTGAATTCCTTGGGGCTTTCCCCCAAATAACTTGCAACCCTACGCCCACTTTAGTTTCATTGGGCAGTATCAAAGAGTGTCATTCTGCAAACTCAAATAGTATTAGTGGAGCTCTGCTGAATGTTTCCATTGTGCAAACAGTTGCCTATTATGGTTGCGTAACTGGTTGTTCAAGCAGTTGCGAATGCTATTGCACAACAGGTTGCACAAGTAGAATGCAAAATGGGTTGCACAGGAGTTATGTACAACAGGTTTTGCAAGCATAATGCTTGTAGAAACAAAACTTTAGTTGGATTCTCCTCTTGTGCATAGTTTGGCACATAGTTTCCGCTAGCGCAACATCATTTGCGCTAACGAAGTGCCACAGTTCGATACTGCCTATTCTCTGATATAGTAGTACTTGAAGTGATGTCCAGAAACAACAAACAATGCAATGAAATAAAAATAGTAAAGCATAATTGATAAAAGGAAATCCAGAGTGTAATAATTTTTTATCCTTGATCGATTATTTCACTAGATTTTTAAAATAACTTATTTTAATAATGTTTTTATACGTTTTAATCTTTTTATGTATTTTATAATATTTTGTATTCCATGTTGTTCCCCACCTTGATCCAGAGGGAGAGGCGGATTATAAATAATTAAATAATATATTATTATTAACAAGATATTTTTAGAAGCGATGTTTTCAGTAGCAAATTTAAAAAGCAACAGGAGTGCAGTTGTTCAAAGCAACATCTGTGCAATTTCTGTAGCATTGTGCAATGCTCTTGATGAGTGTGGAGCTCTTTTCAAGTTGTTTTAATCTTTTTTTGTTGTAAGAAAGCGCCAGTGAAAAGCAAGCTGCAATTTCGTATGTCTACAATTGACTTTCCTTCCTCTTCCTGGAATAGATTGATCACTTACAGTCAGTACATGTCTTCATGTAGTTCAGTGTTCTTACTCTTCCACCCTTCCTCTGTTATTGACCTGCATGAGCTGTCTTGCTTCTAGTTGGCTGGTGCTTTAATCATGAGTATGCTAAAACTGATGTTGAAAGTCTGGAAAATACTTTCAAGGGATTTCTTTATCATAAAAGGGAGGCCAGAACTCTAGGAATTATTCCTTTACTTTTTTTCTTTTAATTGCCAAGGACTAGGGGGAAAACACCTTCCTTTGTAATTGTTATTTAATTGCAGGGATTAGTTATAAATACTTGGACAGCTACATACCCATGAATTCCTCTTCTGCTTTATAAACTGCCATATATACTGGTGGTAATGTATAAATAACTAAACATCACCATAATAGTATTTTGTGCAAAGAATATGATTTAGCTCCAAATTTTGGTGGAGGCAGATGAGAGAACAAGCCTTTGGGTGTTACTGCTTAGGTTCTCAGAAACTATGCAGTGGGGATGAGTTTGTGAGTGCTGGTATATAGGAAACTGCCTTCTTTTGAATTGGATCGTTGTTCTCAATTAGCTTAGTATTGTCTACACCAGGGCCCCCTAACAGTGGTGCCTGCAAAATTCTTCACTCCCTACTCCCTTCAAAAATTATTTGTAATAAAACATCTTGAAAAATGTTAGGGCACCAGGTTCTTCCTGTTCCTGAACATGCCACTGATCAGCTGTTCAGTGGACAGGAAGAGAAGGAAAGAGTTGCTTCCTGGCACCACCCAGCCTTCATCTATCTATACAGACCTTTCCCCCTTTGCTTTCTGTCTATCCACTCCCAGCTTCTAGCCTTGCTATTTCTCTCTACCCACCTCTTTCCCCACTATTCCTTTCCTGTCCCTAGCCCTCTTTTTTCGCTCCCTTTGTAGCTCCCAACTCTGCTTTCTCTCTCCCACTTATCCCTTTGTTTGCTCTTTCTCTCCACTTCCAGCCTCTAGCTTCAATATTTCTCCCACTCTCCTCTATACCTTGCTGTTTCACCCCACTCCTAGCTTTGCTCTTTCTCTTCCCTCTACCTTGCTATTTCCCCCTCCCTTCCAGCCTCTTGCCTTGTTATTTCTCTTCTCCCCACCCCACATCTTTTCAGTAGCCAGGCTCCTATGGCAGCCATTATATGACAAATCACATCCTCCATTGGAAACATTTTGTGATTGTGCCCACAACATTTTCTCAAATTCCCAAATGTCCCCACAGAACCAAAAAGGTTGGGGACCCCTGGTCTACCCACTGACTGACAGCAACTCTCCAACATTTCAGAAAAGAGGCTTTTCCAACCATACTTGGAGATGCCAGAGATTGAACGTGGGAGCTTCTGTATGCAAAGCATGTGTTCTACTACTAATCTCTGACCTTTCCCCAGTCTGCAATCGCTGCTGGAAGGTAAACAGTGATCTGCTTAACGAACAGCCCACGTTTAACAAACAATGGATTGTTTATGATTTGTTCTTGGATTATAACTCTGGGTTCTTTCTTCTTCAGCAACCTAGAGTTCTGGGTCTATATTTTATTTATTTATTAAAATGTTTGTATCCTTCCCTATATCATTGGAATCTCAAGGTGGTGTACAGATAAAATCAAACAGTATAAAACAATAAATAATGTACACAGCTAAAAACATATTAAACTGTTAAGCTTAAACCAGCAAAAAATGTAAAAGCATTGAAAACAAAACTATGTGCAACTTTAGGCAACTTTAGCCCTCAAAGGCTTTGATAAAAAGCCACTTTTTAACTTGGCACCAAAACAAAGCCAGTGTCGACACCAGTCAGGCCTCCAAGGAGAGGGCATTCCACAAGCAGGGTGCCACAACAGAGAAAATGCTCTCCCATGTCCCACCATAAGGTATGTCTCGCGTTAGTGGAGTGCGGAGGAGGGAGCCTCCAACATATCTCAAATCTTGGGCAGGCACATATAGGGAGAGACGTTCTCTCCATGTGTCATGGAGAACAACTGGGACGAGGGGGGGCGATTGTTTACTGCAGTGGATGTGGTCAAGTGGTCAGGAGCCAAGTAGCCTATGGTTTGTTAATTGTGGGTTGGTTCTGTGTGAACCAGGTCACATAGAACCAGGATCACTCCTCAATAGCAGCTTGTATCTTCACCCTCGGAATGCAGCTAGAGGATGGAGCTGCTCAGTTCCTATTTGACAGGAGGCTAAAGTTGTAGCTTTTCAACCCCTTTCCCTCCATAAATTAGATCCTCCATAAGATGAATTTCCAATTCAGTTACCAGAAATTTATGGGGTTCTGGACACTCCCATGTAATCTAGTTCTAGACTGAGCAGGACTGGATCTCTCCGGCTAAAATAACCTTTTTAATAGTTTTTTATGCCTATCTATATATTCTCATGCTTTACCACTGACTGTTTACATGCATTTTTCGTCATACTGATAGTGAAACCCTTGTCAGGTGGAAGATTTGGCACATGTTTACCCAAGAGTACGACCCAGTGTGCAAGGGTCATGTTTCCCACATCTTTCTCACACACATACATACGCACACACTCAACACCCCAAAGTGACTTTGTGGCTTTGCAGTTTGTTGAGGCTCAGTCTAGCGCATCATTAGGTAGGCTTAAGCTCCATTTGAGTTCAGTTGGATTTGCATGCTCATAATTGTGTGCTGAATTGGGATGTTGGTGTGCAAAGAAGAAAAATAACAAGAGAAGTAGCCTGAATAGGATTTTTAATCAACTCAGGAGAGGAATAGGAGGCTATTACCATATTGTATTAATAGACACCCATTACAATCACAAATCCCTGTAGATGAACAATCACAAGACCCTCTAGTTAAGAAAAACATGTAAGTGCATATCAGTACAAAAATAGTTCACGTGCATGAAGACAGTTCAAAAGACGATAACGTTTCTACAGGTCTGGTAAACAAGAACTTGAACTCTAAATAAGTATACTTTCAAAAAGCAGATTTCTCACATGAAGACACTATAAAAAGACCAGATGAATTTCCTCTTGGTATAGAGTGTTTCACAGTCATTACTTTTGTGTTCTCACATAAAATCTGTGAAATACAACATTTTAATTCCGATTTAACAAATGAGGGATTGCAGGTTAAAAAGAGTGACTTGCCCAAGTCTATGTCCCAGGAAGGTCCAAATCAATCCCTGTACTGGCTGTCTGCTATTGTAAGAAGTTTTGAGCCTGCTTTAATTGAACTCAGAGTTAAGGTGTGCATTTTTCTGACTGAACTGAAAAACAACTGCCTCCCCCTTCCATACTTTTGGGTGGTTGCTCTGAAGGGAATCTGATAGTTCTGGATCATTGGGGAGAAAGAAAGTGGACTCATATATAGGTATTGCTATTCAAAATGATGAATGTTGTATTTATTAAGGGTTATTCCACTGACTTTCAGCAGGGGAATTTCCCCCACTGTAATGCAGTACTTCACAAGTGCATTTCAGGGGTGTGTGTGCATTGCAGATTAGTGACAACTTCCATTTCAAGTTATTGGATTGTCCCCCGCAATCCCTAGGAGATTAATTTTTGGAATTGAAAAGATTGTGAGTTTTCACCCTAAATCTAGACAGTGCTATTGCCAGCTAAAATATAGTTTAAAGGCTTGGTGGGAAAACTTTGTATCCGACATAGATTTTTAAGTGTCTTGATTTGTTTCACAAGGAAGCACTTTCCCCGCAAATAGCTTTAAGAACTAGATTTTTCCTAAACTGGGCTGCCACCGTCCGTACTTATCCGTTAAAATCATTGTAGCAATTTGACTCAGTAGGAGTAAAGCTGAGTAGAGCTGAAAGTCTAAATTCCATTTTTGGAAACTGCACAGAAATAAAGTGAGATAATAGCATGGCTGTAAAGGAAATCTTTTGGTTTTGGGTGCTCTTTATAGCCAGCTTGGTATTAGACTCAGCAGTGCAACTAAAATATTTGAGGGCATGTAGTTATCTATAAGGAGTGGTTAGCTAGATGCTTCTGTTATTGGAACATAACTTTTAGGAAGTGAAAGTTGTTGCCTTTACTTTGTATTGCTCTAAGAGAGCATAGTGAAAATTATTTTAGTGTCACCGGTGTATATTATTCTCACATTCATAAATAACAACATTTGTATAGTTTTCATTGCAATATCTGGTACATTTAGAGCCTTGTGTGGTGCAGAGTGGTAAGCGGCAGTTACTGCAGCCGAAACTCTCCCCACGGCCTGAGTTTGATCCCAGCGGAAGCTGGTTCTCAGGCAGTCTGCTCAGGTTGACTCAGCCTTCCATCCTTCTGAGTTCGATAAAATGAGTACCCAGCTAGCTGGGGGAAAGGTAACTGCGACTGGGGAAGGCAATGGCAAACCACCCTGCTACAAAGACTGCTAAGAAAACATCAGCGAAAGCAGGAGGCCCTTGAGGAGTCAGCAATGACTCAAGTGCTTGCACAAGAGGTTCCTTTCCTTTCCTGGTACATTTGGACAATGAAAAATGTTCATTAAAATGTTTTTTAAGGGTGGCTTCAGACAAGTGATCACAATAGTAATTCTCTCCATGTTCTGGAGAGCTTACTCATCACTTTTGTGGGCTTTAAAAGGAGTCCTGTTGTGTTTCCTTAGCCTTTTAATGGGATCAGAAATCTGAATTAGAGTATAAATGAACATTCCAAGCTGTATGATCATTTTAAGCTGTCTCACATTATGATCTGTCTAACCCAGGGCTGACTTTAGTAGGGGGTAGGCCTGTGAGCACATCTGGGATTTTGAGAAAATGTCATGGGCCCAACCATAAAGTGGCTGCTGTGGGTGGGCATGGCCAGTCACAGAGGACAAGTAACCTGCCCAGAGCCATTCATGGGAAAGTAAGATGGCAGCAGCTAGAGGCTCCCAATGTGCTTTGAAGCAATCCCAGCTGCCATATATACAAATTAGAAGGAGTAGGGTGTCTTAGTGGGCACCAAGAAATATTTCTGGAGTTGGGACATTGGTGCCCACAGCCACCATGTTGCCTACCTCTTGGTCTATGCCATAGACAGACTAACCTAGTTCACACATTCAATGTGGCTTTAAAAATCCATAGTAGCTTGTTTAAGCTGCAGTATGTGCCAAGCGCCATTTGCCTAATTATCTTTGTCATGTAATCTAAACCTGGGCAGCATGGCTTGTTGGAGAGGAAACAACTCTCAAATCTCCCAATAACAGCCCATTGTTTAAGCTGTGGTGTTCATGTGAACCTGGCCACTCTATACCAACTGGCAGCAGCTGTCCCAAGTTCTCAGGCAGAGGTCTTGCTCTGCTCTACAACCTGATACCTTTTTAACTGACTGAATTTAGGGTTTTGTACAAGGAAATCATGTTCTAATGTTTTCACGTTCCATTGACCTTAATGTGTTTGTCTACCATCACCTGGCGTATCTGACAGGCTTTCTCTCCTCCCCGCTTCTTATTTGCATTTCAGTCAAAGCTGGTGGAATGAGAATTGTGCAGAAACACCCACATGCTCCAGAGGCCAAAGAGGAAAAAGACAAGGATGAGCAGGATTGGGAAAGCGGCACCAGGTGAAGGCACTCCCATATTGTATTATAAAGGAGAAATATGCTTACTCTGTTCTAGCTAAGCACAGTTATTTGAAAATAGACTGTTTTAGTGAACATGTTTGATAACACACTTTTGATAAACCACATTTATTTGTGCTAGCCCATGGCTTATTTGTAATTGTTGCACAATTCCTTATAACAAATCTGGGTTGAATTAGAATATGGAATAGAGAATTTGGCAAAAGCTGAAAGGGAAGAGGCAGAATGGTAGGATACCTAGGGACTGCTTTGATGGGGAGTGGCCATGGCTTGGATCCAATGTTGTGCAAATGGAAGTCCTCATCCCTTTCTGCCACCTGCAGACCCTCTTGCACCCTTCCCTCCAATCTCCCAGAAATCCACTCTGCCAGGGGGTTCCCTTCTGCTAGTGGAATAACACCATTGGATCCAAACCCTATTTCTTGGGCAAGAGGAGGAGTCAGGTCAGGTGATTCAGTGAACGATGAGGTGGGGTGGTTTGAAATGGTGAGATCTTTTGGAAACACTGTTAATTGAGGGGGTGGGAATCTATTTTTGTGACATTGAGAATTGGTCCCAGAGAAGGCCAACTCCCCGCACCCTCAAAGATGTGAATAGTTCTCTTGTGAGTCTGGACCTATTCAGAAGCTTCTCAACGTAGACGTCAGTGGAAAATATGCAGCAATAGCAGGACTGAGGCCCATAGCAGCTGATGAACCTCTAATTATTTTCCCCAGTTTCTGTGCATGGAACATCTGAACAAGAGGAATGATCCATTGCTATTTGTCCAGTAAAAATTTAATTTAATTTGATTTACTAGTTTATTCATATTATGATACCCTGGAACCATTTTAATGAGTTTACCTCCACCGCAGTCAGGTAGGAATAGAAAGGGGAAATAAGATGTATGAAAAGAAAATACTGGGCAAAAAATGGCTGCATTGTGTCCTAGGATTTTTATTTGTTAGAATCTAAAGTATTACACATAAAAGATCATATGAACTGAAATTGAACAAAATAAAAGGAGATACAATAAGGAAACAGGTAGGCTTAATTCCTTCCCTTCTACACTTCTAGTCTTCTCTAAGAATCCTATTTATGAAAGGCCTAAGATAAAGAACCTTTCTGGATCTGACCAAGGTCTAACCCAATCATTCAAGTTTATTACAGCAAACAGCCAGCCACACGCTGGCAGTTTGCCATAATAAACTTGATTGATTGATTGATTGATTGATCTTTCATACAGTGGCCAGCCGGAGCCTCCAGGAAGCACACTTGTATGAATGCAGCAGCCTGTCCCTATTGTGTTAATTTTCAACATGTGGTATTCAGAGGTACACTGCCACTGAACATAACTGTTTGTATGATGCAATAATCATATTGCTTGCATTTAATGAAATTGCATAGTGGAAAGCAGAGGGAAAAATCAATACAAAAAGTGTTTATTTAAATGTTTTTTTTAAAAAAATATGTACTCAAGGCTCTTGGGGGAATTGTATTCCTTAGTAATTCTGAGAACAATAAAAATTACTCTCAGGATTAGACCAAAGATCCATTTAGTCTAGCACTCTGCTTCTGACAGTATCTCACAAATAGGACCTGAAGGAGCATCTGGTTGGTAAGAAGAAGTATACTGTGTCTGCTGCACTTTATATAATTCATTACTAACTATTCATGAGAACCTGGAAATATGCATATTTTACAAAGGTAGAAAATAGTTTACTACTAATTCCCAAGTTTTGTTGTTTTTGCCAGTGCACATTTATGACAATTGTTACAAAAGCAGCACAAGTTGTTAAGATGGCTTTGTAATTCCATTGCTCTGGCATTATCCCTCCTTAATAGGGCACGGTGCTGCTAATTGGATGTGTTTGCTTCCTGATGTTATGTTTTCATTCAGCAGTCTTGATCAGGACAGTGACTATTGCAATATAGTTATGGGGCAGGACCATGTGTGTAGATTATGCCTATGTTTAAAATTATGCCTATGATTATGCCTATGTTTAAAATGGATACTGTTTCGTACTCTTGTTTTTATATTTTTTGATGGTTTTAAATTTTGTATACTTCTTTTTTATTATTTCCACTGTTTTTAACTTTTGTAAACCACCCAGAGAGCTTCAGCTATGGGGCGGTATATAAATTTAATAAATAAATAAATGATTTAACGGTTAAGAACACAACCTAATAAGAAGTGGAGTAAAGGTGCTATAACACATTTAGAATGCTCATGGATTTTTATTCAGGTACTTCCAAGATTAATTGATGGTACTTAGCACCTCATAGATTCAATGTTATTTATTCCAATCACTTATAATACTTGTTGGAGATCTGATTCTTCTAAGGCAGAGAGTCTGCATATTTTATGGTCCTGACCTGTCATTCAGAAATCCTGGAAATAAAACTTTATGAAATTACTGGATATTGACTGTCTCTGCTGGTCCCCAAAAGCATAATTGGATTATTTACAACATGATGTGGAAATGGATGTAGATCTGGATAAAGAAAGAAGAGACATGCTGGATTGGATTACAGGCCTATGTAGTCCATCATTTTCTTTCCCATAATAGCCAGCCAGATGCCAATAGGAAACCCAAAAGCAATGGTAATCAGATGCATGCTCTGATCCACAACATGGTAGCATAACAAGACTAGTTGTCATTGATAGCCTTATCCACCATGAATTTATGTAATCCCTTTTTAAAGCCATCTAAGTTGGTGGCCATTACCACATTTTATGATAATAAATTCCATAGCGTAACCATATACTGTGTGAAGTACTTCCTTTTTGAATTTCCCACTGTTCAGCTTCATTAGATGACCCCGAAGTTTTGTGAAGAAGGGGAAAGTTTTACTTATGAAGAAGGGAGAAGTTTTACTATATCCACACCATGCATAATTTTATAACCGTCTATCATGTTCCCCCTTTACCCGCCTCTTTTCTAAACTGAAAAAAAGCTCTAATTTTATAACTTTTTCTAATAGAGGAATTGTTCCAGCCCCCTGATCATTTTGGTTGGCACTTTCTGCACTTTTTCCAGCTCAACAATATATTTTTTGATGTGGGCCAGAAGTGTACAAAATATTCTAAGTGTTGTCACACCATAGATTTGTATAAAGATTTGTATGTTTTTGAAAAACTAGGTTGTACATTTATCCTGAAACATTTTCCCTCAATATTATAAATATATGTTTTGTTAGTTATAAATATGAACTTCTCTATTTTTGTTGGATAATTCTTTGAATCAGGTTCCTAGCTACTAGATGAGGTGGAAGAGGAAGGGAGAGGCTTTAGCTGTTGAATATAAAAACTGAATTGGCAATTATTAGTATTTGGTCTTGGAAAAATTAATTGCAAGAGTGAATCTTAACTGAAACTTGCTCTGGCCCTATTTATACATACCTTAAATACCGTAGAATGTATATACTGTGGGGAAATAGAATTGTCTTCCTTCCGAGAAGCACCGGATCCATATTTTGGGGTCTAAAATTGTATGGGGCTTGTGCTCATAGTCCAGTCCATATGAGCTTTTTCCTCTGATTTTGAGCAGTAAAGTTCTCGTGGATTGGACTATGCATGTTGTATTCTACAGATAAAGGACCCATCCAGGCTATCTAACCTAGTCTTCTGCCTGGCATACTAGTTATCTATGTGTAGGGAACTTTTTATATGGAGTAATGTTCAATTATGTGAGTCTCCATCTGCAGTCTGACGTTGTACAGCTCAGGTTTACCTTTTAGTGAAAACTTGGTTGTCAAGTCAAGATAGACTTAGGAAGGTGGCAATCCTAATTCCCTGACATGTGTTCACTCTGCACATGTAGAGGTACCTGAGCGCTGCTGAAGAATCAAAAGGCTATGTTGAACTTCCCACAAATGGTGAATAGATATAAGTTAAAATGTATAGCTAGTGGGATTTGGAAGCTCATAATGGAATCTCACGAGTCACATTACCTTTGAACTTTGAGTTGGATATGGGATCCAGTGCTGCAATTCCACCAATGGAAGCTGTTCTGTCAATAGAATTGGGAGGGGGTGATTTCCCCTCCCCTTATAGCCTCACTGCATCCTCAAAATCTGCTCCAGAGCATTGGGAAACACATATCCACTGGAGCAACGTTGGATCTAACCCACTGAGGATAGGCTTTCAGTCTTCGGGCTTCTATTAAAAATCGTAAAATGGTTATCTTTAGGAGCTGCTTTGTGTAATTGTCTAGCTCCTAGCCTGATTCTTCATTTCCTAAATGCTTGACAGTGGTTTTGATTGGCAGTCTGATGTACACTGCTATTGCTTGGCCATGTCATATTTATTAAGATGAAGAACTTTAATTAAACCTTAGATTAGGAATTCCTGAGAGGACAATATATCATTTTGCAAGATCATTTGTTGTCACAAATTGTGACATGAGGGCGGAATATTCTCAGCTATTTAGATTAAAATGATCATAACTGTTGGATTGGGTCTCCAAAATTGTATGCATGACTGAGGCAGAGAATTTCATGCTGACTTGTCAGTCAGCATCTAGAATGTTAACACAGTAGATATACTTGAAGGGCAAATAGGAAGCAATTTTGTTTAATTATTCAATGTTTCATTAGCATCTGCTTGTGCACCCCCCCCCCCAAATAGGCATCAATTAATTTAGAAAAAGAGTGAGAGTGGCCTCATAGGTAATTTCGTTATTTAACAAGCAAGATTGCTGTGGCTATAAATAATTTCAGAATTGTTTGCTTTTCTTTGATTCAGTCTGGACTAGAATGGGAGGTTCACCAGTGGTGACATTACCAAACCAGTATTACAATGATGTTTGCTTTTGGATGCATTGTTGCTATCATAGATGTACATTATTTTCTATACAGCTGTTTTCAAAGTCAAAAACAACTATAGATGATTTGCTACAGTGAAGTTATGATTGCTCTAAGATGTATGAGGTATAAAATTGAAGTATAGAAGTATAGGTTTGTCAGTTTACAAAAACAAAAAGAGAAACCTGACAAAAGAGTATGGGAATACCCTCACCCCCAACCCTAAAATAAATGCAGTGGGTTAAACTTCTATAGGTTTTATTTTTTTGCTTCATCTGACTCAAATTAGCCCTCCCTGGCCATTGGGAGATTGCAAAATAACATTAAACCATGATTTAGCATCATGACGATCAGCTACAGTGAGGCTTTGGCTTTCATGGTCCCCCTCCCCTCCTGCAACATGCTTGTGAGAGGTAGATGGGAAACTTCCACTTTAAATTAACCACAGCTTAGTTTGCTGTCTGAAATCTAAACTGTGGCTTGCCATAGCTTGTTCTCAAAATGCTAAATTATGATTTAGCATTACTTGCAAATCAGCTCATTGGTGCAGCTGCTGAGAGTGATATGAAACTTATAAAATAGACTCTAGTCTACAAAACCTTATGAAGTGATACATTTGTGAGTCTTTAAGGTGCTGCAAGATGATGATGATGGCTGCTGAGAAAGTGGATTAGTGTTCCATCTGCAGAAATATTTTTGTTAAATTGTCATTACGCAAGGCCTTAGGATGTGCAGAGTCATTGGTAGAAAGAGACAGAAAATGAAAAGGCAGAATTATTGTAATCATAATAAACTGTTAGACCATGGCCTATGAATGGATATAAGTGAGAGTCATAGTTGGATGGGGTGTGTCAGTATTGTTTGTTGCATTTGTGTCTCAGCCTTCTCAAGAGAGCTCAAAGCTGTGTGCAATAGGTTATTCTCCTTTTCCCTCACAATACTTCTGTGAGGGAAATTGTTCTTGGAGAGAATTCCAGGCATGAGGAGTGCAAGGGAAAATAGGGAGATTTGGTGGAAGGGTCTCACATTTGACAGATTTCATAACCGCATTATAAAGGGTGTGTATTGTACACTTGGAATTTTGTACACTTTACAGAACACTTGGAATTTTGAATCCAGGGTCTTCTAGGCATTTTCTGTGGTGACATACATTACATAATTTTTTTTTAGTCAAATTTAAATGTTGTGGATTGATGAGTTCTTTTGATCTTACAGAGCAATGCTATTCCATAAAGTGATTTTACATGCATCAGTCACTGGATCTTCATGAAAAGCATTATGACCAAAAGGCTTTGAAGTCATGCATTATAAGAACCTGGTTCTGGAATTCTTTTTAGTTAAAATACATGCAGAAACAGGTCTTAAAATATTGTAGGGCATGGCTCTAAATGCATGGGGGATAGGGAGCATGTTCCTCACCAAATTTGGCCTTGTTGTTATTTTCTCATTTTCCTGGCCCTCTGTAAGCTCTGGGAATCTGCTTTTGTTCCTTCCCTTTACCTGGTTGTAGGTAGCTTCTTTCAGACAAGAATAAAGTGGAAGAATAAGCCCATGGCATGGAGGCAAGGCTGACTGGAAGAACACAATACTCAGCCTTTGCCTCGACTTTTCACATGTATATATTATTAAATTAATATTTTTATTGCTTTGATATTAAAAAAAAATATTTCTAAGCATCAAATACTCCTTACTTTAGTTAAAATGATTCCAGTATGGCAGTGGTTTAAAAGCTTTATTTCCCGGGACTTGAGGGTTCCTCAAATGCTTATCAGGAGTTCTTAGAATCATAGAGTTGGAGAGAGCCTTGTTGGCCATCTACTTAATGAGAAGATCAGTAAAGATAGGCATTTTTTCCCTGAAAGTCAAGGTTGCCACTGGTGCTGAACTTACCTTCAATATGCCTCCTTCTGTGGAGGTGTTGATGTTTTCTATGGTTCTCTCTTCATTTGTACAGCACAGTGGTGAGGTCCAGTTCCCTATATAAATGGAGTGTATGCCATACAATATGCCTGTGCAGGGATTCGTAGACAGGCAAGTTGATGTAGAAAGGATTATTTGAAAAGCGAACATTTGAAAGCCACTCCTGTACAGGAAACCAATTGCTGCATGAGGTGTGCCTGGCCCTGACACTGTTATCTTTCCAGTGCCAGGTAAAGACCACCCTTTACTTCCAGACATTTAATGGTATATCATGAGGTATTTATGTCTGCTGTTTTAGAACAGCTCTATTAGGGGAAAAATAACATTGACTTCTGTAATAGAGCAGAATTATCACCAATCTTATCAGTGCCCCCTATTTTCTTAACACAACAACAACAACAACAAATACAAATACCCTACTTTTGGGGTACAATTGTATGGTGTCATATCTAGTTTTCCCTCAGTGTCTTCTATTTGTTTTTGTCAATATTCTTGTCTTAAATATACTGAAGAGCTTTAAAAATCTTCTGTATCAAGGCGTCTGGCCCCATTCACCAGAGTGTAACTTCAAATTCTATTAAATAATCGAAAAGCATAGTCTGAATCTAGCATGGCTTTGTTGCTGTCTTTTACACCATTGATCTTCACCTTAGTTGGGTCATGACCCACAAGTAGATGGTTCTCACCAATGGTACCATCTCTTCAGTTTAGTTTTTATTTTAATTTCTTCCTTTTCAAGAGAAGGAAAAAGAGGGAGGAGTAATGGAAGGAAAAGCGACCAATGGAGAAAGGCTGATTTTTTATTGTTTTTAAAATTAAAAGCAGGTTCCATCTTGGAGATTGAAAAAGTGAATACTAAGGAATTGTGTTGAAAGATAAGCAGAAATTGTACAACATCATTCAAATTATCAGCCTTCCCTTATAATGCTGACTCTATTGTAAATACACCTGATAAGCAGTACAAATAGTCAAGGTGAACTGAATGCTCCCAGCAACTGAGAGTTGTGTAGTACCAGTTCAGGTCAAGGTCCTGGGTTGGCATTTTTAAGATACTCTTTCTATGGTTATCTCATTTTCCTGCCTTAGTTATAGAGACCTGTAAAGGTCAATGTACTCTGCAGACTTATAACATGGGCTCCAGTCATCATAGTGCTGCTGTACTGAAGGACATGAGTATGCCAATCTTATCTCCGTCTCACCCAGATTATTGACTTCTACCACTGTGTTGTATATGTACCTTATATACCGCAAAAAGGCCCCCTGTTCACTGGTTCTAATTTGTTGGGCAAGAAAGTTGTTCAGTCAGAGCAAATATTTCTCCCAGGTCAAATTCAAGTCCTTTACTTCTTGAATATTTTAACCTGTTGTGGAAACCAGCAAGGGTACTCTCTCTTTTTCTTTCCCTTTGTAAGTACCGTGTTGTCTTGGACAAAGAATGTTTTTTGTCTCAACACCTTTTAATTTTATTTATTTGATTGATAGATACTGCACCCTGCAACAGGTTCCCAGAACATTCCTAATTAAGAGTTGGTTCTGATATGCTACACTGTTCCCTACAACAGTGTTGTAGATGGACAATAAGGTCTGTAGGCCACGTTTTGATAACCTGATATGAAATCATATCTGCACTCATACGTTTTAAAAGTGCATGTTATACTGCTGCAAAGTTGACAGTTCTCTTTTACAGTAATAATAGTGGCTCTCCATCACAGTGTGCCCAAACAACCACACCATTTTTTTTATTTTAAAATGGTCTAAGTTCTCAGAAGTAGCAGATGTGGTGTTTAAACCTGTTTCTGAAGTGTAAGTGGGGCTGCACATGCTTGAATGCTCCTCCATACAAAAATATCCCTGTACATTGAAAATTGCTCATTGTGGAGATGACGCTGACATTCAATTTTCTGTACACAGAGAATGTTTTCCTATGGAAAGAGCAGTTGATCATGTGAGTTACTACCTGCAATCTGAAGTGGTATAGTTGGGCAATAGGTTTACCATTTCATCAGCTTACTTTGTGAAAACCAAGCCAAACTGAGTGAGTCTGAAGCAGCAATATGTTATGTATTGAAACATGTATCTGTGGGTGCAACAAATAAAAAAATAGCATCAGGGACAAAAGTTTTAAAGGGTTTAAAACAATAGTGTTTAGCTTATAGGGCAAAGAGTCCAATTGTCGTAGGAGATTTCACATGCATCTGCCTCAGCTGTAACACTACCTGAGGTAAGGCAGGTAACAACCAAAGAGAGGAAGCTTCCTCAGTCGTGGTGCCATGTTTGTGGAATTCACTCCCCAGAAGAGCCTCCCTGGCTTCAACATTCTTATGGCACCAATATTTCAGTGCCAGGAAATGATGTATTTAATCCCCCAGGCTTTTAAATGTATTTTAATGTGTTTCTTCTTTTTATGTTACATTTAATTTGTGTATTTTACCTTTTGATAACTGTCCTGGAAACTCTGCTGAAGGGCGATACAGAGATATCTTAAATAAACAGAATTTGCACAAACAACAGTTTCCTGGGGGTAGCCAAAGAGGAGCAGAAGGACAGATGAGTTGCTGCAGCTCGCTCACATGGAAGGAAAATGGCTGTGTCTAAACATTTGTGTCTTAATAAATGAGGTACGCCTTTTACTCACATGCTCTGTCCTTATGTCACCCCTTCCTTTGGTGTGCCATTATAAGCCAAACTGGGAAACTCTGATTACCAGGAACAGAACAAGCAAGGATCATAAACCATCTTCAGACTATTGTTTAAGGTCCTGGCTTGTTCTGAGCCTGGTAATCACAGTTTACCAGTCTGAGCATACTGGGGAATGATGCTTAACTGAAAACTTCTGGGGTTAATTGTGGCATGTTGAAAAGGGAAGAAGGCCTAGCTCATTCATATCCAGGCTTATTAAGCCAAGCTATGAATGTCCGAATTCAGAAATATGTGTATTTGTCATAATAGCCCCTCTCCTCTCTTGATGTTCTTAATTAACCCAAGCTAGTTTTAGAGCTGTTTCAAATGGATTTTTATATGTAACAAGATACACATCTAGGATATCAGGCAACATTCATGAAAGTCTTAAAAGTTCATTTGAGTATTTCATAGAATCATAGAATAGCAGAGTTGGAAGGGGCCTACAAGGCCATCGAGTCCAACCCCCTGCTCAATGCATCCCCGACAGATGCTTGTCCAGCTGCCTCTTGAAGGCCTCTAGTGTGGAAGAGCCCACAACCTCCCTAGGTAACTGATTCCATTGTCGCACTGCTCTAACAGTCAGGAAGTTTTTCCTGATGTCTAGCTGGAATCTGGCTTCCTTTAACTTGAGTCCATTATTCCGTGTCCTGCACTCTGGGAGGATTGAGAAGAGATCCTGGCCCTCCTCTGTGTGACAACCTTTTAAGTATTTGAAGAGTGCTATCATGTCTCCCCTCCATCTTCTCTTCTCCAGGCTAAACATGCCCAGTTCTTTCAGTCTCTCTTCAAAGGGCTTTGTTTCCAGACCCCTGATCATCCTGGTTGCCCTCCTCTGAACACGCTCCAGCTTGTCTGCATCCTTCTTGAATTGTGGAGCCCAGAACTGGATGCAATACTCTAGATGAGGCCTAACCAGGGCCGAATAGAGAGGAACCAGTACCTCACGTGATTTGGAAGCTATACTTCTATTAATGCAGCCTAAAATAGCATTTGCCTTTCTTGCAGCCATATCGCACTGTTGGCTCATATTCAGCTTGCAATCTACAACAATTCCAAGATCCTTCTCGTTTGTAGTATTGCTGAGCCAAGTATCCCCCATCTTGTAACTGTGCCTTTGGTTTCTATTTCCTAAACGTAGAACTTGGCATTTATCCCTATTAAATTTCATCCTGTTGTTTTCAGCCCAGCACTCCAGCCTATCAAGATCACTTTGAAGTTTGTTTCTGTCTCCCAGGGTATTAGCTATCCCACCCAATTTTGTGTCATCTGCAAATTTGATCAGCAAATTTGACCCTGCACCTCCTCGTCCAAATCATTAATAAAAATGTTGAAGAGCACTGGGCCCAGGACTGAGCCCTGCGGTACCCCACTCGTTGCCGCTCCCCAGTTTGAGAAGGTTCCATTGATAAGTACTCTTTGAGTCCGATTCTGTAGCCAACTGTGAATCCACCTAATAGTTGTTCCATCTAGCCCACTAGTTAAGTTTGTTAATCAGAATGTCATGTGGTACTTTGTCAAAAGCTTTGCTGAAGTCAAGATATATGACGTCCACAGCGTTCCCACGGTCCCACAAGGGAGGTTACCTTATTGGATTTACCAGATCCAATAGGAGTAAAATCCAGGTATTAGATTTATAGCTGACTGAACCTATTAAAAATCCTGCAAGTAATTTTCTTCTTGTTTTTCAATCATTTCTGACTGGTTTGTTCCTGGAAATCATCATTAATTACTGGGAAGGTTCTCTGCATAAGCTCCATTGAAATGAATGGGAGTTGCACAGCAGCATAGTACAAAGGAACAACAGCCAAGAAACTTCCCAGTGGATTATGCCCAATGCCCTTAACTGTATATAACTGGGCACAGGATGGCAGCCTAACAATTTTACTATAAATGAAGAATGCAATTGGTCCCATGCTTTATAATAGAGTAAGGACATAAGTATCTTCTACACTGTTATTTTTGTGAATAAAATAAATTATTTGTTCTTATTTAAGTTGTTCATTGTAATTTTAATTATATTTTCCAATTTGGTTTCTGTACCATAGGTGCCTTAGAAGGGGGTGAAGCTGTAGCTACAGATGTGGGATAGATCTTTTAAGTTTCTTTCTTTCTCTAAATTGACAGCATAGCTGTTGTTAATGGTTATCACTAGGCTGGCTGGCCAGCCGGCCATATAAATGGAGCGACTCTTTACCCTATGGCTTCTTTGTTATCTGATATGGTATAGTTGAGGCTTGACTGAAATTGTAATATTTTACTGTAAGTAGTCTTTACTTGTTCATCTATATGTGTGTGTACACACTAAAATAGCAATTTTATAATTGGAATTTTTAATATGTATTTCAGTGTGTATACTGATGATTCTACACGAGAATGATATAAAACAGTTAGCCCCATTTGATAAAACTTTCCTGTATATACAAGCCTGGGTAGGTGTAAATATTATGTACTGTTTATACTAATATTTTTCTTCCTCTTCTCCTTCTATGGCACTAATCAATATTATCTGTATTTGTATGTTTTACTTGCCAGATGTTTGGCCACTGAAGAAGGCATTATTATTGAAATGCATCTGGCCATTTGAGAGAGAGTACTTTTTTTAGCAACTCATTTGGTATAAAATTTAGTAATATAAGTGCTCCTTGCAAAAGCATTGATAATTTTAACTTATTTGAATTGTATTAAATTTTGTACTTTTTTTTGTCCTTAACTCTATTCTCATTAATAATTTGTATTCTGTTGAGGCTAGAAGGATTTTACGTGTGTATTTATAACAATTTTACTAAGTAAAAAGGATGTTGCTTCTGACCTTAATAATATTTGACCTTTTATGACCATCTTGACATACTCCATAGTTAGCAGTACAAAAAGTGTTTTTAGAAGTACATTTCTGTAAATGTATACATTTCACACAAAGTTTTCTGCAAGCTTTTCAAAACTTTTCAGCCATGCAGCATATGGTTTATAACCAAGATAGTGTCTCTTTCTTATCTGTATATTGCACAGCCTGAAAATCAGATTGAGCCTCCTTTACTAAGACAAAACACTTAAATGCTCAATCTCTTGCCTTCTTGACTCATGTTCCCCTTAACTACCACACACACACACCTACTTCACACCTCACTTTTGCTGAGACAGTAAAATTACTGTATTACCCTCCTCATTAATTCCAAAGGTAGTTCAATTAAACCAACAAGTCTTAAACTTGGTTGTTGTAGAGATGATTATTCTGGTTTCTGTGCTCTTTGAGAAGAGCTGTAGTTCTTTAAATTAAGTCTCCCATGTGGAAGGCACGGGAAAGGCTTCAAAAATTAAAACTCCTTCTGCCTTCCAGTGCAGCTGTACTGTCCATGCAAGGTAAAGCAGAAAGGAGATGTGTTCTATTGGCATTGGGTAAGCTTTGCTTGGCTGGCACAAGCTCTATCATAAAGATATTTTTCAGTCAAGACGGCTACACGGTGCCGGGGTTGGTGGGGAGTGCAGAAGCTAAGTTTTAATGGTGTATTCAACATCGTTTGCACTGGAAAAAGGCCTTCAGCATTGTCATGCTGTAGGCCACTGCATTAAAATGAAAGTTCTGTGCCTGTAACACAGTGGTTCCAATTTAATCTACTGGCTCAAGGTTCTTCCAGAAACACCTGTGAATGTTATAGAGCTGAAAGGTTTAATTTAAAGACCTGTCACCGAGCAGTTCTGACTGGTTTTGCTGATTTTTTTTATCCCCCTTTGGCAGCAATTTCAGGCTATTTATTAATTAAAACATTTGTATCCCACCCTATATCACAAGGATCTCAGGGCGACGTACAGGTAAAATCATGCAAACAATATAAAACGATAAACACACACTGCTAAAAACAAATCAAACCATTAATAAGCTAAAACCAGTATAGAATTTAAAAACAGTAAAACCAATTAAAACTATGTACAGGCTTGGTGAATTTAGCCATCAAAGGCTTTGTTAAAAAGCCATGTCTTAACTTGTCACTGAAATGAAGCCAGTGCCAGCCCCAGTTGGGCCTCCAAGGGGAGGGCATTCCACAGCTGGGGTGCCACAACAGAGAAAGCCCTCTCCCACGTCCCACCATTGCATATGCCTCACGTTGGTAGGATGCGAAGGAGGGCTCCTCCAACAGATCTCAAGTCTTGGACAGGCATATAGAGGGAGAGGCACTCCCTCAAGTATCGAGGTCCCAGGCTGTTTAGGGCTTTAAACGTCATTACCAACACCTTGAATTCTGACCAGAAGCGTACAGGCAGCCAATGCAATTCTTTTAAGACTGGTGTTATATGGACTTTATAAAATGTTCTGGTGATCAGTCTAGCTGCTGCATTTTGCACTATCTGCAACTTCTGAGTTGTCTTTAAGGACAGGCCCAAGTAGAGTGCATTGCAGTAGACTAATCAGGTAGTTATGAATGTGTGCACTACTGTGGCTAGGTTATCCGTGTCCAAGAAAGGCAATAGCTGGTGGATCAGCCGAAGCTGACCCCAAGTACTCCAGGCCATGGAGTCCACCTGGGCCTCCAGTGATAAGGATGAATCTAAGAGTACTTCCAAACTATGCACCTGCTCCTTCAGAGGCTACATATTAGTTCATGGCATTTGTATTCTTATCAAATGTCCTTGCTCACACATGCAAGGAAACACACATATGTACCAAGAAATATGTTTTTGGGTAGAGACATGATGCATACACAGTATATCTCAGGCCGTGTACTTTGACAAAATGGAGAAATCAACTCAAGAACATTGACAGTTGAAACACACCTGAGTTCAACTTGTATCCCTTGTAGTTCAGATTCTAGGTAAAGTGAGGACCTGGGATGCTCAAGCCTCAGTTAACAATGTGGACTTCAGAGTGCAGGTGGGGGTCACAAGTTTAAATGTCCCCTCATGTAAAAACAGCATATCCCTGTTGCATTTTCTCTTAAGACTGGAAACCAGAAGTTTGCTAATTTTGAAGACTTATTATAAAATAGGCCAGGAAAGGTAACATGATATCTGTGGGCACCAGTGGGCCCTCAGACGTCTTTCTTGGTGTCTGCTGAGATGCTCTACCCCTCCTACTTTTTAAAAAATTCTTATTGGCAGCTGGGATTACTTCAAAGCAAAGTGTTGCTGTTCCCATATTCGTTTCCCATAAATGCCTCTGGGCCACATGTGGGACTCAAGAGACATTTTTAGGACATGAAGATGGCAGGTTTTTGCAGGCTGACACTTTCATCTGCAATGCACCCATTTTGTGGTAGTGTCCAGGACAGCTTCTAAAATTGCCAAATGTGGCCACAAGGCCCAAAAAGGTTGCCTACCACTGAAATAGGCAGCCCTTACAATACATTGCCAGGGCACACTATTGAAATAGGCCATGTCACAAAAGTATGTAAGGCTTTTTTTTAACAACACTGTTACAATTCCATCTAAAGTTCTGGTCATATGAGACTTACATCACTGAAACTTTAAAAAGTGCAGTGAGGATGCTTCCTTTGATCAAAGCAGAGGTTCAAAAGAATTGGTTGAAACCTGGATAACTAGGGTCAGCTCTGTAAGGTATTGTTATCTTCTAAACCAAGGTAATTAAAATTGCCTCTTCCACAGTCACAGAGAGCTCTGAGGCTCTTTCCAGGATAAGATGAAAACTGACAGTGTACCACAGTGATATTGGCTTTGAAATGAAAAAATATAATTGCTGCTAATAAGAATAGGATTTCAGGCATCAACCTGGATTAAGTGCTGGATAGGTAGACAATTGCCTGACTGCCACAGCCAATTTACAATTTTTCATCTTTTGGGGCTTGCTCCGGTTTACTATCAGAGGGGTTGGAAACTGGCACAAAGCTGAGAAATCTGCCACCAAGAAGGCACATAGGAAGCTGCCTCATTCAAAGTCAGAGCATTGGTCCATGTAGCTTAGTGTTTTCTACTACACTGACTTGCAGCGGCTCTCTGGGGATTTCAGACAGGAGTCTTTTCCAGCCCTACCTGAAGATGTGAGGGTTTGAACCTGAGATCTTCTGCATGCAAAGCATGTGCTCTACCACTGAGCTGGAAGGACCACAACCTGCAACTGGATCAGTGGCCCTGATTGTGAAGAGTTTAGTTGCATAATGTTGAGGTTTGGGCAGAATTTGAGATCTTTAATCGTTCTATGTATTTAGTGTTTTTACCCAGGGAGACACAAATTTTAGTTGGTCCTGACCACTGCCATCACTATCGCTGAGTGCCAGAACATATGTTACCTTAAATATGTGTTTAGCAAATTTTTACTCAGGACCCCTAATCCAGATCTTAAATGTACACACACATACACATGTTCCTGATCCAGATTGGGGGTCCTGCACTTACTCTAGAGTAAAAATGAAAAAAGACATAGCTACTAAACACACATTTAAAGTTATGTCTGTTATACACCTCAGGTCTGTGAGGAAAAGTAGGGTCAGCTTCCTATCCCTGAGGACTCCCATTTTGAATGAGGCGAGGAGACATTTCAGAAGATTCCTTTGCCCAACCCCAAAGCCCAGTATGCAGAGAGTGGACCCCTCCCACAGCACCGCTGGAGTGGGGAAAGAGTGGGTTGCTCACCTCCCTTGCACCATGCTATTGAGGCAGTCCGAAGAAGAGAGATTCTCACAAATCCTGAATGTGTCAGGCTCCTCCCTTGCCCCAATTCTTCTGCATGCTTCAGTAGAGTCAAATTTGGAGCTAGATCTGTCTCTCTCACCTGACGTGAAGCTAGGGACTCTCACTGAACTAATAATAATGCATGGAACAAACTGGGTGAGGAGAATATCAGTGCTAGGCCACAAATGTGATCCTGAAGAAGAGATTCCTGGTTGTCGGGGGATTATATGGAACCCTGATTTTATTGTAGTTCTTTGTTCACGAACTATGATAGGAAATGGGTAACAGGAGTTGGATTTCCAGGAACTATCCTGGAAAAGCCCTATATCTTACCTATTTATATCATACCAATGATGTATATGGTATAGCATTGCAGCTGAAATTCCACTTGCTTAGGTTTAATTTCAACTGAGGACAAGGATTAAGGGTTTGGGGATATTTTTTTAAAAAAAAAGTTTTTGTGTGTGAAGGAATCTGAAAGGAGAGGGGGACGTATTCTGGGAGAATTTGTTTTGTTTGCTTTATACCACCTTTCTGCTGGACAGAAAAGGGAGAGTGAGTGGAGTCTTAACCTTTAAATCCCAACCAGGTTATCTTCTGGTTTCACACTCTTGAGCAGAGAGTTACAAATAAGGGTGTTTTATTGCACAACTTTCTATTCAGAAGTAAGTCCCATTCAGTTCAGTTGCACTTACTTCCAGGCAAACAGGAATAGGATTGCAGCCTTAATGAAGTTGATTGTTCTCAGTAAGTCTTCCAGGTTTACAAGAAAGTATATTAGGGACCATGTTCTGAGATTCATGGCATGATCACAGCCATCTTAGTTTCTATATGTTTGATGAACTGAAAATAAATCTCTATTAATGGCTTTTGTGCACTAGGGCAGCTTATCGCTTCTAGCTTTGTATTTATGGACACCCAAATGCATAAGAAGATAACGTCCTTGAAGTAACTGTAACTAGTTAGTTATAGTTAATTAATTAAATTTGTGTTCCTATGTAACATAGATCCTTAATTTTGAATAAACAAACTTCATCCCGTCTCTGCAAAAGATATTGAGTTGGATCCAGGGTTCACCCACTGTTAGCAGAAAGAACCAGGATCCGTGGAGCCTTCCTGCTGGAGGGTGGTGTGGCGATTTTTGCTGATTCCTCCTTCCCTTTGCAGCCCCCAGCAACACCTCTGGATTCCCCAAGCCCTAAAGAGCAGTTTTTTGGGGACATAGGGCACTGCAAGAGGGTAGGAGAAATGGGCAAAATCACCTTCCACAAGGTCATCCCATTCGTGGAATTTCACACTGCACAACTCTGGATCCAGACCATCCATTGCCGATGCATTGACCAGTCACTTTGCCTGGATGTTCCAATAACATTTTTAATTTTTGAAGTCTTCTGCATTCCAGGATGAATGGGTCACTTTTGAGTAGAGATCTGTTGAAAGATAATGAGAAATTCTATATCCACCAATAGTATATCATCCATAAGAAAACTAAGTTGTGTTTTCATGACTACATTCCTCAAGCTTACTATGCAGCAGTTGTAAAAATTAGGTGCAGTGCTTCCATGTAGGTATGTGTTCTATGTGATCACTCCATCTATGCTATGTATTGTTGCACAAACAGTCCAAATTAAGGAAGCCTTACATTGTGTACATGTACAGGAGTTTACTTAGGATGTCATTTTATTTTCATAGTGATGTATTAAACAAAATTGTTTTGATAAACAACCTAAAGAGTAGGTTACTCTTTTGGCTGATGATTGCTAAAGGTGTTTTAATAAATCAAAACCAATGTCCACTAGCATGACAGGATTTTCTCCTCTCCTCTGCAATCCTCTTTTCACTCTCAAATCTGCTCTGGAGAGTTTTGAATGAGTCAGCTGCTGGGGGAGGAAGAATCATCCCCCCATGCTTCCACTGATGGATCTGCTTCTGTCAATAGAACAACATTGGATCCAGCCCAATATTTTCAAAACGTTAGTTTATTACGTTTTAAAATGTCAACTTTAAAATATAAGCTATCAGTACTTTGAGAATATTGAAACACTTCAATCTTCAGCCAAGAAAACTACCTATTCTCTCCCCCCGCCCCCCCGCAATGAATTGTCAAAACTAAAGGTGCAATCTTTTTCATGCTTGCCTGGGAGTAATTAACATCAAATGTACCATCGTTTTTGTTTCCAAATACAAATGCGCAGAGTGTAATGTTGCTAGCCAAACAAATGCACAGATTCCTTTGTATAGTTTTTCTAAATTTAAAAATAGGTTTGATTTTCTTCCCAGATATGAGCTAAACATACAAAGTATAGAAAGCAGGCATAACTCAAAGCAAACCACAACATTTCTCTATAATTACCTCTCTCTTTTTTGGACCCACCCATGTTGACGTAGTTGTATATCTGCAGATAAATGTTTCCAAACCAAACTCCTCTATTTACCATTTATGCCCAAGAGGCAAGATTTTGAGATTACTCACTTCCTCCCATTCCAAGCATGGTTCATCACATTTTATAGATACTATACCATAAAAGTGGTAACATTTGTTCTTCCAGTACTAATTTTTCTGAACTCTCTCTTCACTTTACATGGAGAAAGTTAGTAAGATATGATAAAACGCCATTGTGCTACGTGAGAGCTTGTGAAAACAGTGTCAAAGAAAATGTTGCTTCCTAATCAGCAAAGTAGACAGCAAGTCTCTGGTTCACATATGTATGTTTATCACACTATTCCTGTGTGTGAAGAAGCTATTGCAGATTGATGATTGCAGATAGAACTTCTATATCACCTGATTTCAGGTCAAACAGAGAGGCCTTTTAGAAGGAGCTTGTTTACACAAGCAGTTGTGAATCATCAAGTGATTGCAGATTCATGTGTGAACCAGATCAAGGTGTGAGCAAATTGTATTGTTAAGTGATTAGCTTGTTAATTGAAGTCTACATTCTCCCTTGTTAGGGCCACTTGTAAGTGAGAGACTTTTAATTTCAGATTTGTTTCTTTGTGCCTGCAAGGATTGTTGTTTCTTCCTAAGAACTCCAGCATGCTTCAGTAGGCAGAAGAGAAGTATGGGTAATGGAACCAGAGGAAAAAGCAACATTGGCGCTTCCTCTTTTATACTAGGTTATTGTTTTAAAGAGACAGGAATGTTCTCCAGGTTGGAATCTGGCAATGTGAGAATCAGCCTTTATATATAGTGGGGACCAAGCACCATAGTATATTTGCTCATCCTTCACAGACATGGGCATTTCTATGAAACTGAAACGCTGATAAAATAGTGTATTTTTGGCACATGATTATGCAAACAAGCAAAGGTTGCTTTTGACAAGATGTCATTGAGGCTAAAAGCTTCGTAGAGTTCAAAATAAGTTTAGACACTATGATGTATTATGAGAAAATCAACATTTGTTAGGATAATATTTCAGTTGAGGAGAAGATGGATTCCCTCTCAAAACCTCACACATGAGAAATGCTATCTTGACCCTCTAAAGAAGACAGGGCCTGCAATCTTTACAAGACGTCAGCAATATAGTATGGAGCTATATTTATTGAATTAGTTTGCTTTAGTTTCCTAGAGCTCTCTGGGGAAATTGTTTTAGACTTCACCTATTATCAGCCAGCGTCAAGACACTTCCTGGCCTGAAACTAGTTTGAACTCAAAACACTCTTTAACTGCCCTTTTATACCATGAGTTAAGATGGTTAACTAATGGAATTCCCCACTTTTTCAGTTTCTGGATGGTTGGTGTGTGCTTCTAAGAGGAATTAGAGGAATTGTAGATATGTAATCTTGGGAATACATTTTACGGATTGATTAACTCCCCCCATGAAAGAGGGTATGTGCCATTAAATGATTAGTTTAAACTATAGAGGAAGGGTACATGCTGTCATTCATCCCTATCCACCTCTGTTCATTCTACTAAAGTCCACTCTAGTTTATGGAGAAAGTGGCAGAGTTGTGTACTTGCTTTGAGCGGACATATATTTTTACAGAACTTGGAGATAGCAAGACACTAAGCTAAAGTGTCACTCAGTTCATTGGTTAACTCTCTGGAGATTAATGCTGTTAGCCAATTACGTGATGCCAAATGACTTACTTCTTAGAGATGCAGTACCAAGCCAAAGGAGCTTGGTGTGTGCAAACACAAAGTTTATATGTTCATATATGGGTAGAAAAAATATGGGTTGGGATTATAGAAAGGGCTTCCATGCACATTTGAAAATTTAGCATATACATCACACAGAGCTTTAGAACAAACAAACATGGGAGAAATATGCTCTGCCACCTGCAGCTCTGTTCCTATTCTGAAGGAGTATGGTTCCAGAAAGGCTGAACAGTATGATATAGATGAAATTTAGTTTGGCTCCTTCTCCCTTTTTCTTTTCACTCAGAAAATGAATTATTGCTTTTCCTCTGCGATGGAAGGCAACTAGATGGATTATATAATACAGGGATGTCCAAGCAGGCAACTTCCAGCTGCTGAATATATCATCAGTGTTCCTCAGAGCACAGCAAAGTTTATATAGTTTATTTCTGAGATACTTTTCAATGGGTGATTCAGTAGGATGTTGGCATTTTGAGGGGGCATTTTAATGACTATTGCTGTGTTTGGTTGCTAAAACAAGTGTAATAAATCTCTGTTTTATGGATAATTTATCCATAATAGGCATAATCCACATTCATCATTCCTTTATGGATGGGGGCTCGAAATATCTCTCTGTGGCTTTTACAGTTTCATTTCTAAGCCTGTCTGGTGTCTTAAACGAGACTAAAGGCTTGTACAGCAAGAACTTTGAAACAAGACGCAACAACTATCTTGGTAAAGTGCCATGTTATATAGTAGATCTTGGGTGATATGTGTCTACGTGTAAATATAGTTTAATATGTTAGTGAAGACTATGTTGCCTTAGGGTAACCCTGTGATTTGGCACCAGATTGGAGAAGGCAGCTCTGAGGACATTGTTGAGCTATGTCAGAACTAGGGGGTTATTAGATACAAGTTCCCCCTTCTCAACTTTAATATCACCCAGTTCCACCTGAAACACAATGCCTTTCAGTGGATTCGATTCACAGTCAGCTATGATTTGTCAGGTATGGAGTAATAAAGTGAAGTACATGTGTTTGTGAATTAGCCATCTTATAATAACAGCAACATTGTGATTGGGATAACACTATCAAAACCGGCAGTAAAAAAAATGGTCAGAGATGGTTGGACACATTGATAATGCAAAATGTAGATGGATCAAGTTAGGCGGTCATCAACCAATGGCATCCCTGCAAACCTTTCTTAGCTTATAGGGAAACTATATAAGAGCATATAACAGAATAATATGATATATAAAAATAAAATATATAACCCATTATATAGAAGAATACAAGGCCATATACTCTAGAAACCTATAGTGAAAGATTATTTAATTAGAGCAGAATGTTAAGAACTTGGATAGTTAAGGTTGAGTAAGCCAATACAAATATGCATAAAGATGACATTGAATTTTGCATAATAGAATGTTTCTCGTTCACTGTAGCAGTTTAAAATATGGTTTTCCAATTATCTACTGCTGTGTGGTAGATTTCTTAAGCCTCAGGGCCAGCATGCTAGGGACCCTGATTCTAATTATTACTGAGATGAATGCTAATGGAAAGCAATGACAATAAATGATTCTACTTCCCTAAATTATTGGGAGAAGCTGGTAAACAACTCACAACTTCGTATGCAGACAAAAAGAAAACCGGTTGCGTTCAGTTGACACAATAGCCAACCATGTGTTAATAGTCGACTCCACTGTTGACTATTTAGGGGGTACCACACACACACAATGTGATAGTCAACACTGGAATTGAGTGCTAACTCATGGCTGAACATTGATGTTCCCTCCCCTGCCCACCTCCTTCTTGCCCTACTCACTGAGTGGCAGCACTGCTTTCATAAGAGTCCCCCTTCATGCCACTGTTAATAACTGGCGCTGTCCTCTCCTCCTCCTCCTGTTCTGACAGTGGGGGGACCCAGTGTGAAGGGGGGGGGTTTCTCATGGGATGTGCCATTCCTGGGTGGGGCACCGCAATCTGTAGCTTCCCCCATGTGCTTCCCGGGACATGCACATCCCATCCCTGGGTGGGGCGGTGTGCTGCGCTTCCCAGGACATGCACAAATGGAGATTGGAGCAGAGGGGTGTGAGGATCTCTCCTGCAGTTGCAACGTCCATCCGTGGGAGAAACCCCCCCATTCTGCCCCAATATCCATTTGGATATCATGGAGGAGGGGTATATGGATCTCTCCCGCAGCTGCAATCTCAAACCATGGATGGCTTTCTCCCATGGTTTGATATTACAGCTGCAGGAGAAATCCATACACCCCTCCGCCCCAATATCCGAAGGTCATTTATGGCTATTGGGAGGGGGCGCAGAAGGAATTCTCTCTGTAATGTCAAGTCGCGGGAGAAATCCATCCATGTGTTCCCTCCTTCGTTGTGAGAATGGGCAGGTGCTAAAAGCATTTCTCCTGCAGCTTTCAGGAGCAGGAGAGGTCTTTCATCGCCTGCCCATTCTCCACAACTTTGTGTTGAGCAAAGGGGGGTGCAGATGGACTTCTCCTGTGGGTTGTTTCCTGTGCCTGACAGCTTCCTGCACCACACCACACTGTCCACAACTTTGTGTTGAGCGAAAGGACTGGGCACAGATGGATTTCTCCTGTGGCTTGATGTGTGACGTCACACATCAAGCTGTGGGAGAAATCCATCCGCACCCCCACCTTTGCTCAATACAAAGTTGTGGAGAACAGGGATTTCTCCCACGACTTGACATTACAACTGCAGGAGAGTGAAATCCTTCCATGCTCCTCCCCAGTAGGCACAAATGGGCTTTGGGTATTTGGGAGGAGGTGTGTATGGATCTCTCCTCCCCAATATCCAAATGGATATTGGGGCGGAGGGGGGGATTTCTCCCGCAGATGGACATTGCAGCCGCAGGAGAGATCCTTACATCCCTCCATGTCCCGGGAAGTGCTTGGGGAGCCACAGATCATGGCACCCCACCCAGGGAGGGCACAATTGGCAGCTTCCCACATGCTTCCTGGAATGGAAAACACATGTCTGCAGAGCCCTGTTGGGCAAGAGTGGCAGGGGTTTTTGCGGTTCTTGCCTCATGACTCTGTAGGCACATAAAATAGTCAGTATATGACACAATAATCAATGGTTGCTCAGAGAGTCAACTCTGCACACCATTGGTTATTTCTGTGGGTTATTTCTGGGAAATAACCAACCGTTATGTGGAAAAGGCTCACCAGGCGGCACAATAGTCAACGGTGGTCAATTTAAGCAATGATGGAGTATTTAATCAACTGTTGACTATTGTGTCATCCGAACCCAGTCAAAATTAACCAAGGGGATAGTGCAGGATTTCTGTGGCACACATGCACAGCCAGGTCTTCCAAGTCCACCCCTTAACCCAATAACCTATTCTGTTTCTCTTGTATATATTTTTAAACAAATTAGAACAAAGCAAAAATAGTGAACACTGTCTTTTTAAGGATCCTGAACAGTTCTGAAGGCTTTGACAGTGCAACAGTAATGTAATTGAGCTTGCTGAGGTGTATTTTTAAATCAACTTTTAAATAGTTATTGAGAAAACCTAAATTATTTCTATTAATCTAAATATATTTATTTCTATGAATATAAACACTGTGTGGTATAGTGGATAGAGCATTAGACCTTCACTAGGAGGGCCCATGTCCCATGAAACACATTATGTGACCATAGGCTAATCATTGTCTCTCAGTATAACCTAGAGATCTTGTGAACATAAGATAGGAAATCCCATATGTGTGACCCTGATCTCCTTGATTTAATCAGTCTAGCATTTGT